>NC_060255.1:83834666-85195587 GCF_921293095.1 Ischnura elegans | reverse complement strand
TTCTAATTTCTACAAACCCACAATTCCATTACTTAGAAGCAACTCTTCATAAGATTTTCTTGATCTTATATTAACTAAATCTACTCATATCAACCATCTAAATATGCATTGAATATGCAAATATCTCCGATGGAGCTCATAAATTTAAGGCATAAATAAAAAGCATTACATTTTTTGAACATATATAGATATATTTGGGAAATAGATATGAAAAAAGCTAAATCCTTAAAAGTGGCAAGACAAACTATTTGCTATTCCCTTCAAACGAATACGACCGTTTTCAATACAAAAGTGGATGGTTTAAGGAAAACATAGGCAGCTATAAAGAGAGATGAGGTAATATCTCTGAAATAAAAACCATTTAGTAGTAGCCCCAGAAATCGCGCATTGACATGGACCGTAAAACCAAGAAATACATAAATATTAAAAATCCGTAGTAATATTAACCATGATTACAGAAATTTTACAATAAAATCTTTCCAAAAGTCCTGTGATCGTTAACAACCTTGAGTCATAAAAACGTCAAGATCCTGACAGCTATCTGTACGCAGAAATGTTCTAACAAATATCAGATATGGCTTAAGAAAAGGAAAAACTTCCGTGAAAGAACAAAAATGTGACCTCATTCACGTTGTTCTGAAAAACAACGAAATAAAAGATTCAAAATCCCAGCCATAATTCCCGTAGGACGATTTAGAAAAAATAAAAATTGCTCCTTCCAGCGATAGGGCAGTATTTTAAATCACTCTGGTTGGCTCCTAAATCCGAAAAAAAAGAAAGGAAAGGTACTAGGTACTCCAGAGATGCATGACCACCAATTTTTACGCGGAGAACTATGACAATAAATAACGGAAACAGAGCACGACCATATCCAACGTAGGTTCCAACAATCCAAGATCTAGCAATGAGACACACAGGTAATAAAACATCATCCCAAGGGGCTTTTATTTTTAGCAGTCAGACAACGCCCGGCGCCCTTACAAACTCATAAAAAAGGCCGAATAAATAAAGAATAAATTCAGAATAAAGACCTCGTTATAAACTTCTCAGTTTACCCGCTTATCCCGCGTACCTTGAAAGCGCTCCATCAATCTTGTCCCCTTTTTTCCCTCCTACCTTATCTCCACCAACGATTTTTTTCTCAATCCCTCGTCCAAATTCGCCGGCCTTCTTTCCCCTTGGTGACCATCCAAACCATAACCAGAAGCTAACCCATTTAAAACTCCTTCGGCTAACCTCGGGACCACCAGCCTCGCCGCCCTGACGTTAAGCCCTTAGAGACTCCAAATTCGCCCACTCCGAACCTAGGCATAAATCCCCAAGAAAAACCACGCCCCCCGGACGCAAAACCTATCCCATATATTCATCCAAACCCTGAGATCTCATCCACTTGCACACCATCTCCTTAAATCCTTGGTCGGCTTCAAACTCTCCCAACCTTAAACCCTCCCCACAACAATGCCCCGCCCTGGATTTTTTGCTAACATTTCTTTAAAAGCGGATGTAACGCGAGCGACAGCCAATAGCATTGTGCACACCATTCTTCATTCCATTTTCCCTTCGGACTATTCACTTTCACTCACTAAAGTTTGTTCGATTGTTTATTGGAGGTGACACACAAACGGGCTTATGTAGGAATGTACTTTACGCCAATGGATGACTAGGAAAATAAAACAAGCTCAAGTACCAGTCATTGCCATGGAGACAATGGAGTTTTATTATGCCATTGTGCCCTATAGTATTTAAGTTTTACTTTATAAGAAATCAGCTTCACCAACATTGCTTGTTTTTTATTCATTATTACATTCGTTTTTACTCGTTATTATATTTTAAGCAATTTCACCTAAGATAATTTGTCTTCTTTTTAAAAATGAATGTAATATTACAACCTTGGGCTAAAATGAGAAGCCGTAACATAATACATCGCATAATTCGAAGAATTCATTTATCTGCAGCAAGCGTCAATCCATTACTTTATGAATTTCATTAACTCGACCTCTTATTCAGATCGTTCTCTGTTCTCTGAGAGCAGCCAATGAACTCAAAGAACCAACTAAATGGGATGCATATTATTACAGTTCATATTCAATAAAAATATTTACTAGGGTCATGTCATGAAAACCAGCCATAATTCAAAATTGTTAATGATAGTTAGGGGTGTTCTTCCCGTACTAATAATAATAGTGATGATAATAATAATAATAAGGTGCCTCAGTTTCTTCTGCGGGTCTCATTGTATCAGTATTTTGGCATTATAAAATATCACTCAGGGGAGAAACAAACCATACTTTAGCAAGCTTAACTTGAAACTGCATGTGGCACTGTTTATATATTTTAACTCCAAATTGAGTTTCCAATTTTGAAGTTTCACTTGAGAATAGCATAGTTTTCCAGAGGAGAGATGCTACATTACAAGTATAAACGACGCTGTTTTTGCATGGATCAAAGAGCAAATTTATATTCTTAAAAAACAAACCATACCACTCCTAGATGGAGTAGCAGAAACTATTGCATTGTTTTATTTTAAATATTTAAGAAAAAATAGCCACGGATTTTCCATCTGTATACTTTTATGGAGTCACCAAAACTACCTAAGCATCAGACTTAAAGGCTAAAAACTTCAAACTCCAGGGAATTCATTACCGTCAATCCAAGGCCATTACCATTTCAGTACCACAGCATAAATTTATATTTCGATGACTAAGCAACCAGCTTAACTGCCTAGCTCAACTGAACGTTACTTAAGTACCAAAATAACTGATGAGTGCATACAATCAGCTATTTACCTTTAAGAGCCCAAAATCCTAGATTAATCTCTGGCTCAATTCCGGAGGTATTCATGATATCCATTTATACCAACTCACCAGTAACTTCAAACATAACAAAACGGAAACTGAAAGACCTAAAAGTTTAAGAAAAGCCGCAAATGAGTTTTGCCATTAAAGCCACGGCGGTTCCTTGAGCACAGAAAATCTTTGAGGCATCCACCTCGACGTTTGAGTTGACTTTAATGCCCTTTAAACGTAATATCCTTACAGAGGCTCCAACGCGAATGAGCAACTCGAAAGAAATGCATTTATCACATTTTCTAAAATAAAGTTTGTTTTCATGGCAGACATTCATTGAAGATGAAGATAAAAATAAGGGTTGCACAGTATACGAACAATTTAATTTTCATATTTTTTAAACCAATGCGATCCAAAGTTTTGTGTGCCAACCGTAACGTCATTTTCACGTAACTAGGATGATTAGACCTCAATTACAGTACCCATCCGGTAAAAAATCAAAACGAGTACGGTTACGCGCAAACTTTTAAATTGCATCGTAATTGTGAAGGCACACATAAGTTCAAAGTATGTTTTTGTCACTGGGATAATTTAGCAACTTTCCAACACCTAGCCCAGGATCGCAATGACAGCCTATGTTAAACTTTTTCAAATACAATATCTATCAAATAAAGTCCAATCTTTTTAATAGCCACTACTACGATGAAGTTTAATTCGGAAAGCATACATTGGACATTTAAGAGGGTATACTTTGAAAATTTCGATCCAACGATATTACCAACGTTTCTCCGAGAAACCACCTTAATAAAGGCACGAATCCCTTTTAAGTACCAAGGTTTCGCCAAGTTATTGGATTGAAAACTTTGCTAGCTGTGAGGTAAGGGACCGAGGCAGATACGGACAAGACCCTGAGCGGGCTGAATTCCCTTTTGTGTCCACCACCTTGATGGATGACCGGGGAAGCAAACAAGAACACAGGCCCGCCCAAGCGTCAAAAGCATTGGCCTCGAGGGAGTGGAAGAGAGAAGTTTCGCCACTACAAAAGGCTGATTGAGAAAAGGGACCGATGTCAAAAGAGCCGGGTCTAAAAAGGCAGGCGACAAATGGGGCTGTGGAAATTAGGCCGAAGCGACAAAACGCGAGCGATGATCACGACGCGGTCGCAAAAACAAGGGCAGCTTCCCAAAGGCCGGCGATGAAATCAGTTCAATTTGCGAAAAAAGAAGGAACAAAACTTCGGAACATTCCCCCAGAACTTGTACGAGCAGACCAAAACGCCTTTGATAATTAGGACTTTGAAGTTGATATTGAAGGACACAAGCGTATCCACTGTAACACAGCGAGGTCCTTTCCACTGATTGCGATACAAAACGCCACTTACATCATCCCTCACCCTGAAGATAAATCAATACGGTTCTAATTTGCGATAATTTCGGGCTCACGTTTTGGACGCGTTTACGGAGAATGTGTACAGCATTAACGAGCAACGTTTTCCCCAATACAGCGATAAACATCAGTAGCCAAAAACTTTCCTTCGTATGCCGGAAAGAAAAATATATAAAATCGAGGAAGAATTTAGTTATACTAAGAATTGTAATTAATTAATTCCAATCAATTAAGAAAAATTTCCGATTCCAAAGTAGTTGCTATGCATGTTAAAGCGATAAGTTTGCTGGCATCATATTCCACCATAAATAACAACAATAACGACTGCAGTAATCGATAATTCACCCCACATGAATAGTACCCTAGACCGGGGGTCAGCAACTTGCAGCTCGAGAGCCGCATGTGGCTCTTTCGATGTTAAGTTGCGGTCTTTCAATTCCATGCGCAAAAAATTATTATTATATTTTGAAATGAAAGGTAATTGCATTTTTCCACAATAATTATTGTAATTAATAAAATAATAATTTAATAATAATGGAAAAATACAATTATCTTTCATTGAAATATATCGAACTTCCACTTATATAACGCCTGAATCAGTTAAAATAATTATATTATTTTATTTTAAAAATAAAAAAAATGTAGAAAACGGGATTAAAACCATGAATGTAGGAAGGAATGAGTATAAAGCGTGCCTATAATAAATAAATTGCTGGTAGTCAAATTAAAGTACTGTCGAAATGTATCTGCGCAGCTGGTTGCATAACTTTTGGCTCTCCGTCTCAAAAGGATGCCAACCCCTGCCATATATATACTATACCAACCCTATCCACAATAGGAACGAAACCCTTGGGTCGGGTTCGCAGGATACACTCCTGGGGCAGGGACTATAAGCGATCAGCTTTTCTCCTCTGCCACCAGAAGGGGAAGGACGGGAAGGAACAAGGAAAGGAGGCGCCGCCGCGATGAGAGCCCGACGACGCCTCCAGGGAAAGGACGGGGAAGGAAGGAAGGGACGAGGAATCCTGCACCGTCACAAAGGCGGGCAGGTCCTACTACTAACGAAACCAAGCTTACGCAATTAATATGCTACCAATTTTAGTAGATTTTCCTATGAGGAAGAAAAATCTATCGATCAAATCGGTAGATAACCCTATCCACAGCACCGTTCGGGTGGAATCACTCAGTGATTGAGACATCTTAGCGACACAGGAATAAGAGGTTGAAAAGCCAACAAGCTGGGATTCGCCAAGTTAGTCAGCTGGGATTATTCAAATAAAACCTATCAGAATAAGGATGGTAAGAAAACCTTCCTTGCGATTACTCCCATCCAGTACATCAAAGCAGCTCCCCATTCCAGCATATTCTGAACTACTTCATCCCTCAATTCGCCGACCATAATTAATGGACACATAGGATATTAAGTGATGATACTTTGCTCTTATCCACATAAATTTTTATTTGAACATTAATCAACACGTTTCACTGCATTGAAGATTCATCAGAACTAACATAAAAATTAACCACGCCAGAATAAATACACTGAAATTTTTTGGGATGAGGTTCCTTGATAGACACACTGTTGGGATGGATGCTTATCATAGCCATTCTGCATTTCGAATAAGTTCAACAGATTCAGGCTTCAATTGGTGGAAGTTAGACATATTTAAATAAATAAAAGATCTTATCACTTTACCACAAGATTTGGATAAGTGCTACGATCTTTTATCTATTTAAATTCCGCATTTCACCGCCAACTTCTCGTATATCTTTTCCTGTACAGCTGTGAAGGCTGATTTGCTGAAATGTATGGTGGAGGTTGATACTTTGCGGAAGTCCAGGGCAGTAAAATATCTTGACTCGATTTTAAATGCATATTTACATGAAAAATAGCTACGTATCTTTCCTTCATATCCTAAAATCTACTTCCACAAAGAATTAAATTCAACCATTCATTTCATCAATTAAAATATCTCCATCGCCCTGAAAACAACACACTACGGTCGTTGACATCGGGGTGTATTTAACGAATGATAACACACGATAACTCACACACATTCCCTAGAAAGGTGAAATCTGACCAGGCGGGAGCCGAGCTCTCTACCTAAGGTTTGGTAGGCGAGGTCTTAAATTGGCTGCTGATTCTGTCGCAAACATAGAATAAACTCAAGTTCCAAATTGACCTAGTTGTGGGTTTTCAAGTTACTAATTATTCATTCGGCCTTTAAATCGTTTGCACTCATTCCCCTAATGTTTACGTTCACAAACGGATCTCAGGGCTCCTCTGTGGTTGCACTCGCCATAACTATTAACTAATAAAGCCACAACTAATGGCACACCTTCCTTGGCCCGAAGATCTTCGGCTACCAGAATAGCGTTTTTTTTTAAGAGATTCAAGCTATGACACGGCAATTGGGGAATTTAATTCTATTCCGTGCACATCAACCGCTTTTCCTACAACATTAACATGTAATAAAACAAAAAAACTAGTAATAGCCTTATAACGTTTCAATTAATTTCACTTCGTTTTCACGTTACTTTCAAACATTTTATTTCACTTTAAATAATACATACTCGGGAGCGAGGGAACACCCGTCCGCCATAACTATCACAATCCGACTCCTCCTTTACTTCCTCCCGCGCCGTCAACAATCCCAACAATTACCTCACTCCACCTCTGCTGCTTATTATTGCTTTTATTTCGTCACACCAACAACCAAAACAAACCACTCAAAATTAGGTGTTACATTTGCCCCATTGGAAAAGAAAATGGAATGACATGCAATTTTCTTTTTCAAAGCCTTCAAAAACAAAGTATTATGGGTTACGGGCGTGGCCCCAACGCCTTCAGTCTTGAACTTCCCCCTTTCCATCACATAAACACAGTTCACTCCACTTCACACACTGGCATTTTATTATTCTATTTGTCACACTTCTTTTACTTATCACTTTCCTTCTCCGTTCACTTTACTCATTCATTCATCACTGTCATCATTCATTCCAAGCATATAAATACCAACCATGCACTTAATAAACAATCAACAAACACTCCTGCAATCACCCATATCAAATTATTACACATGTATTTACCCTCACTTTTCTCCTGTCACATCACCCTTCCACCGTCTCTCCAGGGTGTAACCACTCTCGCCACCTATCTAATTGCCCCATTTTAAATTTTACTCTCCTCCTTTTCTCCTTCCTCCTTCTTCTCTCCACCCGACCTTCGTCCCTTCTTACGTTACCTTCACGTATCCTAAATATTCTCGCGATCCTCTCAGAGTCACCTTCTCCCGCCGATCCAAGCTCGGTTATGTGCATAGAGTTTGTGTAGAGTATTTATGGTTATGTGACTGCTTCCTTCCGCCATCATGGAATTGACAAGGTGCTGTCGCTCCGGTTGGCGCGCCTCCGCTACATTGTTTAGTGCAGGCCGCTGATCAGCTGATCTCTCGCCCGGCCGCTGAAAGTATCCATCGCCGAGAAAGTCATTGTCTCGTCGTCCCTCTTTCTGCTGGCTCGACGCCTGCCACTCCTGCTGCTGCGACTTCCTCGAGTCCCATCCGTGCTGCTGGTTGTGCTGGAACGCGCCTCCCGACGTCCTCCACGCACTCTCCTCACGGGGTCCCAATGTATTCCTCCCATCAAACGTCGGTACCTTCAACTGTACCGCGGATGTCATTGTGACGCCGGGTCTCGCGTCCCTCTCACGCACGATGCGTTGGACTGCTTCCTCATCTAGCCCAGCTGCCTTTGTGGTGGATTCTTGTCCTATCTCGTCCGCCATCTTCCCGGGCACGTCCTCCGCTTGTTTTTCCTTTCTCCCCTTACATTCTCGCCGAAACGCCGCTAACCCTTCGTTGATGCTCTTCATTGTCTCCTCCAACTTTTTGTCCCTTTCTTCTTGTTTGCTATCTCGCCTCTCCCGTTCTGCTTCCCATTTTCTATCTCGACTCTCCCGTTCTTCTTCCCATTTTCTATTTCGACTCTTCTGTTCTTCTAGCATCTGTCTTAGTAGCACCCGTAGGTCACTGTATCCTTGGTCCTGCGTCTCCATCTCAAACTCATGTGTCTCTATATCTACCCCTTCTTTTATCAAAAGCGGTTTTAAACGCTCTTGCAGCTCAAATTTCGCCCCTTGGGTCGTCGATCCCCGATCCCTCAACAAACTTTGTAAATCCGCCTTTTTCAGTTCGTAAAATTTTTTTACTCCCGCCATCTTGAATTCCCGCTCTCTACGACGCGACTCGTTCCTCAGGCGTTCCGTGGTCTCGATCCTCTCGAGAAGTCGTGCCCTACACGTTGCGGCGCCAAAATATAACGTTTCAATTAATTTCACTTCGTTTTCACGTTACTTTCAAACATTTTATTTCACTTTAAATAATACATACTCGGGAGCGAGGGAACACCCGTCCGCCATAACTATCACAATCCGACTCCTCCTTTACTTCCTCCCGCGCCGTCAACAATCCCAACAATTACCTCACTCCACCTCTGCTGCTTATTATTGCTTTTATTTCGTCACACCAACAACCAAAACAAACCACTCAAAATTAGGTGTTACAGCCTGCAGGAACTAAGGTACATAGCGATGAATTTGCTTCGGCACATTTGGTAAGCCTCCACGAGAAAATTCCAATTCTCATCTGATTACGCTACAAAACATGCCACCCTGATTTTTTTTAATTTCAATGCCTTAAGTGTGGTATTGTGTTGGGGAGAGGTGAGTCACCTATATTTTTAAAAACTGCCACCCTGTAAATGCGAATTCCAGGTACGTCACGGTGCGAATCTCAAAGTAAAGTTTATCTGCGGGCAAAAACCGAAAAAAAACCTGCTGAATCCGCCATACAAAAAGGACATCGCCACGTTGCAAATGTGAGCAGTTTTTATCGGATGGAATAATAGACACCTCTAGATAAACAAATAGCGGGGAATGCGTCCTCACGGACCCCAGCGTAGAGATATAACCCTGGATAAGCAGGTGCGCACGCCATATACATTGGGTGTCCGAGTTATCACATGAAAAACACTCGACGCCACGTTTTTCCTGCTTCCGCATTTCCTCCTCAACTCTCCTCCTAATTTAATTTTCAAACCCCTCGGACTATCATTTTAAAAACCCAGGAGGGTATACGGTGAAGCGTATGTTCTCCGCTATTGACATAATTCACCTCCCCTACCAACAGTCATAACACTATGACAACGGTAAAATACGAAGGTAGTTCAATTAAGTAATGACCCACATTTTGAATTTAAGCCATTGATATACATTGATGACAATAGTAAATTGATATACATAAACATACATCAATGTATGACGTTAGGTTTTCCTGGCGTATCAGTTGCAGAAAAGTTTCTCGGGTTTTCCACCGGTTGATGTCGTCCATGTCTCCCGACGTTTCGATCCGCGGAGCATAGCATCAGTGAGGACCATGCAATACAATGGAAGGAGACGAAACTGCTATGCCGGGCACATGGCTACTGGGACCGCCTTGTCAAGGAACCCATTCAGATTCGCATCAACCGCAACAACTTCAACAGGGACACTGCCTTCCAAATCAGCAGTACTTGGAGACCAATATTGAAGTCCATTATGTTCAACAAAAATGGCGGGAAAATCACAACACGCGTGAACCGATCAGGTTACATCTGACCTCGGATGGAGTGTATATATACTGGAAATTTTTTGAAGAACGGCATTCGGAAGATCCCCTGAGGATGATCAGCAAGTCGCGAATCGAAACGTCGGGAGACATGGACGACATCAACCGATGGAAAACCCGAGAAACTTTTCTGCATACATCAATGTCTTTGCCTGTGTTTCGCATTTGATGTTTGTTCTCTGCGGTGGTGAAGTTTATGTAGTTGAAGATGCTGAAGGTGAACCGTGGTAAAGCGTCAAAATATCATCTACATGCCACTCACGTTAAAAACGGGCTGAATTCTTGTGGGCAGAAAAAGAAACCATGGTGAACATCCATAAACGTTTGTGTGCAGTATATGAGGACGCTGAAGTTGGTAGCAGTAGAGATGGGTGACGGGTAACGAAAGTTCCAGCCCCAACTTTCCACCAGAAAGCACCAACCCTGGAAGATCCAAATTCACAGACCACATTTATCTTCCTTAGACTATAGAGACAGAGTAACCAAACGAATTAATTCTAATGCGTCGAAGTATTGCCGCGAGACGTCTTTTCCGTTATTAATGCTTAGAAAATGTCATCAAATAATCATACTTGCTCTTCTGAGGGATCATTCTAACTAGAAAGGTTAAATATTACAGCACGTTTGGGAGCTTCCAAAGCGGAGTTTACAATCGGCAAAACTTTCGTATGTGCGTGACTTCACAATTTATTATAATAGACCCTCAAGCAGGACCATCCACAGACACGAAATTAAACCACAAAAAACAACTTCCATCGTACTCAATCCATCGAGTCACCGCATTTGAGAAAAATCTTCCCATTAATTCTTTATGTGTATTTTAAGATATCGTTGCAGAAGATATTGATACCTAAATACATAGGAATTCACAACTTTTTGCGAAGTTTAAAATGAACTTTGCGAAAAGGTGAAAAAAAATGTGAAAATGGCGCCACATATCGTCTACATTAGACTACATTATAATTCAAAATATTTGCGTCCATGCGTATGTCGTTTCTAGCCACTTAAGCATTGAAAAGTAATGATATAAATTTGTAATTATTGAGAATTCAATATGCCTAATTTAGATTAGAATTTTACCAGTAGTATCCCAAAATGACAAAATTCATACAAACTACCCTCGCCAGTATAGAGGACACAAAACACGAATGGCACCCTTATATTTGGAGGCATCTAGAAAAACAATAATATAAATAGATAACAAACTGTTTAGCAATGACTCAAACAGCGTCCTTAACGTAAGAAATTATTAAACTAAGGGCAATAGAAACCTCAGTCAAGTAATTTCCAAAGAGAGCACGGCTGATCACAACAAAAAAAATCGTCAGTGAAAAAAGAACGACAAAACGTCAATAAAGAAGACTACAAAATCGCGTCAGCTAGAAACAAGTGTGTGCAAAACATCGATGCATAAAACATGATTATCAGGCAAGAGAAAATTGACGGGGTAGAATCGAAGGACGACGTTAAATGGAGGATAAAAGTTACGAACTTCCAAATTGAGTTGTGAGTCAAGCCACAACCCCTTTTATCGCCACCGCTGCTATAAGCGACTTGTAGTGAAGATTCACAAGCTAAAAACCAACGTCCCTGACAGTGATCTAACTTACCTCCTGAGGCATTGCTCCCGAAAGGGGCTATGGTGAATAATACATATATCGTTCGAAACAGCGCTTCTTCGCATCCTCAAAATGTATTTACTACGCGTATTTAGTAAGCGTAATATTTCCATGATCGTGCGGTGTGCATGTGGCGGTCCTCTTGTATTCTGCATTGGTGATTGGTCAGTGGTCACCCCCTGCCAAACACCCTAGAGGCGCCTCGAAGGATATGATGTACATGTAGGTTTTTATCTCTTCCCGCTGACCTAACACTGACTGAAATACCACGTAAATATGGCCAACCTTGCACCTTCGAAAAACAACATTCACTTCCATACCATTGCGAGAATCACACAATCATTTTTTCTTCCCTTTAGAGGGAAAGCTCAAGCGATTGCTCCTGCGATAGCGGAAAAGATAACCGTTTCTCGCGATCATTTTCCGCGATAGCTCGGAGGATGGAATTTCCATCCTTTTTTTCTCTCACTCGGCAGACTCTTTTTCCGCCGCTGAAATCATCGCTGACGCCGTACTTAAGGGGGCGCCCTAGCACGGTCGCGGAAGACGATGCAGACCCTTTCTATTAACCAGTTTGTGCTTCGCTCATTATAGGTACATAGCGGTTTCTTGACTCAGAATGTTTTAAAGCTTAAATCTGTGCCTTGAGACAAAGAAGGGTCTTTTACCACGTTTCCTACAGGAGATACTTGACGCTTAATTTCATGAATTTCGATTTTTTTCAATGACTATCACCACGGCGCAAAATGACGTAAAGAAAATCCAACCACCCAAAGCATAATATAATCCTTCAACTACAAGCAAAGGCTGCACGTATCCCACACGTCGTAAATCAAAGCTACAATTTGGGAAATTGTGAGACCTTGCAGCCAGTTTTTCGATAACGCGCAGTCGTTTCGAGTCATCCTAAACACCTTTCCTCCTTCCGCGAGACATCCTTCACTTCTTTGCCTCCCCTCTTGGCCCTCCCTTCGGAGGCGCGCAGGCCCTCCCCTCAACAGCAACACCGGCCGGCCGGTGATACGTTTTCTTAGCTGCTTGATTTTGGGGTCGCATCGTCGTTCTTTCGTTTTGCGTATTTCTTTTTGTTGTGCGATTGAAGTGTCTACCAAGCCCCAAGGGAAACGACGCCGTCGAAAAGAATGGAAGCCTTGGAGAAGGAAGACGTGCAACAAACATAGACTTCTGTCAAATTAACATAAAATGATCTCAATAATGTTTTCTTATCTTTTGATAAAATTGTCAGAAGTATATGTCTACAGTTGCATTTTGTTTTAAAATGAGTAATTTTTAAGGATGCCATAGCAAGAATGAATATGGTTACATTCCGTAGTAGTGAAAATTTCTTTTCTATCGATAGTTTCTATTATTTTTATGAAACGATGAAGATGTTTTATTTTTCACGTCTTGATAACATGGTGAGAGAAAAACTTCATGTTTATTCACATTGCTACGCATAAGATCTTACACCGCATAACAAAAAAATTATCAACTTTGATTCTCAAAAGAGAAATCCTGCACCAACCTGCCACCCCACCTCTCCTATCCAGTTATGTGCCTGAGTGTCCAACCACCCGACGCGATGATTAAATGCGAAATTAGTTCAGCATCAGTTATAGTCCAGGATATTTCGCTAAAGATGAGGCGACATTACAGTTTTCTACACTTGCATACATTATAAATTCCATATGTGTTATTTTTCGATTTTTTAATGTACAAATTACGTTTTATTCATGAGATATATGTTACGGACTCGACGATTGCGCTGGCAAGTCAGATGCTAGTCTCGGAAAGCGCGCGGCTGCAAGGAAATAGTTTCTTATTCTTGGAGAACCCATATCTTACCGCAATGCACCCGCATTTTGCTAACTACATTCTCCTAGGTCTTTCATGGCTCCCATCAGCTCAAACATTGGAAAGGGCTCAAGAGTGGCGGCGGGCCCACCGCGGTAACCCCTATTGTGACCGTAAACCCTACCTCAGTCTTACGATATTTATCTAGCGTTTAAAAAGTTTTCTACTAAAAGAATAGCTGTCCGTTTGTAGAAATGCCGCTAACTGCTTTATTGCCTCGTTATATGAAGGGTTTTTGCCATTTTTAGGATCGCTTATCTTCGATACAGGTGATTTCTACGTGGTGGCTAGCACGGAGTTTTCCACAAATGCTTCTTTCCAATTGATTGAAAAACATTCCTTTCACGATTTTACCGAGCAAATCAGTCAACTTTTACTAGTAAGTGTCAGTGCTTGTGCTACGGAAGCGAGGAACCACGGTCTATTTTCCCTAGAGCGTGAGATTTCAGCATTGAGGACGAACTACCACTACTGGAGGATATCTCGCAACGATAAAAAGGTTCCTATGTTTTCCAAGATAAATATCTCACCGATTTCGTGTGTTGTATTAAGCAGGGTATTATATTCTAATATTGATTTTCATCTTTGATGATTCAGATTGTTGATATTTCGGATAAGAAAAATTGAGCGAATGAAAGTAACACGAAAAGAAATAGGTACATGACGTTATTGTTAATGGAAGTGGAAATTCGTTGTCCTCAAAACGTAAATTTGCCGTTCAATATCTTCTCAATAAGTTTAACTGGGAGCAGGAAGTAAAGACGAAGGAAGTAATGCAGAATGCCATGAACAAATACTTTTTCAATATGTATTTCCAGAAATGGGACGAAAGCAAGAGAACCAGCGACAGGTTTGATATAAAACGTCGATGTTGGTTAGAGAAGGGTATACCCACCTGACATGCATAATAATCTCCTTGAAACTCCTTGCACAGTTTGAAACCTATTATTGTTTAACGTATTCGTATTGGCTTTACTTTCTTCTTGGGCGATTTTATGTCACTATTGCTATCTAATTCCTGTTTTTTCTGGGTAAAGCAGCAAAGAAAGGCCTAAGAAAGACTTGAAGAGGTCTAGTGATAGGTCTAACAATAAGAGCAGAAAAGTGACTGGTTTGAGAAAGCAACAGCAGCTGAGCTATCGCTAGCCACATCGGTGACACTGCGTTCGCAAGGGAATGATGCGGCAGCGAAGATAATCACGGAAATGACCACGACCACCACCACCCGAGGGAAACGGATATTACAGAAATGGAGGAAAATACCTACAATTAAAAATGAACTGACGCCAGAAGAAGCTATTTCGCTGATTGCTGATGGCAATTCAACAAAATTTTTATCTAAAATTATTCGTAAGACTGCCAAGATCCGTGGGTATCAGCTTTATCGTGGTTATGAAAGGGCTAGACGAAAAAAATCTTCATACCCAGAGGGGGACATCAGTGGAAGAAAAAAATTTAAAGTGAACCTTCAAGGGCTTCTGAACCACACAGCCTCGCGCACCATAGCATCAATGCCAAAATTCAGTGATGATCACGGGGTCAACTTTTCCCTTGAATGCAAATGAAAACTAATTGTGGAGCTGGTGAACTTATTCTTGATGTTTTCTTATGATTTAAATACTTTTATTAATTTACAATGGTTCATATATAATTTCATGTTTTCCAAATATATGCAAACTTTTTATATTTTGCATTTTCAAAATATAAAAAGTTTGCGAGGTGATTTCAGATGAGTGCTATATCAGAAAAAATGATGACTCAAAGTTCAACTATTAATTAAGTACTACTTTTGTCTTGAAATGCAAGTTTCGGCTCTCCCACGGAGTTTTTTTCTTCATGTTCTGTTTTATTGCTTCTTTTCATCGGTGTTAGTAAAAAAATATTTCTAGCTCTAACTTAAGTAACCATTGCTTTTCGCATCCAAGTGTGATTTTCAAGCAAGCTAGCTGACATATATTGTTACATTTTATTAATAATTAATTATGTTAGTTGAATATATTTCACGTAAGTATAAATACAAATGAGAAACCTCTCCACTTTTCGTTTGCCACCCGTTTTTCCTTTCCGTTTCGAAAACTGCGTGCGATGATGTCTTCATTACGTAAAATGACTCTACATTCCGTTAAAATAACATTATAAACCACAATTCAATGCTGAAATTTAATTTTTTAAATTTTTATTCCTAAACCACCGAATACAGCTCAAATTGAGCCATTTTGTATCGAGTATTCAAAAAGTTTAACAATTATTTACACGAACAACCAAGCCCTGGATAGGGGTAACCTACCCAGGCGGGACTCGAACCCGCGACTTCTTGTTTGGCAGGCGAGGACATTACCCAGCCGACACCGAGGTCGGCGGTGTTATGTTGACGACATGCCTGTTTACGTAATGAAGATATCATCGCCAACAATTTCGAAAAAGGTGTTAGCTCAAAAGGACCTTCGCATTCACAGGCCTATTTTTTCAGCGCATGAGATAGGAAACAGAAGTTGGCTTCTAATATTTTTAATTGGCTCGCCGCCACTTAGGTGTCACATATCAACTCCGACTGCGAACCCTGTTCAAATGACCCGTATCAAGTTTATCCTGAGTATCAAATTTCTCCTCGGAGTCGTCGCGGGTGAAGTTGGGAGGGGAGTTGCCTTCCCCCCCCCCCTTTCTCTCCCTCGAGGCGCTTCGGCTTCCGTCTGCATATCCCGGCGCTGCGGCTAGAGGCCTTCGTGAGCCGTTAAATTGGGAAATTCAAACGCTAGGGCGCCCCCTTAAGCTAATTATAACGCACGGCCGCTAACAGCGATAGTAACTTCACAATTGGCTTTTAATTCAATGACAGTTGTAAATAAGGAAATTGACCGAAAAAGCGATGGGACGGTCGGAATGACAGTGTGATTTAGCAAATGATCGAACGATCACTTTTTGGTCCCTGAAAACCTACCGAGTTATCATTCTGAGTGACGGAAAAAATGACCGTGGGATTCAGGCTTAAGCGACAGCTAAAATGTTCGCTGTCGGCCGTGTCCCGGGAGAATGATGAGTTAACAAGGAAAGACTAATGGAAAAAATAACTAAATATTCCGTCAGCGGTGTCGAAACACCTAACTTACAATTAGTGACATTTAGACTAAAAAATTAGAACCTTACAAATCTAATTGGAAAACTATTAATAGAATAAGAATATTAAAAGCCTATATAACCTTCTCACAAAAACAAGTCCTAACACATGACACAACGGCATATTTCAAGAAAAGCACAAATCAAGGCGTGCGATTCATAGAACGTGCAGAACAGCAAATCACAAGAAAAATAAATGGTCAAGTAAATGAACTAATGTACACCAGATAATAAATTAGACTCCTAACTTAGCGTTAAATTAGACTCCTAAATTGACAAAATGTCTATTCCATCCAAACATACGACACAACACCTAATATTAATAAGAAATGCAAATAAAAGGCTTGCAATAAAATTCCACTACGATTTTCGGCGCACGTAATGAACGGAGGAAGAGGAAGCTAAAATGTAAATTAACGATTGATCAAGAAAATTGTGTACATCTTATCTCTGACCACCAAGCACAACCTGTATCCAAGACGCGAGCCTCATACGAAAAAGTATGACAATTGAAATTTAACGGTTTACCCCTACAAATGGTTTTCTGAGGGGGATCGGGACGTTCAATTTGCCCTGAAATGGTTGTGGGGCCACAGTGTAAAGTATAGAGCCTCCATAAAAATCATACGTACCCCAGCGAAACACGAATTCCCCCGCAGAGGGATCTAGCAACGACTTTTCTAGAAAGTGAGTGGGATGCCATAAAATTTATGCTGGGATAATTAAAACAACGTGAAGAAAGGACGATCAGGGACTAGCAGCATTGTTTTCACTAACAGCGGAATCAGCACTAGTTCACAACACATGCAAACTTTCAAGCATACATACATGAACCACCTGTAGCGTCAAACACCAGCAGACACCACCACCTTCTTGAAGAGTGGATGTTCCGAGCAAGGGCGATTGACAACGGAATGACGTTATTAACACGCATAAGGCACAGTTTCACTTCGAAGCACGGTCAAATACCACAGTAATTAGCACATGAGTCCAGTTGATGTCGAATGATGATCCGCTATTAATCCGAAGGACGTCAACAAGCTCTTCATCACACACACTAAAAACATCAGCTCACTCCAAAGGGTTGGAGCAAGTGGGCCGAGAACACGAAAAACTTTCAAACTCCAGGATTCCACCACTGTGCATTCAAAAGGAACTTAATAGTCGATCATGTAATATCCACAAGATAATTTGACACTGATAAGTATAGCTGACAACAGCTAAAACAAGCACTGTCTTTTAAGTAAAACTGACGTGCTGACGTTGGCGCGCTCGTGCGCGCATTATGGAAAATCCGGAAAGGTGACCGGAAGTAGCCATTCTGATGTCATACGGCGCATGCGCGATAGATTGAGGGAGAGAAGGTGGAGGGGCGGAGGTGGGAGGAAGAGAGAGAAAAAAAGAGAGAGGAATGAATTCACGAGTCAAGTAGGCTTCTCGCTCCCGCACTGTACAAGTCGGCGGCGCGGCGGATTAAGTACTCGCCTGCCGAGCATGAGGTTGCGGGATCGAGACCCGCGTGGGTAGGTTTTCTCCCTTCCGTGGCATGGTTGTTCGTATAAGTTAAACTTTTAAAATTTTCGAATACCCCGATATAAAATGGTCAATTTGAACCGGATTCAGTGGTTTGGGAGTAAAATTTTAAGAATTCCCTACGATTCCCAAGTCCGGCCCGCGTCTTGCTACGACGCGAAGGGAGAGTACTTCGAGAAAACCATTGCTAGAAATACTGATTACGGATATGTGCGATATGAATTCTATTTTTATTAAGTGCATTGCATGTCAATTCCTGAAATATATTCTATTAGTCAGTATTTCGACAGAAATCAGAATTGTTAACATGTACGCGAAAAATAACAGCCCACCACTAGATCAAATTCCCCACTTCGCAGTGTGACTGACATGATATCAAAGGATTTTCGTTAGAGTCAATCAGTGGCGTAACTATGAGAGGGGATGAGGGGACATATTGCCCCCCCCCCCCCCCCAGAGCCTCAGAAAATTTTGTAGTACACTAATGTTTTCCCTGCTGTGATAATTTCCCGTATAATTACGAGTGAAACACAAATTTTAAGTGCCAAAATTGTGTAAAATGTATTTCCAGGCATTTCATTTTTCAAAAATCTTCCCGGACCCCATTGTCTGGGGGGAGAGGGGTCGCCCACCCCATATCATCCCATTCCCCCCTAAGTATATTCCTAGTTACGCCACTGATACGTAAATATACAATTTCATTAGTATATCACTAATATACCATATTACCGGGAGGGGAAAACTCACGCCAATATCCCCCCTAAATATAAAAACACAATTACTTTGCTTCATAAAAGAAAACAAAATATTGAAAAATCATTGATTTTTCAAAATATTTCTTTGAAAAATGAAGTATTTCATATTATGAAAAGTGTTAAAATTAGTTTGAAACCTTCTACATAGTACTCTGTTATTTGAATATTCCTCTCCCCCCCCCCCCCCCCCCCAATGGTTTTGAGCCCCCCCCGAACAAAATTCCTGGCTTCCCCACTAGGGAGGGGTCACTCTAATTCCTAGGTCACTCTAATCACAAGAGGTATTATGAGAAAAAATTTAGGTAGCCATCTTTAAATAATTAAGTGTGATTCCTGCCCTAATACATTTATTTCTCTTCATGATTCACAGGAATGGCAAGATCACAAATTCCGGTGGGATCCAGCGGAATACGGTGGAGTGACGGAGTTGTACGTCCCATCAGAGCACATCTGGCTCCCTGACATCGTCCTCTACAACAAGTGAGTAATGAAATGCGACGCTCCACAAATATTTAATAAACCTTGGATTGGATAGGGCAGCAAAAATACCGACCGCATCCTGCGCCGGCAACCAAATGAAACTTGAATTCCCCGGCATTTGGGTCGAGCCTCAACGACCTAGCCGGGACGCCAGTTCCCTCGTCTCGCACCTAGCAGCATCATATTGCTTGATAAAAATTTAATGGATTCAGGCATGGTTGCATATGGAGTGTTATTTTTTTCTTACAAAAGGGTTCAACATTTTAAGCTAGGAATGAGCAGAGTTGAGAGAAGAAGTTACAAGAATGGGATGAAAGAGACAACCATAGAAAATAATAAAATTGACTGGCAATTTTTCGCAAAAAGTTAAATAGCACAGCCCATTGCGATACATTTGATATTATTGTCAGTTGACGCCGTTTGACTTTTCATTTTCGTCGTTTCGTTTACGTGACGTTAGAATACATTTAGCACTTTGTGAATATTTACTGAGTATTTCCACTTTATGATAAGTTTGGATAGGTGAGGGAAGAGTTCACCCCAAGGCCATACGCGTGTGAATATGACATGTTCAAAGTAGAGGGCTGGACCATCTCGCATTTTGAGCATTTATAAATGTATATTTTGAGGAATATCGACGTTTGGCGTGAATCTGGCTCGAATTTTTTATTGAATTCCTCATTCCCATAGTGATTCTCTCCGAAGGCTGGTTTTGAATGGTCGAGGCTTGACCCGATCTCGAGCAAAAACCTGACGTGTAGATTAGGGTGGTCCTTATTTTTTAATTTTTCGAATTTCTTTTGGGACGCCCCCAGTTTTGTTCCATTTGGTGAGAAAATAAATCATGAAAATTATTTTTTCAATCGGATGCCGGGAAAACGTTCCGCATTGCACTTAAAGTTTTGAAATTTTGGTATTTTTTGGTGTTTTTCGGACATAACTGAAGATGATGTCACTCTCGGACTATTCTATCACTTTTTTGTCTTTTACAACGACTCGTTCCACATTTTCAGAGTATCAGCTCAAATTTCTTTTATTTCTGCCCCTTGGTTCCCGAGATATCGCACCGAGAGTGAGCGCGCGTCACCCCAGTCAGACACTTTGGGTGGCATATGGGTTGCATACCTACTCTCAGTTTTTGTTGATCATTCTCACTCGTAAAAGCATAAAACTCTTTAGATGAACTTTAAACTTCCTCAATATAACTTTGAATGTTATATTTATCACCGTCATTTATTACCAAAACGGGCTTAGTAGCAGTGGTTTATTCTCTATATCTAAATCTCAAATCTAAGTGCTTCTGTCTAAATTCAGCCTCAATGTTCGCAAAATCCTTAACTTCGAATTCTTAACTAGGACTCACCAAATGGAACACAACTGGGGGGCGTCCCAAAAGAAATTCAAAAATCTTAAAAATAAGGACCACCCTGGTGTATATTCAATACAGTCAGGGAAGGAAGACAGTTCCTTTTACCTGGAAACCTCGCACTCCGAAGATTTTTTATAGGGGTGCCCATAGGCTTAACCCGAGATGAGAACCCTGGTCACTTCCATTAGAAGTCAAGCGACCCACGATTTCCCTGATCAACTCTGTACATAAAAGAATATCAATTCCCAGTGCTATCCCTGTAAACCAGAAGTGTTGTGAAAACGTTGCAACAACATTGTGCCGCAACCAACAAGGAGTTGCTGCAACATAATCGCAACATTGCAAAACCAGTCAAAAGTCCTCTCTACCACGTTTTTGCAACGTAATGGCAAACATATTCGCAACCTCTGGTGAGACATATTTGCAACACTTATGCAACTCTTGCAACGCACTGGCAACATTTATGCAACTCTCATATGCAGGGTTTCTGTGTACTCCGCGCCCCTGCTCGTATGCTTCAAAATTTTCTAAGTGCGAAAAATTGTCTAAAGGCCGAAAAAAAATTTTTCTTGTGAGTGACAATTTGCTTCTGAAGATGATAATACGCTTTAAAAACCACATATTTGAATATATGTTTGGGGAAAACTATGTCCAAATAACACTCCGCTAAGCGACCAGCAACACTGCGCGCTAGGCTTAGATTGCTTGAACAATTGAGAATGGATATCTTTAAGAGAGACACAGAGAACATATTATTAGAGCCACACTACATCTCCAGGTCCGATAGAAGCGATAAATTAAGAGAGATGTTTTGCCGAACGGATAGATATGGGAATTCGTTTTTCCCCCGAACCATAAAGGACTTTACTAAACGCTAGTCCCAACCTCGTTAGAGCACTTCTTTTTTTTATAGTTGTAAACGGCTGGTGTCCTAACACCCCCTGCCACACGCCTTTTAGGCGGCTCGCGGGGTATTATGTAGATGTAGATGTCGCAACCTTTCTGCAGCCTAGTAAATGTTCCACCCTCACATACAATCAGTGTCTTATGAATAGTATGAATCGGATTTAAATATGTTATCCTCTGGCTAAAATATTACGGTATAAAATTTTTCAGACCAAATGAGTGTGTCGGCGACGTAATTAAGACATTACAGAATTGTTGCCGAACGCATAGCTGCTTCCTGCAACTCCTATAACCTCGTGCAACCCTTTTGCAACGTACGTTTCCGCAACACACAGTGTTTACTGGGATATTATTTTTCTACGGTTTTTTACCCCGTGCATTCGGTTACTCATAAAAATTCCAGGGAGAAAGTGCTAATTTGATGGGTAGAGAGGGTTTAGATGCTAACCAAATGATCTCGGGATAAAATTCGGGGTGAAGCCTTGTGACAATTAAAAAATATTCGGAGAGCGAAGTATCCAGAGAATGGAACTGCCTCCCTGACAGTATTGAATCCATACGGCCGGGGTTTTGTCCGACATGTGCTCTAGCTTCGCCTATTCAAACCAATCTTCGTGTACAGTCACTAAGAGAATGAGGAATTCAATAAAAAAGTTAAGGAAAAAATACGCCAAATGTCGATCTTCCTCGCAATATATGCAAAACATTACGCTTCGTAGAATAAACACATATTGATGCTTTTAACAGCTTCGTAGAAAATAATCTCCAAGCCGCTGTACTCCCGCAATACCGGTGATGAAGTCCTCCATATCAAGTACGTCCCTAAACTTTATATAAAACCAACCTTTAACTTGAAAAGGGTCGAGAAAACATTTTGAATTACACTTTATTAAAAAAACTACACATGGTAACCTTCGTGACTTTTTAACCACACAAAAATATATAACCTGGAGTAATTAATACAAAAAAGACATCCTTTTGAAAAAGAAATAAATTAAATGATTCGACAACCCTTGAAGCCTGATGAAATAAATTCAAACTGACAATCGCACTACAAAACAGCGTTGCTCGCGGTGAAATTTGACCTTAACCTCGGAATAAATTCCGCTAAAATATTTGCTTTGCGACGTGTGCACCACTCTTTTACTGGTCGCGTCACATATGACTCGGTTCATTTTTTTTAATATAAACGAATTGGGTCATTTTTTTGCCACTCGGCGGTCTTTAGCGGAGCACATACGAGACTCGTGTGAGGAACCCCTAATGCAGCGTCCATTAGGGTTTTATATACGAGACCGCAAGATCCAATTTAATTTATTCCCAACCATTGGCGTGGACACGAAAATTTTTAACTCTTCCAAATTGTGGTTCACTCATCAACGGCCTCCGGCGTTTAAGTGAATGGAGCTTTGTCACCTTTGTTAAGTATAACGAGCGAAATATAATAAAAAAAATAAATACAGCTTGAGTTTCATGCGGACCGATACCTTCAGCGAACGAAAATAACTCTTTTTCCGTGATATTCAAAAGTTTTCCAACACGTATATTTCCTCCGCTCACGCATTCACTTGTTTTTTGTATTTTTGACGTCCCGTCAGAAAAAAAATCAGAATTCCGCTCACCGTTTTAATGAGGTCAAAAGTTCTTTTTTTTTAATAAGACCTTTGTGAATGTTTATTTTTCACGCTCCTGAATGAAAAAATAACGGTGCATGTGGATCAGTGAACAAAATAAAAGCTGATGGCTGAGAGATCCCGACTAAAAATTTCACAATGCTAAACTAAAGCCAAACTTCATGCATGCTATCCTCGCTCATGCTGAAACTTACAATTTTCCGGACCGTTTTCGGCGAAATTTTAATTTTAAACAAAGGTATAGCCGTTGGTCATCAATACGAGAGAACAGAATTAAATAAAAATGGAGCGTGAATAATTATTTGGTGTTCTAAGTTGCATTTATTGTTTTAATGCTTAGACACGATAAAAATTTGATTCCTTCTAACAATATGTCATAAAAGATAATAACTATTGAGTGGTTTGGAAGCCAAGGGGTACAAGTGATTTTTTTCTCAACAGAGTTAGGAAAAGTTAATTGTTAGAATAAATACGCAAAAACCTTGTTGCCAAGGGAAACGAGTGAGTCTCTGTTCTTTGCTGACAGCGAGTGGAAAATCATTTGCACTACTAGTATCTAATTGATCTCGTTTGTTTTCTTTGATTGATCTCGTTTCTTCCAAATTTCTGTACCTTACTCTCTATAGAACAGAGAAATAACTTGTACCTCTTGGCTTGCAACCCATTGCGCAAATAATAAAACATATCCTCTCGAAAAATAAAACACTATTGTAATTGGAAAAATGTTATAGCTGACATTAATGGGCTTATGAAACGATTTAATTACATCCGTTTTTTTACATCACTCATTAAGACTTATTTATACTCTACATTTACCTACGTATGTATACATTATAATTTTATCCATAGATGAGAGCTCAATTTTTCAGTTTCAACTGTATTAATTTTATTTCCAACTTAACTTACACGCGACAGCATAGCTGTTTTCGTTTGATTCGATCGAGACTAACTATTTATGCTAACATTTCTCTAACTATAATGCTAACTCTTCGAAGTATTATGATCTTACTTCTGATCACTCATGATCATTACTTCTAAAAAGTGAAAGGATACGAAATGAACGACTACAGCGAGAAAGTGAGGTATTTAGATGGAGAAACGGACATACAGAAGTGATCCACGACGTGTCCGTTGAAACAAATCGACACCATCTGGAGGAGTAATGGAATGATGGATGCATTCAAATGCCATGTGGAAAGGCTGTGACAACTATCGTTTTGAGCATCGCGGCGTTTTCCAAATCCTGTTACGCGTCCTTCGAAACACGATAAAACATCGTCCAGTGACACTTTCAAGTGAAGATGTATTGAATCTCGCCGCGGCATTTATGAAGGGAGTAACGGCCGGCCCTGTGCTTCTCACTGCGTGTATTCAGAATTGAATTCACCATCTGTTCCATGCCTGCTCGAAAATAAATGGGATGCTATGATCAAGGTAATAAACGGTATTTATACTTTGAGTGCTAATGACGTAACATTAAGTTCTCGCGAAACTTCGTAGAACTGCGGGCAACATAATATTACGTCTGTTTGAATTTCATCGTCTCTTATATTCCCGCCGTAATATTGTGGTCGGATATCTACCTATAATTGCTCTTTAGACGAATTAGCGCATAGAATACACACTTGATGGTAGATATGGCCGTTTTATTCCATCTTTCTATGAAGGTACTGTTGTAAAATTATAAAATTAGGGAAAAATGTCCAGCACCGGATCAAGGGATTGGATATTATAATAAAATTTGGGGAAAATGGCCAGTACTGGAACGAGGAATTGGATATTAAGGGCTACCACTAATAATCTTAAACGAAATATATGTTCTCATTGCGTCCTCACGCTATTCATTACCTGGTATTGTTGTATTTTCAATGCGAATGGGATCTGTATAGATTTTAAGAATTGAATTTTAAAATGTTTTCAAAACATTTTATAATTTTTTACGTGTTCTAAATTATCTCGCTCTCAAAAAAATATCCGCAATGCCTACCGAAATAAATCATTTTCACGCATTAATTAAACATTTTAACATCGTCACAGCTATACATGGTCAACTTGAACAGTAACGCGGGGGCTCCGAGGCAGGGGCGCAGCTAGGAATTGAGACTGGGGGGGGGGGGGGTGGTTCAGGAGCCACTAAAACTGGGAGGTCTGAAGGTTATGGAATACCTGCTAGGGTAAGCGGGAGGTGCGGGGGCCATCCCACAGAACATTTTTAAGATAAATGGTTCAAAATGGTGAGTTTTACGGCTTTCGGATGGATATTTTTTAATCTTTACACTATTCGGCAAGTAACAGTGGCGTAGCCAGGAATTTCGTTCGGGGGGGGTCTAAAACCAGGGGTGAAAATTTTTGAAAAACAGGGTACTAAGTAGAGGGTTTTAAACTAATTTTAACACTTTCATAATCGAAATAACTTCATTTGTTGAAGAAACCTATTTTAAATTCATGATTTTTCAATATTTTGTTTTCTTTTGTGAAGGAGAATAATTGCGTTTTTATATTTCGGGGGGGTCCGGTTTTGGAGGTTATACCCCCCCCCCCCCCAGAGCTCAGAGAAATTTTTAAGTTTAATCCATTTTACTTATTTGGATCAGTATTACTTATACAATAGTGCAAGGATTAATCAAATATCCATCAGAAGGACGTAAAACTCGCCATTTTGAACCATTTATCTTAAAAATTTTCTAAAGGAGGGCCCTCGCATCTCCAGCTTACCCTGGCGGGTATGCAATACCCCCACGTTCCTAAGTATTATTTGTGCCTAAAACCCCCCCTAGCCTTAATTCTTCGCTGCGCCCCTGGTTGAGAGCACACATTCAGGGTGTGGGGGCCGGTTCTTTTCCCTGGACCACCTCGCACTTTTAGGATTTTCATTTGGGGTGTCCACAGGCTTCACCCGGGTTTGAATTGCCCTGCAATCAGTGGCTCAATACTCTCAGCCACCCCAATTTTAGCATTTTTTCTTTCCTATTCTAAATCAAAAACTAGTGACAAAATCAAAAATTTACAACATCAAAATATTATCATTAACAATCTAATTGATACTAAGTATGATTGATTTATTGTCACTCTCGATTAATTTTATAAAATAAAACTTAATTAGGAAAAACCGATCAAAAGTGTAAGCTGTTAACAATTTTGTGCCACATCTATCCATGCAATAATACTGTAACAATATTACAGTTCATACAATCATCATCATCAATGGTCAACAATCCTAAGATTGGTTTGACACAGCTTTCCACTGAATTCTCCAATCTTTTTACATTTACGTATTTATTCTCTTTCACATCCTTTTTTACTTACTCCATATACTTTGTTCGAGGCTTCCTTTTCTGTTCTTGCCATCCAATTGTCCCTCGACGATTCTCTTCATCAGGCTATCATGTCTCAAAATGTGGCCTATAAGGTTGTTCCATCTTCTTGTTAAGGTTTTCATGTCGCTTCTCATCTCTCTTACTCTTCTTAGGACTTCCTCATTACTAACTTAGTCGATCCATTTGATCCTCATCATTCTTCTGTAGCACCACATTTTGAAGGCCTCTATCATTGCTTTCTTTGCAGCTGTCATTGTCCATGCCTCACTTCTGCATAGGAGCATACTCCAAATGTATGTTCTTATAAATTGTTTCCTTACTTCCAAATTTGTGTGTCCCGCTGTAATGCCGTAAGTAGGTCTCTCTTTTGGTGGAATGTTGTCTTCACTTGGGCTATTCTGCTGATAACTTCTTTCTTGCTTCTCCCATCGCTAGTTATGGTGCTTCCCAAATAACAGAATTCATCCACCTCCACTAGTGTTTGCTTCCCTATTTTAATCTTAGTCTTGACTTCTTCTCTTCTGCTGCATCTAATATGAAGTAGTTCATACAAAACAAACCAAATTCCAGGAAGGGGGACGAGGGCAGTAATGGATTGAGTGGGAGACCCCATCCGATCCTATTAATTCCTTTAAAAATAGTTAATCGTAAACGTGGTTTACCATTACAAAATTGTCTGCATTTCATCAGTCCAATGCAAGATGCTTATGCAATTCTGGTCAAAGTCACGTATTTGGGGGGAAAAATAAAAATATGTATTTTGAAATCCAAGAGAAAGATTTTTTGCTGAGACTAATAATAATTTAACACTTGGAATCTGAGTGCTATCCAAAGTTGATGTCCTGTATTCACTACCAGGACAAAGCCCTCTTTTAGGATGCAGGGACAAAATTAAAAATACATTACCCAGGAGGCATTAATTTTTAATTGCTTAATTGTGTGCTGCATGTTACATATGATCCCCAAATTCCTCATCCCTGTTATAATTTGTTCAACTCCACCACTACCATGGCTAAAAAATGTTTACGTACAGTATGGTCTTGGCTAAACCAAGGCACCCAAATTTCTGAGCAGACATTACACCAGAGGGAAAGGCTTTTCAACTTCTCTAGCACTTACAAACTAATATGCCCACAAAACTTAAATTCAATTATGTACAGAAAAATATCTTACCTCAGAGCTTCTGTCACTGAAATAACTTTACAGCTCATGACAATTGCTGTGAAGGTATATGTGAGTAAAATCACAACCACAACTACTGATGTTATCACATGCAACATTTTTCAAATGCTAATAAGTTTAGGGATGCAAATTTTTGTTTTGGGCAATTTATGAAATTTATTGAATATATTAATCATGAGGAATTATTCACTGGTCTCCTTGGCATTATTTCCAGATAGAAAGGTTCAGGTGCTGAAGGTAATAATAAAATTTCTCATCACTGGAGAATAAGTGCTGATTTAAGTGTCCTAAAAGTAACTATAGTGGCTGTTTAATGGGATGTGAATGGGAAGTATTGTTTTCACATAGCCCACGTCTCTTTTCCAAAAATGAAACCTTAAAAAAAGATGTAGAAGAAAGTTTATGATATGTATAGAAAGAGTGAGGTAACTTTCACCTGTTGAGAAAAGGTAGGGATTACGAGAGGCACGTGGTTAAGGAAGTTATAATTCCTCAAAAGCCTACCAACTTTCAGTCCCCAAGAAAACGGAGGTAAAGAAACTCAAACAACTTGAGGTCTATCATTCATAATTCATCCCTTACATATTGATGGCAAAAATTTCAAAGAGACCGAGGAAACCCTTTCAGCATATTATGCATCAAGTCCAGCCGCATAATGTTTATAAATTCATTAACAAAAAAACTAATACATGTGTAGTGTGTGAAATAAACCTGTTACAAATCCCTCAAAACAATTCTACAATAAATACATGGTAGTCAGGCCCACAGAGAGACTCTTGAGGGCTTGGAGCAATCTTCTCTTTCCTCATCCGTATCTCTACCTCTAAGAACTCTGGGAAAGTTTCTAAGGAACCCACAAGAACTTTGTGCAACTACATATAAGCCAGGGGAAAATTCCCCAGGCACAACTTATTGGTCTAAATGCCCTCCTCCTCTAGAAAATCCTGAATTTTACAAAAAGCGAGGTATTAATTTTAAAACAGTGAATTAAATGCTTTTTGAGTTATCCACCCAGCATTTCCCTAGCTAGTTCCCCTAAACATTTCCCAATTCTCCCTTACAATCAGGTTCATAGCCATGGAGTGGGTGCTACATGAGCCCCCCTTAACGTGTTCAGATTTCCCAAAAGAATTCTGTGCAACTGTCTAAACACAAAGTTAGTTAGCGTATAATTATTTTTATAAAACCCTTTTTGTTAAATAAATGGATACTTCAACAATTCTGCATAAATCTCTCAATAACCTGATATAAGCAGCTATGGAATTTTTTCACATACAGCATTTAAATGGGATGATTGACTTGCATTAGAGTTACCCTTCCTGAAAAAAATTTCTACTTATGAGCCTGACTTCAACCCTCATATTATCTCCCTTCCCTAGCCTTCCTCCCCTCTAAACAATTCCTTTTTCAGTAGAATGCACCAATGATTAAGAGAAGACATGACACAAACACCAGAGTAAAAACTGCAGCAAATATGATCATGAATGATCATATTTGCTGTGAATTAGCATGATCCTCCCCTCAATTCAGGATCAACAATTTGATTGGTGATCAAGATCTGACAAGTTCTGTTGATTTTAATTTAATTGCAAAATTAACTGCTATAAAACACATCACTGCCCACTCAACATTATGAACTCATTGAAACTAGATTTCATGGCATGCTATTGGTTACACCCCAGCACAATTGAAGATCCATCATGAGGATGATACCAGACATGTTAAGATGAGTAATAGTAAAAACTATAATCTATTGCTTCACTGGACCCAGGTTATAATTTTAGTGAAAGATTTCTTGAAGCCACTGCCCAAAAATCTTTGCTGTAAAACTTTCTTTACGTGAAAACTTAATGGGATTGCACAGATAGTGCATAGAAAGGAATAATATAGCTCAATTCATTGAATTTATAAAATAAAATAACAGCTTGGTATAGAATGATCATCACCATCACCCATGGAACCAACCTATATTACAAATACATAAAGTAAGAAAGCCACCAAAAATGTTTCCCCATTACAG
This sequence comes from Ischnura elegans, assembly GCF_921293095.1. Taxonomy (NCBI): domain Eukaryota; kingdom Metazoa; phylum Arthropoda; class Insecta; order Odonata; family Coenagrionidae; genus Ischnura; species Ischnura elegans. The sequence goes on along the minus strand of NC_060255.1, from coordinate 85,165,966 downwards.
TCTTGACTGGTCCTCATGACTGTGACATAGCCAGGAATTCTGTTTGGGCAGGGGGGTCCAAATCCAGAGAGGAAAATCTTTTGAAAAACAGGGTACTAAGTAATGGGTGTTAAACTTATTTTAACACTTTTCATAATCGAAAAAACTTCATTTGTAAAAGAAAAATTTTGTAAATTCATGATTTTTCAATATTTTGTTTTCTTATATGAAGGAAAATAATTGCATTTTTTATATTTTGGGGGGGTTTGGACCCCTCAGACCCCCCCATGGCTATGCCACTGCATCATGACTTTCTAAAAGCATGATCTTCTCTGAGTTTTCCGAGCCTTCAATAATGCAAGGGCATATGCTTAAATTATCATCAAAGTAAAATAATAATTATTTTATGCTTAAATACCTACAGAACTGTACAAATGTAAGTTACTAAATATGTACTGAATGTAATATTTTCCTTTGTTACAGTGCTGATGGAGAATATGTGGTCACAACAATGACGAAAGCAGTACTTCACTTCTCTGGTAAAGTGCTTTGGACACCACCTGCCATTTTCAAGTCATCGTGTGAAATTGATGTCCGATATTTTCCATTTGACCAGCAGACATGTTTCATGAAATTCGGGTCCTGGACGTATGATGGAGATCAAGTAAGTGGCCCTAAGGAGATGGAAGTACATTTTTAAGAAGCTTGAAAATGAACATGCAAATCAGACAAAAAGGTGCACTCAGCTTATATCAGATCATAAAAAATATGGTTTTAAAAAATATCTCAAATATACATGTGAAATTTCAAATGCATCTAATAACACAGTGGACTTAGGAGATATGAGAGGAATTAATTTCAGAAAGTTTAATTCATATATACAAATTGATATTAAAAGAGGAAATAAAACTCAAAGGAAGAAAAGTTTTTCAGTGCTCATGACATAACATCAGTTATCAATAGCAGTTTCTGATTCAACCATCGATATAAGTTTTATTTCTTATAAAAAATTTCTTTAAATAGATTAATGCTTAGAGAGATGAACATAAAATCAGTGATGAACCAAAATGACTTATCACATAGAGAGACAGAGGCAAATATCAATTGACTCAATTCTGGTATGACGAAGGTACTACAAGACCTAGGTGAAGCAAATTCACGATGCATGTAGGAGCTGATATTAACAGTCACTACAACCTAGTGATAATGGAAAGTCATCTTGTATGATGTGAGGCACGATGTGGTGGAAGTTCCTAACCCTTAGGCTGCGGGAACGTTTTTGAATGTTCTGCATGGTGAGTGCAGGGAAAACGTTTTTCAATGTTTGACCAGATTTTCTTACCACTGGCAGCCTTTCCTTAAGATTTTATTGTCATCCTGCAATTGTTTGAACTAGGCCAAACTTAACCCTTTTAGTGCCAGGGGGCCGATCCATCGGCCCGGGTAGTATATGCGAAGAGTGCCAAGGGCCGAACCATCGGCCAGGCTTATTTTGCACTGATGCCTTTTATTTTTTGAGCTTCGTGTAGATTTTGTCTCTATTTTTTAGTATCTGTCATGCTTTAACATACCTGTAAGTATTGAAAGTCAATGGAAAAAAAAATTAGTTTCAGAAAATGCATATTAGGCTTTATATAATTTTTTTGGAGCAAACCTACAAATTCAGCCACAAAAGGCCTGGCAATCTTCAGCAAACCAGGAAAAATGGGCTGGCACTGAAAGGGCTAGTGGCAGAAAGCACAAAGGTATCTTTCGAGGACTGAGCACCCTCACCATGGGGAGCTCTACCCGGATTACCCCTTCTCCGAGAGAGCTCCCTGCTCTCCGCGCTGCATTCATGATGAAAACAATTCCAACGAATCCTTGCATTTCCTAGGAATTTATTTATCTTGCTGTTGTCCATTAGCCAGAGAAATTTATTTGGTCTCTCCTTCTTATACTATCGGTGGTGGGTTTTCCATCCCTGTTTATTACCAAGGACATATTATATTCATTGTCTGTCATCAAGGGTTAGGATGGGCAGTCCCGGATTATGAGGGTCCACTTCCTGCCAGACACATGCCCGGGGTGATGGAAAAATTTCTTCCCTGCTCATGTCCCGCACATAGTGGCAGCAAAATTTTGACGCTCCCGCAGATAAAGGGTTAATATTTGTAAAATTGGACTCAGTGGAAATATTGCAATGTCTGATTTTACTAATGGAGAGTTTGCTGAGATACAAGAAGGTGAGTAGAACGAAATAAGAGCTTATATGGAATATTAAGCCACTGGAAGAAGGGGAAAGCAGAGGAAGGTTTGCAGCTTACATTACCAATAAGCTGAAAATAGCAAGGGAGGCAAGCCAAAGTGAGGAAGAGAGATGGAATAGCCTTGAGAATACCATCACAGAGGCAGCAGAAGAGCAACTAGCGAGTAGGCTGGTCAAAATCAAGAAACCACGGAATGGTTATCACATCAAAACTCTCATAGAGGAAAGGAGGAAGTACCCAAAGAATGGAAATGAAGAAAGACATGGCAAGATTTCGAGGAATTGGGTCATCCCTGGTGGATCCGGAGAGGGGCTGGGAGGGGTCATAGCAAACCCTTTGGTGATCAAATTTACACAAGATAAAATGGTAATTTTATTCGGACTCCCATCACCGCTGGGAGGTTACCCCCAGGCTTCCCACCTCGCCCCTTGTCTCCATTCTGGGTCCACCACAGTATGCATGTAAATATAATGGAAGGAAAAATAGAATGAAGTAAATCCCCAAAAGATGAGCTGATTAAAATTATGTTAAATTGCATCAGGCTCAACAGGAAGTTGATATTCACAAATGAGAAGATGACTTCATTGACTTCCACTGATTTATTTTCGTGGTACAACATGTTTCAATTCATAGTGGTCATTTTCAAATACCTCTTCAATACCTCAAGTATCTTTTCAAGTACATACAGTTGAGGACCTCAAATCCGGAAAGCCTGGGACCAAAGGGTTTCTGGATTTCCGGTTTTTCTGGATTTCTGGTCTTCCCAAAGGTATTTCCCATTTTTATTAACTCCTCTTTGATTTAAAGTAGGACAGGTGAATTCTCCATTTTTCTAAGTCATGTAATCAAGGAGAGTGAAACTGATGACTTGTTTCATCATTCGTATTTTTACATAGCGAAGTGTGTGCATGCGGTCACTCATGACACTTATATAGATGCTTATGTAGCAAAGTAAGCCGTGAGCCATTCCGGATTTCTGGTTTTCCTGGTTTCTAGATTCTGGATTTGAGGTCCTCAACTGTACTTGAAAATGATCTCTATGGATTGAAACATATCGTTCCAAGAAATTATATCAGTGGAAGTTCAACGAAGTTGTCTTTTCATGTCTGAATAAAATTAATTGGGTAAGATAAAGACACAAGAAAGAAGAACATGATGGGAATAAGAAGGAACTAGCATGGGACAGGGAGAAATGGAGCACTGTAGTATGTATACCAATCTCAGGACCATAATACTATAACAATAATCCATCATCGTTTTTGGATGCAGATGAGCATGATGGAGCATAAATATGGGACACTGACGGGTGCAGGGTAGGTTAGAGCAGAGGCATAGCCAGGGGAAGGTCTGGGGGGTTCAGACCCTCCCCCCCCACCCCTCCCCCGAAATATAAAAACACAATTATTGTCCTTCATAAAAGAAAACAAAATATTGAAAAATCAGGAATTTACAAAATGTTTCTTTAACAAATTAAGTTTTTTTGATAATGAAAAGTGTTAAAATTAGTTTAAAACCCATTACTTAGTGCCCGGTTCTTCAAAACTTTTTCTCCCTGGTTTTGGACCCCCCAGAACGAAATTCCTGGCTACGCCACTGGGTTAGAGGGTGCAAGAGATGGATAATCAGAGCAGAGGTGAATGACAAAATGTGGAATCAATCTAATCTAGTGAGTCAAAAGTGAGTGCTAAGATGTTAAGAGGTAGGGGGTTTTAATGAGATTCAATACCCCCCCACGAAATGTGAGAGAAATATACTCTTCTGTCCACTAGCTCCAACTGAACACATTTGTAATTCATGTGTACACAATAGGGTGGTTTCCTATTATTTTTTTATTGCCTAAATCGAAAGATTATTACTCCTGGAGTACGTATTTCACACTTATAGATTTTTAAATGACAATACATATCTATTTTTCGCAATTAAATGAAAAGTGAAAATTTTCAAGCGCCCAGGAAACCTCCGTGTGACGTCATTCTGGTTCCTGCTGCTGCAAGTGAGGTGACCTTGGGGCGAGGCTATGAGCGCTGATACGACACAGGATGCTAGCAGGTAGCAGAGTATCATTCTGGCTGGTAGCGCTTGGCTTAAATAAGGATTATTAATACCTTATCAAACGAAGAAAACTTTCCGACCTTATCCAGTTTTAATAGGCGATTATTAAGACATGTTTCCCTGAGCTCTGTGCCTCATGCATGAATTGGTAATCTCAGACGATGTAAAACTCCTATCTACTTGTATAGAAACTAGGTCCCTGTGACGTCACGTGGAGTGCCATCGCATGGGCGCCAATCTGGCCTTTTTCAAATGCAGTTAAAATTGACCATTGCCATTCTTCTAAACCGGTATTTCTAAAACCAAATAATTTGTATATTTTGAATACACTAATGGTGGGTAATGAACCGCAATCAATGCCTTTCGTTTTCTTTGATGAAGGAAACTACCCTATTGGGGACCATGGTCGCTCAGTGGGTAGAGCACTTTTCTGCTCATCGAAAGGTTCTGAGTTTTTTAAACCCAGGCAAAGCCTTTGTACACCCTCAAATAAAATCCTTGCGGTGCAAGATGACACAGGGGAAGGAACTGCCCCCCTTACCCTGAATGTGTGATGTTGACATATCAGTGGCTAAGTTTGGGGTGAGCTCTACCCTCACTTATCTAAGCCATCTTTCAGGTTTAATCATAGATTACTTTTTATGACACGGAGTGCAAACAGAATTCTTCCCTTGTAAGCAGAGAATAGGAGCTTCAGGGGGTAGGAAAAAGGGTTAGGTAAGATATAAAGCTGTAGTCCCGTAAGCAATGCTACAACCTCATTTCCAATAAATGGATCAGCATTTTTTTATTCAGAAAAATATCAGTAAACAATCTCATTTAAGCTACAGACACATCTTCTCTATTCAATGCGCTTTCATGTTATAATGTGATAACACAGGCCAACATTGAAAAAATTTTTTTGCTGAAAATACCTTATTCTTATGTTTTTAAAGTTGCTGAATCCAAATATGATGGTTTTAAAATCATATCATCCACCATTGATTCACATTTTACAGTTAGATTTATGAAATCAAGCAATATTTTTAGAATTCAATAGCTTTTTTATAGTTTAATAAAATTAAAAAAGTAGGTCTAATGAACGAAGATAATGGGGATTACTGTTGGTACTTCACCGATAAGTTCAGCAAGCGATTCATCGCAGAAAAAGCAACACAAGAAGCTTCAAGGAAAAAAGGGAAAGAAAATGTAGACCAATCCCAGTTGACAAGTAAACCCTGTATTATCACGCTGCAGTAAATACAAACAATTTTATCACGATGTAGTGAACAGTAAATACAAACAATTTTATGATATAGCACAGTGTTTCATTGATTTCCCTTTATACCATATAGGGGTATTAGACTAGATATTAAATACATATTGCTTGGAAACTATGGGTGATACAAAAAAACTAAGACCAGGTTTTGATTCGGCACATGAAAATCTATAAAGATCAGCTATTAAAATAAAAAAAAGTTTTCAAAAAAAATTTTTTTATTGGCCTGTGTAATTATTTAAAAATTTTCCCCTAATTTCAGATTGATCTGAAACACATCAACCAGAATGTTGGAGAGAACAAAGTGGAAGTGGGCATTGACCTGAGGGAGTACTACCCTAGTGTCGAGTGGGACATCTTAGGAGTCCCAGCGGAGAGACATGAGAAATATTATCCCTGCTGTGCAGAGCCTTATCCTGGTAAGATAAATTCAAACCCACATCCAGCCATTAAAATATATATTACTGTGAAAACCTGCTCCTTATGCCCGCACATACATATTACTTTTGGATTTAAAGAAGGCTGGAGGGCATTATTAAATTGCAGTCATCAATTGACCGAGAAAAATTTAGTAGAAGAGAAAAAATGTAAGTAACAGATGGAATATAGATTTATAGCATAGTAGGTATATTGATCAACTTTAGATATCATCAAGTAGTGCATGATGAGGTGCAAATTTATTAAATATAGTATATAACTTAATACCTAGGAATTGAATGTGTAACTTTAAAATTTTATATTTGCACCATTTTTTAATCCATGAACACATTAAAATAGTTTCCATTGCAAAAAAATCTTAGCTTTGACTAGCATCTTATTTTGAATTAGAAACTTGACGAGCATGCTTCATAGATATTCAGTAGAATTCTTTCATATCTGTGAGAAAATAATACCCTAATTGGTACTCAGAATCAAAATAATTCTACTGCAATGAATTATGAGACTCAAAACTTTTCAAGGATAGCTATACAAATATGTACTGTGAAACTTCAAGATTATGAAATCAAGGAGAGAAACAGCTTTTTTATAACGAGTTTACCAAAATTCTCTATTTTTTAATTAGCTCACTCCTTTCATGCAAAATAATTAAGGATCAACGCTCATCATCTATCTTCTACCAGCGAATACATAATTTTTCTTCTACAAAAGTCAATACCTATTCTATGTATGCCTCTCCCAAATTAAATATCATTAAGTGTCTTCTAAAGTTTCCAATATGCATGAAAATTAATAACTGATAAAAATAATGTATGCTAAATTATTAATATTAGTAGGTATATAAATGTGTACAAATAGTGTTCTGATGATGAAGTATACTATGTTGGTGCTGGGTTATGTTTTAGTAAGTATGCCATAAATTTTTGCTGCTATTAGCAATTAGCATAGCATTTGTCTTTCTAAAATATGTATAACATGTTGAGGAACAAGAATCATTGAAGTCTGCCAACTCCTTTTCAGATATCAATTCCCCAAAAGATTAATGAGCGATATTCCTAAACACCATGGTCCTCCAAGAAGTTTCCTTCCCATTCATTTAAACAAAAAATATGGTTAACTCTATCCACTCCATTCAAAGGATTTTGATATAATAGAACAATTTTCTCTCTTCAGTATTAAAAATATTAGAATCTACAGGCATTACTGATAATAATTATTAGGCATAATCCAACACTCTCAAAATAGAACTGAAGAAAAAAATAAATATTTAGATTAAATCTTTAAGTAAAAGATGAATTGAAAATTTTAAGACTCGCAACTACATTTTCAAAAAAAGTGTACAAACGCCAAATAACATTCGAAAAATCTTTGTCTGGCAGAATAAACGAATGGTAATTGCATGTTCCTCAATAAATATCCTTACCTCCCTAATGGTGTGAGGGTCTAAAGTATTCATAAAACTAATGAAGGACTCAACAGTAGCTTTTACTTATGCCAAATATCTGTTTTTTTTCAGACATTTTCTTCAACATTACTTTGAGAAGGAAGACGCTCTTCTACACTGTCAACCTCATCGTTCCATGCGTGGGTATTTCCTATCTCTCAGTATTAGTGTTCTACCTTCCAGCTGACTCAGGAGAAAAAGTAGCCCTCTGCATCTCCATCCTGCTTTCCCAAACCATGTTCTTCCTCCTCATATCCGAAATCATCCCGTCCACGTCCCTTGCCTTGCCCCTGCTCGGCAAATACCTCCTATTCACCATGTTACTGGTAGGTCTCTCGGTAGTGGTCACCATAGCTGTGCTCAACGTCCACTACAGGAAACCGAGCACCCACAAGATGGCACCGTGGGTGCGAAAGGTTTTCATTTGTCGGCTCCCTAAGTTGTTGCTCATGAGGGCACCCGACCAGCTCCTAGCAGACATCGCCGCAAACCGCAAGAGCCCAGCTGCCGTGGCGGCATCGGCTTCTATGGCAGGAGGTAACGGGGGTCCATCGGCACGCGTCACTCCGGCATCCTCAGCGACGGACCTCCATCGGCTTCACTCGCACCGGAGAGGCGGGAACGGGATCAGGGACTGCAACGGTCTGCACGGAGGGGGCGCCGCAGCATTGGGAGCCACAGCAGGGAGCCTGGGAGCCAACAGGTTTGGGTCGCTCCATGGGTTGGGCCTCCCGGGTTTCAATGGAAGCAGCGTAGTGGGAGGTCTCCCCTCTAGTGGTAGTGACTTGCTCCTGGAGGCTGCTGGGATAGGTGGAGGAGGTGGAGGCAATGGAGAAGGTGGAGGGAGGAGGAAGTACCCCTTCGAGCTGGAGAAGGCGATCCACAATGTTCTCTTCATCCAGCATCACATGCAGAGGCAAGATGAATTTGATGCGGTGAGTCTGTCGTAGTTTTACCCTCAACGAGTTGATCAAGGTATGCTTTCTCCCACATTTGTAGATGGATATGTTTGTGTTTGTGTGTTTATGTGTTTTTCTGACTGTTGATAAATTGAGAAAAATGATAAATTCATTCACTAAATGAAATTAACATTAATGAATAACTTTCTTTTTCATTGTTGATACATTTACTTAAAAGAATAAAAGTCAATTCTGCTTGGAATGAGTGAGAATACTGAATGTGCTAGTGTAAGTCAATGTATTTTGAAAAGATCAGCAATTACTCTGCAGTATTCTTCAACCGTGGTCATGCATGGAAAAAATATTAAATGCCCAGTATGAAAAATCAAGAAGAACGAGAAGCAGTATTGAATTCTTCATTTTTATTTTCAATGCATTATGATATATAATAAATTCAGATGTTTCAAAATAAATATCGTAAAATGAAATAAAATTTACTTTGAATCTCTTCATTAACTAATAAATAAGGATTATATAACATGATAATTAAATGAAACTTAAAAATATATTATTATCTTTAACTTGATATCAATGTTAAATCATCAGCTTTCTTAACTTGTCCCACAATTAAAGCTATTAAAGATAAGTAGTAATTTTCATAAAACATGTCATTCAGCAATACAACTTGTAGCTGATGGAAATAATCCTCATGATATTCAGACTCTTTATCAATTAACATCTCTTATCAACATAGACTTCGTCATCATAATTGATTGAGAAATATAACTTAATGTCCATACAATAATTATAATTTATTTCTTTCACTAGCACGGAATGAAAAACAGGTTTGACTAGAACAGCTCTGAAACAAGGATCTCATTTCTTCCTCACACAACAGGAAATGTCTTTAAATACCTGAAGATTAACACTTAATTAGTGTACTAGGACGTGCAAGGAATATTTACCACCTCTATTCTTTCTTATCCAGACAACATCCATGATTATATTTTCTGTTTTTATTCAAGAAATGGGATTGATTTCCATTTTCATTAATTTTTTCCTTCTTCTCCCAACCATAAAAGACATTTTCATAAAAATTTCATTGATTGCAAATGAGGGTATAGTAAAAGCTTCTCATTCCAATGGACAAAATTTTATTCCCCACTGTGTAAGAAACTTGAAAACACTACTTGGGAGGTTACTTTAAGGAATGAGAAACATTCATGAAAAGAGGTATCTAACTGAAGGACCTTTGTCTCTTTAGATAATACATTATTGGCTACTATCATGCATAGATAGGTGAGTTTACCCAAACCTCTCCCTTAGCAGAAAATTAATTTTCCTGTCAATAAAACCATCAATGTCAAAGTTAATATTATGATATTTGCTCTCTTGTCATCCCCACTAAATCATCAAATCTGAGTAAAAAGGCTAAAACCATCACACTAGGATTTAGGCATTCAAAATCCCCTGAAATTATCTGAGTATGCAGACATAAGAGGGTGCATCCCTTCTGCTCAACTTGTCTTTTTGAGAATGCTCTACTTGCTTAAGCCTACGCTATCACCTTGAAAGTACCTCTGTAATGCTAACCTGAGAAATAATTGCAGGTACATATATTATATTTGAAAATTTTACGTGAGCATTTTCTCAGATATAAGAAAATGTTGACAAAGGTCCACTCAACTTCCCCAAATTTTTTTCAAGATGATAGTGTAGGTTTTAAATGATAAATAATGCACCAAAAATGACAAAACATAGCACTAGAAGAGGAAGGTACACATTCTCCTAAGTGAAGAAGCTTCATCATATGAATTCCTTTTAAATACACTCCTCTTCCAACATATGACATTTCTTGAAACGTAGGCTTTCACTCTGAAAATCATTGGTATCGATAGCTCTCTGGGGCAACCACATATTACGCTTGACTAAGCATAATAAGCAGCTCCTGAAAGCCTTCCATAATACATATATGAATCTCCTCCTCTCAAAATATTTTTGACTATGCCTTTGCTCATTCATTCTGAGCAGGAGTGAGTGACCCAATTCATGCACAATGAGGGTGGCTCCAAGAAAAAATTCTGGATCTGCCCTTGCTCACATCAACAGCTATAGATCACCATTAATACTTAGTTGATTTATAATGGATTGTCAAAAGTCATAATTTGATAATTCTGATAAAGACCTTCACAGACAGAAACTGGTTGAGTTTGCCTATTATGTAATACACTTAACATGTAAGGTTTCATTTTATAAGCTTAATACACTTTTTTGAAATTTACATTTTAATTTAAAGTAATTCCTCAGTCCAAAATATTTTCATCGATTTTTCATTGATATTTCATAAATACATATATTTGGGATTTTCTTCTGTGGTAAAGAGGGAATGGGGCCCTTATCACAACATCTTGAGGGAACAAAAATTGCTATTGGCACTTCCTGTACAAAAACATCTTGCAATATCAAGCAGCAATGCCTAAATGAAGTAGAAAATACTGTGCTATTTTTCATTGAGGAAGTGATAATCTATATTGAAAGCAATTTTGAAACTACCTATTAAAAAACCATAGAAATACTTTTAGAGATGGCAATTTTTGTCCCCATATACAGAAAACACACCTCACTACAAAGGTTAATTTCAGGGCGCATAGGCCACAGCTAGCCTAATATGTATAAGATGATTTCCACGTGAATACATACAAAAATAGTTCTTCTAAGGCTAATCATATCCACTCATTTTTCCCTCAAATAATAGATGAGTCTTAAACAAAACATGACTATATCAGTATGAGGTGTTAAGACTACATATTAATCTTTTCACAACACAGAAGCATGATAATGATGGAGAAAACAAAACAGTCCATGCTGAAATTGATTGATTGATTTATTCACCATAAAAGACAAGATTACACTTGCATGGGAATAGATACATTTAGTACCTACATATTTATATAATTGATGATTTAAAAAAATCAGGAGGTAAATTTCATGAATCTTTTAGGTACCTGCTGAATAATTTCCTCTCACACACATTTCTTCGAGCCTGTGGGGCATACATGTATTGAAATCGGTATACATACATCTGAAGGTTGCTTTTTGAAATTTGCAAGTGAACATGTGCACTAAATTCTATTAATTTCCAGATAAATTCTCTTTAAATAATGGATATTGTACTTCAGCAGTACACACAAACAACACATAGCCTCATTTATGAGATTACTATACATAACATTATTGATATGTATTAGATATGTGGGTGGCATGAAATGTCTTTAATGGTCACTAGTGACTAGCAAGCTGCAGGTTACTGACCTCTGATTTAAACTAGGTATTTCAAGTTTCCAATCTTCTACATATATATGTACTTACTTCAAGAATGAAAGCAACTCTCTCAAATACTTATCCACCTGTTCCAGGCTCTGATCTGTGGAATCTTACCTAATTTGTGCATGGAAAGTTGAGCACTAGTCAGGCAATTAATCACTGCTAAATATGCCATTTAAACTCGTCTAGTCGTTTCAATGCTCTAGCATCATTAATTGGGTTATAAGCAAACTGCAAAAAACTGAGAGTTTTGATCTTACAGTTAATGATGCAAGAGAATTGAAACAGGTTGCGTTAAATCACTAAATTAAGAGGAAATTACTATTGCTACATCATTTCTTAAATGATATAAAAACACAATAGGTAGAGAGAAACATAAACAGACAAAGCAGACAGCTTCCTACCAACCTACCCACCTGATATCAACCTCCGTTGGATAAATATCTATTAACCCAAGTAATGGCCTAATTATTCATTGCATTTCTTATTTAAATGCATATGGCTTTCTAAAACTATTTTATTGCTTATATTTTTCATATGTATTCTCTAATATCGACATTTTTCCAAAACAAATCTACATGAAACAAATTGTTCAAGCAAATCTACATGATTTTACATAAGCTTCCGTGAAGACATTGATTTCATGGGAGAAATATAGCATCATCAAGACTAAAAACACATAGTTTTCTTTGGCATATGCTCATGGCTTTTACACACACAAGCTATTGAAATGTAGGACAACCAGATAAAAATTTTCAGGAGCAAAACATTTGACATAAAAAATTAGAACAAAAAGAAAATAAGCCAAGTACCTTATTAATGTCCTTCAATTCTCCCAGTACTTTATTAATGTTGTTGGATGCCATAATTTGCAACAATTTTCAATTTTTTCACAGAATTAATCATGCTAATATAATAAAACCACTAGGAAATTATTCTGGCTGGAGGATATCATTACTATCAACACATAGAGTAAGATAAATATGATGATAAACCCAGCATTATTCTGAAGAGCAAAAAGTAATCCAATTATGTACTAAAACATTGATTTTACTCACTTTGAATTTACATAGAGGAATCTAAGTCTAGCTGATACACGTTGCATACCATTACTTTCTATCACTTTTGATTCCAAATATGTACTCTTGATTATTGAGGCAGCCTTGGTAGCATTGCTTTTATTGTTGTTCCTCCAACTCCATAAAATCAAGGTTTGATTTTATTTTCAGTAAAGACTTACAGCATCTATCGATAGCATACACTTTCAACACTTAAATGCCACATATAATTGATAACAAAAATTGGCAAGGTTCACACATAGGTACATAGAGTATTATAGTAACTCTCAGGAGCATGTGCAAATATGTAATATCAAAAAATAAACTAGATGAGCCTAAAACTATCATCACTTAGGAATGAAACTTGGATGAATTAGTGTAACATGAGAGCTAAGAACTAAGAAACATGTGAAAATGTAATCCAGGGAATGTGCATGAAATGTGATGGAAAATAAAGCCAACTATGGCTATGAAGGTGGTGAGCAGAAAATGCAAATCATTGCATGGATTTGGACTGACAGCCATGTAGGAAATGTAATGGTAGCATTTTTTCCCCATGTGAATGCTTCCTGTACATTTTCTCCATACACATGGTCCAGATTAAAACAATATTATTGATACAGAGAGCCATAAGTTATTCCCACATTATATCTGGATAGCTATTAGTCCAAACCATGCTTGATGAATATTACCTGCTAACCTCCCCGATGATTCCCACATATTAATTCCACATTCCCATCAAGTTTTCACCTATCTACACGATGACCCAGAATGCAAGTTGAAAGCTTCCTCTTTTCTATCTTTTAGTATCTGCCTATTTTGCAACACCCTAAGAGCACAGTACATATGCTAATTTATAGAGCCTCTAAGCCTCATCTAACAATCTTTTTTTTTTAATAAATTCTCTATATTTGTTTTCCTTTTTCCACTGCTTTGTACTGATAATTAAAACCCTAAATGCTTCCCCTTTACCTATTTTAATAATCTTTGACTAAATAAACCTTGGTAGAGATATTTACTCAAAGCTCAAGAAAATCAGCAACGCCTTATAAACAGTGCCAACTGAGTTAATTTTAGTGGAAGGGCATGATTTGGAGCATGCAGATTTATAGGTGTACTTTGGTGGTAAATATCTTAGGGTAGAATAGAATGAAGCATGCGTGAAGTAATTATCAATTTGTTTTTTAGCACAAAGGCTAGCTGCTGATGAAAAATCATTCATCCAGATGAAGGCTCAAGGCCGCTGTTATAATGCAATGCCATAAATGCTAGGGATGCATGCAAGTTGGTTGGTTTTTGCCCCATCTTTCACTCCAGCATACCCTACCACAGAATGCAGGGGGAACCCTCTGGGAAACGAAAAGAGTGATGGACAACCTGTCAAGATAAAGTGAGACGTTGGTCTTACAATGTGACAACACCTTGAGCTGAATTGTAGCAGTGGTGAGATGGGAGGCTTGAAAAAAAAACCAATAGCTGAGTGGAAGAACAACCCTACCACAATGACCCCTTAGTCCCCCCACGTAATGCTTTGCACAATAATCCCATCCCTAGCTGAAAAAATGAAAAGTACAAAAGCCCAGGCCTTGGTGGTCGAGGGGGTGGGGAATCTGCCGCTTGACCAAGAGGTCACCAGTTCGAACCCCAACAATGGATGTTTGTGATGTGGCTCTCATCACTAACCATCTGTGATACCCTACCATAATCACCTGACCAAAATCAACATCTAGTGAGGATGCTCTGCTTCGAATGAAACCAGCTAAGTCAAACTATGTTAGAGAGAAGTAAGAAAAAAATTTATTTAGGCACAACTTGAGAACATCAAAGTACTACGTATTTATAAGAGGCAAAATAATTTGCCTAACTTCAGTTTGCCAATGACAGTTAATTAGCCAGGCCTAGCAATTGAAGATCATTGACGAAGGATTTACAATAGCACATTCCTCCAATGAGTCAGGAAATTACACAAATTTCATCCTGTAAGTTTATTTACATAAAGTGTTCTACAAGAAGAATCTTAAAGTTTCCTGGTAAAGAAAAATTTAAGAAGATTTAACCCTTCCTAACCCTATATAATTAATACAAACTAATCCATGTTCATTCAAGAAGAATGACATTCAATAATGATCTCTAACTTGGAAAAGTTTTAAAATAAAGATTTAAAAAAAGGTCACTTTAATACTTTAAAAATAAAATTTTCATGCAAATATTAAAATAAAATACCAATCATGGTAAAAAATTGCCCTCATTTCAATTCTGACCCAATTCACCCTTTTCTTGTTATAATTACCATACTTTTATCTAGATGACAAACAAATATCTGCGACAAGAGATTACAAGAAGGCATCATATAATTTCTACTCTCGCCCCATAAGATGGCCACAAATGAGTGAGATATTTTTGTGGATTACAAAATGGTGATGAAAGAATTTAAGGAATAGCAGCGTACCATGTAGTATAGTGAAACTTAAGCCCTCCAAAGATAAAGAAGTACATGTTATTTTTAGTAATGCTTAAGTTTCCTTCAATGCATAATTGCAGAAAATGTTAGGAATAAAAAAAGGGGTTGAGAATTAAGTTGAATTTATGTTACAGATAGAGGACTTGGTATACTCTACCATCCAGTTTACCTCAAACTGCCAAACCAATGAGATTACTACCTAACTCTATTTTCAATACCATTCAATGTTTTCTTACTTTTAGTTATGCATGACTGAAAAAAGGTTTCTTTTGAATGCTAGGAGGATCAAGACTGGGGATTTGTAGCAATGGTGCTAGATCGGCTATTCCTGTGGATATTCATGATTGCTTCAATAGTAGGAACCTTTGCCATTCTCTGCGAGGCACCAGCCCTCTATGACACCACTCGCCCTATAGATATGGAACTTTCCTCTGTGGCACAGCAGCAGTTCCTGCCGGACCTCGACTTCTGAGGCCTGAATCAGTACTTTCCTATAGTGCATGGGCAACTCTTTCACGATCCCAACAGTGAAAGTGCATTGCATAACCTAAGATTCATGGGAATGCTTCTTCATTGTATAAACAGGATTTTAGTGGTATTCCCATTCCTCTTCAACCAAACCCTAAGTGACTCTTGACACCAAAAATATTAAAGAAACACTCATAAAAGAAGTTTGCAGCTCTGTGATTTTGCGTAGGTGGTTTTTAGTGGGAAACGGCGGACTGAACTCGATGACGGAAACAGAACAGAGCTTTGATGAGACAATTGTGGCTACAACTGGCAGCACAAATTTCTTTCTTGGGATGTTTCTGATGCTCAAGTGGACAAGTTAACCACAACTTGTCTGCATCTTTCCCAATAAAAAGTCTCATTCCAAAAAAATAACACCCATTTGAAAGTGTTGAAAAATAAAGGATTTTGTGGACATATCTGTGAAAATGCCAAAATCTTTACCAGTTGATACTTTCATCTGTATTTTCATTTTAATACTCAGTGGTGTCTCCATGACATTTCTCACTGGTGAGTAGATAGTTGTTCAAGACAAATATTTGGCAATGAGATGATAAAAATTGCTCAGTCCATCTTATCCCTTGTTGTTTCTGTGGTCAACACATGTATTTATAACTGCCATTCTTTTTCTATGAAATGGGTTTCGGGGAGCTGTTCCTGGTTTTTTATAAAGAAGTCTTACAATACTCCCCAGCTAAGAATGGGGCTTTCACTTCAACTACAGATGGAACTTCAGTGATACATGTCAATGTTTTTATTTTCTGAAATTATTAAAAAAAACTAGTTTACAAAGAATGCATGTCATGAGATTGGATTCCTGCAAATGCTATCAACCATTTTTAATAATTTATTTACACCTTCATCAAAATGTAGTTGTTGAATCAACAACAGTTTCCACATTATTTCTGGATAAGAATAATTGTTATGACTGATATATTACTTGTGTGTGAATGTGCTTCGAATAAAAAAATGCTATCCGTTTTTTTTAATGAAACTTGAATATAAATTATTGCGCTTTTTATTGAACCAGCCAATTCTGTAGGGCAATTGTTTATTTTTTCTTTGCACATCATTTCTGTTGTTTCTTTGCTGTCATAAAAGAGCCATTTTACTATTGTTGTTATTGGACATAGCTTGCATACGGTAGACTACTTGGAAAAACAATTTCTTACCATTTGAGTATTGTATCATCATATAAAAACATTGATCAATGCAACAGATTGAGAATCAGTGCCAAAAACCTTCAGGGTGGAACCTCATTTTCAACTATAGTGAATGGAACTTGTATCGTCATCCTTCATATCAGCCAGGAGTCCTGGTTTTCCATTTCCTGCAACGTCTTGACCTGATGGAAAGAAGAATATTTGTTCATCAAAAGGTTCAAAGTAAATGAAAAATAGCTGAAAATTAATGTAATGTTTGGATAATACACTAGTTAAACTATAAAAATTGGATGAAAAGAATTGCAGCCAAAAATTACACTGTATAATGTGTCTCTTTAACAAGTGGAAAGACCACAATGAACTAAGTATGAATTCATTGAATTGCCTTTCATCAAGTACGGTTTCACTTCTAATGGCGTTTACACACTATTGTGACTGAAGGAAGTTCTCCAATATAAATGTTTTTGGTGACTTTTCTTGGACTAGAAAATATCCTTAGTGAGTGTCATTTCAAAAGAATTGTGAATTGATTTAATTGGTGGTTATAATTTGCACAAAAAATCAAATGCTCATTAATGTACTAAAATTCTGTGTCCACTAAACTTTTGGAATGTGAACATAAGTATTCGATGGTTTTGTAACAATTGAAAAAAAAAACTGTAGTGCAAAATTGTGATAAATGAAGTGTACCACAGCTTAAATGCAACAACATTTTTGTTGGTTTCTCTTAAGTAATTTATTCTTCATTTTGTGCTATCTATATGATTGTACATAATTAAAATTTCTAAGAACTCATAACATGAAAAATGGGAATTATGGCTTTGTCATCTTCGTTGCAAATAATTTCTGTCCATCTTTTGTCAGTCAGCACACAGCGTTTACCAACCCAGAGCTTCCGTCCAAACTCAAGGGCGTTTCTTATTCAAATATTTGTGATGTTATGTAGCATTGTTAGCCAAAACACTGCCTCATGAATGCAATTTTTTTTCTAATAGATTTATTTCTTGTCCAGTACCTGGATTGCAGTATTGATGGACATCCATCCAGCAAAATTACCTACTTTGCCTGCTTCTTTGATCACAGTACCCTGTCATAAAAATCTCTCTAGTAGAAAATACATGTATATTTGTCTGTCTTTGTCTGTCTCGTATACCTATTCAACTGGACTGTGGAAAACAACCAGAGAAACAAGGGACTGTCATCAAATGCTCAAATCTGCATGGTTTTTAAATATTTTGTAGAGAGCATGGGTATGCCTTTGGGGCAATACACTGCTCAAATATGGTGTTCATAGCCAATATGTGATGACACACCACCATACTAACTGTTTCAATGTCATTCATACTTCAATATTTTTCTTTTTAGTATGTTTAGTAGAAAAATTTCTAATGTGTACATTTTTTATAAATGTAAATACAGTTGAGTAAAGAAACGTGGTTAAGTTTCCAAGTTACATAGATTTTCATTAAATTTTAGATTCCTTTAACTAGGGGTCTCAAACATCTCATATCATATTAAATATTATCTTGAACAAGCTTTACAAACTTCATTGGTGGGCCAGTTTGTTGACCTAATTGTTATTGAAATTTCGTATTAGGTTAGAGTAACAGCATTGACACTTTAAAATACATAATTATTTCTGAATCCAAAAAAATTATTAAAAAAAAATTTAGGACCAACAGGCTCGTTGATAAAGCTAGAGAGTAAACTAATATAAAAAGTATACTCCTTTGATCTTTCAGAATCTCCTTGAAATGAATTCTTTGCATTCAAATATTTTTTGTTCACTATCTCAGTGATACCACACGAAGGCTGTTTTGGATAGGTGAGGGTAGGACTCAACCCGAACTATGCCAAAGGCATTTGAATTTTGACACATTATGGGTAGGGAGGGTCAGTTCCTTTCCGGGCCACCTCGCAGTTCGAGCATTTTGATTTTGGGGTTTTGGAAGGCCTGGAGTTTAAAGCTAGGGCTCCTCAATCAACAGCCAAACACTACCCATTAGGCTACCATGATTCTCTCATTTTTTGCAATGATTCTATAAAATATCCACCCATATAAACCTTTTCAGTAATAGATTCAACTCTATCATCGGAGTCACAAATGATAATTATACGTGGTATCTCACCAAGTTTTCTTTTCCCCAATAAACACATAATTTTCAATGAATCCAATCAATCTCCTTTGGCCCACCAAAGTTTATTTTCCATTAATTCTATAAGCCTGCAAATTTGAAATTAAGTTTGAGACCTTCACCAGGTTTGCAAATCAATTTGCTGAGTAAGGTAATCCCTCAAACATACAAGTACATAATTGCGTTTCAAATCTGTCAGCCAGAATGACATTACATTAAGGTCCTTCACTGGCAACAATTTAAGCTCAGGTGAATGTCTGAATGTAATGATAAGAACATAAGAATAACCAGCGCAAATGAGATGCAGTTCAATATGCCATCTGAAGGGAAAGTGGGATTTCAACCAGATATCCTCAAAAAAACTACCAAGACCTACAAAAATTCAGCACTAAGTTTAAGAATACACCCTGAGTGAGATAAAAATTTTCCTTTTGTACAAATTAAATCGAAGCTGATACTTGAATTTCAGCGGAGCAGTTTCAAGATGAAAAGATTTAAAAAGCAGTTCTTTTGTAACCATTCATCACATATACCTACTGGTGCTTAATCAATATTTTAATTGGTCATATAAAGTTTTAAAAAATGTTAAAAAATTAAAAAATAGAAATGGTAAGATTAAATGTCAAACATGTTACAATGTACAGGTGTGATTCATTTGACAAATACCTGAATGGTTGTTGATGATGAATTTTGTGCTAAGAGTGACCCAATTCATAAGTTATAATGAAAGTGAGAATTGTCACAAGCATATGTTTGATTAATGACTAAAAATGATGCTTATTTGCTGAAAAAATCAAAAATAAGAAAAGAAGATGATTTTGATCAATGACAAAACTTGTTTTAATAAAAACCATTGAAACCGATGATATGATTTATTATTTTCCTTGGGCTATAGATGTCTATCACCTAATAATATAACTTTCATCTTTACCCATTTTCAGCTCTTCATCTATAAGGCACAAAAGATTTTGGGGGAGGGGGGCTTCGGAGGCCACAGGACTCCCCCTCCCCAATCTGTTTTCCTTGTGGTGGCTACCCATAATACATTCACTGAGTTGAACACTGGACCTTACGACATGGTTACACTTCAACATGTAAGCCAATAAACAACAATCAATTTAGCTTTCAGCATATTGCAAACAAAATACACAGCTGCTTTAATGAAATATATGACTTTCTGATGAATTCGAGTTGACAGCATAGTATTAAAAATCAGTACAGGCTACCAGCATACCAAACAAACTCCTCTGTGACTGGACTGGGGTTTGCAGTAGATCTACAAAAATGAACGACATTAATGTAACTGGGGAGTGAGGAGATATGACAAAATATTGTCACATGAACTGATATGAACAAGATAGCTACATATATTATACATAAATTGAGAAATAGTTGGGAGCCAATCAAAGGCTCTAGTATTCAGTCGATGACGATCAAAAATTTAATCCTATAATACTGATCTAAAGCTAAACACGTAAAAAATGAAGTGGGATATAAGGTTGCTGATTGATGAGGAATTAAACAGAGTGGTTGAATTAAGAGAAACGGTGAATCATCTCAATGTAAATCAATGGTAGAATTATTAAATGCAGCTTCATTAGTCTCCAATAGGATGTATTCTTTTTTTTACAATCCTAATTCAAACAATTTTACACACAGAAAGGGATGGGAAAATTTAGGCAGGAAAATATGCTCAGGGGAGGCTCGACTGAACACTGATACTTCCAAGGGCACGGGCAATATGATGGATCAAAAAATAGATTATCTTGCAAGTTATTTCCTTAGGGTTGCCATTCCTAATTTTTGGCTATGGCCAGGAGGCATGTAAAATATTTTTGCCTTTGGTTGAGGCTTTCCCCTCTTACCTAACTAAATATTGGTATTTTAAGCCCTTTTCCAGGAATTATTGATTTTCTTTGTTTTCTCCTCCATTTTGAGACACTAACAATATTATAATTTTTTTCCTCAGCAGGTTAAGTTAAAAACTCTTTGGGAAATACATTCAGCTTGATATTTATGGCATAAAAAGGTGTAATTTTATATACATACACATATACAAATGTATATTTACCATTTTAAAATCCATGAATTTGGGGATAAACATCAATAGGGAATTCACGTCGCTCTTCTAGTGTCGTCTATTTACACTATTGCTACTAGTTGATAGTCACAGTGGACGTGGTCTGAAATAATAACACTTCACTAACACAACTCCGACATTTCATTTCACCTCCACGGTTTACAACATTATTCCCCTGATAGCACAAAGTAAGAGAGTTATCAGTTTCTTATGGTTTTCATAGGGAAAAAATTGATAAGCAGCTTAACATAAGCTAAGGGGCTTATATAAGGCAAGGGTAAGATTTAGGGAAGAATAGGTAAGGAATGCCTTCAAATATCCTCAGACAATGTAAGTCGCTTCTGTTGGAGCACCAATTAAAGGTGGCTTAACAGCGTACTACACATGCTACGCTGCTCATCCTGACATGAATTTAAAGCCTACCATTGAATTTATGCAAGTCTCTATAAGGGCTTAACAACTGATAACGGATTTTCCCGTAAATAGAAAAAAAATTAACAATTGCAAGTGACCGGCTGGTGAAGATACAAAGCATAATACAAGTAATCCTTGCGGTGAAAAGAAAAAAAAATAACACCAGGGAGAACCAAACATATGACCTAGGCATCCGCAGCTCTATACGCTAACTACTACACCACGACAATTGATGAGTGTGACAGGCATTGTTACCAGTTTAAAATCCAATTATGTAGAAAAACTTGGCTTGTAGGTGTATCAGAAACTGAAATTATTCAAGGTCCACACAATATAACATTTAAGAATTTTAATTTATGATCTGATAACCCGATGAATACAATATATATATTAGAGATTCCTTCCGGCATTTTTATATTATTCTACGTCGCTATTCTTGTGAAATTATGTGTTTTTCCTATGACCATTGTTTCGCCATCAGTTCATAAATGTGAATGATTTTCAAATTATGGTCAAATGATGTTATTTCTACTCATATGATAGAATTACCAAGAATGGAAAAATTATTCTTATACGTAAATCCCTTAATGAATACCCTAAACTGATGGAATAAAAACAACATCTTCGAAAGTGCTAAAAGTTTTGCATACATTTTGTTATTACTCTGGATGCTTGTCGGCCTGGCCCTAAGAAACCCATGACAACCTTACTTTATTTCTTTGTTTCACCTTATCTCAATGACTTATAATGTGCTGTCTAGGTCATTATTCCTCAGTTGTGTCATGGTGCCGGAACGCTGTTCCAGCACTGCAGTTCCAGCACCATGGTTACCAAAGGACATAATAGTCAAATTATGCTTTTATCAATTTTGGTGCCTCCAAATTTCTAATACAAAAATTGATAACCGAATAAAAATATTTTGTAATAAAATGAAAACTATAACTTGCAATAAAAAAAGTGACAGAGTAATATTTTGCTTAAAAAAAAAGTTAAGGAAAGTGCATTCCCACACTTCAAATTTTGCCATAGCGTCACCGCTACACCTATGATATTACCTGTACCTATGCAACAACTACAGAATTGAAAATCAACTACTGGGTCTACTGTGTTTTATATAGCCTACAGTACCTACTCCACTTATAAATTACTGGAAAAGTCCTCTGTGCTTACAGAATGGAAACTATAAGATATCGACTGCATTTATCATTCTCAAAACCAAACACTGGCATGATCAATATTTTGATGGTAATATTTATATTTTCTTAAGTATTTAATAAGTTTACTTTTTAATATAATATATCATTTTAATACCTACAGACTTATTTCCAATCATAGCCTAAAATATACAAATGATTTATATAAGGTATATTTAAAACTATTGAGCAATTTCCATCAATTAGGCTGTAATAAAATAGAATATATATGTAAGGTCTTGGTCAACATAACCTAAGGCCTTAGCCTACATCAAATGTTTTGCTACTTTTTTTTTAGTTGAGCAAAATCACTACAAATGTACTTGCTTAGGAAATGCCAATGGATCAGTTTTAACTTATCTTTTTTTTTTATTTCACCGATTGGCAAGAGTACAATTGCATGGCTACGTCATAAAAAAGCTAATACAAATATCAAATAAAAATACAATGATGATGTGTCATCAAGATTTACAATTTACATGGAAACAATAAAAATAATTTTTCTAAATACATAAGAATTGATGAAAATAATAAGTACAATACAATAGAATGGACAAAATAAGATGTCACAACTAGCATCATGGAGATTATCATATTTACAAATATTATCTTCCATATATTCGGAAATGCTGTAATAGCACTTTTTAGAGAGAAGGAGTTTCAGCTTGTTCTTAAATACATAAATTGAGGTGCAATCTTTTATTTCGTCAGGGATTTTGTTAAATATAGCAGAGGCTGAATGCCTGGGACCCTTTAAACAGAGGGAGCTGGAGTACTGCTTGTGGTGTATATTATTACTTGATCTTGTGTGGTGATGGTGGAAGGTGGCATTAGAAGGAAATTTATCAAGGTTTGCTTTAATAAAGTTGGCACATGTCAGGATATAGATCTCTATTTCCTTCAGTAAACAGCTGAAATGTATTTGCGTAAACTCAAGAAGTAATCTTTAAAATTCCCAAAGTCTATTTGCTGTAGTGGTTCTCAATCAGAAGATATAGCTCTGTGAAGGATGAGCACATCACGAATTTTATTTATAACTTCCAATAAGGCAACATCTTCCCAAATGTTGTAGAATGGTCATGAGTCATTGGTCAAGTTGTAGATGCCACTATTTCTATTAAAGAATATTTTGCCTGTGCAGATAAATTCATTTTTGCTGTGGTTGCAGACGAAAGTGCTGAAATTCATATGAATGCATTACATAAAATTCTGCAGCTGCATCATGAGAGTAAACAGAAGAGGAAGTGCCGAATTCTAATCTTCCTTAGCTAAATTAAGGCTTCTTCTTCCATCGAAATGATAGATTAGTCTAAAAAACCTCTCACCTTTGGTCAGTTACCTATGTGGTCCTAACCCTTTCGCTACTAGCGATAAAAATATGTGGCAGGACGTTTCTTGACCCGGGAGACGAAAGCAGCAAATTTTTGTCGGGAGGATTTCCTAGGCAGGCGCGAACGAATGCCAAAAATATACATTTCCTTGCTCTCTCCCTTTTATGACAGTTGCAGGTTCGCGAAGTTTTAGTTTCGGGACCAAACAAAGTGTGACTTAGGCCATATCCCTGAAATATGGGAGCAAGTACCTCATCTTTTATTACCCTTTTTTATGGTAATCATACAAATGTTCAGGGGCGGATCCAGGATTTCTTTCTGGGGGGGGCACAAGCAAGGCCGTATCCAGGATTTTGTTCAGGGGGGGGCACAAGGATACCTCGTCATACAAAACGAACGAAAAGATAATGGGACCGTATTAAAAATCTAGCATATTTTTAAGAGTCTGGGGGGGGCACGTGCCCCCGTGCCCCCCCCCCCCCCCTGGATCCGCCTATGCAAATGTTCATTCAGTAAGTCTTCAAAATAAATATTTGTTCCTTTCTGTTGAAATATGGATGATTAGTTCTACTATGAAACATCTGATTCATACACAATTTTTGGGCCGACTGGTTGTCATTGAACAGCACAACTGTTTTCTCTTCCCCCAAAATACTTTTATACACGCTGTGAAGGAACATGCACTCTTCTGCTGCTTCAGAGAGAGCCATGTATTCTGCCTCTGTGCTTGACAGGGCAACAGTCTTTTGTTTTCGGCTCTCCCATGAAACAGCAGCATCTGCCAATTTGAAGGCAAAACCTGTGCAGGATTTTTGGTCACACTTATCACCAGCCCAGTCCGCATCCACAAAACCAACAACAAAAACAACACTTTCTCAAATATTATAAACTAAGAATTGAATTCTTTGTCTTTTGAGCAGCGTTTACTATTTATTTTATTTATTTTTTATTTTATTTATTTTCATTACAGCAAACTTATGGCATTTACAAGGGGGTATCAACAATCAACAAAGAAGGACATTTTTTACAAACACCCATGCTCTGGATAAGGGCAACTTACCCAGGCGGACCTCGAACCCACAACCTTCGGTTTGGCAGGCGATGACTTTTCCCCGCTGCCACCAAGGCCGGCTTGTGAAATTCTGCCATAAATATTGACTTATATCTCAAATTCGGTACAAACATCAACATGGAAATTGTTGATGCATTAAATGCATTAATATTGATGGTAGAGCTTTGTTCAAAATTTGAAAATTCTCAGAACAAAACGAGGAATTCAATTCGAAGTCTGCAATTTAAGAGCAAGCAAGCAATTGAATTCTTTGCCTTTTGAGCAGCGTTTAACATTTTTAAATAAAATTCTACCATAAATATTAACTTATATCTCGATTTCAGTATAAAATCAACATGGAAATTGTTTAAGCATTAAATTCGTTAATGCTGATGGTAGAGCTTCATTCAAAATTTTAAAATTCTCAGAATAAAACGAGGAATTCAGTTGGAAGTCTGCAATTTACGTGCAAGCAACAATCATCCATATAGCTAATTCATGTAAACAAAGCATGATTGACCGCAAACCAAAGTCGATAAGGTTAAAAACCCCGAAAGGAGAGAGCCCAACTACCCTCGGAGTCCAAGATAATGCGTAGTCCCCGCTAAGAAGGGTCGAAAAAGGTAGGTTCTGAGATTGTGTGATAATCTGCGTAACCTTTCTTAAAGAATGTCCTGAAAAAATGCTCCATTCAGAGGGAATGGAAGAGTTTCTTGGGGCTCAGGCCAGCAGTCATGCTAAGGCAAGAACACAGTCTTGAAAGGGTTACCTAATTGTCAGAGTAACCTGAAACTATGTACAGTGCAACCTCGATATAACGACACCCCACGGTGCACTAATAAACACTCGCTATAGCGAATTGTCGCTTAACCGGAGGTGGAGCAAATAATAGCCAATATACCTGTTGCGAACAGATATACAGGAACAGGAGTGGTGCGGCGACAGATAAGCATCTATCCGATAAACGTAAGCATAAATCCAGTCGAAAGGCGATGTTTTTTTGCATCACTAAATTTCCTTACTCAAATAACGACTAACTATTCAAACAATTCATTACCGCCGCACTGAATAAAAATCATGCAAAGCATTGTTTCGTCAATCATTATATTTATCGAACGACAGTTTACCACATAAATTTGAGACTGAGCACTAACTTCATTTATAACAGATCGCTAGCAATTACA
This sequence comes from Ischnura elegans, assembly GCF_921293095.1. Lineage (NCBI taxonomy): Eukaryota > Metazoa > Arthropoda > Insecta > Odonata > Coenagrionidae > Ischnura > Ischnura elegans. The sequence goes on along the minus strand of NC_060255.1, from coordinate 85,139,743 downwards.
GAGGTTAAGGAGTCTTGATGAAAGTCTTCCGGCGGTGAAACCCTCGCTATGGCGAGAGCCAACAGCGAAAGGGTCTCGTAAAAACGAATTTTTAACACGCCTATTATAGGGTCAATTGACGGTGCATCGGCTATCTCTCGTAATAGCGGGGGTGTCGCTATAGCCCGTACTCGCTTTAACGAGGTTCCACTGTATGTATATATATCCTAACTTGCAATATTATACTTATCCCCACTATTCAATTGCAGTCAGGGGATTGGTAAAAATTATCACTAGAGGGAATAATTCACAGGAATGTGGTCAAGGAAGGACACATTAGATCAATTGCCATCAATGCAAAGAATGAGGCAATTTAATAAAACAAAGGTGTTTACATTAGTGAAATCATTATGGCAATCAAGCAAAAAATACCTAATACAATACATAATATTTACAGCAAATAAAAATTGTGCTTGAGTCATCATTACGGGTCAATAATCCTGAGATTGGTTTTATACTGCTCGCCACTCAATTCTGCTATCAAGTAATCTTTTAACATGTACTTGAATAATAAAAGAAATATTTCCATGATTTACTACTACTTATTTCAATCAATTTTTGCAAATTAATAAATAATGAGCTACTAAAAAGTATATCATTCATCACTAATTTATGAGATGGAAAAAATGGTTGAAAACATTTAAAAATATACAGAAATAAGAAAGACAGTTTAAGTACAATCAAGGCACATTATTCAACAGAAAAATTCACTTTTTAAAATGAATGTACTATAATTTGATCTGTATTGAAACAAATTAATGTTGCATTTTTTATTCACCTATCCTATGAACAAGTGATTGCTGCTGGAAATTTTGGAAATGCTGATCCGATAATATGCAAATGTGAAAATTTACAATGAATAAATTTTTACAACCACAAAAGAATACATATATACGTTCAAGCAAATCCAAGCAGCTTTAACCAGTTACACTGTGTGGAAGCTTATTTCGAAATATAGATAAGGAGATATTAAATTAGACAGATTAAATTGTGATGCCATGGTTTTCTGCAGCTTTTTTAAAAATCATCAGAAATGCTTAAAACGAGTGAAAAGTCTATCTACTATATGACACTATAATAAAATTTTTTACCTCTTTTTCCATAAATATCAAATGATACGTATTAACTGAAGAGTTTTTAACTAGCCCTGCTCAGGGAAAAAATTAAATTCATTTTATAGCAGCTAAAATGGAGGAAAACACATAAAAAATCAAGAATTCCAAAAACTAAGCATAAAAGCCCACTTTTTTGCCAGGTAAGAGTGGTAAGCCTCAACCCAGGGCAAATATATTTTGCATACCATCAAGTCACAGCAAAAGATTAGCAATGGCACCCCTAGGGAAATGATTCACAACATGAAGACATTTTCAATCCACCCTACTGGGCAGGACATTACTTATCAAAAAATGGTTGGGTGATGATGATGCAGATGTTAGGGTTGGTAATTGATAATTGGTTGGGGGGCAGGAGGGGGTAGCTGTCCCCCCCCCTCCCCCACGAAAGCAAAAATAAATTTATTTCAAAAGGAAAGTTTTGAAAAAATTTTCTTTTCAAGAAAAATATTTAAAGTATAAGATAGGGACTTAAAATAAAAATCATTATTTATCCAAGCAAAATATGTTATAAACTAATAAAGCACTGTCATTATTTCCTTAAAATTTTCGTTTCATTAACCTTTTCTGTGCTAAAATGTTACAACTTGAATGACCACTGCTAGTTTTGCCCCCCCCCCCCCACCTCCCTAGTTTTGATTCTGGATACGTCCTCGGGCCAATGTAACTGACAGAGATGAACAAGAATTCTTCCAGGACCTCATCCAAGGTCTCAAGAGTTTCTGAATTTTCACCTTCACTGACCATCTCTTGTTTTTCCTTTGGGTTCTCGTGATCTCCTCTCTGCTTCCAAAGGCATGCAAAGGAAGGTCGGGGTGAAGGAGTGAGGAATACACCACCAAGCCATTCGTAGGCACGTAGGCCGTATTCTAATTCGCAATTATTTACCCTTTGTGCACTTTTCGATCGGCAATGTACGGATGTAACAACAGCAAGGGTGGATCCAATTGGCGAGGGCACAAGGGAACGAAGGGTAAGTGAACAAGGGAACGTGGATGCTCCCTCGTTCACGTGCCCTCGTGGGAAGTGGACGTGAAAATGGCAGCAATGGAAAACTCAGAAATCTTGAACTGGAGTTTTAAGTAATTTTGTGTTTATTATGTGGGCTCTTTTACATACTATTATATCGGCATTGTGAATTCTTGCTCTTCACATGTAAAAATATAAGTATAAAGGTGAAATAGATTCTCAAGTCAACCACTAAATGTCCTAACACTAACCCGTGCGTCACATTTCGTTACTGCCAATAGTTCGCATTATTTCTGTTCACACTTTACGGTGCCAGTAGAGCATTAGCAAGGGAGCAGGGTGCAAGGGAGAAAGGGAACAAGTGAATGAGCGCATACTATGTGGATTGGAAAACGGCCTTACATTAGTCTAACAGTTGGGAAGAGGGGTGGGAAAAACAAATCACTAAGTCTTTCCACCAATGAGCATAGAGGGGGAAAGGAATATGAGAACGATGGGCGGGGATCACATTTGGAGCACCTATTCATGTGTTGGATCCATGCTTTGTGAAATTAATTAATTTTGATGAATTCGCCAACTCAAATACCACGCCCACCTTGTCATCTTGAGACACATCCATGGCTATTTTTTAATCTGTCTAATGGGGAATGGCTTCAATATAAATCCTCAATTTAGGGAGGGCCCAGACCCCCCTTTTATTGCCACTAAGGAGACTACCATTAGGCACTCCAAAATATTGGTTGGGCATAAATGTAGCATTTAACCTTCAAGATAAGATGACTGCACATATGCCAAGATACTTTGTCAGCATTCATCAAATTCAGTTAGTTGTTAGGTTAGTCGTCCTTGTCGTTAGGTTTGCCTCTATCACTCACTCAAATATGTAGTACTATACTAGACCTCAACAATGACTTCAGATGAATCAATAATAGTGGAACGAGTAAGATCAATGAATGTGCAGTTAGGCTAACTCAATTTTAATTTAAGGACATTAAACAATAATTTCTACTCACATGAATACAAATAATAATAGGTATGTATAATGGAATACTACTATATACAGTGGCCATGCTCCTATGCTTGATTCATTAAACTAATTCCCGATACGATATTTAATTTTCCTTATTTCAGGGTCCTGGCTCTTGCTCCAGTAAAGTTCAGGTCCATAGGGGGAAAAGTCTCCCCTTTTTATATGCTCCTGTCTCTAGGGTTAATTTGGCAGCTTTTTTTAGGAGCAAATAGTTACATGTGCCAGGAAAAATTGTCAACCCACATCAATAATTAATAAGAATTCTTTTTGGCAAAGTCAGTAAATGTCTTGACAGAATTTTTGTCATAAACTTATGAATTTTCAGCAAAAAAAACTATGTCATTACATTAAACTATTTATCTCTTTTAGAGTTATCATTGGGTAAGGAGGTAAAAATAAATAATAAATAAATAAATTTTTTATTTGTCCAAGGATCTTATGAATACAACATAGATATAAGACACGTCAAAGTAATCAACATAACACTTAAAAATGTAAAAATGGTCAGAGTTCATTTGTCATTTAAAAATTCATTTACACTGTAGTAGCACTTATTAATTAAAAATTTCTTTAAAGAAGATTTAAATTCCCTATTAGAATTAATCAAATTAATACTTTTGGGAAGGAAATTAAATATTTTTGATCCCATTGCAATGGGACTTTTTGCTGTTATACGTTTTTTATGGAGGGTAACATGGATGTGGCGATGAGACCTAGTTAGGTGCTCATGTACATCATTATTAATTGGTAAATCATTAATATTCTCTTTTATCAGTAAACATAGTTGGTATATATATATACAAGGCACTGTTAACAAATTCAGTTCTTTGAATAAGGGTTTACAAGAATAAGTATAAGGCTTACTCATTATACATCTTATAATCTTTTTTTGCATCTTGAAAATTGTATCTAATAGCGTTACAGTTGATCCCCAGAATACAATACCATAAGTCACTCTACTTATAAAGTTGCAATGGTAAACTGACATCATCGCCTTGTGAGGTAAGGATGCTTTTAGGAACCTCACACTATACAGTACTCGGGACAATTTCGAACACAAGTCTTTTACATGGAAGGACCAGTTCCCAGTATTTTCAATTTGTAGCCCTAAGAATTTACAAGTTTTAGTTAGACTCAGTGTATGGTTGTTCAGTGTCAATGTTCCAAAATCTTTGGAATGATTCGGGTTAAACAGCATAGACTGAGTTTTTGCACTGTTTAATTTTAATTTGTTGGAAAGACACCAATTCCAGACTAAATCTAATATATGCTGACCATAGTGATGCACTTCATTGATGTCATTAGCTGAAATTAGGAAGTTTGTGTCATCTGCAAAGAGGACTGGTTTGACATGGATGCTATTAACAATCAAGGGCAAGTCGTTAATGAATGACATCCATAGTAATAAATGTTGACATTAGAACCTCTTTTGGAAACGGTGGAACCTAAGGTAGGGTCACAGGTAGATTTAGGGGGTGCATATGGCTCTTTCCCACTCAGATGCTTAAAAAATACACAAGATTTTTAAATATGGTTATCATTGTGTTCGTTTTTTGTGTATTACAAAGCCTCAATCATTTGAGCCTTGAGTCCCAGTCAAGAAGACAGATTTGCCCATCATTGGTTATTCGCCAGTTAGTATTCGAAAGACAGCATCGCCCAAGTGGGAAAAGGGCTTGAAATATTTCGTTATCATAAATGCAACTTATTAATATTTTCATACAGAAATAAGAGAATTCTTGATACAGTAATTTTTGAATATTTTTTCTTTATCTCAAATATAAGAAGATCATTTGCCTGTCAGAACCTTGTCCATCAACACAATGATAATCATATTTAAAATTTATCCCCCCGGAAAAAAATCCTGAATCCGCATACACATGTTGTAATTAATTTTATCAATATTCATACTTGTGCAATAGGTTAGTTTCCTTCCTTGGCATAATAGTTTGAATCATAATGAATATCCTCCATGAGTGTGATCTCAATATTAAAAAACAGTTCATATCACCAAGGATCTGCATGACAAGGGTAAAAAGCTGGAGAGGTAGAACATAGTGGAGGAGGATAATCTTTGAAAGCTTATGAAGAATTTAGAGAAAGGTGGTAGAAGGTTTTCTGAACTAGCATTGTAGGGTCTAGTATCTATGAGTGAGTGTCTTGGCTAACAGATTTCATGAAGACAGTTCTGATAACACCATCAAAAAAAGGGAAAATTATAGACTGCAGAGATATAGGACCATTAGCCTAATATTGCATTCTGCAATATAAGGGAAGTAATTGTGAAGTAGAGTAGTTGTGTTTTTATATTTCAGGGCTGAGGGGTACGAACTCCTCTCTCGTCAAGCCACTGCTTGTGGCATGGTCAAGAGTGATCTTCCTTCATCACCACTCAATAAGTATCCATCCAAACTATCCTACAGGTAGAATCACTAATTGAGCGATTGATCCCAATCTCTAATTTTTTTGCCAGGCATCCTTTCTCCAGCATATCTCTTGATATGTTGTTTGCTGTACCAATTTACCCTTCATCATGTTGCTGCTAATGGCTTTTAATCCATTTTTATTTGGCCTTTTTCGATTTTCTGATTACTTGACACCTTAACTGCTACTGTAGAGCTTTTCTACAGTTCCATTTCCTGCATTCTTGTAGCTCCTCCTTTCTTAGAAGAGGGCTATAAATTATTTCATTGTTCATGGTTCCTTGATGTTAACCGATTTGCTTTGTAGTTGTTTATTTGTGATGATCTACTGAACACATTCTTTTTTGCATGCATTCATGAAAAACAGTCCTTCTCAAATATGAATATGCGTGTATCGGTAATGCAGCCCATTTAAATCAGTTGGACTGAATGAGTAAAGGTTATACTACCTTTCTACTGTGCTTTGGATAGTGTCCTTAGCTTCTCCTATCTTTTCGTCAAAGGTATAAGGTTATAGCAGCTAATTTTCTTCTGCCTTTCTCCCCTCCCAGTAGCCCTATGTACCATATTTGCTCTCGTTTTGGTACCAAGTTGCAGGGGTTGTAAAAAGTGCAAGTTTTAAAAAACATTATTATTATTTAAGTATTCTACAGATTACCCCTTAGGCTGTGGAAGTTTGCGATATTAGCTGCCAGCCAGTGCAGAAGAGACACCCTGTGCAGGAAGCAGCCCCTGCCACGAGGTCTGGTCTGGTAGAAATAAGCCCCTTAGGGATCCATATGGTGAGGGAAAGTGCCAAAGAGCAGGATATCAAGGTAGCAATAAATTTTTTTGGGTAAATGTTGCAGAATGTACTAAAACGTTCCTGCACTCTAAGGGTTAAGCAAAGTTTGTATGGAGCTTCATGATGCATTCCGGAATTCTCCCCTATCCTCATGGACTTCCCTCTTCAATTCAAAATAAGGCCTTCTCTTTTTCATTCTATCTAAAAATCCTATTCTCTTCCTACCTCTCCCTCGTTTGCCCAACATTCTACCCTGTAACTCTGTTTTCAACATGCCCTCCCAGCTCAGTACTCCCTCTATCCATACCTTTTGTCTCTTCCATATCACATCTACTTACTGCCTCTCCTCACCCACCATGTCCGGCACTTCGTCGCTCCTCCTCCTCTCCCTCTACTTCGCCTTTCCATTCTTCTCCACACCCACATCTCGAACGCCTCTAGTTTTCTCTCGTCCTCCTTCTGTTGCGTACTACAAAAAATAAAGGCACGATAGCTCCTTTGAGAAAAGATTTAAGTTTTAAGATAAAAGATTCGGTTCAGGAGACAGAGTGAGGCAGAGAGAGAGAGAGCGAGAGAACAGGCGAGCAGTCGTTCACAGAATTTACAGGAGGTGCGCGGACAAGCTGCGCCGTGGTGTTCCCCTAGCGGCGAGAGCAGGGACTACAAAGCACGTAAGAGCGCACATTTGAATACCAAAAATCTGCAACACTTTCCTATGTGCCCATGTTTCCACAACGTTAAGTGCTACACTCTCTGGTGCTACACTCCTGATCAAACTCTTCACTTAATACAATATATTTAAAGTTACTTATTTCATGATTCAATCCAAAGCTTGCCTTAGTTAGGTGATGGTAGATCTCACTAAGCCACACTAGACTAGGCCACAGGCAAGTAAACTTTACAAATTCATGGTAGGGGGCCCAATTCTTATATCACACCACCACACAATAAAAAGACATGCAACAATTATTCCATGGAATATACTCTTAAATTTAATATACAAGTTATAAATATGTACATTTTGTATGTAAATATTAAATTTAAGAGTATATTCCATGGAGTAATTTTTGCATGCATTTTAATCCTAAATATGAGAAGACCGTTTGTAAGACCCTGGTGTCCCCCCCAGAATATAATCCTGGACCCGCCCTTGAAACCATGTATGCAGCCACAGCGTTAACTGCAACCTACAGGGAGTTGCTGCAACGTTATGACAACATCTTAAAAGCCTGCATGTGTCCTCCCTACCTCGCTTTGGCAACGTCTTCACAGCGTTATTGCCACCGGACGCATACCATTATTGCAACCTTCCCGCAATCTTTAATTAATAAACTACTCATATTAGTGCCGTTTCAAATAATTTTTTATTTAATACTATTCAACATGTTCTTTTTTATAAATATGAAAATATTTATAACTTTTCTATGTTAAAATATAAAATTTATTAATATTTGTATTAAAAATTTCGTCCATTTTTAAGCATCTGGGGGGGGGGGGGGGGGGCTACTCCCAAAAAATGCCTTTGCATAGTTTTCATAGTACATCACGATGACCTTGGAAAAGGTAGCCTAAGATATAAACTACGCTACTCGCAATGAATTTCGAACAACACGAATTCACCTACTAAGGCACACCTCCGGCAAGCTCCTCTCAGGTTAACCAGGACTTAATTGATACCCTCTAACGCATAATTCTGCTCTTCATAAATTTAACGTTGATGCTTGAACTTAAAATAAATCGTGAGCATTGTTTATGGATGAAGCTCAGGGTCGCGCAGTTAAGTTGCTCTAAGGAACACAATTTTACTTTTTTCAAGGCGTGCAGCCGCAAGTAAGCAATTTTCCAAGTACACTCCCTTCGAATGCAATACTCCATCCGTCGAATGGGACGTAAAGCTGTGGTTCCCTTGGCGCCTTTCGCCGAGAGCAGACTAATGCCGACGCCGGGTTTCGCTTCAGCCTTCCTTCCCTCCACCCTTCCAAAACTTTCAAGGTGCAAATAAATATATATATTATAACCAGAGCTGTAGTTGGGCCGGTACGGCGCACCCCCTAAAATCCAAACTCGTCATAAGCGTACTATTTAAACTACCTTTATAAATCTGTAAAAAAACAGCCCTACTGTAAATACTCCAATGAATTTCAGATGGAAAAATCGGAAATGATTATATACTTATTCAGAGTTATCTCGTGGCACAACTTGGAACTAATATAACAGTTGGAGTTTGACATTTCAATCGCGGCCGGGTGTATAATACATTTTCAGCTGTTGGAAAATTTTGGTGAGTATCGCCTAAAAATTTTTTCCCAACTACAGTACTGGATACAACGCGTATTTTTCAGTAAATTTCAACCATCCTGACCGTTTTAGTTTTCTGATTGTGTCTGCTTATCAAAACTAACCTCGGTAACCATTACAACGGATACGTGGAATAATGGGAAACAATAATTTCAGTCGTTCTCCAATGATAGTGACGCAGATAAGCCTAAACCAGTCTTGGCAGAAAAATATGGCGCAGCATGTAGCGAAGTATTATCACTGTGTGCATTGCAGAAGAACGTGAGCAGTGTCACGCAAGTTAAGTGAAATTCACGATAAGAATACGTAGTGCACAAATAACAAATTAGCATCCTGATAACGTTGCAACAGCGGATAAATATTATAAATCATCGCGCTGCTAGAAACGACGCTATTTACAGAAGTACACACATTTCCATGATAATATTCTCTACTGAGTTAGGTAAAGCTAAGAGAAAGCTTATCAACTCATGTTTGGCCAAGGAGACCGGTCATATTTTTAGAATATCTTCCACTATGCCCTATTGCAGCAGTTCGTTCACATCCACCACTGTTGTGAATTGCTTCCCAAACCATTTATATGTTAATTTTCAACCACCGTAATGATGGTAACTTGTTAACAATGATTGTTGTGTGCGCGGGAATTAGCGTCCTAATTCAAGTATGACGGGATTATAGAAAAACAGTTGTGTCGCGGAATGCGATAGGCGGCCTCAATGTTTTATTACACGATTTAATGACGTGATAATTATTTGAGGAAAATAAACACGAAGAGATATGACAAATTAAATCTTCTTAGATTAGAGAAAACAAAATGCGTAGTTACTTCGCACCAGGGGCGCAGCTAGGAATTAAGGCTGGGGGGGTTTATATGCAACTAATACCGGGGTGTGTGGGGGTATGGAATACCCACCAGGCGGTACGTGCGAAATTAATAAATTGCGGAATTTTAAGATAAATTGTTCAAAATGGTGAGTTTTACAGTTTTCTGAGGGATATTTTGTTAATCCTTACACTATTCTATTAGTAATATCAATGCAATTAAGTAAAATGGATTTATTGAAATATATTGAAATATTTATATATATGAACTTAAAAATTTCTCTGAGCTCTGGAGGGGGGTTTATCCCCAAACCCCCCCCCCCCCCTCGCTGCGCCACTGCTTAGCCCAAGGGCGTTCCCAGGATCAGGGGGTGGGGGGCAAGTCATGGTCATGGCAAGTCATTTCAAGTTGTAACATTTTAAGAAAATTATAACAGCGCTATATTAGTTTTTAAAATTACTTGCTTGAAAGAATAGCTTTATTTTAGTTGCACGTCTTCAATACTACTACTGATATCATTTTCCGCGGGTTTAAATAAAATTTGATGAAAATTTTCGTGTCAAGCCTGTCCTGATTTTCCTTGAAGACTGTCCCGAATAGGGTGGTTTCCTATTATTTTTTTATTGCCTTAATCGAAAGATTATTACTCCTGGAGTACGTATTTCGCGCTTTTAGATTTTTAAATGACAACATCTATTTTTCGCGATTAAATGAAAAGTGAAAATTTTCAAGCGCGCGAAAACGCGACGCTTAAGTATGAATGTCGGGAAATATCTCCGTACGTCGTATTTCTGGTTCCCCCTCCCGCCCGGTGAGATGACCTTGAGGCGAGGCTTAGCTCTGATACGTCGCAGGATGCTAGCGGATAGCTGAGTACCTTGCTGAACGGTAGCGCTTGGCTTAAAAAAGGTTTATTAATACCTTATCAAACGAAGAAAACTTTCCGACATTAGCCAGTTTTAATAGGTGATTATTAAGACATGTTTCCCTGAGCTCTGTGCCTCATGCTTGCATTGGTAACCTCAGACGATGCATAACTCCTATCCTCTCGTGTAGAAACTAGGTCCCTGTGACGTCATGCGGAGTGGAATCGCATGGGCGCCAATCTGGCCTTTTTCAAATGAGGATAATATTTGACCCTTGCCATTCGTCTAAACCGGTATTTCAAAAACCAAATAATTTGTGTATTATGAATACACTAATGGTGGGTAACGAATCGCAATCAATGCCTTTCGTTTTCTTTGATGAAGGAAACTACCCTATTTGCATGGGGGGGGGGGGGGGGGGGGGGAGGGAGCAGCTGCCCCCGTCTGCCCCCGCTGAATGAGCCCATGACTCAGCAAATTGAGTCACTATCACAAATTTCGGTGCGTCCAGCGGCCCAACCTAGTCTCGTTTCAGCTTCACGTTTGCGGCATTGCAATGATAGCATTTATGGTAGTGTGATAGGCTACTGACTTCGGAAAACAAACTTAAGTATCCGTTAGATAACAAACCGTTGTAAAAAAAAATAACAGCACTCTCAAACAGGGTGAAAACCAAAATTATCAGGCTCGCTACTGAATAAATTAAGAGCATTCTATTCTGAGATTACTTCTTATTTATATCCCTGCCCTTCACTATCAACGGGCTTTTCATATAGTATTTTATAAAATAATATTTTTGTGATCGTATTATGCAAAATCACAACTTAATTTTGACAGCCCAAATTTTCGATCTAATAATAACCAACACCTAATTTAGAGAAAAAGCTCCAAAACCTTGGAAGGAGATACGTAGTTTGTAGCCTAAAGAGATCGTTGAAACTTTCGGTTCTTGTACGACAGAGGGTCCCCATTTCCGTAATGATATGGATGAAAGATTGACAGTTCTCATTAAATGATTTGGCATTCTTAACTATATTGCTTCCACCATAGATACGCATCTATCGCTAAATACATTGAGTTTCTCTAATTTCGGCTTCGTTCTCAATTCCAAGGTAACCGCAGCATTGAATTTGTGAATGAGGGCTTTACTCTTGATCTGCGACCGATTAAATTATAATAATGAAACATGACAATTTTGAAATACTCCAGAATTGGTGTTGAGGTCGTGTACGATAATGATATTGTCAAACCAACATTTATTACATTAAGAGGCACAGAAATAAAGTTTAGGGGATTGGGTTGGTGAGGAGGCCAGAGTTTTGGCTTCCAATCCCGTGGGCTCGGGTTCAAATCCTGGCGGCGACAGAGAATTTTCCGATAAACTGCCATATCCTTGAAGAAAGATTTCGTGCTTTCCCGGCGAATGGACTTGGTAAAGAGTTCTCGGGATCGCCACCGGGTCAGGAACTCCATATCTGCCAACGTTTCGATGTCCGACTCGGTCATCGTCCTCAGGGCGATCATTCACAGCCCTGAGGACGATGACCGAGTCGGACATCGAAACGTTGGCGGATATGGAGTTCCTGACCCGGTGGCGATCCCGAGAACTCTCTGCCATATCCTTGTTCGAATGTTATGTGGAGGACATTTCAAGCGCAACATTCCGTCCGTCGGATGAAATACATATGCAATGAAGTAAAATCACGACGAGAAATATAATCATGGCGCAAAAATTGAGATCCATACTTCGCGGATGCTATTTCTGACATTCGCACTCGTTCAATGGCCAGACGTCTGCACCGCATTGAGCTGGGTACCCCTTTCAACGCCGCCTGTGGCGGCCCGACCGCTTTCATTCCTACTCCACACGAGAACCACTCAATCGAGCACCATCTATAGAGTCCCTCCATTCATTTGTGCGACACTTATCACCATTTATAACTCTCATTATTCCGGACAGGGCAGCCACTCAGCCATGGAAATAAAAACGAAGAGATAAACGAGGGTCGCGTTGGTGTGGTGGCTAGTGTGCTGGCTTCCAACCCTGAGGGTCCGAGTTCAAATCCCGGCGGTGGTGGAGAATATTCGCAGAAAGCTTTTGAGTGCACTTGAAGCACAGCATTCCGTCCGCCGAACAGTACGTTGAGGCGATGTCGTATAGGCATCTTTCGTTATGAGCAGGCTAATCGCACGCCGGGTTTCTCTCCACTGCCAATAGCTGAAACCATTTTATCGATTTTTACTTACGATTAGAGACTGTCCAGTTATCTTACATTACATTTAGGGGGCACAGAAATAGAGTATAATCTACCTTTCCCTCATGGCGCAATTATCCTTTGCCGTCGGTCGCGTACACCAAACACCTAAGTATGCCTCTTCTATTTGCCGAATGCATAAAATGAATTCGGCAAATAAAAGGGAAATTTGGGTTTCGAGGAAAAAACTCTTCTACAGACGACTATTTTGTAAGCCAAAAATAAGAAAACGCCTAAGTTTCCACCCACTTTTCTATGAGTTGTTGACTTCATTTACGTTCATGGAGAATCTTTCATTGAAGAAGGAATCGCTCAAAAGAGAAGAAAACCACGCGAAGGCCAGCGTAAGGCCGAGGAGTAGCATAGAACCTGTTACCGGCGCGGAAGAGTATGTGACGTCATCAACTCTTATCAAAATTGCTGTACTAAGAGATCGGGTTGGTGAGGTTTTAGAGCATTTTAATGATTAAAAACCCGCTTTCTTTGATCCACAAATAGAGAAATTCTCTAGGAGTCACAGCCGAAGAAAGGTATTAGTTAGAGAGAAAATATTGATAAAAAAGAAGTTCTTGGGAATCGGTTTGTTGAGGCGGCTAAAGTGTTGGCCTCCCACCCCGAGGGCTCATGTTGAAATCCCGGCGATGACAGCTAATTTTCAGAGACTGCTCGATCCCTGCTTGAATGTTGTTTGGAAGAGCGCAACACTCGGATGGGACGTTGAACCTAGGTCCCCTAGGCACCCTCCTTTCAGAGCAGGCAAATTCCTAAATCTGGTTTCTCTCCCTTCTCTAATCTTCCCTCATGGCGCAAATGATCTCAGTTTTTGGTTGCCTAATCCAAATACATACGATAAAATGGGGTCATTTGCGCCGACCTGAAATAGGGTAGTTTCCTATTATTTTTTATTGCCTAAATCGAAAGATTATTACTCCTGGAGTACGAATTTCACACTTTTAGATTTTTAAATGACGTTATCTATTTTTCGTGATTAAACGAAAAGTGAAAATTTTCAAGCGCGCGAAAACGCGACGGCTAAGTAGGAATGATGGGAAAAAGTCCGTGTGACGTATTTCTGGTTCCCCCTGCCGCCTCGTGAGGTGACCTTGGGGCGAGGCTTGAGCGCTGATACGACGCAGGCTGCTAGCAGGTAGCTGAGTACCCTGCTAGCTGGTAGCGCTTGGCTTAAATAAGGATTACCAATACCTTATCAAACGAAGGAAACTTTCCGAACTTAGGTATTTTTAATGTGTGATTATTAAGAGATGTTTTCCTGAGCTCTGTGCCTCATGCATGCATTAGTAATTTCAGCTAAGACGATGTAAAACTCCTATCTATTCGTATAGAAACTAGGTCCCTGTGACGTCACGTGGAGCGGAATCGCATTGGCGCCAATCTGGCCTTTTTCAAATGAGGTTAAAATTGACCGTTGCCATTCGTCTAAACTGGGATTTCTAAAACCAAATAATTTGTATATTTTGAATACACTAATGGTGGGTAAGGAATCGCAATCATTGCATTTCGTTTTCTTTGATGAAGGAAACTACCCTATTGCAATTCATAAAAAGAATTTGGTAGATAGAAAGGAAACGAAGGTGTGTACTACACGACAATATTAATGAGTGGACTATTTTCTACACCGGAAATCCCGGTCTCTAGCGTGGATCCAGGATTTTTTTGCGGGGGCCACCATGGTCTGATAGGCAAACGGTCTTTTCATATTTGGGATTAAAGACTAAATGCCACAATTACTCTACGAAACATATACTTTTAATTTTAGTATAGAAGTTATTAATACGTAAGTATCTATAACTTTTATATTAAAATAAAAAATTATTAATATTTTTATTAAAAATCTCTTCTATTCTTAAGCGTATGGGGGGGGGGAAGCAAGTGCCCCCCTGTCCCCCTATATCTGCCTGTGTCCACACTTTCCACAGCACCACTTAACTGCTTGTCGGGCTACCGTCGATGGCTTCCCCTGAGCAGCGTCGGCTCGAAATATTGCTATCACGGCGACAGAATGACTGATGCTCCTTTCATTGCCAACAGCCACGAAACAACGTTCATCAACACAAACACACCCCATCCCAAACGGGCGCAAAACAAGACAAAGCAAGAGAGCGGCGATTCATCCAAATTTTGCGTAGGACTCCCTTCGCGATCAATGGCGCGAATAATAGCCTGCTATGAAAAGAAATCTTCCCCAGACAGCCATTCGTAAGCCGAAAATTAAAAAAAACCTAAGTTTCCACCTAATTTTCTTGAGTTTCACGTAATTTACACGTTAAGGGAAAATCTTTTATTAAGCGAAGGAATCGCTCATAACAGTAAGGAACCACATGAGGACCATGCCGAGGAGTAGCAGAGAAGCAGTTAGGGATCCACTGATTACGTGAGGCGTTTGGGGGGGAGGAAGGGGTCAAGCCGGTTCTTTCCCTACCTCACGTGGGAGAGAGGGGCGAGCCGATCGCCTAGAGTCGATTCCGATTCCATCGATTTCTGGAAATCGAATTTTTTGAACACACACTATAGGCTTGGGGAATAACGGCCGCCACACACCTAGTCCATTGTGCACTGAACATTATTAATTTAATTTCTGAAACTGTGAAAAAGGTTATTATTTTATTAAAGCTGAGGATATATAACTATAATACTAAGTCGCTATTTTCATAAATATACTTTTGCGCAACTTAATTGTCTTAGTTATGCTGTTCAATTCAATTCTTAAATTTGAATGACAACAATATGACTACAGACAAATCAATATCCCAACTATTAATATAAACAAGAATCGATGGAATCAGAAACGGGAATCTATTCGAAAATATCAGAATTGGAATCGGCTGATCCCTAATTTACCAATATCTATAGATCATTTTAAGTGCGCGATCTGTAAATAGATAAGGCGCGCAAATTGAATGGAAGAGGCACGGTGAAGAGGACCGAGTTTCTCCGGCGTCCGCGGGCGGTGACGTAGCGGCGCCCTGGCGGCGAGCCGAAGAAGCTCATCCACCTCGCTCTCGCGGCTAGGCAGTCGGCCCGAGGCAGGGGAAACGGAGGGAGACTGTGAACAGCTGATCACATCGCTTCGGTTACGACTGCCTACGGGGGCGCTGCTCCGGCCAAGCCCTCCCGTTCCTTGACATCTGGCGGCGAGAAGACCGTGGGAGTGGGAGAAAGTAAACTGGAGATGGAGGCGTAGCGCTACTGGGAACGGAGAGGAGGCGAAAATCGCTCGGAGTGCTCTCGATAATATCCTCGCCCGGATGGTTTACCCACCCCGCCCCGCTGTCCCCTCCAAGGAGTGACAATGTTGAACTCCTTCACGAGAGGAAAACACGGTGCTCTGAGGATGTCCTGCCCTAGCATCCTACAACCCCCAAGAAGGACGAAAATGTGTTGAGATAGTGCTGATGAGGGTTTTCAAAGTGCGGACTCTTTTATTCTTACCAGTGTCACGTATGGAGCGAGTAGTCAAATATGTTGATTAGGCTATAAAATCCACCGCTTAGAAACTTCGGGAGGCCTTGTGTTCTGCTTCTTTTTTAAAAGACTGACCTAAACACCTCGTTTTGTGCCTTGTTTGTCTCAATAAGCATTTTTAGTGCGAACTTTTATTTAAGGGTCAGACACAGAGTGAGGAGATTAAGAGCTAAGCTTATAGGAGCCAACGATTACAACCGTCGTTAGAGATTGCGTCCTTTTTTCTAAAAAAAAAACGACGTAAACACCGCAATTGTGTCTTTGGTTTCTCGCAAGGAGAAGAAAACCGGGTATGGAATTGCGGTTGAAGGAACCACGTATTAGAACTTAGCGTAAATCTTGATATATTTTGATTGAATCGACACCCTTTTTCTTTGCAAACGCTGCGTGTTGTGGCTGTCGCGTCTCACACCTGAGAAGACCTGGAGAGCCCGCGAAAGAATGAGGAAACGGGCGGATCCACCATGATCGCGATGCAAGTACCCCCGGCCATTCGGAGCGACTGCGGCAAGAGGAAGAAACTGAAAGCGAAGAGACAGAAGAAACTGGCCGCATCCCTTCTCATCTTCGTGGTCAGCGTCCTCGGAGTTTCGTGTGGGCTCACGCGCCTCGCGGTGGACGCCGAGGCTAGTGCCCTCATAGCGGCTGTGCTGGACGCCCAAGCCTCCTCCTCTGACGGTTCCGATAATCAGGGCACCAGCCACGTCCCGGCCGGCCAATTGGGACCTTGGGTGACGTCCGATGTATCTCGGGACCTTATGCAAGTGTCGTCCCTGTCTGTTGATGCCAATGCGGCCGTGGACGCGGTCAACAGGGCGATGTTAACGGACCCCGACGGACTTGGAGTTGTTCACGTGGTGATGATAGTGACGCTGCCCTCGGAGGGAGGCGATGTGTCTTTCCCGTCGTCTGCCAGGTTCACGAATATGTTCGAGCGGTGCATGGAGAGCCTGCTCTGCCAAGCCAGGAGGATTCCCGTCCACTTTATCCTGCTGACCGACAGGGGGAGTGAGGTGTTCTTCAGAAAAATCGTCGTGAAGATTGCTGTATCCAAGTCCCGAGTGCCTGTATTCGTAAGTACACTTTCCCTCTAAATTTTATATATATTTTAATTTTGATGCATGTGTCTTTATGACCACTATCACTTTTGTATACGTTTAGTTTATTTTCTGTTATTAAGTTCATTTGTTGTTTGTTTTGTTTATTTGTGAGCATGCTTGTTTTTATTTTGATTTCGTTTATTTCTTTGTTTGAGACGATGCTATGGTGATAAAAGATAAATAATGAATTGTTAAGGAGAGAGCCATCTTAAAGTGGATGTTAAAGAGGATTGAGAATAAAACAGAGTGTCAAGTGATATTTGCATTAAATTTAATCGCTGTGATACGTTAATTTTTTTCTTGAGGTTTAGGTCATATTAGTTAACATAATGAGAGCACTTGCCTATTTCCAGTTCTTTATTTCTTCCAATCCAGGTTTGGGCATTGAAAATTGTATCATGTGCCGCAACCTGGGTTGGTAGACATGAAGTAGTGTGGAAATAGACAAGTGCTTTCATTTTGTTAAATTATATTTCATATCAAAGATTTCCACCGAATTTCGTAGAAAACTGTAAGTATCTTTTATGTCAATTAATATAAGAAGTATCCTTTCCAACTTATCCACTAATTTGCAAATCTCTCTACGGGCTATAATGAAGGGAAACATATATTGCAGAAGATAAATGACCAAATGTTCGCTCTGATGTATACAAAGTCACGGCTTTAAAAGAGATTAAATATTTTTCTATAATGTTCTGAGGGAGCTAACGACCGCTGTAGCCACCAGTGCATGGTTCTAGGGGGCGTGGTAACCTGGTGCGATAAGCGTAGAGGATAGACAGATGCTTTTTCCACTGATCGGAGGGTCCAGCATTTAAATCCTGATTGAAGCCTTTGGACGATTAAAAAATAAATACTTGCCTGCCGTGGGGGTAAGGAACCGTAGCCCCGATCCTATTTGAGTAAAATTCATGTACCTGTATCTAAGTCCGGAGGGAGAGTCCTGGGATCTATTCCCGAGTGAAACCTTTAAACACTCCTGACAAAACTCAGCGGTGAATGTTAACCCAGGGAAAACAGTTGATGTTAAAAATACCCTGAAGGGGAAAAATTCGTACACCTGCATCTCAGACCGGGTAGACCCTTACCAAAGAGAAAATCATGGTCAGGTTTACTTTCGCACAATTGAGAGTGCCTATATTCGTGAGTTGAGCCTATATGTTTTGAGGACGCTGAGCAATTTTTTTGTTTTGGACGAAGAGGGATTTCACTCCGTTAGTGTTGATTTCTAACGGATTTTTACGGCGTACAGGCTGGGTGAAGGCGCTGGCCATGAAAACTCCCAAAAAGAGACGGGACACATTCGTTTCCTTTTGAATGCTGTTTGCTTACACGGCGGAATGGAGTTGAGAAAAAAACACTCTCTAAATGATGGCTGGCAGATGTGCTGCGATGCCATTAAATAGGACACCTAATCTTAAGTTCCAAAAGGGTATGAACTCAAGACGGAATAAACTATCTAATCAAATCACAGCAGCAATGGTTTTTTTTTGGAGCACAAGACATACTACAAAAACCGATTAAAGTGAGGCAAATTCGTTCCAAATTATGTGTATTTCTTAAGTTGGATCTCTTGATTTTTAACGGTGAATAATATAAAGAGTATCTGATACTTCGCCATAGCCTTTGACTGAAGAACCTTAGCTCTGTCATTAAATATTAGTGGAATTTATTGCTTTCTTAATCGTTTCAGGTAATGGAAGAATAGAATGAAATAGTTGACTTTCTCTTATGTGTATTGGTAATAGAAATGGTAAAAATTAACGATAATTAAACTTAATTTGAGGTTTAGAAAGACAATGACATTTATTGCTCCACCTTAATATGTCACAATTTATGAAATAATTCAAGTAAGCCCAAGCCTACCGGGTAGAGTACCAATGTAAACCAATTGAAGTTTTTCTCAAGCTATCAAAAGAGCAAATACTCTGGTACTTGGAGTCTAAAATTCTATTCAACACAGATTTTTCAAGTTAAAATGGAAGTGATATGTTTTACCATGCTAGCTTAAGAGGCAGTTACCTCATATCCCACAAAATGATTTTGCAAAGTCACTCAGAATATTGCGAGAGAATTTCATGGAAAGGTATTTTTGGCACTCCCGCATGAATTTTTTTGGTGAATTTTAAAGATATGATGAACCCAAAAATAGAAATAAATGACCTCATAACCCCGGAAAGACCGGTCAGACCTTATCCAAATCTTGGGTAAGTACCTAAAAAAATACAGCACAAATTTACATTGATTTACCATGCGCAAGTTTGAAATGCGTCAGCAATGCAGATAGCTCCCTCTTCGGTATCCAATGTACACTTGATAAAATGGTAATTTTGTTCGAACCCCCAGAACTGGGAGGTTAGCCCCATGCCTCTCACTAAGCCCCCCGTTGTCCCTATCCAGGATTCGCCACTGATCACCTTTAAAAATGGGATATTTGCAGGAGAAAGAAGAACAACTTGACACTCAATCTTGTTCCAATTCCACGAATATTACAAAAGAGGATCTTCAAGTCGTCCTCTAAATATGTCTCTACCCACCGCGCATATAAATGGGTTTACAAAAGTCATCATTCGCGTCGCTGATGAACAAAGTGATCCGAGTTAATCCGGGGAAATTAGATATAATTAGGGGTGTTAACCGAAATTTATAAACATGATGATGTAATCTATCTACTTCGTAACTTTTCAATGCTATTCCCCGCAAATAAAAGCATTCGCACGCGTTTGCACAAAGCGGATCGCATCTCACTCATTACCGCGCCGCGGACATTTTTGAAAACCGATTAAAATGCGACCGAAGTGGCAACAGAAATCAGCCTTCTACGGGATGGAATTGGGCCTCCTCTATGTAGTTCCCTTGCCCAATTTCGTCAATAATTCCCTCCTTTACTGAAACCCTTCCTCCAATGATGCGTTATCTGTCAACACATTGTTATTACCATCACAATCCTCTATCCCAGGGGTCTCCAATTTACTAGGCCACGAGGGCTACATTCCAAGTTCCGAATCGCCCCGCGGGCCGGATAGCAAATTTGCCGATGACTGGTGGATGAAGTATTCGATACCAACGTCTACTGAAGTATCCGGTGGCGTATTCCTTATTTACGAGCAGTTGAAGGCGACTTTGACGTGCAGTACAGCGCTGCAATGCTCCTAGCGGCGTCTCACAGAGTTAAACGAGCGCGAATTGCGCGCTACTTGAAACGAGTGCGCGGGTCGTATTTTGGAGACCCCTGCTCTACCCTATCACCCATTCACCCACCCATCACTTCGGTATGGTACGATATTTGGAAGAGTCGACCGACATCTGAGGTCATTTGCGCCATGAGAGTAGGATAGGTATGGAAGGGTGTAGGGAAACCCGGCGTGGGCATTAGCGTGCTCTAAACGAAAGCCGCGAAGGGGACTACGGCTGAACGTCCCATCCGACGGACGGGGTGTTGCGCTTGAAATGTCCTCCACACAACATTTAAGCAGGAAACCGGGCAGTCCCTGAAGGCCTGGTAACACGTTGGTTCATGTATTCGTACATTTTCCGTTTTGGTTTTTCCACCAAAATCGTTCATGCATTCACACAAGTCTCTTCTTTTTAATTTTTCATAAGAATTATGAGATTAAAAAAACATAAATAATACCACCAGAGAATCTCAAAAGTCATAACGTCACTTCAAATAAACATAGTAAATAATTTAAAGTTTGTAGATCATTGAATAAATAATAAGTATGTAATTGTGGATTCTTTGTACTCTCCTCCCCCTACTTCTTTATTTGTACATCTATAAGTGAGAGAGGTAGTTTGGGAAGCTTTGTAAGTAAGATACTGGGTAAGTGAGAAGCCTCTATAAGCAAGAAAAAAATGCTGGTCCCTTGGATTCCCACTTATCAAGGTTTGAATCTAATTATAAATTCGCATTAATAACGGAATGTCAAACATTAATGATGGACGACACCATACCATTAAGTTTTCCTTCATTCATAGGCATACTGTTCCAGCCAGTGGCGTAAATATGGGGGGGATGGGGGTAAAGATCCCTCCCAAAAGCATCAGAGAAATAAAAAAGTTATTTAAAAATATTGCCTAGTTTTTAAATATAATAACTACATCTGCTTGAATTCGAAATTTTAGTGCCAAAATTATTTAAAATGTAAATTCAGGCACGTCAATTTTCAAAAATTTTCCCGCCCCAGGCCATCTCATCCCCCTCAGGCTAACTCATCCCCCCCAAACCATATTCCTATGTACGCCACTGGTTCCAGTAATTATCAACTGACAGAGTTGAAATTATCAAATTAATTTAAGGGAAAAGGGATAAAATGGCAGTATTTGCGGTGAAAGAAAATTTAATTTCACTACGCGGATACCTTTGAAGAGATCAGTCCCCTGAATTTTTGTTAATTATAAGGATGTTAACTCGTTCCTTGTAATACAGTGGGGATATGGCGAGCCTTGACTTAACCTTCTACCTTTTTTCTTTTAATCTGAAGCTCTCACTACTATTAAGAGGTTGCCAGTTGGCTGTTTGATATTGCTTGAATGTGGTGAATTAGCATGAGAACCGGTTTTACCCTGTTGTTAACAAGGAAAAAATTATTTGATTTTTTCGCAAAATGCTCTCGCTTTATAAATGTAAAATGACAACAATGCTATACGTGGTACTCTTTATTTAGAATAAAGTATAAGCATCGATTTTTGGTATTATTTTATTAAATAAAAAACTTTTAAATCAGGAAAAGATTTGTTGGTTTCGTATATAATCTTAAAATTAAACTCAGACTCAGGTCTTGAGTAGGTGGTCTATATGAGAAACGAATAACCTTGCTGTGTGGAGAATATATTTAAAACCTGACCCGAGAGTTTACTTTTTTAAGAGTGTTTTAGCATAAACACCATTGAGAATGACGGCCAAAATAAACTTCTAATATCTAATGAACGCCGCCGGCTCTTAGGCGCTTTAAATATAGATCATGACAACGGTTTCCTCCTCCATAAAGGCGATGAAATTATTTATGGACTTCATAAATTTTATGGGATGTTGTTCAAGGACAATAGTGATGCTGAGGATTTGTCACGAAATAAGCAGCTGTCCATATACTTGGTCAAAGAGGAAAGCAAGTTTTACAATAAATAAAATTAAATTTTAACACATTAAAATCTGTTACAAATTCTCTTTGGTTAGTCGATGAAATAAAATGCGTGTTGAAAATTCGCTATTCCTTCTTTATTTCGGATTCCTAACTCACGACTTCTATACTTTTTGCTCATCTAGTATTAGTATCAGCGTGACAAACGTGGCAGTTCTAGCGTGATAAATGATGTATGACCTCGAAACTTCTATTTTCAACTTTGAAGACAAAGAACTCGTGCGCCAAAATATCGATGAAAGGAATATTTCTGTTAAGATCGGTTGTCATGAAACCCATAATTTACACTCCACTCTAAATACAAATATTTCTTTGGTTGGCGTACTCCCTATCCCTGTTTAGATTGTCCATGCAGCCTGCAGTTTCACACAATACTACAAATAATGAGGCGTTCACAAGATGTAGATTATCTTCTTCAAAGCGCAATACATATTATCTAGTTCTGGTTGGTCTATGGAATTTTCAATGCAGCAAATGCCCCTTAAATGGCTGGTAATCTTAAAGTGTTGAGTATGAACTCACCACAAGGTTTGTTCGTCAAGATCAATGTATAGCGTGCCCCTAACGACACGATTTCCAAACTTTTTATCTCCCGTGTCAGCTGAAGGCAATAGAATCAGTTTGTCTTGAGAAAGGCATTTGCTGACGAAATTTTATTGATGCTCTTTAAATTAAATATATTACCATTTTTTCCCACGATCTTCAAGGAATCTAATTCATTCCACTCTGTCTCCTTTATTTTGGTCGGACTTTTGTAAAATATTCCGGGCATTTTTTAAGTAAAGGACGTATATTTTTTAAACTTAATCATGATAACATGAAGTATTAGGACTTTTTTGAACCCATTTTATCATGAAATAATGGAAAGCGACTAGCATGGGTATCAAAATTAGTCCCATAAATTTGTAGCAAAATTTGGAAATTATTAAATAATAAATGCAAATAATTCTACAGTAATTTTCAAGCGTCCCGATGTTCGAAAACGCGAAGATTTTCGATTGGTTCGATTTGTTCCGTCAATTCTCAATTTGACTGTTGAAGTACTTCCATGAAAGTGTTGGTTCAGTTTTTAGGTGTAGAAATATTACATCATTTAAATATGACCGCAGAAGCGAACAAGTGACAAAGGTATCTTTAGCGTGAAATAGGAAATTGAAGTCTTTCATTCCAAAGTAATGTATAAAAAATTACGATCGTGTTTTTATGCAATAGTTGGAAAAATATGCTTAGGCTAAAAATATGGAATAAAAGAATATACGCAAGGAATAGAATAGAGTGATGAATTTCAGCTATTTCTAAACTTTCCTGGGCTGGAAATATTAATCTCTAGTCCCCGCCACGTCACGATTGTACCGTTTACGAGTATGGAAGAGCAATTGGTTATACATTACCATTGCACATCTTACGGCTATAACAGCTTAACCCCGATTCCAGCATAACATATATTTCCTGAGTTATCAGCCAGAGACAAGGGAGTCAAGTTTCTCTCATACCGTATTTGACCTTTCTTCTCGAAATAGTATACTAAGGCACTATTCTATCAAACCAGCCATTGTAGTGACGATCTATAATTTTCAGAGCCATTCCAAGGCGGTCGTAGTCTCGAGACTAGAAGAAAAGGACTGATAGTATGAAATTAACTCCATTAAAAGGAATTACCTCCTTGAGCGATGGCGTCGCAATAAATATTTATGGATAACCGTTCATCGAACTTATTCTCAAGGAGTTAGCGTATCTTGAACTTCAATACGGAGAGTGGAGACTGAACTTAAAATGAAATTGTGATGTTATACCGCACGTAGACCACATAAAATCGAGAGATTACTTTCCATTTCAGATATCGCCAATAATAACCCATATTATGAAATAGAAAATAGCTATATTGAGTAGGTTAAAGACTAAGTACTATTTTGGTTTCAATCATATTTCTATAGCATCACCACTACCGTTACTAAAATCGAGAATTTTGAAATTCCCACGTTTGAATACAAAAGTGAGGAAACGCAACACCTTTCTTCACATTGTGCGTACACTTCCGATATCACTTTCACACCCGTTTCGAAGAGGTTTATACTGCATGGCGATTCATGTCGTGAATTTTGCAGTACGTAGCCATTTATTTGTTTGAAACCTGAAGAGAAATGGTTCAAAATCAAAGCGCTCAAACTCTGCTAATTCTCATTTTATGGCAGGGTGTTCAGCGACCGGGAGAATCGGGAATTATGCTCGAATGTTTAGTCCCTGAAATTAAGCATGAATTACACTGGTCGGCAAAATGACATCTAGACAAAAGGGAGCCGACGAATGACTGACAGTAGATTACGAAACCTTTATCCGTCAATAACGCCTAGGTTTTAGTGTATGCAGTGAGGAACGGCAATAAATCCTTGCAACCCAAGGGGAGGGGATACGTTTCCGGGGGTCTTAAGCTAGAAAAAAGAATGTTCCTGGGATGCAGCTAAGTAACAGTTCTTGGATTAAGATAAAAATTCAGAATTATGCACTCCAAACACGGAAAACACATATTATATACCAAAAATACGTCTGTCAAAAAATTTTCAATCGATTATGGAAACACCACTCTGCCAAAAAAAACCTTACGTGCTGGAACTTTCTCAATGAGATAGTCCTAATCAACATCTTGAAATCTATCCGGTACACCCTTTCACTCTCGTGGGAGGATTTC
The DNA here is from genome assembly GCF_921293095.1 of Ischnura elegans. Lineage (NCBI taxonomy): Eukaryota > Metazoa > Arthropoda > Insecta > Odonata > Coenagrionidae > Ischnura > Ischnura elegans. The sequence continues at coordinate 85,114,734 of NC_060255.1, read as the reverse complement.
AATGCCGACCAGTGTTATTAATGAATTTTCGCTCCAACCTGAAATTTCAAAATATTTTATTTCAATTACATTTTTAAAAAGTTGCCAGTTCCATACCCATTTTTCTGGGCTAAAATGTGTTCGTCGCAATTTTAAGTGCCGTAGCTTAGTAGAATTCTTACAGCCGCATCGAAACGTGGGATGTCAGACAAGGCATCAGAATCGAAATGTCTTGCACTTTTTGACTCAATTAAGATTCAAAAACACGTAGAATAGAATGCCAGGTGACGTCAACATTTACTTATGAGGTTGGCGCAGCTTCTTGGATTGCATTGATTAAAAATGAATAATGTCTTTACAAACATAGAAGTAAGGAAACAATTTATCAGATGCTACATATGGAGTATGCTTCTCTATGGAAGCGAGGCTTGGACGTTGACAGCAGCAGAGAAGTCAAGAGTGGAAGCATTCGAAATGTGGTGCTACCGAAGGATGATGAAGATAAAATGGATTGACCGTGTGAGTAACGAGGAAGTGCTAAGAAGAGTGGGAGAAAAGAGAAACCTCCTAAAAACCTTATGCAGAAGAAGGGACAACTTAGTTGGACACATTTTGAGGCACGATGGTCTGATGAAGACGATCGTTGAAGGAATAGTGGAAGGGAAAAGGGCAAGGGACGGCCCCGAATGAGTTGTATAGGACAGGTTATAAAGGATGTAAAAGAGAAGAAATATGTAGCTATGAAAAGATTAGCGGATAGGAGAGAGAAGAGGAGAGCTTCGTCAAACCAATCTTAGGATTGTTGACTAATGATGATGATATTGAAGTAATTAATGTTAAATCTTCTGCTAATGGCAATTGTCGTGATGATGAAATTAGAAACGTTAAATAATGCATAAATATAATATTTTTCAAAGTATTGTAGACATTTTGGGTGTTTTAAAATTCTTATCCGTCGCAGTAATGACGTTAGATTTACCTGGAATTTCGTAAGCTTTCCCTGAAAAACCAAATATTGTGCATGAATGTTTCTCCTTTGATTGGCTGGACTGTCTAGGCCGGCCCTTATTTTTCATAATTGAGAAAATTTATGTTTTCCTAGTCTCAAAAAGAACCAAATGAGGTTTATATTCACGTGTTAAAATTTTGTCACTTGAAAATAACGGCAACCCGTACCCCAAGGGCGCTAAGTACTGAGGACCCTCCATTGAGCTTTTTGGAGCCGAAAAAGTGCCTATGTATAACGTAAATTTAAAGGCCTTCAAAGCCAAATTTCTGTTTTTTTTTACCTATCTCCAAGCGTTTACGAGATATCGTCCGTCATAATCCAATCCACCGCCCAGGGCGCTACCCCGCACCTCGGCGTCGCTGAAGTACGGCCCGCACCACTAACTGGAGACTTCCCCTCAACCCCCACCCCGCCTTTGCGAAGTCTTTGTTCAGGGGACACTCTATAGATATACCACACCTTGTGTCGCCATTCGTCTCTTTAATGAAGGGAATGGATTTAGTCAACATCAGTGGTGGATCATGGATATGGACAATGGCGGTGTAGGGGGCTCTCATCTCCTGTATACATTCAACAACTCAACAAAATTACAATTTTTATCTAGCATAAAGTGGATGCCTCAGGGGGAGGGGGATGTAGCCCCTAAATTTCCTCGCTGGATCCGCCACTGGTCAACACCTATCACTTCAGTGAGGTCGTGAGAAATTAAATCACGGCGACCTTACCATGGCATCATTCCATTAGCCCTCAACTGCATGAATATCTAAGTACGTGCCGAAAAAAATTTATTTATAAAATATATCCAGAAACGCTTCAATTACTACATTTTAATAACTTCTTCCGCCATTTTTAAATTTTTAAGGAAACATTTTAATGTGTATCACATATGATACATTATGGTTACCTATAGACAACTTTTACATTAAATGGAGCATTTCGCGATTATCTAAATCATCCATATGCGAGTAGAATTATTGGCTTCAAGTGTTCAAATGGAGAGGAATTACCTGAGTTTTCCTATTGGCTTATTCATAATTTTCACAAACAGATATCCCCGTTATCACGGAATTTTTTCGAAAACACTCTCTTACCTGCTCGTGCTAATTTCTGAGCGTACAGTAATTCGTTTCTTAGATAATAAACGTCCGAATGGCACTCGAGAATGACGTAGTTGAAGCAGATACGATGTATAGTATTAGCTCCATAGTGAAAAACCACTCCCCATTCTTCGCTTGAATGATACCTTCACATATGTATGCTACAAGTAGTAAATTTAGTTAATCGCTTATCCTCAAACTGATATGGTTCCTCTTTGGTCATGTTTCCAGAGGGATATTTCAGCATCAAAAAATTAAATTGTACTCATGAGTATCTGGCGTGGCAATGAGAAAGAAGTTTTGCACTACAGGAGAATATGCATCAGAAAATTAACTATAAGGACGCGGCAGTAGAAAAGAAAAAACAAATTCAACCTTGGTTTCATTTTTTTCGAACGTTAATACTAAACACAAGCTGGTACTGGATTCAGCAGACTGGTTTTCGGGGTTACCACCGCGTAGATTCATCTCTGCAGACGACAGTTTCGCCGGCATTGCAGCAGGCTTCTTCAGGTCGATGAAGTGGAAATCCGTGGTACCGCCCGTCCCTTACATACCCCGTCGGAGGTCGGAGTATTCTCATTGGCTGGTTCAGGAGGCCCGGGTGGCTTCTCATTGGTCCGCATCTCCCGGCTCTGTCCTGTCTCTCCGGGTTTACCCTTGAGGACTCTTCTCCATGTGTTAGGGAGCTGGTATCCGTCCTCCCTATTAAGGTTGTTCGGTGTCTTCATAATCTCTATAGATTCCCTAATGATCCGAGGAACGCCCTCGGATCATTAGGGAACCTATAGAGCGATACCGCGGATCTCCACTTCATTGACCTGAAAAAGCCTGCTGCAATGCAATGCGATGCAAACTGTCGTCTGCAGAGATTAATCTACGCGGTAGTAACCCCGAAAACCAGTCTGCTGAATCCTCACCACACCGCCAAAGCTTACACAAGGATTACAAGCTGGTTATCTCTCATTTTCCGAGTTAAACTAAAAGTTTTTCCTATTATTGACCTGTTTACTTAATGAGTATATGCGGCAGAGTATTGACAAACACTATGAGCCAGAGTAAAACCATTACAGGTGTGAGCTGACGATAAGGATTCGTAAATTGAAAGATGGTAGCAATAAAGTTCAGAGAGCTCACAATGTTGGAATTGAAAGCCTTTTGTGCCCCTAATTTCACTCTATAATTAGGATTAGGGTCGTCGACTAGTATTTAATCAACAAATTACAACGAAACAGCACTTTTAGTATTTTAAAAATTAACAATCTCCCCGAAGCAAATCTCTCTTCCTTTGAGAGACCAATGATTATGGATCATTACTTTGAGAGTTCCGCTAACCCTAACAAGCATTTTTCATTATGAGAAAAGAGAGTTATAGACAATTACTAACCCCCAAAACTTGGGAACCCTTCCTTGGGATCACGCAATATCATGATCATTGCACTCCAAAAGAAAAGAAATTATGACAGTGATACAAATTAAATATATATGATGCACTTATAATGTTATGCATTGATTAAAAACTTAAAGAAAATATTCCTGACAACTTTCAATATTAATTTCGATAGTTTCCTCCATCCTACCTTAATTTAATAAGACCTCGAAAGAAAAGCTATTTCGGCTCTGTTGGTTTTAACAATACTATGAAATTACCGTCTGTACAAGTCAACATGCGCTCACCCTTAAAGCTTTGAATAAATAATTTCTTTTCGAAAAATGCAGCCTATCCACGTATTTCCATCACAGCCGTGTATCCAAAGCATTTGAGATTCAAGTCCCGTCAGTGGCAACCTTAAATTTATTATCTAGCCCTCAAGCCATAGGAGGGCATTTCCTTACCTCGAGTTCCATCTTTCCTCTACCGTGAAGCTAGGAATAATTTACGCCATCCTTTCCTATTTCACCTCAGCTCTCAAAGAAGTGCGTCAGAATCTTTCATCTTTGTTGCGGCTAAAACCATATTGCAAGACTCGTGTATGCGTGACTCTGGAAGAAATAATAAAGAATGACAGTGATACAAAACTTTGATTGACTTAATAATTGACTTTAATAATATTAAACATTTATAGGAGGTTAGAGGAAATTTATCCATCCATTTACCCATAAAATTGTGCTAAAACGTAGGCACCTCACCGTACCATATTTTAATCTACTAATCCGATAAGCTGATATTAATGTGAAAGAAACTAACGTAAAATGAAAATAGCGTTGCAGTAGACTCAATCCACATGAAAACATGTTTGCATGAAAATACATAGATTGACATATCTCCATGCACCACAGACCAATTTCATTTCTCAGTATTGATGGATGTCATGTTTTAAGGAAGTTTTTTTTAATAATACATGAAAAATATGCAAAATATCAATTACGAATCTAGTAGAATTACAATGGAACCGCATGTAAAGAGCTCATGATTTCTCCCACGTTTTGTTAAAAATATGGAAACTTAAGGATTCAGTCACATAAGCTGATTCTAGTGTCTTATCTAATGTATAACTTTTCCCTTTGCCTGTTTCCAAAAGATAGACACTTTCGTTCTGCAATATTTATCCAAATTCTAGATATTAGTAGACAATTAGGCGGTCGATGCATAGCTACAGGATATCCTGCTAAGATATATTAGCCAATTTTTGTAATCATTTCCTAAGTTTTAAATCATATTAGATTTCTTTCGCACTGGCCAAGTCCGTGGGACATGTATTACCTTTGTCACAGTTAGGCGATCTCTAGAAAAGGGTTTATTCGAGCTCTTAACAACATTTCATTTTGAAAATTCAAACCGAAAAATAAATATTTGACAGATGATGAAATATTACCCTGAAGCCGACTCCCACAACTATATCACGAAGCTCTCGTAATCGGCGTTTAGCAATAGCTATTGATCAAAAATAAATTTTCCGATTCATGGAAGCTTTACGAATCGTTTTCCTACGGTTTGGGTCTCTTCGGGTTGATATATTATCGTGAGAAATATCGTAGAAGGGTTTGAAACTACAAATTTGTCTTCCTGGATATTTTTTTCAGTTCCTCCTTGTGGGGCGGTACCGATTTAGAAAGTCTTCCGCCGAGGCGACCGTCGCCGGATATTTCCTCTTTCCTCCTCACATGGACAATTTCTTCGTATCTATTTATACCTTACCCATAATAGAGGCATTTGCTCCATGTCAGCGGCTCACCATATAAAAGTGATGATCGACGCTTCCTGCTTTCATTGCTTAAATATACGAGGCCAGCACACAAGTGCACTCGTTGCATACGCCGCTGATGGGATAGGGTTGATACAAGACACAACGACTGATTCCAAAGTAACTGTTTCAGACTTTTTTCTATTTCATAGGGGTTCTTCGTAGTGATATCTGAAATGAAAAATAATCTCCTACATTTTTGCGGTCTATATGCGGTATTACATCTTTATTTCAGTTGAAGATCGAAGTCCGAAAGTCCATATTAATTAAATTTAAAAATCGGCGTTGTTGTTTTTGTTTAATATATCATGTGACCATTCCACGAAGTGAACTCGCGAATCATTGATTTGATTCGCATTGAAGTCCGTAAAGACAACAATGAGAACCCAAGGGAGGTCATCAGCAGTGGCGTAGCCAGGGGGTGGGTTTCGGGGGTCCGCACCCCTATCTCCCTTCCGAAATATAAAAACACAATTATTTTCCTTCATAAAAGAAAAAAAAATATTGAAAAATCAGAAATTTACTAAATGTGTCTTTAACAAATGAAGTTTTTTTCGATTATGAAAAGTGTTAAAATTAGTTTTAAACGCACAACTTAGTAGCCCGTTTTTCAAAAATTTTCCCCCCTGGTTTTAGACCTCTCTCCCCGAACGAAATTCCTGGCTACGCCACTGGTCCTTAGAAGGTTATAACCACCAGGGCCGGGACCCTGTACTACAACTGATGCGTCCGCGCTCTCGGGGAGGGGAGTGGTAGGGAAGGAAAAAGGATTGAGGCGCCGCCGCTTTAAGGACCCCGACGACGCCTCTAGGGAAACGGATTGAAACGACTTTAAATTTTTACTGATATTTCGCTATTCCGTAAATGATCTTTGTCCAAACTAGAGTCCAAGATAATTTTATGTCCTCTCGGGAAATATTCTATTACATTCCTCTCTCCAATCTCCATTATCATAACTCTTCCTCTATCATCCGCCCATTGGGAAGTCTGGGAAAGGTTTTTTTTTAAAGAATGAAATAGCGATTGTAAGCTAGCAAGAAGAAGAATAGATAAGAGGATGGGATTATGGGAGGCTAATTAAGAGGTTAATCTAATGGGTGGAAAGGAAAACAAATTATGAATATTACCGGCAATGGTGGGAGATAAAAAGGGAGTTTCTTTCTGGGACAGGTAAACAGACTGAGCTGGGTACAGACATACGTGATAAGCGGTTAATGATGGGTGAAAGGGAAATGAAAAAAGATGATATTAGAATGGGATGAGGATAGGGAGAGTTAGCAAAATAAGTATATATAGCAGATGCTAAAGAACTATTATGCTTGATCTCCAACGAATTGATCACATCGAATAATAGGACAACAGACGATTAAGTGTTTCCAGTAACATCTGTTTGCTGCATTTAATCACATTTGTATCTCTTCTTCTATTTTATTTTGGCTGTCAATGTTAACTCCCGAGTATTTTCATACTTCAGTCATTGTAAAGCTGTATCCCGTAACGTCAAGCGTTGAATTATTTTGCTCTGCTACTCTTCCAATTTTCATGTATTTAATTCTATCTTTTAATCCCACTTTTAGCGATTCTTCTGAGAATACTTGCGCTAGTATTTCCTGATAACTTTTACTATATGATATTAAGGCTACATCGTCAGCATATGCCAAAATATTTATTTTTCCTTCGATATTTTCCCCTCTTGGTATTGCGTCAGTTGCTTTCAAAAATTCTAGAGCTTACAATTAGTTGAACAGAATGGGGGACGGCGCATCTTCTTGATTTACTCCTGTGGCGATATTAAAACTACTCAAATTACAGATCATTAAAATTCGGTCGGTCTCGATCCATTTAAAATGAGTTCTACGCAAGATAACATAGCTATTCTCAGGATTTTGGTTCGCATTAGAACGCAGTTAATACTGGGCATTTAAACTTTTCTCAGGCAAGACACCTTATTGTCTTCGAATTGGGGGGGGGGGGGGTGTTATTTCGCATAATGTTTTCACAACCGTCGTAAAAACACAAACACTATCAAATATTCCAAGGACGGTTGATGGGGAGTAAGTAATGATAACCACGTTAGGATGTAGCAATTACGGGACAGAAAAAAATAGGAAAGACAAGATGACCTTGCGTAAGAAGAAAAGGGCAATTTTTTAGACTTAGTTTTTGTCTCTGCTTATCTTGAACCACACAAGCCGACGTGTACTCAATGTTTAATGGAAGGGGAAAATAGGACGTGGATAAAGAGATGCACACAAGCTTTATCCTCGAAGTGGGGGGAAGAAGGGAGAGCAAATTGTTATGCTGTTACTTCTTCTGTACAATACCGTTTAGTAAATAGCTGATTGTTTGCGATGGAAGGTTGATTTCTGTTACCATTTAGGTGGAATTTTAATCGGTTTTCAAAAATGTCCGCGGCGCGGTGATGAGTGCAATGCGATCCGATTTTTACAAAATTTTACATAATATTGTTTTTGATTGCGAATGATAGCATTGAAAACTTGTGAATTCGATGGATGACATTATCATGTATATAATTTTAGGTCAACACCCCTAATTATATCTAATTTCCCCGTAAAACTCGGATCAATTTGTTCGTCAGCGATGCGAGTGGCGACTTTCGCAAACCCATTTAAATGCGCGATAGGTGGCAACACCTTTAAAAACCGAGTTGAGGATCATCTTTTGTAACATTCGCGGTTTATAGGGTGAAATCGAAATAGAGGACAAACGGCGTTTTTTAGTCATAAACCCCTCCATGCACGTGACACAAGAAGTATTTGTTGAGCTTCTTCCGGCTCTTCCTTCATAACCAACTGCTAAAGGCTTCTGAGACTAACGATATCAATAATGGAGAGCGAAGGTTTACGTACGCTGTGATCAATCTTCTTTTCCTTCTGGTATTTTTAAAATTCATCTGTTGATTTTTATTTTTCAAACGTAATCTGATACAATACTTGATAAATATTACAATATTTGTCATATTTTGTACCACTGAAAGCTGATATGTAGAGAATCCTGTTCTTTTACTCATAAAATTGTCTATGGAAAAGAACGAAGTATCCGAATAAGTATTAGATACTTCTACGAATTATCGCCTAATATGGTCTGGCCTGAATATACAAGTGATCTCCTTTGCCTAATCGAATTGTTATTTTAAGGGAAAAGGTGCAGAAAACTAAAATGAAAGAATTAAAAATGCTCCATAGGGTAAAAGGATACAGGAAAATGTTAAAAAGGGTCTAATCCCTCCCTCCCTCACATAATAAATAAACCCTCACAATTTCAAGATGGTAGAGCAAGTCTAAATGCAATATACTACAGCAAAAGACCGATATAGTCTTCTAAAAAAATTGGACGATACAACAGTCACATTAAACATGCTGGTGTCGGAGGCGGTGGGGTTGTCCTCGATTGCCAAACCGTAGGTTCCAGGTTCGAGTCCCGCCTGAGTAGGTTGCACTTATCGAGTAAATGGATTTTTATATATTTTTAAATATTTCCAACTTCCCCGTAAAAAGTATATATAGCCCTTTTACACTACTTACTTACTTTGGGATTTCCAGCATTTGCACAAGACAAACACCCATGCCATGGATTGGGACCACTTATCTGGGCGGAAATCGAACCTGTGAACTTCAGTTTAGCCGGCTGGGACTTAAACCCACCGCCACAGAAGCCAGTTTTCGTGAGGATTTAAACTATAACACCGGAAAGTCAAAAGATGATTGCGTAAGTTTCAAACAAGTAATAGGTCACGAAAAAAGACAATATACGGCGAGGCACGGCTTTTGTGCACGTTTGTTGCTGGATTCAATGAAAAAGAGAGATGACAATCTTTCGACAAAATTTTTTAAAAACGTACGACGCGTTTCGACCACCAGGTCATACGTAAGTACATTATCACACACTGTACTTGAGAATGACCAGAAGGTCAAAACGCGTCTTACGTTTTTAAATAGATTTGTGGAAAAATTACCACCTCTCTCTCTTTTGAAATGAAATGCATTTGCACATTTCCACAAATATACAACCACGTATGTAAACATTTATGTATATTTCCACCATACACTTGTGGATAAGTGCAAATTCATTGTCTTTAAAAGTGTCGAACTCCCACTGTATAACGTCTGAATAAGTTCAACTTATATCTCTTTTTCATTATCTCAGAATACCATTCCACTACATCTCGCCTACCTCAATTACGTGTATTGAAAGGTTACATAACCCCGATGTTAAAGTCCAATTTAATGCTATTTTCGGTGATGTAAAAAATAAAGAAAAAGAAATGATTATTATATAGATTCCGGCACTGTATGTTTTCAGTACACTTCCAGCTGTCATTATGTCATCAATGGGAACAAGGAAATAGTGAACATTAATTTCTTTCACGCGAGAAGTAGTCGCCTTGCGTCAATGGGTCGTATGGAGAGGGCGTATTGTATTTCCACCCCCGGAGGGCTGGAGGCGGAATAGACATTCTGCGCTCGCGCTATATGACGTCGCACTCTGCACGCAGCGGGTAATTACCGCGTGAACTCCAATGTCAAGGTGCTCCCTCCCTCTCTGCACGTTCTTCGGGACGTCACGGGATCATTCTAGATCGATCAAAGCTCCGTCGGAGTGCTGAGTCGGGGACGTCCCGACCTGCTGTTTGAGTCAAGGGGTGGCTAAAGTGTGAAGGGCAAACGTCTCAAACGTCTGCAGGGGTGCCGCCGAAAAGCGAAGTCATCGTCATTTTCATGTATATTTCAGAATCACTCCCTCACTCATTGATTCGACCCGAAGGTTGGTTTTGATAGGTGAGGGTAGAGCTCACCCCATTCTCAGCCACAGGTGTGTTATCATTAAAATATTCTGGCTCGTGGCTTAACGCTATGGCCACTTGCAGAGGCCTAACATTGATTGATTTTAATAAAACCCATAACCTGCATGGAATTGGCCACAATATATCGGAACTAATTTTACCTTTCATCGTTAAAGGATTCAAGATGTGAGGTGGTTAACTTATTTTTCATGCTTTTTTTCTGGAAATCGCATTTCAAAGATCACATTTTTTATTGGCCTACGTGACTATAGTCGTCACTGCATAGAGAAAATGTGGGTTAACCCCCGCATATATGTTGTCGTTAATAATAAAAAAGTGAGATTATATTAGTTATAGCAAGAGCGCACGATAAATGTAATGGACTTTACTATGCACCTCTACTTTCCTAGATATTATAAAATGAGTAACGAAGCTGAAATAGATATACGTGAGTTGGATAAATTGGCTTCCCAGTCTACTCAAATTATGGGAAAGTGTTGAGATAAATGTATTTATTCGTTGAATTGTCTAAATGTTATTTAACGTATATTTCATTTCCTACAACAAGGAATACTATATATGAAAGCGTTATACCGTCTATACGAGTAGCTTAAGTTAGTATGACTTATTTTTTAATCGTAGCGGAAGAACGCAATCTTTCTATTCCTCATCTTTCAAATCCACTGCTTTGTAGTTTCGGGCTAGTTAGTTGGTTACACGATTCATGAACACTCATGAGCAAGTTAGTGTATGAATACATGAGCGATTTTGATGGAACGGAACGAGTACGAATGCACGAACCAAATTATTATTATTATTATCATCATCATTCATTGTTACTAGTAGGCCATTAGCCTGGTGGTAACATAAAAGATGCAAAATAATTGAAAACATCATAAGAAACCCTTGGTCTCTACTTCTTCAACAGCTTTTTAAAAATATGTAAATTTTTCGGGGAGGGCTCAAATAGTGTTGCTGGTAGATCGTTCCAGTCCCTTATGGTCCTATTCAAGAAGGAGAACTCCTTTGCATTGTCCTAAGTGATCGGCACTTTATCTTGAACTGGTGATAATTTTCTTCCAACAAAGTTGGGTTCTGGATGTCCTTAGATCAGGTCATATTTTCTGTTCAAGCATTCGTTCAATTTTGGTGGTTACACGTTACATTTTTGCATTTATTCTCGCACGCATGCATTTGCACACCTACTTGTACGTGTTAATGCTCCGTGTAACCAGACCTTCAGTCCATGCATGCGTGTAATTGATGTCCCCGGCTAGTGGCTGGCGATGAAACTGGACGAATCCAGATCGTAGCCCGCAGTGCTGGAGGGGTTCCCAAGGGAGAGACACAATTGGTCTTGGGCAAATCAATTGGATTCAATCACCCCGCGGTAACCTCTCGGAGTGCCGGTCACGTGTGATAGTGCCCCAGTTTCAAACCTCGATCGGCAGAACACTGGGAGGCGAATGTCTCGGCCTTGCCTGAATTATTTGGGTTACCTTTACCTAATCGAGTAATTCCCCTCTGAGGTCGGAGGTCGCATTGACCGTGTCCACCTGCTGGTCGACCAGATTAACGTGACTGGGCGGATAGGTAAGAGCATTAGCTCGCGTGAGGTGCAGTGTTATGCTAAGGCTTGGGTGTGAGCACGAAGGTTACGAGGAGATACGAAGTAAATTTAATTTTAATGCAAATTCAAACTATGCCTTTCTTCTTATACTCTGCAATATAAAATGTTATTATATTCGATTGATGTTATTTAGAAATAACAATTAAAACTCCGTTTTTTAAATACCGTAATATATTAGACTTGCTCTGCCATCTTGAAATTGTGAGGGTGTATGGATTAGACCCTTTTTAACATTTTCCTGTATCCAGTGGCGCCGACTCCATGGGGCCTGAGGGGGCCCGAGCCCCCTCAAAGATTCGTTTGGGGGGGCGGAGCCCCCTCAATAATTCAATAAAATAATTAAGTTATGTTATGCTTTGTGAAATCACAAAAATATATTGGTAATTTTTATTTTCCATGCTTGACGATAGTTACCTTTTAAATAAATTCAACAATGTGTGTTGAAACAAATAATTATAAGGTTAAGCAGGTTAACTGAATCAAGGGGTGTGAATCATGGTAGTGTGTCGCTGCTGCGACACACTTTGAATTTAACCTCTTCCCGGGGCAAGACTTCCGATATGGGCCCCCCCAATATTTTTTATGAGTCGGCGCCCCTGCCTGTATCCCATTAATATTAAAGACATTCTATCGCCCACGGCAGGTATGTAAGGAGCATTTTGCGACTCAACACTATGGTAAATATGAAATATTAACGTCAGTGTTTCTCGATGGCAAGCCTTTTATATTTGAGATACATATAAATATTGACAAGAATTTAAACTATACTCCCGGAAAGTTGAAAGATGATTGCGTAAGTTTTACACAATAAATAGGCCAGGAAAATAAGACAATAAACTGCAGTTGGAGAGTGCTGCGTCCTCTTAACTCGACGCGTTTCAACTCGACTCTGTCGTCAGGGGAAACTTGACAAATGACTTTCTCTGGTGATGAAACCAAGGCACTGAAATGCGTCGTATAAATTGAATAAATTCCAACGATAAATTTTAATCCATAGGCATAAATACCCTATATTCTATCTTGATCCGTGGCATTGCGACCGATACTGTTGAGTCAACATATAGTCTGACTGTATCGTTGCTAAATCCTGAATCTTGCGATACTAAATGCAACAAAATACCAACTCTACTAACTGTACTTGATTTAGCGAGAGAAAAATGGTCTGATCGGAACCGACAGGAAATTTTTGAATCAATCACGAAATTTCTGCTTGTGAGAAATTGGCAGTATCATTGGCACTATCCTGATTGAACAAGAAGTTTGAAGATCGTTTAACCGCTCTTTGAAGCTGGGTACGTGATTGGTCGACGGCCACTAGGTACTTCTGAAGGCAAATAACTTCAGCATCAATTATTGCTTAAGGCAGCTGTGGCGGTATAATTGCTGTTACTGTCGCTAGAAAGCATATTGGTTTAAAATCGATGCCCGCAAGCTACTTGCAAGTGTCTCCGAAATTATACCGAATTCTGATGCACTTAAGGTATTGATTTGCGTAAGTGCAGTGATATCCCTGGTTCAAATCTCAGCGGTGACAGAACATTATAGTCAATTAGCCCTTTTCATCATTACAAAATTTTAATTAGGTTTTTGAAGGGAGAAACTGAATATGGAGAATGATTGGTGCACCTAAAGAACTTGCAGCAGCATTCCTGTGAGTTTCATTCGTAACAAGAAGGTAACTTCGAATATTATAGTATAGTTGACAAGATTCAAAACCCCTTCTTCAACGGACCACGACTATGCTTTATAAAATAGTAGCATATTCTAATAAATTGATGTTATAATTTATAGATGACACAAAGATTGCCATTGTAAAAACCTCTGCCTTAACGTTTCCGGATAATTTGGTGGAACAGCTTAAAAAGTCAAAGATGGATTACGGTGCGAGAATTTTACTGTGAATGTATGTTCAATAAATTATGCGGCAAGCATAAATTGCTCTAATAAAAAAGAACTCTCACCGTACTAACAGGAAAATGTCTCCATTTTTTCCTAATCACTTCGTATATTTGTCTTTTCTCGCTTGACAGAAGTCTCTTGAGTCATTCACATTCGAAATAAAGCATTCCTCTTTCGCATATGCAGAAATGGAAATATTGCAAATGTAAATCGCGAGTAAATAGCAATAGCGTACTGTACAGAAATCGAGGGAAACCTTCGAAACCCGTCCCTTTGACAGCTGTTGATTTTTATCAACGTCTCGTCGCTGAGAATATCGCGGAGTTTATTTGTTCATGATGCTATCAACGGAGATTTAAAGCATGAACACATGGCGATAATGGCCGAAGCAAGTTCACAGATGTTTGATCGAGAAAAAGGTCAAAGCTTCGCTTTATTATTTACTATCTTCATCGTGCTTAATTTACGGTAACTTCACGAAATTGATTGAAGAAGAGATAATATACAATGGAGATACTTTCTAGTAAGAAAGACGAGCATTCTTTTTTTAAGTGCAATTTGTGCTTGCCACATAATTTATAGAACATACAGTCCCAGGGTTATCTTAACACTGTAATCCATCCTTGGCTATTTATGCTGTTTCACCATATTGTCCTGGACCGATAAGGCGGTGGTTTTTACATGGGAAATCTTAGTGTCAATGCTGACAATGCAAGCTATCATATTGGCTATAATAATCACAAAATTACTTCAATCCGTAATTGATGTGTTACTAGAAGGGGCTCCTATTAGGACTTATAAGTATCAGTCAATCAACAACATAAGCTTGCAACAATCGCAGTTCGTTCTTCGCGTAGTGCACAGAAACAGTATCTTATCTTTTTTCATTTCCCATCTGGAGAGATACTACTTCCAAGTAATCTCTGATTCAGTAATTGTGAGGAAAACTAGTCCAAATCGCTCTATGTTCTTTCCTTAAGCAAGACGTAATATGCGCGTCTTTTTGCGTTTTCTGTAGGCGTCGCATTATTCTCGTTCGACAGGTATTTTTTGGTAAAGTTTTGTATATTTAAAACTAAAAATATTACCTCCCATACATATTTGAGATGTTGTCTTATTTGAGATACAGACAAATGTTAAATCTACTCCATATGCCGGCATTATACAAGATGATAACCAAAGTCTAAACATGTAATACGTCTCTAAAAATAGACGCAATCTATCAACGCTGATGATATTATAATTACGTAGAAATTGATGGATGGACTTTCAATTTAGAGAAAACGAATGAATGTATTTATTACGCTCCATATTAATACCTTGATTAAATGTAGATCATGCGCATAATATCGGAATGCATTCCATTACCATAGGAACACGAGTATGAGATATAAAACTAGTAAATGGATCAATTTATTAAAAAAATATTATTACAATTTACTAAATACCTTTTCGTTTATTACATTTTTATGAAGTAGTTACTATGGCATCCAGGGATCACGATACAACTACTACTGAAGTTCGCCTTTATACTAGTTTTGTAGCCCTTAGGCTCGCAAATCATTCATCATTGAACTTCGTCTTTCTCCTTTTTTGTATTTGTTGAGGTTTTGGCCAAACTGAAAGCCATGCCATAGACCAACGTTTCGCCTAATTTACGAAGCTTTATCAGGGCTAATAAATCAAAAAATATCAACATAAACAAAACATTTGAATGCAACATTTTAAACAACTTACTACACATATCTTACATGTATAACCTAAACATATTTGAATGCAACAAACTAAACATCTTACTACACATATCGTTACTTTTATGGCCTCAACAACTACGGAAAAAGAAGATGAATGGAGCGGTCGATAAAAATGAAACATGAACTTACTCCGCTGACATAAGTAAGCAAGGTCGCGGAGGAATCATACGAGCTGAGAGTTTAGAGAATGAATCGACCGAGAGTGAGGACTGCGTCCATTGCAAGTACACGCTGTGCGCTCACCTTGCACCACGTGATCGGCATACTCGATTCGCATCACGCGCGATTCGCAAGGCGAACAAGTTCAATGCGTCCCGCGATCGACGACCCTTTCGAGGCGACAGAAGCCGCCTTAATGCGCCCCTTCCCCGGTTTTTGCATTGAACTATGCAGTGAAGGGCAGAACACTCTTCGATCATGGAAAAAGTATATCGATGGCTAAGTTCTAACAACACGTATCTCAAATTCGACCGGTTTGAGACAGGTATCTTAAAGTGTAATAGCATTAAAAAATTAAAAAAAAAGCAACAATCAACTCTTTGTTTGCAAATGAATGCTTCTTTTTCAATTTTATGAACTTTTGGTTTGTAATTTCAGTGTACAAGTAAAGCAAATTAATCGTATATAAAATTCACTAACTCTTGGTTAACTATGTGGTACTTATTCCATTATTTCCTGGATATAGACAGTTACTTATACCACTTATTTTATAAGAGCGCGACCCGGGTTTCAATGAGTAATCATCATCATCATAATTAGCGCCTGATGATGATGATTACTCATTGAAACCCGGGTCGCGCTCTTATAAAATAAGTGGTATAAGTAACTGTCTATATCCAGGAAATAATCGTATATAATCTGAGGTTTCAGGCGGGATGGAGTTGAAACGGAACGTAATGAAGAAGCAGGAGCAATTTCCACAATTTTAAAATTTATTGGTACAACCGGTTTCGCTTTACAGCATCATCAGGTACAAAATATCAAAGTTTGTACCTGTAAAGCGAAACCGGTAGTACCAATAAAATTTAAAATTGTGGAAATTGCTCCTGCTTCTTCATCAAAATAATCGTTTTTTTTTTTTGCTCTCCTGAAAAGTTGTTATTTTTGATATACGTGTTTTTAGAACTTAGCCATCGATATTTTTTGCTATGAAAAAATATTCCTATAACGAAAACAGATGTCGTTACTTAAAATGATACATGGAATTACGTTAGAGGCTATTGCTTGAGAACCCATTTGGTTCAGAGTGCTTTTTAAAGATCCAACTTTAAACTAATGATGATTTAGTAGAGTTGAAAGTTAATATGGTAAGAAAGCTACAAGTGGGACCAGGGCATTAGGCTACGAAAGCCCTGGAGCTCGCAAGAAGCCCTACAAGTTGTCGTAGACGAGATGATTGAGGACCGAATTTTGAGCTGACAAGGGCCACCGCAGTTATTCAGGGTGGCGTCATTTAAAGGGGATGAATTCGTGATTTCATAACTCCTACTGCGACAAATCAAACGAACTGTAATGTCACAATGAGACGAGAGTTTTGTTGGAAAAAATGAAGATGGATGAATGCATTATGAAATGGCTATTTCAAAGAGTATCTCCTTTTACCGAGGAAAAGTTCTGGAGGCATATGAATTAGTTACAATTTAAATTAGTAATACAATATTGTCACGAGCTCAGTTCTTATTCTCAATAAGTGTAAATATTTAGACTATAAAGATAATTGATACCCGATTCTCTACGATATTTGTGCCATTTTTTTCTCTTCATACTGCAGATAATACTTCATTAATTCCATATTATTTATTTCATATATGTGTATCTTTAAAAAATTTATAATTTCGCATTTAATTTGACATCTCCGAGAAATGCGAAGGTAACTATTTACTCAGAGATATTTTTATCAGTGAAGAGATAGGGATCCTTAAGTTCTAACAACAAATACTTAGGATGTATCCCTCGTTTTTAAAGGTCTTTCATTCTGTATGGATATATTATCATAAGGTTGATTTTAGGAGTATAGAAACATTGTATTCATGCGCTAAAAATTAGTCGCTATAATGGCACAAGGCAAGTTTGGTGATATGTTCTGCGTTTTAAAATATCAGTTCACGGTGGCTGATAAATCATCACGTAAAACATTACCACGAATTTTATTCTTCAGAAAAACATTAGAAAATGCTACCTTCAAATAAATTTACAACTATTTACTGCGTTAATATATTTGGAAATAACTGCTTTCAAGGTTGAAACCTAAAAGATATACTACGCATGAGTCCATTTATATATTTAGGGAAACGTGTAAGATAGTAAGTAACATAGCAATGCCAAAATGGTGTAAATAATGAAAAGTATACCGGTTCTTGGCTCTGAAGAAAACTTAGTGCTATGTTTTGCAAAGTTAACGCTTACGTGGAGCATACTAATGTATTTATGCAGAAAACTATGAGAACATGAAATTTAAACGTGAACATACAAAAGAATACGAAGACGGGCAATGGTACTGTAATACACTCCAATTTTTTTCACTGTTCTGTAGAAGAAAAAATATAATTCAGCTATTGCAAATATCGATTGCACGGTAGGTTATTAGGGGATGCATATTTTGCTTGTTCCTCCAGAAAAGTACAAATTATTTTCCGAAAAAATAATCTTTGAGTGGAATATTAAGCCACAAACTACTGGCCTGCATCACCCTTTCAAAGAGCACATCTCTTAATAGGCTAACCGGCGGCTGTTCTTAGGGATTTAAGCGAACGATATTCTCAGCAGTCCGTTCGTGGATAGAAAACACAAAATGTAATAGGTTTCCAAGAAGCAGGAACGCGAGGCCGAAATCCTCCGACGTTTGTCAAGCCGCAATTAGCTAATTAAATGGTTTTGTAGTCTGTTTTTTGTGACCTGCTCATTGTCTCTGTAAACCAAGAGTACGAGATTAAGTTCGAAGTTCAAGAAATTTTTGTGTTAATCAAACGTGGAATTACGTGTACTAATTATTTATCATGGTTAATAACCATAATCGGTATTGACGGGAATATTTATGGTAGCAAAAAATGGTAAAAATTGAGCTGAAAGAAATTGAGCAAGTAAGTAAGTGAGCTTTCAGAAAAAATGAATTGTTCGCAGTGAATATGTACTTATAAACAATTTATATTTCACTAAATTTGATGCTATTTCCCTTATAAGATACCTCGTATTAATAGAAAGACAGTCGCCAGGAAAACATTTCGAAAAGGAAAAGGGTTGTACACTAGAAAAAGAGGTTCATTTCGGGGGTTAATATTAGGGGATGAGTCCAATTTTTATTATACCTATCTAAAATTTTTGGCGTCATTATTAAAAATTGAATCCATGATTGATAGAAATTCGGTAGATGGCAGCTAAAAGAAATTAGTTTCCTTTGCAATACTCATTTATTGCATCTAGTCCGCATTTGAAGACAAAGAGGAATAAATAGGGGCATGAAAGCCATCAAAAGTAAAAGAGGTGTACGAAGACATGCGCAAACCACGAGTTATTCATTGATCTTTCTGCTTTGGTCCTTTTAACCTACCCCACTAATTCCTCTTTCAACTTCGGCATTATGAATGGCAAGGCATTAATGTTCGCCCTTGAATATGCGACCCACGAAGCATGGTCGAATTCTCACGCTATTATTCCCCAAGGACCTTCAGGGTACATTCAGCCAATAAGCTACCCTGCTCAGTCGAGGGAGAGCTTGCATTATTTTCAGCGACCCATTTTCCAGTGGCCAGTATCCTAGTTTCCGCTCGCAAAAAAATAATTCGGAACCCTCGTTCTCTATAGAATACGTGTGCGTAGACATCCCATTCGGAGTTATTGAATAGCAACCGAAATATATAATGGTTACCCCTCCTTTTTAGGGCAAATCATTGCAAGAAGAGACATAATATAGAACAGTTAGCGAATGCCATCACAAGTAGGACCTTTGATGAGACCCGCATAATCTAAATTGCCCTCCGACCTTGCGCCAAATCCGAAAGGTCTAGACTTGGTGGCCTATTTGGAAACTCTTACCCACCATAATTTAGACAATAATTGGCTCTAAAGTTCGTTCCATAATATTTAATCAGCTATTAGCTCATTAATTGAAAACGCATATTTTCAGACGTAGTAATGTAAGCTATTGATTGTACACGTGTGAGAGGTATGGAAAAATGTGCATTGTTAAGAGGATTTAAGATGAATTTCCGCTGTGCTAGTATACACTTGTTTCCAATTTTACAATTAATGCCGATCAGTCTTCTCACACGGAAATTGTACTTAAAACATGTAGTACTTACACTCTGGATTCATCGCAGTCATTCGTGCAGCCTATGGTGTTGCACAAAAATTAAGAGCAGGGGCTTTTCGCTGTTCCTCATTCGCAGTTACCTATTATTTACGCGATGTTATTTTCAGTGCGTCTCAGCCCTTGTATACCCACCTATTGGCACACTTTTCTTTAAGTCTTTTAGATATCTCATGAAATTTTCTTTTAAATACTTGAGGGTTGATTGAAGTTGATTATATCCAGCGTGGATTTAGGTTTTTCAAGATCAATCTGAAATTTTTACTAGTAAGCACTTAGTTGACCCACTAGTAAATGAAAAAAATCCGAAAATTCAAGCGTGATGAAGTGGAATTTTTCCATATTGAATTAAATGCTTCCAATTTTCCACAATTATAAAATTTATTTCCTTCAATGTTGCTTCATCGTATATAGTAGGTAGCATTTAAATAAATTATAAAATTTGTAGTAACATTGTAAAAATAAATTATTTGTAATAAATTTTATTTATTTCAATAATAGTGAAAGGATAACGTACGGTGGCATTTGTCTCTATCGGAAATACTAGTTTTAAAGCGAAGTAAAGCTCTTTTTGACCACACTAAACCCCACATTTCGCGACGATGACAGCCAGCCTTGAGGCGTATCTCAAAAAACACATATACATATACCGAAAAGTTCACAGCAAGGTCAACAATGTTTCGTGTGGGGCCACTGGCGAAGTCGCGAGTTCCCCAACCCGCATATCAACAGTCACTCGCGGAAATATCAACTAAGATAGATAATGTCTATGCCCTCTCTTTGCCCTTATCTCTAAAAGGTCTCAGACGTTCGTGTGAATCATATTACAGACGTTTAACGAATAAAATTATTCCTCAGTTCCAGTCAGATCCCAGATCTCAATGATTTCGTTTGGCATAGCAGTAATGGGAGTGAACTGACTGCGAAATACAGTGACACCTCAAGATACGAGTTCAATCCGTTCCGTAACCTTGCTCGTACGTCAATTTTCCCGTTTCTGAAAGCAATTTTACATATTGAATTCAATTGCAACGCCAATCCGTTCCAGCCCCAAAAATGCTACCCCAGTTGTTTTTGTGTTACGTGTTTTTGAATAAGAAAAATGTATTTGTAAATGGCAAATATCGTATAAAAAATAATAAAAGAGTATGTAAAGCAAAAAATACTGGTTCTATAAAGTGTATTAGTATTTTGGCCACTTAGTTGCAACTTACACAAAACTGAAATGTTACTGTAGGCGCAGGCGCAGTAAACTGGTGGGCCGTGTGCAGCGCCACAGTCGGCCGTTCCTCGTATCTCAAATTTCGCTAGTATTTCACCAGCTCGACGGCTCGAATCTCAAATATCTCGTTTTTTAGGGCACTCGTATCTCAAAGTACCACTGTATTATAATTTTTAGATTTCGGCCAAGATTGCGAACAAAGACATCGTAAAGCTAACGAAAAATGAGTAAAGTAACTTTCTATGGTTCACAACTTATATTTAATTGGTAACGACCCATTACACTGATGCTGCCGTGCTGGTGATGAAATTGGGAATCGCAACAGGAAAGTAAGAGAGATGAGCTGGCACATGTAACATTTTACTTGGAAAAAGGCTGCTAGCATGTGGGGATAGAGGAAGGTTTGATTGTAGAGCGAAAGGTAAGTGATAAGTTGTTGATAAATAGTGCGGCGTTCTAAGATATAACACGAGTCAGGCTGTGCTTCTTTGTTTGAGTGTAAAGCAAATATAGACTGAACTAAGGCAAAATATTCGGGGAGGAGTTTTTCTCAGATGATTTGAAAAATATTCTTCGCTTACCATAGTGCTACGCTAGAAAGGTTCACGAGAGGAAGATAAAAGTTGTAGACCTCAGAACAGAGATATTTAAGATGCCACTATTTCCCCAGACTAACAGGGAGAGACGGTCTCAAGCGTTATTTTGTGGAATTGCTTCATTGTAGAATAAAATAAAATAACTTTGCTTTATTCAACACTTTATTTAAAATAGCACGACCCGGGTTTCAACATCTAGTGTTATCATCAGGTCAATTAGATGGGTGGCATGCTCTTAAATAGGTAATCGCGGGTGGAGGGGGGGGGGGAACCGAAAAAGGGTGGGTGGGAAGGAACATTGATGACGGGTAAAACTGTTTTTTGAAGAAAGGAGTGGGGCCTTGGGCTGGCTTGCATGGGATGAACGACAAGGAAAAAAGAATAAAGGGGGAGGGGTTCTCAAAAGGTTTAAAAGACATGAGGGAATCAAGGTTGAGGGTCGTAGGGGGAATTAGTGTGACGTTAAGTAATGGTGACCCCCCCTCCACCCACGATTACCTATTTAAGAGCATGCCACCCATCTAATTGCATCTGATGATAACACTAGATGTTGAAACCCGGGTCGTGCTATTTAAAATAAAGTGTGGAATAAAACAAAGTTATTTTATTTTATTCTATAACAGGGAGAGTTTCAGTTGTGAAACTCATGAAATCAATAGATAATCTCGCTGGGACGACGAATATGCTCTAATTCCATTCGCAAGATCATTCGAGTCAAACTGATTTTGCCAGTCAAACAACTCTCTGATGATCAGAAGGGTACGAGGGTAGCCTTTTAAGTGTCGGGAATAGAACGTTCCTAATCACCTAGCACCTATGTTTATAAACAATTTTTGAGTTGGTTAATGCCCATGCAAAGTTTCATTAAGATCGGCCTGATAGTTATAAAACGGTGGCGTGTCAAAGTTCCCAAGTCGCTGTACGAGATGGAATTAAGTCATGAACAGTGCCGCACCATAATTTTCCATAACTTTCGACGAAGCCTCACCCAGCAAGAATGCGTTACTGAACTTTTTGTTGTTTTTGGCGAAAAAGCACCACCAAAGACAACCGTTTATCGCTGGTATGCAGAGTTTCAGCGAGGACGCCATAGCCTCAGCGACGAACCGCGGGAAGGGCGACCAAAAACCGCCGTCACTCAAAAAACGTGGACGCTGTAAGTAACATGATCAAGGAAGATCGTCATGTTGCATGAAATTCAGACATCATTGGACATCTCAGGGGCCTCAGTTCAAAAGGCCTTACACGAAGAGTTAGGTGTTAAAAAATTGGTTTCCCGCTGGATATCGCACCTCCTCACAGAAGAACAGAAAGCAGCTCGAGTCAAATGGTATCGAAATACTCCACAACGATTCATTTCAGGAGCATCAAAGCAGGTTCACAACATCGTGAGTGGTGATTAATCTAGGATCTATAGCTACGAGCCTGAATCAAAACGCCAATCTTCAGTATGGGCCTTCCAAAGTGAGCTCAAATCGACAAAAGTTGTTCGCTCTCGCAGCGTTTCCAAGAAAATGGTCGCATCGTAGCCAAATCAGGGCATGTAGCGACGATTGCTCATGAAAATCAAAGGACAATTAATGCCCATTGGTATACAACCATTTGCTTGCCGGAAGTGATCGGCGAGCTTCGGAAAGAACCCAAATCGACGCATTACGCTCCATCATGACAATGCAAGCTCACACACCGCTCGAGCCACAAAGTCGTTTTTGGAACAGCATAACGTCGAAATTCTTGATCATCCTCCATACAGCCCGGACACAAGCCCCAATGATTTTTTCACATTCCCCGGAATCAAGAATATGTTACGAGGAAAGCGCTTCCAGGCGTTTGAAGAAGCGATTGATGCTTACAAAACAGCCTTTTTGACTACCCCTACTTTGGAATGGAATAAATGTTATAACGACTGGTTCCATTGAATGCAAAAGTGCATTGACTATCGTGGAGAGTACTTTGAAAAACAATAAAGAAATTGCGATATTGTACCTCTTATAGTTGTCTTCATTCCCGGCACTTAAAAGGCTACCCTCGTATTACGTATACCTACCCTATTCAGGATTTAACTTTATCTTGAATTTGGAAATTTATAATTATTTCATTATATTCTCATGTGCAATATTTTTATATTTGAGGGACAGGCAAACTTTGACAAAGGTCTTATTTTCTTATATTCTCTCAAACCTTCAAGACAATAATATAACTTTAAAATATATGTATGAGGTATATATGGGTTATAGATTTAAAGATTGAATGTGTAGTATAAGTAAAGTGACCAAAAAAGACAAAAAACGACCAATCAAGAGGAAGAGAGGCGTTACAAAAAAGTATTTTCTTATTTATATCTATTGTCCTAGGCTTAACTTTGTGGAAGTTCATTTCATCATTATTGAAATGAATAATTTTGTTGTATTCCACCGATTTATTTTAGAAGACTAATTTCGGGTACAGCGGCGTCATCCTCAGGTATCGTAACTTGAGGATGACGATGCTGCGTCGAATCTAGACCTACCTAAAAATAAATTAGTGGAATACAACGAAGTTTTTCATTTCATTAACGATAGGTATTTTTTTTCCTTACCGCTCGACGGTGAAAAAGATCAGCTCGTCATCCTACACAGTCGAAGATCAAAATATCTCTACAGGGACCGACTATACAGAAGGGATCGAATCGGAATTTTCAATCGTAGATAGATGAGAAAAAAATAGCGCCTACGCGATCTCGTAAGCGATGCTCGGGGGAGATAAGTCTCTTCAAACAGTCGTGTCACAGCTCAAATTTCCCGTCGCTCACGACACGAACCCACGCGCAGTGCGGACGATAAACACCCGTCGCGCCTCCCCAAAATCCTGGCGAACGGATCCACCCCTCCTCCAGTCCCGGACGTGCCATAATTTAAACATTAGACGGAGAACCTCGACCTTGCCGGCAAGAATACCGATACGGCATTCCGAAAAGATAAACGCTGAGTTCGCAGGATGTGGACCGTTGACGGGAGGAGTGGTCTCATGCAAACGCTGAAAAAATTGTGAGGATTGATCACAAGCCTTTCACAAGGTAAACTCGATGTATACAGGGTGTTTTAGGAGGAATCTGCAATACTTGAGGACGTGGTAGGGGAGACAACTTAAGAATTTTTGTCCATAAACGTGGGGACGCATCTACTTGGAATCACTAAGGTATGGCAACGCAAAGATCTAAGATCTTCCCTGCAAATGCGATTTTTTTAAGGAAGAAGTGTTCATCACTTATTAGCTAATTACATAGTGGTTTAAGTGGGAGAGTGTGAAATTGGGTTAATTGGGTCAATGTTCATTTGTTAGTAGTGTTATATTAGAATTAATGTATTTAAAGGATTGTTTGAAATTGGTTTATTGGGACAATGTTAAATTCTTAGTAGTATGAGATAAGAATTAAAGTATTATTTTTTACCATGGGTGTCTTTTCGGTTTCTAAACTTTGTATTAGATAGGTACATTTGTTATTCATGTGTATACATCTAATGCTGCCACCGGGCAATAGTCTACTTGCAGCAATGTGTAAAGGCCGTTTTACACGGGGCACGGAATTGCGCAGGTTAGAGCTGCATTAATTTCTAAAATGGCGTGGAATTGCGCGAATGCATGAACGAAATTAGAACAGGGGCTATCTCGCATCCACGCATTCTCGCATGTGTTTTAGCAATTCACCGCTTTACACGACGCAATTTTGATTGCGCCTTCGCACGTACGTCAGATTGCGCAATTCCGCGTAAAACGGCCTTAATAATAATAATAAAAACATTTTGTTGAATGCCCTTTGCAATTACCATGAAAACGGTGTTTCTTGGTTAACCAGCTTTATTGACATTGAATTTAAAACAGTAGGTTTCTAAGGACATTAAATTGTTAAGGTTGGACGAAATGGTGCGATAATAATTTTCCGAAAAAAATTGTCTTTGAGCTTAACTAAACGAGAGCATTGAGCGAATATCAATAATACGATTGCGCAATCTCACCCATTTTGGAATTAATCGTTACAGAAAATTATAATCGAACACTTTCGTCCAATCTTATTTATTTAAGGTCCTTAAAAATCCCAAGTATTAAATAAAATATCGAAAAGGCTGGATAATCAAGAAAAACTGTTTTCATGATAACTGCAAAGGGCATCCAAAAATGTTTACGTTGCTATAGCTCGGTAACTAAGGAGTTGTGTCCCCATGTTTATGGACAAAATATTCTTAAAATTGTCTCCCCTATCACCTGAAGTATTGCAGATTCCTCCTATTCTGGTCTTCCACCGGTTCAATGGTGACATGGATGCGGACGTTTCGGAAAGGTAGTAGATTTCTATTCCCTGGGATAACATCAGTCGGAAACGTCGGCAGCCATGACATCATTGACCCGGTGGAAGACCAGAATAGCCGAATAGCGATGTTATACGCCGGAAAACACTAGATAATACAAATGACTAACTTTTAACGGAACTCTTTTGCAAATATAACACTTTGAAACCTTTCATAGGCGGATTCAGGGAGGAACATGGGAGCACGGGCCCCCCCAAACCGCTTAAAAAATAGACAACATTTTTAATACGGTTATCATTAAGTTCTTTTTTTTTCTATATTACGGATCATCAAACATTTTATTTCACAATAAAATATTTCATGTTAAAATAAAGATAATATTTCATATAGTAAGCGTTGTATCCTTTTTTAAATCTCAAGTATGAGAAAATTGTTTGCCTGTCAGACGCCTGTGCCCCCCTCCCAGAAAATATACTGGAGCTGCGCTTGAAACCTTAAATTCCTTTTATTCCTATATTTGGTCTAATTTTACTCCTAACCCAATACTTGGCAGAAAATTAATTCCACTACAAAATACGATTAATATGGTATTTAATTTAGAATGATTTTTAATATGCTTGTATGATTTCAGATAATGATGAAGGGACACGATTTGGCTTCCACAGGTTTACTTCCCTGGGCTCTATCAATTCTGTCAGATGTCTTTCAGATTAAAATATTCCGTACAGAATTCTATTAGTATTCTGATAGGCGTAATTATTCATGGATACACTCGTGTATCCCGTTAATTAATTCTGATACATCCGTTTATTTTAAGACGTAAGTGCGTCGGCATTGCCGGTGTTAATGACCTCAACAATGGGACCCGTTGTATTGATCGTCATGATAACCCACCTTCAGTGATGAGTTGGCAAAAATGATTTACGAATGTCCATTACGATCTCGTAAACAACAAAAGATACCATGTAAATTTCCATGTCTTATGTTTTTGACGATTTTATATTTAATGTAATAAAGCATGGTGGATTATGCCCTGTTTATATTAAGGATTATTGGATTTAGTTGGTAAATGTGGAGGAAATTAAATGATTTTTACTACCAAATGTAAATTTAATTCAGTAATATTAAATATATCTACCTAATTTCTGTGTCACCATCATAACATGTTCATACACTCAGAGCTACTTCCCCGTCTTCTAGCATTTTACTTATAGGAACGCTAATGAACGGCATTGTCTTCGACCCGACATCAAAGGTCGTTACAAAATGCTGTACGTACCAATTCTACGGAGAGAAAAGTTTTGTTCCAATCTATGGAAACTTGAAAAGATTATTGTAGTAGATAAAAGTGCTTTAAAATAAGATAAGAAGATTAAAATATCGTTCAAGCTTCCAGGAAAATGAAAACATGATCATTTTGATCCGGGCGAACTAAAAACACGACTATCTGCTAGGACATTCACTCGTAGGTAACATAAACATTAATTAATTCGCATTTGATCCGTAATATTACTTCCCTTCATTTAGGAAGGGAATATGTTGCCTTCCACGCCGACGACACTGTATTTCATATATCCATGAGAATATACTAAAATGGTAACCTTCCACACAATTTTATTTATTAAAATACCGACCCGGTTTCGACACGTAGTATCATTATCAATTACCTTACGTGTCGAAACCGGGTCGGTATTTTAGTAAATAAAATTGTGTGGAAGGTTACCATTTTAGTTTATTCTCATGGATATAAAACATTTTCACCAGATTTCGCCGGACACTGTGAATTGTGTATTTCATATCCCACTTACGACTGCCGTAGGTCAGTAAGGACTTCGTATCCAACTATAAGGTACCTCACAATCGAACGGAGAATCAGAGACGCTTTATTCAAACATATGCGAATATTTCAAATATATTATCGCATCTCACGTCACCGATGCTCATCTACTCACAGATTTGCTATTCCGTGGGAAATCAGATCTGACGATTGGGGACGATGAGTCCTGAATTTTAAAACATTCAGTAACGTAGGGTAGGAAATAATACTCCAAATCGAAGTCTACAGTTAAGTCACGATGAGTCCAAAGGATCCACGCATCGTGAAAAATGCGTCAATGGATTTTTCCCAGAACTTTCTTGCTCCTTTGTATTCTAATGGGGTGTTATTGTGTTTTCAGCAATTGATGGCCTTCACTATATCGAGAAGTGTTAAAAATATAAAAGCTTGCGTAAAATACACACACCAAACATCTCTGCCTGAGGATGAATATTAACGCTTGAGAGTCGGATTAGCCGGAAACCATGCGTCTTTCAGAATTAATGCTCCGTCTTAGCATAGTGCTCGAGCGCCATGACATATCCATTATTTACTGCGAGATACTTGACCGTGTAACGAAACGCATAAAAAACAGTTGGTGAAAAAATTAAGCCTTCTTAGACATTATTTCGCAGGGATCACAAAGCTTACCCAAATCCCGGAATCAGAGGGAATATATTAACAACTAGGCCAAAAATTCATTGTAATATGCGACACAACAGACCTATTCATAAGTCGATACCTCAGCTTTTTCACAATTAAAAGTTGAAGACATGATTTGTTTAACAGGCACGACACATCAGAAATGGCCGCAGATATGGAGGACAGAATTTTATTGAATACCAAAGAGTTATCAAAAATTTACGTCAAAACATTCGTCTGAACAGTGGCATAATTTGGTTTAGAAGCTTAGGCCAGAAAAAGTTACCAGAGAAGAATAGAGGCCCTCGCCAATTGGTGCTGGAGGAGGATGCTGATGATAAAATGGACAGATGGTGTGAGAAATGAGGAGGTATATTAAAGAATAGGAGAAAGAAGGACACTGTGGATTACTCTACGCCAGAGAATAACACGATGGATTTGCCACGTAATGAGACGCAGCAGTTGCGTGAGAAATATAAAAGAAAGGAAAATTTGATGGAATAGTCCGTAGTTGGCCAAGGGACAAGTACCTAGGATAGAAGAAGAAGGATACGGGGAATGAAATTCTCAAGGAGGTAAAAGAACTGGCATACGATAGGAAGAAATCGAAGGCTGCACTATAAAAATCTTAGGATTGCAATACCATGAATGTATGTATCAGAAATATTTGATGATTTCAGTAATTATCTCACGATTACTTATGAAAAAAGACACGATCATTTATTCTCTCATTGCTGGAAGTGGACAAGCTTTTTAATAATTCAGATGGGAATCCTAATTTCATTACAATATACACTCCCTCCACAAAAATGATAGTTAAAGGCTGATGAAGTGATCGGATTTCATTAGGTATTATTAGTTAAATATTTCGTCTATTTAAACGAAAAAAGAGAGTAACTGAGTCTAAAAATGATTCCAATGAACTGAAATTATTACTAGTGCAACTAAATTTTCTGCATGATGAGGCATTCTCTTGACCAACATCATACGTGATATACGTGCCTCTCCATGCGCAGAGATACAAAAATTCCTGAGAATCTCACTGATAACGGAACTGCGACGACTAACATGATTTTCATCTCAGCATCACCACGAACAATGATTTCCCTATATTAGGGCATGTAGCAAGGTAGGTACGATAGCTTCGGTTATTTACAAGGAAGACATTTGAAAATATTTAAAAGACAATACTAAAAACGAAAAGGATAACAGAAAAAAGATGGCATTAAAGTTATTGAGGAGTAATCAGTAGTTTTATTTCAATAATAAGGCGTCTCTAAAACAATAAATACCTTTAATCGGCCCTTAAAAATACTTTACTCGCTTTAGGTAGCTGGCGGTGAACACAAGAGTCTTCAGCCCACGGCCCGCCGCCTAATTTCTTGCGACCGCTCCAGGCTAAAGAATATATTGTGTCGCAACTAAAAAATAAAACCAAATATCGACACACTCGTAAAAAATAAACAATTTCAAAATCGTGTTGATTGATTGAACCTTTTAGCCAATGAAGATTACAGAACTTTGAAATTACATGTTATTTTTATTTTATTGATGTGGTGGAAAGGTGATGTGGAGCATTGTGGCACTCCGGAGGTGAAATAGACTTTAAGACCTTTTCATTGCATTAAAAAAGGTTGAAGACCCCTGGAGTACAAAATTGTTTACGACTTCAGAACTCATGGCTAGAACATTTACCAAATTTTTAAGTTCACTACAAGTTATTACTTATAGAATAAAAAGTACTTCAGCTGGGAAAAACACAGGATTTAAATTCTTACCAAGCCTAGCGACGTCTAGGGAGTTTAAGGAAGAGCAGGAATTATCGCCTCGTGTGTCCTCTTGGGACCTTTAACCTCGTCTTATTTCGGTTTCGTGATGCACCTTATACTATTATCTCGCGTTTCGTGTCCACTGCCGCAGCTCCGATTGTTTTCCGTTTGCTTTCATGCATGTATCCGGTTTTCGAATAAATATTTTCTTTATCATATTTACTGATTTTCGTTTATCAAGACACCAAGGCAAACTCCTTATCGAGGAGTTTGTCTTGGTGCGAGTAAATCGTAGGAGGCTACGTTTGAGTAAAGATAATTCGAGGGTGATGGACAAGTGTCATCTTAACTAACATTATAGTTACTCTACCAGTTGTATTAAAATCTTCGTGAGTCATTTTAATAGAGGGAAATTTTAAATGAAACGATGTAAAACTCCTCCAAAATAGTTTGAAAACAAGATAAAACAAATATCCTCATTATTTATCATTCATTTTTCACTGCACGTCTTGCAGTCACTGGATTTCAACATTTTCATAGTTCCGCACCTCCTAACATTATAGAGAGCGAATGGACTAATGACTCCTCGTATACACTTTTTTGGAATAATAGCAATTAGTTTGCAATTAAATTGAATGAAAAGGTAGTATAATGAGGGTTGCCCTAAAAAGATTGAAAAAAGAGAAGCATTCCTCAAACCTAAGGATGAGGCGGAAAAACTCATCCATACTAATTCCATTTCAATTTTTTACCATGTACCCGAACGCATTAATCCTCACAGTGCCTTTTTGTTTTGTTTTTTATCCACCATAATTATTACTTGTGAATAAGATGGTGCTTTATTTTTACATTGTACCACAAATTGCGAGAGTAAAATAGCATATCACTGTGTTTGGAATCTTATACCACGGTCAAGAAAATTTTTAATGAAGGAAAAAGAAACACGTTTATTTTATTTTATAATGAATTGTATTACATTAAATTCAATAGCATCCGAGACCAACGCAGTAATTTTTTTCTTCTATTAAAGTAAATTAGCCACATTAGCTCAAATTGGCTGCGTGCGGTATGTTAAGTATCTAAACAATTGGGGTGCATATCAATTACGCTCGATCAGTCGCATTTGTCTCTTTCCATGAATTGATACTCCTTTAAAAACCGACGTCATCACGTATGGGTACGTGTATCATCATGTGACGCGAGTAGGAATAGCAAGGACCATTGTCAACATATACCTTTGTCTCAAATGTGAACACTTCCCCTCTGACAAAATACAAAGATAAAAAGTTTGTCTATCAAATTTATATTTATTTATCAAACATATCCGTTACCTTAAACAACTTTTATTTTGTAAGATAAAAGTTGAAAATGGTCTTCTTATAAACCTGAAAATGCAAACATGGCAGCGTAAATTTTTCATAATTTTTACCATTTATTAGGTGAGGTGATTTTGACGATTTTTAGACCACCCTAACCCCTAAGTGAAATATCGTGAGATTTGGCTCGACCCCCTTCCCCTCCCTTTAATCTCACGTGATATTGTTCAAAATGAGTACTTCCAGTGAAAATACTTTAATCTATGCTTCATTACGTTGGATTTTTAAAAAGAAAAACAATTTTTTAAATTATTTTTATTTATGATTAATTAAGACTAGTATTTAATATGACTGACATAGCAATTTCTTGCGGAAAAAATACGTGATACTTGTCAGGACCCCACAGGTTCCCCACGTA
This sequence comes from Ischnura elegans, assembly GCF_921293095.1. Lineage (NCBI taxonomy): Eukaryota > Metazoa > Arthropoda > Insecta > Odonata > Coenagrionidae > Ischnura > Ischnura elegans. Next base: position 85,083,006 of record NC_060255.1, on the reverse strand, counting down.
AGATTGAAAGAGAATCGGTTTGTCCCCCTCCCCGCCTAAACGCCTCACGTAATTAATGGATGCCCCATAACAAGACCTAAGGTAAAGACCGGTCGAGCTGCAGTGATGGGTCATTTTAAATAGTGGGTTATTAAGTTCACTTTGAACTCTACTTCAAGGGTGTCGCCCAAGGCCTAACACCACTTTGGAGCAAGCCAATACAAAGTAGGAAGTGTTTGCAAGCCAGTGACCGAGCGGAAGTTCTTTGTGGTCGAGCGGTCATTCGAAGCCAACCTCATCATTGTTGAGAACGGAAATAAAGGGGGTACCGGCTGTCATCGGAAGCGTAGAACCGAGGAGAGTGGCAATTGGACTATCATGGATATTTTCACTCGACGAGGTACCCTTCTTGACGGCTCTATTTGAGGGACCTCTTTGCTGACGCAGTGTTGGTAGCGGGTCAACATTCCAGTCAGCCTAACGCCCAGCGCGAACGGTGCTAGGAGTTGTAAATATCTGGAGACGCCATTTCTGAGTTTTTGGCGTGGTCAAAGTTCCGCCCACTTAGTTTGACAATTTGGAATTGGATTTTGGATATTTTGAGGTGACTAAGATTTGTACTAAAAATGAACAAAAATAAGTGCTTTTTTAATATAAGACACGGTATCAGGCGTTACTTTGTGGAACTGCTTCATCATAAAATAAATTACTTGGTTCTTATTCCACACTTAATTTTAAATAGCACCACCCGGGTTTCAGCATCTTGTGCTATCATCAGGCTGAACAAGATGCTGAAACCCGGGTCGTGCTATTTAAAATTAAGTGTGGAATAGAACAAAGTAATTTATTTTATACTAAAATAAGTGAAAAATACTACTACAATCACCAGTACTTCGCCCGTGATTGTTATTAGATTTTTCCCAATATTCGCGATACTTCTGTTAATGTATAAACTCTTTGTCCTTTTAGCAACTTTACTGGCGGGGATATCCTTGAAAATATACTTTATTACTGTTTTTGTTAATTTCCGTTGTCTATAATAAAATTCAATACCTGTTTAAGCGCAGGTAAATGACTAGTTTACTATCGTAAAATTTTATTTTTTACTGCGCCGGTTGAAGAACGTCACCGTGGTGATTGATAATAATTTTTCCCATTTTGCATTTGAGGCAAAGCGTACCTTCGCGGAGCGTACCAATGAAGTAAGAAAAAGGTTTACATTGTGCGTTCCATAGTGTATTTCAATGTATTAACGATTTATGACCAAAAATTTCACCAAATAGTAAGCATTGACCCTTATGGGATTATCAATTTTTTGGTCAAATTGGGCGTGTCCTGTCCTACCCAAGCACCCCCATTCAGGCCACACTTCGCTCCACTCTCGAAACCAGTGGTGCCCCCACCAGATGTTTACAACCTCCTTGTCACGGTGCGACTGTTCTGCAGCTACAGTTGCAAACCAGTTGACTGCGCAACTGTTTTGTGACCTCCACAATGTATTGGACAAGGGACTACATAGAGGAAGCCCAATTCCATCCCATAGCAGGCTGATTTCCGTTGCCACTTCGGTCGCATTTTAATCGGTTTTCAAAAATGTCCGCGTCGCGGTGATGAGTGCAATGCGATCCACTTTTTTTAAAAATATTTTGAAGAATAGATTTTTTTTAATTTCAAGGTATACCATTGGAAAGTTATGAAGTTGATAGATAACATCATGATGAGTGTAAATTTGGCTCACACCCCTAATTATTTCTTATTTCCCCGTGAAATTCGGATCATTTATTCCTTCAGCGACGCGAGTGGCGACTTTTGTTAACCCATTTAAATGCGCGGTGGGTGACAATACATTTAGAGGCCGACTTGAGAATACTCTTTTCTAATATCCGTTTTATTGGAGCCGGAAAGCGCACATGACGCGACTGGTTTTTGACGATCTCAAACCAATCCGAAACCAGTCATATACATCCCGTGGGCCCGCGGTTGCAGTAGCGGTACAGAATTCAGTTGCACAAGACCACGTAGTATTTTGCCAGTGTTTTGACAGCCGTATAGTGTCAATCACGACATGAAGCTCGTTGGAGCAGTGGAGAGGGATGAAGTTCTGCATAACTACAGACCATCTATCGTGTTCGATAATGATAATAGTTAAAAACGTCTTCTTCGTCTGAGAAAGCGCACACGGCCAAGTCAAGGCCTTAACAACAGTACGTACCGCTCTAAATAATCACTCCACTATTAGGGTAGTTTCCTTCATCAAAGAAAACGAAAGGCATTGATTGCGATCCGTTACCCACCATTAGTGTATTCATAATATAAAAATTGTTTGGTTTTAGAAATCCCAGTTTAGACGAATGCCAGTGATCAATTTTAACCGCATTTGAAAAAGGCCAGAATGGCGCCCATGCGATACCACTCCACGTGACGTCAAAGGGACCTAGTTTCTATACGATCAAATAGGAGTTTTACATCGTCTGAGATTACCAATGCATGCATGAGGCACAGAGCTCAGGGAAACATGTCTTAATAATCACCAGTCAAAACTGCCTAGGGTCGGAAAGTTTCCTTCGTTTGATAAGGTATTAAGCCAAGTGCTACCTGCCAGCAGGGTACTCTGCTACCTGCTTGCAGCCTACATCGCAGCGGCGCACATACCCTCGCCCCAAGGTCACTTCAATTGCGGCAGCGGGAACCAGAATGACGTCACACGGGGTTTTCCCAGCATTCATAATTAGCCGTCGCGTTTTCGCGCGCTTGAAAATTTTCACTTTTCATTTGATCGCGAAAAACAGATATCGTCATTTAAAAATCTAAAACCGTGAAATTCGTACTCCAGGAGTAATAATATTTCGATTTAGACATTAAAAAAATAATAGGAAACCACACTATTGCACAATTGATGCAACCGATTCACAACCAGCCCTTTAATCAGTTCACCCGTGTCCGGACAGAAGTTTTTTTTCCAGTTGGAGACTAGAGGCAGATGCAACTGGTTTCCAACTGTAGTCACAAAATAGTCGTTCTGTATGCGCTGAGCCTAAGCATTCGCCGTCACCGACCGGCCTATTTCCGAGGGAATCGCGTAAGATTAAAAGCATCTTGATTCCACGAGCTTTTATATTCGCATCCCCTTGTTTTCGTGTATTCTTGCTTCGGAAGAGCTCCTTTAAGTCATCTATAAGACGTCATGATAGGAAGATGGAGCGCGGATGAGACCCCGAACTAAAAATAAATGTGGGTTCGGTTAGAAAAAAACGGCGTAGGGCTAAAAAATAGACACCGCAGAATCCGGAGGATGAGATTTTGGCGGAGTGGAGACGAAGGTTTGGGGGTTTGAAATGCCATTTTTTCGTCTTCGAATATTAGCGCGAAGACCCTTGAGGCTATCATAAGCATGGAATAGAAGTAAACAAAGGAAGAGTGTAGAAAGTATATTCAAGAGCGCCCTTGTGACACGCGAAAACTAATTATATTTTTAATAAGGGCATAACTTTAGAAGACTTCAAGTAACGGATGAATGGTTTTATGCCTTGTTCATGGCCAATAAAACGACTTTGTACTTTTCACACAGCTTTATAATTATCCCGATCGATGTCAACTACTGTAATAAGCGTCATTTTCACACTAGGGAGTTGGTCATTATAAAGCTGCAAGGAAAGTAAAACGTTACTTCATTTTCCATGTTTAACTGAAAAGGGGTAAAATAATTCTGTTTACTGAGAAACCCAGTGACCAGCAAAGGAAGAAGCAAGAAAGAAATAGAAAATAACTCAGCATTCTACAAAATGAATGATCTACCTATAGCAAGGAAGATAATCATTTAAATAGGGAAACATTTTATATGGACACACATCTATAGCGTACTACTACATTGTGGACAACGACAGCATCAGAGAAAACAATGGAAGATGCACTCAAAATTTGTTTTACCAAAAAATTGATGAAGATCAGATAAATCGATCTAATGAGTAATGATGAAGCCATAAGAATCGTAGGAGAAAAATAGCTCTTTCGAAACATCTAGAAGAGTACAGGACAACTTCATCATATCATGAAAAACGATAGCCCGATGAATAGTCGTTGAGAGACTGGTAAATGGCAAAAATGCAAAGGGAGAACTCGGATCATTACATGCGAATTGGAAGTTGAGCGTAAGTCCCCGTCACTTGTTATTATGTCAGCAGCTTCATCCGTTAATGGGTCACTTAAGTTCCAGCTTCACCTTTCAAAAACAATTACCTCCATGATGATCACTCCAACTCAATTATAAGTTACTTATACTAAAAATTACATAGGTGGCAGTTGCACGCGTCGCATTGGATTGTGGCATGGAGTAAATTAATCCTTGCCTCCACGTTTCGCAATCCGCAATATTTGCCTTCTTTCGCGATACCCCATCCCGATATTGTCTCCGCCATGATAGAACGTATCACTGACGCATGGCCGATCGTATTTTAACTTTCTGTGACGCATAAATTGTTTAAAATAGTTAATACCTAGCTGTCATCTTCAAATTTTCAGAGCATGTTAAGTCTCTCCTTGCGAACGTGGGCATTTATCTCAAGCATAGAAATTTAACCGATAAGAGAACAGTGAAAAAATTGTAGACTCATGAAAATATTTATTTACACCTAAACATTACCTCGCCGCAAGCCACCTCAATAAGCGTAAAGTGGTAAGTGTTACCACACCAACTGTTACGAGGACGCATGCTTCCTTCTCGACCGGTTATTTTTGGTGACAGATTACGCGAGTAAAACTTATGATATCACACAGAAACTCTCATAGTAAGTACAGCAGGACCTAATGTTTCTTGGTTAGTTAACTTTTACTTATACCCAGTGCTGTAGTTGGGCCGGTACGGCGTACCCCAAAAATCCAAACTTAATATAAGCGTACCGGTTAAACTACCTTTTTACATCTGTAAAAATAGCCCTACTGTAAATTGTCCAATGGATTTCAGAAAAAAAATCGGAAATGATTATTTACTTGTTCGTAGTTATCTTGTGGCAGGACTTGGAACTAATGTGAGTTGGATTTTGACATTTCAATCGCGGCCGGATGTATAATACATGTTCAGCTGTTGGCAAATTTTGGTGAGTACCGCCTAATTTTTTTTCCAACTACAGCACTGCTTATACCACTACTTTATTTACAAATTTGTTTTTCCTTTATTACTTCTTTACCAGGGCAAGACTCACACAAACGAATATGCTTACCCATCCTTTTCCCTCTTTCTGGCGTCCGTTTCAAAATTCATCCCTTTATCCGTTAGGAAACTGGGTTACAATAATAAGATAAATACTTAATAATTCACGCCTAATGGTGATTATTACTAATCGAAACCCATGTCGCTTCATGTAAAAAAGTAGTTGTATAATTAAAAGTTAACTAACCAAGAAACCTTATAATGGAATACTACACACAGGGGCGGATCCAGGATTTCTTTGTGGGGGGGCACAAGCAGGGCCGTATCCAGGATTTTGTTCTGGGGGGGGGGCACAAGGGTACCTCGCAATACAAAACGAACGCAATGATAGTGGGACCGTATTGAAAATCTTGCATATTTTTAATGGGTCTGGGGGGGCACGTGCCCCCGTGCCCAACCCCCCCCCCCCCCCTAGATCCGCCTACCACACAGTAAAGAATGAGGGTATGGTATGGTATTTGGAGGAGGCGACCGACAGCTTAGGTCATTTGCGCCATGAGGGAAGGGTATGGAAGGAAGGGTGGAGAGAAACCCGGCGTCGGCATTAGCCTGCTCTTAACGAAAGGCGCCAAGGGGACCACGGCTTAACGTCCCATCCGACGGACCGAGTGCTGCACTTGAAATGTCCTCCACACAACACTCAAGCAGGGATCGGGCAGTCTCTGAAAATTCTCTGCCACTGCCGGGATTTGAACCCGAGCCCGCTGGATGAGAAGCCAGCATTCTAGCCACCACACCAACCCGATCCCCGTAAAGATTGAGTCAGTGAATTTTGTTCGTAGAGTAGAACGTTTTCAACATTAGCCAGAATTTCAAATATATAATATTTTACCTGAAAAAATAATTGAAAGGTAATATTTTCAAATTTTGCCACGGTTTGATGTTGGAAACGGTCTACTTTATACGACCTAAATTTGGCAAGATGATAGGCAAGTATTAAGCTAGTAGCATATCACCAAAGAAGACCGATGGAATGGTAGGTATGCTTCCTCATTGCCAGGAGGACGATTGCAAAGAAATTGAGATGCACGATGCGAGAGATTCCTTAGTTTCCGATTGATTCAGGTTTGGCTTAAAATTAATTCTAAAACAACCGAATGCGATAACAAAAATAACCCTAGACATGGTAACGAAAAGTTGAAAATTTTCAATTGTGTATGCACAGATATTTCACGCTGATAAGTTTTAAAAAGCAAAACTTGAAAAAATATACGATCAAGATTGACGCACCCTCTTAAATAGTAAAGAAAAACACATAACGATTAATAGTTGAAAATAAAAATAGAGTGTAGCTCAACCTATTAACCTGAAAGAGCGTGTCTTAATTGACCCGAACAGCCTAGGTAGTAAATGCGTAGTTGTGACTCCACGCTTCGCTGAGAAAGAAAACCGACTGGGAAATTATTATAATAGATGAGCGAGGGTTGATAGCGGAGAGAAATAACGACCTGTCCGTGAGCCGATTAAGGCATCGCATTTCCGTCCAGCGTAATTTTCCCGGGATTGAAGTGACCGCACTCGTTTCGTTGGGGTTAATGCGCACGAAGAATTTAATCGGATGGCGTCACCATAATATTTGACGGAAGAAGTGGGATGGGATGATGCATTAAAACTCGGGCACGTGCAAATATACGCAACTTACGGAGGTGGGAGCAAGAAACGCAATCACATGCGATTTTCAAGAAAAATTCAAAATATATTCTTCATATTGTATACTGTTCACTGTACAGTGTATAGCTAAGGAATAAACGATTTCGATTGAAATCGAAAATCGAGTTTTAATAGCCAAAGATCTAGAGGAAATCGAGTTCGAGTCATGATCTTCCAGTTTCTATCCAAACTCCATTTCTAACGAATAAAATCGTTTCAGGATTAATTTGGTGGAAGTGAGGTATATCTACGATAAAAACTACAAATGGCAATTACCACATTTTCATGTAAAACTCAACTGCCGACCATGGTTTCGACATGTTATGCCATTTTCAAGGAAACGTCAAAATTGTCAACGAAATGTCGAAATCGTGGTCGGTAGTTGAGTTTTGTATTAAAGTGTGGAAAATACCATTTGTAGATTCGAATGGATCGATTTTTCAGCTTTGATTTCGAATATTTCTTTTGATCTCAGCAGCATTACAACCAGCGTATGATAATGTCATCCGTCATGTGTGTGACACTTTTCTGTTAGGCCGGTAAAATTGGGAAGACGCCCTCGATCATAAAGAAAGTTTCTCAATTAGTTGATCTCTGATTTCTCATTAATTTTAGTGGAGCCGAATGGTTCTAAGTGGTGATCCCAAAAATTTAATGTGTATGCATTTTTAAATTTTTACTCCTAATAATTCGAGCATTTATTTGAACTAGGTTTGTTTCTAGACTCAAATGTGTATTTTGAGTGTTTTCTGACTGAATAATAAACATTCTTTTGTGCGAACATTTTTTCAGCCGATATTTTTCCATCACTATTACTGTATTTCATCTAATCATCAGACATTAAATAAGGTTTCCATATTATTATTTCCGGATATTGAATTTGAAAAGAAACAATCAAATAACTTGCCCTTGAAGCGTTACTTGCCAAAAAGAAAAAAAAAATTTACTGCAAGATTATGTTCAAAATGATGGCAAAAAATAGTATAATGTTCGCCTATCATATAATTCATTATAAAAGTGAAATACTGGCGCGCCATTGTAAACACTTAAAAGTTATTTGAAAATTAATGCTTTTCATCTTCTATTTGACTACACCGCTAAAAAAAATTGGCATTCGACACTATGCTTAATATAAACTGCGTTTACAAATACGCAAACGTGTGAGGGCTCAGGGGAGCCCTTCGAGGATACAACGCACCGAGGCCGGGAACCAAGCCAGTGCTTATACGCCCGATCATCCGGGGAGGGGGAGGAGAGGAAGGGAGAAAGGAAGGAGGCGCCGCCGCGATAGGAGCCCGACGACGCCTCTGGGAAAGGAAAGGTACGGAAGGGATGGAACGAGGGAAAGACACCTCAACGCTATAGAAGCGAAGAGGGCCCTACTATAAGCGAAACCAGGCAAAGCCATTAATGTTCCAGCGATTTCAGTGGATTTTCCTAAGAGGAAGAAAATCCTTCGATCAAATCTCTAGATAACAAATACGCGAAGTGCACTTGTCTTCAATGTTGCTGGTCTATTCCTGTAAAGATGTAGATTAAAATCAGAAGGAAGGTAATTTGTGTTTTGGGACCTGCCGGAATAAAGAAACGGTTCAATAAAATAATCATGAAAAACAAAACGTAAGCAATTGGTCATCCAACCGTACGAGTATTCAGTAACTTAATGCTAAAAATGAAGTCGAAATGGCTGCGCCACTTCGATTAACCTTGTGCTTAAGTCGACTCTTACTGCGGGAATAAGTTTGACCTCAAAATCAACTCCTCTTTGTGTGCATTTTGTCTTCTTTCTACCAGGAAAAATCGCACATCTTAGGAGAAAAAGAACTCCTTTTGCGGTAAGAAGATAAATAATTTAAAAAAAAGCCACAGGAGATGGGGTATATCACTCGATGCAGCGTCGGCGTTAAATTACATAATTTCTTAATCATGACTCCTTGAAAAAAGAGGTTCTCAGCGTCACCTGGGGGAATAATTATTGTTGTCATCCATTAACTCCATTTCTTATCTTCTACCAATTTTCCTCCTCGCGAAGGCAAACGTCAACTAGAAGCTCAAGAAGCGTTCTTTTTTCATTTTATCTCCAGGAGAAGTTTTGTATTTCTTTTGAGGGAGCGACATGGCATTAAAAAGTAAAAACCGCATTCATATTCAGTATCCTGCATAAACCAGGCAGAAGTTTTGTCCTGGGTAAGGTCCATCGACCTTCTCATATTTATGATTATAAATAACATACAACAATTACTGTTCGAAATATTCTCTTAATTTTAATATGAAAGTTTTGATATGAAATTAAATGGATGAGGCTCCGTAATACACTAAACAAAGCGAACGTAATGATAATCGTATAAAAAAACTTGTCTACCGTTTAAGCATCTGGGGTGGGCACGTGCCCCCGTGGCCCCGACCCTAAATCCGCCTTAAGTCCTGGGTAACAAGAAACTATTTCGAAGCAAATGATGACTTTCTTTATTTCACTATCGGAATTTTCATCGCATGAAGTCTGTTTTTATGTTCGGTCACCTGCATTTTAGATAGGCGAAATGAAAGTTATACTTCAAAGAAAGACAAATTATCGTCAATAGGATCCTACAGGCTGAATATCGATAGATAATATGCTATTCTATTTCTGGTAATGTGATTAATTGAAACTAAAGTCAAAGAATCATTATAACATAAATAAAGCAATTCTTTCATAATACCCTTTTGAGACCATATACATATATTTACGATTTCGGGGGCGTCGTAAGTTTCGTCGCATTAAGAGCAATTGAATATATGTTAGTAGATGGTAACATATATGGCAACATATATGTCACTATGGTATATGGTAACATATATGTCACTATAATTGAATGATTGTATGACTTGAGAATAATTTAGGATTATTTAAATCGATCCTGACGAAGGCCTCAACGACGATCGACTGTTATATGATAAGCCTTTTTGATGTTAATTAAATTAACGATATTTTAAAGTTTTCAACGTCGAAGGCAGAATTAAGAACAAAAGAAGTAAAACTTCGGGTCGGATTTTGACATTAATTTTCTTTTGTTTTCAAAGCTTTGGCAGGGATTGTTACGTCGCTTATGTTAAATTATACACACTCAACGTTGGCATATTTAAATTTCAGGAAAAATCTTTTACTGTTGACAACCAGTCTATTTAAAATTTTTGAACCGACAAAAAGTAATGTAAATTTCTAGAACTCAGGAAATTTGAATTTAGCAAAAGACACTGTTAATTATTGTAGAAATATAGTAAATATCAAAACTGACATGCACGATCCAGTCTCCTACCTATAAAATAAATTGGATTTGGACGCGGGGATGGATTTTAGAAAACATATTTTATGGTATTTACGGCTGGGTTGATCACCACACGAGTGAAATACGAAGACTTATATTAAACGTTCAAAGACTTGTTTTGTATGCTTCACCGCAGCGGACAATAGAGATATGTATAATCACGCTGATGACAAAGCTTCTGTAAACTAATGGACAGACGTACAAGCAAACAAATAGAACCGTTATTTGATTAGTTAGATAAATTCTAGGGCGCGCGTAATATTTCCAGAATGCAATAATATCAAGGAAAATGACAGATACACAAGATACATTGGCAACATAGAAATGGAGATGAATATAAAACTTATTGAGAAAAAAATCTCATCTTGATCTGGAACTAGTCCTTGAAATCGATAACTTTTTACGCATAAGATGGCGAATAATAATGTGGAAAATGAGAGGTTACCGCATTAGTATTTCGCTCATTTGCTCATCTCGCGAGAGAATTACCTAAAACGTCTTCTATTACTGCAGGACAATTATTATTGTTATTAGAGGAATATTTTTCACGCCCTTTCGGTTGTAATCAAGGATTTTACATTCGCATTTTAAATAGCCTGAGTGATACAAAATATATCATGATCCATTCGGGTGAGAATAAAAAAAGAAAAACTTAATTTAATAAAGCCTTAAAAATCACTGAAAATTTCCCTCCAGAACTTGATAGTGCTTAAACCAGGCCTATTATCCAATGTAATGTTTAGTCTTTCATTCATTATCTTAGCGAAATTCACTGGCAAAAACGATGATGCCCTACGGTTGGAAATATCTTACATTCCGCCGTAAAAACGAGTTTATAACCCAGAAAAATGTACCCAAAAGTAATGAGTCGACTTGTATGCCAGATTTTGTCTCATAGTGCCGGTTGTATTACTTTGCTGCTAGTCTACAGTGTCACCAGCCATAGCATACGGATGTGGGGAGCTCTTAAAAAATGACCGCACCTGTATCTCCGTATGCAGTAGCAACAAGTACAGCGCTGTTCAAGTAATAATAATTGAAAATTGAAACGCTGAGCATAGCCCTAAATCTACATTTCAACAGGAAAAATAGTGAGGCATTATATAAACCTGAATATACGGTACTGATTTCTACTAAAGGAGCTGCACAGTTGAGCAGAAAAAATAAAGATTTCATCAACAATCGCCGACTACTTAAGTCCATTCAAATGACTCCGTCAGAGAATACCTATAGAACGTGAGTCGCTTTCTGTATACAAATCTAACGTGGGAAAGTTTAAGGGAACTTTATATCAACTGGCAGTTGATATAAAGTATATGCGACTTGGCAATCTGGCACGTCGCAGTCAAATTATGCACCGTCCATGACGCAAATGAGATTCCCGGTGAATCCATAGTTTGTGGAAGCCATGTCGAGTCTTATGCAATACCCTTCGGACTCCATTTATCGCTCGAAAATCCCCTCAATGTCAATTAAGATCACGCTCACAGATCGGGATGAATAGGAAGGGAACGTTTTTCGCCTCAAGCTTTAACAATCACGATCTGTGGTTCCCGGAAAAATTTACGACGCAGTCCGGTGACATGTGACCACACGATAAAAGGAATGGATTATGCCACCACAACCACGTTTTTCCCCAGTTTAGAATTTTCACGATGACCGTCGCCTTTAAAGGTAATTGCAGCACGAAAGGTGAAATAATGAATCTAGCGGCGGCAAAAAAATGTCAGATGGAGAGAAAGGCTTTACTGTGGGGTTACTGCCGGTGGCGCAGCGAGGCAAGGGTTTGGGGGGATAAAACCCTCCCCCAGAGCTCAGAGATTATTTTCATGGAAATATATTAATGTGACAAATTTAGTAACTAATATTAGGGGGACGGATGACTCAAAAACAAAACATCACATTATAGGGTGGTTTCCTATTATTTTTTTATTGCCTAAATCGAAATATTATTACTCCTGGAGTAAGTATTTCACGCTTTTTAGATTTTTAAATGGCGATATCTATTTTTCGCCATTAAATGAAAAGTGAAAAATTTCAAGTGCGCGAAAACGCGACGGCTAAGAACGAATGCTGGGAAAAACCCCGTGTGACGTCGTTCTGGTTCCCGCTGCCGCAAGTGAGGTGACCTTGGGGCGAGGCTATGAGCGCTGATAAGACGCCGGATGCTAGCAGGTAGCAGAGTACCCTGATAGCTGGTAGCGCTTGGCTTAAATAAGGTTTATTAATACCTTATCAAACGAAGAAAACTTTTCGACCTTAGGCAGTTTTAATAGTAGATTATTAAGACATGTTTCCCTGAGCTCTGTGCCTCATGCATGCATTGGTAATCTCAGACGATGTAAAACTCCTATCTCCTCGTATAGAAACTAGGTTCCTGTGACGTCACGTGGAGTGGCATCGCATAGGCGCCAATCTGGCCTTTTTCAAATGCGGTTGAAATTGACCATTGCCATTCGTCTAAAATGGGATTACCAAAACCAAATAATTTGTATATTATGAATACACTAATGGTGGGTAAGGAATCGCAATCAATGCCTTTCGTTTTCTTTGATGAAGGAAACTACCCTATTCACACAGCCGTAAAGCTCACCATTTTGAACCATTGTTCAAAAAATTCTTAAGGAAGGCCCAGTTACCTCTCGCTTACCTTGGCGGGTACTCCAAACCCCCCAGACTCCCCAGTATTAGTTGCGCCTAAAACCTCCCCTAGCCTTAGTTCCTAGCTGCGCCCCTGGTTACTGCTGCACGCCGTGGCGTGAGAGCTGATGAGATTTAACATATATAATACTTTAATAATATTACAAAATTTTATTCCTATTCAATTAATACAAAAGTCCTGTGATTAGTTTTAAAATGCTGAATTTCGAAAAAAATGCGATGCCTGCCGGCCTCGGTGGCAGGCAGGTTAAAGTCCTCTCCTGCCAAGCAAGAGGTCCCGGGTTCGAGTCCCGCCTTGGTAGGTTGCCCGTATCCAGGGCGTGATTGTTCGTGCACGTGCAATTGGTTAAATGTGTTGAACACCCCAATAAAAATAGCCAAAATGTGATGTATTAGGTGGTATGGAAATAAACAAATAAATGCGGGCAATTTTCGCGAAATTTGTTCATCTTTGAGGCCATGCATTTTGTTTAAAAAAGTAACCTATGAAAATAAGTTTGAGCTTAAACATGAACTAATGTATGGATAACAACTGTGAAAAGTTTCATCTAGCATAGTAAATAAAATTATTTTTGAGGTTTTGTCCAGCTTTTTTCGATTTCAGCCTACTGTGCGCCGCCGCGTCGACGTCACCGATAACTAGAGCAAGTCCACTCAAAATGCGGACCAAAGTAAAAATTTATCCGATTTGGCCCGAAACTTGTGAGGGTGTGTTGCCTTGATAACAAGTTTGGTTAAAATGGCTAATGCAGCAACGATAAAAAAAAACTTGAGGGGAATTCACAAGGAAGGGGCACACTTTAATTATACCTTTGAGTAGGTACAAGTTCAAGGACCTTGGAAGAAGTGCACCCAAAATTCAAGTGATTCATACCTGTAATTAATGCTAAAAAAAAGATAACAAAAAGCGAAAAAAAAGTAAAGTCGGATAAGAGTCGTCGTGGAGAAACAGCGTATCAGTGTAATGCGCGAATTTCATTTGTAACGGCAGCACCTGATATGTTTCTATTCACCCTTATATTGAGAAGCACTCTTCCTTTTTTCTTCCCTTCCCTTTTGTTTTGTTTCATTGGTTTTATTTTGTGAAGGTTTATCTTATTTTATGCTATGTGTGCGCGTGCGTGTGCCATATTTAAATCTCGCGCACAGCGAAAAGTGCTCCGCCTTTAGAGAATAAAGTGTACTACTGGCCACCGCCCTCCCCTCCCTTCCCCTCTTACGAAGTTTACGTGGAAGAAAGTGGGTCAAGGAGGAAGAAGAACACGGCAGATGATCGGGGAAGGCGGTTCAACTTCTGCCTGCTCAACAGCTGAGCGATTGAGCCACTATTGCGTCAGGAGCTACGGCGCGTGGAAACTTCCTAGCCAACAGCCCGATGTAGACGCATCCCGTGGCCTGCAACCCCATCAGCCTCTGCCAACCACCGTGGGAAATCATCCCGGGGATAGACACGGCTCCACACCCAACGGGAAAACATCGCGAATTGACGAGACGCCGGCCGACATCGTCACTTCTCTCGCACAACGAGTTTCCCAGATTAAGGTGCAGTAAAGCCGTGCCCTCCACCACTTTCCCCGTGTAAAACTGAAACAACCACGTTTTTTACCCCATTCATCCCCTATTTTCCTCCTCAAGATTGCGCTGGAACTGTCAGTGAACCATAAAGTCATATTGTGTCGCAGTGGACTCTTAAACCCTGCAGTTTGTTGAACGCAGTTCAACTCTGATTTATTTTAATTTTTGTCAAGTTGCTTTTTGATTCCTTGTAAGTGCTATTTCCATGTCAATTAGTTTTAAGTCGCCCCATTCCATCCCCACTAACGTCCCTTTTTTCCCGAGTGATGTATCTCATATTTTGTGTGCTTCATGTTATTTTCTCATGCTTTTGAGAATAAATGGTTTATTTGTTTAATGCAACCCACGAGTACGTGTGTTTTCCTCCGAATCCAGCCCCAAATCCCCAATTGTTCCGTCGTTTCGTGCCCTGACCTACTCGTTCCTACGTCGTCCGCGACCCGAGATATTTCTTGCTCTAAATTAGTGGAACGCGATCCCGTCCGCCACACATTATAATTATTTTTTTGCGGTGAGTCCATTTGTGAAAGTTTACTGATGTATTTCGTTTATACTTAATGACACCAAAGGCAAATTAAAAATATTCCATTATAGTATGGCGTGTGGCACAATGCAAATTTTCAGTTATATGATACTGGGAGATTTGGGAGGGTTCTCTTGGAACAGATGCGATTAATTAGCCTTTTACTATCGCTCACTGCAATTTATACCTGGGAAGGGTAATTATTTCAATCATATTTCACGACTCACATCTTGGTTAACTAATCCTGAGACATAAAGTAGCCTAACATATGTAGAGTAAAATTGAATCACATGATTGCACTTGAGTTAATTATTTGGCAGGTAGCCCTAGATGACTCCACGAAGATTATGACAAATTCATTGGGTAAATTTTGGGTACGTGGAATGAGATGAATAAAAAAATAGGCGTAAAACTCAGCGGAGTGAGGAAGTAGAATATACAGGTTGTTTCAGGAGGAATCAATAATATTTTAGAAGGTGGTAGGGGAGATAATTTTACGTATTTTTTTTTTGAGGTCTAAACATGAGGTCGCAACTCTATAGTAGCTGAGCTATGGCAACGCAAACATTTTTGGATGCACTTAGCAAATATTATGAAAACGGTTTTTCTTAGATATTCAGCTTTTCCGACATTTTATGGAATACTATGGATTTTTAAGGACACTTCTTGAGGAAAAGTGCTACCATCTTTTATTTAAATAATTAATCTCAACATGGGTTAGATTACGCAATATAATTGTTGATACTCGCTAAAAGCTCTGGTTAAAAACTCAAAGATCGTTTCCAACAATTATAATTTTACATTTTCGCGCTAAATAAATTATTTTATGTCCTTAAAAATCCGGAGCATTAAATAATATGTAGAAAGACTGGATAAGTAAAAGTTTTCATGGTAAATTCAAAGTGCATAAAAATAACTTCTTGCGTTGCCACAGCACAGTAACTAAGGAGTTGTGATCCCACGTTTATAAAAAAAAATGCTTAAAATTTCCTTCCCTACAACGTCCCGATGTATTGCAGATTCTTCCTGAAACACCCTGTGGATAATGAAGCATGACTTATGACGAAACAGCTAGCTCGCGATGAGTTAAATGTAGGAAGATACAGCCCAACCTTGGATGCAGCCGACAGTTTTCTGATGGATATCTTTTAATGGTAGGGGAGACCGGGGCACGTTGGCCATAGGGGCAGGATGGCCCAGTCGAGTTAATTCATACAATAGACACTGAATCTTGCTAGGAATCTATCAGAAGGTTGGTGGCACACTTCCCCTTTCTCCACAATACCATTATGGCTGGCGCAGCAGTTTTTGACAAGTTATAGTAATTAATTGTATTTGCGCGTGTTTCAGTAAAATTCTACTCCCAGGTAAAATGTGTGCTATTTCAGTTTTGATCAATTTGGGCCCGATAGTTGAGTACTATAATTAAAGATCATAGTTTAAGGATAACTTGTGTGTGGCATACAATCTAAATTGCTGCAGTGAGTTTTGTAGCGAATAGAATTTATTGTAAACATGGCGATGGGGCAGGTTGGCCCAGCGACGACGGGGCACGTTGGCCACCCGGGCCAACATGCCCCGTCCTATGCATTCCTTCGTCAAAAACGGCCTATATTTGAATAGACGGTAACTTCCACCATCAAATGAGCTGTCATTCAGATGTAAATTATTTAATATTATTTCAAATCGGTTACAATGCATGCTTGCCGACACTAATGTGGGGATGTACCTTTTGTTAAGTTTTGTTACCTCTTTGGATCAACACATACGTTTATTGCGGTATTTATCGTAGCATGACATTAGCATTACATGTCATATTGCCTGACATTAGCATGTCATTCATTCCTCCTTCTCCAAAGCTAGATTCACATTTTTCTGGTTAGCATACATGTCACTGTTTATGCAAATGTGCTTAAGCAGTTCATCCGAGAAAAATGAAAAACAAGTCGAGTGGACTTAGAGGAATTGGATTACAATTTAAATTGAGCTCGAAAGCTGGATTACCCCTTTCTCACTTACATGGATTATTTTATGTTACATTTGAGGGTAAGCTTGCATCAATGGTCAACTCCAGAGGTGCCGCTGGGTCTGCGATTAGTCGTCTTTGGGAGCGTTGGGTTGCGTCTGAACTGATTTGACACAAAGACTCAAATTAAAGTCACAGAGGCTACTAAAATATAAGCACAGTGGTGACGATAGAGATCTATTTGAACGTAACATAGTATCACAATGTAACGCATGTCAACTGGAGCTAAAAAAGTAAAATACGTGTGTCCGATATAGGAAGATGAAGATTCACTGTGCCTTAAGTGTGTTTTTTTCGACGGTTATCTTGGAGTACAATGTAATTAGTGCACAAATTGCAAGCGTTGGGCTCATCAGACATGTGTGAACAATGAAATTCGCGTACTATTTCACAAGTGCAATAACTGTGCTGATCCTTTGCATCTGGACAGTCACAAAAGTTAACTGATTTGTATTAGCACGTTATCAATCCTAATAATTTAAACTTTTCCCGTTGTTTTAGAAAAATGGTTACATATATTGAAATATATTTCTTTATAAGTGTTAGTTTTATTTTGATTTCCTAAAATCATATTAGCTTAGCTTATCAAAAAATACATGGGCCAACGTGCCCCAGGCACTGGGCCAACTTACCCCGATGTAGGGGCAGATTGGCCCACCTGTCATATACCCAGTATTTATTTATTTTTTTAAATTTATAACTCATATATTCAATTTTAACTATTGCCATCCAGATTCAGAAAGACTGTTATATAATGTAGCAATAATTTCATAAAGTTAAATATGTATAAATAAATAATATTAAAAAATGAAAAAATATCGGGCCAACGTGCCCCGGTCTCCCCTACTATGAACGCTGATGGAAGGAAACCATCATGGCGGGAAGTACTGTTGGCACAGTATGCAACATTTCCGACGGCCGTCGCGGTTATTCACGGGGTGCAAACGTCTGTTGGCAAATACTTTACTCGACAAGTTGACCCTAATGAATAACCCAGAGAAACCAATCTGGGGCATTGGAGATAGAAAACAGAAGATGTCAAGTCACCACGATCCAGATGATCTAAATAAAATCAGAAAACAAACTACAGGCTTCATATTCCAGTTAAGTTACAATTCTATCAGCACAGAACATATTTCCTTCGTGTCAATGAGAATATTAACCCCTTGGGTTGAAATGATGAGTGTAATTCGTCATGAATTTCCGATACCAAATCATGCGATGATAGGTGTAGCTCGTCATCGGATTTTCATGATTTTAACGCAATTTTTGGGCAAAAATATCAATATTTTGAAAGTTTAACAATGTTAATGAAGAACATAAAGAACTTATATTTCATAAAATTTGATGTATTGGAAGTAATCAAATGATATTATGCGAATAGCGCTAGCTATTTACTCGATTTACGCAACTATATATCTCAACATATGAAATTATAATCACTTTTTTTTTCATTGTTCTACGTTGATTAAGAACCACAAAATATCATTTCAATAGCTACCATTCCTTTTAAAAAGAATCAAAAATGATTAATTGAGGATAGGAGCACGATGTTCAGAAAATAAATTTAAGTGGAAGGGATTAAATGAAAACCGCAAATAGAGAAGCAAATTTACCAAGGAATGCGATTCTATGAAACATTTCATCATTTACCATCCTCCTCCCAATCTCCCATTAAACATGGCAACGTGTGGACCAGTAAATTTTCAAATGCTGCGTCAACAACAAATGAACAAGTGGTTTATTTTCTTGACCACACCTTTGGTCATCCATTATAACATACATCTTTGCTTATGAACGTAATTAAACTTAAATTGGGGAGAATGTATTGATGAAATGAGGGCGTTAAGGCATTGAGTTCGATCCCTCAATATGATAGCGTATTGGTCTGCGCAGTAGCTGAGGTACCAAGGTTATGTCGTTATGTGGTTCGGAGGGCAATCTTCGAGCGGGCCATTGGAATTTATTCCAACGGCTTTCTCTATCACTGTGTTTAACCGCTTTTCTCGCGGGAAGTGGAATGCCGGCCTCGGTGGCGGCGGGGTAACGTCCTCGCCTGCCAAACAAGAGGTGGCGGTTTCGAGTCCCGCCTGGGGCCGTATTCTGTATTTCGTCGGTACCGCACCGGTCGGTTTCCCTTCCCAGCCCACCGACAGCACATCATTCCGTACCGACGACGGTTTCCATACCGACGACGGCTAATTCAGCGATTCAGTATGGTCGTCGGTATCAAACCAGTCGGTACGGTTCCCTCTTCTTCCCAAACAGGGAAAATCCGATTATATCCGAAGTTAGAAGTCATCTAACGTGTCTCCACCAATGAGAAGGGTAAAAACAAGTGAATACTCATTTGAACAGTTTGTTGTCGTCATTTTCAATCTTTTTATTTGCGGAAATTACGACTTATTGCTAGATTAAGATAATCGATATTGGATAAGTTGTTAACAATGCTTATATAATGTGTGGTAGTAATGCTGTACCTACAGAATCGAAGGAAACAATATTACAACATCACAATAAAGTTTGTATGTGATGGAGATCGTTGTTGCTGGAATGAATTATTGAAACTATCCTTGAGATCGTAGTTTCTTTTTTTAAATATTGGTTCCGTATGATGCTATTTATTCATGATTTGGTAGTATAGTTGTCATTAAGTAAGTTCCGTTTAAATGTTATCAACGGAAGGTTATGCCATTGGCACCGTAGCAGACGAAAATAACATACCATGGAACGTGAACGTAGGATTCAATTGCAAATGTAAATGTCATATTAGAGGAACAAGTTAGGAAATTGTTATAAAAATATGGAGCTGGGTGTAATTAAAAGAAGTGTAATGACGAGGAAGTAAATAAATTGTGATTGGGTGAAATACATATGTAAAAGTTGCGCATTCCAAGTGAGAGAAAATGATAATATTGCGGTAAACCTCATACTTATTAACAAATATCTTCTTTTATTGTCAAGGGAATCGATGGCTGACGATGAAATGAAATATAGTTGCCTGTTACAAATGAAAGAAACTGATACCGTTGTGGCAAACTTCATCTATATATATAAAAGAAAGTCGAAAATCGTGTTAGTTAGAACACTTATAACTCGAGAACGGCTGCACCGATTTCAATGAAATTTGGTTCCTTGGATTCGTCTCAGGCGGGGTTAACATATAGGCCATTAAAAAAAGGATAATTTCACAAAAAAATTCATCTCTTTCCTATGGGCATGCTTTTAGGAGTTATAGTAACACAACAATTGATAAGTCGGTCAAAACTACAAATTAAATAATTTGTTTTGTTTTTACCACTTTAATAACTGAATTTAGTAACAATATAACATTTTAATTACTAAATATATTCAAAATATTAATTAAAGTGAAATTACATTTAAAAAACTTGTTGACACTTCACTACCGTGTTTGTAAACAAATCTCCAAGCAATTGTTGACAAACGGTAATGTCCGTGTTCGTGTCGAGGAATCGAGTAGTATGTGGATGACTAAAACGAGGTAGATTCAAATAGTTCGTACTCTGCATGGATTCGAATCTTTTAAATGTGTAACAAACGAAGACGAAATCACCAACTATCTATCTGAATATTTTAAGTCCTTGGACGTACCTGGCTTACCAAGGCACGATTTACAGAGAAATGTAGTTTCTGTGCTCATGATATTTCGAAGCCTAAACCAACCATAACTATCCAACGGAACGTGTTTGATCATTAAAAAAATTGGTGATGAATGTGATTCACGCAACTTTACTCAAAGGAAAATTCAAAGGTTAGGAAGTCCTCATTCCGTAGATTCCATGATCTCAACTCATATGCCCTTTTGAGCTTAAACGTATTCAATTTACAATTCGTGTTGCATTCGTGATAACGATTAAAAAATCACATGGCCATTCTTTCAGTTTTTGTTTTGTTTGTGCTCATGTGCTAATGAAAACCCATGATTTTCTCATGGTCAATTTAGCGTGCTATGTTCACGAGTCGATAAACCATCCTCTGTATTTCTTCCTTCGCTTCAAGTGCGTAGCTAGGATAGGGGGTAGTAGGGTAATAGGTAGTAGGGGGTTTTGGGCGCAGCTAATACCACGGGTCTGTAGGGTATAGAAAACTCGCCAAGGTAAGCGGGAAGTGTGGGGGCACTTCCCCCAGACATTTTTTAAGATAAATGGTTCAAAATAGTGGCTTTTGTGGCTGTGTGAATAGTTAAATATGTTTTGTTTGTTAGTCATCCGTCCCCCAAATATTAATAACAAAATCTTTCATAAAAAAATTCTCTAAGCTCTTGGGGGGGGGGTTTATCCCCCAAAACCTCCCCTCGCTGCGTCACTGCTTTGCTTCGCTATATTTATTTAGCTTCATCCGCTTCATCTTGCGCCTGATAACAAAACAAAAACTGTTGTTTCTCAGAAGGTGCTTGACGCAAGACATTAAACCCGAATGTGTAGGGCTCACCGTGGTGCGTTTACGCATGCAGTACGTTTACGCAGTGCATTTTTTCCAAACAGAGATACTAAAACTGGCGCGCCTTAAGTCATTTAATGCAAATGCTGCTTCATAGGGGCTTTTCTTGCACGATTTTGAGCATCAGTCAAGCGTCGGTCTCGGGTCGTGTCAACCTGCCCCCTGAATGGGCCAAGTGTATGCAACAGACTTGGACCTAAAAACATTTTTTTACAGCTAATAACGCAAATAGCCAACAACTGAATGCGTATAATTTTTATTTCATGAACTGATTTATTAAACCCCAATGCCCAAAATGTCTTAAGCTAAAACGTAAGAAAATTTGTTGAAAAAAATCCGCGTAAACGTGCTCCGATCCACCCTATATAGATTCAATAAAGAAAATGTCTTTCTGACAAGCAATTTTGGTACTCAATTACGTTATTGAATTTGTATCCTTATTTTATTATAATAAATTAAACATGATTAAAAACGATACAGCCGCTCTTGATTTATAAATAGTGTAAGTAAACTGTAAGTTCATTGATTGTTAGGCGGTACGAAGTTCGCCGGGTCAGCTAGTACTTAAATAAAAAGATCTTATTTCCATGCCGAGAGAAACGCCAAATTGCTGATTGAGTGAAATAACAGTCGCCTAGTCAGAGTGATATAAAGTGATAGCATTGCGGCAAAACTCATATTTAATCAAAACTATCTTTTTTTATGTCAAAGGAGCAAATTAATGATGATAGAGAGAAATAAAGCCTATTACAAGCGAGTGAAATTTCACTTAAGTGGTAACATAAATGAGAGAAAGTCATTATATGTTAGCAAACCTCATGTTTATTAACCATTATCTTATATTTCTGTCAAGGTAATTAATATAGATGATGACACAGTGAATTATAGAGGCGTATTCGAAGGGGCAGAAAAAGATAACATTGCAGAAAACCTCATTATTTACTCAGTGATGAGGTAAAAACAAAATAAAACGTGCAATGCGCACCGGGGAGTTCATGAAACCCACAAGTCGGTGGCCGTATCGACACCTTTTTGCTGTCGGTACGGCTACCGACGATCTCCCGTTCTCTCGCCGGTGCCGCACCGATCGGGTTCGTGCAGAATCGCACGACTTCTTA
Organism: Ischnura elegans; assembly: GCF_921293095.1. Taxonomy (NCBI): domain Eukaryota; kingdom Metazoa; phylum Arthropoda; class Insecta; order Odonata; family Coenagrionidae; genus Ischnura; species Ischnura elegans. The sequence goes on along the minus strand of NC_060255.1, from coordinate 85,060,502 downwards.
CGGGGAGTCAGTGTGACGTCGCACCCGATGAATCGGTGCCGCACCGATCGGTTTGGAGTTACAGAATACGGCCCCTGGATAGAATTCCCCTGTCCAGGACATCGTTGTTCGTGTACGTTTAATTGTTAAATTTGTTGACTACCCCTATATAAAATGGCCAATATGAGCTGTATTCGGTGGTTTTAGAATAATATAAAAGTAAAATAAGTATGAAATCAATCTCAGAAAAGTTTCTTTCGTTTCTACCTGTTCCATAAACCCCACCCAAGACCAACAGACAACTGTGACTTCACAACAGGTGAAATATAGTCCTTCACCTCCCGCGTGTGATTTCGCCAAACCAGGGGTTAATTTTTAAATTTAAATTATTTCATGAATGAGCCTATCACATATTGACAAAAGCAATTTGCCTTATTTTTTTAAGTTTATTTTTTGATACGAACAAGAGGTTGAGGGGAATGAAAACAGCAAGAAGAAGTCAAGGTGCGACTTTACCAAAGAACACCATTATATATATTAAAATTTTCATGAATTTATCATCCTCCAATTAAATATGGCAGCGTGGGGACCAGTAAATTTTCAAAAAGCTGCGTCACCAACAATAGAGCAAACGGTTTAATTTGAAAAAAAAATTAATGAAAAACTTCAATCTCAGTGAGTTGTATGAAAAATAGTTTCAAGGATACCCTTATTAGAATGTACAAAGTTCGACTATTAACTCATTTTACGGCAATGGGCCAGTTGCATAAAATTTGTTAATTAATTAATGTGAATGTTATCGCTTATTACGCGGTGAGTTTGAAATTCATCACCGAAAAAGTTCCTTTCGTTTTTCCACTGTTAAATACTAAAATTAAAACCAGTAGATGCAAATCCGTGATCCCGCAAGTGATAAGAAAAACGTCCTTCATTTTTCGCATGAAACTTCGTCAAGCATGCACTCAGGGCTTGAATCATTTTCCGGATGGTTCAAAGCGCGCAAGGCACTCCTATGCTTTGAGTCATCCCCGCCTCGCGTCTGTTGACTGTGCGAAGCCTTGAGCTGGGGATGGTGATGCTATCAACGACCTCATCATCCCATCATCATCGGTGGGTCCTTCGTACCTACTGTGAGAGTCGTCTTCATCTCGATTGAGTCGACCACCCGTGGTTCTGTCATTGAACCGCCTCTGAAGTCTCCTTCGGCCACTTTCGCATTTAGGCCACTCCAATGCATCCCTCGGTGGAGCACTTAAAGACGCCGACAAAGCCCTCGTCACCATACGTAATCGAGTGTTCTCATTGCCAAGATTGCTTTTCGGCATGAGATGTGAAACTCTCCTTCAACACTCGGCTCACAATTCTCATCTCTACTCTCGCCTCCAGTCCTAACGGGACTCCAGAAAATCTAGAATGCCTATTGGATGAACAATGCTAGGCGGCTTTTTCACCGTTCAGTACAGTTATAGGCAGAGGGGAAAATTTACAAAATGTCCATATCCCAGCAAGGATTTATCGAGTTATCACCATTTTAAAATGCATGCGGGTAATAGTGATGCGGCCCAAGTTTGTGCTGGGTATTGCTTGCAACAAATAATCACGTGAGCCGTTTAGGGGGGAGGTTAAGCCGATTGTCACCCAATCTCACGTGGGAAAAAGGGTGGTTTCCAGTCCTGGCAAGTATCACGTAATTTTTTTCTCCGCAAGGAACAGTTTAAAATTCTTATCTTAGTATTTTTAAATACTTATCTTAACTCATCTCAAATACAAATAACAAAACATATTATTTTTTAACAAATTCAAAGCAATGAAGCATAGATTTACCTATTTATATTGAAAATACGCTTTTTGAACAATATCAAATGAGATTAGAGAGTGGGGGTCGAGCCAAAAATCACGATATCTCATGATAAAGGGGGGAGGAAGGGTCCAAAAATCGCCAAAATCACCTCTCGTAATTAATGGACGCCGCGCCCCCATACGGACCACGAGGTGCTGCTCTATGACGTAGGTCGTGAACGCAATACCCTGAATTTGTCATTACACTTCCTTCCCTTGTGAAAGTCACAGAGAAGATCAATTACTCTCGCCTCCAGCCCTAACGGGACTCCAGTAAACCTTAAATGTCAATTAGAAAAACAATGCTAGGCAGCTTTTTCACCGTTCAATACAGACCCAGACCTAGGGCGGGGTAAGCGGGGCAAATTTCCCCGGGCGCCAAATTGCGGGGGGTGGCAGATTTTGAAAAGTGAATTTCAAATTTTTGCGTAGTTGCAACCGAGTTACAATAGAAAGAAATTATATGTGTTAGTCACGTATAAGTATATTTTAGTGTATTTATGCAAGTGTCTTTAAAAAGTGCTGATTTACGCTTCCGCGGAGTGGTGCAGTAGCCGAAGCTTTGCTTCCGGGATTTCCTCCATTGAAGAAAATCGACGCGGAGGACAACCCGAAAGCCAAGCTGCGTCTTTAAAAAGTGTTTTTCATAAATTAAAATTCTTTATCCCATACCTAAGGTGCGTAATTTCAACTGCCGCATTAAAAAAATGGCTTCCTCGGGGTATTGTATTTTAGTGATGGGGAGAAGGGGTATCAGGAGAAGGGGGTGGCAAACCGATCCTGGCAAAACTCCTATTAGGAATATGTATAAGATACACTCTCAATCTTATCCCTTCCAAATGTACCATCGTCAAATATATTTCCCTCTTCTAATGACCCCCCCCCCCCCAATCCCCAACCCGATATTGATTTCCGGCAAAGGCATTGATCTCAGGGGAAGTTTAGATTGCATTGCATAATGATTAAAGCTACCACATCCCGTAGAAAGAATTTGTACACAATTTAAGTTATCTCTAGATAATTCATACTTTTAATCATCTTATTCAGCATTATGATGTTAAATTTATTTAAATAACTCGTTGATCTCTCCATCTTTCGGGTTTTCGCCGCATTTTTGTCATAGGTTGACTACAGTTTCGCCGGAATTCCACCAGGCGTCTTCAGGTCGAAGATAACGGAAGACTGCGAGACAAGATTATTTAATGACGTTCATACGGATTGAATTTAAGCGAGACTCTTTCACGATTCCGTGAATGCTGTACCTACTAATAAATTAGCAATTTTATGAACTAAATGGGGACAAAGATCTCGTTTGCTTACTTAAATCTCATTGAAAAGTATTAAAAACAGTCGCAGGATACCCTCAATAAAATGTACAAAGCCGCTGTCACAGTTTCAAAAAAGAATAGCAGGGTCTGACACTGAAGCGCTTGCAAGACCTCTCATATGCTAGAATAATCACACTATCTTGAACGAATTAATATCAAAGACTCAATCTCAACACATCTTGCCAACTCATTCCACGCGACATCCGTTTGCCTCCTTCAAAACTTTGATTACTTTAACGCTTGAACCCTTTCGCTTGAGAACTTCGCTTCAATCAATTTACTATTAATGCCAAATACGTCGTTTGACAGCAATATCTGCGGCGAAACCCAACGGGCAGGTACGCTTTCAATAGAAGTACTAGACTCCTCCACTTCTATATTTTCGTTTGGATAGATAAACATATTTTAAAAATCAAAAGATAACGGTTAACGTTAATTAACGATCCTGGCAAATGGATTAGAATTTTCACGCAGATAGGATAGTAATTGTGGTAGAAAAGTTAGTATAATCAATTAGATATTATAAACTCTTACGGAATCAATTTAACCTCCAAGAGCTTTTTATTAAATACCTACCTACTTCAATTTCACCACCAAGTACATTATTCATAAAAATCAGGGATTGGCGGAAGATTTGCGGGTCTGGACCGCAGTTTTAACTTACTGCATACACCCGCGAGGAGGAAATACATAAATTTTTACGAGTATATGTGACATAAATTACTGAAACGCAATCCTTTTTAGCATTTTTATCGGGACCATTTTAAAATACAAACAGGTAATCAAAGGGCGGCACGAGCTTGAACTGGGTGTTACAATGCACGAGGTGCTGCTCTCTTACGCAGATCAGGAATGTGTCACACATGGTTCCCCTGTGAAAATTATAGGTTACCAAAAATAACAAGCGCTAGTTACCAAATGTTTGCAACGTTTTTAAAAAATGATATCGATCTATACTTAAAATACCCAATTTGTAAGATGTTTTGCATAATCCAAGTATGAATTAATATTTTATACTAAGCTGACAAAGATGCCATTTCCAAAAATATCGATTTCAAATCACAATAAAATTGGAACCTCACCATACTCTGAGAATTAAAGCCATAGCAGGAGGAGTATAATCATATTTTAACAAAACTTCTGATAGTCATGAAAACTAAACAATTGCTCAAAGGACTATTTATAGGCATTTAACATAGTAGGTTATGTAATATTTTACACTTTTCCGGCGAATAACATGTATAAACTCTTCTCGGGATACCGCGCACGTAAGATTATGTAAGAGGACCAACGAATACGTATCAGTAGCCGTGAGAATGGGTAGCGATGGTTACCCGAAACGTCGGCGCTCTTACATAATCTTACCCGCGCGATGTCCCGAGAAGAGTTTATACATAGTAGGTTAGTTTGAACAGAGCCAAAATTACGACTTCATAATTAATTTACGACAGTATCTCGCAAAATTTGTAGAAGTAACCCTATGGTTTGTCACGTTTTGCAACAGACAGTAATGCGTCCCTAAATTTCCGTGCCACCTTTCGAAATTCAATAAGGATGGTCTCGGCAATCGAGAATCTAAAATTAAAAAAATTAAAAACTTCTCAACTTTATCGACCGAATTCCGTCGTAATTGCGTTACCTCCAGATCATGACAGCGTAACAAAATCTTTGTGCCACTATCAGACAAATACGAAATCATGTAAAGGTGAGCCAGTACCCCCTTCCCAATGAGGAAAACAAAGAGAAATTAAGTACCGTCGTCTGAATTAGTGCAATGAAACATGCTCGGGGGCACGGCTATAGCATGCAGTGATACTTCTACATAGAAGATATATATATTTGCGCAGATTTAAATATATAATATATCTTGGGGTGAATATAAAGTACGGGGTTCCAAGTCCCCCCCCTCTAAATAAGGATCTATTCATGCCACTGAACGGAATTAATATACAATTTCAAGGTAATCGTACCAGAAATCGATAATCGCAAAAAAATGTCATCGAGTCGTCAGAACTAAGACCTCGAGGTCGCAAGTAGGCCTTCGTTTGGCGATGACAAATATATTACACAAAATCTAAATGACTACGTAAACCTCATTTCCGGAACTGCGAGTTTAGCGCTTTCATTTAAGACGGGAAAGAAATCCACAAACTCTTTCAAGGCCTAATGGTATCGGAGATATATAATTAGGAATATGTTTGGATGAGCCATTGCGCATGATGGAACGAGGCGAAGCGGAAAATTTCGAGACGCTTGGGTACACCTTAAGCCCACTCATGCAGTCGTCATAGAAGGAATCGAACGATGAGTTCATCAGCTGGTTTTTGCAAAGGTAGATAGGCAAGTCTCATGAAAAGCAATAGTGAAAAATATTTCATATTTATTATGCGGCTATTACGTTAGCGCAATTAGGGGGCGTCTATCGATTACGTGAGGTGATTTTGGCGATTTTTTGATTCCCCCGAACTTTAGTGAGATATCGCGAGATTTATCTCGATCCCCCCCTCTAATCTCACGTGTGATCATTCAAAATGCGCAATTTCAGTGTAAATACGTAATATATATGCTTCATTGGATTTATAATTAAATACAAAATGTTTTGTTATTTTTAATGGAGAAACACGTTTTGTTCAATTCAACCCAGTTTTCTAGCAATTTCACAATTTCTCTAGCGAAAGCAAAATTACGTGTTACTTGCCAGGATCCTCCTCTCCCCCACGTAAGAGTGGGTGAGAATCGGCAGGATCCCCACCCCCTCTAAACACCTCCAGTTATGAATGGATGCCCTTGTTGCGCAGGTAGCATTAAGCTAACTTTGATTCAGACAGCCAAATTTCTATCCATATCCCTTATTTCTTTTTATAATAAAGAATAATTCTATTGAGATTTAAAATTAAAAGAATGATTTTCTTTGTCACCAGAATATTTATTATGCAGACGATGTATGGTATAGTTTTAAAAATATAATCTACAGTAATAGAGTATTAAATAATATTCTAAAATCATGTCAGGTTCAATTTACTTTTGATACAATTACGAGCTGTTATCGCAATTAAAGGTGGTTAAAGTAAATCTCATTCCTTTGGAAAAAATTTATATCTTCGCGTAGATATCTCTATGGCAGTAGATAAATTCATGTTTTATTAATGCGCCAATTTGAAGGGATAGGGGGCACATTTAGTGTTAGGCGTTCATTATCTGGACCAAAGTTTAACACTCACTTAAGGCATTGCTCTCGTTTTTCACATTTTTTGTCGCAATCAACGGAACTCACGTTTTGTTCATTAATCATCAGTCCGTAGATATACACTTGTTAGCACTTTTTAACGCCGATCTGCATCTTAAAACGGGAGAGCAGAAAGCCTTTCATGCCTCATTGTCAGTTGTGCATATTTTAATATTTTGACGACTTTGATGATAGACCAAAATATTTAAGAGAGGTTTTGAATTTCCGTGGCATGATTGCATCTAATTAAGGAAACTTATAAACGAGTTTTCACTCACGTCGTACTTGTAAAAATCATTTTTAATGTGTAGAGAGTAAGAATTTTTCGATTTTAATAGACCTTACAGAGAGGCTTTACTTAAGAACCGTCAAATTTGACTTTGTAGACGTATTTCTTGGCTATGCAATTCGAATTCGCATAATTTGAAGGTTTCTGTTATATAAAATATATTACAGCAGGGGGATATGTTGATTATTTTTAATTTAAGGGGTAGCAGTCCGTGGCTTAAATTATATAGATCGCAGTCTCATTACCTCGTGCACCATGTCTCATGTAAAGGATTTACAAATCAAATTTTTTTAGCTAAAATAGCTTTTGTTAGTAGAAGAAAATGGAATTAGTGTGAAAATAATCTTCCAAGAACCTGACCGGCGCGATTCCTGGAATAGAATTTCAGATAATAAGGCACATAACATGACACGAAAAAGTTTTTCAAAATATTCATAAATCTTTCCTTCTAACTTCAAGCAAATGACCTTGCCATTTTCATCGGTTGCATTGCTTAACCAGAAGGTTGTTATGAGTCCGTATGGAAAAAATCCCATCAGAATTCTCCGACCGTCTTGTATGCAGTTGTCGAAATTCCAAGACTGAATGAGCTGCGCTCAGCAAACGCGTCCATTAGACCGTATCCCCTTCGGTAATAAAGGGGCGTTCAAGTTTTTGTTACCAGCCGGAGAATGCATTGGGATTGAGAGTCATTACTTTTTCAATCTGAACAGCCGTCGACAGGTCACAGAAAGAGAAAGCACTTCCCCAGCACCAGCGATTACTACCGCTGGGATCCGTCTAACCCCACCCACTCCCTCATCCAATAGCATCAAAATTCTTGGTTTTTCCCTTAGCAAGAGACTGGCACCAATTACAGAATCCAGGCGAACGGAAAATGAAATAAAAAAAGAAGACTTAAAGACCTTCGTCTCGACGGGAAACGACAAGCCGTATAATAAGACGGAATGGGTTGATATTACTAAGGGCGCGCAGCACGATTTTTTCGTACCTGAGTAACCTCTTAAGGGTCTCAGTCTGATTTATTACGTTTTTCCCCGCTCAAAGATCTTCAAGACGTCCCAAGTTTTCTGGGCAACGCCGTAGATATAGTTACAGCATCAATAGGCTTGTCTAGTCGACAGCCTAACCGAATGACCATTTTCTGAAGGCTTTAATCAGGAAATTCCGTTAGCCATAACCATAAAGAAGTTAGTCGTTAGTTAGCAGTAGTGTTTAACACAAAAGAAATCCTTAACATGACCTTGACTGTGAATAAGAGAGATTTATGTTCTTTGTTTATTTTTACCAAGTCAGGCTTCGTGCAGCTGAATTTTGATTTTGTGTAAGAATGCATAGACAGAGCTATCGGTTGCGATAATCATTTAGATATTTATGGGTCTTCGAAACATTCTTATTACAAAATTAAAGACTGAATTAAATTTTGAAGTGCAAGGCCACCGAATTGTTGATATAAACAGTCTGAGTTCAACTTTCCAACTTTTTATTGCCTAATATCGAGTTGATGACCACAATAAGTACTTCTATAGTCACGAAATAACAGCCTAATTCATGCATAGTATATTACGGAGATAGTCTGTATCAACATTAGACCTCTTCCACAACACTTTTGAATAAATTCCAATTCCCAAATCATATTTTTTGTGATTTAATATTTTTACAGGCGTCGGTTATTTTACAAGCCTTCCTCAGAATACGTCAGATCTCCATGAAGTATGGAAACCTTATGTTACCAATTACATGAATAATTTATATTTTTTTAAACATGAAAGACACATCATTGTTCCTCCGAGAATACAACTCTTTTAGACACCTGAGCTAGATATAAGGTAGATGGATATAGATAGAAGAATTTTTATCCTTTACCAATATAATTCCACTTCATCTAAAATACAAGATAATGCATCAATATTCAAACTCGAATCGCACTTCTTTATTCGCTTGAAATGTTTTTGTATAACAGTACTTCACCGGCCTCATTCAATATTCCACACGTACGAAGTCAAGTGAAGGGATATAGAAGCCAATTGTTACTGCTTTGCTTGCGACAGAAATATCTCCCAAAAGGCCTATCGCTACCAGTAATCGGCGGTCTCGTGGTCGAGAAAAGCGTCGGTTACCAATGCATCATGTCTCCTTCATAACACCACCAACGACTCATTTGAGTTTAAAATTAAACATTAGAACAACTAGAAAACGTTGGGACAGTTCCATAATCTCAGAAATCACCATTCTTAGTCATTTTCCCTGGAATAAGGCTCAGGCAACACATTCTGAGCTGCTAGAATATATGACCATGAAAAAATTAACAACTAAAAGTTAAATGGAAGTCATTATAAAAAAATCAGGCGTATAATTATAGCGCTGTATCGCTAATCTAAAAAACACTCCTAAATACTAAAATAACACACTATTTCAGTTAATAGAAAGTACAAATCGGTGTTTTAACACGTTTTCTACTAGTTAAAACGAAAAATATTCATAATCGAACGCTTTTTAAATTTTTCCCTTTTTTCGCTGTTATTTAATCTTTTTTGAAACCTTTTTCTTTCACCATCCTTTCATTATATTCATTTTTATTTGATTGGCATCATTGCGACATAGTTTAGCATCTATTTCATTTTACTACGAAGCATGCTTTTGTGACTACTGTAGTTTTAAAGAGATACCCTTTCAAATATATCAGTTTGTGAGATATTCCCTGTACGTGTTCAAAACGGTATCAAACAAATCGGCAAGCAAAAATAGAAAGCATAAGTAGAGTGCATCTGAATAATGACGAAACCACTCTGCATGACATCAGCTGTTATCATAATATTACTCATCCTTATCAAACACTTCCTTAAGTCATTGACAAATGTCCTGCGATCGACTTGGAAGGCAATTCACTCCAGATGAATTGGGTATCTTCTTCACGCTGCATTTCACACCTAAGCAGAGATATTTTTGACATATTTTCAAGTATATGTTCCACCAAGTAAGGTTTCACTAGTTTGAAAATAATTATGCTCTTTGTAACTCATTTATGCTTTTCTATTTTAATTTATTGATCTTCGCCACAACTGGTTATTTTTCGGTGGTTAAACAACAAAAAATATACATTAAAGCGCTTGTATGTGTCACAATGCGAATAAATTAGTCGAAAAGTGTCATTTAATGTATGGGAAAGTAAATGATACCAGAGGGTGCGGCAATATAACCTAAACATAACATAAACTTTTTCGATACTAATAAAACCCATTTCATGGATTTAAAATTTTAATTGTTATTTTAATTATGTGGGCACGTATCTAAAGTTCTGTTTTACACAGTTTTGAAGATCAAATCAGGTAGTTGCGGCCACCATCCTCTATTTCTGGTTTTGTCATGTTTGTTTATCCCATCCTCTATTTCTGGTTTTGCCTGGTTTGGTTATAGTAGAGGTCATGTTGGCAATTTCTTTTTGTATGCTGGTCTTCAAAGATGTAGATGACGTAGGGTCCTTGAACGGTTCACATAAACACGGGACTTCCGAAAACCCCGAGGAGAAAAAGTCACAAGGGGCCAAATCGATAGGCCATTCAAAATCGCTACTCAAAAATCACCACTCGACAGATAGACCTCAACGGCTAACGCACGTTCCTCACTGTTCCAACGCATGATGGCAACTATACTATATGGGAACAAATCTTTATAGTTACCCTCTTAAACAAAACCACTAACTCACTGTTACAACATCAAAGTGGGGCGAATTTTCAAAAAGGAAGTTATGTTGCCAAACCCTGTACAATGAGCATAGTTTCCAAGGAAATAAAAATTGAGTATCACCCTCAAAATCCTATTGCTCCACTTGTATTCAAAGGCGTGTAATAGGTTCCCCGTTCAAAATTTTAGAGCCTCGATTAAAAGTCACGAGTCCACTTCTACTCCCTCCTTCCAATGATAGGAAATACCGCTTTCTTACCACTCTGTTCCTCTTCGCGAAGCGTCTTTTTTATCAGCTCTTTCCCACAAGGCCCAAGTCCTCTTTTCGGCCACCGGTTGAACAAGTTCTTCGCTGAGGGGTAAAACTTTCAGCCTTAAGTGCTGTTATTCCGGAATTCGACAAGTTTTAAGTATATCGCGTGCAGAATTATCGTAGTGGACTGTGTTCCTTACATTCTAATTGCTTAAATTTCAGCGAAGACAATTTCGGGGCCTAAGTAATTGTCTTGTCTAAAACGTCAGCAGCCAAGCTCATTCGAGTCACGGAATATTGCGTTCATGGATAGTTGACCCAATTTCAAGGATATAATTATCAATTTCCCTACATCAAAAAGGCATCAACTCCGATCCCTAGTTGTCTATTTTCCACGTTAATCGGTCACACACCAACTGACTACATACTAATTATCCTTGCAATTTGTTTAATATACTTCTCCATAAATACCTTCGTCATTGCGTACGTTGCTTCCATAGTGTAGGAAGAAAGTCCTTTACTTCGAAAGTCAAGTATGACTCCGTCCTTTACGCATCTGTCCTAAATGAAGAAGAACATATTAGCACTTCACAGAGTCCTATGTAAGGGAGGAAGGAAATCACTGCGAGTTTTCACTCTGCAACGATTCCAAACCAACGTTTTAAGTTAACAATTGGTACAATCCAGAGGGAGGAAGAAAAGTAATGATGATTAATGTGAAACAGATAAATAAAATTAAGCACCATAGTCTCAATCAGTTTAATGACTCATGCCTAAAGGCACGGCTATCGAATGTAGTGATACTCCGTCATATATTTTAATATTCGTACATATGAACGCATAAAATACCATGGAGTTTCCTAGCTACCATAAATTTTCCTAACCTTGCATTGGCCCCAAATTATAAACACATAATCATCTTACGGTCCTCACGGTATTACTAAGCATTAATATCTCCTGTATTCGGGAGAGATAAGGAAGACATTAGGAGCAGATACTGCATAATTGAATTCTAATAATATTCCTGAAATATCCCTGCAGGCGCGATCACCTCTCGTCACTGTAGGTATTCTCTGCATTGGGGCCAAACCAATGTTTTGAGTTGCCAATGGTAGTCCTTTCATCGACGAATGTAAGGGAAAGGTCTCCTCTCCTTCCGAAATTATCCTATCAATCCCTTTCCAAATGAAGAATGATCGTAGGCTTTTCCGGCGTATAGAATTGTGAAGGTTACACGGGATTTCCACCGGGTCAGGTTCTCCAACTCCATCTCGGCCGACGTTTCGATGGGCGAGTTGTCCATCGTCTTCAGGGCATGAAGACGATGGACAACTCGCCCATCGAAACGTCGGCCGAGATGGAGTTGGAGAACCTGACCCGGTGGAAATCCCGTGTAACCTTCCACCTTTCCAAATGCATTAAAATTACTTAATGGGAATGCTTACTAAATGTATTAAACTATACTTTAGAGGAAGAGGAGACATTTTCGGCTTCTTCCATAAGTGCGATTTGATACGTACTTATCACCATACTGGGTACCTATCCAGTCTTCCCTCATCCCTTTAGTTCTAATATTGTCACTCACCCCATCCGCTGATACTAACACTATTAGTTGATCGTCTTCCAAAGAAACCACAACCAACCAGAACTCACTCATGTGGTGCGCAAACTTGCTGAATTTGCTGCATTCCTCGGTTGCCATTGGCATTCCTAGCGAGGAAACAATACGCTCTTGATTCTGTGCTACGCATTGAAGATAAGCGCAGTAATGCATTCCTTGTCAGCATAATTTATAATCTTGGGGAATAATTTGAACCAAAGATTCAAGATGGAAGAGTGCCTACTTAACCAACAGCAATTATTCAACTAAGATAAAAAAAAGGACTCAAGGCAATATTATTAAGTTTCGGAGAAATTTTCGCAAAGAAAGTACTTGATGAAAGATAAAATGCATATCAACCTCACCATAACATATCAATAAGATCTGAAAGTACAATTTAAATTTTAGCAACGCAGCATTATGGTGACAAATACAGAGAAAAAGCGATTTTGATGAATGAGATAGCGGTAAAAATTACGATTCCTTTTTTATGTTCGTAACTTCCTCATTATCCCAGCTCAATTCATTCAAATTAAATACCTAACTAACAACTAGAGCAAATATGAACTACAAAATTCGCATCTTCATATAATATATATGCACGTTCATGATCGTCATTAACATCAAGCAAACCTGCCATTGATTCTCACTTTAACTACATCCTATGCATGAAAACATATCACTGGCATTATTATAAATAGGGCTGCGTAAAATATTGATACCGCTGGCGTAAAACGTCATTAACACTTTGAGTGCTAACGACGTAATATTACGTTCTCGTGAATCTTCGTAGAACTGCGGGCAACGTAATATTACGTCAGTTTGAATTTGATCGTCTTTTATGTAGCCAGCGTAATATTACGTTCTGAAATCTACTTAGATCGGTTGCTTACACGAGTTAGTGCATAGAAAATATTCTAGATGGCAGCTCACTACAGTAATGACCGAAAAAATATAGGTATTGCATCACCCTGTCAGTTGTGGAAAAAGCAGTCATCATGGCCGACGCTATGCTCCGTGATGAAGATATTCTTAGAGAACTACGTCGGGAATGGGATGACAGTGGCACTTCTGATGATGCTGAACTTAGTGAAGATGATCCAGATTTCATTTTAAACGAAGTGACATCTGACTTAGGTAAGCTAATGTCTTTTATTTGGTATTTTTTTTATTCTGCGTAACGACCTCTGTTATTCTTGAAGCCCACTTACGTTACTTGTGAAATATTGCGTAAGGTCGTTTTTTAGATAATTTTATTCTTACATATTACTCAAGGTTTCTTGAATATTTTCAACTTGGTTTCTCAAATGCCTGTTTTGTATACTTCTATTTTGTTCCTTTAGATTCGAGTGACAGCAGTAGCACCAGTGATTGTGAGACCGAAGCAGCGGCCATGAATCAAAGGGGTTTGAGAGGTAGAAGAGGGCGGCCACGAGGCAGAGGAGGACGAAGGATCATGGCAGATGCACAAGATGGAGGTTGGAGTGAAATAGACCATGTTCCAAATATAAATGTTTTCACCGGAATGTCTGGTATGGTTGAGGAAACTGGTCTCGACAAAACCACTCCTCTTGCTGATTTTTTTTCTTATTTTTTTGATGATGATATTATAAAAATCATCAAGGAACAATCAAATCTTTATGCTCGGCAAATTTTACAGAAAAAGAGGAGTTTGAATCAAATATCTCCTAACAGCAGGCTGCTGAAGTGGAAAACTGTTACACTGGGTGATGTGCGAAAATTCCTAGCAATTATTTTGCACATGAGCATCAGTGAGAGGCCATCTTTGGCCAATCATTGGAGCACAGATCCGGTCATATCATGTAATTTCTGCCCTAGTGTCATGAGTAGGGATAGATTCCTATCCATCTTAGCTAATTTTCATTTGAATGATAACACCAGTGCAAAGAAGAAAGGGGAGGCAGGTTTTGACCCTCTACACAAGGTTCGTCCCATGTTCGAGTTGCTCAGAAGTAGATTTCAATGTGCATACCAACCGGCAGAGGATGTGACCATCGATGAAGGCATGTGTGCATTCAGAGGGAGGCTAAGTTTCAAGCAATACATGCCTCAGAAACCTAGCCGTTATGGCATCAAGTTATATATGCTCTCTGAATCTGATTCTGGGTATATTTGGAACTTCGACGTATTTTGCGGTCAGGACAATGTTGTGAAAGATGTTGTTACAAGGCTTCTTGGAAACTTAGCCGGAAAAGGGCATACTTTGTATACAGACAGGTACTATACAAGTCCCTTGCTTGCCATGGAATTGGAAGGTCTCCAAACGGGGTTGGTAGGAACAACGCAAAAAAATAGGAGAGGGATGCCCAGTGCTCTTCGTAATCCTCAACTAAGTCGTGGGGAACAAGTTTACAGGAGGAAAGGTAATGTACTCGTGTTATGTTGGAAGGATAAGCGTGATGTATACATCATAAGTACACGACATACATCAGAAATGGTGACCTATAGTGATAGAAGAGGTAACCAAAGAACTAAGCCAGCTGCAGTGGTGAACTATAATAAGAAAAAATTTGGTGTAGACCTTTCTGACCAGCGTATGTCCTATGGTGTATTTGACCACCGTAGTATGAAATGGTGGAGGAAATTAGCTTTCCACATGATTTTGATGACAGTACAAAATGCATGTGTCTTGTATAACCAAGTTACAGGGAAAAAAATTCCAATGACATCTTTCATGAAGGAACTCTGCAGTGACCTTGCAATTACTCAGGAAGAACCTTCATCAGGACCTGGTCCCAGTGGAGGTCATCTAACCCGTCTCTCCGGAAAACATTTTCTCAGTAGAATACCAATTCCCCCAGAAAAGAAAAAGGCTCAAAGAAGATGTAAAGTGTGCTCTGACAAGGGTACAGAGCAAGCAGGGAAGGCAAGGAGAAAGGACACATCTTTTGAGTGCAAAATTTGCCATTTAGGATTTTGTGTATCTCCATGCTTTCAAATATATCATACAAAAAAAAATTATGTAACATAAATAGTCGATAAAAATGATGCTCACACTTCACATAATGGTATTTGAAAGGAAAATGTATATTTAATTTTAATTGTGATTATCATTTGTATTACAAATCCGGAATTTTCAATTTTCTTTTTTTAAGAAAATTGATTATTTTTGTAGAGATGGCAAAAATATTATATTATTTGCGTATATTACACCTAAACACATAATTAAAGATAAATTTATAAACAATATGGTCGTCTTTATTTTCAATTTCTATGTATTGTAGTAAAATTATTAAAAATTTCTAAACTTTCGTAAAAACGCCCAGCACTGGGGTAAGGATGAGGCTTTAAAGCGCTAGCACTCAAAGTGTTAAGATGCAGTGAGGCAAAATATTCCGTACTCAAATAGCCGAGAATGACGTGAACTCCCCTGTCGTAACGGAGTCAATGGTAGCGTTCGGCTGAACCAGCAGAAGCCTAGAACACTGAGTACGGCACGATTGTTGCTAGCGTAAAAATGGTGTCAGATCAGCAGCATGCTTATTCCACGGATAGCCTTCACGGGGAAGTTATTACAGCTCTCTCAATACCTACTATTATACTAGTTCATTGCCGTCAATAACAGCAAAAAATAGACGAGGTTTTAATTTATATTTCGTTAAAAAAAAGGAATTCTCTCTCCTTCAATTAATCTGTATCGACCGATTTCAAATTCCCTGTGAATGATTTTAAAAACTCGGGTAATTTCCATGACACCTCACGACTTACGCCGAATTGCAAAACACTGAAAGTTGTATCATTAAACTGTTGTCATTGGAATCTCATAATTTGAAGGTGAGTCTTGATGAAAGCACGCAGTCCGTATTGCAGCGGGCAGTCTGCTTTTAAACAGCAGTCTCGATGGTCGACATTAATTCCGCTAACTCGCTTATCATTGTCATCTCAGTGCGTTGGACTGAGTCGTTTATCCTTCGCTGAAAACCGATATGATGTGGTGGGTTCCGGTGAGAACCAAATCGAATTACAGAGACTGGCTACCACCAAAACACCAAGCACAGTCGATGAATTAGTCCACTAATATTTCAAAAAAGGATCCACACCTGTTGTCACCCATCGCGCATTTAAATGAGTTTACAAAAATCGCAACTCGCGTCGCTCACGGGGAAATCGATGCGACTTTTTAAAACTACATCCATTTATTGTGTTCCGCATACACGGTCCCTCTAAGCCTAGCTTGGCTTGTCAGAGGGTTTCACACACATGCATACTATGCGGCACATTTCAGAATGATATATAAAATACTTAACAACATCTTATACAAATAAAACTTGGGAACATAAAATTCAGAGCATTTTGGCATTACACATTTTGAAGACACAAGAATTTATTCCAAATATGGATATTGAAAATTACCGGATAATTATTTATTATTTCCCCCAGTAACCATGCATATACCTTTGAGGAGAAATAAGTAACAATCAGGGTTGTTAACCTTCATAATATAATTACTGCAAAATATGCTCTGTGCTTATTGTCGCGCTTCGGATACTTGAACACCGATGAATAATCGACCAAAGTGACAGCATAAATCAACCTTCCATGGAATGGATTGTAACCTCCCCTTTAGAATCCCTTTCATTAAATTCTGTAGAAGAGAGAGCCACAATATTGAACACTGTGTTTATAATTTATTCCCGTCATCAAGATGAAGTCATATTTTAGGGAATAGGCAACGGGCTACAATTGATTTTTTTATCTGTTACGCATTTAAGTGAAATCTTGACATCGTTGCACCAAATTTGGGTCTCGTTTGGGTCCCGGCTACATAAAACGTCGAAGTTCAGCTTCATCATATTCAATGTTATATTGTGATGTGTATTTCACAGTTAACTATGCCGCTCAAACCACCCACTGAGGTCAGATATATATGTGATAACTTAAGATAAGATTAATATCTTTGAACGATATTTACAGTAAACGGATGAACATAATGGCCCAGTTTTCTAGTTATAAAAGTATAATTTTGGATCCCAAATCAAATTAGCAGTCTTCGGCAGTCTACTTGATGTTTTTCTACCTCCCTCAAGCGTCATCTGATCGACGAACTTAGGCCTCCCTATCAGCCTAAATTTCCTTAACTGTACTCTATTTTCCCTAGTCGCTACATCCAAAAATATTTGTCACGTTCATTCACACGCATCGAATGCAAGTAACGAGGAAAAATTAGGCATCACTGACGTTTCTTTGAAATAAATACTCCGTGAATAAAGGCAAATATATTCGTTATTTTTGCAGTAATAATAAGGAAAATGGGTGCAACGGTATTTATTTATTTTCACATATTGCCAAGTAGTCTAAGCTTGGTGGTAGCATTAGATTTAAAATAAAAGAATGCAATGTATACCTATCTAAGATAAAAATAAAGGGACAGAAAATAATTCATTCGAATACCATACAACTAACAAATGAAGTTTCAACCAAATAACCCAATTTCCTTTCCTCCATAATAAATCACAATCAAATCAACCAAGAATCGATGAACACTTGCTCTTAAACATTTTAGCATATGCTGGGAATATCTCAAAAATATCTTCAGTTAAATCGTTCCACTCCTTTATCCCTCAATGCAGGAAGGATTTTTTCAAAATGTTTGTTTTCTGCCTCTTGAATTTAATTTTGAATTAATGATAGTTCCTTCCTGTGTATCAGGGTGAGTCCAGCTTTTGACCTATTTCCTTCCATCCCCGCTCTTTTTTAAAGGCTTCATAGACCCAATATGACCTATTTATGGTTCTCCTTCCTTTAAATGGTTTCCACCCCAAAGACTCTAGCATAGCTTTGACACTGCCCCCTCTTCTATGCCTCCGAATGTGTGAAAAAGTATGATAACACTGTCAAAAGAAGGTTTTAGAAAAAGGCAAAAGCACGAATTTTGAGTCTCCACGAGTAAATTTAAGTTCCAAGAATTTTGAGTAAATAAAAGACGAGGAAGAATAATGCGCAACCTCGAACGTGTTAGTTTTAGTTAGGAGACTTCAGCCGTTTCCACATTGGATGAGGAGGAAAACCAGGAAGACGATATTGAAAGTAAAAAATGAGAAACCACGTGAAATTGCGAGAGAGGACAAAAAATAGCTCAATGACATTGGAAGTGGTTTGATTGCGTGTTGAGGGGTGATGGATTGCTCAAATCTGCTGCGGTGGAAAAAACGCTGTCACATTAGAAAGGGTAGTATTAGTGTTATGGATATATGAAGCAATAAAAAGATGCATATATACACAAAGAACAGCGGTCAGAAAGTATCTATGTTTATAACGGTAGGCTTCCCAGAAAAACATAACCGTAACCACTGACGTCATATTGAAAACAGTATGTAAAAATGAAAAGTACCTCAAGTAACGACAATCTTTAACTTCAATTTCATGATTTCCGTAAATCAAATAAATATTGAAACTTTATAAGTAATGATTAATCCATCTACTACCAAAGAATGATTCCTCCACAGCTGCAACGGAAGAAGTCCTCAAGTCTTTAAAAGGGCGCATCCCTATACCTTTAATAACGTTTTATTATGAATTATTACTTGCTAAAGACAAGCGCCATCATCTTGAAAATTTCTATGGAATATTAAGTAAAACTTTTCAAAATTTTACCTTTATCTCACATTGAAATATTTTGCCACTGTACTTCATCCTCAACTCATATATTCGATACAGAAAAATATTAACTGGAGCCCATTTTACTTTCTCTAAAAATTTCAAGATGATAACCTAAATTTTAAAGGATTCTATCCAAAGCTTCAAGTGAAAATACGATGGATCGTGCGTCCTCTAAATAAGCCGTTTGCTCTAATGCCCTCTCAACTTTGAGATTATAGCGTAAACTAAACATAAGTGTTCTTGACTAACTACTAATGAAATAGACAACTTACACACATCAACAGTAGTCATTTTATCTTCTGATATATAACCACAAGATTCTTTCTTCGTCGTGACTAAACTGCTTGCGATTAGACCTCAATAATGGAGTCGAGACGGCTTTTTGTCCGCCACCTCAAGAACTGTTTGCAGATTTGCAAGCCGGGCGCTCCTCTAATGGATCGCACGTGTAGGCACTCATATCTAATGAGGTAGGACCTAAAAAAAAGTCTTCGACAAGTGATGAAATCATGTGAAAGGTCCTTGCCACCGCAATCCTATTTTGTAATGGCTTGCATTTCACTCGAATGCGATCCAGTCCAGCGCGCCAGTTAACCGACATTTTTCTGGTGAGGCACATTTTGTTTTTCACTTGTCTGTTCCATCAAGAATTCAATATTTTTTCTAAAATATAAAAGGAAAATGGAAAACTAATGCTGGAGCTAAGCGGAAATAGACTTAGAGGAAGACCCGGAAATGGACGGGAAAAAATGATGGGAAGATATAGGCATTTGGAATGGCTTCGTTTGCCCCCAAGCCAAGCAAAGCTGGAAAATGATTTGTATGCACAAGTTTATGTTTGCATGTATAAAATAAAAATTAAATCCACGTTGAAAAGGAGAAAAAGAAAAAACTCCGAAATTTCCAGCCCTTTCTTTCTCGCTCAAAATCATGTTTAAACCCAACGGTTGATTTTGATTGTATATTGTGCAGAGCTCAACCGGAAATGAGAAACCGAGAACTAATGACTATTAACCATGTCCATACGATTTGCACGGGATTGCTCATTGCAAGCCGTTGGTGGCGTGAAGTTTCCTAGCGTATGAATATTAAAATACAAAAAAATGTATTAGTTTCTCGCTAAAAAAAGCCAAATCCGCTGGGCCATTCTTCAAAACCGTATTAACGAAGATGCAAAAATCGCTCAAAATGTAATTTGACGGAGAAGTTCACACAAATTTAACACAGAAATTTATTAGAAATAGATAGTTAGAATTCCTATTTGTGACTGCACGCGATGGGTACTTGATAAATGTTCTGAAAGACCAGGTGGATCACTATAATTGAAAATGCAATACTTCAGATTGATCTTTTATGACAAAAAAAGATAACTCTCAAGTTCAACCGCTCTACATGTCGACCAAGAGCTGACTGCCTACCCACGGCACCGGAACACGTGGGGAAGTTACACAATTTGGCATATTCAACCAACACAAAATTGACTTAACCCTGAAAAAAAATAATAACGAATTACCTTTGGTGGGAATTGCAACTGGATTACAAAGGCTTCAAACAGTGGCTACATTTCGGGAGCCCGAGTAAAGCCCAAAACTTCATAAGATATTGAAAGAGGTGTAGACATTTCAGGATGGTTGTGGATGAGGCAGTAAAAGATAATAATTAAGTGAAGCAGTTTATTTCAAAAAGAAGCGATAAAATACGACGAAAATAATTCTTATCGAACTTATTGCGCAGGAGATGATATTTTCTAACTTCCAAGCATTTTTCAGATAACTCTTAAACCAATCAAAATAAGCCTTTTAAAAAATGAAAATTGTACGTTCCGTTTTAAAATTTCCAATGGTATTTAGAGAAAACTTTGCTATTGCTACCTTATGGTCACTTATTCCCTCAACAGTGCTCACGTTTATTACCTGATGAGGTGTATTTGTCGCTAATAAATTAAGAATACTCTCTCCTCTATTTGGTACGGTTGCTATTTGAAATAATGAATCTGATGTATTAACGACTCTCAGATCACTTTACCCCTTTCTTCAGGAATGAAACCATGCGCTTGTGGTGATCTTGGTGATTGGTCACCCCCTGCCAGACACCCTAGCGGTGGCTCTCAGGGTATTTTGTAGATGGCGATTACATGCTTTTACGTGCTGCATGCTGGTGGTTGGTCACCCCCTGCCAAAGACCCGAGAGGCTGCTCGCATGGAGTTATGCAGATGTAGAAGAATAAATAGAGTAGTGCACGTCGGTGAAAACTCACACCCTGCCAAACACTAATATTTCTATGACCGTGCGGTGTGCATGTGGCGGTGTGGCGGCTGCATGTTGGTGATTTGTCACCCCCTGCCAAACACCCTAGCGGTGGCTCTCAGGATATTTTGTAGATGGCGATTACATGCTTTTATTTTTCCATGCGCTTGTGGTGATCTTGGTGATTGGTCACCCCCTGCCAGACACCCTTGGCTCGCATGGAGTTATGTAGATACAGAAGATTAAATGAAGTAGTGAAGGTCAGCGAAAGCTCACACCCTGCCAAACACCTTTGAGGAACCTCGTCACCTGAAACATGTGGACAAGCTAAAAATTGGGGTGGGGGGAGAAAAAGGAGCTTTTCGCGTTCCCCCTCCACTCACAAAATTTCGGCGTTGCCAATTCAGCGGAGGCAATGGGCGTCAATTTGATCACTTTTCGTAAAATCCTTATTTCTCATCGTAGAACCTCGATCAAAAGACGCATTTCATCGCTCAACGGCAATGAGTATGATAGGTGTAATTGTTTACCTCCAAGTACTGGCATTAGTAAAGTAAAAAATGTACTACGAAAGGTCATATCGGCAGCGGTTACCTCATACTGTGACGCCCGTCTCGCGACGACCCGGATTATCTCTGAGAGCCCGAGAAAGGGTTCGAAAAAGGGTCGCCCTTCCGTCCAGTAGAGCTGACCATTTTTTGGCCCCAGAAAATTACCACTAACCGTCAGTTTAATGAAATCGATAATGGACACTTGCAAGACATTACTTGTCAATATTTCTTCTGAGTGTAAAATAAAATTGTCGCAACGAGTCGAGATGAGTAGTTTTAAAATCAACTTTAAATCAATTGTTACCTTCTTCGTCCTAATAATAATTCGCCGTATAAAACCGTGAAAACGTGTTTAGAAAATAAAAGACCCAAAAGAAACGACCCAATAAATTCAAATAATTAGATACACATAGAAAAGGGGAGAAAGCAAAATTATGATATGAATACGAAGTAAATTGCATCAGTAGCAGTCAGATGGGAGTCAAAAGGGTACTCCACTACACCACATTGTTACTCGAGGCCCTCAGTAAGAATTTCCTCTGAGCCTACTATGGTCCACTAGAATGCCAATAGGAGAATAATTTGTAAGAGGCGTGTGACTTACCTCGTCAATAGTTCTATTATCGCGATCCCGTCGCGACGCTTTGCTTGAATGGCAGTCCCACCGAGTTGATACTCATTTGCAGCCGCTAAGGCAGGAGGGGACTCGTCTGAACCTCAGTGAGGCGGCATTTCCTCAGCCGTTTAGCGCCAATTGGGCCCAAGCAGACGTCTACTAGACGCAAGGCGGATCTCCATTCTTCGCCCCTCTATTCCACCGGCAATTTCACATTAGTGCCTTCAACAAAAGCAGCCGCTTCCACAAGCACCCGTTGCATTATAAACATTCGCCCGCCAATTCAAGGACTCAAACCAGGAGCATGCCATTCCCGACTTTAATAGACGATTTTGGCTCATTTGTCGGCCTCGCTAGCGGTGGAATGAAGTCCTTGCCTGCCAAACCGAAGGTCGTGGGTTCTAGTCCCGTCTGGCTAGTTGGTCCCTATACCAGTGGCGATACAGATGGGGGCGCGCCTCCCCCCCCTGCGGGCCCGCCCATATTGCCTAACATCGCAGAACCACACTTTTAACTTTTTTTATATCATAAGATGGCATTGTCTTGTATATGTGTGTAATAAATTCAATTAAAATTTTCTTTAACTCGGCATGTGACCTGATTATTTTTATTGGGATAAAAGTAAAGGTGACTCAAGATATCTTTTACACCCCCCCCCCCTCGAGTTTTTTCTGCCCCTCTATCCATGGCATTGATGATTGTTTCGTGCATAGTCAATGTTGGAACCCTTCATAAACCCGTTATAAAGGCCATTTAGCGTAGTTTACGGGGAAGTTGGAAATAAAAAAAAACTAGAGGAAGCGGAATTCGATTTCGTTTCCATATTTTAGGCTGTAAGCCAAATCGGTAAAGCACATTGCCATTTTGCGAAATTTCCATCTGACCGAATGAATTCCTGTTGGAAAGGCCGCTTCTCATAGTTCAAGTGCGAAATAAAATTGAATACGATAGTGTATTGTATAAATATTTATACGATAAAACTACATGATGGGTCTGCAAGACAGCGAAAGGCGTAGAGAAAAATTACAATATTTCTAGAGGAGTACTTGAACTATTCGGCGATGTAAATATTACATATGCCTGAAGGTTTTAATCGTATAAATATAAAAAGAAAACCAATATCATATTTGAAGCTCACCTAAATTTTGAACTTTTCGGCCAAACTTATAAACGCTAATAGAGACCATGACACAGTCTAAATTTTTTTTATGAATATAATACTTGTTCATTGAACGTCTCACTAAACGAAAAGTCCTCATTATTCAGAATTCAAATTACAATAAACTGCATGGTTCCAAACAGTCCATAAAATCTAGTTTTAAGAAATATCTAAATAATTCATTGCACAAAAACTTATGCTGTATAATTGAGGTACTTTAATTTAAAATAGTAGTTTATTACAGCAGCGATAAATTTTTAGACTAATGTCACAAATTTCACATACATAATATTTAACTTCATCGCATAATTTTTTATCGCATTCATTTTATTTTTTTAATGTAGTGGCATGTTAAAATCACCCATTTAACTTGATACAACAGAATTACTGACAATTTTTCCAGCATATTCATAAACGAAATTTATCATACAAATACTTGCAAAGTATAGCATAGGTCATATGGATAGAAGGAGATTTCATGAACTTGGTTTAAGTAAGTCCTTTTAATTGAAGGGATGATCAAGTAAATATGGACCCCAAACCTTTACCTTGCGACACAATAAAATTTTATTTAGGTTTAAATAAAAATGAGAGTGTTTTACCTTGGTGTTGTTATGTTCTCAAGAATGCATTTCCTATCCTCCAGCTCCCTCCAAAGTGCGTCTTAGGCCTAAGCAGTTTCCTGTTTACGTCAATTATAGCTCCACTAGGGTGAGGATAAGGTGATTTCGCATGAGTCCAAAGATAGCCCAACATGAAATACAAGGCAATCTGGAGTCTTGATAGCCATGAGCTCAAGCGTTCACCATTATGCACTCACCTCCACTCAAGTCGCCACTCAAGGTGTTAGATGGAGGAAGGAATTTTTTTGTTTCTACCCCGTCCGAATAAAGTCATCTATTAAGTACCCTGAATTCATTTACCTTGGGTGCAAAATATACCCATTACTATGGTCAAGCGAAAGCGACGGAATTTATAATTTCGAGTCATAATTATAATACTAATAATAATTATGTCTTTATAATTCAAGCGACTTTAGGACAACATTGTCCTCTCTTACAATTAACTTGATTGACATGCACAAACACCCATGCCCTGGATGGTGGTCAAGCCATCCAGGCGGGATCCGAACCCGCGACCTTTAGGTTAGCAGTTGGGGACGTTACCCCGGCGCCCACCGAGGCCGGCAATTACTTATTTGTGCACGTGTAAAATCATTTCTGGCTTGATTTTGTGGAAGTTCAATATATCCATGATAAAAGAACACAAAGGTAATTTACACGCTAATTCAAAACTCAACAGCCGATCATGGTTTCAACACTTTGTGTCATTTTCATGGCGCGGTTCATCTCCTTGAAAATTACGCAATGTGTTGAAACCAAGGTCGGTTGATGAGTTTTGCATTGAGTGGGTGAGAAGCCAAGGGTTACAAGTGATTTCTTTTTTCTAATCAGAGTTAGGTACAGACATTAGGCATGGATAACGAACGAGATAAATTAGATATTTTGTACTGCATTTGATTTTCCGATCGATACAAGTACAGAACAGAAACTCACTCGTATTCCTTGGCAACCAAGTTTTTGCGTATTTCTTCTAACAATTATTAACCTTCCTGTGTTAAGAAAAATATCGCTTGTACCCCTTGGCTTCTCATATCCTCAATATGATGAGGAATAAGTGCTATAGCATACATGTACATTTCTATGCATAAACAACGAAGTTGTTTGAGCTGAAGCGGTAGAGTGAAATATAGCTGCAACCTTGCTGCCATTGGAAATGTTACGTAGGATTATTTTTTTCATCAAGGCACAAATATATCAAAGATTATCTTCTATTAGCACTAACATTACACTCACGTCCTAAGTCATCTGTTTCATTTGCTATTTTCTAATGTGTACATAAGAGTTGATGAACCCATTTTTATCCGATTTACTTCTCCATTAAGTAAAGCTGACCGTTCTTTAAGCACAATTCCACCAAATTTAAAAGCGTTTATCTCATATTTTTTATCCAAGGAATCATGATATTTTCTTACTGTTAATGGGGTCATTGCTTTTTTCAATGATTCGGGCACGCATTCAGCAAAAGTCATAAGCCCTTTTAAAGCTTCTGGTAGGACTTAAGTAGTTATTAAAATAAAATGAAGATTTGATGCATTTTCATGAGTAAACTTATCGCCACAATACCAATAATATTTCACAGTAAAGGTTTCCAACATTTATCTCTTGTACCTTCATAGTTAATTCATGTGTACAAATTAGTGATGGGTCGATTCCAAAATTTTATCGATTCCGATCACGATTCCGATTCTGACATTTCGATTCCGATTCTACCGATACCGATTCCATCGATTCTGGTGCCATAGGCTCCAAGAAAAATATCACTTAATTCCAGGCAACAAGAAAACCACTTTAAAAAATATTACTCTGTGAAAGAGTCAGTTGACAAAAGCATCTTTCATATCAGCACTATGTAATTAAAATATAATAGCTAAATTTCAAAACAGAACATACCTGAAAAGTGGTGTTACATGATAGGTATTACTTTAGAATATTGGCACTCATAATATGTCGACCATATATATGTATCCAAACTACAAGGGAGAGCCCTGAGCACAGAAATTTTCATAGCTGTAATAAAGATTACATAATACGTATATGAATCATGTAATATTTGGCCCTTTCAAATTCTCAAGCAGAAAAACCAATAATTCTACATGCTCAGCCAGCAGGTTTTGACGTCTCCATGTTACAGTATTACTGCCTGCAGAAAATTGCCTTTTGCTACATGCTTTTGTCATTGGGCAAGTACTTTCCTACCAAAATTGCAAGATTTCGGAGGCTTTGGAATTGTTATTAAAAATAATATCAACGATTTTTTTGGATCTTGAATCTTCGTGGAATTCAAGTGGACGAAGCGTACGAACTATAGAACTAAACTTTACTTTTGTAGAGCCAAAAAAATACTATAATTCTCACGTCATTTAATCAACCTTAAAATCTCTTGCTTTTTTAAGTTCAAGAAAGAAACTAAACGCTACAAATGAATATCACATCGGACGGACGCAGTAATAAAAAAGGCTAAAAGAGCCTTGTGGTGTGAAAACTCCCTCTTCCACGCGATTCACCTCGGCGAAGGTGGAAAGGGAAAAAGGGTATCGGTTGTTGCCTTTCGCGGAAAGTTCATTTTTCTCTCTCTTAAGTATGCTGATTTAATCTCTTCACTTTACTTCAATACCCGAGGCATATTTCTTATGCGTGGGATGGTTCCGAAAAATATCCAATCCTTAGTATTTTCACTCGAGTAATGCGCTAAATGTTCCAGTCGATCTATACATAATCCTTTTTAACATCCTCAGTTTAGTGTTTTAAGTCAATCAAGACGATTATCCATGCTTTAAATGACGATTTTCAAGACTAATGTTTTAAAAAACTTGAAAAATCGGCCTGTTACCGAGCCTTAGAGTTCCGCGGCGTGTAGTACAGCCTCGACGCGCGATTGAAAAATCGCTCTTATTTCCTTCCCCAAACTTTTTTTTCCAAGATTTCTAATTAGTACTCTTTAGATATCTCTACTTTATATCGTGGTTCAAATTTTCCGTGTTATATTTTTCGTAAACGAAAGATACTGTCTACTTTATGTCAAATTTCACGTGAAAAACGGGTCGGCTATTTTGCGTTGTAAAACCAGACAGATGAGAGCCAAAATCTTCAAAAGTCATTGAAAGTATAGGCAAAGCACCAGATCAAAGGAATTTTGCGTTTTTATTCCATACAACTCATACCAACGCAAAACCACTTGGATAAATTCAAAGATTTTTTGAGGAAAAACGATATCTCGCGTGGCATTGAAAAATTGGTCATGTTTGGGCCTCTGTATCTCACTAAAGGTTCGTATTTATGTAAAATGGCATATACATCTATATCTGGTAATGATTAATGAGTATTTACGCTATATTTTAAGTCTCTATCCCCAAAAAGGTCATTTTGGACTTTATTCCAGCTTTTTCCGATTTCGGACCAGTGTGTAAAGTGTGTGTGTGTAAAGTAGACAGTATCTTTCGTTTACGAAAAATATAACACGGACAATTTGAACCACGATATAAAGTAGAGATATCTAAAGAGTACTAATTAGAAATCTTGGAAAAAAAAGTTGGGGGTAGGAAGACGATCGGCCGCCGCGGCTGGCGTAAAGGTATTCGGCGCCCACGTCGACAACTATAGTGTATTCGGCAAGCTGAAACTACCAGGCCAAGGCAATAGAATGACTTATCGGCTTTAAAAACTGCATTATTACATGAGTTTCATGATAGCGCTTCCTGTCGGCAGATTGCTGGACCTACTAGCCTCGAAAGCTCTGTACCCTTAACTACTCGACTCGACATTCGTAATGCTACTCGAAACGCTCGAGTCGAGTACCAACTACTCGATTGACTTGAATTTTCGAGTACTCGCACATCCCTAGAAGATATGTGTTTTGTTATTACGATTACGTGGCGCGAAAATTCAAATGACTGTTGGAAACGCGGTCGTATATTTTGTTGTTTGAAGTACTACTGGAATCGGAATCGATTTTTCACCTTGGCAAGTACTCGTATTCGATTCCGGTTCTTGGTCGAGAATCGAGGAGTCGAAGAATCGAGGAATCGAACCGACCCATCACTAGTACAAATTTAATGTGAATTTATTATACGATAATATAAAAATTTTGTTCATTTCTAAAACGAAGAGCAGTGAAATTAGAAAAATAATTTATTAAATAATTGACGCTGGACTAATATCACATAGGAGTATCACATCTCAACACCTGAAACCATTACGTTTACAGGACAAATTTGGGAAGAGTTCACCCCTGCCCTAACACCATGCTGCGTATATGCTGAAGGCAGAGGTAGGCTGAATCTGACATGTTTTGAGAGGGAATGGAATTATATATATATGACATTTTAGAAGACAATGGAGAGAGAAAAGAGAAGGCTGAAAATGACCGACGGAGCAAAGAGTGGCCGCAATAAAACCAAATAAGAGATCCGGAAATTAATAATTGGAGACCAGGTTAGGTACATGGAACCTGCCAGAGGGCAAAAAAAACCATTCGTATTAAAATATGAACAATGGCACTGTCCATACAGCTCTATTCTCCGAACGATCCAGCTTTCATTCCACTAAGCCATCAGAGCCTGGTGATGACATAACGTGCTGAACCGCTAGTTGGTGGAAAAATGAAATAGGGTGAAGAGTAAATGTGTTTTCATTTACAAACCATTTGTAACTAGAAGCTCCCCAGAAGTATTTTGTCGGTAAATTTTGCTTTTACCTTTCCCAGAAAGAGAATTAGCAATTCTTATGTGTAAAACTCATTGCTTCACGTTCAAAATTTTCCTTTCCAAATCCGTATAGTGCTGAAATTTCAGCTAATAAAGCCATCCAATTGCAAAAATTAGACTCGATTTGAAAGAATATAAGTCCATATTGCTACGTAAAAGGAAACCAAATGCATGTGCAACGTAAAAATGCTTCGGGTTGCGACACGGAAATAACGTAATTGAAACTAGGCTTCCGTATGAAAAAATGGGAAAACACCTTACGCTGCTGCATCGCAGGAAAGGATTTCCATCCAGAAAATAAAATTTTCAGTGAAAATCATTAAAATAATGATGGACAGCAGGCTTTTGTAAAATGAAATGTAGAAACAAAATATGAAAAAAATGAACCGTATCCTCTGCGCAGTGGTCGTATACTGTAACCACCAGGTTACCACTCTTAGTTAAAGAGAGGGAATTTCTAAGGGAATGCAATAGACCTGTAAATGTTAAACTGCGTTTTTTTATTAAATTATTGGTTATATAACCCCATATATGGGTGATTCGTGGACAGCTCCAAATGGACTAGAACTATACAAAATTTGGTTGAAATCTGAGATCCAGTTTTCGGACGCTTCCCTTGTAAGAAGATAACTTCCGGAGTGTGTTTTGCGACACTGCTATTCCTTATATCTTTTAATTTCTCCTCGTCAAGAAGTCTCTCTCGCTGACCGGGGAAGTATCTTGCGCGGAAGCCGTTGGAAGGCACATTTCCCGCTTCACTGGACTTTTTACTCGCACGGCAAAATTAAATTCCACGCCTCGCCTCCCCAAGGCATTTAAGGCAATTTATGTTGGGGACGAGCGGGTTGAATTCGTGCAGCAAGTGACATGAGAGGACGCTTTTAGCTATAGACTCCCGGGTGACCAAAGAACTTTATTAGCATGGGCGACCCGAGAAAGGAAATTGAATTTTTATGAAGCTCATTCACGGTTCACCAATCTATTTTTTAATCTATTGTGTCACGTAATACTCAAAGCAATACCCTCCTAAGTGGATACGATTCAGAGATGTTATCAGAAAAAAATTAAAAATCGGAATATTAATCAATCCAACGCAAGTTAAATATGAAAAAGTTGGAATTGAAATCTTGGTGGGTATTATGTATTAAATTGTTTTGGATGCCATTTATATGAAATTTAACCACCTTACGCTGCAAAACATGGCCTTCGGTAAAAAATTACTGTTGATAATTATTTATTTCAGCTATTAGTAAACCTAAAGACAACACATTTTGAGGTACATATGTCTTAACTACAGTGATACTCCAAATTTTCATATAGAGGTATGTACATTAAAAAAATTCCGTTGATTGGGTACGACAAAGTTAGTATTTACACCTCCAGAAACCAAGGAGGGATTTATTTTTATTTACTCAAAGGTCATGTTAATTTTCTTATGTTAATGATATCCTAAAAAAGCAAAAAATGGGGTTAATAGTTCAAAGGTTCAAATTAATAGAACACGAAGTAAATATCAACACGAGATCACAAGGCAACCAATTCAAAACTGACAACTTTGGGGGTGAGTTAGGTTTATTTAATTTCTTTCAATCGTGGCCCTTTCCGATACATCTGAGGCATGGGCGTATATAAGGGGGAACAGGTGGACATCTCTCCTCCTCTCAAATGAAGAATATAAAGAAAATATTAAATACTGTTAGTCTGAATTAGTTCGGTGAATATTAAAGAAATATAAATAGTGCGCTACGGTGTGGCCGTAACATGCAGTGATAGCCTTTTATATAATTTTATTAGTAAATATTTAAATTAGGGATGAGTCGATTGTAAATTTCGATTCTCGATTCCACCAATTCACGAGCTCCGAATCGGAATCTAGAATCGATCGCCTCAAGTTGATTCCGATTCAATTGATTACATGAAGATAAATATTTTGAAAATACACTAAGAGCTTGGGGCATAAAGGCCGCCACATACCTAAGCCCTTGTGGACTGTGCAAAGTAAGTTGACTGTTAAGTTCACAAGTTATACCTGTATTACCTTTATTAAAGCAGAGGGTATATTATCTACCAAAATACTAGTTCGCTATTCTTAATAAATATAATTTGTAGGCCACTTAATTGTCTTTGTAATTTTATTTAAAACAATTCTCAAATTTTTATGACAGCAATGCTACTGAAAAATCAATATCCCACTTGTTAATACGAATAATCATGCATGAAATCGGAATCGATATGAAAGAATCGGAATCGGAATCGAAAAAAGTGGAGTCGGCTCAATCCTAATTTAAATATAAATATCATGGGGTGAATAAAAGGGAGGGGGCTGACACGTCCCCCTCTCAATGAATATCTATAAACTCAAATGACCTGAGGATAAAATATCGTAACACCCACTCAATATAAGGTGGTGCGCATCCCAGCATTTCCGCCTCGTAGGACGCTAAGATCTGGATCTTCAGCGGAAAGCATTCAGCCTTCAGTCCTGAGAATTATATCGGTCTTTTCGACCATCTCACTTCCCTTGTCCTTGAGCTCAACAGAGCTTTACCACAGCGACTAACTCATTTGTTTGCATTCTTTTTTGTGACCAGACGTACTTTCGCGGCGTGATCCTTTGCGGAAAGGGTTAATGGCTTTCGGAAGTGGGGTTGCCAAAAAAAAAAAAAGAGGTCTGCTTTAAACCCATCTGATAAGTGCTGACACGAAACCAATGTTGTGCATTTGCGAGTTCTTCCTGTGAATGTTGGCCATAGGAGTAATGACACGGGCGAAAGCATTTGCTCTGAAGGCGGGTTAACAATTTTCTTGGCAACTCTATTATATTTGCAATAATGTTGCCCTTAACGCCGGCCTCGGTGACGGCGGTATAAAGTCCTTGTCTGCCAAGCCGAAGGTTCGAGTCCCACTTAGGTAGGTTGCATCCAGGGCATGGATGTCCGTAAAAGTTTATTTTTTAAATGTAATGAAAATTCCGATGCAAAAGCTAATAGCGTCGTTTTCGGCGGTGTGGCAATAGGTAAAATAATTAAATACGGTTACACTAAATACTACTTATTCTCACAAGAAAATAACAACATAATGCAATGCGATAAACCTGCGGGAGACAGGCTATTAGCATACACCGCAACGAATTTTCCGCAGAAAATTAAAAAAATGCATAATCCACATTCGTAGCCATCAGAATATGTCCCATTTTTATTCCTGAGCGAAACTTCAAGTATAAGACAGCATCAAGAGTCACATTTTAGATGGAAAAATCAATGCCTAATTTCCATTTTTCCCATTTTTCAATCCACGGTATTAACAATTAGCTACATGGCGTCCGGAATAGGCAGGTTTTCCTTCGTAATCAATACGAATAACTATACTAGTACTCATCACCAGGAGGGTATAACGACAAGATGGGCCAACATATTCAAAAGAAACATAATGTAGCATAGTAAAAGTCTACTCAACGATAATAACAGTAATTAGGATGACTAAGTGAAGGGATATATCAATTATATTTTACATCGATAATAAATATTTAATTTTTAATACAATGATAGAATAATAGTCTGTAATTCATAATTAGTTCCTTGCTGAAGATACTTCTTGGTATTGTTATTCTGAACAAAAATTAATGCTTCCAGTGAAATAAATTAACCAGCAATCCTCGCAATGCAAACAACTTATGGTTTCTGTATTTACGCAAATTCAAAGAAAGTTGTTCAGGCATAAATCGTGCACAAGTTTTTAACCTTTTCCTCAAAACGGAACCCAAAAGTTATTCCGTATTTAATCATATTAACCCCGTTCTCTAAATACATACGAACGATGGGACTGATTCGGGACGTATCAAATTTGGTTACTATCAAAGGTATGGGAGGCATTTCAATGAGAGTGGCAGACTATACGTGGCCTGATTACCTCTCCGTCATTGTCCACTCACTTCCAGGCCTTTGAAAGCATTTCCTTTCTGCCTTCCTTCTGCACGCTTTCCCGGTCTGACCTGTTGAGTGGCTTCGCGGGGTGTCTCCGATAACGACGGGCGATTCACATAAAAAAAGTGGCAGTTCCAGCGAATAGCGAGATAAAGCGGTGACTGCGGCGCGCAATGCCCAAATAAAACCAGTGGAAGCCGGCTGGGATATTCATCTGGTCAGCGGACAAAATTCAACCTGCCAGCAGGGCAGCGCGAGCGTTTCGAAAGCTCATTGGGAAAGTGAAGAGGCGGAAAAGTGTTTGGTACTTGAACATACCCTCCCGACAATCTTATCGAATGGAAAGGGCATGAATAACGGAAGAAAGTCACAGAAGCACTTCTGCGTGCTGGTAAAATTAATCATATACATTATTACAGCAAGGTCTTTCCTCTTATTCCGTGTATGCTCGGTTAATACCGCACCTATGGTAACAAATGTACAAAAAAGAGTGAGGTATCATTTTAAACGTTGAATCACTAGATTTTTACGAATAATACAAGCTCAATATCAAATGTCCATATTTATCCATTGATTTGACTTAAAATTTTCGATTTTTCCATTTTGATAACTCGCTCGAGGTATATTGTCTACACACATTTTTTCTTATTCTAAACTTCAAAAAATAAAGCTTAAAAACCCGTTAAATCCATAACTAAACCAAGGAAACGTAACATAAGTAGGAAAAATGTATAAAAATAAAATCTAAGAAGTATAAAGAAAGTTAAACGTTCTCTAAAAGCGACATCATATGTAAAGAACTTAATAGACAACGTGTATCACGAAAAAATGTGTTTTTGCAATAAAACAAGTATAAAGAAAGAATGGTTGGAAGGAAATTACTTTGCTTTTCTACAAAACAAAGCTTATTCAAAAGCAAAGCAAAGCTTTACAAACATAGCTCTACATAGCAAAGCTTTTCTACAAACAAATGTTTTGTAGAAAAGCAAAATAATTTCCTTCCAACCATACAATGGAATTCTACAAAGTAAAGGCCTCAACAATTCAGTGCACAAAGAAAGTACTTTAGGATGCACTTTCTTCTCTATTTAAACCCCAATTACACCGTTTCCTTAACATACTTATTCCATAATAGCATGAAAGTGCGAAATTTTCGCACGGGTTACCAAGTAGGATGAAATAGAGAAGGCCCCAGTATGTTCCGTAGGAGATTAATTTCTGTTGTTACGCAACCGGGCATATCTCAGTGATTAATTCCCATAAAATTTGGGTCCCGAAACGCATACCAACACGATTAATCCACACAATTTTCAAGAATAAGCTCCACCCGAAAAACTTCCCATTTTTTAAAACTTTGAATAATTGTTACAGTGAGGAATCATGTTATACCAAATATTATTAAAAAACGATGAAAATTTTTGATACGACCGAATTTTCGCTGAGAGGTTTCGGAATGCTTTTCCGGCGCGTTCCGGCCGAAATTAAGCACTGGCATACCTGATAAACAGTTCTCTCATGAAATCTTCTCGGGTTCTACACCAGATTAATACAGTCGTATTGGCCGCCGTTTATTTAAACGACTTGTATTCCATTCTCAAAGTATGCTACTGTCTGAATGTGCAATTTCACACTGAACGGAATATTATTCACCAGGAGAAATTTAAATCGTTTATTAGTTCTCTCTTGCTCTCGAGGCGAAGCAGGAATTTCAAAAGAGATGAATGATTCCATTTGAGTAGGATCTACAACCCTACACTAAATATGGCGAGAAAAAGCACAAATACATACACCAATAGGAACCTACCTCACTTGAGAAACACTCTATACATTCCTGCCCATTCGAGAACTCGTACCAACGGCCTTGATAAACGATGAATAAGTCATTCATCGAAACGTAGGCAAAGTTGGAGATGGAGGATCTAACGCGGATGGAAACCCGAGAACTGTTTACGTCACCCATCCGCCGGGAGAAAGATAAATATTTCACAGGCATCTAAAATCGTTTCAGGCTTTTTTTGGTGGAAGTTCGATAAGTCCGTGATAAAAACTTCAAATGGAAATTTCTGCACATTTTCAAGTTAATTTCCATATGACATAATATGTTGAAACCATGGTCGGTAGAGAGGTGTTGCATTGAAAGTGTTGAAATTTCAATTCGAAGTTTTCATGATGGATGTGTCACTGCCATACGTATTCCACTCCATCACTTCATCGGTAGCAGATTGAACATACTAGATGGGCTGATGATGTGAGTTTTTCCACAAGTAGCAATTGCGGAAGTGTCAAAGGATGAATATGAACTGTCGCCATTTCTGGAGAAATTTGAATGCATCGAAAGAGCCCTCGTCTTGATGGTGTAGCCAACGGCGAAATTTCACGGCCGCGAGCGATTATTTAGGAGGAAATGTAGGGGCATGATCTAGACTCCGGGTGAAGAAACGCATTAAAAGCTCCCCTCTGGCGACTTTCCGGCGCTAAAGCGTTACAACCCGGCGGTCATATTCTACCCTGGGCCTCAGAGAAACATTGAATATAAATTCCCCACATTCAGCTACTTTCTCCAGGGATAAAAATATTAGCAACACCTCGGGAATTTTCCACTATTTCCGAGATACGTTCTAGACGGTCATATACACAAGATTTACTCATCTCATCATGTACACAATGTAATCAATGATCACGGTACTTTTTCATAGAAAATATGCAAGGTTAGGTCAGAGCTAACAGGTGAAATACTCATTGCAGAGTTGGAATAAAGTTCAATTTTTTTATACTGCACTTCACTTCTTTGGTAGCGGCAAAAAAATTAACTAAGTGTATGCTATGCGTTTTTAGTGTTTAACATTACAAGGGCGTACCCAGGATCACAGCTAGTGGGGTAGGGGCAAGCCATGGTCATTCAAGTTGTAACACTTTAGCATTGAAAGGGTGAATTAAACCAACACTTTATGAAAATTATAACATCTCTTTAATACATTTAAAACGTATTTGCTTGAAAAAAATTATTTTAGTTATATGTTTTATACTAATATCATTTTTCGTGAGTTTAAATAAAATGTGTTGAAAACATTCGTTCCAATCTAGTCCTGATTTTCCTTAAAGACTTTTGCGATTTTTGCTTCCAGTGGGGGGAGGCTGCCCCCTCCTGCCCCCCGCTGGGTACGCCCATGTAACAATAGTATTTTTACTTAATAATTACTTCAATTCCATTAAGCAACGGACCACACGACACGCAAACATTACGGCCTATTTCGCTTGCGTTTTTTAGCGAGTTATATGCATACTTTTCCCAAAGACACACGCGCATCCCCAACTATTACGTGGTGACATATATCGGAAATGAGAGAAGGCAGAACCAATATTTGCTGTGATTTCTAGGAATAATCTATCAGCAATCCTCAACTCACAGTCCTCTATCTAAGGTTTACGTTCAGCCCTGCCGTTATCAGTATAACCTGCTTTGATATCATATTTCATTCAGTCTGATGGAATATCGTGGCGACATCCATTTAACAGCTGAAAGCGATATTACCGCAAAAAGATTTTGAAAAGCACTAGCCAACATAAGTTCCCCAGGAGCGATTTATCTAAACAAGAAATGTTTAGCTGACGTAATATCCAAAATTCTACTTGAAATTTTCAACTCAATATTCACTGAAATAAGTGAGTGTATAATAACTCACCCTTAAGGCACAGAAGGTTATTCAAGTTATGAAAGGAAGATATGGATATAAAATTCGGAGAGACATTATTTTTTCCCATGATTACAGAAGTTCAAACAAAAACATATGCGGGACAGTTTATACGAGAATTCCATAGTCATTCTGCAAATATTAATTTATCAAACAGACTCTTGATTGACCGGGATGGGGACCGACAACTCAAACATATTTTTCGTGTATTTTATGGGATACGTAAACAAAGTCACTAGGCTCTCTCAATGTCTACAATATCAAAGGGTTGCTCGCGAATAATATAGTTTGATGAATATAGTTTGATGAGTGTCCTTTAAACCATTTTCCATGGTATTCATCATTTTAAAGCCTGTAAATAAATCAACACACAACAAGGTTTTTGATCAACTGTCTGCGAGGAAATTATGTGCTCCCGACGTTTTAATGCGAAGGCCTAAAATTCAAAAAGAGTTCAAAACGATTCATACCCCAATCTTTCCGATTCAAACGATGAATTTCATGTGTACGATTTTTTTAGTTTTAAAAAAAGTACAATCTGCCCTAGTTCTCCCGACACTAGTATCATCCGGTGAATGTGGTTGTAGCAGTCACATCCAAAATGCTACTTTATGATTCGCAGTAAAACTCAATTAATGAATGATCACAATTAAAGCAATATATATAAATTCTGTTAAGTAAAAGGATTATTTTCATTTTTTGTAGCATATTTCAATACTTCTAATAACATAAAAAGTTCCTGTTTTGACGTTGTCTTAGAAAATATTCATATTTCTGTAGTCGTGAATGTGGTTGTAGCAGTCACATCCAAAATGCTACTTTATGATTCGCAGTAAAACTCAATTAATGAATGGTCACAATTAAAGCAATATATATAAATTCTGTTAAGTAAAAGGATTATTTTCATTTTTTGTAGCATATTTCAATACTTCTAATAACATAAAAAGTTCCTGTTTTGACGTTGTCTTAGAAAATATTCATATTTCTGTAGTCGTAGGCCTTGGTAAGGAATGAGACCTCTCTTTCTGAATGCTCTATAAATACTGCAAAACGATGAATTTTCACTCAAGGCAAAGGCAACCCTTTTGTCGACAATAAAAACTGGAGCTGTATTTGGACAGCTTCGCTATATTTTAGTTACGCTAACATAGCCGTAGCTTTTTCCGTAAATAATAACTTATAAATAATAGGACATCAATTTAAATCACCTATTCAATAAAATTACTTAATAGTTTCTATTCCGCTCGACGCCGGAAAATTCCCGGATCACTTCATTTTCACCAGATGACAAACGTAACAACAGCATATAGGAATTGCGCAGATCGGTCTTGTTCACGGATATTCTTGGAATTTCTATTTACTTTAATATAACACTGCGATCGTTTTGAAGCAAACTTTAGTAGATGCTTTAACGTGGCAATATATGAGGAAAATGAGACAAACCTAGAAATGCGTTTTTCCGATACCAAGGAAGAGTTATCGATAATATAATGAGATATCCGCAATAATATGCCTCCTTATCTTTGCCGAGTAAATCTTAAGCAACCGAATACATATATCTCGAAATAAATTGCATTATTTCAAGTAAAATTACGAGAGCAATCCCAATAGTAAGGTCTCCAATTTTTTTAGAATTAGAAAAAACTATTTATTTCCTTAGATATGTATACATCATTTTAAAGATTGATCAGTTATCTAATTTTCTATTTAATCACCATTTTGGTCGATGCGTTATTGTAAACGTTGTGACAATTTTTGTTTGTCCATGTGTTATAAAGTGTTTATAAAAATGCACCGACCGAAATGGCCATTAAGTAAAAAAGTAGACAATTGATCAACCTTTAAAATGATGTATACAGCATATAAAATAATTAGTTTTTTCTATTTCTAAAAAAATGGAGACCTTACTATTGGGATTACCGTCTTACAGGAGACCTGTACATCAATAGAGAAGGAAAAAGAAAAATAGTTCAATGGGATCTTCGTACACCATACGACGAATAATGTTGATGATTCGCAATTACAAATGATTTTGGATGTAGAAAAGAAGCGGAAATTCCACAGAGAAAAAAAACATTCGAACATTCTTAGTCCACAAACATGGGGATATGACGCACTCGATCGGAAATCCAGGTTAGAATCACGCGAATGTTTTTATTTTTTATTTTTGGAGTTTTCGCACAATCTGTGCATTGCGGGTGACTCCGTGAAGTGTTCACCATGGATAGTCTCGATAAAGATTTATATATTATTTTACAAAATTACCTGCACAGAAAATCTTATGAACCAACAGCAAGCATTTCCGTAAGAAAACGTGAAAATTAAATAAAATTAATCACCGTGGAGCAATATGCATTTTTCGAGACCAATTTTTACTTACATTCCTTGTTGATGGGCCAATAAAAACTGCCTATACGGCACTTGACACGACAATCTTGCGTCTGAATACCGCCGCGATGCAGTGCAGTAGTTGGGAAAAAATTTAGGCGGTACTCACCAAAATTTGCCAACACCTGAACATGTGTTATACATCAGGCCGCGATTGTCAAATTGTCAAATGTCAAATTCCAACTCTTATAATAGTTCCAAGTTGTGCCACGAAATATCTCTGGATAAGTAAAAAATCATTTCCAATTTTTCTTTCTGAAACCCATTGGAAAATTTACTGTAGTGCTATTTTTTGCAGATTTAAAAAGGTAGTTTAACCGGTACGCTTATAACGAGTTTGGATTTTAGGGGGTAAGCCGTACCGGCCCAACTACAGCACTGCCGCTGTGTATAAATCGCTCGAAGAAATGAAGGGAAACGAAGGACTTATTTAAAGATTTTTCCCAGACGGAGTTTTAGTCCTTTTGTAAAACTCTCTCGGTTGGGAAACAATAAACATTTCATCAGGGAAGAAAGACGGAGAGCAATACTGGCACTTACATTTCACCGCGCGTCGTTTTCTCGGGAAGCAGATGGTAAGGTTGATGCGCACTTCAACTCCTTGGGGCGGGTGGAGGCAATAATGGCTAAACCTTGCGGACGTCTGCACCCTGAAACGGAAAACGCGGAAGCGTTAGCAATGAGCCGATGAGGTGTGGATGCAAATACGATGGATATCGTGCGCCCGGATCGGCACCAGCAGTGGCGCAGCGAGAGGGGGTGTTTTGGGGGTTAAAACCCCCACCAGAGCTCAGAGAAATTTTTAAGTTTAATCCATTTTACTAAATTGGATTGATATTACTAATAGGATAGTGTAAGGATTAATAAAAATGTCCCTCAGAAAGCCGTAAAACTCACAATTTTGAACCGTTTCTCTTAAAATTCCACAATTTATTATTCTCGCACCTACCTTTTATCCTGGTGGGTATTTCATACCCCACACACCCCGGTATTAGTTACACCGAAACCCCCCAATCTTAATTCCTAGCTGCGACCCTGGGCACCAGTACAGGAGGATAGGGATGGGTGATACATGGAAATGTATCGATGCATCACACCGTAATAATCGATTCGACTATTCGACTCAATTTGTGATGGAAGATTTTCGTTCGAAAACGAATTTTAATTGAAAAAAAAATACTCGACTTTTCAACGAAAATCGTAATTTAACTAAAATATCGATTGATCGTAAAAATGGATGGTTAATTTAAAAAGTTTGCACAAAAACATGTTCACCGTTATTCGAAGAACACTCATAATGCACGTTGTTGTAGTAGAAAAAATGTATTCAGAATACATGCTTGAATAATTTGCGGTAAATGCACGTAAAGTTTTGGGATCAACTATTGGAACCATTCTACTTCACTGAAAGTTTAAGGAAATATCAACTGATTGAGGTTTTTTCTTGATGATCGGGGGCGTGGCTTTCCAATTTAACCGGCCTTAGGGAAAAGTCTTTCATTTAGGACGGAAGATAACATAGGCTGGTATTGACGCTGCTGAGATCAAACGAAATGATCAAGATGGAAGTAGAAAAAATCGAGTTTGGATCGAAACTCGAAGATAATTGCTCGTTCCCACCATTGGCCTAGGAACATCCTATGGGTATACGGGCGGAGAAAAATTAATTTAAACCCTGGATACCTGCTGCCAGAGGGAACCATAGTTACTGATGGTGTTTTGGTCGAAAACGCTCCATTTTTAAAACAACAGAAAGTTTGAGCCAAGTGCGCTTATTGGTCACGAGTTTGGCCTAACATTGGATACATCGCGATCTCCGGCAAGCAAAGCATACGCAGTCATGAAATGTCCAGAATATCCGGCAGCAGGACATAATCGCGGCGAATTGCGCTCGGCTCAAAGTTTCTTTAGTTTGAAAATGGTGCGTTTTCGACCTAAACACCATTATTAATGAAGCACTGAAGGAACAAGTGACTTTGTACGCAGTCACGCGCACGGGTGCAAAGTTAAATACACCAAAGGATGAAGTTCGCCATGAAAAAATTCGCTAAGTCAAATATTTTTTCATGGCGAACTTCATCCTTTGGTGTATTTACCATTATTAATATTGGTCCCTACTTGCATCAGCTATCCAGGGGCTAAAATGTCGTGGCAAAATTTTTATCCACCCTGTGTTCGTTCCAGCTATATTTTTATGAAAGTATGCCTGCTCACGAAAGTCAATTTTGTATCCATCGTAGCGCCAGTCGGGTTACCCGCCGTCATCCTGCCACTGTAAATTCGTGGAAATGAGACACGAGTCTCAAGCGGCTCCAACACAAGTTAATAATAATAATATATAATTTATTGCTCTCAGATTTTTAATCCGATGGGACATTTTTATATAAACAGTTTATAGCTCAGCAATCAGTTTAACCAAAATAATATTCATTTGTACCAATTAACAAAAATGAGCACATACAAAAACTTCAAGACAGTCAAACACAACAGAAGAAAATAACTTGAACCAATCAACAAAAATTTACACATACCAAAATTTCAGTTCCGTCAAATACAATGGAAGAAAATAATATGAAACAATCAATAGAAATGAACATTGAAATTTAGTGAAATAATAATGTGGTTTTTAAATAAAAAATTTCGTAAATCTGACATGTGATTTTACATGTTACAATATTTCCTGGAGTTTAGATCAACGTATTTTATGAAAACAAGTTATAGCAAACGTTTCGATTTAATGTCATTACGATATAAATATCAATAAATATGTACAATGTTAAGCCCTGATGATGATT
This sequence comes from Ischnura elegans, assembly GCF_921293095.1. Taxonomy (NCBI): domain Eukaryota; kingdom Metazoa; phylum Arthropoda; class Insecta; order Odonata; family Coenagrionidae; genus Ischnura; species Ischnura elegans. The sequence continues at coordinate 85,018,986 of NC_060255.1, read as the reverse complement.
TAAAATAAATCGAAACGTTGGCTATAACTTGTTTTCATAAAATACGTTGACCTAAACTCCAGACAATATTATAACATGTATTAAACGAGGTCAAGATAAGGAAATAAAATAATTATGTGATTTTACTAACGACTAGTTTCGTCGCTGTGCGACATCGTCAGCTTCAATTACAGGGAGAGTATGGCCTTTAATGCATTTAGTCAGTAGGGATTGCCAAGGTGGGGAATCTAGGAAGGAGGGTATTGTGGTACTTAAGTCATACGAAGTTTCCAAATGGGAGGAACACAAGTTAAAAAATTACAAAATGGAAGGCACACAATGATACAAAAAGGGAAGAAAACAATGTAACACAATGGGAGGCACACAAGTATAAAAAATGGGAATAAAACAATTTAGTAAAATGAGAGGTGGGGGAAAAAGGTTGGCCTGGACCCCCACATCTTATTTATACATGTTTATCCCCCACCTCCGATTTTGTTACAATGTTTGTGCGAAGTTTTTTTTTATTTAAAATGAAGCAATTTCAATAGGTCACACCACAAACCATCAATTTTAATATTGTGATACTAGGGAACGATGCTTTCCATCACGAGTATTCTCCAGTCCGCCGCTAGAATTTTTGTTGCCCCGCGCGGTTCACATTCAGTTTTAAAAATCGCCACTCGTGGCGCTAACAGTAATCTATATCCACTTTTCACGAGGAAATACACAGCGAATATTTGAAACCGAGCCAAAAAATTTCATAAACCACACAATTAACGCATGCGATCCGATTTTCAACCGAAATAGACCACTTCCACGGCCACTGCCTAGGGGGCTGTATATATTAATACTATAATATTCGTGACCACTGCGGTTAATGGCGAAAGTCACACTAAACGAGATACAGCTATCCAGTGGCGCCGCCGAATTGAAAAGCGTGCGAGACGGCAACAGATACAATGCTTAACCGCTATGTTTTAGGGCCTCCTTGAATGGAGTCTCCTTGCTTTCCGCCGTGGAAGCGTACCCACTTGAAATTGCGACGATGAGCTGTGGATGCAAATATGATGGGCATTAGGCGCCCGCGCGGTTCCACTAGGGGAGGCAGAAAGCTTGGGGAGCCGAAACGTGTTTTGTTTGCGGCATAAGGAGCATTCCCAGCCGCCTTTATCTCTTTTCTTCCTCGGCCGTTTGAGGAGCTCCCTGAAGGACTGTCAACACGTCCGTGTCGACTTAAATGTTGCCCAATTCTACCCTCTGTAAACTCTTTTGCCTTTTTCCCCTTCTTTACTTATGTCGCATAGCGTGTTTGGTTTTCACTCGGCTCGTCTCCTCCATTGTCCGCGAAGTAAATGAAAGGAATGCTACAGAGATTTATCAGGTTAGATTGTGGTAGTTCAGTTTTGATATATTTTCGCCTACCGTTGTTGGTTTACCTTTCCTTGAACGTACGCTACATAATGAATAAACTTCTCTCGAGTTTGCGCTTAGGTAAGATAATCTAAAAACAGCGCGCATATCCGAGATAAGTTAGATTCATTCAATCCATTCGCCGAGAAAGAGTTAAATCATGCATATGATACATGAGCCTTTAGATCGGGGAAGGCAATCAAAATGAAGAATCATTATTTTCGCAACTTCTATGGTGTAATGCACTTGAATGCTTAATAAGTCAAAGTCAAATTATAATTCGAGAATTTCAAGATGATCGTCAAGTTAGGACCTCCCGGATTTCAGACGGCACAAAAACAACTCGATATCTTGTGTGTCAGCACCGCGTAAAATTCTTAGCAAAGCAAAACGACTTCCCCCTTTCTCTAACCGTACGGATTGTTGTTAAGAAATAATAGCTGGACAAAGTAATTAATTAAGAAGTCCTTTGCGTACGAAAAAATAAGTTGTAATCACCAAAATTACTCGTGCAACATTCAATTATGTATTTACTTGCAGGGTTCAATGCGTGGGCAATGTATTTTAAAAATCGTAGTGGAAAAGCTAGTTGTGAGACTACGGGTGCTACAATCCCTTAGCCTTCCTCCAAATTTTCTGCTGATGTTACATTTCTCGAAAATAGGCCTTTATCTTTTTTTTACTTTTTCCTTCTCTACGTCGCCGCCGATAAAGATCAGGAACTAAGCAAGAGTCTTAATCAGAAAATGAGTCATATTTACATCGGAGATGAGCAAATAATCCGCCAGAAACTGCCCTTAAGCATTATTTCAATAGTAGGAATGTGATCTCCTTCACTTCTACAAGAGAATAAAGGTTATCGCAGATGTTGGTGACCATAGCAGCACAAGTATTTTTGGATGCCTAAATATTCTTGAAGACAATCGTCGAAGGACAGGTGGAAGGCAAGAATGGAAAAGGAAGACCTCGAACAAAATATATGGAACAAGTAAAGAGAGATGTGAAAGAGAAGAAATATGTAGGAGTGAAAAGATTAGCTGATAGGAGAACTGAGTGGAGAGCTGCGTCAAACCAATCCTAGGATTGTTGACCAGTGATGATGATGATGATGATGATGATTTTTCTTTTTTTTTACATTTTTTGTATGGTCGCATAAATTCTTACTTAACTTCCCTTTTTTTAAACTTATTTTACAGCTAGTAATTCATCCCAAAATTTCATTAATTTCATCTTTTGCAATCAATTTGATTTCATATTCATGCAACTCACTATTCACAGCCAGCAATTTGTTCTAAGAATTCATTAATTTTGTGACAGCAATTTGGTTTTCTCTACTTCAAAAGGCTTCTTTGCGAGACAACAGTCACCGCTCCCACTCAGCGACTCATAGCAAAGAATTACAATCTGGAAAGTTTATTTTTTTCAAAATAAGAACAAACTAACAGGTAAATTCTCACTTGTGATAAAAAGCATGACTTCGCTTAGCTAAGATAAAAAGATGTTTACATTGGAGATGTGATTATATTCCGACCATTTTACCCTCATAAGCAATTTTACAATTGGTTGCAGGTCAGCTACTAAATGTTTTGGAGCGTAACACGGGATGAAATTTTTTCGTTCCTGTAAAAACATGGTGATAAAATTGCACTCTGACAAACCATACGCACAATGTCTTCTTAGGCGGCATGGAGGCTAACCTCACAATCTCAACGTTGCAGGCATTAAATAATCAGAGGCAGCTTATAAGTGAAGTAAAGAAATCTAGCTCCTATGCACATAAACATTTAGGTTTCCCTCGTTAACATATATGGTATGCTTTTCTTGCATGCTAGAGTCGACGTGTCGCTACGGTTCTTCCTCTGAATATTTTTTAAATGCCTTCAGCGCATAAATAATAATGGTTTCTTCACCGAATAAAAAGTTTTAACTCCCAGGAATGTTCGACTATTTTGGTAAGGATTCATTAATCCTAACACTGGTCTTCTAGTCCGTCTTTCTAGTGGTACCATCCACTAACAGAAAATGATTAAAAGATCATAGTCAAAAATATCAAACTAACATTGCCAAAGTAGCTCCCAAGAGAGAAGAATAGCAGCAATCACGTCCAATTCAGGGCTGTCAACGAAAATGCACGTCAGCAACACTCAGATCTGATTAGTATGACACGATTGCCTATTCTTATAATGATTTCAGGCGTAGCCCACCACATATAACGAGCCAATAGGAAAAAATATTTTTTATAGAACGAATAGATATTCTTAACCCCTCAAGCGCGGCGGGCATTTAATTAAATCCCATCTCAGCCGCCGGATGAGATTTAAATGACTTCGCCTTTTTGGCATACTATCATTCAATAATTTATATCTTTCATAATATACGATCAGTATCATTGAAAATTTTTGTAAACTTGCGTAACAGAATGCGCTATTATATAAAAATATTTCGAGCGATTTGAAAAAATATTTATTGTTTTATGTATCTCCTTTTATGAACTAATGAATAAATTTTCAATTTTGAAAGATTTTTATTTGGTTTCGAATAACCTACGAGATCTCTAACATTCCATGCATTTAAAAAATACAATTACATGATGTAATTTAGTTATTTTGGGTTGAAAATTTCATAACAGATTGGATACTTTCGATGGGATTACCCGTTTCGCCTACTTGAAAATTTAGCACTCCGCCCACTTCTCTGGCTTTGTTCCATTATTGCCGTATCATTTCACATAGGTAATCACGTGCTAATGTTTCAAACTCCAATGTATATGAATATTAAAATGATTTACCTTAGAAAATCTGCTTTGTGTGACACGATTTGAAGCAATCCAAACATATCCCACTGCACATTTTTCACACCAGTACACGCAGTCTCTTCATTTCCCATATAAGGCACAAACTGCACACCTCCTTTGAGACTTTGATTTCTTCCAAGCTGCAGGAATTGTCTTTAGGTAATGTATTTCTATGAGTCTTGATACTAAATTGTGTATTGAGTGATGGCCATGTCCAAACAGTTCGTATGACGTTGGATATTTCAAAAATATTACCTCGACCAATGGCATGCGAAATGATAAGTCAAATTTTTATACGTGTTTTTCCTATGAACAACATATGAATATAGGACTGCTGCATTCAATAGTCTCCTAAATAACTTCATACACCACTTGTAATGGCTTTTTCTTTCCATTAGGCACGAATGCAGTAACAGGTCCTTGAAATTCAGCCCACCAATGAATTTACTATAACCTAACACACAAACAGACTTCCGAGTCTCTTTTTTGCCTTTCAATACTGTTCCCTTTCGTAGGATCCCCAATTATATAAAAATACCGCAACACAGGAAGTACACCCGATGAGAATTTCAACACACTGCCTGAAAGCACACCACACAGCATGAATGACTCTAGTGGACTGAAGCTCGTGGTTTAGAAGCTCCCTCAAGAGACGAGAAAATATCTCGAAGGGGCCCTGGTATATGCTGACTGTTTAGATGGAATCTTATCTTCCTTGATTACTGTCCAGAAAAAATAAAAAAATTAATGCAGAGCGAAGCACATGGCCCATTCGCTTAGGACGCTAAGGACTAACGAGGCGGACCAAACACACTTGGGGCTCGAGGTGACGACAAACAAGGAGAAGACGAAGAGAAGGCATTGAGCTTAGATGATACCGTATCTCAAGCTAAAGTAGCTGACCCTTGTTGACGTCTCTCAAGGAGAATAGGCGGAAGTTTTCATGATAGAACAGTTGAAGGAAGGCGTTGAGTTTTTGGACCGAAGTCGTCAACGCGCTGGTTTAAAACGAAATTTTATTGAAGCATTTTTAAAAACAATTTGAAGGCATAAAGCCGCTAAGAATATATTATTGGAGAGGAAAAATATTTCTTCAAAAGATAGAGTAATTAGTTTTAATTTAGCATACAATATCTGGCGGAGAAAAAATATTATATACAGTAGGTCAAGAAGCGTACTGGGTACGCATGACGGCGGCATACGAAATTTAAAGGGCGCGTACTGGGTACGCATGACGGCGTTGAGGGGTTAACGACCTCAAGATGTCGGTCTCGTTCCCAAATGACCAGCTATTGAATGAACTCATCCGGAGGAAACTGAGTAAGGAAGCGCACAATCATTCATGATGGACATACGCCACAAGACCGCAGGCGTGGAAATTTCGCTCGCATGCGGAGTTGGCGAGATGCTTTAAAAAAATAATAAAAAAACGAACAATGGTGGATAGCCTCCAGGCAAGGGCTGCGTAAACAGTGAACATGCTCGTCATCACGGCCAGTCCTTGACCCCTTGGTTAGCGCTCCACGCCGCCCCGTGTCCTTTCACTACGACTTTTTTTCATTGCACGTTACACCATCATCAACAAACCATCATCATTTTAGACCCCTTCCTCGCTCTTATCTACATGTCTCATCTCTTCCGTCAGGTGGACGCCGTGGCTTTAGCCGACATCACCGCCAACGTGACCTCATCGCTGGAGCGACTGAGGAGCCACCTCCCGTCGACTCCGCGAACTAAGTACGCCGACCCTCTGTTCCACGTGGGACCGTTGCTTCCGTTCGTCCCTTTGCCCGGGAAACCAAACCGCGTCCTCGTGTTAGACGTGGACTTGAGGTTCCGGGCGGACATCTCGCAGCTGAGGGACGTGTTTGAGCAGTTCGGGACCCGGCAGGCCATCGCAATGGCACCAGAGCTGTCCCCCCTGTACAGCAAGTCTTTCAAAGCCCACCGAGAGAAGTTCCCGGAGTCGAAACTGGGGCTTCCCAGGCCTGGTTATCAGGTGAGACTTTCATGATAGTGGTGGAGATGTCTCTTTCTGGGTGATATTTTATCCATTTATTTATTTGTTATATATTACTGCAATTAGGCTCTTGCCTAGTGGTAGCATTAGATTTAAGCAAATGAATGACAAGCCTACTACCTAATAACAAAGTAAAGAAACAGAAAACAGACCATTCGTATAAAAAGATATTTTAATTCTTATATCATACAATTAACAAATGAAGATTGACCCAAATAACCCAATTCCAGATTCTCCGTTATAAACCACAATGTCATCAACCAAGAATTGATGAACACTTATTCTTAAAAATTTCAGCACTTGCGGGGAAGATCTTTAAAAATATCTTCAGGTGGGTCGTTCCAATCTTCCCATAGGTAGCGTACTCACGAGAGAGATAGATTTGGGTTGATGACAAATGGATAATCGTTGAGAAATGAGGGTTCGTAAAACATTATTAAGGTGAGGGTAAGAAGAATTATAGTTATGTATAAAAAATGAATGAAAATATCGGTAACATTTTGTTAAGAGCGGTACTCACTAAGAGCCGAATTTTCCTCTGGACTTTCTAGGCTTCATCGTAGGGCCTCAAGATCAAGAGGAGCCCACATTCAGGGGCGCAGCCAAGAATTAAGGCTAGGGGGGTTTCAGGCGCACCTAATACTTTGGGGTGCGGGGTATTGCATACCCACCAGGGTAAGCAGGAGTTGCGGGGGCCCTCCTCCAGAAAATTTTTAGATTAATGGTTCAAAATGGCGAGTTTTACGGATTTCTGAGGGATATTTGATTAATCATGACACTTTTCTATAAGTAATACTGATCCAATGTAAGTAAAATGGATTAAACTCAAATATTTCTCTGATCTCTGGGGGGGTTTTATCCCCCAAAACCTCCCCCTCGCTGCGCCACTGCCCACATTCACTCTACACTCTCGACTTTTTTCTTTATTATTATCCGTGTCACATTTTTGACACGGTTAGTACCAATCACAGCATATTTAATCTAACATATAGTTATGTATCACAGTAGTGGTGCATTCAATTATCTCTCATGTAATTTAAAAAACTTAAAATGGAAGATGAAAGGCCATCATGAGTGAAATAGCGTAGGGACTCTATTAATCTAAATCAGGCTCTGTACCCACTACAGATATTAGTCAAAGTAATAAGCATGAAAATATTTTATCTGCATGTAGGGATGTTTCTTCGCCAAATTTGGGTTGGGTGAAACTCCGACTATGGGGGAAGGTTGGCACCCTCCACGAAAGGAAAGCATCTGCAGGACGAATAAAAATATTTTTTCATAAAAAAATGTAAATATCGCGAACTAAAAATAGTACAAGTAAATTTTTTCAATAAATTTTTCGATTAACTTTGATGCAAACAATTTTGTCGTTATGACTACTTAGTATCATTCTCACTCCTTTAAATGATCGCAACGCCGCCATCGGTGGCGATATTTTGAACTAATCTCCATATTTTATTTTCAATTCTGAATAACTATCGATACAGACTTAAAATCATGAATTACTAAATTGATTCGCGCTGTCCTGAATTTTTGGTTTGTTCCAAGATAAAGCATCGGCAGAAAAAATTCACATTCGCAATCTCGACTGCGAAACTTAAGCACTTTTTTAAACTTCGTCAAATGATATTAGACCAAGCATTAACAGAAACCCATTTCTATCATAATACTCTAATTAGAACACATTGTCTATGGTTTTAGATCAAAACTAGACCTGTATGTTCATTCAACCCAGAGCTACATCCAGTAAAAATTTCCTATTTCTAGCGGAAAATAACAGTTTCTTTGCTGTGACGATGCATATAGTTAAATAATCGTGAAAGGAATTGTACTGCGATAAAAAAAACGTGGAGACAGCTTACATTTACTCGATAGGTCTCCATTTTTTATAAGTATTTAAAAAAATGAAGTAATGTAATAATATTTAAGAATTATATACAAATACATCGTGCTGCTCACTAACTTCATTTTAACATCTTACAACTCGTGTTCCGATTGCTATACAATCATCATCAGGTACCCCTAGTGATGACGATTCTGTAGCAATCGAAACACGTGCTGTAAGCTGTTAAAATATAACTAGTGGGCAGTGCGATATCTTAGTATATCATTCGTTCATTTGTTCCACGATGCCTCTCCGAAAAAAGTTGAATTTTTTATGGTTAAGGTAGATTATCACGAATTATTTTGAGTATCACCCAGCCTGCCCGCCATCCACATTTGTAGTACTTTCCTATTTAGTTCGTAATTAGATGTATTCCCCTTCACTATATGAATAAACCCTATTCCCTTTCACCCCTTACCCAGCTTACTCAACCTTCTTCCTTACCACGCATTCCTCAGCATCCTTTAACCACCTGGTACTCGCTCCATACAAATCCCTTATCTCCTTCTCATCTCCACCAAACACAACTTAATTTTTCAAATCAACCGCGTATATCAGGTCGGTATTCGTGGTCTTGGGCTTCTCTGTTCCACGAGAGCTCCATGGCACAGGAAGTCATCCAACGCCCACGGAGACGAGTATTGAGAGTGGAAACTGGGGCTGTTGAGACCTGGTTTTCACGTGAGAGTCTCAAGTCAGGATACGTGGGAGATGTTCGTTCGGAGAGTGGGTGAGTGGATTCCATAAAAAGGAAAGGAATGTCCATGGGTGGCGGAAAGCATCGCCGACGACGGTTGGCAGAGTTTGAACGCTGGTGAACGGGGACTACATAAGGTAGCGTTCAGGGGCGAATACAAGATGTGTTAGAAAAGTAATGAGACTGATTTTGTACTAACTAAAGTTTTTATTCGTTTCAAAAAAATGATCTTATCCCCTTACAACTAGTTTCCTTAGGCAGCTATATACCGGCGCAGGTGTTGTTCCCACTCTTGGTAGCAGGGCTTGAAGTCTCGAAATTACATGGCTTTTAACTGGTCGGTCACGGTCTTTTGAATGTTCTCCAGAGTTCGATAATGATGTCCTATGAGGACATGTTTCAATTTCAGGAAAAGGAAAAAGTCACAAGGACTCAAATCAGGTGCATAGGGGGTTTAGGAACAACAGCAATGCATTGAGAGGTCAAAAATTCACCTATGGAAATGGTTTTGTTACACGGGGCATTGTCATTGTGAAGCATCCACTTGTCTGCAATGTCAGGTCTCACATGAATCGCTTTTTCCAGAAATCTTTCGCATGCTCAAATCGTCCGTCAAAATCTGATGCACGGTACAAATGTCTAAATTTAACTGTTCAATCACCATTCTTAATGTTAAACTACGGTCTGAGCTCACAAGAGCCCTCACGCATTCAACGTTTTCGTTAGTTTTTAAAGTTGATGGTCTTCCTGAGCGAGGTTCATCTTCAACGTGTTCTCGGTCTTCCATAAATGATTTGTGCCAGCGGAAAACTAGTGCTCTTGTTAAGATATGTTTCCCATAGGCCAGTTTCAACTTTTCAAATGTCACACTCGCGGATTCACCAAGTTTAGCACAACGCTCAACGTTGGTCTAAATTCCGATGCTCCATTTTTGTAACAAACAACAAAAACACAGCTTCACTGATAAAGCTGTCAATAATTAGCTGTATGGAGCTGAAACTCGCACTAAGGAAGTGGAAAAGATGAAAAAATCGGTATATCGCAGGCCGGTAGACACAACGTTGTCAGTTTGCCTGCAGTATTGCCAGTCTCATTACTTTTCTCACACACCTCGTAAAAGGGGGCCCAAAAGAACCGACCCCCCTCCCCGAAATAAGACACTTTTATTACTGTAGTCTGAATTAGTTAAATTAATCATACAAGACCTAGACGCGGTATGCAGTAGTGCCCATAATTCATATTAATGTGCCTAAATACATTAATTCATTCCATTACATCTGCAATATACTTCAATACGGAAGTGAGGCTTGAACAATGAAAGCAGCTGAGAAAAGCAAATATAGAGGCCTAAGAAATGCAGTGCCATATAAGAATGTTGAGGATCAAATGTGGGGGAAGTACTAAGAAGAGTAGGAGAGAAGAGAAGCTTCATGAAAACCTTATTAAGAAGACGAAACAACCTCATAGGCCACATCTTGAGACATAATAGCTTGACGAAGACAATCTTCGAGGGACAAGTAGATTTCAAGAACGGAAAAGGAAGACCTCGAACGAAACATGGTATATACGTGATGGTCAGCCAGTCTGTGGGGTCAATCACTGTTTAAAAAAATTAAAATACAGGGTATTTCGGGAGGTATCTGGAATACTTCAGAAGAAGGTAGAGGAGACAACTTTAAGCACTTTTTTGCCGTGTACATGGGGTCGCAACTTCTTAGTAGCTGTTTTTTGCCAAAGCAAACTTTTTTATGTGCTTTGCAGTTACCATGAAAAGGTTTTTTTTTGTATCCAGCCTTTTCTACATGTTATTTAATACTCCGGATTTTAAGGGACATAAAAATAATTAAGATTAGACGAAAGTTTGCTATTATAATTGAGGGAATGAGAAGCCAAATGATTTTTTCACTAACGAGAGTTAGGTACAGAATTTAAGATTAGAAAACAAACGAGATCAAATGGATATTTAGTAGTGCATTTGATTTTCCTCTCGATGTCAGCACAGAACAGAGACTCAATAGGGTGGTTTCCTATTTTTTTAATTGGCTAAATCGACAGATAATTACTCCTAAAGTGGATATTTCACGCTTTTAGATTTTTAAATGACAATGTCTATTTTTTGCGAATAAATGAAAAGTGAAAATTTTCTAGCGCGCGAAAACGCGACGGCTAAGTACGAATGCTGGGAAAATCCCGTGTGACGTCATTCGGGTTCCGGCTACCGCTGTGTGAGGCCACATTGGTGCGAGGCTACGAGCGCCCCCACGATGCAGGCTGCTAGCATGTAGCAGAGTACTCTGCTAGCAGGTAGCGCTTGGCTGAAATGAGGATTATTAATACCCTACTCGTAGAGCATCTAGGTCCCTGTGACGTCACGTGGAGTGGGATCGCATGGGCGCCAATCTGGCCTTTTTCAAATGAGGTTAAAATTAACCATTAGCATTCGTCTTAGCTGGGATTTCTTAAACCATATAATTTGTATATTATGAATACACTAACGTTGGGTAACGAATCGCAATCAATGCCTTTCGTTTTCTTTGGTGAACCCTATTGTATCCCTTGGCCAACAAGTTTTTGTTTATTTCTTCTATCAATTTCTGTACCTTACTCTGTTTAGAAAAAAATTCACTTGTTACCCATGGCTTCTCATCCCCTAAATTGAGGGAAACAATCTCAAAATGGGTGATATTTCGCAGTCGTATTTTTGATACTCGCTCAGAGCTCTCGTTCAATTATATTCAAAGATTAACCTCGCTCGATCTTTTTACTGAAATCAAATATCTCAGTTTTTCAGTGTGCCTATTTTTATTTGGATATGATATTCAGCCTGGATGATTTTCCTGAAGATAAGCGCAACTTGCTAATATACCTAATATGTTCTATCTGGATATTTTTAAATCTACCATCTCCGCGCACGAGCTCCAAATGTATACACTCCTTTATTTATAAATTCCGTTCACTCTACTTATCATATGCTCCAAACACTATTCATTTTGTGTTTATTTGTTCCAGACTCCAGGTCAATCGACCAATTCCCTTTTCGCCCTTTCATCTATCTTTGACGGCCGGAGTTTTAATGTCAGTAGGATATATCTCAGGAAAATATTTATGCGTGAATTCCCAGAATTACACTATCATATGTGAGTCTCCCCGGTTTGTGCGAGCAGGTCAAACCTCCCGACGTATCATTTCCACTTCCCTACTCCAGATTTCTTTCTGCAGACTCTTCAACGTCCGATACAGAAATTATTCCAGAAAAATCACGAATCCCCGGCGAAAAACTAATGGAAATTAGTAATAATGAAATTTTATGAAGTAGTAACATTATTTATTTGTTCTCATTTCATTGAAATTTATTTTATTATATTAATACAGAAATCACAAGATGGTAAAAGGAAAGTAATCATAATATTAGCAGCTCAAGGAAAAATATCTTGCACGTATGGAAAAGTAGCCTACTTATGAAAAGAAATAATTGTCTGATTTCCTTTTGCACTATCAATTGGTACGGTAAATTAGAGATATATCCTCTCTCTCTCTCTGTCTCCGCAAAAACATTATTAATCCTAGGATTTCTAATATTGTTGCAATATTGTTGCGGGGAGGTATTAGAATAAGGTGACAGGAGAAGGGAAATAAGAGAGCAAAGTGGCTGCGAGTTAGGGATCCAAAAAATGCCGAAAGAAGAAGTAGTAGATATTTGCGGAAGAAGTGAGCATTAATATCACAGCCCATTACCGGTTTTCGACATCACTAAACACCTAAGGTAACTAAAAAGAGTACGGGAGACGAAGACACGCATATACTACCTTGTACTGAGTAAGATTTCCGGGTTCAGACGAACGATTTGTGGTGGGAAAGAGGCTGAAAGACTGGATTAGCAGGAATATTTAGAATGCCATAGTGGTAAGTGAAACCTGAGTGCCGCACAAGCCATGGGCCACGTGAGAAATGGCGAGGGGGAAAAAGAAGACAGAGGAATGTAGAGAAATGTGAATACCGAATGGCAAAAGCAGGAATAAAAAATAATACTATACTCCTATTCAGTGGCGGATCCAGGATATGATTGGGAGACTAAGTGGGGGATAGCCTCGCAACAGTAGTGGGGGTCCAAACAAAATTACCATTCTATCTTGTTTAAATAAGATACCCAAGGGGGGCTATCGCCCCCTTAGCCATTCTCAGGATCTGCGACTTGATTGTAACATACCAAAAGCGTGTAAAATAGGCCCTAAGTTTTGAGCTGTATTTCAATTCGTTAAAGTAGGTAAATATATCGGAGAGTGTAATTAAATACTTTAGTGCTGAGTGGCAACCTCCTTAAATTTAAATTATCAAGTGAGTGTTTCGACCCAATGGTCCATGACCCACAGCTATGATAAATCTTCAATTCGAGATTTTCTCTTCGCATTGAAACCTAAGTTAACTGAAAAACTCTAATAATATACATCATAAGTGATACGGAATATAGTAGAATATATACAAAATCCTGAATTAACCAGTTTTATATGTCCGTTCAAATAACTTTAAAATTCCAGGGTCATAATAATCAAAGTGTTTTTTACATATACTTAGGCACGAAGAAAAAATATATCTCTTGTCATATCCAATGACGTAGTACGCATAAAACAATATTTTGAAGACATAACATTATTATTATGGATATATCTAACAGAAATTCCTACGCAGGTGTACTTTTTTCCAACGACTTTTTATATTATCAATTTGCCGCTTTTGTAGGATATCAATCGTGTCTCAATATAAGCGTCCAAATTTTAGTATTCAGCTTGGTGACACACTGATATCCTTAATAAAATGTAGCACCCATGCGCGATCGTATCCTCTATAGCTTCGCAAACATCAAACAATGTCTATACAATCCAATCGTACTCTTTTGGATATTCACCAAATAACTTGGATTTTTTAAGTAAACGGTTTCCGCAGGAACTCTTTCTAACTTGTTATGCATCATGAAGGTAAAATTATTTCTAAACTACCCTGGTTTCAATAGTCGATACCATGCTCATTCGTAAAAAAATTTATTGAGAAAAGTTAATATTCCCCTTTTTTTCATTTCAACACTTACTGTCCAACAAGCAGCCACCTTCGATAGACTCTTTTATTCTAAAGTTTTTTTCTTACGAACTCACGAGAGAGACGAGGGCTTTAATATCTATTTTTCGAGTAAATTTCTAGCATAAGTTACGTTTTTCTGTGAGCTAAGTTTCATCATTGCCAATAGCTAGAGCTTCTGAAACTAGTCCCAACCTTGTAAGTATTGACCTTCATCCCAGTGAATCAATTTAAACACCTACGAAAGATGAAACATAGCGGATGATGCGAACAAATGATATACACCGGAAGTCAATAGAATTGCAGCGCAATCTAACTCGGACAGGTATTAATCACCCTTAACTGGCAGCGCTCGTGCTGACAGAGCAGCTGTCCGGCGTATGGACTTCCTCGAAAGGCACCAGGTATATTGAGCAATTAAAAACAATCAACCTATGATATGACACTTAGGATGATTAAATATGATTTCATGGGGAAATAAGGAAGGATAGATAACATTTAAGGCCTTTCTACGCGGTAAGTTTATCTATACAGCTAAGGCGCGATATACTACCCCACCATCAAGCACACGTCATGCCTAGGGCCATCAATCGGCGAATGAAGCTGAACTAGTAATTCGGTGGAATAGTATACATACACATTTTTAGCATTTTCGCTTTTTATGCACAGTATCTAGTTCACCTTAAGTCCTAAAGCTGAATAATAATCAACGAAATAGGAGATATTATCACAGGTACATTGATATTGTAGGTTCCACAACTTTTAATTTAAAAAGTTCCTCATTAAAAAAAAAGTTGGAACATAACATTTTAGTGTATCTGTGATTTTTCATGTTACTTAGTTACACCAAATATCGCCATCCACTCTTAAGTTGATCAGCGAAATACTTATTTAATCACCCTTTAAATCTTCACCACCGTATGCACTTTACGTTAACATTAGCCAATGAAGAATTTGCTTTATATAATCATGTAGAATAAAGATCAAATTATCTCTCTCCCACAGGCAAAATTATAATAAAATTGGACAATCACTTGGTTGATTGATGGCTTCATACACGTCAGATACCGCCCCACATATTCCTCTCAGATAAAAATACAACTCGTGGAGTACCTTTCATCTATATCGTTAATATACCTCCCTGGCATGGATGACCCCCATACAATCATCGTGATACGTAAGCTCTTCATCCACGTCAAGGCTGTGGACCTTTTAGCTCAGTCATCGATCGCATCAGCAAAATCATTGATTCTTAACCGATGACGTATACGCCGATACAGGGGAAAAATGAGTGAGTTAGTCAGAGCAGGGAAGGTGATAGCACTGCGGAGTGATTAATGTATGCCTAATCGAAAGGACGATCTTCGAAGTCGCTACGAAGCGTCTGGTATCTTTCAGAAAGAAGCATGACATTATGAATACGTTAACTTCATATTGACCAGAGCAATAGATGGACACGTTACGACCTGGTGGCTGGAGACCATCGAAGCCGCTAATCGAAGATTCTTGGCATCAATCAATCAATTCCTCGGTGAAGCCATCATTATTTTATTTCTTTATTATAAATTAAATGGTACACATATAGCAATAATACCAATTTAAAAATACTAATAACAATAAATTGAAGCAAATAACTACGACTAACTACAATTACAAACTAATCAGTAGCAATACAAAAAAACAAACCAATTACGGTGGCCAAAGCTTCAGTATTTAGCAAGTCGTGTAGTCATTTTTAATTGAATTTGATTATGCCAAGTCAGTAGTTTTTATTTATTTATGATGATAAGGGATCAATGTTATTCGGGAGAAAATGCATTAGGACGGAAAGTCGACAGAATTGAGAACGCGTAATTGATGATAGCCTAGTGTTAGCATGTGGCAGTGGCGTAACTAGGAATATGCTTTGGGAGGGGGTGAGCGGGGATGGGGAAGGACGACCTCCCACCCCCCTCCCCCTGTTTGGGAATTTTTTTAAAAAATGACATGCCTGCAATTACATTTTACATAATTTTGGCTCTTAAAATTTGGGTTACATTAAAAGGTTACGTTAAAATTTACTCTATGTCCAAACTAGACAATAGTTTTGAATATTTATTTTTATTTCTCTGAGGCTTTGGGGGGGAATCTATCCCCATTATGTACCCCCCAATAGTTACGGCACTGGCATGTGGAGTAAGGAGTTCGAACGAGTTCGGCAGAGGGGACTCTAATGTTGATGAAGGAAATGGGGATGATTGTGTACTTAAGGGCATTTAAACATAAGGCATTAGGGCATAATGGCATTTTAAATGGGTTTTAGGTCTGATTGAAGTCGGAGACTGGAGAGACTGGGGTCTTATAAAGAGGATAAAACTGCATTTGAAGATGCCTCGCGGAGATTTATTAAATCCTTTAAGAGCGAGGTGGTCCGGGTAAACTGACCTTTTACTCTGAATGTTTGACCTTATCACGTCCGTTGTTAAGCCAGGGAATTCCTCTACTCCCACCTATTCAAATGAACCTTTAGGTTGTATGTGAGAATGAGTCCGACAGATGCCAACTCTACAATTAGGATCACAATTATCTGTAGGGCAGCATAACATGCGAGAAATTTTTTAAATCCTATCAGTAATACCCAAGGGGGGTGCTATACCCCATAGATCCGCCACTGGCTGCTTCTAACAAGTGACGACTTGACGTAAACGCAAAACCTCTAGTTTTAGTCGTAAGATGTGTCGCAAGATGTCGCACTTTGTTTCATTGCTATCCGTTGAACGGTTTGCGCAGAGTAAAATCAGTCCCGTCTTTTTTTTTTATCACACCTTGTATGAACTAATGTGTAAATTAAACTATTATGAAAAAGTTGAATGAAAGGATACAGACCTAAAAACAGCCACCCCCACAAATAAAACAGCAACTTCATTTACTCCCACAGAGGAAATGTCGCTTCTTTTAGTAGGTGTTATATTTGTTTCCCTATGACATACCCCACGTCGATGTTGAAGTGAGGGAAAATCAGCTGTCACATACCTGGGCTTGAAACTACAGAACGGATTGGAATTGTCCTGATGAAGCAATTGACATTCATTGTTTGTGATTACCTCAAAGTGTGCTAATGTTTGCTCGACGATTAGGCAGGAAATTAAAATAACGCCTAAAAAACGATACTTCAAGGAATGAAAACCAATCAGTTCCCCTTTAAGTTTCTGTATTTACTCAAAATACATAAGAAAAAACACATCAAACTAAGATGATTCTATCATTGTTTTTGTATTTATTACCATAGAAAAAACGGCATACGATGAAATGGTGAGGGAAATACTATTTTCTGCCAATATTTAGCGATACTACAGCTTCAGTTTATGTAAACTGAAGATACCGGCTTTTTGGTGGTAGCGTAAAGGGAAGGGTATAAAGTTTCCAGTAAGGCAATACCGTTCTTCCCAAACCGGGTAGGTAAAGATTGTTTTGTGTTAATTGCGTATCGCTTTGGATCCTTTATTTCCTTAGCTCAACACATTTTCAGCCGTTTTAATAGACAGAACTCCAAGGAACCTTCTCATTCGCTAATGATTCACAAACATTAAGATTTCAAATAGCGTTGACAAACAAATTCTTTACCTTGTTCTCCAGTCGTCGGTTACTCATGGCGAATACGTGGAGCAATAGCGATGGAACGGCTTACACCGCGGAAGAGAAATTTTCCAATTGTGTATTTAAGAGATAAGAAATCCGACGGAGGCCGACAGAAGGACAATCAAACAAGCATTTCAATGTCACGATAAATCATCGTATACATTGGCAAAACCTTAACAGACAGGAAGTGAGTCAGAAGGACACTGCCGAATCGTACCAAATATAAACATGTATTGTGAGATCAGTCAGCCAAAATAATTTGATTCAAAATAATTTGACAATTACTTTATAGCTAATAATTTAACACTGGGAATAGGCTACAGCCAAAGGAAACTCCTTTGCATGATACAAATTAAGAAAGAAATAAACAATCCTAAATTTCTATGTTAAAATAAATATTAAAAAATATAGCATGACGCGATGCACAATGGGAATTATTTTCCATAGCTAAGCTCCCTGATGGAGTCATACAACTGTCGGGAAATTGATTGAATCTCTCGTGGCGCTTTGATATTATTATTATTATTACTATACCAAAAATTTTTATAAGTCGACCGTAAAGCCCGGTGGTAATATAAAGTCAGAAAATATATTAACACAAAACTATAAGATAATATAAACCAAAATGCAAAACATAAAATACTAAGTAGCCAGAGCCAGAGCCTGTCTCCCCTACATCTCCAGTGTCAGCAACAAAATATCCCGAATACTCAAGAGACATGACATAGAAGCGATACACAAACCGTCCAGCAAGATAAAGACCTGCATCGGAACACCGAAAGATGACCTGGGCCTCATGACGTCGGGAGTATACAGCATCCCATGTGAATGTGGCCACGTTTACATTGGGGAAACAGGCCGCACCATAGAAAAAAGGCTGACGGAACACGAACGATGCATACGCTTGTTCCACACACTGAAAACAGCGGTGGCAGAGCATTGCCTGGACCTCGGTCACCGAGTAGATTTTTAAAGTACCAAAGTGCTATGCCGCACAGACAACTACTGGGATCGAATTGTCAAAGAAGCCATACAAATCAACATACACCAAAAGAACCTAAACAGAGACAAAGGCTTCCAGTTAAGTAATACGTGGAAGTCAGTGATCAATCACTATAAATCACCCCAATTCAGAAAGGACCAATCAGGGCCCACTTGAACGGCCCTCGTGAGTATAAATACCGGAGAAAAAACTTGGCTCAACATTAACCCCTGATGACGATGACGGACTTAGTCATGGAAACGTTGGGAACTACAACCCGATACGACACCCGGTGGGAAACCCGAGAAATATTCCTGCATAAAATACTAAGTACAAAAAATTTTAGACAAGCCCTCAAAATACATTTTTACACTAAACATAGCACACAAAAATATACAAAGACCAAATCAAAAAACATGAAACACCAAAATTAAAAAAAAAACGTTTGGAAAAGCCCTCAGAATTCAATTTTATTTAACCTAGTCATAAATATCTTGGAGTTAGTTGGGAAGGGCTCAAAAAAAATCCTACGGTAAACCATTCCAATCCCCGATGTAGGCAGGAAAATTTTAGTCTATTTGACTATACAGACTGTCCCAAGGGTCATGTGTCAATTTTGACCTGTAATTTTAGTAACTTTGCATCGAGCAATATTCATGAAAATTGGCACACTTATGGGGAAAGATCCTAACTTTTGTTGAGTTTAAGCAAAATTTTACAATTTCGACCTTTTGACCTCTAAATGTGGGTCCAAACCAAAAATTTGAATTTGCCTTATGGAGTTTCAATTTTTAAAAAATCGAGATAGAAAAATGTTTGATTTCATTGACCAAGATGTCAAGTCTTAGCTTTTTGGACATGAGAAACCCGAAAATAACACTTTTATTTACGAAAATTCAACCGTTGACCCAGTAAGGTCACCGTCAAGGTCATAAGGGTGGCAAAAGGAATAGCATGCTAACAAAGGTGTCGATCCATGGGTTTTATAGGGTGCCCAAGTCATTGGTATTGTCCAAATACCTATATTATTGAGTAATTGACCTCCGAGGGTCACCATGGTGGGGGTCTTAGGTCATAGAGTTAAAGGTTGGGCCATCATGAAAACCAAGGTGTCAAACCATAGGATTTGAAGGGTGCCAAAGTCGGTTAGGCAGTTCATAGATCCGTATTGTTGATTTTTTGACCTCCATAAGTCACAATGGGGGTCAAAGGTCATAGAGTTAAACGTCGGGCCATCATGCCAACCAAGGTGTCAAACCATAGGTTTTTAAGGGTGCCAATGTCGGTTTTTCAGTTCATAGATCCGTATAACAGATTATTTTGACCTCCGAAAGTCATAATGGGGGTCAAGGCTATGAGCGCTGATACGATACAGAATGCTAGCAGGTAGCACAGTACCCAGCTAGCAGATAGCGCTTGGCTTAAATAAGGATTATTAATACCCTGTCAAACGAAGGAAACTTTCCGATCATAGGCAATTTTAATGGGTGATTATTAAGAGATGTTTCCCTGAGCTATGTGCCTCATGTATACATTGGTAATCTCAGACGATGTAAAACTCCTATCTACTCGTATAGAAACTAGGTCCCTGTCACGTCACGTGGAGTGGCATCGCATGGGCGCCAATCAGACCTTTTTCAAACGAGGATAAAAATTGACCATTGCCACTCTTCTAAAAATTCTAAACCGGTATTTCTAAAACCAAATAATTTGTCTATTATGAATGTACTAATGGTGTTTACGAATCGCAATCAATGCCTTTCGTTTCCTTTGATGAAGGAAACAACCCTATTCACTTCGATTCTTAAAAATTAATGCATTAATGTAAGTAAATTAGGAAGCATAATAAAATGGGTAAATAACTGCGTGCAACGGTTAATCAGCTAATGGCAACGGGTTGGAACGTGCGTGCATCCGTGCCACGTGCGTAGTCAACAAAAGAGCATCGCGAAGCGGGAACAACTGCCCCCTTGTAGTAAGATTCACTAGGCAGTCACGCGTTGACGCGAATATGAGGCCGCCTTGAGTGCACTGGACTGCTTAATTAACAGACTGCACAGACGACGTTTTGCGTTCTTCGTTCAAAGAGGGCATCTTCACGACAAATGAAACGCGTGTAAGACGCCGCAACAGCACATAAAAGAGCACGCCTTTTTTCGCGAGACTCGCGACGCGCAGAACTGTGCCAAGGCCAAGTTTCCGTAATCGGAGACACATCTCTCATCATCATCTTCTTCTCGTGCTTATTCATTCATCCTGGCAGCATGCCAACGCATCATCAACGCTCTCTAGTATATCGTCACTTTCTCTGAGAGCGGCCAGGAAGTGCGATGAAAAATTTCATTAGATATGAGCGGAAAAACATTTCTATGGCACGACGTATAAAATGTTGAGTTGGCGTCAGGTTGCGTCGCATCACACTCGCTCTATTCGTTTTTTTTTTTGTTCGGTAGGCAATAGGTTAGTTTCCTTCATCAAAGAAAACGAAATGCATTGATTGCGATTCGTTACCCACCATTAGTGTATTCATAATATACAAATTATTTCTTTTTAGAAATACCGGTTTAGACGAATGGCAAGGTTCAATTTTATTCTCATTTGAAAAAGGCCAGATTGGCGCCCATGCGATGCCACTCCACGTGACGTCACAGGGACGTTTCTATACGAGTAGATAGGAGTTTTACATCGTCTGAGGTTACCAATGCATGCATGAGGCACAGAGCTCAGGGAAACATGTCTTAATAATCACCTATTAAAACTGGCTAAGGTCGGAAAGTTTTCTTCGCTTGATAAGGCATTAATAATCCTTATTTAAGCCAAGCGCTACCAGCTAGCAGGGTACTCGGCTACCTGCTAGCATCCTGCGTCGTATCAGCGCTCAAAGTCGCGCCCCAAGGTCACCTCACTTGAGGCAGCGGGAACCAGAACGACGTCACGCGGAGTTTTCCCAGCATTCAGACTTAGCCGTCGCGTTTTCGCGCGTTTGAAAATTTTCACTTTCATTTAATCGCGAAAAATAGATATCGTCATATATAAATCTAAAAGCGTGAAAAACATACTCCAGGAGTAATAATCTTCCGATTTAGGCAATAAAAAAATAATACGAAACCACCCTATTAATTATTTTAGTCTTAGCAACAGTCTGGTAAATTTCAGGATAAAAAGTAGACCCTTTCAAAATTTTCCCGAACCTTAAATTTGGAAATTTTGACTTCTAGGATGTAATTTTTTTTTAGTTAAGATACAAGCTTACTGTGACGAGGGTGACCTCCACCTATATGCCTTGAAAACTTCAAAATGGTACCATAATTTTTAAACCAGTGGTCGTTATCATCCTCAATATTCATCGATCCTAAGATTGATTTTTTTTCGCAGCTCTCCCCACTATTCTCCTTACGGCAAATTTTTGTAACACTTCTGCTTGAAATCATTCATCACCCACGTAGTGTATCTCATTCATGGCCTACGTCTACAAATGTTCCCTTCCGTCTATCTTTCGACATAACTTTCATGGTATGGACCAGGGGGACTGCTTAAAGGAGGCCCAATTCCATCCCATGTACACCTGATTTCTGTTGCCACTTCGGACTCATTTTAATCGGCTTTCAAGAATTTCCGCGGCACTGTGATGAGTGCAATGCGAACCAATTTATCCCATGTTTAGCAGTTTGAAGTTTGTTATGGCCAGGAATAGCATTGCAAATTTATGCATTTGATGGATTACTTCATGTTGTAGATTATTGACGGTTAATGTATCCTAATGATATCTTATTTCCTCGTGAAACTCGGATCACTTTGTCCGTCAGCGACACAAGCGGCGACTATTGTAAACCCATTTAAATGCGCGATGGGTGGCAACACATTAAGAGGCTAACTTGAGAATCCTCTTTTGTAAAATTCGTGGTCTGGACGAAAAAAAAAACAAATAGGACGGGTCGAAAAGGTTGTCAACGGATATGTGCCCTCTAGTTTTAAATCCTAAGCGCATTCAAGATATCATATGACCTGGAACATCTAATTTCTGTCGGCTGAAGATGGTATTTTATGTCCCCTTCATGCTTTTAATACCTTAAGCTCTAAAATTATGCGATGTGTTCGATACGAATGGTAAGCGCAATTTTACTGAATACGGGCGGAATAAAAATTTCACCGAGAAGATTGATCAAACTTAATGGCCAGTTTACGTCGGCTTCAGAATCCTTAGGAATAGGGTGGTTTCCTATTATTTCTTTTATTGCCTAAATCGAAAGATTATTACTCCTGGAGTACGTATTTCACGCTTTTAGAATTTTAAATGACGATATCTATTTTTCGCGATTAAATGAAAAGTGAAAATTTTCAAGCGCGCGAAAACGCGACGGCTAAGTATGAATGCAGGGAAATCTCCGTTTGACGTCGTTCTGGTTCCCGCTGTCGGCGTCTGAGGTGTCCTTGGGGCGAGGCTTTGAGCGCTGATACGACGCAGGATGCTAGCAGGTAGCCGAGTACCTACCCTGCTACCTGGTAGCGCTTGGCTTAAATAAGGATTATTAATACCTTATCAAATGAAGAAAACTTTCCGACCTAAGCCAGTTTTAATAGGTGATTATTAAGACATGTTTCCCTGAGCTTTGTGCCTCATGCATGCATTGGTAATGTCAGACGATGTAATACCCCTATCTACTCTTATAGAAACTAGGTCCCTGTGACGTCACGTGGAGTGGCATCGCATGGGCGCCAATCTGGTCTTTTTCAAATGAGGTTAAAATTGACCGTTAACATTCGTCTAAACCGGTATTTCTAAAACCAAATAATTTGTATATTATGAATAAACTAATGGTGGGTAACGAATCGCAATCAATGTCTTTCGTTTCCTTTGATGAAGGAAACTACCCTATTTGATATTGGGATGATTGGTAGATTTCGATTTCAATCGGCCTGAATCGTGATATTTCACGTTCACTTAACCTTTTTGAAATTTTTAAATACTTCCAACGACGCGACGCTAAATTTAAGTTAACAGCAGAAAAATACGAATATTTTTAAAATAAAAGTCTAAATCTATATTGCGCCCCAACAAGGAACTATTACATTGCATTGCATTTACTTCGAATTCCTGCGAAAAGTTCGTCACCGCAGCTGAAGAATGTGGAAAGAAAAACCTTCACATCAAATTTTTAACTAGTGTATCGTGAAAGCAGCAAAAAATCGCATAGGTTGGGAATAATTGGTCTCGGATAACAGCACAAACGTAGCGTCAGGTTGCAAGGGCTAGCTAGTTGAATTCTGAGGAAATATCAGATACCAGATAGACAGTGCTTTTTTGTTTCTCTTAGATCGAATGACTGTCAATAATTCAAGCTTTTCAAGTTCAATTCAAGCTTTAACAAGGCTGTGAATAGGTACCAAAAGAAGGTGCCAATAAGATACTTTCAATTCAAGTTTACAAGTAGGAAATATAAAGAAAGAGTAATGAAGAATGTCATTGAATGAGAGGAAACGGTCCTTGGATGACATTAAAAACTTAAAGCCACTGTCAGGTTAGATAGGCCTGATTACAGAATCCTATGTCAAAATTATTCACCAGCAAAATTATAGCTCCTTATATTTATTCAAATTCAGTTTTTCAGAAAGACTTCGTGCTTTTAATTAAATTTAAACAGGAAATTAATCTAAAAGAAGAAGTTAATATATCACTTCCAGACAAGTTTATAAGAAGTGTGCAGAAAGTATGGCGAAAAATTTCATATGTTGGGATAAAATCACTCTGGAAAAGAGACATTCCAAACGTAATACCCGAGACAGACTGCGTAGTCTTTAGTGTTAAATCCCGCGGAAAATTTCAGTCACCAGATAAAAAGCTCTTTTTCATTTCTGTGGAAATAAATGAAGATATTTGAAGTACAATTTACGTTTTAAAACACTTTAAGTTGCGATGCGGTAGAAACCAGAGGGGATATTCAACATTTTTTAAAAATTCACTTTTTTATTCACTCAGCACAAATTTCTAGCGTATTTTTTTGTTCCACCCAGAGACATCGTTTGATATTGTCTTGATTGAATAGAATACCGGCTAAATCGTCGTCATCACAACCAACGGTCGAAAAAGTTCAAAAGTAGTGGAGAGAATGAGTGGATTGGCGCACATTGTAGTTATTTCTAATGAGTTCCTTTTTCGAGATTACCGTCATTAAAAAAATGACTACCACTTGGACGCCATTATAAGGGAAAAGAGAAGTGCTAAAGAGGCCATGAAAAGATGTGCTGAAAACTAAACAGATGTGAGGGCAATACCCGCAGCTTTCGCCCTTGTAGCATACGCCAGAAAAACCTCGGATTCTAGTATTCCTCGCACTATGAGGAAACACAATTTAACTACGAGATTTAACTGCCTTAACAAGACCCCCAACCTACTCTTCAAGATGAAAGACTGGGTGCCGGAAGAACACAAGAAGAACGGTGTATACAAAGTGGAATGCATCCGTGTGAGTTGCTATATTTGGCGGGAAAAGAGATCGCTCAAGACCCGCTTACCGGATAACCAAAGGGCAACAAAGAACAGGAAACAGACTCGCAGCCATAGCTTCACTTCACGTTTTACAAAACTTTGAGTAGCCAGATGGTTGCGATCAGAGGGAATACTCAATAATTTCTATGAATTTAATTATATTCACTCACCACCAGTCAAATTGTCTCGCGTGCTTTTGAGTTTAAACCAGAAACATTGCTAAAGAGTGTCTTCATTAGACAGAATTCCATCTTAAAAGTCGTTATCATAGCCAAAGAACGAAAAAGCCCAAAAAAGTGGAGGGAATGGCTAAATCTCCTAATATCATATTTCTATTTAAGGAGTCCTTTCTTCCGGATTACCACCATGAGAAAACACAGCATAGCAACGAGATTATTTTCGATTCAATTGGAGGTGCTACGCATAGTTGGGACAGATATAAAAAATAACCGGTTAAATTTATTGTAATAAAATAGTGAGTTTTACGCTAAACTTAAAGAGTTTTATTATTTATAAGTAGGTTATTATTATGTATGATACTTTGAAGTACCAACAAGTTACTTATTCTTTAAATTAATACGTTATATTAAAAGTATAGTTTTTTTTCCGGGCGACCTAGTTTGGGATATACGGTGCATGATTAGAGGTCTTTCCATTCCGCTCTTAAACACTTGTTTGTTAGAGAAGCTCTGCACTCGCATAGGGCCGAATCGATTCTCACGAATATATTATCGAAAAAAACTAACTGAAAAATAATTTACCACGCATTAAGTGTTTTAAGGAATTGAAAGTAAAACTTTTACACTAATGAAAAGTTACGATTGATTTGAAAAAGAAATTGATAACATTGTTGGAAACATTTTCATATGAACGTATTCAATCAACTAAGGTGGTTTTTTTTATTATTATTTTATTTATTTATATCATTTTTAAGAGTACTTGAGAAGTATTCTGGGAGTCTCCACTCCCTTTATGGACTTCCCTCTTCAATTCAATATAAGGCCTCCTCCCTTTTTCTATCTAAAAATCCTATTCTCCTCTTTCCTGTCCCTCGTTTACCTAACATTCTACCCTCTAAAACTGTTTTCAACACCCCCTCCACAATACGTACTCATCCATACCTTGTCTCCTCATCTCTTCTAGAAGCTGCCTCTCCTCACCCACCATATCCAGCACTTCGTCGTTCCTCCTTCTCTTAGTCCACTTCATCTTCTCCATTCTACTCCACACCGACATCTCGAACGCCTCCAATCTTCTCTCGTCCTCCTTCCTAAGCGTCCATGTTCCCGCACCGTAAAGCACTACACTCCAGCTCAGACTCTTCACTAACCTCTTCATTAAGCATAATGATCCTCACATGAGCTCCTTACTGTTCATGAATGCCTCCTTTGCTAACGCAATTCTCTTCCTGATTCTCTTATAGCCAATGGTCGATCTAGGTTTGGACCAAGGAGGGTGGAGGCAAACCGGAGGTCAGGGGAATTCCTCCCCAGGAAAAAAGGGGAGATTTTCGAAATTTGGGAATTTTTTAGACTTAGAAATGGTGCTTTTAAGCTTATTCTTTGACGAAAATAGACCGTACTGAGCAAATGTAGATATTAGATCGATTTCTTCTGACCAAAGCCTGCAAATTAGGCTCTAAGTTTAAACCTAATTTGTATTTTAATTCGCTACAGCAGGTAAATTTACTGAAAAATAAACACTTTTATAGAAAGACGTTAACTCCTAAAGTTTCGATTTTATCTCTTGTTATAGTGCATATAATGTTATATAGGTTGTATAGTGTTATGTTTCGACCCGCCACTGCTAACAGCTATATCCGTTTTCGTCTAATGTGCTGTCCAAAAAGTTGGATTTAGAAACCTTATTTTTTTCTATTTTAATTCAGCTAATGGTGCCTGTAACAAATGCGTAATGCAGAGGCCGGGATATTACTCAAATTGGTCGTTTACGCTAAGCAAACCGCAGTGAGCCCTCGAGTACGGGGTTTCACGTTTCCCGCAGTTGCGCTCGCCAGTAGCGAAGCTGCACATTCAGGAAGACCGCTCACGAGCCTCGTCCGCAGTTGCTCCACCTAAAAGCATTTTCCCCGTAAATGGAAACGCGTCTTTTTTTCGGAAGGGGAATTTAAAAAATCGGGCTTTCTAAAAATAAAAGGCGGCAGATGCACCGCTGGCGACCGTCTATACGCCCCCTACAAAGTGCCCCCCACGCTCCAACCCTCCCTCGCGCAACCAACCTATCCCACGCTTTGTGCCCACCACTTGCACCACGGCACCGTAGGATTCTCTAACCCGAACTCCGTTGCACCCATCTTTTTTCAACCATTGGAAACAGCTCGTTTTGTGACGAAGTTGATGGTTGATGAATTAACTTTGTGGAAGTTATACATGATAAAATAAAAAAAAATTGTGCTTTCCACACAATTTTTAATATTTTGCGACCGGTTTCGACGTGTTCTACGTCATTTTCAAGCTAGACTGCCATCTCCAAACAAGTCAAAGTTACTGAAACTGGACTTTTTAGAAAATTTCGAAATAGGGTACTTACCTTCATCAAAGAAAACGAAAGGCATTGATTGCGATTCCTTATCCACCGTTAGTGTATCTATCCCTTCTATATACAGCCCTTGAGGTAACTGACTGACTCATGGATACAAATTCCCGACCACTTCCATACCTGCTGGATAACTGAAATTTGGCACACGTGCGGGGAACCCGAAATGATCCGGAGGAAAAATCCGAAAACCGGATGTTTCCGCCACGTGTCGTCGCTAAGACGACAAAATGGCCGAAATCGCGCTTTTTCCGGGGACCGTCTTTCGGTTTTTATTTTACTGCCCGCGAACCGTACGTGCCACGTGGATGGTTAATGCACGTTTTGAAAAAAATGTCGGACACTACCCATTTTTTTCCTGGGAGATGTTTACTTTTTATAGTATTACACTCGAAATATGGATGTCATAGGGAAAACGTCTGTTATTACTGATAGTAAATGGATGTGAAGATATAAAATTATTATCTTTACAGTGGGATTTGATGTCAGTATTTGCAGAAATACCGTCTAAAATGTCTATTTAACGGATAATTTTTCATTTTATTGTCATACTTAATGCTGCCAGCAACGTAATTTCGTGAGTAGTATAACAAAAATGATTATTATATATGCTAATAACATTGTCTACGAAAACTAGGTAACAATTTTTTCCATCGTCCTTGGTTACCCAGAAAAAATTTAAATATTCCGAAAATCACTGAAAAACCATGATTTCCAAAATATTAACATAAGATTACTTCAACTTTTTCCAGACCGATGTCTTTCAAACTCCACAATTACATACAACCATGTATAAGGTTTCCGTAAAGGTAAGCATTTAATAAATGTTGCAGTCGATATAACTGCGAAAAAATAAAAATGGCGGACACTACTCATTTTTTTCCGGGGAGAGTTTTACTTTTTAGTGTAGATATTACTCTCGAAATGGATGTCATAGGGGTAACTTCCATTAGATATGATAGTAAATGGATGTGACCATATAATATCGTCATCTTAAATCATGACCATGCATTATCTTCACCCCCTGAAACCCCCTAAAAAATTAAAATTTGCATGTAAGTAGCCTTTTCGGCTACTTTCCGTCACAATTCCGCCGTTTTTCCAAGCCTTACCACTCATCGCTACGGAATTGATGTGGACGATTGATGACCTCTGGCAGTACAAAAAAATAAACCCCCGGTAACCCCACATACATACAAAAAATAAAATTTTGCATATAAGTCTACTTTTTGGGTACTTATCGTTACTATTCCACCGCTGGTTCTTACCCCAACGACCCATCACTACGGGATTTATGCGAACGACTGGTGACCGCCAGGAGTACACACATATAAACCTCCGGTATCCCCCTGAAACCCCCTGAAAAAATGCAAATGTGCCATTAAGTCTCCTATTTGGGAACTTCTCGCCAACATTACGCCGCACTAACCGTCCCCTATGAGCTATGGATCCGCAATCTATGATGAGGGCGGGCCACCGTAAACCATACGGGAAAAAATACCTGAAAACCCCCGATCACCTCCTGGAATCCCGCCGAAAAAAAAAATAAATGCCGCCCCTGAAATGATTAACGGTGAAACAATTCGGAACTGTCACTGCCCTCTGGTCGGCGAAGCCGACCCCTTACGTGGAACGGCAAAGCCGTTCCGAGGACTAAGCTGGGTAGACCCGGGGCAGCACACTCAACCCTTGGGCGGCGAAGCCGCCTCTCAACGAAGAACGGCGAAGCCGTTCTGAGGAATGAGTGGGGCGCTTCCCTACCCCCTGGCCGGCGAAGCCGGCCCCTAGCACATTCGCGTTAGATTATTCGAATTAAAATTCTTCGAATAACCACAATAGTAGACGGCGAAGCCGGACCCGGGGTTTCTAAGGGGTGGAGCCCCTTAACGAGCGCGCGGAGCGCAGCCAGTATATATTCTATGGTGATCAATGGGAGAATAGGATAAAATATTATAATGCAATACAATTAGATAGCCAACCACGTCATCAAATTTTAATGCATCCCAAAGTATATCCAATGGTATTTGGCATGCCATGGTGACATTGTGACGACGCCTTTGGTGAAATGTATCATAGTAGAACAATATGGCCATGCAGGAAAAAAATCACATTTACACACAAAATTGAAAAATCAGCAAAATGAAAGCGTTTGAATGATATTTTTGAGCTAGTAGAATTCATCATGAATGACCTACTTCTCTTACAAAATTTTTTAATGCCATGGTATGATCAGGGTGCGTGGCAACTAAAATTTTTCATTTTACAAAGAGTATAATTTCGAACTTGATCACCTATTGTTACATAATGGCAGTGAAGCTAGTAATATTGTCTCACAGGTTGACGAGAGTGAATATCTTTTTTGATATCCATTCCATAAGATTGATCCAATTGAGGTAGTTCTAATTTTAACATATTTATCTCGCGCGTGATTTCATCCAGTTCGCATCGATGTGGCATCCACACACTTTGGAGTGGAACATTTGGGTTCGACAGTCTAAGCAGCCCTTCATTGTATGCCCTTATCATAGATTTCCTCTTCTTCACGAGAATTTTCAAATCGCGTTCCATTTCTTCGTACTCTTGCAGATAACCAGCCATATCTGCTGTACCTCTCCGCTCTCTTCCTCGCGGCTGAGTTTTACCAGCTACCATTCCTCCCACATGTCCAGTTCTGCGTTGGCACTGGTTCGTTTCCTCCATGGATGGTTTGTTGTGTTTACGGCAATGGGTGCGGGAATAATGTGTTCTTTCTCCTCCTTCCCATGCATCGCCGTACTCCTTACGAGTCATCTGCGATGAAAAAGGAAGCGTTCGTTATGGATAATGTTTAGCTGATATCTAAAGTGGTCAGTGGCGTAGCCATGGGGGCACAGGGGCACACGCACCCCCTAAGACAATTCATTTAAGCAGAACAATATTGACCTATAAAACAAATTTATTGTACTCCACCAATATCTAACGATTTGATCGTTGGATTATTCTTCCTCATAGAATAATCCTCCAAGGTCGTTAGAATATTAATTGCGTATGCTTGGTTTCGCTCATAGTAGGGCCCGCCCGCCTTTGTGACGGAGCGGGACTCCTCGTCCCTTCCCTTCCTTCCCCGTCTTTACCCTGGAGGTATCGTCGGGCTCTCATCGCGGCGATGCCTCCAATTCCTTTTCCTTTCTGTCCGCCCCCTTCTGGGTGCAGAGGTAAAAAGCTCGCGCTTATAGACCCTGCCCCAGGAGTGTAACCCGCGAGCCCGCCCCAAGGGTTTCGTTCACACTGTACTCCACCAATACCTAGCGATTCGATCGATGGATTTTTCTTCCTCATAGGAAAATCCACTAGGATCGCTAGAACATTAATTTCTTATGCTAGGTTTCGCTAATAGTAGGGCCCCCTTCGCTTCTATAGCGTTGGGGTGTTTTTCCCTCGTCCCGTCCCTTCCGAACCTATCCCTTCCCGGAGGCGTCGGCGGGCTCCCATCGCGGCGGCGCCTCTATCCTTTATCCTTCTCTTCCTTCCCCTCCCCGGGTGTCTGGGCGTATAAGCCCCTGGCTTGGTTCCCGGCCCCAGTGCTTTGTATCCTTCGAAGGGTTCACCTAGAACCCTCAAACTCTTTGTACTCCACCGATATGTTTTAGCCAAACAACTTCCCGACGACCGATTAATTGTGTAATTTTAATTGTCAAAATAGCATAAAATGCGATTACTAGAGATAAAAGTCTTCATATATTCCGCAGAGGAGAGTTCAACCCCCCTTACCCCCTCTGTTTCTATTCTATTCTATTCTGTTCGTGCCCCCCAAACTTATCGTTTTGGCTACGCCTTTTAATGTGCTTATAGAACTAAGTCTTGAATGGGGTCATTCAAATGTTTTTGTGATCTATTTTCTTTTTATGTGGAGTATTCACACAAATATTGAAAATTTAATAAGTGAACAATACTTATTCATGACCTAGGATTAGAAGAAGGTTAAGACATGCGAAAGACTCATAGAAGTGGATTTTATTGTTCGTCAGATTCACATAAATGCTTATCCCAAACGAAAGAAACAGCATGAAAAAATAGCATAGGCAGCCTATCAGATCCACCGCGGCATCTAGATTTTCACCGTTTCAATATCGGCCTCAAGAACAGAAATCGATTCCCGCTCTTGTGCATATTTAGTATGTAACTCAGAGGAAACAAACCCTTTACCCTCGGCAAAGGTATTTTAATATAATTTGAATTATGTACTTACATTTTGGGATGAATGCATTTGATAGTTAGAGTGGCAGGAACACTTGCATCCAGGTGAAGTCTGGCCGAAGTATTGGCGGGAAGGGGTCGTCTGTTGCGGGTGGAGCTCTTTATGCTCCTGTCGCCTCATTTCGTTGATGATTATGTTCGTCAACCTATGTAGTAGGGCCTCTCTTATTATTAGGGGGTCGGGCTGTTCCCACAGCCATTCGTTTTCTGGCTCCTCCCTCATATCCTCGTAAACGCTGTCCAGGAGTATCTCAACTTCCTCAATTGCCTCGCCTCTCCAAGCCCGGTCCACTAGCTCCAGGAGATAATCCAACGGCATTTCTGAGATTCCCAGATTTTCTGCGGGTCGCCTAGGTGGTGGTGGATCAGTTGCAAACCTGTAACCAGGCATCGCACCTTTCCATTGTTCCCATTCTTCTGTGGGTCCATGTTGGCATGGATGCCTGTAGTCATGTTCAGCTTTGAAGCGATTATTCTTCGCGTCCAATCCGTGGGTACAGAATTTTATCTGCTCAGCTGGCTCATAAGGATCGTGGAAGGCTCTACGTTGTTGCGATGGAACGTAGTTTTCGTTTATAACGACACCTTCGTTGTGAAGATGAGGGTTCTTGCGATCCATTCTGTGGGTCCTATATTCCATCCGCTCAGCCGGCTCAGGAGTATGGTAGGAGGCTCTGGTTTTTTTAGATGGAATGAAGTTTTTATTTATATAATCACCTTCGGTATGTTGACATGGTTTCTCGCGGTCCATTCTATTGTCCCATTTCTTTCTATCGTCTTCAGCCAACATATAAGGATGCTTTTTGGCGTCAACGCGTTCTGATGGGATATACATTGGCTTTAATGAATCACCTTCACCATGGCCAAAAGCGCCATTGCATCCCGTTTGTATGTTACGGCACAATATTTTTTTCTTAGGCGGCATAACAGAATATTCCAAGTCATGAAATTGCTCTGGTGAGAAGTGATGTGCATTAATACCGTTACTGTTCCCATGAAAGGAATGATTCTCGACACCAGTTGCATTTTTCCTTCCAATTATTTTACAATTTATGTTGCCGTAATAAATGCGTTCATTTGCGACATCTCCTTCACCATGGAAGTGTGTATCCCTGCATCCCATTCTGACATTTTCCCCAGCAACTCCCTTCCCATCTGACCTTTTAAAGCCATCAGCTTGTCTTGGTGGAATGTGGCGCTCGTTTACTGCGTGACTTTTGGCGTTAAGGTTCCCATTTTTGTGAGCCTTTCCCTTATCCAAGGTTTCTGTCTTCCGTTCGGTTGGCACGCAAGATTGATATGAAGCGCCAGGATTTTTTGGCGGGGAATGCTGAGAATTTACCACCTCATATTCAACGCTGACACGATTATTAATGTAATCTGTTACCTCGTGTCGGCTTTTTGCCTTTATCAAATTGCCTTCTTCTTTGAGGTTCGCACTTTTGCGAAAATTACCCTCATTCCTGCCTTTTGTTTTCTGTTCAGTTGGCACGTCAGAATGATTAAATGTGCCACTGTTCACGGGTTTGGAATAGATTGAATTTATTACCTCACCTTCGGCATCTGGGCGAACGTTGGTGTTACCCCTTCTATGGTCGTGTCCTTCTCTTTGCTTTTCATCCGACATGGGAAGACGGTTTTTGTCACCAGGCGAGCTTTCACTAGCGATGACAGGAGTTTGTGTCACTGGATGGTCTTGAACACGTTCTCCTTTGGCCGAATTTGCACCTTCACCTTCCGCTTCGTTGAGTTCTGAGCACAAAGCGTCGCTCAGGTCTTCTTCAACGACTTCCGCGGCCAGAAATTTCTCCTCGGTGTCGTCGAAGTACATTTTCGGACACGGAGGCATTGGCTCCCCTGGCCTTGGGGGATTCGTGAGCTTGTGTATCCCCGTGAGAGTTCCGGATGCCATGTCATTGAGGAGAACGGACAGGTGGATGTTTCGCCTCTCCTTTTCGTCCAGGGTCTTGGGAGTCACTCCGACCAGATAAATCAACCATTTTTCTGCCTGGTTGCGAAGCTCGTTGGGAATTTTAACCAAGTTCGGTTGAATGTTATCCAGGTGGACGGTATACTCTTTATCCAGCCTCTCCTCCAGGCTGTTGCCCATCACACTTCCAGATATGCTCGATGCACATCTCTTTAAAATCCGTTCCATGATGTACGTGGCGGAAAATATAGATGGCGAGATCTGCTGTTTGGTATCAACTCCAAATCCAATGAATGGAATCGATTATGAGATTCAACTGCAGGATATAAATGGAATCTCGTATTTGCACGAGTTCTTTTCGAACTCTGCTGGCCGAAGTCGGAACTCCGCCGGCTGTTGTAGACTGCAAACGCCTGCAAGATGACTATTTTCTTCCTCTGCTACTCAAGTGATTGATGTATTACTCACTGTAGCTGTTTTATACTGTAAACAGTGCGTTTAAACTTCGTTTATAACACCACAATATGCTATCGCATCCGCTCTCTATCGCTTGGAAAATCCAATTGATAAAATGTCACCGTACGGCTACGTTTTCTGGTTGCCAAGGTAAACGAAAGTATTGTTGCCGCGCCAGATATGCCGTCTGCTGGCCTGCGGTAGAATATGCGCTAAGTTCTATTCCCTATGCTAAATTCCATTGTTATGAGCCGAGCTCTGTCCACGTAGAGGAGGGTGGATGAAATATTTGTGTGTTTTAAGGATTATCATGATGTGTGATTGGTAAATACCATTTAAGATCACCATATTTTTACGTCGGATACTGATTTTGAAGAATGTTGCGCAGTGTCCAATGTTATTTTTATTTTGATAATTATGGAATAAATGAGCTGAAATGTGTCTCTATCTTTACGATTATACGAGAAATCGTTTTTGATGACAATATTAGTAACGAAAACAATATTTTAATTCACCGTGTATTTATTTAAAGTCTAAAGGTATTAGCTGATTCGCCAAAAGCCGCATGTATTTATTATATGTGCCGGTGTTCTTTCCTGGATGAATAGTTCATTTATATTTTGTGAACTTCCATCGTGCTTTTTAATGTTTGATGTCTACAGTGTAGCCGGAGATCCCGCGAACATCTTCTGGCCAGTCTTTGAGTTTGTCGCTGAAACATATGCTGGAATAGGGCTTACGGAATTATGAATCAAACTCCACTTCCCGTTTGAAGATGGGTTGTTAAAAATTACATTTAATCAAATACATTCATGTCAGAGTTAGTAAAAAATGGTTCACCGCAATGTTATTTTGTCTTCTGTGGAATCTCTACACTGCTAATATATGAAAAATTATTTTCTTGGACTGTATCATACACTGTTAAATAAAACGTTGCCTTTTTAGTTCTAATGCCCCGTGATTATTTTAAACGGATATTGATGAATGAGAGCGAAAATACATTCAAAGTGACGGGAGATTCTAGCGGTGATGAAACGGTGGAAAGAATGCT
Organism: Ischnura elegans; assembly: GCF_921293095.1. Lineage (NCBI taxonomy): Eukaryota > Metazoa > Arthropoda > Insecta > Odonata > Coenagrionidae > Ischnura > Ischnura elegans. The sequence goes on along the minus strand of NC_060255.1, from coordinate 84,983,809 downwards.
GAGGTGAACTTAGAAGGATGTGTGGAGAGAATTTCATGGTGAACACTGGAATGAAGGGGCCGCAATAATTTGAAACAAAGTGCCTTTTTTTTAAAGCCACCGTAAAGGTAGTTATCTAAAAGAGAGAAGTCCTGAGGAATACAGAGCGAAAAAAAAAACACGAGAAAAAAGCCTGAATGTGTGAATGATGAAGAGTTGTAAGTATTATCGCAGCTGTGAGGTAGCTACTCCTACTCTTTTGCTTCATGAAGTCTCGGGTACTAAACTCAATCGCATGCTACGTAACCAGATGACATTTTGAGCCAATGATTAACAAATCAGCTCCTTTTTTTAATCTACGAACTTTTTTATGGCCCTTCGCCGGTTTCCTCCATTTTCCTGGAGGTATTTTATTTTATCGTTTTGTGACGCAAAAGTGGCCAATATTCATTTCATCTACAAGATCTTTCCCGCAAATAATAAAATTTTTAAGAATTAGTGTTCATCGACTCTTGGTTGATGGCAATGTGGTTTATTATGGAGAGTTTGAATTTGGGTTAATTGGGTCAATTTTCATTTGTTGGTCACTTCATTCGAATGAATGCATTTTTATTACTAAAGGTGCATTTTCTTTTTTTTTACTTTGTTGTAAGATAGGTAGACTTGTCATTCATGTGTTTAAATCTAAAGCTTCCACCCGACAATAGCCAACATGCAGTAATATGTATTAATTAAATAAATCCATACACTACCCCGCAATCCGCCTGAAAAGGCGTGTGGCAGGGGGTGTTGGGAAACACACCGTTTGCATATAAGAAGGAAATGCCGAAAAAAATTACAACTATCATTTATTTAATTCCTTCGTTGTTCGGGAGAAAAATGAATTCACATATCTATCCGTTCGGCAGAATATCTCTTAATTGATCGCTTCTGTCGGACCTGGAATTTCAGTGGGACTCTAAGATAAGCTTTTTTGGTAGTAACAGCTCGTGTCAGCAAAAGTGGCCAATATTGCTTTCATTAGGGGAGACATGGTTTTAGCATGGAAAAATGTTGGTCAAAATCGATTTTTCGACACTTGACGCATTTTCAAGGCTTTTATTGTTGAAAAGAAACACCTGCATTCATGATTTAATGCGACAAAATGACGCAAAATATAACGGAAACAATAATAGGCTATCTCACCGTAGACTCAAGAATCTGTAGCTATTAAATCAATTCGAGGAAAATCTGCCCATTTTGGTAGGAAAAAATTAAGACCAATTATTCATGAAAATAATAGCGTGCCTTTACGCAATCACCTGAAAGTGCTCACTGAAGTGCGAATATTCCACACAGTAAAACGCATTTTTCATTACCGGAATTTGAACACGTATTTACCAAATCCGCGCTGGTGTACCTATTCTACCACTTCAGCTGCCATAGTAAGGTACACAATTGCACGCCTCGCACTTCAAAGATAATTATCCGAAGGCTCTACCTAGAATTTAAACCCGGGAATATTTTATCAGCGGCCAAGTGTTCTATCCAAGTGGCCACCAAGCTTGCGAATCGGCTTAAGTAACCACTAGTTTCAAAGAAAAGTCGTCGGAAACCACTTGCGTGGCGTTCAAATTCCAAGTATTTAGCGGGAAAACTGGAAAAAGCTATGAGGAAAATATATAAAGATGAAGTGGATACCCTACAACCAGGATAACTTGAGGTTGGTTTGGATATGTTAGGTTAGAGCTCGTCCTAGGCTTATTGCAAATATCCGGCGAGTGAATTTCGCACATTTAGGGTGGGGGCCAGTTCTTTTACCTGGTTCACTTCGCATTTCGAGGATTTTTGTTCTAAGATATGCAAATAATTAATCCGAATCCGACGCAGGACCCGTTGGCCAGCAGTCAAGCGCGTTACACACTAAGCAACTGCGCACCTGACTTGGTTCAAGTAATTACTAATTCCAAACCAAAGACGTCGGAAACAACAAGTATGAAACACAAAATCTAATTATTTTGCAGATAAACCAAAAAATAAGCTCCAAGAAAATTATTTTGTGATTGACCGGACTCTCTGTACTAACGTCACATTGTAGTTCTTCATTTCCGGAAACTACCGCGTCGGTTTACGTGGCAAGACAACAGATTCCCTGGAACTACTGCCAGTGTCTTTGGGTCGAAGAACTGAAACTCTTATCTTCGCCACGGTAACCGAAGCGGTAGTAAGCGGAATTGAAGAACTTCATCGCACACCGCGGAAACCTCCGTTCCCTAACGTCACGTTGGTTAAAAGTTTCCATCGTAAAGACCAGCTTAGGCAGAGCACGTCAAAATTGCGTCACGCAGTCAAAATTGCGTCGCGTAAAGCGGTGAATTGCCAGAACGCATGCGAGAATACATGAACATGAGATGGTAAAATGACTCTTGTTCTAATTTCGTTCGTGCATTCGCGAAATCGCAGGCCATATTGAGAAATTAATGCAGTTCTAAATAGGGCAATTACGTGATCCGTGTAAAAAAGCCTTAGGAAGGTGATCGAACAAGGCATTTGAGATTTGGGCTACGGCACCAACGAAAAGCCTGCTACCCTGTTTGAGTCCGAGAGCGGATGGGGAAGCAGGCTTGAGTGACAAGTCCCAGACGCGACACGCCCACTAAGGGGTAGTATGGCTGCTGAAAGGAAGGAATTGGACAGGGGCACAACGGCGCACAGACGTCCAGTGACCGCTCACTGTTGAGGGCCGAGGGCGTAGATCGGATTTCCGCTTCCGAGCACTACTCGCAGAGAAATGCAGAGCGGTTTTGTAAACTACCGCCAACTAGTTTGATCTCAATCTTTAAGGCCGTTACACACGAGGCACGAAATAGGGTAAGTTTCCTGTTCACTGCTGTTTAATTACCTAACATAAAATTTAAACGTTGCTTAGTGTTTTGGAGTGTAGGACTTTAAGAATTAAATGCAACATTTTTACTCAACAACTCGGTATATTTTTATGCTCTCATCAGGGCTTTCTTTTGCCATGAATATGATTGGTTCATTTATTGTTCCAAAAAATAACCAAAACGTTAGCAAAAAAATTTGCATTTTATTCATAAAGACCTACACTCCAAGACATTCATAAACGTTAAAAATTGAGGTCGAGAGAAAGAAACAATAGCTCAATACAGTGGCGTAGCCAGGAATTTCGTTCGGAAGGGTTCCAAAATCAGGGTACTAAGGAAAGGGTTTTGACTAATTTTAACATTTTCCTAATCGAAAAAACTTCATTTGTGTAAGAAGTATTTTGTAAATTCATGATTTTTCAATATTTTGTTTTCTTTTATGAAGGAAAATAATTGTGTTTTTACGTTTCGGGGGGAGGGGTCCGGACTCCCCCCGCCCCACTTGGCTACGCCACTGGCTCAATAAACTTTTATGAAACTGATCGGTCCACATATTAGGAAACAACCGCTGACCAACCTGCAGTGGACCTAATCACGAAATTTGAGAATTCACGAGTGAAATACCACGGTCTGGCGGGTCTGGAAACATAAAAAGCCATAGGTATTTGAAATTTAAAAACCGTCTGGCTGGAGTTCTTTTCCTTAGGTCACCATAAAACTCGTAAATGTTTGTTTTGGAGACCGGAGGCTCTCAATTCAAACCAGGGACTCTTCGACCGTAACCAACAGCTCTACCCATATGTTGCTACGCTCCCTCGCTAGCTTGATAAAGACTATTGTTGTTATAGTGAATTGAGGCACTTAAGTATTCACGACTCAAGAAAAGCCTTCATTAGGAGTGGTGGAAGGAGGATTCAGGGACGAATTCAGAATCAAATTTGGGGGGGAGAGGTCTTAACCGGGGTCCGGGGAGTATGGGATACCCCCGGGAGAGAGGGATGTTCTCCCATGTAAAATGTTTTGTAGAGAGTGCTAAGTTCTACGACATGGGCCTTCAACCTTTTTTTAATTCTCGGGGCGGAAATCGATGTCACATCGTCCGGAGGGCCACAGTGCTCCACGTCACCTTACCACCACATCAATAACATTTAAAAATATATATAATTGCAAAGTACAATAATATTTATTGGTTAAAAAGTTCAATCAATCGATCAATGCGATTTTGGACATTGTTTATTATTGATGACGAGCTTGCTGCGCCCGCTCCCAGCGGGCTTCCCCCGCCCTTTACAATGCAGGTCCACAGAGGGATAGGCGCGTTTCTAATTTTGAAATGTAAAAAAAAAGGCAGGGTCTTATGTAGAAATTTAATTGGAATGTTAATGTACAAATTTAGGTCAGAGGACCACTTTAAACACAACATTGGAAGTAATTACACTATCCTCTGTTAAACGCACATGATGACTCATACTTACGTATCAACAGGAGACTTGAATGTGGAATCAGCCGCATTTTGATAAAAGTTATTTAAAGAATGCGAGATATTGTTGCAAATGAACAAATGTATCAGTTTGTGCGCCGTTAACGTCATATATATTTACCGTTTTTTTTGTTTTTTTTTAATTATTTAAAATCCAATTTTAGGAAACAATAGCAATATATAGGAAGTAAGGTATGTCGTCGCATGTTCTCTGATAAATTCTGTGCATTTTGGTACCTCATTTGTAAAGTTTGGCTGCGTATAAGTTAAGAAAAAGGTATCTATACAGTAGAAATAATATAGAAGATTGTGCCGATACTTGGTTTGCGATACAATATTTTCTTTAGCCTCTGGAAGCCGCAAGAAATTAGCCGGCGGGTCGAATGCGATCTGTGGGCCGCAGGTTAATGGACCTTGCTTTACGATAAACATAACTCAAACTTCTCTCAAGTTTGGGACTTGTAGCAATGCATTTGCATACACTCTACATTTTTCTCCCTTACATGGATACAAAACCAATTAAACTATCAGAAATTTTAAATTTTTGATAAAATTGAGGGAGGGTGGGTCATGACCCCTGTGACCCCCCCTCCGTAAATCCGCCCCTGGGAGGAATTATAATCCAAGAAATGAAATCTCTTCATCCTCGCTGGCGTTGTCATTGCAGCTTCCGCAACTTGGATACGGCGACCACTCTAGCTAGCATTCTTGGAACGAGAGGGGGAGAGGAAGCGATGGTCGAAATGGGGCCAAGAGCGAAAAGATCTGGATGCGAAGATGCGACGCAGCGAGTTGTTAAACACATAACTAAAATGCGCCGAGGATGGTGGCGGGCTGAGTGGGGATGAGCGAGCAGGAAAAATCCTTTCAAAAAACGGCTAGTCATCCGTCACTGCGAAATATACTTGGGACTACTGGTGGATCATGTCCGCGCTTTCTCTGAGAGCGTGAACAGGTTGTCTTCTGGATGGACAGAAGTCGTTACATTTCCGGTTAAATCTACCAAATTTTCGGGAATATAAAATTACTAATGCCGAGGAAATTTTTGAAAAAATATCAGGGGTTCGCGAAAAAATAAGTTACGTCCGGGGAAAGCAGAGGAAACGTATAATTCGCAATCGTTCAAAATAAATAACAGGAATGCAAAAACTTTGTTAAAACTAATAGTTGGCATTTTTATAATTCCCAGAAGAAGCCTTTAAAAATTCGGGAATTTTCAGAAAGATAATCTGAAAATGCGAAAAAGTATAAAAGATGTTTACTTCCCAAAGCGAAGAAGGAAATCGGATAACAATCGTGTCGCACGATCTTGGAATGGCATCGCATGGTCGCCAATCTGGCCTTGTTCAAATGAGGTTAAAATTGACCATAAACATTAGGGATTTTCTTAAACTAAATAATTTGTGTATTATGATTATACTAACGGTGGGGAACGAATCGCAATCAATCCCTTTCGTTTTCTTTAATGAAGGAAACTACCCTATCCATCTGGAAAGTCTGCCATCATTCTTAACTTTCAATTAAGATCTACTTTGAACTCGTGTGCATTGAAAATAATAAGGAACTTAAAATGGGAAATTGATTCTGAAGTACTAAACTTGATGCAGAAAAGTTTCTCGGGTTTTCCACCGGTTGATGTCGTCCATGTCTCCCGACGTTTCGATCCGCGACTTGCTGATCGAAACGTCGGGAGACATGGACGACATCAACCGGTGGAAAACCCGAGAAACTTTTCTGCAACTGATACGCCGGGAAAACCTAACATCATACATTACTAAACTTGGTTCTTCCGTTCTCTTTTCTCCCCAATCAGGGTTTCAACTACGGTGTCGCCCTGATGGACTTGGGGCGATTGAGGAGCAGCGAATACTACAGGGACCTCGTGATACCCTCCAGCGACCAAGAGACCACGCAGCGGAAGGACAACGCCCTCGCAAATCTCATCGAGAAATACTCCTTCCAGCCCAGCGGCGTGGGCGACCAAGACTTCTTCACGCTGCTGGCCGCCGAGAGACCAGATCTGTTCTACATCCTAGACTGCTCGTGGAACGTCCAGTTAGATCTCAACCTAAAGTCTCCGGAAAACAGCGAAGAATTCGAAAGATACCACTACTGTTGTCCCCACAACGATGTGCAAGTCTACCACGGGAATGCTGGATATCCGATACCGGAAAATTGAACTGGTGCTTCGTTTCAAATCATGTCGAAGTGATTAATTTTTTTAAATGTCAATGGCTGACATCGGACGATTGTGAAGAAAAATACCTCTACGCTGTTGTTCCGCAAGTGATGTACTAAGCGTTCTATGGAAATGCTGGGTATCCTATACCCGGATCGAACAAGTGTTTCGTTTATACACTATGTCGAAGAGATTCATTTTCCAAGTTAGACGGGCGAAATAACAGATGCCAGTGATAAATACGGTAAATACCACTGCACTCGGAACAGTGACGTGCCAGTGATCTAAAAAATGCTCTGTATCCGATAGCTGGAGACTGAATTAGTTTATCGTTTCCGCTCGATATGAGAGAGATTAATTTTCTAATTTTTAAAACGGACGACAATTACGGATCCGAATGATATCATATAATCGTAGTTCCGACTGCGTTGTGCAAGTGCTCCACAGAAATACTGGGTATCCGATACAGTGAGGTTAAACTCTTGTTTTATTCCCTCTCTAAATCGAAGATATTTATATTTTGATGCAGATGGTTGCGCAAACGGAGGACAGGGAATATTTGGTAATACACCACTATACCATAGTTCCGACAGTGATGTTTAAGTGTTCCTCGGAAATTCTGGGTATCTGGTACCCGGAAACCTGGTGTTTTGTTCCCACTCCACGTCAAAGAGATATATTTTTACAATTCGATGGCCGATAAACGGGCCTATGAAAACGTTTTGCGTAGGATTTCATTAAAAAAATACCCACATCTGCGAGCACGCTGCCCCGAAGTTTGTCAGTGGGCGCGCTCCTAAGTGTAAACATACTACAAGCTGTTACTCCGTGTGCCTCTAATGTTCTGCAGCATGAAAATTGATGTGTTTGAATCATGACTGCGTGTGTGTGTGTGAAGAAAAATGGTTGTGCAATGAAATATTATATAAATGAATTTATTTTGGATGTTGTATAAAAGGCTAAATAAATATTCTTATATATTTTACATGATTTATCTCAGTATGTTTTATGAGCTCAATGGGATGGCAATGGAAGAGCATGGTAAATTTCCACACAATTTTCACATATTTTACAGAGGTTTACTTCTGTCTTTCATTATCGACCAGTAAAGAATAGTTAGTTCCACAAATTTCGCCGTATACTCTTACATATTTACGAATTTAAGTATACCGGGACTAGCCACGGTGATAACTTTTACGGGAGTCACCCGCAATGCACAATTGTGCGAAAAATCCACAGAGAAAAAATCATTCGCCTTGACCGGGATTCGAACCCGGATCCCTCGATTTCCGGCCGAGTGCTTTAGCCAGTTAAGCTACCGAGGCGTCATTCTTCCCTGTGGAAAAATGTTTTACGAGACTGGAAACGATTAAGCAAAATTGGAGTCTTGAAGCAATATAGGTACCTACGGTTAAACCCAAGGCTCATTCCCTATACTTTTTATAATGCTGCTCATTTTACAGACTATCCCATTAATCGTGTGTCATTTTTCACTTCCCCTCGATCTATATTCGAAAAAATTGGCATTTTCATAGGATAAGGTCGTACCTAAGTTTTTTTGAGTGCGAGCAAAATGTTACAATTTTGATCTTTTGACCCCAAAATATAGCCGAGTATGCTACCAATTACACTCCCAAGCCTATGGCACGTGGTAACATACCTGAAAGGCAATAGGTATATCCGGGTTCGAATCCCGGCTAAACGAAATGATTTTTTCATAGCTAATTTCATCCTTAGCGTCAACAGCTTCGCACCCAAGCGCGTGACAGCGTACAAAGTAACTAGTTTCATGCAATGCTGCTCATGTTTCTCTCCTGTAGCACGCGTTATGCGCTAGCCTTATGACGTTTAAGCTAGATATTTCTGCAGAGTGTAATATAGTGGGCAATAAAACTGTTAACATCCTTCAGTTTGGGGTAGTGACTATAGTTAGTGTTTTGCGAGAGTGCAAATGTGGAGTCGAGAGCAAGAAAATAGCGACTTTAGGGTCCTCGCGAGGTTTAAATACGCCTTGAAATAAAACCCAGTACATTATACGACGAATTTAGTCTAAAATATATGTATGAAAAGAATATTATGCATTTATGATGAATATATATCCATGAGCTCATCATAGATAACTTACAGACGCAAAGGAAAATGTAATTAACATTCGGATTTCGTCTTTTCCATTTCTGCTTCGCATCTATCCACTAAGTGAAAATAAGTTTTGCTTCTTTTTACGCTAATTTGAGTTCAAAGATCACATAAAATTCTCGCGTGGAATAGCGGAATTTCGTGAGGGGTCAAAGTCAACCTTTCCGCCGCAAAAGACAACCCATTAAGCAGAAAAAATTGGAGGCCAAACGAGATTAAAACTTCGTAAGAAGTAACACATAATGAAAATTAAAAAAAGCCAAAACGTAGATAGGATTAATAAGCGGGAAAACATTATGTGAATAAACTATGCGCTTCTAGTGATATTCACGTAATCAAATTTGATAGGCATTAGAACGAGTACCTCGAGTAGTCCAAAATGGAGAAATGTCGGTCCAAATCGATGTTACGAGCAATCGATTTCTAATTCAAATGAAAAACTCGAGTTTTCAACAAAAATCGAACTTTGAACCAAAAGACGAATTTCTCAAAAAGATCGAAGGTTTTTTTAAGAATACAGTTTGCACAAAACGTTTTATTATTTAAACGAGTCGATTGGGCGCTTGAATTCATCAAGCGGGTAAATAGGGGGGGGGGGGGGGAACATAGTTGTGTCACATGTTTCCGAGTCATGTGCCCATAAGTGGTTCAAAAAGCGAAAGAAACACCCCAAATATCGTTTAAATGAGTGAAATATGCGGGCAATACGCTCATTCACTGTCAACAATACTTAAGACCATCTTAGTAACCACGGTGATCAATGCTTGGGGGAACCGTTTTATTATGAATGATTTACGCAATATAAAAAATATATAGTGTATGGTAGATGAACTTAAGCGATTTATCGTATTTCAGCCATTACCCTAGGATTGTATCACCTCTTCACTTACTCACCTATTTTTGATTTATAATGTTTGCATACAGCAAACTTAATGAAATTAAAAACAGCATTTTTAGAAAATAAACGAACAGAGACTAATGAAATGATTATCCCAATAATTATGTCTCGAATAATGAAGTAATGTTCGGATTCCTCTGACGATGTATGTCTCTAAATGGTGTCAATTTTTGGATCTAAGGAAGGTTTATAACAACAAAACGCATTGATTACAATAAATATATTAACACGGTTATGAAACTTGAATTGGAGAAAGAACCGAAGAATGTTCAACTGTCCCCGTTGATGTTATATTCGGTAAGTAATAGCAGTTCGATATATTTTACAAAAACGTAGATTCGATATGTGTCGAATGGGAGCTTGGAAAGCAAATATATTTAATTGGTGCAGCATGAACAATGCTATAATAAACATATTCATAAAATTTCTTCGGTTTAACATCAATAGTTAGACAGATACGAAAAATTGCATATTTGCTACCGTAATCATCGAATTATCAAGTATACTGACACGTGAAGTTAAAATTTCGTAATCCTATTGATTTATCTTCCCGTTTGGTCATCTACCCTATAATTCATGGTCAAATACGCCCGCGGATGTAAAATCCTGCATGTTATAGCAATTCGACATATTTTAAGAAAACGCTGAATCGATACATATCTAATGAGACAAAACATGCAAAACATATTTCCATTGGGGTTTGTGAAGAATACCAGGATGTGCACATTCACCAAATTTCATTGGTCCAACGGATATACGAATCAAGTTATGCCAATTTTCGTATTTTCTATAATAATTGAATTGATATTTCGACTATACTGCATCTGTAATATAAAATCCGCAATGCTTTTGATTTTAATTCCGGTATATGACCATTTACCATATAATTCCTAGTCAACTTTGCCCGTTGATGTAAATTCCTATGTGTTATAACAATTCCATATATTTTAAGAAAAAGCAGATTCGATATATATCGAATGAGAAACTATACACAAAAAATGTTTCCATTGGGCATTGTGATGAGGAATACCAAGTTGTACCCATTCACCAAATTTCATTGGTCCAACGGGTATACTTTTCAAGTTATACCAATTTATGTATTTGCTATAATAATTGAATCGATTTTTCGATCATACTGACATCTGTACTGTAAAATCCGCAATGCTATTGGTTTGAAATCCAGTCTATGGGTATCTACTATCTAATCCCTAGTCAACTATGTCCTTGGATGTTAAATCCTACATGTTATAGCAATTCGATATATTTTAAGAAAAAGTAGATTCGATATATATCGCATGTGAGACCATATACAAAACATATTACAATTGAGTATTGTGAGGAATACCAAGATGTACCCGTTCACCAAGTTTCATTGGTCTAACGTATACGCTAATCAAGTTATGCCAATTTGCATATTTGCTATACTAATGGAATCGTACTTTAGACAATAGTGACATCTGTACTGTAAAATCCGGAATCCTATTGATATCCCTTCCATTATTTGGTCAATGCGTTATCCCTACCTTCTCTACTATCCCCGCTTTCAAAATTTAGCCTATGTTCTTATATTGGTGACGTAGATAGACGGGATGCGTGTATTTCTTACGGGGGCCTAATACAAAAAGGTATAAATTCATATCGATGTATCTTCATTAGGAAACGTAATTCATCTAAATAATTTATGTGTGCGCATAATTCATTCTTTTCCTTACATATTGTTAAAATTTTTATCCCCGTAACTATGTAAATAAGCCCAAAAAAAGGCTCAATCGAATACAACCTTGTATCGATCATAACTTCAAGTCTAATCAATCGATCCGCTTGATTTAACTTTTGTCGGATGAAACACATTATCAGTTGTATTGTGTATGACTTCCATGTTCAAAACATGATTAACAAAAAAGTTATTAGCGATTAAAGCGTATCCAAGGAGATTGGTATCGATATAACTCGCACATGAATCGATCGAGCGAAATCACCACCATTGCAAAAGTTGACTATTTTAATGATGCTATTACCCTGAAAATTTCATCCATCTAGCTGAAATGGTTGCTAAGATATTTAAGGTTGTATGCTCCACAAAAAAATGGCGACAATGATTTTTCGCGTGCAGGACATTTTTCGGAATTTAATTATTAATTAACCAAGAGGGATACGGAGAAAGTGAGCTCAAACGTAAGGGCACGAAGTACCCTTTACGGTTTTTCTAGGAGATTCCAAATTTTCACATGGCACATGTCTCAAGGCCGAAATCCGAATTTGAATATTCGCCCATCACGACAATGTAAAATCGAAATCGTTTATTCCTCGGAATTGTTTCGACATATGAAAATTCCAAGATAGCCAAAAAATCAACCAAAAAATTCTCTACCAAATAAGTCAAGGAAAATATCGTACGATTATTGAAAGTTGGTAAAAAAAAATCCTAAACTTTTTCCATAAGAAAATCATAGAAAACGTTCAAAAAATAATAAAAAATACTGAATATAAATTTGTCGCTATGGCAACTATACCAAAAAATCGACCAAAAAATCTACTTTATGTCCATTGATTATCATGTTCCTCAGACGTTTAAAAACATAGAATGAAAGCGAAAAAGTTTTAGTCCCATAAGACTCCCATGTTAATTCAAGTCGATATATCTCGAAAACTAATCGACTTTTTCATGTTTTCAGATTTTTTCTCCCGATGAATTTTTTTTTACTTTTGCGTCCAATAAGCCAAATACCCACACCTATCACAGTTTGGGCTGCGAATATTGATGAGTCAGTCAGTGGCATATCGATTTGCCATTATATATTAGCTTAATTACGCTTGGTACCATTTGGTCCCATTAACATTTTTAAGGAAGATCAACTGATTTAGATTCATTCTTGGTGATCGACGGCGTACCTTTCACAAGGGTGAGTAACCCGTGAATGAATAAGGATGAATAAAAGACAATGGTTTTATAGAGATCTTCCACGAGAAAAAGTGGAAAGAAAAAAGGTTAGAAGCCGCCACAGCTAAGCGAAGGTTCACTCATTACGCAGTACGCCACGCTTAGTCAATATATTCAAGTTAGCGAGTTTTGAGATGGCACCGTGGATATTAATCCTACACCATATCCCTTATATTCCTTAGGTGAGTCCGATAATACAATGATGTTATACATAAAGTGTTTAGCCTTCACTTGGTAGAACCACTTATCTATAGGGCGGAATATTTCTCATACAATTAGTACTTTTCCACCAAAACTTTTGTTGTGTACGGCCCTGGGTCTCAACTACTATATCGTCATTATCAAAGTTCAATCATTTCGGCAACCGAATAATAATTTCGAATATCATGTAGGATAGAATAAAAATTACGTTGATTTGAAATACATTTATTTTTTCGACTGGCCTTGATAATGGCTACATAATAGTTAAAACCCAGGGTAGGAACAATAGAAGTTTTTGTGAAACATGACTAAGTGATTTATCTCGCACTATAAATACAATGCTAAGCTGATACCTATACAAGATATTATATTAATGACGCCTGATTTTCTTGGGGGCTAACGGTATATTAAAAACAAATTAATAATCATAGTCATACCTTCTTCCAACGTTTTGGTTTGTATCACAAACACCATCAGAGCTTCAGATATTTCTTTTTCTCATCTTTTATTGGGAATTTAAAGGGAATTGTAACTAAAATCCACTCTGTACCTACTAATTTCACCACATAACTTTTATCATTTGCCAATTAAAATTCATTATTTGATAGGAGGAGGGAAAAAGGTGTGTCGGAAAACCCTTTTAATAAATTCTTAAGCCCTGCGTGCCTATATACTTTTTAAAATTTTACTTCGTCGTCAAAAAGCAATAAATGATACTTCTGGAGTGAAAGAAATGCGTTTCTAGATCATCAAAAATATTTACTCGGTAAAAAGCGCTCCACATGTTGGCCCGCACTTCTTTTAAAAAAATAAATTCAAAAAATTCAACCAACCATCGAGAATATCGGAAGACATTACGAATACCAGTTGGTCGAGATAAAAACTATCACTTATAATGACATTCTTACTTAATCAGCGCCGTTAAAATTACGTGCATACACAATACTCTTCATAAATGGGTCACAATATCTCGGAGGAAAATTTAAAACTCGAAAAGCAGTCGTTGGGTTGGTCTTTTATATCCATGTGACAACAGCATGTAATTATACAATTAAGACAAAAAATACAGAATGGAAAATAGAAACGCATATTTCAAGTGTTTTTTTTTCTGAAGAAAAAGTTGGATATTAATTTTTATGGTATTTCATCGCAACAATACTTATGTATCAGTTACTGCACTTATTTTGATGGTATAATTTTTTACAATTTGCTGGCGGCACCATTCTGATCTTATGATCTTGGAGACTCCTTTGCCATCACGTTTGTGCAACAAAAATTTTTTGGGAGTAAATGATTTATAATTATTTACACTAACGCTGAGGAAGTGTGGAGAAAATTTTGAAAACAGCATTGCACATTGGTCTCTCGCAGCCTTTCGAATTGTTCCTGGGTCTAGCCAAACCTACCTTCCATTCTCTGTCGTTTCAGAGTTGAAAACTGGTAGTGTTGTTTCTTCGCTTCCTAACGTAATCAAAGGATGAACCACATCCAATAGAGATCGATTTTATGAACGGATATGAATTTTTTAAATAATTTTAAAATTCCATACATTGAACGTAAAAAATGAAGATCATCCATGAAAAAATGAAGGAGCTAGCGGCAATGGGATACGAGTAATCATGAAAGTTAAATGGTAGATACTACTATATTTTCTCATTAGGATTCTTTAACTATACACATTCTTAGCCTATCATTTTAGAATTCAAAAATAAGGTTGATATGCGCACAGAAACAAGGAGTAATTAGAGGAAGCAACGACGGCTCGTCCTTACACCGGAGCCGATAAATTATTGTGGACACTTTATGCCGAGATATCGTACGCATATAGGGCATTTCGAATAACGTTCTCATTAGCTTCAAAAATATAAAATTACGACGGAGTTGACGTATGTACTGGAATGGGAGATGATAAAGGAATAAACTGCAGCAAGGACAAACAAAACAGACCCCAGGAAAGAGGTAATCCAGCAATAAGGAAAGCATTTGCGTCATGTGTGCCGTTTTAAGGTTGAGTGCCTAGTGTCCTCGGATGAGAGCGTGAGATTATGCGCGAAGCTTTCCAGATATGCATTCCAAGAAATGCTGGATAAAAAATTCTGTGGCAAGGCCAAGGGAGGTGGAATAGGACTCAGCAGAAAAAGCGAGGTAACCAGGCACGTGAAAACTGAAATAGCGTGAAGAAAATGGACGCAGTAGTATTTAAAACACGAAGGAGCGCAGAGCATTAGATAAAAAGTGCATCGATAAGAAGAAAATTAGCTATGACAAATAGAACTCACATATACAGGTGGAAGAATTTCTTTATATAAATGAATTTTGAATTTACCAAATCACTAGAAATATGCGTGCATTACTGCATGCTGTTTTCATTTTGACATAAAAGACACCCCAATGATTGCTTTTCGAGGATAAAATTTTCCGCCGGGGTAGTGAGAGAGTATTGTTTATATAATTGTTTTAATTATGAATTTATGAATTAAGGTGGATTGCTTTGTTATAGCAATGCACAGAATAATAATAAATTCGTCACCCAAATAATAATTTGGTGCAACATATAGAATAAAATAATAATTTAGTTGTTTTAATATATTTATTTTATCGATACTTCTCCCATGTTTCTTGATTTCAAGAAAGTTGTTCAATTCAAGTGACTACCAAGCTAAGATCAAACTACACGTCGCCATTATTGACAAAGTTTTGATTGTGATATTTCCCGGAGCTTCATTCAGCAGCTTCACCATATGAAAACTTCAACATAGAGAGCTATTCCAAAACCACTTCCTTAATAGTATCCTAGGAAATGCTCGAATTAAGTTAACATCTTAGCATTTCGTTAAAAAGTAAGAAAATAAATATGGTTCCACATCTTAGTTAGTGAAAAATGGCATAATCGTAAGCAAGAATAACTACGTGACACTTAAACGAACGAAATAAATACCCTTCTCGCAAAAAACTGCCATTATTGCACATTATACATAGCTAATTATAGATACGCTTCTTCATTCCTTTCGGCACTAAAATTCTAAATCCAAAAAAGTTAAGGCAAAAATTCTAAAACCAAAAAAGGTTAAGGTAATGACTGTGATAACAAGATAATTTTACCAAAACTTGAGTCGGTAGTATAATAAATGGACGCATAAAATTTTCGATATATTGACCATATTTTTAATGAAATTTTTTATCCTGAAGCATAAATATACTGTCAACTGTATTTTTCTTTTATTGGTACTTTATTACATTTTTTGGACATGTAACTAAATAGTAAGATAAACGAGCGATACGCCACCTGAACTGGAAAAGAACCAACAGACACAAAGGCAACAGCCGAAACTCGTTCCAGGCGGAAGCGTCGGCATCCAACAGGAGCGGTGAGTTACACAGTAAACCGCTAAACTCCCCTTCCCATCCAACTCCCCTCCAGTGTCGGCTTGCCCATAAGGACTCTCGGACGCCGCCCCTCCCAAATATTTGAAAAAGGAAAAAAAATTAAACAACCATTCAATTGTAGGTAATTATACAACTATTAACCAATGTGTTTTTCAATCGCATACATCGAAAAAGTAGGAAAAACACGCAAAAATATCGCGAGAAGTTCGCATTTGTAGCCACGGGGCGCTGGCCAGAACGTTCCAATCCATCACCATACAGTTTGTGCCTTATGCCTCGTTCACATTACGATTGTCCGAGCGATGGTTGTAACGATAGTTGGCCGAACTAGCCGTGTGAATGCATGTCCTGAGAATAGTTCAAGTAGTTCCGAACGTTGCCACTTTACGATGGTTAGGCGCTGGAAGACCGGAAAAGGAAGCGACAAGAGAAAGACGAAAAGCTCGTGATACTCTCTTCGGTCTATTTTTTTCCTGGATTTGTCCAAGGAAGGAATAATATGGGTGGAAGAAAAAATATTCGGTAAATATACGTTGAACACAGTAATATCTTGACCCTGCATACCTCTACAGCTTTGCTAACCGTCAATTTCCCGTTCACTTTAGATTTCCGCATTAGAGGGCAGCAAAGGTTTTAACCATCGTCGTGTGAATGCACGATAGTTCCAACGATTGCTGGAACAATCGTAATCTGAACTAGGCATTATGGAAGTGTTGGGACGCCGCCCGAGCATGCGCAGAACGACGTATCTAGTGAGCTGACATCGCCGCGCCGCCGCCAGTTGGCCGTATAATCTTGGTGTTGCAGTGTTGCAGAATACCTTATTTTGGTGACCAGTTGGCTTATTATGTGTAAATTGTTTTAATTTAAATAGGCCTAGTTGTAGTTGAGTTAAACGAGTTAGTGATTGTTAGAATTAGTGTTAGTGTTTTGTGTATTCGTGGTCTCTAGACTGCCTGAAAAACTCACTAAGATACACAACATATTCAAAAATTTTAACCCCCCGGTGGAGTGTGCCCCTCCCAGCATTTGACTCACGAGCCGCCACTGCTCCCCTCCGCAGTCTCCGACCACCCTCTCCACTAGCGTCACATCTGCTTTTCCATTAGGGTTTCAGGGAACCTTTGCCGACAAAAAGCCTAACAGAGGCCCTTCACCGCCATAGCACGCCGGGTCACACGAAAAAATAAGATTCCTCAAAACTCAATATCGACGTAATTTGCATGAAACTACGTTCAATTCGACGAATGAAAAAAAAAATCCTTCCACACGACTCATTAGTCCCGCTTGAACGGCTAAATGTTATCTTCTTCCCTCACATATAACAGGCCTGACGTTATCATCTTGAAAAGTTCAGGGTTAAAACAGTGGACGTATGCCAAAACGAACCGATAAGTCATACGTGAAAATTTCGCCTCAAATTAAATACAGAGGTAAAGTTTTATACTTGAGACACAAGCTAATGTCGTCAAGAGCTTTTTTATATATACCCTGACGAGATGATAGCCTAAGTTTTAAACAACTAATACTTCAAAAAATCAGGCCGGTCAAGTGACAGTGATGGCTCTCTATCGATGGAGTCAACACCAGGAAAGAAACAAAGAAAACATTGATAGGATGCACTTGTTCAATCATACGCATTAGCGTGTAAGATGTGGAATGAACTCTTTATAATGATCATTACAGCAAAAAGCCACTGTCTGACTGCGGGATGGAATTGTGGTTTTTATAATTAATATCTTCCCTCATTCTACATATGGGTGTGGAGAAGAATGTAGAAGGTGAAAAGGACGGAGAGGAGGAGGAACGACGAAGGGCATGGTGGGCGAGGAGAGGGAGCTTTAAGATGAGAAACGGAGGAGACAAAAGGTATGGATGGAGGGAGTACTTTGCGGGGAGGGGATGTTGAAAATGGTGTTAGAGGGTAGAATGTTAGGTAAACGAGGGTGGGGAAGGAAGAGAATAGGACTTTCGGATAGATTAAATGGGAGTAGGCCTTATAGTGTATCGGAGAGGGAAGTTCTGGAAGGAAAAGGAGATTCCCATAATACTTCTTCAGTACTCCATGGAAACCAACGTTAATCGGTGGTATACTGTAATAATAATCTCCCGGAATTAAGGAAAACCTTTACTATAGGCAGAGGCGCTGACTCCATGGGGCCTGAGGGGACCCGAGCCCCCTCAAAAATTCGTTATGGGTGAGAGGAAAAAATGTGTCAGGCTTGTCAATTTTCCCCGGAGTGTCCAGATATCGAGATTCGAGTAATTAGGGTTTAATTTTGACCATATCACTCTTCTAAAATACTTAAAAAACTAAAGATTCACTACATCTAAAATTTCCCGGGACAAGATCCCCGGTTTGGGCCCCCCAATATTTTTTGTAAGTCGGCATCCCTGAGACTATAGGGCAAATAAATAGAAAGAAATTCCGCCTCACCGGTCACGATAAGGGACGAGAAAAAGTTTTAAAAAATTAAAATTGGAGAAGCTGCGAGAATCGCTATCAATCGCTATACAAATTGGCAGTTCTCATAAAAGTTACTCCAATTTTCTTTATTCTTTTTTCCATTGTTATCTCTAACACGACATTTCTACTGTTCGTCTATTAGACAATTTACCCATACAGCTAGCTTATTGAAAACTAGCCACTATCAACTCAATAACTTTTCTTCACATTAAAACAATGGCCTACCATAATGTTCCCAAGAACCCGTAGCAATGATGTCCTTAACTAATTAACGCTGAATTTCCGAACCGGACAAATCATTCGAATTAATCTGGATCCAAGAATCTCGCCCAAATTTGAGGCGAGTACTGAGTGTTTAATTTAGCTAACCTAAAATTTTACCACTTAATTAAAGTAAAAATGAAAAATCAATAAAGCAATAACATCATCACGTCAAGAGGCTCTTTATAGGGCTCCATCTTTAAGGGAAAACCGATCGATCTAGACAAAACATATAGCTACGAAGACCCTGTCTAACTGAAGCGAAAAACATAACGTACAAGAAAGAGATATCTAATATAATGACTATTAAGTTAAATTAAACGGTTTACAACCGCTATTGGAATCGGTATTAATTTATTATAACGTTGAAAGTAATAAATGAATACTATGCCATACTTAATATGCTAAATTAAAAGGATAATTAAGTACAATGAAGGCAAGGTTGCATACACGGGAAGGGAGGAATTCAGCCCAAATTCAAAATAAATATATGCTTGAGGCTGTCGCAGCGCTGGATTGCATTTCTCTCTATTGCTTTTCGGGTTAGCTGCGTCGAAGTATAGTTCTGATGACGTTTCGTGGTCACTATGCTGGTCACATCTTCACTCAGACCTTATTGAAAGATGTGAACAGCATGGGCCACGAAACGACAGAGCTGACCCGAAAAGCAAAGGAGATAAATTTAAAATGAATAGTAATTTTCTGAAGGTACATAATTTTAAAATCCTAAGAAAGGTATGATAGTTCTTTTAACACCCTGAAGCTCTTATTCCCCGTAACCCTCTTGATCTGCCCTCGGCACTTTTATCTTAGGCTTCCCCTGGGGACTTTTCCATCAATTTATCCTTCTACTATGTTAACCACGTAACTGCTACGTCTAGAGATGTGCGAGTGCATACTCGAAAATAAGAGTCGAGTCGACTGGTTTCGGTTACAGACCTGTCGACGTCAGTAGGTTCAGAAATCTGCCGACAAGAGGAGCTATCATGAAACTCATGTGATAAAATCGTTTTTAAAGTCGATAAGTCGTTCTAATGTCCAGCCACACAAGTGTGTACCGAAAGACAATTTTCTGCTGGCAGTTATACTACAACTTAATGAGTCACGACCTGATGCCTGAACTTGTAATAATTGATTTTTACTTTTTCTGCATGAGATTTTGAGGGGATGAAATGTTACCCGATTCAGTTGCGGATATAATATTCATTACAATTGTGCAAATGCATTTACTCAGGGCTCTTCCTAACAAATTGGATACATATGTTAATTAAATTGACGGCATGTTACTAGGGGTTAATTAATTTCAATTGTGCTCATGCCACTGTTTGCATTTTTTTTCATTTATCTCCTAATTCTTATACAATCACCATCAACATTCCTCATTATGTTTCGTAAAAACAAGAATATGTTGGAGAATGTATTGTTGAATTGCCTGGTTCAGAAATTACCATACTTGACTCGACACTAGCGAGTAGTTTTTTCTACTCGACTCGAGGTCAAAAAGTACTACTCACACATCCCTAGCTGCGTCTCATTACCTGGCCAAATCACCGTGTTCTTATCAGGCGTACAATGAACAAAAGTGCCGTTTCTTCTCCTATTCTTCCATACACCTCCTCAATTCTCACCCTATCTCTCCACTATATCTTTAGCATCCTCATTCAGCGCTTTTCCAATCTTTAAGTCCTTAACGGCTCTCTCCAATTCTCGTCGTAGAATTCCTGGACCACGGCTGCCACATTCCACTTGGTCACCTGGAATTTCTTCTCTGAGGGATTCCGGGCCTTATACGTGTAGTTCTTTTACGTACTCTATCCCTGTACATGCGATTTCTCTTTCTTCCATCAGCAATTTCCCTCTGTAATCACTAATTTTTTCCCTGTCTCTGAGGGTAACAATACCTAATTTAACATTCTGAATCTCAGTGTTATTTAAACACGGCGCGGCGACTTTTCTTCCCATCGTAGAAAAGTAATATAACCAAATCAAAAAGAAACACTCCCTCAAAATTAAGTCCTGGATAAACCTTAGTCTAGTGATAAAGTTGAATGTGAAAATTCTTTAAAAAAGTAAATATTAGGAATATTATAAATGAAATCATAAAGAATGACAGAAACTCAGAGTTAATTTTTTAATCCTCATATTGGATGGCCACACCGAAGACAGGTTCATTTTTGCCGTGCCAATAAGTCCATCACTCACCTCAAACAGCCAGTTTACAATAAATAAATTGAAATGGCGTATAAGTATCTTTGTCGATTTTAATTTTGTTCGTACGAAGAGGAAGCATTATTTAAATAATGATTTCATGTTATCACAGAAAAAAATTATCAGAAAAGTATGCAATGATAATTTTTTGCGATTTTGTATTTATATTTTTTAAACCAAACCGGTAATTTTGTTTGATAACCTTTGCATTTTTTTATATTTTCAATAATAAATTCGCTCTAGCGAATTCTTTTATTACTTTACAAACTCAAATAAAACATTGATGATTGTTAACCTATGATAAGAAGGTTATGATACAGGAAAGGCTCATATAAGATTAATAGGGTGGTTTCCTATTATTTTTTTTTGCCTAAATCGAAAGATTATTACTCCTGGAGTACCCATTTCACTCTTTTAGATTTTTAAATGACGATATCTATTTTTCGCGATTAAATGAAAAGTGAACATTTTCAAGCGCGCGAAAACGCGACGGCTAAGTATGAATGCTGGGAAAACTCCGTGTAACGTTGTTCTGGTTCCCGCTGCCGCAAGTGAGGTGACCTTGGGGCGAGGCTCTGAGCGCTGATGCGACGCAGGATGCTAGCAGGTAGCAGAGTACCCTGCTAGCTGGTAACGCTTGGCTTAAATAAGGATTAATAATACCCTATGAAACAAAGAAAACTTTCCGACCTTTGCCAGTTTTAATTGGTGATTGATTATTAGGACATGTTTCCCTGAGCTCTGTGCCTCATGCATGCATTGGTAATCTCAGACGATGTAAAACTCCTATCTACTCGTATAGAAACTAGGTCCCTGTCACGTCACGTGGAGTGGCATCGCATGGCCGCCAATCTGGCATTTTTCAAATGAGGATTAAATTGACCATTGCCATTCGTCTAAACCGGTATTTCTAAAACCAAATTATTTTTATATTATGAATACACTAATTGTGGGTAACGAATCGCAATCAATGCCTTTCGTTTTCTTTGATGAAGGAAACTACCCTATTTGTTGAGGCAGTGTGCATGGTGGCTGGATTTAATTTTCACGAAAAATATTTTAATCTTTTTTTCGACCTTTCACGACGTTCGGAAATCGGAAGAAAGACATACCCGCAGGATATGATGAATTTCCTTAAAGAGAGAGCAGAAGAGAGCGGAACGTCAACATGGGTAATAATATATCATTCATCATCACCGTCGGAATAGACGCGCAATGTCGATCACCTAGTGTATGACTTGCGTTAACTCTTCCACTAACATGAAGAACTTTTTGTCTGAGTGGTGAGTAACTTCTCCATCCATTATACAGAGAGCAGAAGAGGATCCCAATTCAAGGAGTGGGCATCAGGGGGGGGGCCTCATCTAGATCTCCGTATACCCACTCGACCGTGGATGGAAATAAATTAATTAAATCCAATCACGGTTTATGACTCCAACCCAACCCTCCACCAACCTCTTCCTTTTTTTTCTCTCCGTCCCTCGGCTAATCGCATAAGATCATCAGGATCCCAATTATAAAAAAATACACGCGTACACGCATATTTTTCCGTACGCTCCCTCGCCCACACCGAGTTCTCGGAACACTACACCGCATTTTTTCCGAACGAACGACAATTTTTTTTCATTCCGCTGTGTGTCAGACTGGCGCCTGGGGTCTCTCTCGTCTCTTTCTCGGCGTCACGGGGCATAAAGGGCTTCGTGAACCCCCCTTTCCTTTCCCCCGCTGGGCAGTGGACGGGTGGAGTAGGAGGAGGAGAAGGAAAAAAGCGGAGATGATCTCCCAATGAATGGTCCGAGTGTTTCCTGCGCTGAGGAGATGCAAGGCAGGAGGATGGGAAGGAGCGGGAGAGGCGGCGGCAGCTGTTGCAACTGACGGAGAAGGGATACGTGATGCCTGAAGACTGCTCGGAAGTGACGAGTCGGTCACGAACGGTTTCGAGGCGCGATCCGAGAGCTGATCTATGTGAATGATCGATGAATGGTATCAGTCAACTTTCATGCGGTCACGACCACCAGTGGCGCAGCGAGGGGGGTTTTGGGGGATAAACCCCCCCCCCATAACTCAGACAAATTATTAAGTTTAATCTATTTTACTTAATTGGATTAATATTACTTATTAATAATAAAATACGCTTTGTTACTTCCACAAAATTCACAGAGTTTCTATTTATTACCGGTTTCGGCTATTACAATGGTGTAATAACCGAAAATGTTAAAAATGCTAAATGGTGTAACAGCCGAAACCGGTAATAAATAGAAACTCTGTGAATTTTGCAGAAGTAACAAAGGTTATTTTATTATTAATATGGAGCCTTTCCACCACTTAAAAGCTTCAAGTTCCTATTTAATTAATATTACTTATAGATTAATATAAAAAATTAATGAAATATCCATCCGAAAGCCGTAAAACTCACCATTTTGAACCATTTATCTTTAAAAAAATTCTGGGGGAGGGCCCCCGCCCCTCCCGCTTCCCCTAGAGGGTATTCCATACCTCCAAACTCCCCAGTATTAGTTGCGCCTAAAACCCACCCCTAGACTTAATTCCTAGCTGCGAATTCCCCTGACGACCACCACATCGAAATAGTAACAACAGCTTTTGGCAAGAAGGTTGCGAAGTAACCAAAAGCCGGCGCCAACATTGAACCTCCAATTTTCGCTATATATTCCGCTCTTTCATAAATTTTTTCATTACTTCCTTACTCAAATCTTACTAGTTTTCTCCTGTGGCACAAGACGATCCTCTTCCCAGTGCATGCATAAACACTGTGGCCCTTGTTATCAAAAACTACACTCATGATAATTAAATTAATTCACCAGTTCCAAGTAAGTTCAACAGATTCAGGCTTCAGCTGGTGGAAGTTAGAAATATTTAAATTAATAAAAGATTGTAGCACTTTTCCACAAAATGTTTTACTGCGTATAACGCGCTTCGGCTCACAGAGCTATCATCTGGTACTAGACACCGCAAAACATTTTAAAATCACCTTTATACCTATGAGAAAGGGGGGAGGATTTGACATGTTTGAAGAAGGGGGTGGGAATAGGCGTATGTACTGAGTTGAGACAGTGGGAAAAGATACAACTAAGGGAATGTGGGGAACCCACGGTGGAAGGAGGACTCTAGTCATAAATGTAGAATAACGACACGTGGGCAGAACCTGTGGAAAAGTGCTTAAAATCTTTTATTTATTTAAATATCACCAGTTCCGGTTTGGACGTTGAGAGCGGCAGAGAAGTCAAGAGTAAAAGCATTCGAGATGTGGTGCTACCGAAGAGTGAGTGAGATCAGATTATGCCATTTCAATCCTCATCGCATGCGCAGAGGCTGAAAACCGCACTTGTTTGCTGTTACTCTGAGGTCCATACCGAAACGTCCAAACAAAAACCGACTTGACCCTAATAGCATTTTCCCAGTCAAAAAAATTGGCAATGTTGTTTGAACTGATGGATTTTCGCAAATATCTGGGTTAAAACTGAAATCACCTGTATTCGAATAAAAACTTGGAGATGACATATCTGTATTCAAGTTTTCGTTGACAGCCGAATTCAAACTGATTGCTACGTAAATATGCCATTGAATTGTATTCCAACGTAATCCATAGCGCTACTCTCTTCGAATTGTGTTCTAAAAAGATGTTACAAGATTTCCTAAATTTTTATTTCCTACCTACAGTGGAATTCAACCATCTTTATTGATGAATGATAGATTTGAAAATTTCCTTTCGTATTATTTAAGCACGAGTGAATTGTTCGCAAATAATGTCCGGAGACATTTCCAAGTCGAAAGAACGCCAGACAACTCAAAAACCATGCCTTCAAAAGCGGGCACAATCGCCCTAAAAAACTTTTCAAGCTTTCAATTTCAAATAATAAATTAGTCAGAAATTAACTTCTTTGATGATTTAATATTTTTTTTGTATATTTCCTACCCATTAAGTCAAATTTTTGCGGAGAGATATCGTGGAACAGCATATCGAATGATAAAAAAGATATCGCACTACCCGCAAACTTTATTTTAACAGCTCACAACACGAGTTTCGATTGCTATGCAATCATCATCAGTACCAGGTACTGATAAATAATGTGTGGAATACAACAAAGTTTACGGTTAGGTCCAAATACCTTATCCAAATTATGAGTTCGAGTATCATTAGTTAAAAATATTTTTTGCGTCAGACTTATCTCCGATTTGTCAATAATTTATGCCGAATATTATTTCAAAGGCAAAGAGCTAAATTTCACTAGCGTGTTTCCTTCAAGTTCATCATCACTTGTCAACAATCCTAAGATTGGTTTGACGCAGCTCTCCACTCAATTCTCCCATCCGCTAATCTGTTCACACCTATGTATTTCTACTCTTTCGCGTCTTTCTTTACCTGTTCCGTTTCTGTTCTGCATGTTACGAAGATAATAAGTAAATGCATAAATGAACAAGAGAATTTTTGACCTAACTTGTCTCTTCATACCATAGTGACCACGTACCAGCTGATTGCAGCAATCGAAACGTGTGTTATAAAATTAGTGGGCAGTACGATACAGTGGCGCCGACTCCATGGGGCCTCAGGGGGCCCGAGCCCCCTCAAAAATTCGTTATGGGTGTGTGGAAAAAATGTGTCGGGCCTGTCGATTTTCCCCGGAGTGTCCAGATATCGAGATTCGAGTTATCAGGGTTCTAATGTTGATCATATGGCTCTTCTAAAATGCTTAAAAAACTTAAGTCAGTTGCTGAGCTTTTCCAATTAAAACCATCCATCACATTTTGTATTTACTTCAGATATCATATATATGGATTTTATGGATTTTACCGATTGTATATGGTAAGTATGCACTTTTAAATTTGAGCTAAATAAAAATATTTCTTTCCAGGACCTTTTGTAAACTCACTACTTATAAAATTTCCCGGGGCAAGATCCCCGGTTTGGGCCCCCCCAATATTTTTTGTAAGTCGGCATCCCTGGTACGATATATTTGTTTATCGTTACTACTCACTGCCATGACTACCATCCACTCGTTTCGATCGCGACCGACCGATTCAGCAAGACAGAAGGCCCATCGTTCGCGATCGACGCACGTGAACGGTGAACGACAAGACGGAAATGACCGACTTGGTCCATCACTAGCGTTGGGAGTCGCGAGCTATGTGTCCAGAGGATTTCTCGCCCCTTCGGCGGCTGGCGGGCCCTGCGATCCCAGACACTGGCGAGCTCTGTGCTTCCGCTCGGACGCGGCGCTGGACGACGCGGACATGATGCAAATCCACAATTGAACCCTGCGCAGAGACGTCGACACAACGTGAACCCATGTTGCTGAAATCGTGAGTATGGCCATCAAATGTTTTTACACCCTATAAACATAAATATGGGTGGTATTTAAATGAAGCGGTTGTTTGTGGCAGCAAGGGGAATCGTATTGTGAGGTCATTAGTCTTAAGGCCGTTTTACACCGTACACGGAATTGCGCAATGTGACGTACGTGCGAAGGCGCAATCAAAATTGCGTCGTGTAAAGCGGTGAATTGCTAGAACACATGCGAGAATGCGTGGATGCGAGACGGCAAAATAGCCCCTGTTCTAATTTCGTTCATGCATTCGCGCAATTCCACGCCATTTTAGAAATTAATGCAGCTCTAACCTGCGCAATTCCGTGCCCCGTGTAAAACGGCCTTTAGAAGTGAAGAGAAAAGCATTCCCGTATAGTTTCGCGAGAGTGCCAGTTTTTGGAATATTTAAGGAATATGAAGGGAAGATGATAGTATTTAGGGCCAAATTTAATACATAGGTTATAAATGAATCATAAATAATGATTCCTAACCTCAAGAATCATAAAATACAGTATGTTGAATTCATAAAGAATATTCACTCAAAGTACTACTTTTATAAATTTCATTCCTTTGGAAAGAGTTACGTGCGATAGTTTCGATAGCAAAATCTGATAGAGCCTTTAAACTCAGGATCAAAGAATTGATTTCAGTCACATTTCCAATTTCTCATGTAAATAAAGCTCTTTCTGCAGCCAATAAAAAAATTCTACCACTAAGCAATGCATGGAAAAAAAACTTTTGTTTTCAACTTTAGATTTGGAGATACTCTGATTTACAATTCAAGCAGAGAACGTATTATTTCAGGTACGCTGGACTTGATGGTGAATATTTTATTCTATAAATGGTGTTGATTTAACTTTGGGCGTTGAATAAGCAATTTGAACGTTTTCTACGCAATAAATTTTTATGAAAATTTGGATCATTGAACGGATAATTATCACTGATTGTGAGTTCATTTTTATTCAATTCTACTCCTCTAGCAGCAAATAATATAACGCACATAAGTTACCATGAGTCCATTAATTATAGTTGCGCCTGATTTCTCTCCGATTTGTCAATTATTTATCCAGAATATATTTTTATTGGCAAAGAGCTAAATTTCCCATATGTTAATGGCGTGTTTTCTACAAATTACGAAGAAAATAATTAAATGCGTAGTTCGCCAAAACTTGTTTGATAGTTTCTTGTCTCTGAAAACCGTTGTGACCATTTGTACAAATTAACTACGAAATCAGCAAAACTAATCTATTTCATAAATTTTCGCCTAGGATTGCGCAAACGAAACAAAAATTAAGCAACTTTAAAAACTTATGATTCCTTTTTTACCAGAAAAAAACAATCCATGAGTTGGGTCAAAAATCGCAAGTGTAGATACACAAAAAATGTTAGCTGAAAAACGAAAACAAATACGATCACATATTTTGAGGCATTCTTTGTCAACCAATCGCATTTTACATGACTTGCGAAAGCGGAGGTCAAAATAAAATTTTTCCCCAAAGAGCAGATAACAATGAAAGATCATTTTATTAGAACTTAAAACCACACTTTATATCTGTGAAATTATGAATTGAAGATATAACCGATATATACCATCTTTTTGTTCCGACATTTATTTTTTCGTAACGTACATTTTTTAGACGATTGAGAATATTTCATTGTTGACTTTCAACTGAAATTAGTCATGAGAAAAGTTTTTTCTGGGCAAGTTTTACGTAATCCTACAGGAAAAAAGGAATGAATATGGAATTATACGCTTGAGGAAATCTTTACGCACTATATTATATAATTAACTTATGTCATTGACGTCAAACAAGTGCGTCACGGTAATCGCCCAATTCAAACACAGGAACAAGCTCAGCCAATCAGAAGAGAACCACATGACCCTTTCTTCAAAATTAGCGGCAAGAATGACAATAGCAACTCGGAGAAGCCTTTTTATCGACATATATGAACATATACGTAACAAGGCGATTATTCAATGAATCCATAATTCGAGTATATATTGTAGCGCCGGTATACTATCTACCTTTATTTATAACACCCACTGATTAGTTTTTGTAAAAAGTATCGGTGAAAAAATATGCTATAAAATTGCTAAACTATGAAAGAAATACCTGACAGTTCTCTATGATTTCTCCGACAGAAACTATCATTTTCCACAAACAGATTGACATTCAGATAGCGAAATTTTAGAGTGCAAATTTTTCTCTTGAATATCCTTGATTCGTTTCAAAATTCGTTGCATTTCCCCTTTCCACAGGACTTGTTACATCCATTTTATGATAAACATCAACTTATTGAACAATATATATGTTCTATATTATAGGAGTGAAAATCTTTGTCAAAAACTCTTCAGGAATGTGTACATTTAGAGTGATTAAGATATTACTCATTCCTCTAAGGATGGGAAATCTAAAACATTTTTACTTTGAATAGATATGATGTTTGGGAAAAAATATTCATATCATGGCAACAAATAATAGACACAAAATAATCTATTTAAAAAATGGAAATTTACAGAAGAACCCACTATATCTGCCCTGGTATATTTTTTAATCCACAGTCCTAATTATGAAAAAATATTTTTTTAACACTGACTTAAATAATATTTTTCTGATGAATAATGAATAGATGAATAATATAGAGTATTAACAATACAGATGATTTGTAGCTACTGTTCGAATGAAATAAGAAACTGGTCTTCCTCATGAAAATATTACCAGAAACTAAAATAGCTATCATTTCACTTTATTTCTGAGGTTCCATTCAGCTATCTTAAGTAATGGTTTAAATACAGATATTCAGTATTTATTTACAAAAAGACCCAGGGATTCGATTAAAAATTATAAATCTTCAATATCACTCACTCAATTCTTATTTTTTTCTAATTCAGCACTACTTGGGTTTTGGCATCTTTATTTGTGCTGTGTGATTTTGTGCTCTGCAAGTCTAAAGAAAAGGACACAAGCCAATTAAAGGAAGGTCACTCAACCAAAGGATCAAATTACCAACTGTGGGTTGAAGAAGAAGGTTATGTTTACAAGGATTCCCTTGGAACAGCAAGACAAGTCACAAGGTAGATATATTTAAAACATAAATGCAAGAAAATAAATTTATGGGTATTCTAATAAGTAACAAATCATGTTTGTCTTTACCATTTATCAAATAATCTACTGATGAGAAGATGAGAATGTGTTTATATGAAGTATATACATCAGTTGCGGTCCTTTTCAGTCAGATGTGAAGAGAAACTTGATATCAAGTGGTCAAACTGAGCACACTTTATTTTTGTTGCCTCAAGTAACAATGAAAGAACTTAATACTATTTGGGTAACAATACTATGCAGCATTGTTACCCAAAAATATCTTTGCCATAGGCAAAAGTAGAGTTGGTCCATTAAATCTTGCAAAGAAAGGACATGCAAAGTAATTTGTCATATCTAAATCATACTGATAATTTTGAGACATAAAGAACAAATGGAATTTTTAAGTTATGAAACAAATCTTTGGGTAATTGAGTTTTTTTAAATTTCTCATTTGGACGCTAAGATTTATTAGGTAATACATTTTATTGCAGCAATATGAGATTTCAGAAACTTAAACAAAAAACGTTAGCTTCCAAATGTGCAAAGTACATACAAACTCATTCGCAATATCATTTTCTCTCAGGCCAGAGACACTTCAGTGTCCCTCTGACAACATTATCACCACCCGCTATAAATGCCATGTGGATGGAGAATGGGTGGACTGCTTCAAAAGACATTGCTGCCCAGACTACACATTCATCGCAGGAAGGTATGAATGCTAACAACTGCAAAGTTCAAAGTACTTATTCCAGCTCTTTGCTAGCTGCAAGTTCCGCTGACCTCACCATAGAATACTGGAAAATATGAGTGAGAATACTCCCAAGCAGCAGACAATATCCATCAGATATCCAAATCAGGTTGACCTATCCAAAGCACGAGATTATTGCACAATGGATATTTTGACAATGTCTCGTAGATATAGTTTTTGTGGTATTCACGAGGAGTTGTAAAATAACGTTACATATATATCCAAGTTCTGATATCTGTGATATTTAAAAATTGTCATCCAAACAATAATCATAGGTGGCATATTTTCTCTATAGAATAGAAGAGCACAAATGTTTTGCTTGTATGTCTGGGGATCACCAAAAACCATAATAAGTACCTACACCCATTATCTACTAATTACACGTTGTGAAGATATCTGTGAGATGTTGTAATATAGACCTCCATTGCCACTGTTGGACATCACTGCAAAGTTGCTTGGTGCGTCCTTTGGATAGTTGACAGAAATCAATACAACATTAATTGCATAAACATGGATTATGCATGATTGTCACATGTTGGAGGAAGAGTTCTTGGGTTTCCAGCTGGGTCCAAGGGTTTTTCTGCACCGACGTTTCGAAGGCTAAGTCTGCCATCGTCTTCAGTGTGACAGAGGTGAATGGATTAGCCAAGATGTAAACTATGAGACGGACACCCTAAAGATGATGGCAGACTTAGCCTTCGAAACGTCGGTGCAGAAAAACCCTTGGACCCAGCCAGAAACTCGAGAACTCTTCCTACAGTCTATTCGCCAGGAAAACCATAGATCCTTAATTGTTATATGTTAATACCAACAATTGCGTCTGGATGTTGTTGGGATATTGGGTTAACCCGTCAACGCCCACAGGTGCCATATGGCACCCAGTGCAGTGCAGAGCCAATACTCCTGCAATGTGTTTAATATGTGAATTTTAGCGTACATTTCTGTGCACATACTTAGTATAAGGTTTCCTCTATTATTCAGTCAGTTTGAATTGTGCTAATTGTATTGAGCTCATATGTATCATATTCTATAAAAGTGAAATATGTGTTAAGCACTGTTATGCTCCACAAGAAACTATGCATGCGTGCATTAATTTCCTCTGATCAACTATGTAATAGGGTGGTTTCCTATTATTTTTTCATTGCCTAAATCCAAAGATTATTACTCCTGGAGTACGTGTTTCAAGCTTTTAGATTTTTAAATGACGATATCTATTTTTCGCAATTAAATGAAAAGTGAAAATTTTCAAGCACGCAAAAAAGTGACGACTAAGTATGAATGCCGGGAAATCTCCGTGTGACGTCGTTCTGGTTCCCGCTGCCGCAAGTGAGGTGACCTTGGGGCCAGGCTTTGAGCGCTGATACGACGCAGGATGCTAGCAGGTAGCGGAGTACCCTGCTAGCTGGTAGCGCTTGGCTTAAGTAAGGATTATTAATGCCTTATCAAATGAAGAAAACTTTCTGACCTTAGCCAGTTTTAATAGGTGATTATTAAGGCATGTTTCCCCAAGCTCTGTGCCTCATGCATGCATTGGTAATCTCAGACGATGTAAAACTCCTATCTACTCGTACAGAAACTAGGTCCTTGTGACGCCACGTGAAGTGGCATTGCATGGGCGCCAATCTGGCCTTTTTCAAATGAGAATAAAATTGACCCTTGCCATTCGTCTAAACCGGTATTTCTAAAACCAAATAATTTGTATATTATGAATACACTAATGGTGGGTAACGAATCGCAATCAATGCCTTTTGTTTTCTTTGATGAAGGAAACTACCCTATTGTAGTCTAAAGAGAGGCTTATTTAAGAAATTTGAAGAAGTGTTATTGAGTGCACGTCCTAGCTGCAAAAATTAAATTATAATTCTTGAATTTAATGTCAAAATGGGTAATAAAAGATGTAAACAACTGTGACATATATAACAATTAAATCTTCAGCCGAGGTATTTTCCTCATACACTCAAAACCTTTTCATAAAATGTATGTTTCCCATATTTTCGTGTAGTTTTGTACAGTTAACAACCCTGAAAAGGTGATTATATCTTCTTGACTACATGCTATCTCTACTGATGCCCTCCAATCCAGTGACTGAGATGCTTGGTTTACAGCAGTTGGATCGATCAAAACATACAATAGTATTTATTCATATTATATTGTCGATCTAAATAATAGATTACTCACTCAATCTCTACCATATCCAAACCAGACACATAGAAATGAAGGAGACTTATAACCTATTTCAATAACTAAGCACTTCAATGGACTCGATTTCTGTCTACCAACTCATAGGTATAATTCTGGTGAAATTTTAATGAAATTCTTATTTCACAGGTGCCTTTCAAAGGATCAAGATCCCTGCTCACTAAATCTCTGTGAGCAACTCTGCACTGTGTACCTTCAAAGGATAATTTGTACCTGCCATGCTGGGTATAAATTCAGCGCTGAAAATCAGAGGAAAGGCATTCGGCCAACATGTTTAGGTAGGTATATTTCATTTTTTCTAATTTTTAATAGTGTGTTTAGCAGTGGCGCAGCGAGGGGGGGGGGGTTTTGGGGGTTAAAACCCCCCCAGAGCTCAGAAATATATTTAAGTTTAATCCATTTTACTTAATTGGATTGATATTACTAATAGAATAGTGTAAGTATTAATAGAATATCCCTCAGAAAGCCGTATAACTCACCATTTTGAACAGTTTATTTTAAAATTCCGCAATTCACTAATCTCGCACCTACCGCTTATCCTGGTGGGTATGCCAAACCCCCACACACCCAGGTATTAGTTGCACCTAAACCCCCCCCCAGCCTTAATTCCTGGCTGTGCCCCTGGTGTTTAGTATGGCAAAGATATTTTTGCTCTGTTCAAATTTTAATACGACATAATTCAAATTGGGGATGATTCTTTACCGTAATCTATATATAAGTACTTATAAGTACATACATTTTTCAATTCAACTAGTAAGTTCTAATTAGCATCTGAAATTTCACAACATGGTAAATTTCAGATGCCACTTCTGCCTTTACTGATGTCAAATGATATCAATCAAGACTTCATTCCAAGATCAATCAACACCAGATATCTCACACAGTTTCCCACTTACTAAGGGCTGACCTCTGATGACTACAACAGATGCGTTTGACTTTTCCTGATCCTACACCGAGTGAAAAATATTTGGAGCAGGATTACATAGGAGATTACAATGAGCATATTCATTTACATACTTATTTATATTACAAAAGCATTTATTAAAGTCCAAAAGGAAGAAATAATTTTAAATGGATGCATTGGATTAAAATGAAAGTGGGAAGAGCACCAAGCACTTTTTTATCGATATTAAGTCAATCCAGAAGTATACCATCACTCAAGGTTGAAAGGTCACAAGCCATCATTTGACGGTAATGATAGATGTAAGGAGTTCTTGAATGAGATACATATGTGCAACCTCCAATATCAGATAGGCAGGGATGGAGGAGATCCCAAAATCTTACATTTTCTCGGGAGAGAGAGAAATTTAGTAATGGTAAAAAACATAAAAAAAGGCCTTCAAGGACTGGTGCTGGGGGACAATCATGAGGGTAAAATGGATGGATAAGATGAGAAATGAGGAGGTTTACAGAAGAATAGGAGAAGAAAGAATGCTGTTGGTCACTCTAAACAGTGATGTCATGGCAAAATTAGCAGCTTACAACACATCTTTCAATTGCTATGCAATCATCGTCAGTACCAGGTACTGGTAAATACTGTGTGGAATACAAGAAAGTTTACTGTTGAGATTAAATACCACGTTCAAATGATAAGTTCAAGGACTATTAGTTCAAAAATATTTTTTGCGTCAGATTTATTTCCGATTTGACAATAATTTATGCCGAATATATTTTCAAAGCCAAAGAGCTAAATTTCACTGGCGTATAGAAGAATATGAGAAGAAAGAACCTTGTTGGTCACTTCAAGTAGTGATGTCATGGCAAAATTAGCAGTGCCAGAATGCACTTTTCTTAACTATTTTCAGAAGTGAAATATTACTTTGTAAGTATGGTTTTTTTATTACAGGTTATGTCTGCATACTTTAAAATAGATATTTTTTGTTACAAATGTATGTATTAGAAATTTTGAAGTACCAAAATTGACAATAGGGTAGTTTCCTTCATCAAAGAAAACAAAAGGCATTGATTGCGATTCGTTACCCACCATTAATGTATTCATAATATTAGTCTGAGATTACCAATGCATGCATGAGGCACAGAGCTCAGGGAAACATATCTTAATAATAATCACCTATTAAAACTGCCTAAGGTCAGAAAGTTTTCTTCGTTTGATAAGGTATTAATAATACTTATTTTAGCCAAGCGCTACCAGCTAGCATCCTACGTCGTATCAGCGCTCAAAGCCTCACCTTAAGGTCACCTCACTTGCGGCAGTGGGAACGAGAACGACGTCACATGGAGTTTTCCCAGCATTCATACTTAGCCGTTGCGTTTTCGTGCGCTTGAAAATTTTCACTTTTCATTTAATCGCGAATAAAAGATATCGTCATTTAAAAATCTAAAAGCGTGAAATACGTACTCCAGGAGTAATAACCTTTCAATTTAAATGCAATAAAAAAATAATAGGAAACCACTCTATGGTGCTATTTGACTATTATGTCTTTTCTTAACTGTATTCCGGTGTGTTCCGGCACCATGAAACCACTGACTCTAAGCCAAAGAAGAACATGGTGTATTGGCCACATAATGAGATGCAGCAGTTACATAGGGAAACGTAATGGAAGGGAAAATCGATAGGAAAGACCCAGAGGAAGACCAAGGGGCAAATAGCTAAGACAAATGAAGAATGATACGGGGAATAAGAGCCTCAGGGAGGTAAAAGAAATGACATGGGATAGGAAGAAATGGAGGCCTGAAGTAGGGGCCGATCCAGGAATTTTTTCTGGGGGGGCACAAGGGTCTGACAGGCCTTCTCATAATTGAGATTAAAAACAAAATTCAATTACTGAATATAATATTCTCTTTATTTTAATATGAAAGTTATTAATATTAAAATGATTGAGGCTCCCTAGTACACAAAATGAAACAAACGTAATGGTAACCATATAAAAAATACTGTCCATTTTTTAAGCATCTGGGAGGGCACCTGCCCCCATACCCCCCCTCTAAATCTGCCTATGCGCTGAAGTATGCAAATCTTTCATATGTATAAAATGTCTTATGAAAGTAGGTCATACATACATGCATATTTGAATGGCCCTTAATAAATAGTTCCTCTCCTCCTGATTTGACTCATCATGAAAGCTGAAACAATTTAAATTAAGGATATGATAATTGGGATCATAAATTTAAAAAAATGAAATTACTTACCCCAGTCTACATAATATGTATCAGGAATAGTGTACAGCCCAGCACCAGTTTACCATGAGATGGCAAATTACTTCCTATAAGAGAAAAAGAGATGCATAAAAAAATCATCTCACCCCACCGATGTAACTCATGAAAAAATGACTATTCTCTATAAGTATGCATTTAAATTTGAGGAATGAATCAGACAGAATTTTGTTAGGTATTTGGCTAAGTTGTTAGCAATGGGCATTTTACAACCCCATTATGGTCATTCCTTTCATCATGTTCAAAACTCAGTGCAGTTTGTGAAGATCCAGAGAACCATTCAATTACAACCAAGTGATATTTTAGTGAGCTTTGATGTGGTGTCATTCAGGGGCCTAGCTAGGAATTAAGGCTAGGGGGGGGTTACAGGCACGACTAATACTGGGAGGTCTGGAGGGTATGGAATACCTGCTAGGGTAAGCGGGAGGTGCGGGGGCCCTCCCCGAGAAAAATCTTACGATAAATGGTTCAAAATGTTTTTCGGCTTTTGGAGGGATATTTTACTAATCTTTGCACTATTCTGTGAGTAATATTAATCCAATTAAGTAAAATGGATTAAACTTAAAAATTTCTCTGAGCTCTGGGGGGTGGGTTTTATCCCCCAAAACCCCCCTCGCTGCACCACTGGTGTCACTATTCACCTGTGACCCCCTCCAAGACTCTTTACAGCTTATTGAAAATGCTTTGGACAGCAGGACAGTTCCGCCATGTATTAACCCCGACCCATTTTCTATATGAGGGGAGATTCAATTAGAAAACAGAGGGTGTAGCCATGGTATCACCTTCAGTGGGGGATCAAGGATAGGGAAAAGGGGGAGGTGCTATGGGCTTGATTGATAAGGGGAAATATCCATTATACCTATTAACACGTTGCGTACGGATGGGGAGAATTCTTGTCATTTTTTTTCCGAACGTTCCGGACGAATGACGAAGATTCTCGTCAGTTAGGCGCGTCAACCTAAACAATTTTAAAGCGTACAATACGTATTTGTTAGTATGTTTTCAGTTGTTGTCCATTATTCATAATGAATTGATGCATCATAACGTTTGATTGGATAAAGTTATGTTCAAAACATTAGCTTTTTAACCATATTGAAACCAAAGGCATTACGCCCTAACAGGCACATATTTCCCAGAATCTGCGTCCCTAGGAATTTAGATAAATACCCCAGTACACAACGTGTTAAGTAACACCTTCATTCAGGTACACAATTCTTTTTATTCCAGATGTCAATGAATGCATGGATAATAATGGTGACTGCAGTCACCACTGCATCAATGAGCCAGGTAGCTACAGATGTGGATGCAGGGATGGATGGAAGCTCCAAGGAGACAATCGAACATGTGAGCTCATTGATCCAGTTCCTCAAATTCAAAGCACACCAAACCCAATTTCGGGGAGGACAGATAAAGCAAGAGTGAAAGGCCAAGTGTCTGCACAGCAGCACTGCTCTGCAAACTGTGATACAGTGACCCGCTTACGAGATGGTGTTCAGGAGCTGCAAGTTAAAGTAGGTATCAAACGACTCCCAGTTACATTTCCAGATGACATCATTTACCAGCAGTAACCTTGTCTATGTACTAACTGCCTTGTGATAAAATTGCATTTCCTGTTTGAAAAAATAAGTCAAAAACATACTTTCTATTTTATGATAATCATATCATCAAAGGCCTTTGAAGTCTACATAGCGATGGCTAAGTTCTAACAACACTTATCTCAAAATTTGGCTGGTTTGAGACAGGTACTTTAAACAAAGTTTAATGGCATTTAAAAAATAAAATTCAAGCAAAAAACAAATCTTTGTTTGTAAATGTATGCTTCTTTTTCAATTTTATGAAATTTTGATTTATAATTTCAGTGTACAATTAAAAATATAAATTGTTTCTTTTGCTCTCCTGAAAAGTTGCTATTTTTGAGATATGTGTTGTTAGAACTTAGCCATTGATATGGTGAACCTGCACTGCGGAGATATTTTCATTATTCTTGGCCCAAAAGAATGTCTTGGAGAATAGTTGAGCCATGCAAAATATTTACCCACTGTTCATTATAATTTTGAAGCTTTGAATTGAATTATGGATTTCCAACTTTTCCAACTAGGGGGCAGCTGCCTATAAGCAAAAATTGCAAATGTCTTTAAGGAAAATAATATTTTTTCAAACAAATAATTTTAAAAACTAATAAAGAGCTGTTACAGTTTCCTTAAAATACTGATTTCATTCACCTTTTCCATGCATCTTACCTACAACTTGAACAACCATGGCTTTCCCCCCCTAGTTTTCATTCTGGCTACGCCCTTGGATAAGAAAGTAAAAACATCATTCATAGGGTAAAACCCAGGGAACAGTGTGATAGTGTTTAGAATTTGTTTTTGGCTTTATTTCCCTAAGTTATGAAAATGCTTTGAAGATTTCAAAAATATATCTCACCAAGGATTATTATGCATT
This sequence comes from Ischnura elegans, assembly GCF_921293095.1. Classification (NCBI taxonomy): domain Eukaryota; kingdom Metazoa; phylum Arthropoda; class Insecta; order Odonata; family Coenagrionidae; genus Ischnura; species Ischnura elegans. The sequence continues at coordinate 84,945,832 of NC_060255.1, read as the reverse complement.
CATAAGCATTTCATATTGCATTTAAAATGGAGTGTTCTTGAACTTCATACATGTTGGCCCTTCAATTTACAGGATATATAAAGGCATATTGGTAAAAATAGCTTGTGTAAAAAATTAGCTATTGAGGACCAACCTAAATGATAGCTTGCGAAGTCTTCTTGGGAAATCAGCCGGGTTAAGATGGACAAATCTGCCAACGTTTCAATGGCCTTCTCTGCCATCGTCTTCAGGGAAAATGAGTTGCCGGGCTTATATGCCCATTTCGGGTGGTCAAGTCATCTGTCATTGGTCAGTTTTAGGTTGTCTTATTCCTCTTCGCTTAATCATTCTTTTGATTATGGGATTCCATGTTTTGCTGAGGTTGAAACACGTGTCCTGATTCATTTTATTACTTTTGATTTTTATTTCAATGGCCTCTTTGTGTGTAAATGATCCATTCCAATTGATTACTTGTGTTATGACTATATAGTAACCCCCTGTATTTTGGGTGTTTATGGTTAATGCCGTTAGCAAAATGAATACTATATCTTTAGACATATTCTACCCATGTAGGTAGGTTTAAATGGAGCTTTTGCAAATCACACTAACCCACTAAGATGTATTGGCTTCAATTAATTTCATTGGTGCTTATCAAATCATTTATTATAAAAATATAAACACCACTGGTTCTCTTGGAACAGAAAGATATTTAAGCCTTACTTTAGGGCAGGGAATCTTTTAAATATCTCTCTCAGAGCAGATTCACCATGCTTATCCTGATATTGCCTTAACCATTAAATGCCTCTTTTTAATGTAATTGGGCAAATTTTTTTTTCAAATTTCTATGATTATGCACTATAGTGGTTAGGTAATGCATAAAAATCAAATTTCTTCTCTCTTCAAGGTTCGAGCTCTGAGCACTGCAATCAGATTATACAGTATTGAATCAGGTCCTCCAGGCCCAAAAGGACTTCCAGGCCCACAGGGTCCTCCAGGACCAAGGGGATTTCCAGGACCCGAAGGACCTCCAGGTGAGAGAGGACCTGTTGGGCCACCAGGAGAGCCCGGCACCAAAATGATGGTACCACACATGTGGCAAGATGGTGATGAGGGAAGGACTGATGACAAGGGTGTTAGTCAAGCAGACTTCTCCATGGACTCCTTTGTGATGTTAAAAGGGAACAGCAAGACTGACAATCAAAGATTTTGTAGGTGCAAAAGGGGACCAGCAGTGAGTATTTAAGCCACCATATAGCCTTTACAATGACATATTTTAACAAATTACGCATGGCTTTAATCTTAGAGTAAGCATACACTTACTCTATCCTTTAATGTACTGATATTTAGCATTATGAGCATGAAAATATGTATAGCTCGTGAAAATAAGTTTCATGTGCAGACGGTTATAGTAAACCAAACAGGCTAACTATTACATATATTTTATCAAAGATTTCCTTAGGAAAACAATTTCATTGCAGTGGAAAGGCTTGCATGTTCCTATGACCCTTAAAGTTGTACTGGCATGAGTAATTTTTAATCACTCCTGCCAACTGTTGCCAGATAGGTTGAAGGGTAGGAGCCAGACGAAAGGTAGTCCATGTGATGGTGTCATGTAGAAAACACTGTTGGAAGTGGGAAAGCGTACTGACTATCTCTTCCCTAAAAACATGGTGAGCAATAAAATGAGCTTCAGAAACTCATGAAATGGGACCCATCCCCTATGGTCAAATGTCGTTCTCAGCGGCAAGGTTGGCTAGATCCTCAGGGTCACTATCAAGCAAAACCTGGCAGAGACTTATCATCGGCAGTAGCATGCAAGAAAATAGGAAAGAAGACCACATAGGTGGGGAAGAAGGAAGAAATAAATGCAGGAACATAGAATGTTCGGACAATGACGAGAGTGGGTAAGCTCAAAAATATTAAAAGGGAGATGGAGAAAGGGAGAATAGATATTTTGGGAGTGTAAGGTGAAATTGATAGTGGGGGTTGCTGGAGTGGTGGATAAAGGGATAATTATAGTGGTGGTGATGAAAGTTAGAAAGGGGCAGGGCTGGCTCAAGGCAAAATACTTACCCAGGCAAACTTCTGTTGTGTCACCCCTCCGCTGGGGGTTTGGTATGGAATATCCCTTAATTAAATGCTGTTTGGGCATTAGGTTGCCCCCTAGCTATGTTGCCCCAGGCAGTCGCACTGGTTACCCAGCCCTTAAGCCAGTCTTGGCAAGGGGTAGCTTCGGTATTAAATTTTTTTTCCCTGACACATCAAAGTTTTCAATAGCCATTTTTGAAGAGTCTCTTCCAAAATGTCCTTTATTTCACTATTTAGCTTTCTAATATTAATGTATTGAGCCATTTTTGGTACATAAATAGAAGTATTACTATGATAAGTCATTCTGTCTCGAGCTCTCACAGTGAACGGACGTGTTTCCCCGGCCTTGGTCGTTCCTTCTTGCCTCTAAGTCTTGAATATTTGCCTGAGTGTAAGGTGGTGCTATCCGACGATATAAAGGTGGTGTTGTTGGCGTTATCCTTTGCTGATCTTCATCATAACTACCTGTTCGCAATGCAGCCAGGTTCTTAAGCGCATGCAGAAAACTGTAACCTGCAGCACTTGTGAAAAAGTGTTCCACCCTGCTTGCACCTCGCTCAACGATATGGATTTGCAGCTACTGGAGGGCACTAGTCATGCCTGGGACTGCTGAAAAGCAAAGTGCTGCTCCACCCATGGTGATGACACCCTGATCAAAGCCCTGGACCCTGAATCTCTCTATGACAAGAGTCAACATGAGGTTTCCAATCCCATACTCAAAGGAGTTATTGGATCGCATCAAGGTAATCCAAGAAAACCAAAGTGAGTTTGTGAATTCTATAAAAAAATGACATAAGTGAACTAAAGAAAGTTATATCAACCTGGGAAATATTAATCAACGAACATAGCAAAACTATTTCTCTCATTAACGAATCACTGTCAAATATCAGTGGTAAATTTGATGGTATGGTGACTGAAAATGAAATTTTGTTGAAGTGAGTCGCTAGCCTTGAATCTCAGTTGAACACATGGGAGCAGGACTCTCTACGGAATGTCGTAGAAATTCACGGGATCCCATTTAAGTCTGGTGAGGTATTGGAGACCCTTGTCTGTCAAGTTGGGCTGGGCCTTGGGGTCAAGTTCGATGCCAGTGATGTCGATTATGCATATAGACTGAAGGCCCGTTCAAACTTACCAAACAACAGACCCCCTTCCATCCGGGTTTGGTTCATGAGATCGAATTTAGCAAGAGAAATACTGGAAGCTCAACAAGCAAAAAGGAGTTTCTCAACAAAAGATATTGGTTTGAGTGATTCCCCTAACTACCACATCTATGTCAATGAATCACTCAGTGCTTTGAATCGTAAAGTGTATGCAAAGGACAGAGAGCTTAAAAAGAATGGTAAACTAAAATATTTATGGATAAGAGGGGGGAAAATATTTGCAAGGGAATGTGATGGGAGTGAGGGACTCCTTTTACGCACCGAAGGTGATCTCCATGCCCTTCAATGACATAAAATTGAAGGTTTAAGAGGTTGAATGTCTGCATGCAATAATGTTGACAATTCCAACTCGACTCATGTATCCTCTAGTATCCATAGTAGTATCGTATACCAAACCCTGAATATATGTCATGTAAACGCACAGTCGCTACCAGCTCATATTGATGAATTTTGTAAACACTTTGTTTGTGGTGATTACCATGTGATAGCAATTTCTGAACTGTGATTGAAACCATCTGTGCCCACTGAATACGTAAATTTGGATAATTATATATTGTTACAAAACGACAGGTTGGAACGAAGAGATGGAGGTGTTTTTGTGTATATCAAAGAGAATCTCAATGGAAAGATACTGTCCTGTGTTAGTGAAAACTTCAAGCCTGAATTTATGTTTGTTGAAATAACATGTCCCCTTGGAAAGATTTTACTCGGTGTTGTATACAGACCTCCTAAGGTTGGTTACGTGAGTGAATGTTTTGAATGTATGCTGGCAGGCTTCCTTCCGTCACATAATAACATACTTATATGTGGTGACTTTAACTCAGATCTTTTAAAGATTACGCATCACAGTAACTACATAAGAGACCTATGTTTCAGGTTCAATCTGTCTTTAGCTCCATCTCATGCAATTCACCATTGGCTCACATCAAGTACTCTATTAGATGATATTATAGATGACCTTCCTAAAATAAAGGAACATGGCCAATCACCAGTTCCTTTCTTATCTGACCATTATTTAATATATATAAATTTTAATCTTAAGGTGCCAAAAATGAAAGAGAAGCCAATTTGCTTCCGCGATTTTAGTAAATTTGATCTCCATGATTTTCAGTGAGAAGATTTTGGTAATTTGCCATGGGCAGACTTCATGTCCACCAATTCTGTAGATACCATAAGGTATCAACCCTAATGATTAATTTAAATCAATTATTAGATATTCATGCCCCATTAAAAAGTTTTACTCCGAAGCGAAACCAACTTCCATTCATAACCCCGGAAGTAAAAAATATTATCAATAAAAGGGACATGATCGCCACAGATACACAAGGAGTAAATCTAAAAAACTATTTCTGGAGAATAAAAAACTGAGAAATGAGGCCCAAAGTATTATGAAAAAGGTTAAGGAAGACTATTATAATAATGTTTTATGGACAAGTGGGATTCTAAAACAATATTGAACGAAATTCAAAGACTTGGGTTGATTAAGTCTCGAAATCAGGGTACAAAAATCGGTGTTCCAATTGATAAATTAAATGAATATTTTATCACTTTATCAGCCAAAATCACCCTCGGGTCAACACTGTCAGAAGTTAATGAATTTGGAAATGATATGTTTTACTTTCCCGAATTAAAAATGATTACATATATGTCACGAGTGTTGATGCTGACGATGCCAATGGTACCAATTGTCAACCTTAAACTATGCCATAAGAATATGGAATGAAATACCAGACGACATTGTTAACTGTAACACTGTAAATCAATTCAAAATGAAAATGTTTGCTTATTTACTTGAAAAATATAATTTCATTTAAAATACTGTAATGCTATACATATATCATTAATACTGTAAAATTGTATTTTCACTTTTGCTTTGTTGTTCACTACTGAGACTTATTTGTAAAATGTGATATGTTCCATAGGACAAGGTCCTAGAACAATATATTTACTATTATTATTATAATTTGACTGGCCAAGAGGGTTTATCTTTCTTAAGAGCAATGTTCTAGATTTTGTCTTACCACCAGGGGTGGTCTGGAGTGATGGGGGACCCTCAGCAGGGGTTCATGATGGAGCCCTCCTTACCCCGGGGTATTTAGGGGTCCTCCCACAGAAAATTTTAGGAAATTGCACGACCAGAAATGGATTTTGACGGTATTCCTGCTCATAAAATCTAGATATGAGTTAATAAAAAAAACAGCAATTACTTAAGAAAAAATACTGTGAAAAGTGCGAATTTCACAGCTTATAAAATTTAATAATGCATTATGGTTCTATAATCTATTTATAGAATTTGTTCCTTTAAACTTCTCTAAAATCTAAAATTAACCTTCAAATAACCCTATCAAAAAAGCATCAGGTTCTCCTTATTCTTCCGACACCTTTATTGTATTCTTTTTTTGTATGATCTTTTACACTGCTTATGCTGTAAATAAAGTAAGAAATGAAAGCGTAAAATATTATAATAGCAAAAAATCTTTGGTTCAAGTAATCTGAGTATTTATATTACACCTTTCATGTACATACATTTCATGACAGACACCAGCATTGTGGAAAGTGGTGTGGCCAGGAATTTTGTTCAGGGGGTCCAAAACCAGGCAGGAAAACTTTTGAAAAACAAGGTATTAAGTTGAGGGTCTTAAACTAATTTTAACACTTTTCATAGTCGAAAAAACTTCATTTTTCAAAGAAATCTTTCGTAAATTCATAATTCTTAATATTTGGCTTTCTTTTGTGATGCAAAGTAAGTGTGCTTTTATATTTTGGGGGGTCTGGAATGCCAATATGCCACTGGTTGTGGGGGCCCCATAAGCTAGGGGACCAGCTGACCTGGCCAGATCGCCCCTGCTTACCACCCTCACTAAATCGTAATTACACGTCATAAAGGGGCATCACCAGGAAAGCACATTTTCATCATATGCAAAGAAAATACATGGATTGACTTCATAGAATATTATTTCTGAACAGGGCCCACCAGGTGCAACTGGCAAGCAAGGACCCAAGGGTGAGGAAGGGGAAAGGGGCTTACCAGGGGAGAAGGGAGAATCTGCATCAATGGATTTTCTTCTCCTATTGCTGGCTGATATGAGGCATGACATAAAAGAGCTTCAAACCAGAGTATTTGAAGATGAAAGGTATGCTATTACCATTTCTTAAAAAGTAATAGATTCTTCTAGACAATTAAATTTTGGCTTTACCTTCTTGCTACAAATGATGTGTTTACATGAAGTAGGTAATTTTTTCCATGCAACAACATTTTAAAACAGGGTAAATTTATCTTTGCATGGATATGAATCAAGTATGTATATGGTTTCAGGCTTCCACCCTATCACTTTGAATGACATGTTAAGGTAGCTCCCACATATTTTTCTACCCAAACAAACAACATGTATAGATATAAGATGTACAGATACATACATGTATGATATAACATGTATATATAAGCTAAATTAACTAATTTTCAGACGTTGGTCACGTTATAAAAGAGTAGTATGTATAAGAAACTGTAATTAAACTCAAATACTTTTTCCAGTATTCACTACTTGCTAGTCAACAAAAAAATTGCATACAATGCCATGAGCTTTCAAAATGTATCAACCACTTTAAGGAAGCCTTTATTATTTAAAGAATTATTCAATACTGTCAATGTAGCTTCCTCTTTTTAGTGAATCATCCATAAATGAACTGATTATGGCAATGTTATTTAACACTCGAGTACAAAGATATGTAGCGGTGAGAGATATTACATTTAGCTTTACTTCTTACCATGCAAAAATTTACATTTTTACAACTATTTTACATTATTAAAGTTACTCATTACCTCTTTTCATGAAGTGAAAATAAATATTTCTCCAACAGGCCAGTAAGATTTGAGCTTGAGAGTGCCCTTGCTAAATACCTGGCGGAAAGAAAAGACTTTTCCCCAGAAAGGAAAGGCACCAGCAGGGGATGAATTTGGGGCCAGAGCCTAGTTTTTTATATTGATCTTATATTTATAAATATGTAATTTAAATATTAATAAAAATAAAAAGTTGTGAGTAAGATGGAGGAGTTGCATTGAAATGTGCATGAATTATGTATTCTAAATACCCATGTGAAAGCAGTCCCTATCATTATTTTCTATGACGTGACCATACCCAATCACCAAACTAACCCAACCCCGATGTTTAAGACCTTTTATTATATAATCTTTGGGCAACGGTATTTTCCAATTTATGTACTATGGGATGGTAGGTGCCTGGTCACAAGGACAGTGCCTCCTGTTATGTGTGAGATGGCTTCCCACATACGTGGATGTTCATTGTGGCTGAAAAACCACAGTTTGCAGATGAGGGTCAATTTCATCACAGTCAAACATGCTTTTGTTTCAACTGATTTCCTAGGGGAAAAATTATAAATTATCAAGTTTTTTGTGTTCTGAATAATCTGCACAATATAAACATGGATTGGACAAACAATTTTGCTGAATCCACAATGTTATTGGACCAAGGTTACCAAAATAGTAACACATTACAGTTCATTCCGCAGAATTCTACCAATTCCCTCATGCCAAAAGTATGAAAACACAATAATTGAACTTGCAAAAGGGCTGACAAAACTTTAGGAGATGTACCACCACAGTAGAATGGGTTTTCAAGTAAATGCATGATATACTCTACCTTAGGTCATGCACAAAATCCCTTTTGCAGAGAAAAAATGTCTACCAGAAAATTTGTGACTCAACTTTAGAAGCCAGTCTCACTCACTCACACTATTGGTGAGACTCAAGTGTCCCAGATCATAGATTTCATTCTGCTGTCAAAACCCCTTCAGATTTTTAACATTTTTCTACCTGTCTAAAACAAAGGCCTGGGTCTTTTTCTTATATGGCTTAGTTGCAATGCCAATGTGATTTTGATGAGGAACTTGGATGAATTTTTTTACAGTTGGCTTTTTTGCTCTTTGTCATTATATGGGACTGCAAAAGCACAGCAAATGTCTCACTCGAAATTTTGTGCCTGATGATGTCTGGTATGGTATGGTATTTGGAGGAGGCGACCGACAGCTGAGGTCATTTGCGCCATGAGGGAAGGGTATGGAAGGAAGGGTGGAGAGAAACCCGGCGTCGGCATCTGCCTCCTCTTAACGAAAGGCGCCAAGGGGACCACGGCTTAACGTCCCATCCAATGGACGAAGTGTTGCGCTTGAAATGTCCTCCACACAACACTCACGCAGGGATTGGGCAGTCTCTGAAAATTCTCTGCCGCTGCCAGGATTTGAACCTGGGCCCACCGGGTGGGAAGCCAACACTCTAGCAACCACACCAACCCGATTCCCCCTGATTATGTCTCTGATGCAATGGAATTAGAGGCACTTTCATTCACAATACATTCACCGCAGAGCTGAATCTCCCTTCCCAGGTTTTGACTCAGGTTTTGAATGCTGTGGCACCTAATGGTAGTTCATGCATATGTTCATCTTCTAGTCCCTGTCTTGAGTTGGCACTGGACTTGGGGGCCTCCAGCCAATAGGAACATTTAGAGGAAAAGTGGAAGAACATAGGACAGGCACCATTTGGGCCCTCTGCAGCTATGGACTACTCTAGAGGCCCCCCAGTACCTTGAGAATGTGTCACCACTGTGCTGAGACTCATAGCTCCTAATTTCTGGGCTTTTTCAACCAAAGAATTAGATTGAGGCCAGTGTCAGATGGATTCAACTGGGAGCATCCTCTGGTGTGAGATGGCACCAATCACCTTTTGAATTGTAGCAGTCAAACTCCATTCTGACATGACGTCAAGGAGTAGGATTATAAAACACAAGGAATGTATGCATTTGATACAGAATTGCACACCAATGGGTTTCCTTGATGATAAATAGAGGGCCAAGTTACAGGTGGCCAGCCATTTTGCATGGTGCCACCCAGTATGGTGAGAATGCAACCCACCGATGGGTTATTCTAAACTTCTATTCCCACCGTTTAGGTTACCATGTATATAGTATTGACAAACCAAGTTTCATGTCTCTACCTTCTCATTTTGCAAAATATTTAATCAAAGTTGGGAAAGGGGAAAAACAGTGAATTTGCTATCGAGAGGGGAGGAATCGGGTGTGACCCACCTGTGGATCATGCTGCCGTGAAGGTGTAAAATCATTCGCTATGACATGAGTATTCAGAATTCTGAGACATAACTTAAGCCATATGCGTATGGGCTAGAGGATAATATGAGATTACTCCCGCTTGAGGTGCATATAACTCTGGCAAATTGAAGTACCAGTCTCTCTTTGAATATCATGTAGTATTTCCTTTGTACTTCATCATTCTTCTCTTAAAGCAACTACCCAGGATCAAAACTAGAGGGGAGCAAGCCTTAGTCATTCAAGTCATAACACAGGAAAAGTTATGAAACCAACATTTCTTGAAAATTATGAAAGCGCTTTAATGATTTTTTTAAATTATTTGTTTGGAAAAAATATTTTCATGTTGGTGACATGTTTAATACTAATATCACTTTTGTTAGATTTAAAGAAAATTTGTTTAAAAAAAAAGTTTTGAGGGATATTTACTTTTGCTTCTAGGGGGGCAGCTGCCACCCCACAACCCCCCTGGGTATGCTCATGTCTCAAAAATATGGAAATTCAAACTTCCTTGCCTTCTCTTTTTGTAGTTATCCAAGAGTTTTCTCTATTCCTCAGTTGCTATGGGGTCTGATACCATCACTTGACACTGGAATTTAAAACATGACTTTAGTTAATGGATGAGACAATATGTGTATGATACCAAATTATCTTTATTCTAAATTTTGTAACTCAATTATAGTTAAAAAAAACAGAAATTGTGGCATGCTCAAAAATTGATTGAGCATTGAAAGTGCTGACTGTACTTGCAAATGATATTGTAAGTTAATCATTGAAAAACAAAGCGTAATGATTTCCAGTGAGCAGATTAAACATTTTACATACATTTTTTTTAAAAATAGGGTACATAGTCTTCTTGGCCCAAAATTACAACTAATCAAAAGAATTTGGTGGATGGAAGGGAAAGATAGTTTGCAACAGAAACAGCTAATATCCCACCTTCAGCCATTCTATTGTGAGTTTATAAGAAAAAGTGAAAGTTGCCAAACTCTTTCCATTGGGTAAAGATATCATTAGACTTTTGGTAAGGGGTAGATTAAGGATCAAATTTTGAGGGAGGGGGCAAGATGTGGGTCTGAGGAATATAGTGTTAATTAAGACATGGGCTATATGTAGAAAACAGGATTTATTTACCGGAATGCATTACACTCGCAAACCATGCACACGACAACGCTAACGGAAGTGACGCCAAAAGAAATAGAAGGCGCCAAACTAAAAACAATACACAAATGCCATCTGGCGGGTTAAAATATATAAAAACAAAAGAATACAAAAAACACAAGCACCAATATTCAAAAACACAATGCCAACATATAGAAGGGCAGGAGAAATATACCTCCCAGGAGAGAGGGGCATTCTCCAGTGTAAAATTTTTTGAGATACCAAACTTTTTCACACATTTTGGAGTCTAAATTTAGATTTAAATTTCATTTTTAGTCTTAAGAACAGATGAAATTGAACAAATTTAGACATTTGAAAAGTTTAACAATAGAGAAGAAATGATTTTTATTGGTATATATGTCTTGAGAGTACTCCCTCGAATTAAGCCTCCAGAATAAGAGAAACTCCATCACTGCTTCAAAGAAACCCCTAGTGATGGAAAAATCAATTTAGATTAAAATCAAAAATCGATTTTTAATAGTCAAAGACAGAGGACATCGATATCGATCCTAGATCTACGAGTTTCAATACAAACATATAAACAAATTTTTCAACATTGATTTTGACCATTTTGTTTGATTTCAGAAATGTCACCTCCAGCCTATGATAACTCCATCCATCGCATGAGAAAAACTTTTCTCTTAGACCAGTAAAATTTGAAAGGAATGCCCTCCATTATAAAGCAAGAATCTCAATAAGTTGATCTTTCTTAAAACTTTTAGGGAAGCCAAATGGTTTCAAGCGGTGATCCCAAAACTAAAATGATGCGTGCATTTATAATATTGTATCTATACATCTATGAAAGGATGTCTGCAAAGGCATACCTAGGATGGAAACTAGGGAGGGGGGGCAATCCATGGTTGTTCTTGTTATAGGTAATATTTAAGCATGGAAAAGGTGAATGAAACCAGGGATGCCGACTAACAAAAATATTGAGGGGGCCCAAGCCAGGGATCTTGCCACGGGGAATTTTATAAGTCGTGAGTTTTAAGTTTTTTTAAGCATTTTTTAGAAGAGTCATATGATCAACGTTAGAACCCTGATAACTTGAATCTCGATATCAGGACACTCTGGGGAAAATCGACAAGCCTGACACATTTTCTCGTCACACATATAACAAATTTTTGATGGAGCTCGGGCCCCCTCAGGCCCCAGGGAGATGGCACCACTGAATGAAACCAACATTTTAAAGAAACTGTAACAGCCCTTTATTAGTTTTTAAAATTATTTGATTGAAAAATATTATTTTACTTGAAGACATTTGCGATTTTTGCTTCTAGGGGGGGCGGCTGCCCCCTCCTGCCCCTGCTGGGTATGTCCATGGATGTCTGTTTGTCTGCCCGCTATGCGTTTTCATACGGATTCACGGATTGCGTCCAAAGTTAGTACTTGGGTGCTTCCTACGCTATTAAACGCCGTAGAACTACTTTCTATTGCATTAGACGAGTCCGTTTCGTCCTTTGTTACGTCATACAACATCAGCGGTTGGACATCCTGCCGGGTAGGCACACCTCTTGACATCATCACGGGGAAAACTCGAAGGATTCTACACTTACCTATATTATTAATCCTCTCGGTGCAAACCTTTTACTGGGGTATGCGTTCACACAACATTTTTGGTCTATGCAAGTATGTACACACATAACGATCAATGTTTTGGAGCGGTGTATAAGTTGATCTCATGCGCGGTATAGGAAAATCGATACCTATATAACATTATTAGAGATACGTGAAAATCGCACTTTCATTTTTATTCTCAATAACAGTTTATCGCATTTTGTGGCGTCTTTTTTTATGTTCATAATGCGGTAGATGACGATAAAATGTAGCGAAACACAGTTATAAGACAAAATACAGAATATTTTAAATAATTATGTTGTAGAACGATAATAAATTAAGGAATAAGACATATAGTGGCGGAAATGTAGCTTGCCCGCGACCACTTATAGTTCGCGGCCACGTAGAGTCTCAGCCAACCAGCAGCTGGCCAGTCGCTGACATCCTCTATGCGGTGAGTGTAGGCGGAGCATTTAAACTGCGCTCGGCACAAAATGTACGAATTTTGCCGTCGAAAAGGCAAATTTGCGTAAAAATATCATGAAAGGCCAGTCATCGCATTTAAGTCGCATTTATTTGCGCACATCGCATCTATATCGCATTTATCGCATTTGCGATTTTCACGCATCTCTAACCATTATCATAACTGATTATTCCTTTTCCTGAAAATCCTGCGTTGTGACCATGAATTCCAAGATTCCCACTACTATGGGTGATATCCTTCCAGGGCAACGCCGAGTGGCCTGCTAGTTAGCAATAATTCAAGCAAATCTTAATTGACTTTTTTCTACTACTCAGATGCGTATTTTGAGAGTTTTTCGAATCAATATCAAACATATGTTTGTACAAGCTTTTTTCCACCCAAGCCGATTTTTTCGATTAATCGATATTTTGATTCAAATTTCGAGTTTTGTTGAAAAGTCGAGCTATTTGTTTCGATTGAAAATCGATTGTTCGAAAAATGGATTTCGACCCACATTTTTCCATCAACACACTTCTCCCTCTCTAACCTCTGAATTTTTTCCGGGTATCGGCATCGGCTTAGCAGGCAAAAATTCTTCTCTAGTCCATCCAATAACAGGATGTCCACCCAATCAAAGCAGAAAGATTCATGCATAATTCCAGGTCTTCCAGGGAAATAAAAAAAAAATCCAGGTTAATCTTACGTGATTACTGCGATGTGTTAGAATTTTTAAACGCCCAGAATTACTTATATACTTTTGAATATTAAATTTCTGTATTAATTTACGTGCCTAATTTAAATTCTTACCCTTAGTATTAGATATTTTACGCTTAATTTACGAATGTCCTACTTGGTACATCAAGACATTCGTCATAATTCAAAGAGTTATATGGATAAATATATGTTTTCATACAAGGCAATTTAAATGTAATTAATGTATTGTAAAGTATACGTATCTACCGAATCGATCGATGGATTTTTCTTCCTCATAGGAAAATCCAATAGGATTGGTAGAATATTAATTGCGTTTCACTTGGTTTCGCTGTTAGTAGGGCCCGCCCGCCTTTGTGACGGGGCGGGATTCCTCGTCCCTTCCCTTCCTTCCCTATCCCCTCCCCGGAGGCGTCGTCGGGCTCTCATCGCGGCGGCGCCTCCTTCCTTGTTCCTTCCCGTCCTTCCCTTCTGGGTGCAGAGGAGAAAAGCTAGCGCTTACAGTCCCTGCCCCAGAAGTGTATCCCCACGAGCCCGCCCTAGGGTTTCGTTCCCACTGTAAAGTATACGTGTACATAAAATAGGCCAGGAAATGGGCGTTCCACATGGGCAAAATTTTACGCGAAATGAATTTGAAAAGATATTGAAATTCCAGGTTGGATGCATGATTTTAGGGACTAAAAATTAACGCACAATTACCGATGTATTTCTTATATCCCGGTGGTTTTGCCGATCAACGGACACCCTAAATAATTACGCTAAATAATGTTATCCTAATAAATTAATTGAGTGAGTCGGAAGCCAAGGGGTACAAGTGATTTCCTTGTTCTGCACAAAGTTAGGCACAGAAATTAGGCATAAAAACAAACGAAATCAACTAGATATTAAGTAGTGCATTTGATTTTCCACTCGATGTCGGCGCAGAACCGAGACTCACTCATATCCCTTGGTCACCAAGTTTTCGTTTTATCCATCTATCAATTTTTTTACCCAGCTTGAAACTTTTTGTAACTAACACTTTTACCACTTGGCTTATCTCAGTCAAAAAATTTTCAACGTCACCTTGCACGCTGATGAGGTGGTATGAAATGACGTCACATATCGAGAAGCCCAGAGCTGAGCGTTTTCGTCTGCACAATATTAAATCGAAAACAATGCATATTAATTATTACACAAAATAAGCAAAAATTAATGATGCCAATCGAAAGATATTTATGATACACTTTATCACATTAACTGCATATCCCTTGGCAACCAAGTTTTTGTGTATTTATTTTAACAATTAACTTTACCTAACTCTGTTGAGGAAAAAAAAACACTTGTACCCCTTGGCTTCTCAACCCCTCAATTTGGATCATTAACGGGGATATAAATGAAAGTCGCAGGTACACCATGGTTAAATAGATCTTTCAATGGAACTAATGCACCACGCCGGGAATTGTGGCCTGATTCTTGTCCGCAATCCACTTCGCTCCCTGCCTACATTCCGCGCACCTATTCCAAAAGCTGGTAAACATCCCGTGACGCAAGAGCAGAGATCCACCTTGCGTAGGATGAGCCACGATTCTCTTATTTTTTTCATAACTCCCGCACGCATGAGTGACGGGACCAGGGCTTTAAAGGATTCGTAACATTTCTCTCGAGGTATGTATATCGCGCAGGTAGGTTTGGCCGAAATGATCGAAAGTTAGATATCGCGAAATTACAATAGGGTAGTTTCCTTCATCAAAGAAAACGAAAGGCACTGATTGCGATTCGTTACCCAACATTAGTGTATTCATGATATACAAATTATTTGATTTTAGAAATCCCAGTTTAGACGAATGGCAATGGCCAATTTTAACAGCATTTGAAAAAGGCCAGTTTGGCGCCCATGCGATGCCACTCCACGTGAATTCACAGGGACCTAGATTCTATGCGAGTAGCCAGGAGTTTTACATCGTCTGAGGTTACCAATGCATGCATGAGGCACAGAGCTCAGGGAAACATGTCTTAGTAATCACCTATTAAAATTGCCTATGGTCGGAAAGTTTCCTTCGTTTGATGGGGTATTAATAATCCTTATTTAAACCAAGCGCTACCTGCTAGCTGGGCACTCTGCTACCTGCTAGCAGCCTGTATCGTAGCGGCGCTCATAGCCTCGCCCCAAGGTGGCCTCACATGGCGGAAGCCGGAACCAGAATGACGTCACACGAAATTTTCCCAGCATTCATACTTAGCCGTCGCGTTTTCGCGCGCTTGAAATTTTTCACTTTTCATTTTATAGCGAAAGATAGGTATCGTCATTTCAAAATCTAAAAGTGTGAATTTCGTACTCCAGGAGTAATAAATTTTCGATTCAGGCAATAAAAAAACAATAGGAGATCACCCAATTGAGGGGATGAGAGGCGGAGGGGTACGAGTGATGTTTTAATAATTTGAGAAAAAATGATTTAAGGTTGAAGTAGATTGGAGTTGTTAGGAAAATATTTTTATTTAAAAAATTCAATACATCACCAGATGTCAGCACAGAACAGAATCTCACTCGTATCCTTTGGTCACAGAGTTTTCGTTTAATCCATCTATCAAGTTATTTACCAACTTGAAACTTTTTGTAACTAACACTTTTACCACTTGGCTTAACTCCGTCAAAAATTTTTCAACGTCACCTTGCACGCTGATGAGGGGGTAAGAAATGACGTCACATACCGAGAACCCAAGAGCTGAGCGTTTTCGTCTGCACAATATTGATGCGAAAACAATGCATATTAATTATTACACAAAATGAGCAAAAATTAATTATGTCTATGGAAAGTTATTTATGATACCCTTTATCGAATCAACTGCATATCAATAGTAATCTTCCCGGGTGCAAACACTTTATTCTAATGCATCCAGACAGTGCCGATATATTGCACGCGCAAAAAAATTGTGCCGATCACAATAATCGCGATAAATGAGATTGCTGTATCTCGATGCATCACAATATAACGAGGTGGTCGCGATATGTAATGATTGAATCGGACAATCATATGTCTTTATTATTCAAAACTCAGTAAAATCACCATGATATAAGAAATTAACGATATTTTCCGAGAAAACATCGAAGCGAGTCGAGGTTAGACATTAGATATATTTCCATTCATTTGACATCACATTTCAAAATATATATGCAATTATTGACACTGTTAGGCACAGCTTTCCTGGAGAATGACCTTTACACTACATCCATCCTAATTTACAATCTCCATTTACATTCATCCGCCATTACATCCTCACTAGTGCCAAAGTTGCTCCCAGTATAATCTTATGGAAAATCAATACAGTAGAATGGAGCTTTAAGCATTAATAACTTTACAAAATTTTCAGTTCTTTTTTATTAAATAAGTGCCATTCTAAATGTATAGATTAATAAGAGAAAAACTCCTGATAAAGTTTTGTTAACCCTCCCACCGGAGTCGCTTTCTGGCTGCTCTGCTGCGTATTTATATCATGGGAACTCTCGCTGAGTGAGTAAGAATAAAGAAAATATTATAAGTCGTTTACTATTGCAGTCATGGTTTTCCACAACATATGGTATGAAACAATGTATTCGAAATACACAGCCCGATTCAGCCCCAGGGGCGGTTTAAGCATCAAATTTTTGGAGGGTCATGACCTGGGACAGGGGGCTAAGGAATTTCCCCCGGGAAAGAGGGGGTTTTCCATCAAATTTAAAAATTTTTGAAGTACCCATTAGTTACGCATTTTGGGGATAAATTTCATTTTTATTCTTAACAACATATGAAACCGAACAATTTTAGACTTTTTAGGATATCAAAAAATTAACTACTAAAATTACAAATATTTGATAAAATAAGGTCGGGTCACAGTGGTCAAAATAACCCCCCCCCCCAAATTTAATCACAAATTTTAAATTTTAGAAGTTAAGTTTTTGTATTCTTAAATGCCTAAAATTATTCAATATCATCTGTTGTTAAAGATAAATTTTTGCCCCCAAAAATGCGTGAAGAAATGGGCACTTCAAAAAAATTTACACTATAGCTTTTGATAACAACGCATGAGGGCTCAGGGGAGCCCTTCGAGGATACAACGCACCGGGGCCGGGAACCAAGCCAGTGGCTTATACGCCCGATCACCCGGGGAGGGGAGGAGAGGAAGGGAAAAGGAAAGAGGCGCTCTAGGAGAGGAAAGGTGCGGAAGGAACGGGAGAGGGAAAGACACCTCAACGCTATAGAAGCGAAGAGGGTCCTACTATTAGCGAAACCAGGAAAAGCCATTAATGTGCCAACGATTTTGGTGAATTTTCCAATGAATGAGAAAAATCCATCGATCAAATCGTTGGATTATCTTTTGATAACATTAGGAGGGGGAGTCATGACCCCTGCAACCCATCCCCAAAATCCGCCGGTGTTCAGCCCCAACTGCGAACCAGTCACCATCCGCACCATATTAAAGGCCAGTTCCTGTTTGGGTTTAATTTCAACAGCGAGACTTAGCCAGGAAATTGCGTTAGCATGCGAGTGTCAATCGTCAAAGATCAAAGTTCAGCTATCTCCGGCTTCAAAGTTCCGGGTCGATGTCAGCGCAAGAAACAGGGGCGCTGATTGTTAAGGTGATGCACTGCCGGAAAGCGCCGTTGCATACCATCGCAATATCCATTTTCGTACCTTAAAGTTGATGATGGGTCACTTTTAACATTAGCATGCCCGACCAATCCTTACACCTTATAATGCCCGAGTGGGTCATTTTGACTCAATATGACCATGTTTGCATATTTTACTCAAAATACTTAATTCCTTCCCAGTGTATTTATTAATATTGTTTGTAAAGCATTTGGGAGGGTAGTAGAAAATTTATTTAGACGAAAAATATTAAAATTGTAGTTGTTCTACAATGTCTATGGTGTTATGGGAAACTAGCTTCCACAAATTTGTTAATACCTATCACTTTTCATGTGATGGATTAGGGAGGTACAATGAATTTCAATGGCATCAGGTTAAAAAAAAATACAATAAAATTTTGACAATAAATCAGAATAAATCACGCAGTTACATAGAATACAATGGAAAAGTAGAAAGGCTTCAAATGGATTTTATAGTCTGGGTCATAATGCTGGATAGTCTGGGATAATCCGGACATGGCAGGTATGACTTATGGTATTCTACCGGTTAAGGTAGGTTTCCATGGAGTAGGTACTAAAGAAGTGATCTGGGAGCCTCCCTTTCCTTCCAGCACTGCCTTCTTTAACTCACAGTAAGGCCTACTCTTTTTCAATCTATCTAAAAATCCTATTCTTTTCCTTCCCCTCCCTCGTTTCCCTAACATTCTACCCTCTAACACCATTTTCAACATCCCCTCCCCGATAAGCCCTAACTCCATCCATACCTTCTGTCTCCTCCGTATCTGATCTAAAAGCTGCCTCTCCTCGCCAACCATATCCAGCACTTCGTCGTTCCTTTTCCTCTCCGTCCATTTCACCCTCTCCATTCTTCTCCATACCCACATCTCGAATGCCTCCAATCTCCTCTCGTCTTCTTTCCTCAGTGTCCACGTTTCCGCTCCGTAGAGAGCTACACTCCAAATCAAAGTCTTCACTAACCTTTTCTTTAAACTCTTACATAACGATCCTCTCAGAAGCTCCTTCCTGTTCATGAACGCCTCCTTCGCTAATGCAATTCTTTTTCTGATGTCCTTACTACTGTATCCGTTTTCCTCTAACGTACTGCCTAAATAGTTGAATTGCTCAACCTGCTCAAAATGTGAAACCTTTATCTTGAGTTTCACATTCCTCGCTCGTGATGCTTTACATGGCAGGTATAACTGATGAGAAAAAAGAGAAAAAATAATAATATCAGGCCTAACTTTTGCAAAGTGGTAAACCGAACTAAATAGTTAAAAGTCATGAAGTATGAGTCTAAAATGTTTCTTCCTTTCAAAGTAATCAACGTAAATATTCATTTTTGGGTCAAATTGACCCAGCCGGGCATGTTAGTGTTAAAGGTAGGATATGTAACATGACATCGTCACCTTAGAGCTGATTCAATGAAAAAGAGATATGGCTATTTTTCAACAATTGTTTTAATAATGTGCGACGCGTTTCCACCCTCAGGTCATTTTCAAGCACAAAACAGTTACTTTTTTCTCTGAGCTGATTTATAAGAATAACCGGATTCATGAAACGCATTTTTTGTCGTATGTCAACCTGATTTTATTCGGTTCTTGGCCCCAAAAATAAGTTTCACGTAATAGTTGTTTTATTGATCCTCCATTGTAAAATTAAGTATTGCGTATGAATTACGGAATAGATGAATATACAGCCACGGCATGGAATACTAATATATGCTTCCACTTCTATCCACCACATACTTGCACGGCGTTAGGGAAAAATATAAAAAATCGTTCGTATTTTCTAGACTCTATATTTATATTACAAAATGCAGAACTGCATATTGCTTTTTTACAATGAGAGCGGACCAATTCCTTCTTGCAGTTTTCGAGTATCATGCTTTCCGCCAAGATAATATACCCGACCTTAAATTCACCTTTCATTTGCTTCATTTTTCCATCGATTTAGTTAATGTGGAATTATAACTCATACTTTTTTCGATGGACAGACCAAATTCTTAATTAACGGGGTCCGTTTAGAGAGTCATAATTTGTAGTATTAATTAAAGTATCTATTTTACGGATTAAGGTAGGTTTGCATGGAGTATTGAAGTAGTACCTAATAAGGGACGAGCCCAAAGCCCAAAAATGAAGCCTTCAAACAGAGATACACTTTTCTTGCACCGAAATTGTTCTGTTCCCTCCCGGTCGAAATATTGAGTCAAAACTCAATGGCTTTGTGTCTGGCTTAAATAAAACAATGGCTCATTCCCCAAGATAGTGACAGTATTGACAAATTGCTAAAAGTTTTTGTATAATCTTGATAATTTAAATTTGTCATTTATTTTGTATTTTCATTGTTAACAGTTATCATTTCTAAAAGTTTTTCTAAAACGATTCTCTATTCTTGCAGTGAAGTTTTCTCGGGTTTCGCACCGGGTCAGGTCCTCCATTTCTCCTTCCAACGTTTCGATGGGCGAGTTGTCCATCGAAACGTTGGAAGGAGAAATGGAGGACCTGACCCGGTGCGAAACCCGAGAAAACTTCACTGCATTGTTCGCCGGGAAAAAACCAAAAATTATATTCTCTATTCTTCTTTAAATTCATGGTTTATTTTGTATTTGCATTGTTATTTTTATCACTCATGAATTTTATATTTCTTATTCCGATCTTGCACAGCACACATATATTTTATTATCAAAATTGAATCTGTCCTGTCATGTTTTTTTTTAATGTGTATAAATCAGCACCAGCCGCTGATTTAAGAAATGATGGTAACCCATAATCAGGCATACCTAAGGGGTACCTATATTCTAATTTACTGTTTTATTTATTGTACATATGTAATTTGCAATTTACGAAAAAAGTAGAATAAATGTTATTTCTATAATTATTAGTATTGTGGGAGTCTCCCATTCCGTCATGGACTTCCCTCTTCAATTCACAATAAGGCTTACTCCATTTTATTCTATCTAAACACAATATTCTCTTCCTTCCTCTCCCTCGTCCACCCAACGTTCTACCCTCTAACACTGATTTCAGCATCCCCTGCTCGCCATTCATACCTTCTCTCTCCTCCGATTCTCATGTAAAAGCGGCCTTTCCTCACCCACCATGTCCAGCACTTAGTCGTTCCTCCTCCTTTCCGTGCACTTCACTTTCTCCGTTGATAACTTGTTTAAATTATAATAAATATTGAATCCTTAAACTGAATTACAAGAAATTGGTTGTTTACCTATAATGATATATCGAACTTGATTAGACAATGTAAGGAATGAGGTAGATCAGTGCAGCGTCAGATATCCTAGTTTAGTGCTTTCATATTTTATATCTACTATTCATATGCAAATTTATTTATTTTTTTTGCTCAAAGCGTGGATTTTTCTTGTAATTGCCGGCATTGATACACTTTCATTCAAATATGTAGCTACAAATCTAAAACAATCAAAATATAAAACTAGTTAGTAACCCTAAAACGAAGCCTTAATGACTATGGTGTGCCTATGTTCCTAAATACGTATGTACAACTAAAAATTGTAGCTGTGTTTAGAATAAACATTTTTATTATCATTATTATTATTACTTTCTTCTTTTTCCCTCTCGATTATCTTGCAAAGTTTCTCCATAGTGAACGGAACAAGGCAATTTCGTATGTGTTTTGTCCAGTTATTCTACTGGTAGGAACCGTCGGACAACATGGCAGGAGTCCAGGATGACTGATTTTTGTACTTTTCCTAATATGCCTCCCAGGTTTAGTTTTTTTTATTGATGAAGCACTTCACATAGTTTGGTTCCAGTTGTTGTCATGGCAATTGAACATACATCTACTGATTGCATTTTCCACACGGCTTTAATATCTGCATCATGTTCGGCATATTTATTAATATTGGAGGAGTGTTTGCTATTCATCTACATCTACATAATACCCCGCAAGCCGCCTAAAAGGCGTGTGGCAGGGGGTGTTAGGACACCAGCCGTTTACAAAAAAAAAATGAAGTGCTCTAACGAGGTTTGGACTAGCGTTTATTAAAGTCCTTTATGGTTCGGGGGAAAAACGAATTCCCATATCTATCCGTTCGGAAAAACATCTCTCTTAATTTATCACTTCTATCGGACCTGGAAATATAGTGTGGCTCTAATATTATGTTCTCTGTGTTGCTCTTAAAGATATCCATTCTTAATTGTTCAAGCAATCTAAGCCTAGCGCGCAGCCTCCGAGTCTCCAACGGCTCCCAACCTAATTCGCTTAACATCTGGGTAACACTGTCTGTCTATTATTACCTACTATTATTATTATTATCAGTTACTGCAGTTCTACGTTCGATTTTCTGTGCCAGATAAAGCATTACAAATTATACTAAAATAATGTAAGAATATCTTTAAACAAGCTTTCGGAATATGACTCCTCCCTTTCCCCATCTGGGAACTTCACCGCTGCGCTCCTAACACTGTGTCGGCCGCGCACTTCATTCATGGAGAACGTTTAAAACGGACGCCAATCGTAAACCCGGCTTCTCACTCCCCGCTATCCCACTGGCCGACCGACGATAGATTCACGTTTCCCCCCACCGAGCCACGGTGCAGGAGTGAGTCCCAGTGAAAATATACTCCCGCTTCCTCCCGCGCATTTGTTATTTCTTGTCGTTTACACCCAAAAGATCGCCTACCCACGCATATCGCTGCCTTTGGATCTGTGAATGAGGCGAGGGCTCACAAAGCCATGAATGGACGGCTCAGTCCTCCAGGAAACATATGCCTCACAAGTTTCCACTGCGAGTTACATCACGGGCCCCATGAATCTGGGACGTAAAGCAACACCGATGGGGAAAATACAGGGATATTCCAAATGGTGGGCCCATTTAAAAAAATTCATTAGTATTGATTGCAGTTTAACTTGGATACAAGGTCGTTTGAGGGATCCCATGGGCGTACCCAGCGATGGGAAGAAGGGGGCAGCTAACCCCACCCCCTTGAAGCAAAAATCGCGAATGCCTTTAAGGAAAATAATATTTTTTCAAGCAAATACCTTTAAAAACTAATAAAGAGCTGTTACAGTTTCCTTAAAATTTTGATTTCATTCACCTTTTCCATGCTTAAATCTTACCAACAACCCACCCAGTTTTGTTCCTGGGTAAGCCCTTGAAGGATCCCACAATTATTGACGCTATATCAGAGATACACTATAAAAGGGTTATTCAACTAATTGATTGGTAACACAGGAGAAATAAAAAGTTCAGATTTTTCATGAAAGACATAATGGAATGAGATTACCGTTGTAAATACAAATAAATTTATGAGCCCACAATTATTGACGCTATATCAGAGACACAAAATAAAAGATTTATCTAACTAATTGATCGATAACATAGGAGAAATAAAAAGTTTCGACTTTTCACGAAAGATCTACTTTAAAGATATATAAGATGCAAATACAACTAAATTTATGAGTAATGTCGTTGTGCTCAGAGATGGGCAGTATCAAAAATACTTGTATTTGAAATACGTATTTTCGATTCTTTTGTAGTTTGTAATTTGTATCGGAAATATATTTTCTGAGAGTATTTTTTATTTTGTAATGAAATTACATCTAAAGAGTAGTTTCTATTTTTTAAATACATTCAAAATCAAAATACATGTAATGTTTTTGTGCATAAGTAGAAAGAGCGTGCAACGAGATGGCAGGGATACCGAATGAGTGGGTATTAGCCTGCCATCTATGGGACGATAAATTTCCCCTTAATTTACTTCTGTAACACCCGTAGGTGCTTGTATACTCGCAAAACGTAGTCGCGTGTGGAGTATTTTGCAAAACGAAGTTGTGCATTGAGTAATTTGTGGAGGGGACTCGAAGAATCTGACGCTGTTCCAAAAGGTGCAGGAGGCATTTTTCTCCATTTTATTTAAGACATTTCGCCATGGATAATGGTCTAATTGCCAGTTTCCTATAAACACGTTGTGAGAATGCTTGAGCCTCTCATTCTAAAAATAGTTCATATTTGAATTGAGTTCATAGTGTGTGATAGTTATTGTTTCATGTTATACCCTCCGATGTAAAAAGCCTTGTGAGCTGTTTTCGGGGCGATGGAAATAAAAAAAAAAATAAATAAAATAAAAAACATTTTTTTAAATTTTTTATTAGATAGGAACTTCGGTGAAGGCATGTATTTCGTATTTTAATAGAGTATTTTGAAATTACATTTGTATTTAGTATCGAAAATACAATTTTAGAAGTAATTTGTATTTTGTATTTGAAATACAGATTTTAAGAGTAATTTTTATTTTGTATCTAAAATACATTTGACATGTATTTTTCCCATTTCTGGTTGTGCTATTTAATTTTATGCGAAAATTTTATCAAAATGAAGTGGTTTTATGCAGCTGAAATAGTATTATTTTTAAGAAAAGGCACAATGCAGTATGTTAATAAAAATTCAAAACAAACAAGGACGTCTAATGAAGTCCTACTGCTCAAAGAAATCTTTGATTTTCTCCGGGAGAGTCCTTTATTGCTTAGGGCCTGATTTTGTTGACCTTATATATCAGGTATCGAGAGCCGAGATAGATCCGAGGTTTTATCAATGCTTACACTTTAAGTCTTGCGGGACTAAGGAACTAATGGAATATATCCGTGTTCACGTTACGTCCAAGGCCTGATATTTTGAATAAGGTACTTTATAACGACGCTTTTTCCTCTCCATGCTCGCAGCCTTCATACTTCATCAGAATGTCTGTATAGGCTAAAAATACCCGATTTATCACGAAATATTTCACAAATAAATGATAAAAAATATATTTTATTAGTACTCTCATAATCTACGGTTCTCAAGTCATCATCACTGGTCAAGAATTCTAGGATTGGTTTGACGCAGCTCTCCACTCAGTTCTCCTATCAGTTAATCTTTTCACACCCACGTATTTCTTCTCTGACACATCCTTCTTTACTTGTTCCATATATTTTATTCTAGGTCTTCCTTTTCCGTTCTTGCCTTCTACTTGTCCCTCGACGATTGTCTTCATCAGGCCATCATGTCTCAAGATGTGGCCTATAAGGTTGTTCCCTCTTCTTGTCAAGGTTTTCATGAGGCTTCGCCTTTCTCCTACTCTTCTTAGGACTTCCTCGTTACTAACTCGGTCGATCCATTTGATCTTCATCATTCTCCTGTAGCACCACATTTCGAATGCCTCTATCCTTGCTTTCTCCGCTTCGGTCATTGTCCATGCCTCACTTCCGTATAGGAGCATACTCCAAATGTAGGTTCTTAGAAATTGTTTCTGTACTTCCATATTTAAGTTTCCCACTGTAACCAGGTCTTTCTTTTGGTGGAATGCTCTCTTCGCCTGCGCTATTAATTGACCGAAATATTTATACGGGATGCAGTATTAATTCCACAGCCGCATTCGGGGCTGACAAGAAGAGCTGTTAAGAATCGAAACACGGCCTACATATAAATAAAACTAGCTAAAAAGAAGTTTTTAACTAATTTTCAAATGAAATGCCACAGCATGACTCCAAATTCTGGAATTTACACCTGCTATAAGGCCAGAATTAAATTACTGAAATATTTGTAAATCATAATCAAATTTACGACCATTTTTTGGCCCGCGGAAAAATATTTCTCGCAAATTATTTTTTTTTTAGATTAAAGAACTATTATAGTGGATAATCCCTGGGAAGACGAACTAGCTCACCCAAATTTTCCCTTCATGGTCACTTTCAAGTAATAAAGACAGCTAGCCCTTTAATCACAAAACTCGTTAACTTCCTTATGTGCAAGGTTATTTGTAGCTGAGTCCACTTTCCATTAATGTTAGCTATTGTTTTCTCGTTAGTTTACAATGGAACTCAGATTTTTAAAACCCCTTAACTTTGCGAGAACCACAACCGCCAAAATTTCATCAGCGCCTTGCGCGCCCTAACCACTCCATACGATCCCTGGCTAACCTAAATTATTATTATCGAACGCAAATCGACAATTGAATACTGCAGATGCTGATTCTTTGGAGATAAAACCAAATAAATACCCAAAAGTCATTGGATTCAAAGAATACTGGGACGTGACGCCACTCTCGTAACCAGAGGAAAGCAATTATTGTCAATTCTCTTTTAAAACACCATATATGAGGGAGTGAGATGCCAAAGATGCCAGAGATTTTTTATAAACAGAGTTAGTTATACATATTAGGGAGAGAAAATGAACGAGATAAACTAGATATTTGGCAGAGTATTTTATTTTCAATTTGATGTCAGCACATAACAAAGACTCACTCGTATTTCTAAGCTACCATTTTTTTATATTTCTACGATTAGTATCTGTGCATAAATCTGTTTAAAAAAATCACTTTCATCTATTGGCTTCTCACCCCCTCATATAAGAATAATACGATAAAGAACGGAAAGACCTCAGGGGCGGCGGGGTGAAGTCCTCACCTGCCACATAAGAAGTTACGGGTTCGAGTCCCGCCTATGTAGGTTGCCCCGATCCAGGCCATGGATGTTTGTGTACATTAGATTGCTACGTTACAAACCCCGATATAAAAGGCAAGTGGAGCTGTTTTCAGTGTTACAGGAATAAATAACTAAACAAGGAAGGAATTAAATACGATTTTCCACATAAGCGCGTCAACCGAGGTATTCTTCCCAGAGGCTGGTGGAGAAAAATCACAATCCTATGCAGTCGTTTATCTCGCTGGTGAGAAAAAGAGTGGGCGTTTTTAAAATCAAAGATCTGAAGGCCATTGTTGTCCCTTGAGATGTCGAGAGGGACTATAAAGATGTCCGAAGTGGAGACCCCGCTGTGACGTCGCCGACAATAGACGACCTCCCAGCGGCGCGGCGCCGTCAGGAGGAACAAGAGCATTATCACCACCGTGGCAAACGGCGAAGAGAAGTTTCAACGGCTGGAATGCATCCGGCCAAGGCATCTGATGGCGTCAATGGCTCTCTCGGATGCTTATTTACACTGCTCGCGAGCATTGTTGTCGGGTCGTACCGACATGTTTGCGACAGACCACAGTGCATTGCAGTGGTCTGAAATGCCAAAAAATATTATGCCTTGAGCGACGAAAGATTTTGAGTTCATGGTTTTTTTTGAGCATCTGATTACGAATACTTATTTATTTTGCTCGCGAGCATTGTAATCGGATAGTACCAATATATAGCGACAGAACAGAATACACGGCACTGGTCTGCTATGCCAAAAAAAGGTTGGCTAAAAATAAAAATAATGCCTTAAGCACTGACATTTTTTGAGTAACGATGTTAGGTTCTCTGAATTACCTTCACTGAATTCTTATATTGTTTCGACATTAAAAAATCGATGTTTCCTTCTTTTTTACATAATTTCTTCATTCAATAACTATAGGAACAATTTACCTGTATTTTAAGAAAACAAAACTGCAATTAAAAATAACTTACACACTTATCATAAAATTTTGAGAGCAATATGTTATTTTAATATTCCTAATTTGTGACATTGTAAAAAGTGTGAACGGTATATCGCATTATATAAGCTGTATCTTGTACAAGGACTCTTTGCGCGTAGATAAATCATTAAATTTAAATTAATGAATGCTGTTTTACCATTCATTCTTGCATTATATGTTACACTGTCAGATGAACAAATAATGATCACTATTGGACGGAAATCGATAAAAACTTTCAAATTTCATACTTGAAACATTAAAACAAGAAGAAGTGAATCTAAAAGACGCCTATGCATAAATAGCAGCCATGTAAAAATAGAAATCGTGTGACGCTAGTGGCTCTAGTTGGTATTGCAGATCAATTGCCACCATGGTGAAGGAATATGGCATTATCTACACTATATTTTGTACTTCCATACCTTCATCTTTTGTACAATGAGTGTATAAATGAATGAATATTTTATTCTGCTCTATTTATCCTTTTTTTATGTTCTGTGATTCTGCCCAACCTGGGTTTTTTTAATGTTATTTACCCCGTCGAGGAACATTTCGAAGTGTCTATATGTATATATATTTATATATATAATATATATTTTTATATACAAAAATTATATTTTATATATAATTTTTGTATATAAATTTACCAGATTTATATATAAAATATATATCTGCTCTTATTAAATAACATTTTGAAAAATAATTTAAAATTACACTGATACAAAGAGTATATGTTTGGCATTATAGAGTTTATTGCTAGGCTTAACAAGCCGTAAATATTTAGACAAAAGTAAAATATAGAATATTAATAGCAAAAATATCAGTTTTAACACAGATTATAATAAACACTCACACACACACACACATATTTATGCAGAAAGTTTTAATAACAACACAAGATTAAGATGATAACTTCAATAAGTTAAGAGACTAACTTAAGCCCTGGACTTCAAATAGGAGTACAGCCTTTCTTTAAACGACTAAAGTGATTGTGACGTCTTTATATTTGGCGGTAGAGAGTTCCAGAATCTAGATGCTGTTAGATGAAAAGATTTGAAATATATATTGGTGCGGGCTTGAGGAATTCGAAGGTCAAAAACACGACGGGTCTGAACTCGTAGATAACAAATTAAATTTTTAACCGTGCATGCAATATTGGCATTTTATGTAACCAGGCAGGATAATAAAAAATATCACCTACGAACTGAAATCAATGAAAAAATATTCAGTTTTCACACTTAGAACATTAAAAAAGCAGTAGTCATTCTAAAAGAGCAGTCGTGTAAAAATAGAAATGGTGAGGCGCCAGGGGCACGGGTCGGTGTCGGGATCAATTGCCGCTATGGTGAAAAATTTAAGAAGGGGCGTATCTACAAACGCATGTGATGTAAGGTTCGTACCGACAGCATTGCTTGGCATTACCACCGAGGTTTAATGCATCCTTGGGCGTGTCGGCAAGGGTGACATCTGAATCGAACTGAGAGCAGCAGGCGTAGTTTGCTTAAACTGTCGCTCCCTGCTGGCAACGCGGTTTAGCCTTTCATTTCCGGTAGGAATTTATTTTTCGCTTTTATTTCCCCGCTGCTTTAAAGAATAGGGTAGTTTCCTTCACCAAAGACAACGAAATGCATTGATTGCGATTCGTTACCCACCACTAGGGTTTTCATAATATACAAATTATTTGGTTTTAGAAATCCCAGTTTAAACGAATGGCAATGGTCAATTTTATCCTCATTGGAAAAAGGCCAGATTGGCGCCCATGCGATGCCACTCCACGTGACGTCACAGGGACCTATTTTCTATACGAGTAGATAGGAGTTTTACATCGTATAAGATTACCAATGCATGCATGAGGCACAGAGCTCCGGGAAACATGTCTTAATAATCACCTATTAAAACTGGCTAAGGTCGGAAAGTTTTCTTCGCTTGATAAGGTATTAATAATCCTTATTTAAGCCAAGCGCTACCAGCTAGTAAGGTACTATGCTACCTGCTAGCATCCTGCGTCGTATCAGCGCTCAAAGCCTCGCCCCAAGGTCACTTCACTTGCGGCAGCGGGAACCAGAACGACATCACACGCAGTTTTCCCAGCATTCATACTTAGCCGTCGCGTTTTCTCGCGCTTGAAAATGTTCACTTTTCATTTCATCGCGAAAAATAGATATCGTCACTTAAAAATCTAAATGCGTGAAATTCGTACTCCAGGAGTAATAATCTTTCGATTTAGGCAATAAAAAAATAATAGGAAACCACCCTATTCTCGACGAGATATCGATCTCGTGTGCGCGCATTGATATATATTATCGCAATCATAGCCTTTGAGCGTTTAATTTTTTTTTTCCAAGTCCTTCCACGATAAGCTCATAATCCACAGTCAATGGTAGAGAACACTCAGGCAGAGATAAGAGAAATTCAAGCACATTCTTCCAAATTATTAAAAAGAGAATAAGATAATTTATGGTGTCTAGAAATACAGAGGGCTTATAACACATACAGAGAGTGATATGCGATAGTAGGAGAAACATACGATTTTGTTATCGTATGTCTAGTAGAGGATTACTGACGTTCAAATGAACGGTATCTCCATCTTATCCTCACAAGTAATAACCAAATACCTTTGAGGTGAAGGATGGATTAGTTTAATCCAAAACTGATAAAATGTCATGCAAAAATCTTTGGAAGATAAGGAAGGCAGTTTTTTCCTCTTCGAGAATTCTAAGAAGTTGAATAAATGTTACCGCATTAATCTCTTCACTCTACGGTAGAATGCAATACTCCTTGGAAAATGTTGTTCTTACATATATTGGGCAGCCAACTTGGATTAGTCGCCCAGGAATTTGCAAAACAATCCATTAATTCTGAATCAGCACTTGGATTCACATTCATAATGCTCAACGTATTTTACGAATTAAAAAACTACTAATACCCCTAATACTATATTCCGCCTTTCATTTTAAATAAATATTACAAAAAAATAAAATTTTGCAATTCTCAAGCCGTAATACAAAAAGAAACTTTCCTTATGCATTATCTCACAATTATTGGCGTATTAATGCAGGTAAAAATTAGCTCTTTATTTTGAAACTCGTTTCGTGCCTCGTAAATTACCCTTTTGATGTTCTACCGTACCCAGAGGCTTAGCCAGGATTTTGAAATAGGGGGGTTTACCGGAGATTTCGGGGTCCTTCCGTGGTTGATAGGAAACACCAAAAAGGGGAAATTTTCTACTTGTGGCTTTCGCAACGCTGGATTGCATTCCTCTCCATTGCTTTTCGGGTTAGCTGCGATAAAGTTGAGTTCTGACGACGTTCTGTGGCTTTTGCTGGTCACATCTTCAGATCATGTCTGAGTTCCGATTTAAGGAAACGGCCCGCAATATATACCATCCTCAGGGTGTCCTACCGGTGGCTCGACCAATCAGCGTCCTCAGGGCCTCGATTTTTGGCGTTCTGTTTTGCGTATGAGTCTTTTACAGGTAGTATTTAAGGTGTTTCCACCATCTCCATTGAAGTATCCATGATTAAAGCACAAATGGTCATATCCACACTATTTCATTTATCACTTAACCAACCATGGTTTCGACAATTGGTGTCATTTTCATTTCCACCTTGAAAATGACACCAAGTATCTAAACCATTGTCGCTTAAGTGATAGATAAAATAGAGTGGATATTACCATTTGTGCTTCAATCATGGATATATCATTATTCCACAAAATTAAGCCGGAAACGATTTTATACGCTCAATTGAAGTTTTCTGTTGATTTTTATATTTTAATAGCCTAACGAATGATGCGAGGGAAATATAATCGTTTTTTGGCCAGGACCTTTGATTCCTCAATCATGATATTATGCCCGGCATTAAAACCAAAGAAGACAGCCCAGGGGTCCTCTCTCTTGAAGGCTCAAGGTGGGGAGATTTAACCCGGAGAACCCCCCCGTGGCTACGCCATTGACCTTACCATTTAAGTGAGAACCTTTCTCACTTGTTCTTTTTCCATCACTTTTTTGCGAATGCTAACATCACATTAAACAAAGTAAAAGATACTCTGAGTTGTATGTCCCACAAAAGTTTAATTGACCGATACAAGTTTCGACATGTACACTATGTCATTTTCAAAGGTGTACATGTCGACGTACACACAGTGTACATATCGAAACCTGGGTCGTTCAATTAAAATTTTGTGGACTATATAACTCAGTGTATCATTTACTATGTTACCTGTCACCAAGTTCCACCAAATATCGCCATCCAGCCTTAAGTTGACTAACATCCCATCCCAGAAGGCACGCATCGTGCGCTGAACTTAATTAGCTTGACGTTTTAATGTAAAACTGAACTGAAATAAACTTCCACCATATGTAGAGGTTTCACCATTCATAGTCGAGGATAGTCAATAAGTCACGCGGCCTACAGAAAAGTAATACGGAATATGGACAAGCGCCGATTTTCTAGTTACTTTTTTATTTATGTAGCAGAAATATTCTTCACTAATTGTCTTTTGATCCGAGTTCTCTCATCGGCGCGTGCCATTAAAAGCTTCTCTTGTGCGTTCAAGGATAAATGACATTGGTACGTACATGTTATTTTAATTCTAAGGCGCTGCTTTAATAGGCTGCTACTGCAGCTCTCCTTGGAATCGCCCTCGGCTGAATAGGTGGATGATAGAAGTACTTAGTCATTAATTATGACCCATCGTATTAAATAGTCCCCAGATTTCATTCCTTCCACCGACATACCCTAGCACAGAGGCAGATTCCAGGGCGGTAAAATAACTCACGCCCAAAATAGACCTTGGGACATAATTTTTCGGAAAGCAGGGTTTACCAGATAGCATGCCAATTATAGGGTGTATAACGATAGCCTGATGTGCTTGGTGAGGAATTGGGGCGTTAGCCCCCAGTCCCTTTCCTTCTGCTTCAAGGGGCCCGACACCATTTGTTTTCTCGTGCTATCTGTTGACCTTCTCGAAAATTCCACGCTTACCTCGGGTGGAATTCGAAGAACTCCTTTCTTCGGTATATTCAGGCTGCCGGTATTTCGTGAGCCAAGTCCCTTAAGCCTTTATCTTCCGAAGTAATCCTTCGTGTGTACGCAGGTGTGAAGCTACGAAATCATCTGTCGGAATTTCTGTTCCGGGTGTTTCACTGAAAATGGCTAATGGTGCACTAACCCGGTCACCTTCGTCGACGCCGCGGATCCGAAAGCATCTGAGGGGCGCGGTCTTTTCCTTCCATCACGGCTAATCCCTTTGACTCCTACGTGCGCTGCTGTTTAAGCAAAGCGTTAGGCGGAAGCATTTCGAAATGTGAAAGATCAAAGATTGGCTTCTTAGCGTCGAAATCATAGGAGGATTAAGGGGGTGGGGGGCACGTGCCCCCCCAGACGCTTTAATGGAGACAAAAGTTTTAATGGGGCTATCATAACGTTCGTTTTGCTTTGTGTATCACGGAGCCTCAATCATTCAATGTTATCATAATAACTTTGATATTAAAATAAATAGAATATTTCGTGCAGTAATTGTGTTATCTTGCTTTTAATCTCAAGTATGAGAAGATCGTTTGCCTGTCTGGCCCGGGTACCCAGAACAAAATCCTGGATCCGCCCTTGGTCGGAATTTCTCGTCAAACATGGGTAAAGTCGTGATTGGACCAAGAATTACATCTTTGGATTACCGTAAACTGGGGTAACCTTGGCCCACCTTTTTATGATTTCTTGGAAACAAACAAACTCATCAAACTTTAAAATTATTAAAAATGTACATAAAGTGGTTAAAATTATTAACAGATAATGTACCTTCAATTAAGTCTATTTCTGAACCTCTAACTATTTTAAAAACCATTTTTTAATGGGGCCATAATTACCACGAATTGGGGTAACTCTGGCCCAATCTAATAAAGAAGTACAAATATGGTTCCAAACGATGAGTTGGAGCAAAGATACTCGACACAATCTATCTCTTAGTATAGGTACCTTTTTCAGGTTTTCCTTGATTTAAATCTGTGCATTCATTTTATTCGGGTCTCTTAACAGACCTAGATTCAAGAGATCAGAGTCCTCTAGATTGCTCTCTCAACACTACTCTCTCATAGTTATTATATGGCAATATAGAGGACTCTGCAAGAGATAAGACAGTAATGCTACCTGTCGATTGATCCAAGAACTAAGTCGATAATTCAATCCAAATGGTAAAATACAAAACTATGAATATTTTTACGTCTCTGGGCCAAAGTTATCCCAGTCGATGGTACGGATAAAGAAAACGAACCCTTCTTCGCAGTGTAAATGATAAGCAATATAAGGAGAACCATAACCAGTCATTTTCTTCCTATTTGCCAAACTTCCTTCTGGTTTGAAAATTTCACTATCATGCAGACATTTCGAGGATGTTTGGAACATACCCGGTATGGTATGGTATTTGGAGGAGGCGACCGGCAGCTGAGGTCACATGCGCCATGAGGAAAAGGTATGGAAGGAAAGGTGGAGAGAAACCCGGCGTAGGCATTAGCCTCCTCTCAACGAAAGGCGCCAAAGGGACCACGGCTTAACGTCCCATCTGACGGACGGGGTGTTGCGCTTGAAATGTCCTTCACACTACACTCAAGCAGGGATCGAGCAGTCCCTGAAAAATTCTCTGCCACTGTCGGGATTTGAACCCGAGCCCACAGGGTGAGACGCCAACACCCTGACCACCACACCAAACCGATCCTCTAGAACAGACCCGCTTCAACATTTTCCTGTATCTCAACTATGAAAATTTTACTTTCGAGAGGAGGCTGAGGTGATACTTTTAAACTTACAATTGGACACCCATATGTTTCCATGGGTGTATTACTCGTATGCATTCAATCAATCGTTGCAACAATCGTTGTAACAATCAATACTTAAATGTATTCTTTAATATTTGTAGAAGCTTGCACTGAAAAAGTTAGTTTCGCGTTTCGTTATTGCAACAACATTACACTCAAGGCACTTGATAATGTGCCGATCTCATCTGCAAACAATGCTCAATTCTTTTTTATTGGAATCGGTACGAATTTTCTCGGAACTTCCACGTTTCAAGAGAAATGAAAAAAGGAATTTTTAGCAATGCCTCGCGTCGCGCAATAGTCGATTTTCGTAAATTCGAGGTATTACATACTTTTTCCGAATGACGCTATTTCTATTACCATATGAGGAAAATATGTGATCAAAATCTAGTAACCACAAAAACGTTACAACAATATCCACAGCATTTTTATTATAGCATAATGTTTATTATTACAACAAAAATGTTGTTTTGACAGCGAAACGCGTCGTGTTCAAATAAATCCTGTGGAAATATTGCAATGTTTCATTTAACTAATACATACGTATTAAACAAGTAAAAAATTACATTTATTTATGCGCACGAAGCCATCCCCATGACAGTCAACATATTTTTTAACTAAAAAAGAGAAGGAAGGGAGCAATGGAAAAGGAAAGGAGTACACCTAAAGAAAAGAGATAATGTGGAAATATTGAAATATTCCATTTAACTCATAAATAAATTAAATTAAATTCGATGGTGGTTGGCGTAACATGGTGAAACTCCTTCATGATGCACAAAGGTTAAGAAAAGACTTCGCTGTTCCACAAAATAAAATATATTTGCGACCGGTTTCGATACAGCGTATCATCATCTGGCGCCCTAAATTAAATTGTATTATACGCACGAAGCCTTCTCACATCCCCGTGACTGCCCCCATTTTTCAAAGAAAAGGAGAAGAAAGGGAAGAGGGAAAGATCACTCTTAAAGAAAAGACAGAATGTGGAAATACTACAACGATTCGTTTAACTAATAAATAAATCCAGTATATACGAATAAATAGCCAGTCAGCGAGGGGACTACAGGCTCTAGTGGATGCGTTAGACGAGCGGTACGAGGAGTATGGGATGAGGATTAATCACAAGAAGACTAAGATAATGCGGTTTTGTAAAGTATCGCGAGGGTGGAATGTGAGACTCAAGATAAAAGAAGGTGGGGAAAAACTTGAACCGGTAGAGCAGTTTAACTATTTGGGCAGCACATTTGAGGAAAACGGATACAGTAGCTAGGACATCAAGAAGCGAATTGCACTAGCAAAGGAGGCGTTCACGAACAGGAAGGAGCTTCTGAGAGGCGTTATGTAAGAGTTTAAAGAAAAGGCAAGTGAAGAGTTTGATTTGGAGTGTAGCTCTCTACGGTGCGGAAACGTGGACACTGAGGAAAGAAGACGAGAGAAGATTGGAGGCATTCGAGATGTGGGTATGGAGAAGAATGGAGAGGGTGAAATGGACGGAGAGGAAAAGGAACGACGAAGTGCTGGATATGGTTGGCGAGGAGAGGCAGCTTTTGGATGAGACACGGAGGAGACAGAAGGCATGGGTGGAGTTAGTGCTTAGCGGTGAGGGGATGTTGAAAATGGTGTTGGAGGGTAGAATGTTGGGGAAACGAGGGAGGGGAAGGAAAAGAATAGGATTTTTAGATAGATTGAAAGAGCGTAGGCCTTACAGTGAATTGAAGAAGACAGTGCTGGAAGGAAAGGGAGGCTTCCAGATCACTTCTTGAACACTCCATGTAAACCTACCTTAATCGGTAGAATATATAATAAATAATATTAAATTGTATGATACACACAAAGCCTGCAATCGTCCCCGTGGCTGTTCACATATATCTTTAAACTGAAAAAGGGAGAAAAGGGGGCAAGAGATGAGGGAAAGAGAACTCTTAAAGAAAAGAGAGAATGGTGTGGGTGTAGAGGATGCAAGGGGGGGGGGACGGGTCGTGGGAGATACGAGGGGCAGCAGCAGCAGCAGCGAGAGGGAAGGAAGAGGAGGCATGGTGGTGAATGGACGGCGGAATGCGTAATGCAAACAGTTTGGAGTGTCTGCTTGCTCTTGTGCGAGCAGTAAGAAGTGTCGGGCGGCGAGGAGGGCGTGGGCCGCACGGAGAGCGAGGGATGGGATCTCTCAAGAGGCCGCGGGGGCGTGGAATGTGAACCACGGGAAGGGATTGTTTAAGGCCCCTGGGGGTGGGAACCCACCAATGGACAATATCGATTGAAATTAACTGTCAAACATTTATGAATGCATACAATAAAGTCAGAAATGATGTTAAAATAGTTCTTGGACTGTAGGTCAACGTATGTTATGCAAAAAAGTTATAGCCAACGTTTCTGGTTATTTTAAACTATCACCAGGGCTTAACTTTGTGCATATTTATTGATAAATAAATAAATATGTACAAAGTTAAGCCCTGATGATACTTAAAAATAAACAGAAACGTTGGCTATAACTTTTTTGCATAGCCTACGTTGACCTACACTCCAAGAACTATTTTAACATGAATTAAACGAGGTAAATATAAGGAAAAAAAAATAATTGTCAGAAATGATGCGAGTAGCACAAAATAGTAGTACACTAGCGAGTCACTATCATTAAAAACAGAAACACATATAAGAAAAAACACACACGGGAAAATGTTTTTCCCATGAGAGTGTTTGACAGTTAATTTGTAATCGCAAATTTTTGTCCAACCTTATTTATTAAACGTCCTCAAAAAAATAAGAGTATTAAATAAAATGTCTCAAAGGTAATATGTATAATTATTCGCGGTTCGATAATATTTGGTAAATGGCGACCAGGTCAAATTACGGCACAAATCTAGGCCAAAGACTACGGTCAAATTGGATCGCTCTCAACTGCGGCCACATATCCCGTTTCCCGAAGAAATGCAGCTAGCCTATGAAGTCTGATATAGTCCGAGCTCCTGTATCCGAAGCATATGCAACCATTGCGACGCTCGGTTTATCAAATAAGGTCCTATTACCGGAAAAAGTACAGGAAACAAACAAAATTTCTAAAAATAATTTTTATAATACTAAATTGTTAATTAAATTCCGGTTTGTAGAAGATAATTACTGAAAAATCATAAGTTCACCTAACACCCGCCCCATCATTATTTCCTCAGATAATTTCGTTTTCTCGGTCTCTTAAAGTGAGTATCTTAACCAAAACTTGCCACACGGTATTAAAGAACGTAAAGGCAAACACCTACCAAGTAACGACAAAATTTCTCCTATTAAATTGAAAAATCTTTTCTCTATAGCATAATTATTTCACCTGATGGGAGATCTCCAGCCCAGGACGGCCCATTATTGGACGTATCGGATTATAGCATGGCCGGATAACAGAGAATGTAAAGTACTTTCATTCTAACGCTCACCAAACCTCTCCATGGAACAATAAGCCAACTATCTCCGTGATTTTTGCTCAGAAAATACTTTTGCCTTTGAGAATAGGTCAATCATAAACATTATATTCTGCATCAAGAAACAACGCTAATATACATTTAAAGAAAAAATAAGTGCAATAAAAACCGGATACATTAGGTGCCCTTATCAGCACCTTGGCAAAGGGTTGAGAAAAAAAATCCACGCGAGCCTCATATAAAATGCATCTGGGATCAAACGCCGACAATTTTATTGGACGTCCAGAGGATTTTTTCGTGGGAAACTACGAAGAAATGAGCGTGGCGAGAAAACGAAGAAATAATAAAATAATTTAAAATGATTAATTAACCATTTCAAATACATTTTTTGCCGCTGTATGCAGCCTATGACGTTGGTAAAGAGTTAATTGCGCCACAATAGTCGATTTATTTTCTGATTGCATCGTTAAAGTACTTCATAGATGAAGAGCGTCTAAAACTGTTTTTCACTATGCCATAAATTCCTGCTGTTATTCCTGCCAGATGGCGGAAATACATTCTCGATGACTAATGAGGGAAGATGGTATATAGCTACTATAAAAAGAACACACTGATATACCAAAAAATCCGCCACAAGGCCCTAATTATTTTACTGCTCCCCAAAAATTTTATTTATTTAAATATTCATAATTAGTACTAATTATTGATATTTGAACATCGAATACTATCTATTATTATAAATGTTACTCTCTCATGATTCTGAAACTGTGGAGATCCTAAAAGTTTGGTCACTATTTTAATTCGTTTTCAATGGGTATAATGGCAATTCTCGAGAATTTGCGAACTAACCCCAACTTATACTAACAATAAGTTCAACTAATAATAACCCTAAAAACAGAATAAAAAGTAGGATTAGACGATATTATCGTGGCCCATGAAGTTAAATCTAGTATTTTATTAGGTCAGGGAAGGACTGGGACAGCAAATGCAGTTACTGAAAGGCTATTAAGTAGATACGGTAGGATGGCGACTCATAAGCCAGTTCTATTGAACTTCCATTCTGACATAGCTTTATGTCCACATCCCTTTAAATTGTACGGTTTTGACTCGCTCGTAACCTTCCGATTGATCAGCCGTGAAACAAACACGTCAACCCTCAAACGGAAAGTTGTCTATATCTATTCTTAAATTAGCTGAATGTGAAATTATAAAAACTTAATTACTTAGATTCACCAAAAATGCATACTGCCCTTAGGCTACTAATTAGATAGAACAGTATATGATACCAGGATATCGCATATTATAATATATTACTTTCTTACCACTAGATGTTGTTATCATTTTGAATAGTGTAGTAATCGTACATAGTAGTTGTGTATGCACAATACATATTTAATGATAGCATGTTAATTTAAGTATATTGGGACTAGCCACGGTGAAAACTGTAGGGAGTCAATCGCAATGCACAAATTGCGCGATTCCACATAGAAAATATTCGCAATCATTCAAAATCATTCGCAAACAAAGAAAAAAATCATCCTGGTCTAGGCGGATGATATTTTCCCAGTGGAATTTTCGCACAATAATACGACAAAGTGCTGGACATGGTGGGTGAGAAGAGGCAACTTTTAGATGAGATACGGAGGAGACAGAAGGTTTGGATGGAGCGAGTACTTAGCGGGGAGGGGATGTTGAAAACGGTGTTAGAGGGTAGAATGCTAAGTAAATGAGGGAGGCGAAGGAAGAGAATAGAATTTTTAGATAGATTGAAAGGGAGTAGGCCTTACAGTGGATTGAAGAAGGCCGTGCTGGAAGGAAAGGGAGGTTCTCAGATTACTTGTTCAGTACTCCATGAAAACTTACCTTAATCGGTAGAATACTATAGTATATAATATTTTAGAGCAGTTATTCTATTATTAACTTTCAATAATTTATGCAAAAAAGACGAATTTTGTAAAATTATTCCAAAGTACTTCGCATTCAGCCTTTTAATTGCGAAAATTTTGCTATTTTATATTTAATTTCTCACTATGTTTGTTCCAAATTGTTTATTTTAAGCATATATGTTTCTGTTTCTAAGGAGTATAGCCCCAGGGCCATAAATAAATTATATTTATACAATCCAAATCACCTTTAGCTCAGGAATTCGCGAAATGGAGAGGATTTTACGCGGAGCGGAAAGAATCTGGGAATTAGAAGGGTAAAAAACAAAACACTTATTTGTTGATAAAGCTTGGAGCGTGGCGTTGAAAGGTGATGAGTGCGGATTGAAGAGTTTTGAGGCATGATGAGGAAGGCTGAGTAAGAAAGACGTGTAGGGTGTTGGAATGAGGATAAAAAACTGGAGTCAGGGTTGTTGAAAGGCATGGAATGTCGTGGGCGGTGATAGAAGAAAATAGGAATGTTTGGTATTCCTGTAGTTGGGATGCAGAATAGTTATTTTGGACAGCTCGAAAAAGTTGGAAAAATAACTCTAAGGAGCAGTGTATATTCCTGCCATGTATACGAGTTGGAAACGTTCTGTGGGCTGACAACTAGTTTTGAAAGGCTGCGAAAAATATACTTGACCTTTTCCTGAGAGAGTAGCGTAGATGCTGAAGTAAGAATGAGTTGGAAATATCGATGTAACACATACTCTGTGCCCTAAAAAACACTTCCAAGAAAGGTAAGAAAGCGACATATTTTGAATTCCTTCCATATACCCATTTCCTTTCCAAATGGTAGGATTATGAATGAAGCCACTTTGAAGGGGGTGACAGCTGGAAGGCTATAAAATGCGATCTTTTATTTGCGTCATTGGTCTTAAAATAATTATCAACTTTCAGCAAGGCTCATTTGACCCGGGTGAAGTAAGAAGTTCCAAAGGTCCCTTTTCCTAGGAATGATATTATTAACGCAACTAAATATCCAAAGAAAAGGACACGAAATTATGATTTCGTGTAATCGTAACGGAGTGATTTGATTATTGGTTTGGTATGGTATTTGGAGGAGGCGACCGGAAGCTTACGTTATTTGCGCCATGAGGGCGCCAAGGTATGGATGGAAGGGTGGAGAGAAACCTGGAGATGGCATTAGCCTGCTCTTAAAGTAAGTCGCCGAGGGGAACCACGGCTTAACGTCCCATCCGACGGACGGAGTATTGCACTTGAAATATCCTCCAAACAACATTCAAGCAGGGATCGGGTAGTCTATGAAAATTCTCAGCCACCGCCGAGATTTGAACCCGAGCTCACGGGGTAGGAAGCCGACACTCTAGCCACCACACCATCGCGATCCCCGTGATTTGATTTTTATTCATTGATTCTCTGTTAAGATTATATCGTGTACCTTTTAATTTCAACATTTGATAGGAGCGGAACATTTCGTAGAGAAAAACGTATAAACCAATTAGATGCCCTTTATAGCAACTACCAATATTTTCTACGTGATACTAAAAGAAAAGTGTCCGATTCGCGAGCAAAAACTAACGCCTTCATCTTCCAATAATTCAAATGGATCTTAAATGTGCGTATCCCACAAACTAGGCTGGATGACTTGGTAGAAGGCAATAACTAACTAAGCAATTGAATTCTAGTTTACCGATTCTATTAACTTACATAATATACTTTTTCAGAAACACCAGATGTGATCCAACTATCAAGTTACACATGGGAACACCGAAGGTTCAATGTAGGACTGGTAACCGGACACATCTTGCCTAATGATACATTTCAAAGAAGAAATAATGGATTTTAAATCTAGGTTATTCAAAACACAATTTTGGTATATTCTTCATGTGACTGCGGTTTAAAAAAGGTTAACTCATAACAATACGAAAAACCTCAGATTTATATGCCACGACCTGTAATGCAAATGGAGTTACCATTCTGAATTTATTCTCTTGACAAAAACGGAGTAATCATCAGAATCATTTAAGCAAAGGAAGA
The DNA here is from genome assembly GCF_921293095.1 of Ischnura elegans. Lineage (NCBI taxonomy): Eukaryota > Metazoa > Arthropoda > Insecta > Odonata > Coenagrionidae > Ischnura > Ischnura elegans. Next base: position 84,904,452 of record NC_060255.1, on the reverse strand, counting down.
GTAAAAGATAGCAAGATTTTCCGTGAGTCTTAAAAGGGCCCTTTGTTATTAAGAAATGGAAAACAAGATTGATATTATTTCATAGATTTAAATATGAGCAGTGGAATTTATTTATACGTTTTCATGTAGACGGAAACGCAAAAACTGGGAGAGGCAATGCAATACAAGTGTTGTAATAATTATCGATGAAAATCAATTGCATCACTAGACCTTCAATTTGTCTTCCACTGACATAACTATTAGTTTTAATCTCATGTTTGACAATGCTCTCACTCAGTCCATAGCATTCTCTATCAAGTCGCCGCCTCATGCATAAAACAACCCCTCTAGGTTGGTCTTCAAGGAATTTCTCTGAAAGGGCACCGCCATATAAAAGAGGTAGCCTCTTATTAATATACACTTTCACTTTGTAGCGATAACTTTTACTTCAGCATATTCGGTTTAATCAATGCTATACTTTCACCCCTACCAAGAACGGAAACAGTGATTACTGAAACGACCATAATATATATATTTGATCCTCAATAAAAATGCGTATTCCGGCTACTCGATTCCTACTTCTTAGAACATATTTGGGGCCAAGGAGCACCGTCAGACAGTTCTTCTTCCAGACGACTCAAAATTGAAGAAGTTGTTTTGGTCTTCTTCGAAAGATATAATACTAAAAACAGCTACAAAGGTACGCATGTCATAAAGTCATTTGAAATCAATGCGCAACGGATGAGAGGTAATCAGCAGCCGAGTTCCCAGCAAACCTGCCGGATATCGTGTTTTTGATGAAACTGAAAGGCTGGCAAACATTTGCAAAAATTAGATGACTTAGGCCATTAATACTTCTCCGTAAACCATTCCATCAAAGAATGACCTAGAGGGTGTAACCCTTTGTCGTGAATTATACAAGGAAAATTACCTTCCTCAAGAAAGGAGAGAAAATTGAACTCCGATTTCAAAATAGCCTTTCCTTCTGCCCAGATTTGACTGTTAACAATTAAATTTTTTCTACAGCCTTGGAACAAGAATTACTAAGTATCACTACTGGTAGTGACGGATTTATCACGCCTTAAACTATAAAAATATTTTATTATAAATATATTATTTTTGTCATTGGTCACTCAAAGTTAGCAGAACATTCGTGTAAGCGACATAAAATTCCTTAATAGCCACGTAAAAGACCGGAATTCTTAGCAAACTCTTTAATGAATATTTAAAACTACTTGGTAACAGTATTTAAACAAATTCGTGTAATGGCAATAGTGATAGCTACTTATTTCCCATAAATATAACATTCTCCCTAGCTGTATAATATTAAAGCTACACCACGCAGCGACACTTACAACGACTTTAAATCACTTTTGGTGCATAATGCAGGAAAACACAAAATGTTAAGAAAGTTTGATCTTGCGATACAATGGGAGTAAGAGTGTATTACAGCCGTATAATTGAAGCATACGCAGCCTAAATGTCGAAAATAAATTCCGCGCGCGCTTCAGTTCAAATTTCGAATGGCAGAAGCAATGACAAGAACACCACCTGTAGGCGTCATTTAGAACTTACAGTCAGTCGATAACACCATTCCACGTTTGCGCGCGTATGGCTCCGGACTCTAAAATGGAACGGATCAAAATTTTACGTTCGAATGTGATTATGCCAAATATTCCATGATAGATACAAGTAAACCAACAAATTTAAATTCTCCTTAGTTCATTACCGAAGTTCAGGAGACTCTTTTACTAATCTCAGAAATAACTTTTACTAATCTCAGACACGTTCATAAGGCTGCTTTGTTCCTCCTTTTAATGGCAATGTGGCAATAAATGATGCGTGATGTACCATCTGGCGATGGAGCTTCTCATTTCACGCTTTCAAAGCTATGGTCAAAAATAGCGCACGGATAAAAGCCAGAACACTCGGAGAAGTACGAAATACTTAGAAAATCACGCACAAATATGAAACGAGCCTTCAAATTGCATCCTGCTGTTGACTAAGCATTTCTTTCCAGAAACGAGCATTTTTCAGTTATGTTTCAAAAGCAAACCCATTTACCCAGCTCACTAGTACCTCGCGGGCCTTCATAAAGTGATCGCCTGCTAACTTATAGGTTGCGCTTTCAAATCCAGTCTCTATGAGCTTGTCAAAATAATGGGCACTGATGTATCTCATTGTCCACTATCTAATTTTTGGAGATGACTGTATTTCCTAAACTCGCGGGGTAAAAGGAGAAGTTACATATTTAAATAATATTTAAGTAGTCATTGTACTTCAGTTAAAAAGTATTCCATCATCCAATTTACCAATTAGATGCAACCAAAAGATAATACGCTATAATACTTCTCTACGTATCATCTATCTGTACAAGAGCAATCAATGACTGTGAATCCATCTAGCGCGTTGAATTAATTAAGAAATTCGATGTACTTAAGTAGGTAAATATGCACATAAGAGTTATGCAAACCAGTACCTTAATGGGACCTTGAGAACGTAATGAAGTGCCGATATGATTCTGGATAAGTAAAAAAATAATTATTCCATATTTCATATCTACCTCCAATAATGAATTTATAATTCTTAGAAATGTGGAAAGTAAAATTGGCTTTTATTTTAAGACTAGCTGACCCGGCGAACTTCGTACCGCCTAACAATCAATGAACTTACAGTTTACTTACACCATTTATAAATCAAGAGCGGCTGTATCGTTTTTAATCATGTTTATTATAATAAAATAAGGATACAAATTCAATAAAACTACGTAAATGAGTACCAAAATTGCTTGTCAGAAAGACATTTTCTTTATTGAATCTACATAGGGTGGATCGGAGCACGTTTACGCGGATTTTTTTCAACAAATTTTCTTACATTTTAGGTTAAGAAATTTTGGGCATTGTGGTTTAATAAAGCAGTTCATGAAATAAAAATTATACGCATTCAGTTGTTGGCTATTATTAGCTGTGGTTGGTTATTAGCTGTAAAAAAAAATGTTTTTAGGTCCAAGTCTGTTGCATACACTTGGCCCATTCAGGGGGGAGATTGACACAACCCCAGACCGACGCTTGACTGATGCTCAATATCGTGCAAAAAAAGCCCCTATGAGGCAGCATTCGCATTAAATGACCTAAGGCGCGCCAGTTTCAGTATCTCTGTTTGGAAAAAATGCTCTGCTTAAACGTACTGCATGCGTAAACGCACCACGGTGAGCCCTACACATTCGGGTTTAATATCTTGCGTCAAGCACCTTCTGATAAACAACAGTTTTTGTTTTGTTATCAGGCGCAAGATGAAGCTATATAACTATAGCGAAGCAAAGCAGTGGCGCAGCGAGGGGAGGTTTTGGGAGATAAACTCCCCCCCCCCCCCCAAGAGCTTAGAGAATTTTTTAATGAAAGATTTTGTCATTAATATTAGGGGGACGGATGACTAACAAATAAAACATATTTATCTATTCACACAGTCGCAAAACCCACTATTTTGAACCATTTATCTTAAAAAATATCTGAAGGAAGTGCCCCCACACTTCCCGCTTACCTTAGCGAGTTTTCTATACCCTACAGACCCGTGGTATTAGCTGCGCCCAAAACCCCCTATCCTAGCTACGCACTTGAAGCGAAGGAAGAAATACAGAGGATGGTTTATCGACTCGTGAACATGCACGTTAAATTGACCATGAGAAAATCATGGGTTTTCATTAGTACATGAGCACAAACAACACAAAAACTGAAAGACTGACCATGCGATTTTTTAATCGTTATCACGAATGCAACACGAATTGGAAATTTAATACGTTTAAGCTCAAAAGGGCATATGAGTTGAGATCATAGAATCTACGGAATAAGGACTTCCTCACCTTTGAATTTTCCTTTGAGTAAAGTTGCGTGAATCACATTCATTAGCAATTATTTTAATCACCAAATACGTTCCGTTGGATAGTTATGGTTGGTTTAGGCTTCGAAAGATCATGAACACAGAAATTACACTTTGCTGTAAATCGTGCCTTGGTAAGCCAGGTACGTCCAAGGACTTAAAATATTCAGATAGATAGTTGGTGATTTCGTCTTCGTTTGTTACACATTTAAAAGATTCGAATTCATGCAGAGTACGAACTATTTGAATTTACCTCGTTTTAGTCATCCACATCTTTGTTCTTGCTCGCTAAATCAACCATCTTTGATTCTTTTGGTGATCAATCATATTCTGGAACTCTTTGTTAATGAGCTCACCTTTCGCTGAAAATAATTTGTATTCATTCCAAGGAAATGAGTTAAAACTACTCGATTCCTCGACAGGAACACGGACATTACGTTTGTAAACAATTGCTTGGAGATTTGTTTACAAACACGGTAGTGAAGTGTCAACTCGAGCTGGGCCACGGCTGGGCTTACAATTAGCTCGAATTAAATTTTTTAAATGTAATTTCAATTTAATTAATATTTTGAATATATTTAGTAATTAAAATGTTATATTGTTACTAAATTCAGTTATTAAAGTGGTAAAAACAAAACAAATTATTTAATTTGTAGTTTTGACCGACTTATCAATTGTTGTGTTACTATAACTCCTAAAAGCATGTCCATAGGAAAGAGATGAATTTTTTTTGTGAAATTATCCTTTTTTTAATAGCCTATATGTTAACCCCGCCTGAGGCGAATCTAAAGAACCAAATCTCATTGAAATCGGTGCAGCCGTTCTCGAGTTATAAGTGTTCTAACTAACACGATTTTCGACTTTCTTTTATATATATAGATGGGTTATCCTGGTCTATCTGGTTTCAGGGTAGTATTTTTATAACTCTTTTACAAATTTCAATATTTCTTTTCCAACACACTCAGCCATCAAGACGAGTAAGTATACACCTACCAGAGGAAAGGTTAACTAAAGAGGATTTCTTAGAATAACATTGTGAATTATTCTAACCTCTCGAAGTTACCAACGAACAGACGTATCTCACTACCCACAATTTTGTACCATAACCGATTATAATGATATAACAACATAAAATATTTTTACCTATCACAATTCTTCTCATTTTTCTCCTAATTTGAAGGCAGGTCAAACATATAGCCAATTCACATACAAATACTTAGACATAATGAAAAACTAGTAAGCAAATAACGACGGTAAAGTTTAGCCCAAGTAAACGCAACACGGTATGTATTAATTTATTCACAGACATCAAGAAAATAGCAGAATTCAAGTGGTACAAAATTTAATACTTTTGAGATATGTAGCGAATCCGTTTGACGGATGTTTCCCAGGTAATTTGCCTTTTTTGCTCAATAGTTAAGCACCACCATGATAAGATTTCCATAATTTGAAAAATTGCACGGAATATCTAATATCCACGTTAGCAGGGGCGCGGCTAGGAATTAAGGCTTGGTGCAACTAATGCTGGGGGGCATGCATTACCCGCCAGGGTAAGCGGGAGGTGCGGGGGCCTTCCTCCAGAAAAATAGATAAATGATTAAAATGGTGAGTTTTACAGCTTTCTCGGGGATATTTTATTAATCCAAGCACTATTCTATAAGTAATATTAATCCAATAAAGCCAAATAGATTATACTTAAAAATTTCTCTGAGCTGTGGGGGGAGGGGGTTTATCCCCCAAACCCTTCCCTCGCTGTGCCACTGTACCTTAGGACATGAACTTACCGAATAAAATAAACTTAAGTGTATAATTATCCTAGCACCAAGTACCGACAATTTTTATGATTTTTTTACTCCTGTTGTATTCCACATATGCCTTTTGTGTTTCACCAGCATCAAGAATGAGCAAACCAAGACAGATTTGACGTTAGCTTAAATTTTAATATACAATTCGTCTGTTCAAAATCCCCCATCACCTACTCCACATGACTTACCCGAGGGCTTCCTTCGTTGTTCTTCACCTCCAATCTTCCTTTAATGGCTATGTGAATCAGACTATTGTTTCCCATTTAGTTTTGACCGATTATGAGACGCGATGGTATGATGAAACAATCCTCTGTAATTATTTTCTCAAAAATACACAAATTCGTTTATCTCATTTCTGCATATTAATACAAACGAGACTAAACTGAACGAAATCCAGTAGTTGGTGAATAATCAATCCCTGCCATGCATTCTTGGTATGTACACCAAAGGGTATTCAGTATAGTAGTGATTCAATGTAATTAGTGACGCGTTACACCCCAATCATATACTTTACTAAAGTAGGGAAGTGCACTGTCCGGCACTAAATACACGTCCATCGGTTGTCGAAAAACACTTCTAAATCCATACAGTTTCAAATTACTGCTTGTAACCAAATTTACATACGGAAGGAGCAATTCCTTCACCTGATGGTATATCCTATAATTGGCATGACGTAGCTCCCAAACTAAAATTATTGATTGTACACACAGTATTAACTTTTCAGTTTTTTTTCAAAATTATTATAACTTTCGCGGTGTGTAATCATTAGGGACTTAGCTATTTTGGATTAATGAAATCCTGAATGGCTCATGGGCATATATGTTAGGGACACCGAGAGCATCATAAATTGTATGCGGAATCCAGCTACATAAAAAAACAAGGCATAAAAAGTGTCCTGGCGATAACGCCGGTATTTAAATACTTCGGTCACTTTGCAGATGATTACCAGAAAATGGATCCCTAGGCTTTTCTGCACAGTCTCTACGTTAGGGCGCCTTACTTTAACTTTAAAAACGGCCTGAATGCCCCTATTCTTTGCGGATATTTAAGTGCGCAAAGAATGACCGTCTTTCTCAATTATGTCCTAAAATTTCGTACACTTTAAGGCCGCGAATAACTCAACCGCTTTGTAGTAATACTATCTAACTAAAGGGAAAATATACTTAGTCGTTCAGTATTAGTACACAAGAGGAATTTCAGTATTACACCAGCATACGGATCTCTTACAGAAGATAGGTACAATACACATAAGACACCCTATGTTCAAAATCCTCTGTGGAAATTTCTCTTACCTCAGTATGCACACAGTATGCCGTTGCTCAATCACTTAAATAATTTAACATACCAATTCGAATGTATAGATGATTTTTCCCCTCAGTTATAAAATCCCTGTGTAGCCCTATAAGTTATCATTTGAAGCAACATTTCTCAGTTATTTTGGCACCGCTTTGTAGGACGCTAATTTGACATCTAAAAGAGAGATTTCTTGTCTTATTCTGAATCCAAAGTCTTACCCAAGTCCTTACACAATAGGCCACATTTTTTCTAAAAAACCACATGCAATTCGCAGTACACGAGGCTCAAAAATTATTTCGTTATTTTTTCTGCTGTTTTATATTTTTCAAATATGATTGATGATAAAGAAAAATAAGTGTTGGAAAAACACTTCAGATATCTACAACGAAAAACATGGTGCGCATAATAGAGTATAAAATTAATAATTGCTGGTTAATATACATCTGATTCTTGATTACATGGGCACCACGTTTTTCGTTTCAGATATCTGAAATGATCTTCTAAAACTTATTTTACTTTCTCATCAATCATATTTGAAATTTTAAATAATTTAAGGGGCCGTAGGCAGTTCTTTTCATCATTTGACACAACGCGGTTTTTATAAAAATTCTATTTTTAACCTTTAATATTATTTTATATTTTACCGTTCTCATTGCAAAAAAAATAGTTTAGGAATGAAAAATACAAAACTTTGCTTTCTACAACCTAACTTTTATTAGCCGACAGGTTTCCCTACACGGTATTATTTTCAAGACTGGATTTAAACGAATTGGTAATAGTTTATGTACCAGGTCGGGTGGGAGTAGACGGTGATGTGGAAGCTAGGGAAAGGAATTTACAGGAGGGAAAGGGTAAGGAGTGGGGCGTGGGTTCACGTCATAGGGATTTTTTGACGTGTGATAGTAGAATGTCTAGGAGGCACGCCTTTCGTCCACGCCCGGCCACGCTCATCTATTATCTTTTTCTCAACTACTAAACTTTACATTCCGAAACTCTTCAACACCAATACAAACCACTTTCTACGTCACGTCATCTTTTCGCATAAGAAAACAGAAATTCTCTAAGCCAAGAACTGAAACAAAAAATAGGGTGGTTTCCTATTATTTTTTATTGCCTTAATCGAAAGATTATTACTCCTGGAGTACGTATTTCACGCTTTTAGATTTTTAAATGACGATATCTATTTTTCGCGATTACATGAAAAGTGAAAATTTTCAAGCGCGCGAAAACGCGATGGCTAAGTATGAATGCTGGGAAAACTCCGTGTGACGTCGTTCTGGTTCCCGCTGCCGCAAGTGAGGTGACCTTGGGGCGAGGCTTTGAGCGCTGATACGACGCAGGATGCTAGCAGGTAGCTGAGTACCCTGCTAGCTGGTAGCGCTTGGCTTAAATAAGGATTATTATTACCTTATCAAACGAAGGAATCTTTCCGACCTTAAGCAGTTTTAATAGGTGATTATTAAGAGACGTTTCCCTGCTCTGTGCCTCATGCATGCATTGGTAATCTCAGACGATGTAAAACTCCTATCTACTCGTATAGCAACTAGGTCCCTGTGATGTCACGTGGAATGGAATCGCATGGGCGCCAATCTGGCTTTTTTCAAATGAGGATAAAATTGACCATTGTCATTCGTTTAAACCGGTATTTCTAAACCCAAATAATTTGTATATTATGAATACACTAATGGTGGGTAACGAATCGTAATCAATGCCTTTCGTTTTCTTTGATGAAGGAAACTACCCTAGTCATACGTCCCGCGAAGCTATTCAATTACATTTCTGCCGACGTTTCAACAGAAGACTTTTGCATCGTCCTTTTGCATCGCCAGGGCTGAATGATAAAACAACATTGAGGGCGATGGATTAGTTAACCGTTGAAACGTCTGTAGAAATGAAAGCAAGCCTGGCCCAGTTGGAAACCAAAGAAAGTTTAATTGCAAGGGATAGCCATCTCCTCTTCACTCACTCCGCAATTCAACCCAAAAATTGGTTTGGATAGTTGAGGGTAGAGCTCACCCCGAACTAAGATAAAGGATTGTGAATTTCATATATTCATGGTACGGGGGGGTAGTTCCTTTCCCTTGGCCACCTCGCGCTTCGAGGTTTTTGCTTAGGGGTGTCGGAAATACTTCACACGGGTTTTGAACCCGGAACCTCTCGATCGTCAGCCAAGCGGGCTTCCCACTAAGCTACCATGATCCCCTTAATGTATGCATCATCTTCTCTTAATTGGAATATATATTTCAAACCCTTCCAAAATTATCATTTACGTTCACTCCTTCTAAAATTGAGATCCATGCTTTAAATTTTACTAAAATATAATTTATACAAACAATTTTACTAAAATAAAATTTATACAACCATTGCATTTTTAACTGCCTAATTTTCCCAAGTAAAACGTGGGTCTAATATTTTTTGGGATCCCTTTTATTCCTAATTGATGGAAATATATTTTTAAATATCATTCCAATATCTATTTTACGATCATTTTTTCCTAGTCCAATAGCATTTTTGTGCCTGCAACTTCAGTTCTTCTGAGTCAAAGGTAGCGGGTTCGAGTCCCGGTTGGGTAAGTTACCCTTATCCAGGGCATGGATGTTTTGCACTTTTGATTGTTACATATAATCATAAACTCGGACGTAAAGGCCGACTAGTGCTGTTTTCGGCGGTGTGGAAATATATGTAAATAAATAAAAAGTTTTTTCTGCATCAATATAGTTCACTAATTCATGGATTTATCCCGTTATGATATTCATTTTACGCTCCATTGGCTACGTATGCAAAAGCCTATCATTTTTAGAAAAAGCTATTGAGTGCATTCATCGTGGATCATTTTCTTACAAATGTTGAAAGCATGATGAGAGGGAATGACTAACACTATCATCTAATATGTAAATGCGAGTCTAGCATGGAGAGGTTTATGATCCTAATCCGGCTTAGAAATTTATTCTAATATAATATTTTCTGTATATTTCCATTTCAATGTAGAAGATATCATTCTAATGAAATTTTCATAAGCTTATTGTAATAATAAACATACCGAGTAGAAAATATATCGTCGCTGGTATGTTGTTTTCAATCATCGTAGTTCAGTCTTAATGTAATCGCCATAATGTCAGTAGAGATATTAGTGACAACATGGGTAAGAGGTGCTATATATTCCTACGATTCTTCTGTAAGTGCACTGAATTTCCGTAGTTTTTGGAAATTATGAAATTTTACCGAACGAAAATGAGTAAATATGTGTGGCTTTATTAGACTACGCCTTATAAATGTATAATGTAGCTTTTAACACCTGTATCACTATTGACAGAACGAAGCATTTTCTCTTGAAACGAGTTTTCTCTTGAAAAGCTGTTACCTAAAGAAAAAAAAACAATATGCAGCAAAACAATTATGTTGCCTATTAAAATTATTGGGATGTTAAAATTCGATAATTTATCAGTGATTTATTGAATTTCGCGCATATTTATACCTTTTAATGTATTTTTTGCACAGTATTTATGTAATTTATTTCAGAAAACTTATTCATTCTCCCAAGAACTGTATTTCAGATTGTTATTATCACAAAACATGCGCAGATTTTCAAGTCATTTGATCGCCAAGCATGTATCAAAATTTCCATTAGTGGACTATTGTTAAAGAAATGATAGAGGGCTACTTTGCCTGAGATGACTATCCCTGTTGGCTCGAGAGAATATTCATATGAAAATGATAATGGGGTTGAATGTATTAAAATGGTGGTTATTCTGCCACGTTTCGTTTTAATTGCATATAAAGATTAATTAAGGATGATTTATTCTCCCTAGAACATACATTGTCTTTTAAATAAGTCGTGATTAGTGGCTAGATATGTGACTCTGTCATAAACAAATAAGTCGATTGTTTAGGAGTAAGGTCCCACAACGTTTTCCTGTTCCTCGTCGAGTTGAGTATTTGTATTAGTATGGCGACTTAAGATGTAAATACCTGAACAACATCTCATCATCAGTGGTCAACAATCCTAAGATTGGTTTGACGCAGCTCTCCACTAATTTTCTTTTCAGATAATCTTTTCACACCTACATATTTCTCCTCTTTCACATCTTTCTTTACCCGTTCCATGTATTTTGTTCGAGGTCTTTATTTTCCGTTCTTGCCATCTACTTGTCCCTCGAGGTTTGTCGTTATAAGGCCATCATGTCTGTAAGGTTGTTCCGTCTTCTTGTCAAGGTTTTCATGAGGCTTCTCTTCTGCCCTACTCTTAATAAAACTTCCTCATTACTTACTCGCTCGATCCATTCCACAACATCTAAATAAGCGAAATTAGCCAATAAGATCCTGCGAGTCCGGGCTCAAATCCCAGATGTGGAAGAGATATTTCAGAATCATCCCCATACAGTACGATTCAAGGACAGCACTCTGTCCGTTGGTTGATCCGTGGTAACATTGGCACCTTTCGTCTAGAGAAAGCTAATGCCAACGCCGGGTCTAATCTTTATTCCCTACCCTTCCCTGAAGTTGCAAATGACAAATCGATACCTCCACTGCACAAACGCTCAACAATCGCCCACCGTATCAAATCCGCTCATCTTGTAGTCCAACAATACGAATCCGGTCAGCTGGCAGTGTCCGGAGCATAAACGCTCATCTCCTATTCTCCAAGCTTGGAGGTGAGCGTTTACGCTTCGGACACTGCCAGCTGAGCGGATTCGTATTGTTCGGCTACTAGATGAGCGGGTTGGATTCGGTGGGCGATTGTTGAGCGTATTTGCAGTGGAGGTATCGAAATGTCGATTGCCTCCAAATTCCATTCTAGAAAGTTTTATAAGTATTTACAATTTATTTTTATTAAAATATGGCATGCGGCTATGTAATTTCTAACCAGTTATTATTAGCAGCATTAGATCTACACAATGAAGAACAAATATAGCTATCTAATAACAAAGTAAGATACAGAAAAAGCACCTATAGCGAATAAAAAATTACATGGATAATTATTGAGTAGAAAGATAATTTACATTAATATGTTTAATATTTTTATGATCGTGAGGTGCGCATTTGGGGATTATTTTGCATGCTGCATGCTGGTAATTGATCACCCCCTGCCAAACCCCTTCGTGGTGGCTCGCAGGATATTTAGATTTCTTTATTTTTATTTATTTCCAATACCCCATAAACAGCACATTTACGGCCTTTACAATGGGGAATTAAAAATGAAGGACATTCACACACGCCCATGCCCTGGGTAAGCGTAACTTACCCAGGCGTGACTCGAACCCGCGACACTCGGTTTGGAAGTCGAGAACTTTACCCCGCCGCCACCGAGGCCGGCGATGTAGATTAGCATCCACTAAATTCGCAATTTTCTTAACAATAATGCATATGGATGGATATTTACCGAAAGAATAAGCATATCGATTACAAAAGCAGCAAGAGCCACCAGAATCCAACTTTTCCACATCGTGGAGCCACAAAATTTGTCACAGCCCTCTTCTCAGAAATCCCGTCCCGACCACCGGGTGAACGCGCTTGCCGCGATAACGACCGACTCGATAACCGTGACGCTTTTGTTTTTCCACGGGACACCTTCGCGTGACTAACTTGCTGCAGCATTATCGCCACAGCAGCCTCACCCGTAAAAATAGAAGAATGAGCTTTTGACTGCTCCTTCCCGACCGAATCCGAGGTGCGGCTTTCGCTTACGAAGGGGAAAAAATAAAAAGGCGCGGAGGTCATCGCATTCAACAAACCCTTCCTTTGATTAAACCCGCCAGGACCATTATGGGACCCTTTTCCGGCGATCACGCTTAAGATGACATGTGAGTGTTATCTATATTATAAATTGATTAATTTGATATTTTCATTGAGTTTTGGGAAGAGAAATATATATTTGAACGTGCCTTTTAACATCCTAAACCTTAAATGGTCATATTAAAAATGCCTCTGAATTTTTATAAACATAATAAATTGGTGAAATCTTCTCTGGGTTTACACTGGATGAGTTTTTTTATAGGCCTCATTAGAGGGGGCCTACGAGCAGCTCACTCGCACGCCCCCTCTAATAAGGCTTACAAGTAAATCACCCGGTGGAAAACCCGAGAAGAGATCGCCAGTATCATACGTGGGGAAAAAAGAAAATCATACATCATACTAAATAGGGTGGTTTCCCTCTATTTTTTAATTGCCTTAATCGAAAGATTATTACTCCTGGATTTCACGCTTTTAGATTTTTAAATGACGATATCTATGTCTCGCGATAAATGAAAAGTGAAAATTTTCAAGCGCGCGAAAACGCAAAGGCTAAGAATGTATGCTGGGGAGACCCCGTGTGACGTCATTCTGGTTCCGGCTACCGCCATGTGAGGCCACCTGCATGGGGCCATGTGAGGCTATGAGCGCCGCGCGAAAACGCAAAGGCTAAGAATGTATGCTGGGGAGACCCCGTGTGACGTCATTCTGGTTCCGGCTACCGCCATGTGAGGCCACCTGCATGGGGCCATGTGAGGCTATGAGCGCCGCGCGAAAACGCAAAGGCTAAGAATGTATGCTGGGGAGACCCCGTGTGACGTCATTCTGGTTCCGGCTACCGCCATGTGAGGCCACCTGCATGGGGCCATGTGAGGCTATGAGCGCCGCTACGATGCAGGCTGCTGGCAGGTAGCAGAGTATCCAGCTAGCAAGTAGCGCTTGGCTTCAATAAGGATTATTAATACCCTGTCAAACGAAAGGTAAGTTTCCGACCTTAGGCAATTTTAATAGGTGATTACTGAGAGATGTTTCCCTGAGCTCTTGCCTCATGCATGTATCGGTAATCTCAGACGATGTAAAACTCCTGACTTCTCATATGGCATCTAGGTTCCTCTGACGTCACGTGGAGTGACATCGCATGGGCGCCAATTTGGCCTTTTTCAAATAAGGTTAAAATTGACCATTAACATTCGTCTAAACTGGGATTTCTAAAACCACATAATTTTTATATTATGAGTACAATAATGGTGGGTAACGAATCACAATCAATGCCTTTCGTTTTCTTTGATGGAGGAAACTACCCTACTGATTAAATTTTTCCATTTGTATTGCAGAAGTACATCGTAAGATGATAGAGCCGTTCTAAGTGAGCAAATCATTAAAATTTCAATGCAAACTTTGTAATTTGTTTATAAGGAGGTACGACCATAATTATTTAAGCAGCGAAAAATCACCAACTTCTCTTATTGAAAATGTCCCGATATTCGCACTAAAATTGCGGCAACGTGCTCTCATCACGACATTATTAATTTTATTCGTATATATACTACTTCTACGCTAGCACTTTACCAAGCCAACCGTGTTGTATTCGATGGGGTAATTGAGTACTCATGGGGGGGGGGGGGTCCAGTAGCCACCTCAGATCGGAATGTAATTACTGCTATCGGAATGTCTACTACTAAGGGTATTCGTACACTTGTGATGGGCTCGAATACATAAATGTAGATGTAGATTAGAAGGCTAAGGCCTGTATTGTTGGTCGCTACTTCAAGGCGACCTTCACCTTCTCCGGCTCCTAAATGAGAGATTTCAGTTCGAGAGACGTCTGAAGGTCTCCTTCATCGCCACTTTGCTTGTGAAGGAGGCCTTATCAACGTAGGTTGGTCGGGCCCAACCTTCACATATGAAGAAATCCTAAGACTTAAGTGATAAATCCTTAGTGCCAGGCTATCATTCTATGAGCAATATAGAAAAGATACATTTCAATGCAAAACACACAACATCAACTTAGAACCAACTTAAGGGCGGATGGCGGTACTTGGGCAAACTTTCAACATGAAACATGATCACAGAGACACTAATATCCATTGTTCCACATTCTCAAACGAGACCTTGCAGAATGACTCAGTGTACAGTGTCGAAACATGGGTCGGACTAATAAATATTTTTGGAACATACAATATAAGTGCCTCTGTGATAATGTTTCATCAACTTAGAACCTAACTATGCTTCTGAGTCCGTCAGAAACGATAAAAAAGAGAGATTCCGAACGGATTGGAGTAAACATTTATTATTCCCCTGAACAACGAAGGACTTTAATAAATGCTACAGGGCTCTTAGTAGTCAAATATCTGTAACGCGCATCCCCTACCTTTTTTTGCAGGCCAATGGCTGAGGCGGCTTGCGAGAAAGTAAATAGAAGTAAATCTGGTCCATCGGAGCACTGGAATTCCTGTGCTGAAGTAAATACGGTACTCTCCCAGAATGTGCGTTGCTAGCGGCGTCCAAACTCAGAGTATTCAGAGTTATTTAGCGATTGGTGGATCCGTAGGACAAGGCAAGGAGGAAACCGCAAAGTATCACCTTAAAGATGCGAGAGTACCAATTCCTTAAAAATTACTTGTGACAGCAGCAAATCCGAGGCGCGGGTTCGCCGCGGACGGAAAAGTATACGGACACATGGGAAATAATTTTTAGGAAATTCCTAGGAATTGATTGCTTGAGACCAATGAAATCCTTTGCCAGGGATCATTTGGTCCGTTTCCATTTAGAAGAGGAAAGTACCGTACTGAGGATGGCGTAGGAGTCGGTAGATTCAAGTCGATAAAATCAACAACACTCTTCTGAAATCTATGACGTTATATGACTCTATGGACAGCGTAACAAACTGTTGAAAAATGAAGTTCATAGTAATTGATAATATAAAAAAGTGCAAAGAGAGACCTGTAAGAAAAGAAATTGAATAAATAGCTATTCAAACTTCAGAATCATGCGAAAGAAACAGGATGACAACACAAGTCTTAATTTCGGGACATTGTATCGGAACTCAGCAGTGTTCGCCCGTGTTTTCATTAACAATTTCTGTCTCAAGGTCAGTTTACACGACACATTAACTCATACGAGTAATGCCTAATTGCATGAACGATTTTGGTGGACCAAAAAGGAACTTGTACGAATGCATGAATAAAACTAGAAAAGGTTCTCGTTTTTATTCATTCATTCGTACAATTTGGGTTGTTAGACAACGATTTTGGCGTTCATTCTCGCGCTCAAGAATTTCGACATTAACTCGTACGGGCTAATTTACCGTGAGAACCAGCTTTTAAGTCTTACGTCTTACGCCTCTACGCAGACCAGTCATCGATGGCACTAATCGGAGCCGTGGATTTCGCCTCCGCCGTGTCGCGACGGAAAAATAAAAAGTGCGCGGTAGAAAATTTATTTCAACAGACTAAAACTTAACTTAAACAAAATAGACCCATGGATCACACTTATGGAGGGGTCACGTGATCCATCCCCGCTGAGACGAGGAAGGTGCATTAATAAGCAGGGCGTAGGAGTAGGTAAAACCAAAAATACTCCTTTGAAGACAGTGTAGTCGAAAAAAACATTTAAAATTAGGTTCAGAGTTATTGATGATGCAAAAAAGTGCAAAGAGATTTGGAAGAAAATAAATTTAAAAAAAGCTCTTCAAACCTCAGAAACATGCGAAAGAAACGGGATGAATAGATGAGTCTTACAATTAATTGCGAGACATGATATCGGTATTCAACAGTATTCGTCAGCGATTTCATTTCCAATTTTTGTTTTAAGGCCAGTTTACGTGAGGCATTAACCCTTACCAGTTAATGTCTAATTGCATGAACGATTTTGGTAGACCGAAACGGAACATGCACTAATTCATTAATTAATTTTGAACATGTTCTATTTTCTGTTCATGCATTCGTACAAGCTGGGTGGTTACACGATGCATTTTGGCGTTGATTCTCGCGTCCATGCATTTAGATATTAACTCGTGACAGCTAATGTCCACCTTTACGGCTTGACATAATGGCCAAGCCTTTCCGACTTGCGTTTTCCTATCTTAGATCACTTGCAGGTATCAATCAAACAAGAGCTCTACTAGCAGGCATCAATGAGAAGAATCCGAGTCGCGGATTTTACCTCCGCCGTGTCGCGACGGAAAAATAAAAAGCGCGCGATGGAAAATTTCTTTCGACCAACCCTACTTCGGCTGAGACTTCACTTAAACAAATGAGACCAATGGGATCCTCTTCCAGAGGGGTCACGTGATCCATTCCCGCCGCCGACGGCGCGACGCGAGAGGTGTCGGGGGGTGGGGGTTGGCCGGCGCGGCGGGAAGGCGTGGTCCCCCCCCCGCTCCCTTCTCCACGCGCCCGCTTTAGTGTACGCACCAGCCTCGTGAGGGAGCCCCCTCCACTACTCTCCCCCCCACCCCTCCGCCTCCCTCCGCCCCCTCCCCCGTCTTCCCTGGTCCTCTCTCTCCCGTTCCCGTCAGTCCGTTGTGTGCCTCCGCGCCGTTAAGGCTCCTTCAACCCACCTACATTAACCATTCGGGTCCCTCCTTTTTTCCCTTGACCACTCACCACAGGGGGAAAAATCACAAAGGAAGGAGAGGGCTAAAAACCCTGGAGAAAGGTGGAGGATTTATTTTTTTTTTCGTCTCGCACAGGGATAAGTCCCGATCCCCTCCTGGTTTTTTTTCGGGGGATAGAGTTGGTGACAAAACGAAAATTCACGTTTGCGAATCTCTTTCGAGCGCGAGGTGGACATTTTTTTCTTTACACGCGTGCTCGTTAAGCAGTGTCCGGGGAAACTTCCGGAGATCGCGACCGTGGATAGTGACGACCACGTTTTTATTTCAAATCGACGATCCGTCATCCAAACTGCCGCTAAACACGTGGTGAAGTGTACCGAGTCTCCCAACCCAAGTTTTCCGCGCAGTGGCATACGGGGAGGTAGTGGGCCATCGTGGCCGAAACAGTGGTCGTCCCGGCCGCGTCATTGGATCCACCCCCGGTGCTGGTAGACACGTTGGGAAGAAAAACAGGATCCGGAGTGCTTTTTAAGCTTCGCAGATAAATATTTATGATTATTCGCGGTTAGAAATTCCATCTACAGACTTACTCTATTGTCTCGGTTGGTGTCGATTTTTGTGACGATCACGTTGGAAGAATTCCAACAGAAGAGTGATTTTTTGGTAGTGATTTTTTAATGTGATTCGTGTGTAGAAAACTTTGGGGTATACTTGTGTGAAATAGTGACAGCTCGTGAAACAGCTTGAAATCGTAAAACAGCTTGCCTGTCGTGTAAAGAAGAAATTGAAGTAAAGTAAGCGGAAATTTCTTCGGTCTTTGTGGATTGACTTACCGACGATATCCTTTTGATCACGGTAAGCCAAAAATTGTGCACGGTTATATCCTCTTATATAGTTTAAGTGGTTAAACTTAAATTAAAGAGGGACTTCAACGCAAAAGTCTCTTTCTCTTTTGTGACCTATTAACCTCAATATTTAACAACTTCTACCAGTCAAAGTAGCCGTTGATGTGTGAAGTGGTTATCGAATTTCAATTAGAATTAATTCTAATCTAATTATTCCCTGTCTAAAGTGAAGCTCTAATGACATATTTGAATCTCAACTAGGAAGATTTACAGCGGCCTACATGATGAAGAGCGCGCAGTCACTTCTTTTTTGCGAGTAGACACCAGAAATGGCAAAAAATGTAGTTCGAAGTGGTGCTCAAAATCCTGAAACTTACTAGTGGATCATACCGGGAACTCATTCCTGCGATATTTTTCTCCGCAACATCCCACTTCATACTGACATATACGGTGGGTAGGTACTTAACAATTCTCAGCCAAGTCGCTGAAGGGAATTCATATATGTCTGGCCACCAGTTGGATACTTTCCACCTGTGTCTGGAGTCCTTTTATCATAGTGAACAAGAATAACGAGGATTATCCCTCTTGCTGTGGATCCACGGATTCCGACAAATTCCGAATGGTGACTATAGAAAAAGTTTACCCATTTCTTGTGTGAATCTCTTTCACCCCACTTACGGTGGACGAAACTTGTCGAAATAAAGCGGATCGAAAACGTAAACCTGGTGCTCCGATGCGACACAAGTGGATGGTGCAATTCTTCCCGAGCTGTGACGGCTTCAGCCCTAACCAGGGAGTGCTCCGAGCGGATCTTCTGCGGGTAACGGTAGTGTAAGGCGCTGGGAAGCGTCGCCATCCAACGCCGCCGAAGACTACCAGTCGGAGGGCCTCACGGATATCAGGTAAGACCAATAATGAATGAATTCTCGTTTATTTTCTTCGACTTGGGTGGATTTGTAATTTTGATCGCTGATTCACAATTGAAACATGTGAAAATTTCAATTCCTTACATTTACGGTACACGATGTCATGTTTCGAGGCCCAGTGTGTGGTTTAAATAAACGCCAATTTCAGGTGTAATAGGAAAAAAATCGATGTTTAACAGCGCCTCAAAATTTTTCCGACGTTTTCCGCAACAAAGAGACTCTATTTTAAACAGCGAGGAGAAACATAACGTGATTTCCCTTTGAAATATGAAAGTGATAACAAGAGTAACTGCGAATCCCGAGGGAAGAATAAATAATATGTAATTTCTCATCTGAAAAAAAATAAGGAACATGATCAAAATTTCAATTTTTCAATTACTTATTCCGATTTTTTTCTGCGTAATTCGAGTAACGCATATAATATATTGGCAAATGCCATAATAATTCTAAAATAACAACTTGTAATTACTCAAACGGTTTTGGTGTCAGTCTCGCCATAACATATTCAGCGAAATAACTAGACAACAATAAATGTTAATTAAATTAGCAGACTTTTGCTCTCATTAAGAATTATAAAAGGGAGCGTATGTTTTTCATGAAAGACCTCGTGCCACGTTATTCATAAAATATCGTTCACGGAGCAGCGTAAGCTGGAGTGAGGGTGTTGAAACACCTCATTGCCCACGTAGGCTGTTCGACTGAGCTTTTAATAAATTCGCGTTCGATAGCGTAATATATGGATATTCTTATTGCCAATTATGACGTAAAATATGCCACTCACGCAGTGGTTTAACTCGTTAAGTTGTTGTGGCAGTTTACTAATACTTTATTAATATAAATGATTTTAATAAATAATTTTCCTTTCCAAAGCAATCATAATGGAAGTTATTTTTCAAAAATCTTATCCAAAGTCATTTTCTAGCTACGCCACTTGCATGTAAATGTTCAAAGTCACGTTTAAAATGAATCAATTTCAACTAATCCCAACATTACGATCTGATAATCAGTAACTGTTGGCGATTTATCCACCTCGAATCGGCTGAAGCAGTATTTAAAAGAGTACGCTCACTAATAGTTTTACTCAGGTTGCCAAACCGGCTTCGAGGTATTCGTCATTTAGAGATTATTTTTTCAACATTACAGTAGCCATGGAGGACGTAAGATGACCACGATGCTAATCCGAAATGATATAGAAGCACTTACTGTAACAACGTTCGGAAGAGTTGGAAGCAATCTAAGAAAAGCTCATGAGTAACGGGACGAGAATTACTGAGGAGGGATTTTTATTATTTAATTTGATTTGCGTCAAGGCCTCCCCATAATAATGCGCTCGGCCAAGCTTTTAACGTCTGCTCCAAGCCCTGCTCGGCTGTTACTGGCCTCTCACATACTTGGGCCACTTTTTCCCACTGCCATCTTCACTTTTAAAGTTCACGTGCGCGGAATAAATTGATTCTGGGATTCAAAACAATTGAGCCTCCATATTTGACTCATCGGGATTGATTAAGATTCAAAGTGAAGCTAAGATAGGGCTGACATCACGAGCTTAACCTTTAAGAGGACACTCCACGAATACGATTGATCGAGAATTTTTCGGTAACAGTACACGTATCACATTCAAGTGGCATCTCCACGATACACCTAACTCTCAGGTCATAAAATTCTACGATGAGAATGAACTTAATGCGACAGTCACATGAAGAATATCAAGCAATGGGCTATCATTTCATTTCCGCTAGAAAGAATACTATTCGTAACATTATTTAGTTCGCTGTTATGAAGAAATACAATATACAATAAAGTTATTGACAAAACCACTATAAAATAATAATACAGGAAAAATATTTGACGCATGCAATGAAATTGATAAAATATATGTTCATCATTATGAATACTTTTAAAAGAATTGTATTCAGGGGGGAAATTCACAAACTCATCCTCACCTATAGTGATGTCGATAACATAATTCTGGGCTGAGGAGAAATTGGAGGAAATAGTAAACGCAGTGATCAGCATCCTTTTAATTCGTACGACACGCTCAAAATAGTACGGGTAAGTGGGACTCAAATATACGTATTTTGCCGAAATCTTATTAAAGGCATCTACTTATAGCGCTACACCAAAGAAATGCACAGCTTCTCTAACTTTCTCATTATCTATGTTGTAAAAGTAATTAGATTTCCGGGGCGTTTGAATTTGCTTTAACAATTTAAGTAATCGCCTTAGATATGTACTCCGTCTTTAACTTTCTCATTGCTTAAATTGTACCAGTAATTGAAGTAAATTAGGATTTCGAGCCTAATAAATTTGTCCCGGGGGTCGTGCACGGTACGTAGGTCGTGTATTGATCACCCCAAGTCTATGACATTTTGCCGTTAAATAGCTGTAATACCACTGCCGTATGGACCGAAATATGCGGTGTAATAAAAACTTTCTCAGTATGAGGAGGTCATTAAGATTGCACTGGCTACGGAAAAATTCAATGTAGTGGACCGATCAAAAAGATTTTTATCACAGTCGGATGCAGAAATTGATACAAAGTTGATGTTTGAATGAGACTGCGGGATGGTTAGCAAAGAAATTTCGACCCTCAGAATGGGTCCCGTCTCGTATGCGAACGAAAGACATTTATCGTGTTGTTCTAGTCTCTGCTAGAACCACCATAATCGTTGTTCGCTCGAATAATGACACCAGGCCGAAGTCAACGACTTTCTTCGCCGACGTCTTTGGATCTGGATGGGAAATGATGGCATTCTCATATTCAGTGTAGAGCTGAACATCCTAAGGCATAGGAGATTGGAAAGCTTCCCAAAGAACTAAGTTGTAGGGTCCTCTCATTAGTACCGACTCATTATTATCGACGTCTCATAACTATCCCTCGAGAATATGACCTACTGAATGCAGATAGGGGTAGATCTTTAATTAATTAAGCATCTTAAAGGCAATTAAGCTTATGGAAACCGTCTCCTGATAAGGAAATTCGGATAGCGGTATCATTAGCTCCTTGCAAATTTTAGCTGAGGTACCAACATGCGAGGTTTTCCAGTGATAGTAAAAAGAACTACATCAGCGGGATACAGCAGAAGATTTGGGCCAACATGTTAGATAGAGATTAGTCAGGAATTTGAATCTTGCAGCGTGAGGACTTCATTTAGGTCTTCATAACGCCTACGTACTTCTAATCATTTCGCCCGTATCTACGCTCGGGTAGATGCCGTCTTACCACGTGGATAAAGAGAGTTCAGCGGAGGAACTTCGTCTGATTAAAATGGACCGTGCGTTTCTACTATCAAGGGGTAAATTAAAATATCTATAGAACAAGCACACAGATATTGTACGCAGTGACACATATATTTAACCCAATGACCTAAAAAGAACGACACAGCAAGGGATTGGCAGGATTGATAGGACAGTCGCTGCATACTAACGGATAAATAAAGTATTATCAATAGCAACCTCAAATAATGGAAACTAACGGTAAAATTATAAATATCATTTCCAGTAAACATCATATTAACACACTTTGAAATTCTAATAAATTAAAAGGAATTTGAAAACTCAAAGTAATCATTTTCCATATCAGTCCCAAAATGATTATTCCAGTTTGACTCATTTCCGATATCTTTTGAGAAAAACTCTAGCTCAAAGATAACGCAACTTAAACAAGGAAGAATAACGTAACCGGATAGCAATATGGCACTTGGCCACCACAGCGATCATTGGGAAAGCCACACCAATGCCTGAACGACGAGGCAAAATAAATAAATTAAATTCCTTGGAAATTTAAAGGAAAACATGTATTCTTTTCCTCGCAGATTAACCATTATCTTCTTCTTTATCTTTCTCTCTAAACTGACGCTTTTACGGGGGATAAAGACATTTGTGCGTTTTTTCCCTAAAATTTCACTCATTAATAGAATAAGCAGTGCTAAAATACTTTTTCAACCTTTGAAAAATATTAGAAGTTAATTTCAAGCTTTTGGCAAATCATGATACAATATGATATTATTTTCGACAAAAAATCAAAATAACGTCGTTCTGCGATAAATCTTCCTAGAGCCTTGATTCACAAGGAATGGACTTGTGAATCTCTCTTTACTCCAAACTCTCCTTACTCCAAAGAAGAATTACCATGAAACTAAAATACGTAAGGAAAATATCGCTCTATTGCTTGCACACGATCAGTGACGATCGTTGGTGATGACAATCACATGGGGAAGTGTATTTTTGTGTCATATGGATGCCATCAAGGAGAGGAATGCCGGCATCAATAGGCAGGTGAAAAGGCACTTGAACTTAAGGCCTTATCGAGATCAGATCTAGCGTTTATACACTATTTTACAATCGACTCGCCAAGATTCCTGGGTATATGTTCCGATTAGCGTAAGCGTTCATCGATCGATTGTATGGACAGATAATAACTGGCGCCTTTCCCCTTCCACCGCTTGAGTTTGCATCCCAATATTTTGGTGACTCAAGTAAATACGTATAAAAAAGTGGAGAATTGATAGTGAGAGTGCACTGTTTACGGGAGAATTTTATCTAGAGAGGCAAACGGAAGAATACCCGCTAACAACTAGGCTACTACGGCATGCCGCATGTTCACGCGACAGATTCATCACTATAAAGATAACTAGGCATAAAATATAGAGAATACATTTACGAAAACACACTAGGAGTACCAAAACAGAAATGACTTAAAATATTTCTATAGGAGCGATTGGATACATCGAGAAATTCAGTAAGCCTCCTCTCCATGCCCAATGATTGAAACTTAGTATAATAAGGCCGACAACTAACGCAAAAACCATTTAAAAACTCCTGCCAATCACCCTACGTGTGGCTCGCACGGTATCATTAAGATGTAATGTACAACGCATGGTTCCAAATTTTGACGCAAATGTTATTAAATATCAAGATCATTTTTTAGGCATGCAACATAAGTCTTCGGAATAGATCAACTAGTTTAAGACAGCAGAATCATATTCACAATTCCTTGAAACAAAAACAATTCCCATTCGTTATCCCACGCCTCCCATTCAAGCATGCAGGTGTAACTATATCAAGTAAACATTGACTTATATGCTTCACATTTATTTTAAATTAACGGCACTCCGTAAAGTGGCGAAATGACCATTAATGTCTGCTATTATTTTCTTCTGACGACCAATGAATTCACAAAACCTTAAAATAGCATTACTGAAATCCGCCTAATTTCGCAAATCGCATATTTGTTCCAATAGCCTAATTATTGCTTGGAATATAGGTCAACCGTTCTCGAACACTTCCGAGCCATTCATAGCAAAATAATGGCTTTGAGAGTTAAAAATTAACCAATTAACCACTCAATTTAATCGTGTGAAGTTTTATACGAGCTTTTTTCCTCAATGTAGAAAGGAAGTTACAAGCAAAAATGTTGAATAATTTATTCAACATATGAACTCCACGAAAATCAGTCTCCGACTCGATGACCAGCATATAAACGTAACACAATATTTTCAGTGTGGACCTTTACTGTTGCTGCAAGATAAGGGAAAAGAAATTCCTAGACGATCATTGACATTTTCTCTACAAGTTTCCTGTAGTATGGCCTTAATAACTTGTCAGATCTCAGTATAATATTCGGCTAATATCATGATTTAATGATATTCTTCTAAATAAGGTGACACTTAAAATAATTTCCTCTTAGATTTTATAACCATAGCGTTAAATAAAGCCATTTGTAATTAGATGTCTTTCTAGGGAAAATAGGGTCTTAAGAATATATGGCCATCTTTCCATAAATAATTATAGCCCACGTATTTGTCTCTCACTCACTAGTAAGCTAAAATAGGTGAATTACGAAATATCGGCACTCAAATCCCAACGCCCAAAAATATGCTCCAAGTCTTCAATGGCATAACGTTGGGACTACTTTGATTGCATTCTGGAAAGCTCAGTCATCGTATGTTATCAACAGTTTAAATTCAATACACCGATATATGAGCTGACCGTAGCACCATTTTAATATGGATAACGTGATCAGACTTCTTTGACAGCATTCATCAGCTCATAAGCCATATGATGGTATGGTATTGATGATGTATTTGCGTTTTACTAATGTCAGTATTCTAGTATCTTTTAAATTGATTTACAACTAAATTATCGCTATTTTTATTTTATTATGATAAAAAATTGTTATAACCTTTTATGTCATTTATGTATCAAACCTTTGTACTCTTATTCACTTAGCCCTGATAAAGGTGTAGAAATATAACAAAAAGTTGGCAAAAATTTGTATTAAAAATCTTCAAGACAAAGTATCAACATTAAAAATAGAGGTCAAAAGACAGAAAAAAACTCAATGATCGAATTGCGCGCGGATTTTAAATCAGTTCCTGTACAGCAACCTTCTTGTTCTAACTGTATCCTCTCTCAAACAAATATACAGGGTGTCCCAATTATCTTGACCACCCGAGGTAACTTTATGTCCAGATGCAAATTCAAAAATATGTGTCAAGCAAATGTTCATTATCCGTCAGGGGGACATTAATCAGCATGACTGCCTTCCTTGTAGCTTTGTTATTTACAAAGATATGAACAGCGGTATGTCTTTTTTAAATGGAGGAAATGAATTGCCGAATAAAAAATATAGGGTGCCTTTTAAAAAAGAAATACCGCAGTTCATATCTTGGTACATAACAAAGCTACAAGGAAGGCAATCATGCTAATTAATGTCCCCCTGACGGCTAATGGACATTTGCTCGACAAATTTTTGAATTTACATCTGGACAAAAATTTATTTCGGGTGGTCAAGATAAATGGGACACCCTGTATATGGACAATTCACAATTAAGGAAATACAAAATAGATTATGTCCTACATGGACAAAAACTCATATTCAAGGTAATATGAGTTTTTGTCCACATAGGACACGATAAAACAGAGGAGGTCGACGGGGATCACTGCAGTGTACTCGAACAGCTGAGGATTTGCATCAAAATATTATGAGAAGCGTCTGAACGCGGCAATCCATATTACTCGAAGTCTCACTCTTTGACGAGGCTCGATCTGATGGCTTCGAAAAGAGCAGCGACAGCGCATTCAAATGGGCCAGCTGAGTATATTCGTACCTACTTCCTTATTGAAAGATACACGAGAATCACGGAAGAGACATCGCCTCAGCCTTATCGCTCGGAGGCATCATTATAATGGAGACGTAACAATCTCTTTCACGATTATTAGCTGTCTCCCACTCGGAGGCTTATCACTAGGCATCTGATTAGATAAACCAGAGACTCACAGTGGCGTGAGATTCACCGTAGATATCTTTTTATATTTTTCCGTGTGACAGACGATTTTTTTTACAAGGTGGCTGGCATGATACTCAGAGATCAATTAAGGTAAATTTTCAAACGATGATAAACACTTTTTCCATACACTGGAAAAATAATTTTCCCTTCCTAAAATAAGTTTAAAAAGTCATTATAATTCGAAGTAGTATAATTTTCTAGGAAACTTTATCAGCTCCGTAGCCCGAGGGAATTGAAGCTTACTAAGAAAATGAGATTCATTGGGGACATGGGACAAAAAATTGAAACAAATGTCTTTAATTGGACTCATCAAATGAAGCAAGATTTCCAGATTGATACGCTGCGTTCATTTGTTACGTGCTTCATTATGTTGACGACTTTCCGGCCGTAGTGACTCAGTATTTCTCCTGGTCGAGGTTCAATTTCGATTTCAAAGTCGCTACTACGATGCAACCAAAAAAATTAACTAATGGGAACGTTTGAGATTTAGGGTTAAATCGAAGAATAGCTTTTTTACTAAATAATAAGTATATTCTTCCTTTACAACTTCCATTGAATTATTTTAAAAAAGAATAGATAACTTATTTTTATTGTAATAAGAGTATTGCATTTATGATAGAAAGCTACGGTTAGAGGCAATCCACAATATTTAGGAAAAGGCCGAAACTTAAAATCTGATCTGTTGACCCATGACTCATATAAATTGTTTATCCATTCTCATCAACAAAGACACAGAAACAGTCGTCATTTTGAATTCATTTCAATGATAGCAATTATACCTTAAGTGCTTTGGCAGTAAATGTAAAAAATCAATTCAGTTATGAAATCAATTTATGAAATGCAATATAAATCGGTGAGCTGAGTCTTCGTAGGTTGAACTCCAATCTGTTACAGAATTCAGAGTAAAATGAAGCAAACATCTTTATACCAAATATAAGAAACAATGTAGAAGACATTTATTTTCCTATTGAGCCTTGCACATTTCTTAGCGATTCCAAAGTCAATTTTAAGAATCCCAATTGGGTGAAAGTGATTCTGATGAAGTAGCAGTAACATTTCCAGCCACGAATGCGTGAATCGTTGAAAGCATTCGCATAAGCCATTCTTCTTCCTCTTGTGGAGAGAAATCACGTAGAATGTCGAGCTAGTCGTGTTTATACGAACACACACGTGCACGTGATCATTTTGATCGTCTGTCGCTATGAATACTTAAAACCTAACGAGCGACAAGTGAAGAGGGAGAAGCCATATCAGATTGAATGATAGCGCAGCGAAGCGGTTAACATCCTACTTATCTTTCGTCGCGATGATCAGCGAATACCGAGGAGTAATTATCACTCGGCGGTGGATTAGACTTGATAGTCCTTGCATTCCACGATTGGGAGTCGGAATGCACCGCATTTATGACACCGGTCATTGGCTCCCTAATGCGGACAGCAGGCAACCTTCCAAATTGATTACACTACAGCAGTAACACTTGAGATTGCTTGGATCACATGAAATCGTGGCAATTTTTATGCAGCATTGGCTATTAAGTTAGCAATAAAAAAAGGAATTTCTCAGCACTGGCAGGCGAGGACGCAACTTTCCTATCGATTTGCAGCCATTGCGTTAAGATCTTAAAAGAAAGTCGACACGCATGTGAGGGCTTACGCACGTAGGATGATGCAATAAAATCAATAGGTTGCACACGACGAAAGATACCTGGCTTTCACAAAACTTCATGATGAGTCTGAAGTATGAATAATGAACAAAGCGGACGGATGAAAATACCCATTATATCATCTACGAAGAGTCTTGCAGGAAAACTCAAATGTCCGCAGTAGAGGATAATTTCATTTAGAGCTTATTCTTGAAACATAATAAATCCGCCCAAAACATGTTCAAACTCCAATCAAAATTTAGGTCAGATACATGCTGCAAGGTTACCTGAGGAAATAATCAATTTCTAATCGTAATGTTGGGAAATAAAGCGAGCAAGGTCAATCAACAGCCATGACCGGCTTCCAAAAAAGGCCCCATATCAAGACATAATTTTTTAGTTGCATATGGCGTATTTTTACGACTGTTCCACAGAAAAACGTGTAAAGAAGTAAACCTACAAGTAGCATACTAAATAATCCATGCTATTCCTCGTCGCATCTGGATAAGACCGATATAGATGAGTATGTGGGACAAAGGATCTCACAATCATCATCAGCAATTAGCACCTTAAGGACAGTGGCAGTTACAAGATAATTCTTGATATCCAAAAGATAGTTAAAGGGAGTCGACATTGGTGTTTTAGTAAATAAAGGAGCTCATGAGGAGCTGTTGCTAACTAACAGGACGAAATTAACAAATTCCAAGAACATGAAATATTATCATTAATATTAGCATCAGTATGGACAAAGATGCTTAAACTTGTCTTCCCTAACGCTTCCTGTAGTATTCCAGATTTCTCCTGAAACACCCAGTATATAGGTAAATTTTTTCCATATCTATTAAATTGATCACGTTAGTTTCAAGTATTTAGAGTCATTCTAAAATAATAGCACAAATTTAACATAGGAAAGAGAAACCTAATTAGAGGAATTTCTTTATTTCAGAATTTAATTAAATCCATAGAGATGGATTATATTATTCATTTCCATATTCATATATGCTGCGGTTAAAGCAAATGAAGGCTTATGCTCTGCGGGCACTTTACTATACACTATGCATGTATCTGCTTCAACGAATATTTATGAGCTAAATACATGATTGACACACAGATGCTAATAATCAGTTTTGTATACTATTCAGTAAGTAACAATAGAATAACGAGTAAGATCGACTTAACGAAGCTTTCCGATCCGCAAAAGGGAAGAGAATTCGTAAACCACATGTGTGCTGAATTTTGGAAGCTGAAATGTTGATAACCGTATGAAGGTAAATTTATAGTCTCCAGAAAAAATTCCCCTTGTTAACTTCTATATTCCATACAATGTATTGTACCGGCCTTACAAAGATTATCACTTTCTCACGAGATGAAAAAAAGTTCCAACTCAGAGCTGGCCAAAATCAGCAAAGAAGATCCCGGATGTAAATGAAACACGAATTTAACGGCGTTTTCACCATCCAAATGGGTATAAATTTTAGGCCAACCTCTAAAGAATATGAAAACCTCTCCAAAGGCTACTGAAAATACCGAGGGACGATGCAAAAAAATATCCTCAGTGACCAATGACGCTCCGATAAAAAAGCGGGGACATGTAAAGACTAAGAACGGGCCTAATTCGGCCTCGTTACAAACAGTCCCAATCTATATATATATATATATATATATATATGAAGGCTTCCGAAGATGTAATGATTCGATGGTTTTCACGCGGCACAATCAAGGAAAAAAGCTCTTACGGGAAAGGACGTTAAATGAAAGAGCACTGAGTGAGCCTTTAAGAGCCGTGAGGTAAGCAGCGGACGAGGAAGGGTAAGGTGGAGTGAGAGGCGGGGAGAGATATTGAGCTCGGGAGGAGGAGGAGGGGGTGATGGGCTGAATGAGTGGGTCAGGGGGATGGGGGAGGCGTTCATAAAACTGCACCTGTTTGGCCGAGTAACAACCTCCTTGGAGGCAACTGGTTCTCTCGCTACAGACTTGTCTCACCCCCAAGACTCTCTTTACGACCACCCCACTCTTCGCATGGGAGCCATTAACTCTCCAGGGGAACCCTCATTGGCAATCCCCCCCAGGCTGCACCCTTCCTCGGCCCGAGGCAGCGCGAGCTGTAGGGGAGCCGGCGTTGAGTCTCTTGACCACCGGCGATCGTCTTTCGGGCCACGGAACTTCACAGAATCCGTATAGTAAGCAGTGGCGTAGCCAGGGGGGAGTCCGGGGGGTCCGGACCCCCTCCGAAATATAAATACACGATTATTTTCCTTCATAAAATAAAACAAAATATTGAAAGATCATGAATTTACAAAATACTTCTTAAACAAATGAAGTTTTTCGAGTATGAAAAGTCTTAAAATTAGTTTAAAACCCTCTACTTAGTACTATGTTTTTCAAAAATTTCCCCCCTGGATTTGGAACACCCCCCCCCGAGCGAAATTTCTGGCTACCCCACTGATAGTACGGTATGGTATTTGGAGGAGTCCACGAAAGAATCGAAATATTTTCCTTCTCCATAGAAAAATCTTTCCTTCTTCTTCTTCTTAGAAAAATAGAAAAATCTCTCTCTCCATAGAAAAATCTTTCCTTCCAGGATTAGGCTACTAAGCCTGTTCCGGCTCCACATTACCATATATTCCTTGGTCTCCCTATACTTCTCTTGCCAAATGGTTGATATTCCATTGCTTGTTTTGGAATTCTTTCATTTGGCATTCGAATTAAATGTTCCTTCCATCTATGTTTGTAGTCTTGTAGTTGGTCAGTGACTGCCTGGACACCCAGTTCATCTCTTATTTGAGTGTTTCTTATTTTATCCAATCTTGTGCAGCCTTTTACTGATCTTAAAAATTTCATTTCCGATGATTCTATCTGCCTTAATTCATTATTTTTTGGTGCCCAACATTCTGATCCGTAGAGTACAGTAGGGACTGCCATCACTTTGTAAAATTTTTTTATGTTTCTTTTCTTGTTTTGTTTTGTAGAGTTCTTCTAATTGTGCCACATATTCTCAGGAAAGATCTTTCCTTTCCATAGACAAATCAAATTATGGTTTCGCTAGTAGTGGCCCACGTCGCCCTAATGACGGCGCGGGATTTCCCTATTTCCTCCCTACCAACCCTATCCTCACTCCGGAGTCGTCCACTGGCTCCCTATCGCGGCGGCGTTTCTTTCTTTTGTTCCTTCTTCTCCAATCCCCTCCACAGGATGACTAAGCGTATAAGTTGAGGTACTTAGGCCGTTATCCAATCCACGTAGTGTGCACTCATTCCCTCGTTCCCTTTCTCTCTTGCACCCTACTCCCTTACTAATGCTCTGCTGGCGCCATAAAGTGTGAACGGAAATAATGCGAACTATTGACTATAACGAAATGTGAAGCGCAGGGTAGTGTCAAGGACAACTGGCGGTTGATTTAAGATTCTCGGTTTGTTTACGTTTGTGATTTACACTGCTTAATATTTTGACTTTTCTGGCACCGATTGGACGCTCTCTCTTCACATAATAAACAAAAAATTACTTACAACTCCAGTTCAAGATTTCTTAGTTTTCCATTGCCGCCATTTTTACATCCACTTCCTACAAGGGCACGTTAACGAGGGAGCATCCGCGTACCCTTGTTCTCTTACCCTTCGTTCACTTGCGCCCTCGGCGATTGGATCCACCCTTGCTGTCGTCACATCCGTAAGTTGACGATCGAAAAGTGCACGAAGGGTGAATAATTGCGAATTGGAAAACGGCCTTAATAGTAGTTCTTGGCCCTCCTGCGTTATATACTTCAAAGGGTCCACCCTGATTCCTCCTCCACTGCAGAGAATCCTTATCGTATGGTATTTAAAGGAGATGACCAACAGCTAAGGTCATTTGCGCCATGATGGAAAGGTGGAGAGAAACCCGGCGTCGGTATTAGCCTGCGCTTAACGACAGGCGCCTAGGCGTCAACGCCTTAACGACCCATCCGACGGACGGAGTGTTGCGCTTGCAATGTCCTCCACAAAACATTCAAGCAGGGATCGAGCAGTCTCTGAAGTTTTTTCTGCCACTGCCAGGATTTGAACCCGGGCCCGCCGGTTGGGAAGCCAACACTGTAGTTACCATAATAACCCGATCCCCCTCGAGAAGATTTCTCCCGGACAGATTGCTGCGCTTGAAATGTCCTCCATACAACATGCAAGCAGGGATCGAGGAGTTTCTAAAAATTATCTGGCACCGCCAGGATTTGAATCCGAGTCCATGGGGCGGGAAGTCAATACTCCAGTCACCACAGCAACCCGATCTCCCAGAGAATTCGTAAAAATTAATAGTTCGACGTGGCCCTGGGAAGGGAACTGACCTTGAATATGTGTTATTCACACGCCTGTTTGTGATTTACACCCTCACCTACCCAAATCAAGTACTAACAATGAGTGCTGTCACAATAATTGTAGGCGCATTATACTCACAAACGAATGAAAAGGCATTCAAGTGACTACGTGTGCCGATATCGCCCTCTAAAATAGCAATCAGCCACCAACACTCAGAGAAAAAAACGTGTATATTTGAAACTAGAGCAGTGCACTTCATCGACCCTTGGATGAAGGATAGTTAAAGATATGGTTATTTAAATAGATAAAATTAGATAAAAACTACATAAAATATACAAAAAACAGTAAGCCTACCAGCTAATCAATCTAAAAGTATTTACAAAGTCTTTATGTAATCAGTTTTGGTCCCCCTATGTGCTCATAAAAAGAGGCAATTCGACAACAAACTCGCCAGCTATTCACTGCCGTTAATTTAGTGTCAAACTCTAGGTTAATTACACGAGCCAGAACGGGAATATTTGCGGACCAAAATTAACATGCGCAGAAGGTATAATGCTGCCAAAATTAAAGTAATGAGAAATATAAACGACGGAAGAGATTTTGGAAATACGTACTCTGATCGGAAAAGATTCTACACAACTTATGACTAGAATACACCTTCTACGCTAATACGAGATGCATTTTAGCCATTTAGATTAAGATATTCAATCTATTATGGCTAGACAACTGTTAAAGTGCTCTGACTATTATGGCCTTATCTATGTTTAGTCACCTTAGCCAACTCGTTCGAGGCACTTTCTCCGTTTTCACTCCATAACGTTGACAAGAATTTACTTTCCCTCTGAACAATCAGCACCCTACCAGTGAATTTAATTCCAAGCTCATTTCGCGAAATGCCATGAAGTTTATTTCTGGCCTTAACTAGCAGTGAATTGTCATCAATAAATTTCAATTTTGATATTATGGATAAAATGCAGTTATATGAAGGCACGGGCATTCATAGAGGAAAGACGAGCGTCCCTATTTGACAGCTTTCCCTGATCACTGCAACAAGACAATTCTCTCCTAATTCTGGAGTGTTCTATATTTCAGTTCGATTGAAGCACATCAAGGTAAATTCTATGGTCTCAAACACTAATCAAAGCAAACGAAAAATAATAAAGACGGCATACTCGGTCGACCGGTTGTATTTTATCTTCATTTCCCGACGCATAACATGTTTAAAACTTACCCCATCATCTTAAAATGTATAAAGGACCCATTTCCTTGCCAATAATCAATCATCCTTTTCCCAAATAAGAACATATGTTCATGTTTGCGCCAGAGGCGCTAAAAAGTTTCTTATTTGAAGCACTAGCGAATTTAAATTACGGTCTACTAAATAGAAAATGAGAATATTCAAATTTTACCGAAATAGCCGCGCTGAAGGCGCGTACACGTGCAATTCTCCGGTGAGTTGAGGTGAGTCCTTGTTCACCTCAACCAGCCAGTAGATAACATTAAATTTTAATGGCTTGTGTGTGATGTTGTCGTTTGTAATGCTGTTTGTGTGAAAAGGAAGCTCAAGACTAATTATTTGCCATTGATACGGGAACAATTGAAAAATGAAATTATACACAATGATAATTAGCGGAGCAGTTGGTGGACATGATTCGTTCTCTTAGGCACACATGTCATGCTTCCCCTAACACGCAAGCAGTCCTTGATTGAACCTCATCGTCCGCTGATGATCTCTTTATCTACTCTCTCGGCACATCTTGACGTGTGGCGTAGTCCTCTCCACTGCTTGGAGAAGAGAGGAGCTGCGCGGTACGGAGAATAAGGAATGGTGCCGCGGATGGATCCGGTGAAGGAGGAAGAGGCCGTGAAGGAAAGCCGGGGAACCAAGGCCCTGTTCCATATTAAGAGTAGGAGAGGAATGCACCTCAGGGTTTTAAATGGAGTGAGGGGTGGGGTCGAGTTGAGGTAGCAGGCAGGCAGGGGGAGGTCCCAGGAGGTGGACGAACTGGAAGATGCCCCGCGGCGTGCGGCCTCGAAGCCGGGACAGGTGCTCCAAGGTCGAGCCACTTGTAAGCACGGATAAGGGCAAGTGTTTGCGGGTATGAGGCAAGTGGGGGACATCGCAATCGGGGAAGGGAATAGACAGCGGGTGAAGGGATTACCGTGGAGTGGTGGGTCACGGGGAAATACCCCGTTCACTCAACGCTGGTCGTTACGCGGGTCCTAACGAGTGTAGGGTCAAATACTCGCGTGAATGCACATTCTTAACGCTGGTTTGCGTACAAAATAATTTAACTAAAATAAGGGACCACTTTACGTGAGATTAATGGCGGCCTGCATGGAAATAATGAGGGCTTAACAAGCGTGAATTAACGAAAATATTTTCGTGAGGCTCGATCGATTTTGAATTTGCGATAAAAGTTCTTCATTGCGAAATTTCATGGTAGTTTGTTTCATCGATTTCCTTCTATGTTTCGCTAAAACTTGCCGTGAGTTTTTATGCTTTTATTTTTATTTATTGGCACACTAGAGAAAACAGCCTTATTTGGCTTTTATATCGAATTTTTCGTAACATTTAACTACGAAACATTCACGAATATTCGGGCTCTGGATAGAGACAACCTACTCAGGCGGGACATTCGGTTTGGCAGGCAAGAACTTTCCCCCACCGTCACTGAGGCCGGCTGGAATCATATTATAATGCACTTTATGTTGAAAAAAAACACGCGTAATAGAAAAATAAGCTCGGACAAAAAGTCTCTAAGGATCAAATCGGTCACATTCAATACTGTGGCAATTTCCTGATAGTTCTAAGAAAAGGTATAAATGCCATTCAGTCCGCGCAGTTTTTTTAATACGTTTTAAGTTTACCTACCTGGAATCAAAATTTTACTGGTTTTGATTTTCCCTTAGTTTCCATTGCCATCCCTGATTTTAAGGAGAGACTACGAACACTACGAAACTACGAAAAGAAAATAGAGGGGAAGATAGGAAGAGGGAGAAGGAGGCACGGAATGCCGACGTACGTCAAAGAAGGAAGGTATTACATAGAGATGAAGAGAGAGGCCTAGGGCAGAGAACTGTGGAGACAACACTCCCGTTGAAACCTGAAGGCAGAATCATCCATGATGATTATGGAGTATTGCCTATTGTTGATTTATAGCTATTTTACTTTCATAAACCAGAATTTGCGAACGTAGAGTAGTCCAAACGAGGTAAAATGCGACTGGGCCACAGGCGGTCGTCTGTGGCGAGAAGGGGGGACTGTCAAACGGGGCTTTACAAATAAGACGACGTCTCAGCATACACGGGACAGACATGGAAAGTGGTCTTCACTTTTTTCCCCCGTGCTCTCAAAGCGATACTTCCGCCTCCTCCTTTCCACGATCTGGACACGGCGGATGCATCCGATATGGCCAAAGATTTTTTCTCGCCGCTTTTGAAGGCATATAAGGAATCCACGGATCAGGGACATTGGAAGATGGCAATATCACAGTTGGAAGCTGGGTAGACTTCAATTGAAAGTCGCTGTCATCTGGGCAGAAACAGCTTTTTTTCCTCCGTGAGTTTGTTTGGGACATGTATGCACTGCCGGCCTCGATTGCGACAGGTTAAAGTCCCCGCATGCCACACATGAGGTCGGGAGTTCGAGTTTCGCCTGAGCAAGTTTCCCCAATCCAGGGTTTGGAGGTTCGTGTACGTTTGATTGTTGAGTTAAAAAACCCGATGTAGAAGGACAATAATGCTTTCGGCGGTGCAGAAATAAATAAATAAAATAGCTTTTCTTATCGTATCACATTCTATATCCCAGCAAAAATTCCAACTTAGCTATAGCAGTAGCATCAAGGCAAGATTTATTTTGCCATGCTATCCATGGTACCAAATTTGCCGATTGGTTTCTCATTTATTATGTAATTAAACCTAACCTCCTTGAGCCGCCTATATCACATACTCAGCACCTCAATCCAACAGAACATTCACAGAGCACTTTATTTTGATAAGAAATACTACTTAGTAAGTAATATTAGTGCTTCACATTGCCCTTCACCCTCTACTCCACGATGATACTTGCTGTAGTTGTTACACCTTTCCCCGACTACACCACTTTAGAATCGTTAACAGTGGTGTCTAAACAGAATTTTTGTCCAAAATTAGAATTAAATTAAGAAAGAAGAACTTTGTACACAGTTCTTCCAGTACAAGTACAAAGTACTTCTTTCTTAATTTAATTATGAATCGCTTTCACCAAGTTACGCCTCAAACAATTAATTTTTCCAAAATTAGAGTTTTCCCAACACGAACATTTACTGCTTTCTCTTTGAGGTCACTCCATGACCTTGGACTCTTTACCTCGTCTTCAGTTCATTTCCTCCTTTTAAAAAGATTATCCTATAGTCAAATCTGGCTTATACCCCTATGAAAAAATTGTATAAACCTGTTTCAAAATTTTATACAATTTATACAATGCCATGGCAATGTATAAGTGTCACTCCCTGTAAAAATCTTTGAATCTTAAAAGCGCATGTATTCATTGTTGTAAGATTCACACACTGAAACTCATAAATATAAAAGTCAACAAACAACAATTCATATGGAAACTCAGAGAAATAAACATTTATATTGCATATACATACGTACCAACAGTTTTGATAACTTTAACGTTGTGAAAAATCACTCTTCTTAGGACGTATTTGTTTCCGAGTACTAAACACCGTCGCAATCTCAAACTCTCAAAAAGTCACTTTATAACTTAATGCATTCCTTGAAATTATATTTTTCTCGTTGCTATGGTAGATATATCCACCCTGAATCAACCATTAATCTATTTTCTTTATCAAAACTGCTTACATATGAAACCAGGCGGCTTGTGTCCCTTGACCCACTTCGGAATCAAAATCAAGCGGTAGGGTTATTATACGGAGTAACTATCACCAAAGGGAATTCTGAAATCTGGAAGTTTTTAGCAGTTGCCTTTTTATTCTTCTGCCCTTGTGATATGTTTTTATAAAATTATTTCGACGTTTTCGACTCATATGCTCGCACGTTTGTCGAACATGATTCTGTAGAGAGGGCTTGATTTGGGCTGAGTTAGACAAGATCGATTGATACATAACAAAATTTCAAAATTACTTAAAGATGACACTTGTCGAAACCTTGGTCGTAAGGGTAACATATACTACTCTGACAATCTTGAACATTTAAATACCCATGTATCAGAAGCTTATTTCATAAGATATAATAAAAAACGTTTCTGACACCTATGGCGACTATGTTACGGAAACAGAGAAAAGGCCAGTTTTAGTAAAACTAAAATCTATTGAAACCATACTGATTTTAGGCCATAGTGTTTTGACAAACCAAATTCCACATCATCAACAAATTATAATACTCGTACTCAAACGCTAAAAGAGCCCAAAGGTATGCACTGTGTTCCAAGAACTATTCAGCAGTCAAGAAACAAAAACCTGTGAAATAAAAATGATTTGATGAAGTTTACAGTATTGGAGTAATGAGTTGAAATAAAAATAAATCTACATTGCATCTCTTTTTTCACTTCAACAAAGCATCGTTTATGACAGATATAACATTTATATGGGATAAATGGGTGTAGTTTCTCAAGAGCACTATTATTTAATATTCCTTCAATGTTTAAAACGACATAAATGGACACAACAAGGAAAATGTAAATTTATTTCAAAGGATAAGTTGAAAAGTCACAAATTTATGTTATCATAAAATTCATTTCTTAATTATGAACCACCGCAAAATATAACTTGCTAGGAAATGTAATCAATGTCTTTTATGATCATGAATAATTGGCAATTATTCACTCAGAATATGAAGTAAAATTATTTTGAGCTTATTCATGCCCATCAAACTGTAAGAGTAACGCTTGAAACACGTCAACACAAAAAAAATGACTACACTTCGAACCGCCAAACTTAAACAAAAAGCTGGAATTTAGGGTGGTAAGGCTACGCCGTAATTGTGTAATCTTCGTGCTGGAAAAATTTCGCCAAGCTATATTCAGCCTGCATCTCTCGCCGGAATGTGTTTTCCTCAGCATGTGGCCTTTGAAGATTCCCCCCCTGGCCTAAAATAATTTTGTTTCGCTTTACTATCTCTCCTGTTTTCCCTCCTACGCTGTTCCTCAGCGCATCTGCATACCAGCGTCAGACGCCATTGCTACAGGCGACATTATCTACCACGTCGCTGGACGCAAAATGTGCGGGTCCGGGGAGCGAAAATATTTTCTACACGTAGAAACGAAATAGGCACTGATTTTCCTTTGATTTACGAAAAACTAGTTTCTAACGATGATAAAGGGGCATTAAACCTAATGAAAATATCGTCAACCTAGTAAATATTGACTACCATATTCGTTACGAATTTTTAATTCGAGCACTACTCATATTCAGAGATAATTATATATTCATATACTCGGCGTTAGTTTTAAGAAAATACATGCCTTTTTAACTAAATATCTTGGTGACATTATAATACACAAAGAAAATTCAGAGGCAAATATTGTTCTAGCCCTTTTAACTAAATATCTTGGTGACATTATAATACACAAAGAAAATTCAGAGGCAAATATTGTTCTAAATCAAAAAAATACTTATTCTTTTGAGTTCAGTTATAAAAACACCCATTCACATAATGTATTGGTTAATAGGAATTTGAATGAAAATACAGACAAAGAAAATTTAACTTTGACAAACGTAACTGAATACGATGATTCAGATAAATATAATGAGTGCATTCGAGTAGCATGATGAAACAAGTTCGTTCGTAAAAAACATCTTTTTACTTCATCTATTTAAAAGATTTATTTGGTATTTAAGGGCAAATAATGCTTTGAGTATAGGTGAAGCTTTCTCGGCCATACTACCAGATGAGATGAATCGGCATGGCTGATATTCCAGAGTTATAAAGCTTTGGGGAGGATAGCAGAGTTAGTCATCGAAACGTCGGCCATGCCTAACTAACTCACTTGAAGATGTACCCTACAGAAATTCACCGTTTAAGTAAGCCAAGAAAGCGTGAAGTCTTACAAAATGCTATAAAGAATTCACTACTTCCATCTACATGAGAGAAAAATAAATTTCATACCTAAAGAACATGACCAATAAATCAAAGCTTTATATCAAGTGGCAAAATAATCGATCCTTCAATAATTGAGGAAGAACGAACTGGCTTATGCTTACAATATTGAAAAATTATTTTGAGCACAGAAATGAGGATGTAGTCAGTGAGAATATATTATCTAAAATAAATTGTCATCTATCCTCAAAACTACTG
Organism: Ischnura elegans; assembly: GCF_921293095.1. Taxonomy (NCBI): domain Eukaryota; kingdom Metazoa; phylum Arthropoda; class Insecta; order Odonata; family Coenagrionidae; genus Ischnura; species Ischnura elegans. The sequence continues at coordinate 84,864,915 of NC_060255.1, read as the reverse complement.
AGGAGAAACGATATAGTAAGAAATGAATCTAACTAATAAAGACAAAGCATATGGAATATTCCTATGTTAAGGTAAAAGAAGCTATATATTTTCCCACAAAAGTATAACATTTTTGAGATTATTACGTTAAAGATATGAGATAATAACGGAATCCATTTCAACATGTTTCAGAATTCAATTAAAGGGACGCCTGTGTAGTAAGCAGCACTCATAGCAAAGTTTAAGTTGCGGGTGGACTACCCAAAAGGGTGTGTACACTTGAACACCTGCCACAAGCCATTAGCAAAATATGGCTCTCGATCGAGACTAGCCAGGATTACTCGTAGTACAGGGACGTCAGTATACGCTGTACTGCAATAAACACTATACAAAGTAATAATTTCAGTGTACTTGATCATTCGCTCGGTGCTTAAAAGGCTGTTTTTAAAGGATGTGGGGAAAGATAATTTCATAAAAATCATTTCGCTAGTTAAACTGAAAAATACGGAAAAAACAGAAGACTTTTTCCTGAGAAATCTCACAATTCTTATAATGATACGGAAATCAGGCATCCTAGATTCATGGTAAAGTCCCCGCCGGCCAAACTGAAGGCCGCGTGTTTGAGTCCCACCTGGGTAGGTTGCCGCTATCCAGGGCATGGATGCCCGTGAATATATAATTGAATCGTGAAAATGATAATATAAAATCACAGAGGTAAAAGCCAAGTAGTGATGTTTTCGGTGGTGTGGAATTAATTAAAATAATCAATACAGCACATACGTAGCGATCGTTTGTACGTGAGGATGTTGCGAAGCTTCATCCACTCTCGAACCCGGCACTTAAAGCCAGCAGTAGGTTAACTCTACCACCTTATATGTTAAGTAAAAGCTCAAAATTGTACTTATGAGAAGGCACAAGTCAGTCCAAGCAGAGTCGTACTCATTTCATTGGTTAGCGTCACACATTATAGAAAGTAGCACGCAATCAAACGGTCTTTTCTCGTAACTAAACATATAAGAAATAATTAAGATTACATAACACCACACTTTCTCTGAGGGGCAACAAAATTTGGCATCGCTGTCAGTGGTTGACGCAAGCATGATATGGCTAAGGCGGAATCGAAGGGAAACAGTCCATTTTTCCGATCATAAACAATCTAACGATCAAGCATATATCATCGCACCAGAAAGTATGATATTTTGGGGGCCAGACTACATATTACCCAAAAATACATATTTTGGTTTCAATTTTGAAATGAATTATTCATACGGAAGAGGCCTTGGACGGTAGGTATATAATTATAGAGAGCAGCTGGAGCACAAACGAGGCTATAATGTGGAAGGCATAGCATTAACAGCGACTTTGATATGCTAAATATTTTGGGTAAAAGTTATTCAATTGATTGATTCAACACTCCTTTAATAACAAGCATAAAATATGAATAAATCAGCCGGTCACTCAGCGTCAGTTAACCATGCACTGATTTTACAGGTACTTCGTCTTCATATTAAACAGTTCACGGGCACAATCACCGTCAATAAAGAATTTATGTTAGAATATATACTGCCATCGGAATAGGCTTGCCTTCGTTCCCAAATATTGTGGATAATAATTTTATTTGCTCATCGTCAATGATGCAACAAGTAAAACTCTTTGAAGGCGAGCATTGTAATTACTTGTATTATGTAAAATAGACCTTTAAACACCTATCACAAATTATTATAGATTCTGGTACGTTATTCCTACCAGAAATTTTTTGAATCAAGGTAGTAACGGCCTACATACTTATCTACTCTAAAGGCCTCTCTAACGCAGTCACTGTCACAGGGAAGTGTTGCAGCCAACTGGATAGTACGGTTGTTGCTGCGCGTAATGCTGTTGAGCGAAGACCTCTTGGTTAAAATCCTTTTGACACCCCACTCAAAATATCCTTGGACTGTCAGGTACCTCAAGGAAAGGAACTGGTCCCATACCCTAATCTGTGTATTTCACACGGATTAATGCACGGTGAGCTATTCAAAATAAAAAAGGGATGATTATTTCATTGCTAAACATTCCACACGACTGAAAGAAGCACGTAATCAAACGGTCTTTTCACCGTATTCATCGTATAAGAAATAATGAGGACTTCGTCACACCACACAAGCAAGCATGACTTGGTCCAGGCGAGGATACGGCTAGAAGGAGAAGAATTGCATGCATTTGGTCCTTCGATTCGCGAAAATATATTTTTTGCGCTTTGTATGTCGAGGATATTCTTTTAATGCCGCTTCTCGTGAATTCTGTGGAGATGTGCCCTGATAAAGTTTTGCATAATTTCTCTAATTATATTTCTGTTAAGCCAAAAAACCGGAATTGTTTTTAGAATGGTAGAATTCACGAGAAGCGACATAAAAAGATTATCCTCATCATGCAAAAAGTAAAAAAATATCTTTCCGTGAATGGAATGAATTAATGTTTGCGATTCCTTTCCTTCTGGCCATAGGCTAAAAATAGTCCCACCATTTCAATATAGCTTGGAAACTAATTTTAGCAAAATATCCCAAAATATACCTACCCCTGCGGGCACGCATACTTCCGATTATTAAGGCAGCAAATAATGGACTCAATATATATAGGCGATCCGCGGAGCCGTCACTCATCGTTTATCACAGAGGAAGTTTCAATACAGCAATTCCAATCGTCCCGCACGGTTTGAAAGCCAGTATCTGGCGTATATTAAGAATAACTCGACAGGCGTTCCCAATAACATAACTGCACGGCTTGTGTACGCTTCAGGAGCCAGCCCTCAAGAGAGCATTGACTGTCCCGATGACGGACGTTCACCAGCGGAAAACTGAACTATTTCATTCAGGAGATTCTTAACCCACTGTCTTTAGGATTCCAACTTCCTGCCTCATACCAAGGTTTTTTATACCCCAGAGAATTTGACGAATGGCAGGCCACTCGTTATTTGGGTAACGTGTTTACAGGCACTTTTACGAAGTTCGACTCTCCTTCCGCTTTTAGAGATACCTCCACGGTCATTCCGTCACCTTCAAGACCTCTCCAGCATTCCAGCATAATTGATACTTACATAAAATGTTCAAATAGAAGTTTTGAAAGAGCTCAGCATCTCCATTTTTATACCCCACGATCAATGATAACACAAGGCATTCAACGATGTAACGGTCCACGCAAAAGCCAGGAAGAAATTTAGAGGTTTATTGAGAAAGGTAGACATTCCACAGGTGCACATGGAGGAGAAACATTGTAGTCAATTTTTATGCACATAAAATTGGTTTTTAGAATTTGCATTTACATTGTTTGCACTTGATTTTTGGGAATATTGTCGCGAAGTCTTCCTGGAAAATGATTTCAAGAAAACTTTAATTGAGGGTTGCTAACTTACCATGCTCCATCTTTAATTCATTATCTTCAATACCAACATTTTATAAAAACCCAATAACTGTACCAAGGACTGCCTGAAGTAATTTTAAAAGCGGTTCTATAAATAATAATTCAGTCCTCTTTTAAGGTCGCAAATAAATCTAAGTCTTATTTTATGAAAACCTAGGAACAAGGAAGTCAATTCTAATCCAGTTAGGAGATTGTGGATCTGAAATGAGTACACGAAAGATAATTTTTATAAAACGTAGATTATTCGGAAAAATCTCTTCTTATAAGAATAAATAAATTATCAGGCGATAAAATAATTTATTTCGTGAAAAATAATATAAGAGTTTTGCACTTCTAATACCAGGTTATCAGTAGGTATTGCAGTTGGCTCTATTGACGATATATATTGGCTCTATAGGCTCCGTACCGTATTGAAAGATAGAAAAAAGAAAAAAAACACAGAGGGTATTGGAAATGAGACACAATGACTTCTTCGAGTGGCCTATTCAATTTATATTGTTCAAGTTCAAACCACTACCTACATTTAGTCATAGCAAGGAATAGTTTAGAATGACGACACATCATAAATTAGTCTCGCCATTAAAGTCAAATAAGGAAAGATCGCTTGATTCTAATGTAAGTGTTATAGAGACATCCCCTCTTAAGAATAGAATTCTAGTAGTCAGTGATGTAAAAGAAAAAGAAATTCCTAAGAGGGAACGAATGGCTTTCTCAACTTACTCAAGCCTCAGTATAAATTTTCACAATACTCATTTACTTCATTGAAATAGGTTCACGACTACTTCATATTCTATGCCTCATGCATACAGAACGTATCAGCGTCAGGGCGTTATGAATTTTAAAGTAGGGGCAAATATTGATGGCAGCTCTCGAAGCCAAGGAACTTCGATAAATTCAACCCTAGAGTCACAAGTGTCAGTGCGCACGCTTGGCAAAGTGCCCCTGAGTCTTGGATGCTTCTATGTCTTTCTGTAAATTATCTGATTTTCAAAAGTAAAGAGTTCAGCCAAGAGTACAGCGAAAGAGGAGTCTCGAATATTGAAGAAGTACAAATTTTAGTTACATAAGTTACGGAATGTTTTACCTAAAAGATTTACTTCCACGTTTCCAAAATACTTGATGATGACGGACACATCCAAGAATGATGAAGGCTTCGGCGCATTCAGCCACCATCATTATTATCAAACCTGTGTTGCGGCATATTTCCACTTGAATGAAAAAAGGCCTAGGCAGAATTAAAAAAATTTCAGAAATATACAAGTCTTTCAAAACAATTCCATTCCATACAACCTCAAGCTACCTGAGAAATATTGGCTTGTAAGCACAGTTTTACGTAAATCTGAGAACCTTGACACATTAGAGAAGGTTCTCAGGTTTACGTAAAACTGTGCATACTTATATATACCCTGCTAATCCATAAGTTTTTATAAAAAATAAGTAAATTCATTACAAAAAAGTGAAATAATGGTTAATTAGTCAAACTGTGAATTAGTAACTTCTTTAACTAACCTGTAATGAACATTTTATATGAATAAATTCTCCTACTTTAGTTTCAAATTTCCTACAACTTTTTTGTGGCATGGTATTGTTGTTTTTCTTTGTTTAAGAAATTGAAGCTTAAAAAATATAATATAAATGTTATGCTGTTTATGTGCCGTTATGTGGGATAAAATGACAAGCCTTATGGCTTAGAAGGACCAAGTTGTATATGCAAGTAAAGGCAATTATTATAATAAATTTACATTCGTCAAATATATACAAATATAGAAACTTCATAAAGTGATTATTACAGAAAACTAAAAGTGCTTTTTAAAATCCGTATGGGAGGAGTTTTAATTCAATTACCATGTAACATGACCATGAATATATAAATAATTTACAGACAGATCGCACAGAACACACAAACATCTCAATCAACTTAATACCACAACATAATATAGAACCCACAAAATACAAAAAATGTGAGGCTTCGCATAAAGAGAAGTTTGGTTGCCTATTTGGAAAATATAATTATTTTGAAGAAAGGAGCGCTTTAAGAATAGCACTGAGCCAAAAATATTTTTAGAAATAACTCATGACGCAACAAATTCGCATTTTTGAAATATATTCACCAAGTCGTAATCACTTTTGCCCTGGGGAGACCTCGCGTCGAGGTCAAGACAGCGAAAGTAAAATTCAGAGCAGCTTGATTTGAAAGTGAAGACCTGTCGCTGCGGGCAAAATTTTAGGAATAATGTCCTGGAAAAATATAGAAGGTGAGGCGGGAAAACACTGCCTTGACGAAAGAATAGGGTGGTTCCCTATCATTTTTTTATTTCCTAAATCGAAAGATCCTGGAGTTCGCATTTCACGATCTTAGATTTTAAAATGACGATATCTATTTTTCGCGATTAGCCGAAAAGAGAAATTTTTCAAGCGCGCGAAAACGCGACGGCTAAGTAGGAATGATGGGATAAGTCCGTGTGACGTATTTCTGGTTCCCGCTGCCGCCCTGTGAGGTGACCTTGAGGCGAGGCTTGAGCGCTGATACGACGCAGGCTGCTAGCAGGTAGCAGAGTACCCTGTTAGCAGGTAGTGCTCGGCTTAAATGTGGATTATTACCATCTTATCAAACGAAGGAAACTTTCCGACCTTAGCCAGTTTTAATAAGTGATTATTAAGAGATGTTTCCCTGAGCTCTGTGACTCATGCATGCATTGGTAATCTCAGACGATGTAAAACTCCTACCTACTCATATCGAAACCAGGTCCCTGTGACGTCACGTGAAGTGGAATCGCATGGGCGCCAATCTGGCCTTTTTCAAATGAGGATAAAAATTGACCATTGCCATTCGCCTAAACCGGTATTACTAAAACCAAATAATTTGTATATTATGAATACACTAATGGTGGGTAACGAATAGCGATCATTGCATTTCGTTTTTTTTTGATGAAGGAAACTACCCTATTGACAGTCCACCAACCGAAAGACGCAAACGTGTAAACTTCAACATACGACTAATATGGCACGATACACCAAAAGGCAGCCCTTTGGCATGGCAGAATCGTTACGCCACGGATATTTAGGGTTTATATTTTGATGCACCAGCTGGAAAAAAAGTTTTTCTCACTTTTTGGGACACTCACTCCATACTAACTTCGGCTAGTGGCATTTTATGTTTATAGCCTCAGTGGGACTAACGGGAACGACAAATTTTCTTGAATCTCCCAAGGACCTCCGCCAAGACCTTTTTGCTCAATCAATTGGATCCCACTACCTTCAAAGAACCACAAAATATAAAAAAATGTGAGGCTTCACATAAAGAGAGTTTGGTTTCCAATTCGGGAAATGGAATTATTTTGAAGACAGGAGTGCTTTATACTTTTGCCACTTTATACCAATCGAATTTCTACCAATGACATTTTGCAAAGGACGTTTCAAAAGAAAGAGTACCCTGAGAGACAGTAAATGATTAATTGCTTCAAGAAGTTGAAATTGCAAATAAAAGGTCCACAGATGGATTATCAGGCTCCATGTCTTTATACACCCTTCGCAGTGTCACAAATCACCCTTGCTGAAATGAAAAGCATTCATCTCGAATAGTATTGACAATCCCAGAGAGTTAAAACGAAACTAAATATAACGAATTTCATCAAAGGTATTAATCTAGGAATGCCAATTGCTTTTATTTGTAAGTTACAGAAAATAGAAAATAACAAAATATCGATACAAAATAGTAACACCCAGTCAAATAGAGTTAAACATGGCTGCATAAAATACTTTTAAATGTTGAGCTATTTTGAGTAACGCCTCTTGCACAATATTCGAAACATAGGCTTCAAATGTAAAAGAATCTATAAAGTTATTGAAATAAAAAACACTCTATCTTACGAGGAAAGGATGAAATTGTTTTATCAAATAAAATCCTTCAATGAAGAGTTTCGCCCATTTTTACGATGTCTAAGGTATAAGCTGTTGTTCAAAATTTAAACCATTCCATTCATAAGATCACGTAGCCATCTGTAATGATGTATTTACTTGGAAAAAGCAAATAAAGGAAGGTGTTGGACAGTCAACATAAAAAATTTCCACTTAATAAAAAGTCAACACAAGAAATTTGCTTTCAACTAATTGATGTATTCCTGACTATAATTAGCAAGAAAAGCAACAGGGCCCAACGCATGTGTAGCTTTTTAGCATGTTCCCGCTAAAACTACTTTCCTGCCTGTTGTGAATTCTTTTCATTTATAAACCAATAAAACCAAGGGGTTTCCTTAGATTTTAGAATATTTTAACCTATTTTGATGATTAAAAACCCGCTCTCTTTGACCCATAAATAGAGAAATCCTCTAGGTGTCACAGCCGAAGAAACGTATTAGTTACAGGGAAAATAATGATCAAAAAGCATTTCTGGGGGATCGGTTTGTTGTAGTGGCTTGAGTGTTGGCTTCCCACTCTGTGGGCTCGGGTTCAAATCCCGGCGGTGGCAGAGAATTTTCAGAGACTACCTGATCCCTGCCTGAATGATGTGTGGAGGAGATTTCAAGCGCAACACTCCGTCCGTCGTATGGGACGTTAAGCCGTGGTCCCCGTGGTGCCTTTCATCAAGAGCAGTCTAAAGCCGACGCCGGGTTTCTCTCCACCCTTCCTTCCATACCCTTCCCTCATGATGTAAATGAACTCAGCTGTCGGTCGCCTCCATCAAATACTATACCAAGGACTTCTTCATTATAAAAATCATGATCACTAACCAGGCCAAAAAGAATAAGACTTGGAGCTACAATTTTACCCCATTCTGCCATCGGAAATATGCCAAGGAAATCAAACCGAACCAGCGGGAGTGATGCTTTATCTAAGAGTAATATAACATTCGTCCACCTCATACGATAATTTTTTTTCTTAATTTAGCCTGATCTCGCGCAAACGTTACTGTGAACACCACGCCAACGGCCGAGGACACAGGAATCTCACGCTTTGCCCTCCTTGATATTATTCATTGTTATTTTTTTGGATATATTATAATTTTTTGTATATTTTTGAATTCCAAAACAAGCAATGGAATACTAACCATTTGGCAACAGAAGTATAGGAAGACCAAGGAAAAGATGGTAATGTGGAGCCGGAACAAGCTTAGTAGCCTAAACCTGGAAGGAAGAAGAAGAAGATTTTTTGTATAAACTCGCTTTGCTGTTTGTCATGTTGTCCGGGTCAAATCTTGCACTACATAGTAACCCACTTTGCGATTACCTATCCAGCTGAAAATTTCAGGATAACTCAGAACCAGATGGCAATGCAATATTCTAGCACTTTTATTATGATTTCAGCGTTATCTCGACAGTTATTCAGAATTTAATATTAAATACGGATATTAGTTCAAAAAATTGCCTCCAAAATCCGTTTGCAGCGCTGCGATCATTTAGAGGAACGAGAATGATAATAAAATAACCAATTTTCTCCATCAAAATTCATTGAAAGATTGATTGAATTAAAAATTATGCTTGACGTCAATTAAAATGTAATTTGCTGTAGTACACTGTATTTCGTAGTTTCAGGCATAATTCTAAGCATAAATTCAGTGTTATAGTGAAACATACACGCCCAACGTTTATCGTTGTATACGAAGCAATTTATTTAGAGACTCTGTTATCCTTTTCAGTCTTTTTCAGTTCGCGATAAAAACGTTGTTTTTTTATAAAAAAATATTTGTACTTTGCATCATTTTTTCAATAAAGGAGCGTTAACCACTGAGGAAAGAAGACGAGAGAAGATTGGAGGCATTCGAGATGTGGGTATGGAGAGGGTGAAATGGACGGATAGGAAAAGGAACGACGAAGTTGGATATGGTTGGCGAGGAGAGGCAGCTTTTAGATGAGATACGGAGGAGACAGAAGGTATGGATGGAGGGAATACTTAGCGGGGAGGGGATGTTGAAAATGGTTTTAGAGGGTAGAATGTTAGGGAAACGAGGGAGGGGAAGGAAAAGAATAGGATTTTTAGATATAATGAACGGAAGTAGGCCTTACAGTGAATTAAAGAAGGCTGTGCTGGAAGGAAAGGGAGGCTTTCAGGTCACTTCTTGAACACTCCATGGAAACCTTCCTTAATCGGTAGAATACTATAATTATAACGTTTTTGAGCGCTAAACAAAGGAGGAGAAACACAGAAAGTGACTTCATCGTAGTTCTTGGTGATATTCATCAATGGCGGGGTGTAGCTGAAGGCGAAATGTTTATTTTTGAGTGAGGGGACCCTTTTTTTAAACAGAATTCATGCCGACCTAGCTTTCTTTCAGACCGACTAAATGTCTCCTCCTGTGGAGGCGCCATAATCTCAGCGACAACTCTGTCAACCCCCGTCCCCTCGCCTGAATAGCGGTCGACGGCGTGACTTCCAAGAAGTCTGGTCGACGCACCCCGGACACGCCAAAACTAAACCCCCGCCTACCCTAGTCCTCTCCCGCCATATCTACCACCCCCCTCCCCGTGCACTTGCTGTGTCGCACCATTCCGTCCCTCACGCCCAGGGACCAAAGACTCGTTCGCTGCCGTAAAAATCCCCACAAAGCGGCGGGAAAACCGTCACCGTCAGGCAAAGCCACCCGAGAAGTCAGCGCGCTTCGTAAGCACGACTTTTTGCAAGTAGGTTCTTTCTCAAGGACAGGCTACAGAAAAAAAAAACGAAAAGTTGAATTAAATACAGGCCGTTCAAAGACAAAATTATGGATAACTTAACTAAAATACCACACGGAATATTGTTTTGACAGCTCTTACGCGCTTATAAAGATTATATCGTCTATCCCTATCGTCTTCGGCTCAACTTTGCTTTTTTTAGATTTTTTCCTAAATGATACGTGGCTTTTCGGGACGAAAAATAACGGAGTTCTTGGAAGAATAGATACGCTCCACAAAATACATCAAGATGGCGAATGAACAACTTTCATGTGTGTTTAATTCTTAGAAAGATGATATATAGCATCTAGTCCACCGCGTCATTTTTACCTAAGCCTATACCGTATATTTTTCGTTCGGTTTTTAATTTTTAGCGAACTTCCTGTCTAATTCAGGCTTTAGAATAAAAATAGATATTTTTAGAGTATACACATGGGGTCAAGATTGAAAAAGAAAATTTCTTGGTGATACCTTACCCATTCCAACCCTCTTCCCAGATCATTCCAAAAATTCTATTCCATCGCGACAGAAATGATTGTAAGAAGTATTTTAATCGGATAATTTCATAACAAACTCCAGCCCTGGTTCTAACATCACTGTTTTGGCCGCGTTTTATTTCACATAAATTGTTTAATATATTTTTCAGCCCAAAGCCTTCTCACCGTGGAATGGGAAGCCACTAGTCGGCTGGTTTAGCCGATACATCTACATAATAAAATCGAAACTTGAAGTACGAACGTGGTGGCACGATCCTTCGTTTACCATCGTACTATGGTAGACGTGATCACGAGAAGAAAATAAAAGAAATAGACTGCAAAACAGAGAGATTTTAAATGTCATTCTTCCCTCGTACAATTAAGGATAGCAACGTTGTGTCAATTGATAGGATTAATGGCGTCACTCGCTAGGATGACTCATTGCATGTTTTTTTGCTATAGTTCTCACCTTCCATGTATTTGCACGAGGAATACCTAACCATTAGCAAGTTTTTTTATGAATAAGCATGTATATTTTGCTAGTATACGTAATACATATTTCTATGACCGTGCGGTGTGCATGTGGCGGTCCTCTAGCATGCTGCATGTTGGCGATTGGTCACCCCCTGCCAAACACCCTAGAGGTGGCTCGCATGTTATTATGTAGGTGTAGATAATACCCAGCGAGCCATCTCTAGGGTGTTTTGCAAGGGGTGATCAATCACTAACTTGCAGCATACAGGAGAAATCCAACATGCACAATGCACAGTCATTGAAATATTACGCATAATAGCAAAATATACGTGCATATTTATGCAAAAGCAAAACTCACCAACGCAACGGTTAGAAATTCCTATAACATGCAAGGTTAGAACAGTGGAAATAATTAAAAAAACATTCCTAAGGTCGTCAATCAAGGGACGCCAATGATGCTATTAATTGAGACACCATTGCTATCCTACTTGTGCGAGGAAAGAATGACATTTTAAATCTCTCTGTTCTGCAGTTTATATCCTTAATTTTCATCTCGTGTTCACGACTACCATAGTGCGGCGGTAAACGAAGGATATGTTGCACGTCGTCTGAGAAAACATCTTCTTCGAATTTACCGAGTAAATTTACCCTACACCTCGATCTATGCTCCCGTAAAGATTCCCCTCCTAACTCGCGTAACATATTGGAAACACACCACTTTTTCTCGCCACAACTCATCACGAATCTAGTCGCCCTGCTCTGTACTCTATTAATTTCTGCTCTAAGTCCTACTTCACTAGTGTCCCACACGCTAGCAGCATATTCTATGTTAGGCCTTACAATAGTGAGATAGCGCATCTCTTTCAACTTTATAGGATATTTACCGAGACTTCTTTTCACAAATCCCAGTTATTGGTTGGCTTTCCCTATGGCTAGAAGATCAGATCATATAAATAAAATAAGAGAGATAGACTGTAGAACAAACAGATTCAGAATTTCTTTTTTTCCACGATCAATAAGAGATTATAACGGCAACGGTAGAACTCATGACTTGTAGTGTAGCCTACTAACATATGTAAAACTTAATGCATGTTTCTTAATTTTATTATTACTTCTAACAGCATAGGGTAGTATAATTTGTTAGTATACGTGACGCTTTTTGGACCGTGTGGTGTGCACGTGGGAGTCGAAAAGCATGCTGCATGCTGGTGATTGATCACTCCCTGCCAAACACCCTAGAGGTGGCTCGCAGGGTATTATGTAGATGTAGATGGCAAAGCTCGACTTTCAGCGGCCAGTCTGTTAATTTCAAACGGCAACTTAAGTAACCCTGAACATATTACTCACGAAAAAGGAAAGGTTTCAAGATACGAATGCACAAGCGATATTTCTATTTTAAGTATTCATAACAATAGCGTCTTCACCGAAAAGTCACGTACGTAGTTTTATTGCTGGCCTTAGCATTTGGCTACTGCGTATTCACTTCTGTTTACCCCTTTGCCTGCGGAGCCGACGCACTTTTCACGCTTGACTTTTTGCCATGGGCAAGAGGTCACTTTCATATTCGCCACATTTTATAGCCGCTCCTTAAAACGAGGAGTCTGTTGAGAGGGACGCATGGACAGTAGCGAGAAGAAAGACACCAAGGGGTTGGGGAGGCAACGGTAAATCCTCGACAAAGGACTCGGAGAAAGGGACGCGGAGCAGGAGTGCGCCAAAGCCATGTTCTGTAAACAATTCTAGTTTGGTCTAGCACGAAACCTATCTTGTTTAATATCGCCTATACGTCTGTCCGGTAAGCGAGCGCTTTTCTTTTAGTAGTTCCAGTGGTGATGGATTATTAATAATAATGTCGTTTATTTGCGTAGGCTCTGGGGCCCATGAGAAAATAAAAGTACAGCTTTCTACATTTCCATCTTGGTAGATAAATAGAAGTAAAAAAGTAAATAAATATAATTACAGACAAATGCAACCAGTGTAGATCGCCAAGAGCATGAAAAAACAATACAATATTTTCAACAAAACAATAAATAATCGCACTTAGATAAAACATACTAATAACAAGAATTTAAGGTGACAATACGTTATGACAATTATGTAAAACAAGCATTTTTTAAAGAAACCATAACATTAGGATCTCACTGTGATTTAGCACAATTCTAAATTTAGTTGACAATTTATTCACATATGTATCAATAAAATTAACAATAATAATAAGAATTAGGCTAAACATGAATATAAACAAAAGAAATTCAACTTGAGGTTAAGGAGGCATTCTTTAGAAACCCATATGTGCTATGTTTAAACCTATTGATATTTGTACTGCTTCTTAAGGATTAAGTGCAAGGATGAGTGCCGCATGCCTGATGTGGAATCACCCCGTGCCACACATCCTGGTGGTGACTTGCACGGTACCTTGTTGATGCAGCCCGCTGGATTATTTTTACCTATGAACGCTGTAGAGTCAAGGAGCATATTTTTCGTTCAGAATTTAATTTTTCGCGAAATTTACTGATTGCGCAGAGTCGTGGTCGCAGGTTACTGCGGTTTTTTTCATTGACTTTGTTTCATTTTTTCCATGAATCATAGCGACTTTTCATTATGGAATATAACGGAACTCTCAGAAAATTACCCAAGCTTCACCTTAATGTTTTCTTTAAACGTCGGTTATATATCATGTTAAGTAGTCCCTGCGGTAATGCATAAATAATTCGGTGGCGGCAGGGAATAGTCCTTGCCTGCCACAAAAGAGGTTGAGGGTTCAAGTCCCACCTGGAATGGTTCCACCGTAACAATGCAATTTAAAACAAATAATTTATTCACACTTTTAATTAGTTTATACTAATTAAATAATAATTCTCATGGCTAACGAGATTCGCTGATGTTAGAAGGGTACAAAGAGAACGCATACTAAGAAACGAATTGGCCAAACTTAAATCTTTATGCCCTAAATATTTGCGAACCTCGATGTGTGATTCAGATTCTTTTTTACACCAGATAAAGGTTACATTAGAAAAGAGAAGCGGTAAATAGACAGTAATTTAAACTGCTGATGACCGTAGCGCCATAAAAAATTAATTTTGCAATTATTTAAATTTATCCGTTTAAATGTCACGATGGTTTCAACATTCCGGCAAAAATAAGGTCGGACCATAACTTGCTGATTTCACCGTCATCACTAAGTGATACTTGGTTATTGTAAGAGGATATGCCATTCGTTTGACCGGCAGCAGTTTATTTATTTCCCGGGGTATTACAAGTATCAATCTTATGCTACCATCTTGAATTGACCAGGATGGGGCCATACCTAAAATCACCAGCATCATGATTTAAAACCTTTAACTCAGTGTAGCCACATACAATGGCTCTCATTTGAATCGCTAACTACAGAGAGGTATCAGGTCTAAGTTGGACGATATTGTTTTCTTTAAATTGTCGATAGGTGCAAGACTCAACGTTTCTTCCTAAAAGGAATTATGTCCGCTTGGTGTTATTAGCATGACATTTTCCTTTTCTTAGGAATCGTTGAGTCCCTAGTAACAACTTGAAGAAAAAAAGAAAAATCCTCCAACTTTTGGGCATGATGCCTTTCTGCAATTCGCGATTCATTATTTAGATAAGTACTGAGAATTATTGATACGGCTTTTGGCACTGATTTTATTTTGATTGTATAAAAATCAATCGAGAAGAATGGAGAAAGTACATTGAACGGAAAATAAGGGGAACGAAGAAGTGCTACACAAGATGGGTGGGGAGAGGCAGCTTCTTGATGAGATACAGAGAAGACAGAAGGTATGGATAGAGTGAGTACTTAGCGGGGAAGGCATGTTGAAAACAGTGTTAGAGGTAGAGTATTAGGTAAACGAGGGAGAGGAAGGAAGGGAATAGGATTTTAAGATAGAACAAAAGGGAATAAGCCTTGCTGTGAATTGAAGAGGTAAGTGCTTGAAGAAAAAGGACGCTCCCAGAATGCTTTTTGGGTACTCCACGGAAACCTGCCTTAATCGGTAGAATACTTTAATAATAAAAATCAATACAATGGCGTTAGTTTTAAGCTAGCAACAACTCAAAAATGAAAACAAAAAAATGATGCGTCCCCTTAAGATAAAAGGAAAACACTGATTCAAAACGGAACATATTCCATCAAGTCTCGCGAAGCCCAAACGAGTACACATGACTGACCGAGGACACGAAACTGGCGCTAGCAAAATTGAGCCTCGTAAGAACAGCAAAACTTCATAAGCTGAGCCAGCGGGGCTCGTAGGTCCGCCCGCGAGAGAAACAAACAGAACCTTAAGCGCGCGCCCCTCCCACAACTGTCCTCACGAGCAAAACGGAGAAGAGAATCGCTTACCGAGGCGTGTAAACGCGCGTCCTAGGAAGTCACTCACCCCACACTCTCATTGCCACAGACCCTCGGGACATTTTTCCCGGTCTGTCCATTTACCCACACCCTCATGTTCCTCCCTCGTATGTTGTCCGTTTCCACCAATGGGAAAGCCACAAACGGGTGGCGTGATTCGGTCAGTTCAGTCTCCTCCGGGGCCCATTCCATTTACTAAAACCCATTGGTCCTCACTCGAGAGACAAGGTTGACAATGCGACACTTCGGGAATGGAATGTTGGAATTCAGTGAGGGAATGAGGGCGGGAGAAATGAGACATGATTCACCCCGCGTGGAAATTCTTTTCCAGTGTATAGAAACAGATTCCAAGCCATTTAGTTTAAGGGATATCAAGATAAGACGTGCGAAAAATTCGCACTTTCACGCTGTTAGGAAATAAGCATGCTAAGGAAACGGTGTAATTGGGTTTTTCATAGAGAGGAAGGTGTATCATAATTTATTTTATTTATACTTGCTTTTTAAACCCCATTTTTGAAGTTTAGAATTTTAAAATATTTTTGTTGTTATCGATACAACCAGAGCAAGTGATCGGCATGGAAAATACGAAACTTTGAAGCCAAATTAATGGGTAAAGAGTGAAATTTGATAATGATATAGTATTTTTCATCAGAGACCGGTGGTTCAACGCTTATTTATCCCTCTAGGTGCAGTATTAACGGAGTATATACGGAATGACAAAAAGACCATTCTATAATTACATGTATATGATGACGATAAAAAATAAAGACCTTCCCCAGTTGGGCGTAGCGAAAAATTAAGACGGTTACATTGCGAACTTAAAAAATAATTCATTCGCGCTTTTATACAGGATCTACCAATTAAAAATAATCATCATAATCAGTCAATAATCCTACAATTGGTTTGACGCAGCTCTACATTCCTCTCTCCTATCCGCTAGCCTTTTCGTAGCGACGTATTACTTCCGTTATACATCCTTTATAACCTGTCCTATGAAACTCATTCCAATATAATTCATTTCGGTCAAGGGAGAATAGAAACATAAAGACCTTCCCCAGTTGGGTGTAGCAAAAAATTAAAGCGGTTCCACCGTGACTGCGCGATTCAAAACAAGTTATTTTGTTCACATTGCTGTACATTATCTACTAATTAAAAACTAGTACTAAAAATAAACTTTTATGGGTTTCATTAAAAGTTCACTGTTAGAAAGAAGGGTGCAAAGAGAACACATATTAGGAAGCGAGTTATGGTATTTGGAGGAGGCGACCGAGAGCTGAGGTCATTTACGCCATGAGGGAAGAGAGGAGAGAAACCCGGCGCCGGCATTAGCCTGCTTTTAACGAAATGCACCAAGGAGACCACGGCTAAACGTATCATACAACGGACGGAGTGCTACACTTGAAGTGCTCTCTACACAGCACTTAAGCAGGAATCGTCCTTTGCGTGTAGCCTTTGAAAAATCTCTATCACCGTCAGGATTTGAACCCGGTTTAATTTGGTGGGAAGCCAGCATTATAGCCACAAAAAAACCTATTACTTAAGATGCGAATTAAAATTCCATAAGAATCCCTTAAATTGAAACGCATAACTAATTTTGGAATGAACATAGCAAGCACATAAGGCAATCGATGTATTTTTATTTCTAAATAAAGCTTTGCTTTTGACACTTTTATCTCTAACTTGACCTGACTTCTGGAATTAATAATGTATTTTTCACCAATTAAAGCATTCATTTGCTGTTATCTTAAAATAAGCACGTTGATGTGGTACATCTATAGTGATACATGATTTTCTTCTTTTCCAGCGTTCGATACTGGTAAAATCTTGTTTGGTTTTCCACCGGGTGAGTTGCTTGCAGGCCGACGTTTCGATGACGGAATAAGCCATCGAAACGTCGGCCTACAAGTAACTCTACCGGTGGAAAACCCGAGAAGATTTCAACGTCAATAATGCCATTCGTACTATGGAGCACCTCGTACGATTTCTTTTGTAAGAACTGCATTTCAACAATCAATCAATTCAATTCCCTGTCTCACGTTGCTCCCTCGTATGTTGGTCTCTTCCTCCAATAGGAAAGACACAAATGGGTGGCGTGATGCGGTCAGTTCAGTCTCCTTGGGGCCTATTCCATTTACTAAACTCTCGTGTCCTCACTCTTGAGACAAGGTTTTACAATGCGATACTTTCGGGAATGGAATTCTCAGCCCGGGATTCCAGAGAATGGGGGCGGATGAAATGACACGTTATTCACCCGGATAGACCTCTTCTACGAACATACTTATCCCTTATTTTTTCGGTAGCAGATTCTGCCCCTCAAGCACTTGTAAATTTTTTAAGTACTAAAATTATTTTATTTAACGAGCAGCAATATTATGAATGAAGCGTTGTGCAATGACTCGTCAAACAAATTTAACATAATTTAAGAGGTCCTTTGTTTACTTAGGGCCTAAAGTACTTAACGATAAACCAGGTTATTAAAAATTTTCGAAAGCAAAAGAAAAAATCTAAAGCCGATGTCCCACGGTCAAATTTGCGTCAAAATATTTTGATCAAAATTTGATGCAACTGACGCGCACCCTGTCCCACGGTCAAAATTTTGTCCAACTGGCTTTTGGTCCTATCGTTTGTACAAACAACCGATTTGTACAAATGGATAGGACAGGTTCTAAATTTTCATCCAATTGGATGAAACCAACCAATCACAGGGCCTTTGACAAAAAAGCATCGCCAAGCGCTGACACACAGGCCAAATACGTTAAACTTATTTATCGTCTGCATGAGTATTTTAATTAATAATTATGTATATTATGGACACAAAAATAAACTTTGTTGTATTCCACACAGTATGCATTAAAAACCCAACCGGTTTCCACTTTTTCAGGTCGTTATCTTAATCGTAAACCTCTAGATAAGGACCTGAAAAGATCGAAACCGGTTGAGTTTTTTCATTAGTATTGTATGGAATACTAAAAGGTTTAGTTTTAAATTTATAATATCACCATACCACGAAGTGAATTCACAAAACATTATTTCAAATATATATATATACGTTCGTGATCGTCTATTTCATCGCCTGGTGTGGCCCTAAAGGTAAATATGAGCAAATATTTGTCTCAGTGATAGGCGATGGAAGCTCTCAACTAGGAAATCCGTAATAATCAGTTGATCTTAAATAGAAAGGAAGCAATCTTTAGAATCGCAATACCAGGAGGGATGTTTTGGAAATAATAAAAGATTTACTTAAAAGGTATCGAGGCCGAATTTTACGCTTTATGGAAGGCATACAATGCGAGCGAGCAGCTGGAGAAATGACTAATATGAACTGACGATTGTACCTGTGAAACACTACAGCTGCCCGTTTCTATTACTATGATTATAGGATAAGGACCTTATTTTAGAAACTGCTAGATTAGGAGAGAAAAATGTGATTTAAATGCACGCTTACAGCACTATTCATAACATCTCCTCAACCACAATATCCATCATTTATTAATAACATTTTCCTCGCGGGAATAAACTGCCTCACGTTTGTATCCTGGCGTTTTATTCTGCCCTCAACCTTGCTGATAAGGGACATGAAAATATCCTGATTTGTCGTCAATTATTATCGATAATAAACGGGAACATCGGCGACCAACTCCTTCTCCAACATGTTTAGCATGCTTATTCCAACGCTTTCATACCCCTTTTCCAGCCAAGGCCAAGTTCAGCATTCCTTCTGTTTTCTTTTTTTCGCATCTTTAATGTTCAAGAGGCCTCTTCAAACAATTTCGCCTGCTTAAAAAGAAAGAATCCTCCACCTCCACAAGTTTCCTAGTTGTTTACATAAATATCGTCTTTCGTTTGTTTTTGATCAAAATGAGATGCATCGTGGGACACCCCCAGTCCAGTTGTATCAAAATATTTGCATCAAAATTTTTGGACAAAAATTTTGATCAAAATATTTTGACGCAAATTTGACCGTGGGACATCGGCTTAAAGCTGCTATAGAAATGGTTACCACCCATAAATAAAATAGATGTTTTGTATTAGATTGTATCTAATATTACATTATAAATTGCAATTGCAATAACCATGATAAGTATTAAAATAATATAGCTTGATGTATTGTAAAAAAAGACGTAAGTATTATTTCTTTGCTCACAAAATGGCATGAAAGAAATGGTCCTTCTTTGGGTACACAAATATATTTCCGGAAAATTTCAGTTATTGTACAACAACACCAACAATGACATGTATTTATTCACGGAAGGCAGTCTCAATACAGGTGCTTTTACCTTTGAGACTGCTTACATTTCAAAGTTATTTCTACTTAAATAATGTTAACAGTGATGGAGTACATATACATTAATATCATTATTTAGAGCGGAATTTAAGCCCATTGAAGGAATAGAAACTAATAGCCAATCCCTTACTGGCAGGGCAAAACAGCCTCTACCGTGAAACGCGACCCGATTAAAACTTATTATCTTCATTTTTACGTTTTCATAAAAATATAATCCTCGTAAAAGGAAGGTTTCTTAAAATTTTGTGTCTTAAGTTTTAGAAGGTTTTTTCTAAGAAGTTTTTCGCTGTGTATAAATAGCATAAATCATGGTCAATAAAAGTGTGTATTCATATTTTTCTTTGTTTTTAAGATTTTTTACCCTTATATAAAGCCAATATTCGATTCGACTTATTTTTATTTTATTCCCAAACGAGGCTCAGAAAATGACTTTCAGTGCCAATTTCTTTTCTTTTTGCGCTCATGTAATATTGACGTCTTTAGTATGACATCTTCTTTCCCAGACCCTTTTGTAAATATTACTATTGTTTACCGAATGCCATCATTATTTGAAACAAATGAAAGGATTGTAATAATTCTATACACGTGCCAAACTATAGACGCTATCTGCGTCTTTCCTTCACAAAGGTGCAAAATATGAAAACTGAGCGTCAAAATAGCTTAGGACTAGCAGTGAATTTCTTGTGGTGATTTACGATATTTCTGCACGTTTCTAAGATCTGGCAAACCTTAAGAAGGGCTTTTCTTCATAATGGGTGATATTGATGGACACGGAAATGGCCCGAGTCCATGACTACTTAGGTCATGGTGATCATCACCTCCCATTTTATCAATTTCCAATCAATTTGGCACGCCATGCTCTCTCTGAGAGATAAAATTATATTTTTTACACTTTCCAGAGGCCTAACCGGTCCAAACGATCTCTTCGATGAAACGTGATGCTTTTAGTGACAGTCGCCAGAAGATGTGACCCTTAAAATAAATCATTTGAATTTTACATTCCTCGTCACATGTCATCACTTCTACGAGTAATGCCTACTTTTAACGAAAAAAAAGCCATCCCGTGCATTTATAGAAGCTGTGGGAGGAGGAATTTTACTTCAAAGTTTTATTCTCTTTTCTATGGCTCGCTTTCAAATCGCCATAGTTAAATAAGTAATCACTACGATCATGGTAAGTGATCTTGCATACCAATTCGTGAATGTGGCCTTTAAGTGATTTTCTCGGGGCATCGAACAAGTATTCATTTTAATTTTAAATCTTCGCCGCATGATTTCTAACTATTTTTCATTCCCAAACTATTTAATATTTTCGCCGTTTATTCTTTAGTTTCGCACACCGTCCACACGCATTATGATGACGTTACTTTAAATTAACTGCTTTGATAAGTTCCATGTACTTGAAGGTATAGCTTAACGCTGTGTATATTGACATAATTGGTTCCATTATCGCGTTCGTCCGCGGTACTAAATCTTGGGAATATCGTCATTATTTCTTAAGGCCGTATTTACCGATAAGAAACTCAAGCTTGTCCTTATT
Organism: Ischnura elegans; assembly: GCF_921293095.1. Classification (NCBI taxonomy): domain Eukaryota; kingdom Metazoa; phylum Arthropoda; class Insecta; order Odonata; family Coenagrionidae; genus Ischnura; species Ischnura elegans. The sequence continues at coordinate 84,843,753 of NC_060255.1, read as the reverse complement.
AGGTACGCGTGAATATACATTCCGCTCATGCAGAAGATGCGTGTTATTGGAAAGGTGTTGCTGAGGATAATCTGCATCCCTTCTCTCGCTCGTAAGACGGATGGCCGCAAGTGGCAATGTGGACGATGAGGAAGAGGATCACCGGAGCGGAATATTCCTCGGCGAGGAGAGGCGGCTTATCGAGGTGTCTATTAATTGGAGGCGTCGGAATCGAAGGGTTACGTGGGTAGTAACACTGGGATTCGTGCGAGAAATGTATTCTAACACCACACCGTCATTTGCGAAAGAAACGTTTTCATCATGGGTTAGATTTTTCCAAATTATTATTATTATTTTTTTTTCTTTTCTTGACCTTATTTAATATATAATATGGTATTTCCTGGAGTATAGGTCATTTATACAAAAGTTAGCAGCCAACGTTTCGATTTATTTTCTTAAATCATCTTCAGGGCTATGTTAGAAAAAGTGTGAAACAATATAAAATACAGAGAATAAGACGATACACAATATTTAAACATAAAGAAGGAACAATTGGTTTTTTTTATATAATACAATATAATTCAAAGAAATATGTATATATAAGCATATATATAAGAACAGAAAAAAACCAATTGTTCCTTCTTTATGTATAAATATTGTGTATCGTCTTATTCTCTGTATTTTATATGTTTCACACTTTTTCTAACATAGCCCTGAAGATGATTTAAGAAAATAAATCGAAACGTTGGCTGCTAACTTTTGTATAAATGACCTATACTCCAGGAAATACCATATTATATATTTTTCCAAATCACACGCGTGCATAGTATAATCTTTGGAACGTCATTATTCTTTGAACGATTTTAATGGTCATCGTAGAAATAAGGCGTCCATAAATGCATAGGTGGATCTAGTCGGGGGGGACCCTTAAAAAATACACAATATTTTTAATACATTTTAGATTTTTTAGATTATTTAGATTATTTTAGATTATTTTTAGATTTATTTATTTAGATTTTACATTTTTTTAGATTTTTGATTTCCATTATCATTGCGTTCGTTTCGTATTGCGAGGTATCCTTGTGTCCCCCCCAAGATCCTGGATACGGCCTTGCTTGTGCTCTCCCAGAAGGAAATCCTGGATTCGCCCCTGCATAAATGTGTTAAAATGGAAGCGAGATGCAAGGAAAACTTAAGAGATGCAAGACAAACTAAAATATGAGGTAAAAATCCAGCTATTACGGTCACATTAGGGTCTTAATTCTGACATATTAATTTGCTCATCTAAATCTGTATAACATCCTGCTAATCACCTTTAGGAAGTTTGGCAAGGGGTGATCAATCACCAGCATACAAGAGAATTCCCACATGCACACCACACGGTCATATAAATGTTACTCATTCTAACGAGCTTATATTTCAATATTCATGCAAAGGCAAACCTTCCCGACCACTTATGATGGCAATCCGCCTATGAAGTTAATCTAAGCCATCATTTTGAAAATTTCAGGGAATATATAGTAGACTTCTAGAGATTTACTTGCAATTTAAACAACATTACACAACATTTACCTCAGAAACAATACCGATAGATATGGGCGTACCCAGAATCAAAACTGGGGGATGTGTGGGGGAAAATACTTGCTGTGGTCGTTCAAGTTGTAACTTTTTTGCACCGAAAAGGTTAATGAAACCAAAATTTTAAGGAAATTATCACAGTAATTTATTAGTTTTTATAATTATTTGCTTGAAAAAATAATGATTTTTTTAGTTCCATGTCTAATAATAATATTATTTTTCTTCCAAAGGAAAATTGGTTTATAACTTTTGTTTTGAACTAAATTCATTTTCGCTTCTGGGGGCAACTGCTAGGTACGTCCATGCCGAGAGAAAATTTTCCTTGTAACGATGCAGGTAAATTTTGATGAGAGTCTAATCTACTTGCCGTGTAAAATGTGTGTTTAAAACAAGAAACACGTCAGAAACTGAAATTCGTCGAGCAGCTGTGATACCTCTTCTTGATAGCTGAATATCTCGGACGTGGAAATCACTGAAATCGTGAGGAAACGCCAAAATAGAAGTAAACAAGAAAAAATTCGCAAAAGATGAAGTACTCGATGCTGGGTTTTTTTTCAGCCACTCGAGACGTTACAAGCCAAGCCTTGCGAGCCTTCGGCGTTACGTGGAGAAAAGTGACCTTCCATTAGCCTTTCAATGTAGATTTAGCATACCAGAGACATTAAAAAAAAGGCACATAAAAACGTGCCGGCCGACGGTGGATTGCCCAGCAGCTTTTTCGAAGATTTTCATCATGGAGTCGGCGGAGAGAATGCTAAAGCTGGCCGTAAAAATGTCGCTAACCAGTCGAAGAAATAAATGAATGCCAAAAGGAAGGGGGAGGGGAAGGGCCCTTTGGCGAAATCACACCTGAGGCAATCTTCTAAGGTGCAAGTTGAACATAATGGCGCCGATCCGGTATTTCCCTGCCTTTTTTTTGCCTCTCGTCAGGAGCCAACAAAGAAACTCGATTTTCTCCCGCCTCCCAGGACTCTTTTAAAGTAAAGATGAAACGGGCGGCTTTACCCGCTCTTTCAACAGGCGTAATTGACGAGGTGAGTGGGCAGACTGAGGTGGAGTAAATTGATATTTCCCTCGCTTCTTTTTTTTCGCCTTCTCCACGGAGTCATGATGCGTCCTTAGCCAGACGAGTTCTTTCGATGCGTGAATGAAAAGAGATTGATACAATTATTAACACAAAGGACGAGGGTTTTGCGGGAAAATTTTCCAGAGCTCTGAATGACCGATAACAAGATTTTCATTGAGAGTGGCGACTGTGGCCCATTTACAGCAAATTGTGGCTGGCATCACTGACTGATTCAAAAGCGGAAGGATATTTTTCCAATACAAATGGTTTAGCATTACACAGAATTCAAGCAGCCTACCGGATAGGTAAATTAAGACGTATACTCACGACGAAAAAAATTCGATAACGGGTTGGTAACTTATTAGTCAGTAAGTCCCATGTTTGACCGGAAAATAACACAGTATATTACTCCAGGAAGTAATTTGTCTTCGATGGCCTTATAAAGCCTTGTTCACAACTACTTATAGATGACATAGGAATAGAGAACTCGAAAAGAGCGCCATGTAACTGCTGACAGCAACTTAAAGGGACGTTTCTCGACTTAACTTAGCTGATTGTATGGAAAAGTTACACCTTCTCTGAACTACAGCAAATAGTAAGGAAGATGACATTGCCGCCAAAATTGCTAAAAATTACCGCAAGTCCACTAAATTCGATTTAGTGAATTCTGCGCGGTAGGAGCTTTGAGTGGAAGAAACTCTCCCCTAATAGTCGCGGTGTGAGCCAAGTACGGAATGCCTGACAGCGAGTCTGATATGGTATGCTAAGATGCTAGGAAACAAATAAAAGCAAAGTAGGGCCTAACCGAAGTTTACTCTGAAAGTAATGGACTCCCGTTACTACATATTGAAATCTATATTCATCCGTTCACCAGGATTGTTATTCGACTTGAATGCAAGTAATAGCTAACATAAAAAGAAAATGGCAAAGATATGTCTCCATTATTCCGGTGCTACCGCGTTGGTCGTTGGTTTAAGACAACAGTTTCCCCGGCAGCAGTGCCAAATAACAACCGTCGCGGGAGCACTGTAAGATTGGAGACATTGGAACCTCGACACCGCGGAAACCTACGTATTCACATAGCCAAGATATGGTTTAGCAATTTTTTTTGAGTAAGCCTTCAATAGCTGAATACAAAGAACATGGTCTCATGTTACTTTTACAACACAACCAGCAGGAGTCAAAATCATTCCCTTGGAGGTGGGTGGCACCAAAGGGCAGGAAGTTCCAATGACGGGAGATTCAAAGGTATATTGATATAGCTACCACAACCTATGCCAAGACTAGAAGCTCTAGGAGATAGGTTAAGCTTACTGAAGAACTCGCTGTATACAATACATGAGTAAGCGACACACTTGTTGGAAATAATTAGCCGTCGTTCTTATATCGGAGACGTTTACATGTCACCCTCGCAAATGCGGATAAAGTTCAGCGAACTTGCTCGACTTTATTCCTCAACTTTATATGAACTATTCTGGTACACTTGCTTAGTGAATTTTCCAACTATTATTTCATCCCTTTATTTTATTTTTTTTTAATTTTTTTCCCAATTCCCCGTAAACAGCACTTTGCGGCCTTTATAACGGGTTTTTCAACAACAACAACTTACAACACAAACTACCATGCCCTGGTTAGGGATCACCTACCCAGGCGGGATTCGAACCCGCGACCTACGGACTGGCAGGCGAGGACTTTACCCCACCGCCACCGAGGCCGGCAAATAGCCACTTCTTTTATTTATTATCTTAGAATCTTATATCCTTTCAAGCCCATTCCATTTTAAAGGCTTATGAAATAACTTCTTTAATTTCACCCAAACATCAATCATTGATTTTTAAAAACTTGGAGGCCGCATGGAAGAAAATTCCCAGCCATAGTAGTTTATAAATCGCTTTATCACCACAACTTTAACGCCAAAAACATCAGAAAATGTAATTGCTTAGTTAAATTGTTAGGATGCATGCATTCATAGTCATAGGTGTATGTGATGTGTAGAAACGAAAGGGAAACACTATGATTTCGGTGTTCATAATTTATTTTCAATTCTTTAATCCGCCAAGTATGCCTTTAGCAATGATAAAATTATCAGCTAATTATTTTGATGAGATGTATCTTGTCAATAGTAACAACATACATCAACATAAAGTCCGTTGTATTGATACATATTTCCCTAGGAAGAGATGGGAAACTTCATTCTCTCTTAAAACTTACTGCCCTATAAAGATCATAAAACAGGTCATTGAACACCATTGGATGCCTTCCCACTATTTACGCTTAGTACTACATGCACTACGATTCACTTATTGGCATAAAATAGAGCTAACGGCAAGTTTCTAAACGAGCTGGGTTATATGATAAACGCGGTATCTCTTCCGCTTGAAAGGTTTCAAAAGGTACTAACGTAGCATCTGTACGAGCTGGTATTTTGTAGTAGATTTAATAATTTATTTTCGGCGGCAACATTCTAAGAAATCAAAGCATACCAGAACCATAGAAACCAAATCTATAAAATGTCAATAGATCAAATGAAGATCCTTGATATCGGGAGAAAATCTATAACTCAACAATCACAATTCTAATACCGAATGCCGAAAAACCTTTAAGTAAACCAAGATCCCTGCCATTTAAATGGATATAAATTAACAAAATCTCATTCTTTAATCGATTGTAACTTACCATTACTGGTCTCTTAAGCCCAGTATCAATATTTTTAACTAATCCATTCCTCATAACGACGGTCTTTATCAAATTAAAAATCAATAAATCCATATGCTGATTTGAATTACAAAATATTCAGTGCTCATAAGAAAATGTAGTGTAAGTACGACCTGAGAATACAATTTAAATAATAAATTGTCTTTCTTTCAGAATTTATCGAATTATATGAAGTATTATAATTTGGCAAACTAGAAAAATCCGTATCACCACATTCAGATAATTAGGAATTCAACAACGAGGTTTAGTATAATTAACAAGTAAATGATGAGGGCAATTCGAATTCAGAGGTATAGAGAGATATCCCTAACTAATCGAATTTCAAGTGACACACACGGAAAGACGGAAAATAGCTTTCCTCCTTCATGAATAAACACAACATGGACCTCAAAAGCAGCTCAAAGTTCCAATGTCCTCGGATATTTCTCTTAGCGATTCTTTTGGGTGAGAGAACACGGACCAAGCGCAGCAGGAGATATACCTTACCACGTGCTACGTTTATGGTCACCATTACGCATCATTACACGCTTCGGCTTTTCCATTCACCAGCTCCAAAGACAGGCATAGATCGTACGGATTGATAATGAACCGGAAGATCAGAAATGGAGATACTACATGGTTTGCATAGTTTTTTTTCACAAGGAAAACATTCCTTCAAATCGTAATTGGCATGCATCATACAAAGAGGCAAGACAGAACTTATAGGCCTTTTCCATGAATAATTCATGAAATAGCCTCAAACCAGGAATTATCAGGGAATATAGAAGAGATACCTCCGGCTTTTCTGAGCAACGTAGCCACTGAAATGCGCAAGGTTGGTTTTTCTCGCCGCAGATCGTTTTCGATAGCACCAGAGGGGACCTTACACATTTCAGAGCATATATAATCCTATAGAAGATATTTTCCATTCATAAAATCGATAATAATGCGAAGGTAAAATATTCGAGTTTGTTTATCATAAAATGCATACGAAATCAGTAACCATGTATTTATATTCCGTGTCCACATTTTGGGGTTAAAACCTGTGTGGTAAATGGGAACAGGAAGTCACTATAATTTAAGAATGTCGCGCTTTTATTCATCTATTATTTTCTATTTATACATAGTAGGTATATATAATTACTCATCTTTTGATGGATATGGAAAAAGTTTAAAGAGTACATTTACCGGAGTGAGGTATTTATTTCATACATCCAGGTTCTACTTATGAAATCGAATGACATAGCTAAAGCACAAACTCTAATGTTCCACCCAAGTAACAGCAAAGTAAGTTCTCTTCCATTAACTCATATGCCAAATGTGTTCCAAATTTTGATCCTTTTTTTCATCCCTCACCCAACTTGCACCATCACTATCGTAATTTTCCCCCTATTCCTCGCACCACCTGATGACAATTCTTTGTTATTATTTGTAAATACTGTTGAATATTTTTTGTTTTTGTTGTTTACGTTGCTTAATGTTATGTAATTATTTCTCCTGTTATTGTAGTCCTCTGTAATTGGCCTCGTGCTGTTTTTGGACTAAATAAATAAATAAATAAGTCATTCTAAAGACACCTCTGATTACCACTACAATAACTCAGTTCTGTTTGAGCTATACCTCAATCAGCCAAATCCGCATTTTAATTATTTCAACCGTTTCAACCAAAATTAATAGACGTAGCCAAGGTAAGAAGTAATTATGGTGCAAAAAATCACAAAAAAGCATATACATCACGTCTCGATAACTTATAGAGCATTAAGCTATTTCGATAATTAGCCATAATCCTTCCATATCAACAAAGAAGATAATAAACACTAACTGGATATTGAAATTCATGAAACAAAAACAATTCAGATAGATATGATAACAATTGCAATTTGGCACTGAAAGTAGGGATATAGAAAAATTCTGGATAACTTGTAACTCCGTGAACAGAGTCATAAATATCCATTCATGAAACAAGCATAACATTCCGGGCAGCATACTTACATAGTATTAAAAAAAACCTTTGGCCGAAGGAGGAGCTCAGCTACTTATGACCTCCCATTTGAGTGACTTGAACATAAGTGAAGAAGAAGACTGATTAGAAAGGAATCCACTTAGCCGTCACAACCATTGCTTTTACCTTCCCAACTGAGGACCACTAGAGGACAGGAATAGATCTTCCGTTAGTTTCGGGCACCTCGGAATGTTAACATGAAGTAGTTATAGCGAATAAAGTTGGTCAACAATACTAGTAGGTATCTGTAGCAGTACATAACTTGAAGAATTCCTGAGAATACTCTCTAGTTTCCGTTTGCTTTTGTACTTGATAATAGTTCATAGCCATCATAAATTGGCAGCGAAAGGAGGAGGGGCTTAGTCAGTGCTTAATTTGTGCTAAGTTAATTAACGGCGTTCCGACACCTCTCAGGGAAAATTTCGTACCGTAATGCGGCGCTGCTCCGGCACCGACAACGGGTGAACTGAAACAACCTTTAACATCTAGTTTGATGCTGTTGTCAGGAAACGGTCCTAATTCAAGTCCAACTCAAGAGTTTTTTTAAATAAGGATCAATGGAATTAAAGTTAAATCTGATACGATTTGCCTTCACTTATTAGTACCGTATATAAATAAAAGGTTTAAATGATGTCGTTTTTTTATACTTGGTGAAACATGATCCCTCATTGAAACTTTTTTTTAAAATAAAGAAAATCGAAATTTTTCGAAGATGCGAGTTATATTAAAATATCATGTTTGGATAAAATGTGTCGGTAAAAAAACACTTAAGAAATCAAGCTTTTGGCTTAGACTAGTACAATCTATAACAAAACAGGCTTCCTCTTGGAATGTCGAAAGTTGGCTAATCATATCTGTGATAAGACCTACTTATCGCAAGTGAAAAATACCGCCATTACTGAAAATTATGCATTTTACGTAACATAGAAAGTCATTATAAAGATGCAAAACTTAGACATGAATAATGAAAATATTAGAAAAATTCTGGAACTTGAAAATGGCATCTCATGTCGAAACATTGTGTGCGAATCAGTCTTTGAGAAGAGTGCATGCATTAATGAAAACGAAGAAACTTCGTTATAGTCATTCAAGGATTTTCGGGGTTCATATAGGTCAGGGAAGTCACCGAGTAGTCAAGGATATTATTTCATGATTAGGGAAAAACTCCAGAAGCGTAGCAAAAAGATGAAAATCGTGGTTGAGCAAGCAGTGTTGCTGCGTTGGAGTAGTAATGCGGGCTTTTTGTTGCAATCCTGACTGCACGGCACTTGTCGCTATTGATATTCATTCCTGCAACAACTGCAACTGCTTGATTTAGTTTTAAGGCCCGTTTACACGGTAAATTATCCCGTATAATTTTTCAAGAAATCTCACATAAACCACTGCTTAGAAAATGATATGATGTCGGAAAAAATGTTTTTAAAAATCTGGGATCATTTTTAAAATGTCAGGAAAATTGATGACGGAAAGTTGGAATGAACCCTAATTTAGCAAGCTGCCAGCGCTAAATAATTAAAATCAGGGTCTCGCGTATCAATACCAATTGTATTTTATTAATCACTGATTATTTTTTGTATTTTCCAATACTAGAAGCCAAATCAATACTCCTGATACAATTATAAGCTGCAACAAGAGTTAGTGAAGGGTTTGACAACCGAGTGTAGATCTTAGAGAATTAGAAGTAAATTTTTGCCAACGCTTCAAATAATTTAGATGCCTTGATCAGGGCTTAATTGAAATGAATCGGATTTGTTTATTGATTCGTATAATTGAATTTCGTGTGCTTAATGTTTTGGTATATTTATATACCTTAATCAGGGATTTTTTGCAATGAAATGGATTTTTGTTGTTTAATTAACTAATCAATTTCATTGCAAAAAAACTGATGAATGTACATAAATATATCAAAACATTGGAAAAATTTGCATTTAAATTCTTCAAGACCTGCACTCCAAGGCACTATTCAACGTTTAATATAAAGGTCAAGAAAAAATAAAACTCAATTAAGGAAATTATTACATTAAATTTGTGGGTTTTGAAGCCCCTGTGGCCAATAATTATACTAATCACCGAATCTTTATTGTATTTTCCAGTATTTGAAACCCAAAAAAATACTCCCAATGCAATAAGGTGTAATAAGAGTCATTAAGGGGTTTGTCAACCGATTTCCACTGCATTTTGGAAATAATTACATTACATTCGTGGGTTTTGAAGCCCCTGCGGCCAATAATTACATCAATCACCGAAACTTTGTTGTATTTTCCTGCATTAGAAGCCCAAAATAATACCCAAAATGCATTTAAAAATCGGAAATAAGAGTCAGTGAGGGGTTTACCAACCGATTTCAACTGCATATCGGAAATTATTACATTTCATTCGGGGTTTTGAAGCCCCTGTGGCCACCTGCGGACCATAACCAGAGGGTAGCTTCAGACTCTGACTCGTCCCAGTCAAAACAAATCGCCCCCACGACCATTCCGTGAGGAAGCGATATGGACGCAGCCGGACCAAGGCCAGAACATCACGACGGACTCGAATCGAGTGAGTGGTCCGTATCTCCACGATGAGCCCACCGGGGAACTGAGAACTAAGGGTGGGAAGGACGATATCTGGGAAATGAGGTGCTCACTGGGGAGGGTACCGAGGCGATAGAGTGTGGGGAGGAGAAAAGAGTCGAGGATGCCACTTTGTTAAGTGGCCTTCCTTTTCGGAGTAGAGGGCTGGCTGCGCCCATTACTCCTCCCGGGTATATGGGAGTGGCCGCCGATTGGGGGCGGAATTTTTAAGGGCCGGGAAAGTGGTGCGGACCGCGTCGGCGGCTCACCTCTAAAACACACAAAAACTCGCCCGGTCCCAGTCCCCTGCTTGTCCGGAACGCGATCTTCGCCTCCCCTTCAATCCTTTCCCTTGCTCCTTGACCGCAAACGCTGTAATTTTATTAAATGATTCAGGGGTTCGGGCCATCCCGGTCTAGCCGGAACCGCCGTGAAGTAATTTTTCGACCCGGGCAGGTGCGTCATTCCGAGAGATGCGCTCGGAGCCATGGAAGCCCCACTGCCATTATCCCCTTTGCACAAACATCCATCGAAGACGTTTACTCAAGCAGTTTTTCGGCGTCGGCTCCTATAGTTGCAGACGGGGTGCAATCATCGGGTTGATCTCTCGCGTCATTCATGAAAATGTAAGACTGCCGAGTGACGCGTGCCAAAGGAATGTTTTGGGGGCATGAAGGCCGCTTTACGCGGAGCACGACATCTTACGTATGTACGAAGGCGCAATCAAAATTGGGACGTGAAAAGCGGTGAATTACTAATACCACAGAGTAAGTATATATGGAGGGCTCACCACGCGTACAAAAATGTATACGTTTTTGGTGTAGTTCTGGAACAATTAACCAGATGGCAGGGAACAATTTTTTGCGAATTTTTTAATTTGCTTGTTCCACGAGTCTAAAAATATATTCTGAAGCAGAAAGGGTTGCTACGTTTAGTGGAGACATTAATTATTCAATTTTGTTTATAACAATTGTTATAAAAAATATTTTCTCGAATTTCGGCTAGTAACTTGACTTTTCAGAGTTTATATTCCCAATCCATTTTCCGGCAGACTGTTCTTAGAGTAAAGTTGAAACTTGCTGGAAACGTTTATTGCACATTTTTTTCCATACTGGTAAACTTTAATTTGTTCATAACTCTATATATACTTACTCTATGCTAATACACATGCGAGAATGCGAGGATGCGAGACGGCAAAATAGTCCCTGCTCTAATTACAAGCTCGCATTCTCGCAATTTCAACATTTTTTCAGTGATAACCAGCGCAATGATACGCCACGTGTACAAGGTCTTAAAGGTAGTACGGCATGGTATTTGGAGGAGCCATCGACAGCTGAGGTCATTTGCGCTACTAGGAAAGGGTATGGAAGGAAGGGTGGACAGAAACCCAGCGTCGGCATTTGCCTGCTCTTAACTGAAGGTGCTAAGGGGACCACGGATTAGCGTCCCATCCGACGGACGGAGTGTTTTCGTTTGAAATGTCCTCCACACAATATGACATAAAGGTGTTTCCAGAAGGTGGCGAAAGAAATATAATTGAAATGAATTTTTTTAAATATGCTTTTCTATTCGCACTTTATCAACTGACAATAAAGAATTGTTAATTCAATTCCCGTTTCGCACTCATTGAAAGGGAGCTCAGTACTAGGGTGGAAGCCGTTGAAATATGCCATTGCCAAATCCATTCCCGCAGTTTCAATTTACCGTTGAATCACCATGTTTTCTAATGCATTCTTAGAATAGAATGGATTCGTCCATTTATACCGAGAAGTTTATTAAATGTTGAGGTAAATTAGACTCATACATTTTTTTATTTTTCAATATACCTTGCTACTACTTACAATGCCGGTTTACTATTTTTTACGGATTTTACGTTACCATTTGCAATGCCGGTTTTGGCCCCAGTACACTTGGTCATGCTTGTGTGGAACAGGTATGCTAAGCCTTGCATAAGTCTATAAAGTATAATGTATGAGATGCATGGTCTCTTGTGGATTTGCTGGTAAAAGATTAGGAGAACTATTGATAACAGCTAAAATATGCCATTGCTACAAAAAATGAAATTAATTCATATTACTTACGTTAGACATTGCAATATTTCCGCTGAATTATCGGAAATAGGAAAGTGGAAATATTGCAATGCCCTATGTAAGTAATATTATTGACTACCACCACATCCTGCCACATCTTACACAAAAAATTAGTTCGTTATGCCATAATAATTATGACAAAAATAAAATGTAGACAGCATGAATTTTTAAGCAATAGGTCGGTCTCCTGTCAACTCTATATATATGAGCAAGGAATAAATCCATCCGTTTTCGTGGTGCAATGAGTTTTGGTAAATAGAAGGTAGATGAAAAGGCAAAAAATAGGAGATTCACTACATACTATCCCGCAACTTTCACAAGACGTGCACGCATTATTAAGACGCATTTAAAATGCCAACAGCCACTTCTAAGACGGCTGCTCACAATGCCTCCGAGTAAAAAAATGAATTCCAAACGTTAGACTAATCACGTTGGCATATTATTCCAGTCAGCGCTAAAAATGAATGAATAAATCTTTGAACTGTGTCCAGGAGAAAGCTTCCTATCAACAAAGAGTCAGGCAGAGAAAACGAAAGATAAGGAACCTATATCAAATGTCTCCTTCTTGATTGGGCCCATAAATACACAACGCTTGCTTCAATCTTTTTTTTATACGAAAGACTTTGCCAAACATGGTAATGGACGGTCCTAACGGGAGATGATAGACTCCTATAAAGGGTTCCGGAGAATTCCTAAGACCCGCCTGGTATTTAATGACGGAGTAGGGCCACAGTTCTGATGAAGGGAGACTCAAGAAGATGATGGGTATGAAAAATGTCAGATTGGTGATGATGGTGAGTTATGATGGATAAAATATTTCCCCTAAAAAAATATAGAGCACGCCCAAGCTAATTACCTGAGTGTAACGGAAATACAGAGCGTTAATTTTTTCATCACGGCCACGAGGGTTAATTCATAGTGAATGCAATGGCGTTTAAGTGAGGAGGTGAATCATAAACAAATTAAGGTATCACCCAGTTTTTACTAGCGGAATGCATTATTTCAAGGCCATTTAGGTAATTTGTTCCTCCACGGGATAACTCAAAACATGAATTATGGGATTAATTCAAAACATGACAAATGGGATTAATTCAAAACGTGAATTAACATAACTGTCATAACTAAAAATTTAGCCTTCTCATTTCCTTTTCCTTGTCTTGACCTCTATTTTTTAATGACCATAAGTATCTTGGAGTTTAGGTCAAAATGATGCAAAACTTTTATGCCAACGTTCCGGTTTATTAGTAAACCATCTTCAGGGCTTTAAATGAAAAAAAACGAGTGCACAATATTGATACATAAACAAAATTAAAGGCTACAAAAAATATGTTTACAATAATATAATCAAAAAGAATTCATAAGGAAAATATCATATAGTAAAAGTTAATATAATAAAATTTTAATTCCCATCTCCGTAAGAATCACCGCCACTAGGGAGCATTCCACCTATTTATAGAACTTTGGCACCTATTTACTGTAGGCTTGAAGTAACAAGTGACTGTTACGAGATCAAACATTTACATGGGAACATGGATTGAGAGACGATTGTCGCAATATGCATAAACTCACAAGTTCTTAGCTACGAAACACGATAGTGTGTACCACACGTGAAAAGCTTGAATTCAGGTTTTTAGAGCTTAGCTGTGGTCTTAAACGAATTCAGTTATTAGATTCCGTTATACGACTATATTATGGAGTCATATTAATCGGTTATTTACAAATTTTATCCGTGAAATGGGCAGAGCCAGCGTACGTATTAACGTGGAACAGTTCCAACAGGAATGAGCCTTGACGAATAGCTCGACGATTAAAAGTTTGTATTTTCAGATATCTCGAAGACCTATCAAGAGCATGATGAATAGATCATTTAAGTATTCGTTATGCTATTTACAGTGTTGCATTTTTTACATCGAAAGTTTTCAAGAAATTTAAGTTCAAAAGTGGTAAAATTGTGGCTCAAACAAGCAGAAAAACGAAAATTTTGGCAAAAAGCAAATTACGTGACACAATAATTTATCATATCAAATAAATCTCAATTCTAGGCAGTGACTCGTTCTTTCCAGCTCGTTGTTATAATTGGGTATATCGGGGTCTATATTGGATAATAATTCATACGAACTATACATTTTTAGTTTATCTATTAATAATTTCAAAATTATGACAACAACGAAGTTTCCGGAAGAAAACACTGTTTTTTTCACAAATATCTGGAATACATTCGAAATACCAGACGATAAAGAATTTACATCGATTTCTTCCATTTTGAATTAGCCATCACAAAAGTGCTGTAATTCGAATGCTAGAAAAGATTATCTTCTTTAATCCTCAACATCGCTGGCGAATGTCGGAAGACAGCTGCACAATATTTATTCCCGGAGTAGGTGGAACACGTGCTTTGGCAGTTTCGTGAGGTTACTCAAGTCCTTTTCCGTCTGAGACTGTACAAACATGCCCTAAAACGGTGTTTTATTGACGGAGGACAGGATCAGATGGAGCTGGAATGCATTAAACACCGGGTATGCCGTAAAAATGTCGCAGAGGAACGTTTGGGAGGATTCTTTTGTGTCGCTGGCACAAGTGTGCAGTAAATGACAGCTGAATGCTAATTGTCATCGCCTTTTCATCTTGACATTGCGGCCGTAACGTTGAGATAATACGAAGCAATAAAGTTAACAAAGGCGAGGGTACGCCAAGCATTCCTTTCTCAGTTTCCACAAATTAATTCACGCTTTTTTTTGACGAGGCATAAAAAGTATAAGTCTGAAAAAAGGTTCCCGAAATCTGCCACCTGTCACATCAGAAGCGAACGGCATTATTTGGAATCAGCGGATAGCAGACTAAAAATGCCGGACTACATTCTATCGTCAAAATTTCAATAAAGAACGTAATAATCTTTGTGAAAGTTCCAATACTTTGAGGAGGTTCTATCCCGAATAAAAAATCATGACGAATATTTTTTAAATATTTGGTCAAAAATATAATTGATTTATAGATGGAATCTTGAGATCGTCCATCGAAAGGAGAGTTCGTGGTATTATACCTCCCTATTGTACGCTAGCTTCTTGGTTTCCAAAGAACTGAAAAAAATCTCATGCCTTAAGCTTCCTTAAGATCGATTTTTACTCATAAATTGTCGAAATCCATCCAGAAGAGCTTCACTGAGTCTATACTACGTCAACACTTGATCGTCGGCAAATATGGAAGCCGGTATCAGACGCCAGCATAGATTGTTTCAGGTACTAGTAGTGATAAAAATTATGCACTTCTACCATTTATATATAGCTGAAGGAACTTTCCGAAAAGGAAATAAAACGTACTGACTGTGAGTGGGTGAAAGAAAGAGACGAAAATCCGGAGCCTATTTAAACTAAACTGTAATATTTGTTTGAAACGCCCGCCAAAATATTGCAGTCGCACTGTCTAAATAGTAAGTGTTCCTTCTAGCTAACGTAAAATGGAAAAAATCTACCATGGCAGTAAGATTTTTCGGAAAGCGGCAAGATGTGGTAGATAACACCACCAAGATGTAAAATACAAAAATCATTTTTACGACTTTGCGAACTGGTGATTTATTCATTGTACTTCCCTTCATTTTACCGAATATTTTATAGATGTAATCGAAAAATAGGGAAAGGCTTATGTTTGTCATTGATGAGGGTTGATTTTGGTGGGACGAAGGCTTCCCAAATGGCGGTGGCTGGTGCCTCGAACGCAACCGGATATTCCAGGCGTCCTTGAGGTGATGGAAAACATTCCAAAAGAATTATTTGGTTGTTTTTCTCACGGGAGATACAGAGAAACAACGTATTCGGAGGAATCATTACACCCACTCCGGCAAAACCTGTGAATTTCGGTAAAACAAGCAAGGCTTCAGCGAAGTTTGTTATCATGTTTTTTTCGTCAGAAAATTTTAAAGTCTTCCTTAAATAATCACTTAGACACTCGGTGGAATATTAATAATCGCTTCATATGAGTTTTCGCATTACCGACTGTTTTATCATTGCATTTTTATAAAACTTGAGAAATTTCACAAGATAAAAACACATAATTCATAACTGCTAGGGAAACGTCGGTATGTGTGATGACTTTAATAGGGTTATCTAGCTACATTTGAAGAATTGCGAACAGCTAAGTGTAGAAATTAGAATTTTAAAAATAACTAGTACAAGTTGCAGTTTTCCTCCATAAAACAAGTAGAAAATAAAAACTTGAGAGGTTTAAACTGCACGAGAACCTTGGATGCATTTTAATTACCGGGAGAATCAATAGTATAATTATTTTGGATGTCCAAACTAAATCACAAGAATTCTTAATCTACGCTAGTACGTAGAATAGAAGATAAAGTAATTATATATAATTTCGAAAAAACCAAGAGTAGATACTAGGTAAATGTTATTTTCTTTAATTCAACGGTTACAAATTAAATATATGTCACGTGTAATGATTGCCCTTGTTAAATTAATCCAACTTAAATACATGCTTCCTTGCACATGTCTGCATGTCTCTTAAGGCCTGGTTACAAGATACATTAACACGTACGGGTTAATGTCTAAATGTACGAACGCAAAAATGAACGGCAAAATGCACCGTGTAACCACCCAACTTGTGCGAATGCATGCACAGAAAATAGAACCTGCTCTAATTTGGTTCATGCATTCGTACATGTTCCGTACCAGTCCACCAAAATCATTCACGCAAACGCGCATTAACTTGTACGTATAAATGTACCGTGTAGCTAGGCCTTTATAATCAGAAAAAAAACACTTTTGTAAAATCGTACTTATTTAATTGAGTTGCACCTATAGGTACGTACAATCTACCAAAATTGTCAATAAAAATAATTTAACTAATTCACTGATTCTCATCCACGATCAGCAGTAATAGATTAAACAAAGGTGGACCATGAAATGCATATTATAAATCGCAGGCAGATAATGTTTGTTTTGGAATAGAAGCATTATTTCACGTTTGAAATCTTTTCATTTCCCCCAATCAACTTTATTGCCGAAGTGCCTCGCTCGTAAGCTCTCCACTATTTGCGGAGGATGTTCGCATAACCGGCCATTAAGAGGCGTTAAATTCCAAATGGGTGCTCAGCTGAAGCGTCATAGCTGGGGAAAATTGTTTTCACTGGCGCTTTCCGCGTTGCTCCGTCCCGGGACGGTAAATCTCCGAGCGAGACAATCATCCCTGCTCGCTGAACAATGGGAGAGGATGTTACGAAACATTTTCCTACGCATCTCTACTCGCTCGAAGCCACAGAAGTATGTCCATCTTGGATATTCAGACTAGCAGACCTTGCACTCTCAACCTGGTAGAAGATGCTTAGGAAACTGAAATGTTTCCGAGCCTTTTTTGTGACCAAATCAAAATGTTTTTCATACGAAGATTATTCATTATATTTCAAGTGCATAAAATTTACGGAGGCAGGCGAGATATAATAGAATGACATCCTGATCATTGAATAAGAGAGAGGGCAATTTTTCAAAATGTATCTAAATTTGTGGAAAATCACATTCTCTTATTAATTAATTTCAAGTGCAGTTTAATTTTTGAACCACGGATGGGTCGAAATCGGCTGAGGCAACCGAGATGTTGTGGAAGGTATGCATATTAGACGAAGGAAACAAGATACCTCTTTTTCCACTAGTTTTACTTTGGTAGGTACCACGTGCTTCAACCGCTAGGTCATCATCAGGCGCATACCTACAGGTACAGGTACCTTCTTTTCTTCAACAAGTTCAGATATGTCACTTTTAACCTTCTTCCATTCATATTTCCACCATATTCAAAGTTTTCACAAATTTGAATGGATTAGGGCGTTTGGTACTGAAAGGCTATTGCAAGATAATAGCAGAAGTCCCGACTACCCCAGTCGCTCCGATCGCGGTACTCCAATTTTTAAACTGAAATTTTAACCTAATAGTGTGTATACATTAGTTCGTTTGTATTACATTTCAATTATTATCGCACTTATTTCAACGATAACGGAGGAAAGACTCAGAATCATTCTGATGTCTACTGACAATGGGGAGTTAGGTGAGAGCCATGAGTGAGAAGATTGATTTCTCGACAATCATTGCCTTCTGTCGACTAGAACCGGCGCATATTTTCCTCTGAACGAGAACAAATGCTGGGTTCTATCCGGTCAGTCAACATTTTGTGAATATTTGCACAATCGGTAGATTTTACTCTTGAGTCACGGCTTTCGGGCGTTCCTCCGCGTTATGTTACCATAGGTGATAATAGTTTCTCCAGCCATTCTGCTGGCGCCTCTTGGTCAGAAAAGTGAATATTTGCTAGTAACCATCACCCAATTAATAATTCATTATTTATTCTACCGAATAAGGTAGGTTTGCAAGGAGTACTTGTGCAGAATTCTGCATTTGTGAAAACCTAAAATTTATATGAAACAGGAATGAATAAATGGGTTGAAAGTGACCCATATGTGTCCAAAAATCAAACTGCACTTGTCATACAATGCATAAGTTTCGTATGAAAAAGTCTTTTAGACATGCTTTATTCTTTGCCGGCCACAGTGGCGGCGGGATAAATTTCTTGCATGCTTTCGAAGGTCCCGACTAGGAAGGTTACCCCTATCAAAGTAATGTATATTCGTGTACGTTTTATTGCTAAATTCAATGAAAACCAATGTAAACTCCAATTAGCGCTGTTTTCGGTGGCTAATTAATAAATGACTAAGAATAAAAAAGACGATCGTGATGCGCCCGCTCCCAGCGGGCTTCCCCCGCTCTTTTCAATGCAGGTCCACAGAGGGATAGGCGCGTTTCTAATTTTAAAATGCAGAAAAAAGGCAGGGTCTTATGTACAAATTTATTGGAATGATCATGCACAAATTTAGGCCAGAGGACCTCTTTAAACACAACATTGGAAGTAATTACACCATCCACTGTTAAACGCACATGATGACTCATACTTACGTATCAACAGGAGACTTGAATGTGGAATCAGCCGCATTTTGATAAAAGTTATTTAAAGAATGCTAGATATTGTTACAAATGAACAAATGTATCAGTTTGTGCGCCGTTAACGTCAGGAATTTTACCGTTTTTTTATTATTTAAAAACCAACTTTAGGAAACAATAGCAATATTTAGGAAGTAAGATATGCCATCGCATATTCTCTGATAACTTCTGTGTATTTTGGTACCTCATTTGTAGAGTTTGGTTGCGTATAAGTTGAGAAAAAGGTATCTATACAGTAGAAATAATATAGAAGATGACAAAATATGTGCGTGAGCTACGCAGACGAGACGAAAAGAATTCAACAGTCACGAAAGAGGAGACAGAGAGTAAAGCTAATTTTACTGCTGCCGGGTCAAAGTGTGAAGCGTCTCCCAGGGGGTGAGGCATGGCGAATCTGCGGAAGGATGCGGTGTCAAGACCAGGGAGGCGCAGGAGAAGAGCGAAGCGAAGTAGCCCACTGCACGTCGTTACGAGCGTCATTTAGAGAAATGTTAAGATAGGCGAGGCGTGCCGTCGTGCGGGTCCATCGACGAGCACGGACGACTGCACCCCGCTCCAGCGAGGCGCACTGCGGGAACAAATTCTTCCAATGATGTAGTTTTACACTAGAAAGACTTCTCGCAATTTACTTTACACTAGAAAGACTTCTCGCAAATAATTTATTAAAGGATTCTACGAGTTAAGATAGGTTTGCATGGAGTATTTATGCAGTATTCTGGCAGTCAACCCTCCCTTCATCATGGAGTTTCCACTTCAATTCATAATAGTGGGACAAATTCTTCCATTAATGTAGTTTTACACTAGAAAGACTTCTCGCAATTTACTCCTGCAAGCGACTTCCGAAGCAAAATGGGGAAGTGAATTTTTTCTAGTGACCACCACCCAATTAATAATTTATTACTTATTAAAGGATTCTACCAATTAAGATACGTTTGCACGGAGTATTTATGCAGTATTCCGAAAGTAAACCCTCCCTTCACCATGGACTTTCCACTTCAATTCATAATAAAGCGTACTCCCTTTAATCCTATCTAAAAAATTCTATCCCTTTTATCTTCCTTCCTCTCCCTCGTTTATCTAACATTCTTCCCTCCAACACACTTTTAACAAAGTCATAAAGGGCATGGAATGTGGAAAGAAATTTAATTTGGCCGCATAGCAATGTGCGAAGAGCAATCCGGCAATAGAACCACGAATAAAATTGCCCTTAAAAATAACAATCTTGAGCATTTGGAATCTGTCCATGACCGAATATACACTACGAAGGGTAATCTCCATATGCTTTAATATAAAACTCCACTACCGACCATGGTTTCGACTTCTATGTTATTTTCAAGATGTTCAAACAATGTGATTTTTCAATATTTTCAAACATTGTTGAAACAATGTGATATAACAAGCAAACACATTGTGTTTGTTGTATCACCTTGAAAATTACGTAGAATTTAGAAACCATGATCGAGTAATATATCAAAGTGTGTTTATCACCATTTTTATCTAATTATGGTTCAATTCATTAAATAAAAAACTAAAAAGAATAGCAATAATAAAAATGAAAGTTGGAAAAAGAAATAAAAAAGATAAATTCCTGCGAACTTTTGATGATTCTATGAACTTAAAAAAGAAAAATAATAACAATAAACAAAAATTACTTATTATCAGAATGGTAATTCAAAAAAATAAAATTATCCAATAAAAAGAAAAAAAATATATTTTCTGCTGTTCTGGATCTTTCTGCATTTAAAATTCTAGTTTTAAGTTTCCATTTCACACAGACAACACTTTACACCAGCGATGATGATAAAACATGCGTTATTCTTTAAATTGTTTTTTGTAATCTGGCTGGTTGGGGTGTCGAGCCAAGGGTAATACAAGGTACAGCACGATATTCGCGCCTTCGGCGCGGTTATCCCGTGGAAGTTTTTTAATTCAAATTAGTAGTTCATATTTTATGATGGATGTATCGCATTTACACCAAGTCAAGCCTGAGAAGATTTCATGCATTTGGAATCTTGTTTCATTGCTGCGACTTGTAAAACATGCGTATGCATTTTTAATAGGATTGTGCGAGTAGCTCTTTTTGATCTCAAGTCGATAATCGAGTCGAGTTGAAAACTACTCGCGAGTATCGAGTCGAGTCAAGTATGATAATTTCTGGACCAGGCAATGCAACAGCATGCTCCGATATATTCTAATTTTTCCAACCCCATTATGAATTTACTATTCTAAATGCTTAGCTTGATGTACAAGGGAAACTATAGAGAGGAAAGTTGATGGCAATCGTGTCAAAATTAGGAGGTAAGTGAACATTTATGTATCTTAACCCTTTCTAACCCAGAGCTGTTTCTGAGAGAAATCAAATTTCAAGATTTTTCATTTTGAAAACTTGAAAATTTTGCAATTAATCACAATTACCGATGCAGCTGAATATTTCGTCATTAAAATTTACGCTACGATATAATATTTAGTTTAGATATCTCCTAAATAGAGTTGAAAGTTTAAACATTTTTGATGTTGCTTAGAATCAACATTGGGTTATAAAAGGTTGAACAGTTCCATAGGCACAATTGAAATGACATAACCTCTATAAATATGTCTACAATCTAAATAATATATTGATCTAAACTACTCGACTCGATATTCGTAATGATACTAGAAACACTCGAGTCGAGAACCAACTACTCGACTCTTTTCGAGTACTCGCACATCCCTAATTTCTAATATTAAATTATCAATTTTAAAGACTAAAGACCGCGAAGACACCACTGTGGCCCGAGTAAAAACTCCTCTTCCGAGAATGCGCGTGTCTCGAGGCTTGTGTTGTCCGGGGGGGGGGGGGGGGTATCTGTCGGCGCACGCCCCCTCTGCCGTCTGCCCCCGGCCATTCACGCCGCCCCGTCGCCTCGCCGGTGATTCATAACGCGAAGCGAATGCTGAATGCACGCTTGCACTTCTTTTTCTTGAGCGCTGAATGGTGTGGAGAGGCATATTGTAACGACTGCCTCCCACATTCGGCTAGCCACGTTTCAGCCTTCCTCAAGCAACTCCTATTATTTCACTCGTCAAAAGATAAAAATTATCCCATATTATTCTATTCCATTAGCTTTAAATGTCGAAGATACTTTTTTAATCCAATTAAAAAAGTTTCAGCATTTAAGTATGACGGCCTCGGTGGCGGCGCGGTAGAGTCCTCGACTGCCGAACTAGAGGTCGTGGGTTCGAGTCCCACCAGGGTAGATTTTCCTGTTGTTTGTGTACGTCCATTTGTTAAATTTGTTGAATACCCCGATGTAAATCCTATATGATGTAAAATCCTATATCCCCGATGTAAAATGGCCTATATGAGCTGTACTCGGTGGTTTGGGAATAAGCTTTTAAAATCTTGGCTCAATGATTACTTGATTGCGACAAAAAAATTTAAAATTGGACGTGACATTGCTAAAACAACATTCAAGCAGCTAAATTATACATTGATCCATAAAGACACTCCCTCGACTCTCAGAATAAAAGTGGTGCAGTGTTATGTGATACTCGTCTTTTAGTACGGAGTAGAAACTTGGAAGACTAAGAAAACATTAATGAAAATACTGGATGCAACCGAAGTGTGGTTATTAAGACGGCTTCTCAAAATGTCATGCATGGAGAGAGTTTCAAAAGCTGAGGATCTGCGAAGAGGCCTTGATCACTTTATACGGTAGTTAATTGAGAAGAGGAAATTGTCATATCATGGCCACATTCAGGGAGGGAAAATGTACGAAATCCTCTGTCTGATCTTGGAAGAGAGTTGAAGGAAAGGGAGAATGGGTACATAACATCAATTACTGGACACCAATTAGAGATACTGGGGACATATTTCAACGGGCAAGACAGCGATATGAGTAATATTTCATTGCATTGTATAAGACAGCCATGCTTTAGCAGCCAACACACTGAATACTGTACGGCATCAAGAAAAAGAAGACTTTTACATTCTTAAAGAAATATTACTCTGGTCAAAAATGCTTTTAAAGGAAAGCTCATCGGCTGGGAAAACAAATATTTCTTAATTGATACAAGAAAAGATTAGTACAAACGTTTGTGTGGTGATTACTCAAGGTTGAGAAACATGGCCATTAAATGAGCGAGGAATTTTCGGTTACTGGCTGCCGGAGTGTAGGTCTGGAGGATATTTTCATAAACAGACTGGAACAAGAGGAAACAAATGAGCAAATTTTGAAAGAATTAGTTGAATGAGAGCTCTTCTTTGGGAAATTAACCACCGCTACCGCAGTGATTCAACCTGAATTTTCGATGTTCAGGCGCATCTTCTGTGGTTTTTTTTCTTTGTATATTTCACAAAAACATTTACGTAGCTGATACTACCTAATCTGTGGTTAAAACTTGCTTTCGTTCTGTATCACCGAAAGTCAACAAACCTTAAATATACGTGTTTTCTGAGAGCGAAAAAAGGAAATAAATGTTTCAATAAATTTTAACAAATAAGTTCAATCAATTGAGGCGTGATATTGGAAGTTCGACAAATTGAAATGAAAGTTAGTAGCACATTTCACGATTATTTACAGCGTACAAAATAAATACTCGTGGAGAAGTGTAACTACCTATCATTTCAATAAGGATTAACGACATTTAACTCAATATTTCAAACAAACTTCAGCTATGATAATACCCAGGTAGAACAAGAAAAATCAAGATGAAAATGCCTCTCGAAGTGTACAGGAAATCAGCAAAATATGACAAGTCACCTAAAAACATGAAATACGTACCAAAACATCTGAACAGGAAAGAGGGAACACTCAGCGTGAGGCAGCCATCTAAAGAGAACTAGCAAAAACTCAACTTGATGGCCCCCGTCCAAGTTCGCAACAGGTGACACCTGATATGTTACGCCATAAACTCATGTAGTATAAGAGGCCAGACAGAGAGGAGCTCCTCAAAACAGGTATCTCGAGACTGAATATGGGAGTGTTGAACCATGGGGACAGATATGGGCCATAATGCCCTAGAAAAAGCGCCCGACTCCCTTTCAAGAGGCTCTTCACAGCGCCATTAAAATTCAATTCCCATGATCTCTGATAGGCGGGATACAACACACCAAGACGACTATCTCAAAGGTGAAGGGGAGGAAGGTAAGAGGGGGAAATAGGATCCATGACCGTGCGGTGAGCGATGCTCATTTTTTTCAATCTCAGGCCCCCGATAGATATTCAATTCTTTCCGGTCTCATAAAGAGCCGAGGTGGTTGAGGTAAGAGGAGGTGGGGTACCACTGGAGAGGAGAATGAGGGAAGGGAATATCTTCGTGTATAAGCAGAAGAAGAAGACTTCGTTGTTTTCGGCGGATGCCTTAGAGGCCCAGTATCGTTCCACCGGCGAGTCTTTAAAACATCCCGATACGCCTCTGCTACGTCACGATAAATCTCCCAGATATCCCGGGCAACGGAGCCACCAATTACGGCGGAGACGCCGCCACCACCACGTAGATTCTGTCCTCTGGCCTCCCTTCACTCCTTTGGCGGCGTTCTGGTGTGGGAGAATTATGGAGACTTGCCCAAAAGGAGAATTTTCGGTAAGGATGGCCATGAGCGTGGAAAACAAGAGGTGAATAAGAGTAGTCATGGCTGGAAGGGGAAGTGAGTGAAGAGGACAGGCCATGTACGAGCATGCCTACTCCAGCAAAGGCGTTATGATGACGAGCATTGCGGTCTCGTGTGGGCATGCCGACGAGTTTGAGCTTGACAGGAAATTCCGAGAACTCCCGGCAATTTACTGCAAGAAGATTTGAAATAAGGCGTGCATCAATTTCAATCAATCTTAATCTCTCCGCAAATGCTCCCTGAGAGACAACCAGAGAGAGAGAGAAAAGTATGAATACCTGCATTCCTTATCGGAAAAACTGAAGTTAAAATGCTAAACCGGATTTTAATCCATGCCTACCTATTAAAGTGGCCCATCAAAAGTTCTACGAAATATCTACTCTACTTGATGTGGGCACCGAAGTACAGGGTAAAAAACTACTCACTCACGCTAATAGGGTGGTTTCCTATTATTTTTTTATTGCCTAAATCGAAAGATACGTACTCCTTGAGTACGTATTTCACGCTTTTAGATTTTTAAATTACGATATCTATTTTTCGCGATTAAATGAAAAGTGATAAATTTTAAGCAAGCGAAAACGCGACGGCTAAGTATGAATGATGGGAATACTCCATGTGATGTCATTCTGGTTCCCGCTGCCGCAAGTGAAGTAAACTAGGGGCGAGGCTTTGAGCCCCGATACGACGCAGGATACTAGCAGGTAGCGCTTGGCTTAAATAAGGATTATTAATACCTTATCAAACGAAGGAATCTTTCCGACCATAAGCAGTTTTAATAGGTGATTATTAAGAGACGTTTCCCTGAGCTCTGTGCCTCATGCATGCATTGGAAACTCCTACTCGTATAGAAACTAGATCCCTGTGACGTCACGTGGAGTGGCATCGCATGGGCGCCAATCTGGCCTTTTCAAATGCGGTTAAAATTGACCATTGTCATTCGTCTAAACTGGGATTTCTAAAACCGAATAATTTGTATATTATGGATACACTAATGGTGGGTAACGAATCGCAACCAATGCCTTTCGTTTTCTTTGATGAGGGAAACTACCCTATTACTGAAGTTTATACCGAGTGAACTCATGAGTTAGGCATCACCATGACTGAATAAAATAACTGAGAGTAAATAGGGTACAAGTTTGATTCGCAGTCATAGGCATCAGCGAGTTTCAAACAAAATTTGCTGCATGAGCATACGAAATACATTACAAATAAAATAAATAAAACAAACACAAATAAATTTGGATATGCCCGTAAATTCTCCTCGAGAAACTGAGAGAGAAAACTATGAATATATCCCTTATTGAAAACACTGGAGTTAAAATGTTAACCCGAATTCAGATACATATTTACTTATTAAAGTAGCCCATAAATAGTTCCAGACAATACTGTACTTGACATCAGTGGCGCAGTGAGGGGGGTTTTGGGGGATAAAACCCCCCCAAAGCTCAGAAATTTTTTTAAGTTTAATATATTTTATTTTATTGGATTAATATCACTTATAGAATAGTGCGAGGATTAATAAAATATCCGTCAGAAGGACGTCAAACTCACCATTTTGAACCATTTATCTTTATTTTTTCCCCCGCACCTCCCGCTTACCCTGGCATGTATGCCATACCCCCTGACCCCCCAGTATTAGTTGTGCCTGAAACCCCCCCTAGCCTTAATTCCTAGCTGCGACCCTGCTTGACATGAGCACCAAAGTACAGGAAAAAACTATTCATTCACTCTAATTACTGAGGGTCCCACATAGTGAACTCTTAAGATAGGCATCACAATGATAGACTACAATAACTGAGTGTAAACAGGGTACAAGATTGTTCCGCAGTCATAGGCATCAGCAAGTTTAAAAGGAAATTCCAACATCTCCGAGGAATTTGCTGCAACCGAATATCAAATATTGTGTGCACCATTTACAACCAGTCCAAATCTGTATGCTAACTCTCCTCAACACTTAGCGAGGGAGAAAACAACACGCTGCTCTAATAGGAATTCAAAGCTGTCGAGCCGAATCTTGATGGATAATCAATTATGAGAAAATGACCCATAAAGCTCAAGGCAATACCATACTTGGCCAAGGCATCGAGTTTCTGAAAAAAAAGCCACGCGTTCACCACTCTTATAGGGATCAATACATCATGTAATCTTAAGTGAATAAAATAAATCATATTGGTATACGGGTTTGATCAGCGGTGAAAGAGTTTAAAAGAGAAGAACTTCTAGCAATTTTCTACAACAATAATTGAAATATGGCGAGCATCAACTATTATGATCAATCGAAATATGCACGTAAATACTTCAAGAACCAAGATAATGAGAAATTACACCTAAATTCCTGATAAACTGATTTAATCCGATGTAAAAGAATAAATATTTCATACGACACCAATCAATAAGAAATAAACAATAAGGTGCAAAATAATATCACACCTGGTCTAGGTATCACGTTTTAGGAAAAACCTAAATACTTATAACAGTAATAATAATAAACGTTTATAGTCGTGGACCTTTAAGGTCCTCAATACTTAACAGAAATAAAAATTTATCTTGCTTTTACATTTAGAAAACAGTAATAAATTCCGAAGAAATACACCAGGCATATTTGCTGCATGTTGGTGATTGGTCACCCAGTGTCAAACACCCTAGAGGTGGCTCGTACGGTATTATGTGAATGTAGATATTAAATTCAACAGAAAATAAATGATAACTTCCATATAGGAACAAAAAATTCCACTCGATACAAAAATAGACCTGATACAAGAAATAGTGCTGATCTGGAGCAAAATGGGATTTGATAAAAAAATGAGGAAAGTTCACAAATTATATAAGAAAAAAATGACTGAACCGTGATAAGTATATACATGAGAGACGCCATGTCTGTTTACCATTAACAGGAATTTTAGGTTTACATTCATAAAGAAGGAATAACAGATCATACGTAATATTAGCAGCGCATAATTAAACAATAACTAATTACTTACGTAAAGAAATACAGTGTGAACCCGTACGTATCGCCTACAGTGAAGAAAATGTTAGTGAAACAAGAGTTTGATCAACAGTCAAAGAGTTAAAAGGAAATTCAAGAGCTCAGGGCAATAAGTTACAACAGGATATAGAAAATATGGCGAGTTTGAATTATATTCTTAAATCGTTCATCTTTGACACCCAGCCAGAAAGATTACAACATACGCATTTTAAAGGAGGCAATTTTTAACAATTTAACTATTATGTGTTAACCCGCCTACGGAGCGATGCATACTCATGAAAAAGACCCATTAAGCTCTAGGCAATTCTATACTTGACGCAGGCATCCAGTAACAAGAGAAAGCTACTATTACCCCCTAATTACAGAGGGCATTACAGTTAGCTCTCTTAAATTATGTTTCAGTGCGAGTGAATAAAATGAAAAGGTGTATTTGGGATACGTGTAAGATCAGCCGTCACTTATTTCGACAAGAAATTCCAAGAATCTCTAGCACTCTTCTATACAGGTATACAAAATATGGCTTAGAACACAATTATTCATTGAAAATCTGTCCTTATATAAATCTTGACATCCAGCGAGGGAGAAAATTGTACATAATTCAAATTAATTTCATACAGAAAAGCTGAAGTTGAGCTGTTAACCTGAACTGTGATCGAAGTGACCCTAAAAGCTCAAGGAAATACCAAATTTGACGGAGGCATCGAGTTTCACGGAGAAGCTATGCATGAACCATAATGATAGGGAGCTACGCATAGTGTACTCTTAAGTTATCTCAAAGAGTGAATGAAACAGCCGAATGCTATTGGGATGTTCAGAGCGTGCAAGATGCGAGATTGATTACATAAAGAAATGCCAAGAAGAAACGCTCGGAATGCATTGGCATTACCATACGGAGGCATGGAGACAATTGGTAAGCGATCACTCGGTAATCGAAGTAGTATGAGATTGCCACATAGTAATACCGTAACAGCACAGATATATAGATGAGAATGCTATTCACGTGGGATTCGACGAACTTGTACTGACATTAGCATTGACCTTAAATGTACGAACTGAAAATTTCAATTAAAAGAAGGATTCTCGGAAGTGGAATTTTTTTGCCTCGCAAGGAATGATGTAGGCACTAAAATAGCAATATATAGCGATACCAATACTTATTAATCGTTGATACTACCATAATTCAATTTTTTTATTAGGTGAATACGATGGCGTACGAATTGGAGAAATGATCAATGGATATTTTATTCTTTACCTATTTGAGTCAACATATACTGAGTTTACACAATCATCGACTTTAACCGACCATGACTTAGGAAAAGAGAGTACTGGTATCCAAAGTTATGGAGCCGCAATTCATGAGCGATAGATAATCAAATGTTCCGACAGCCATTTAGTTAATTGTTTTTTTACGATTCAGAAAAAATAACACCAATATAATAATATATATATAATATATAATAATATATAATTTATTCCATTTACAATCAAATATTACATTTTAGAACATACTTAAATATTTTGGAATATATAGGTACCCCTTTTAGTAGTTTTGGGGCTACCATCATAAACTTTTTACATAGGTCTGGTGCTAGCACACATGAGAAGTAAAATTTCTTTGTATTCAGTTATTTGTTCTATTGCCGATTGCATTCATTATTACAAAACGTATTTCAAATATTTGGACAAGGATAACTATTTTTCTTATTTTTCTTATATAAACGCATAATTACATACATAGAATATACAATATACCTTTTATTGTAAACTTTTTTAACCCACCTTTCTTAGTAGAAACTCTACTTCCTCACACATCATAAGCCATTTTTTAACGGCGGATTTAAATCCCCATCTTTTTTCCGAGTTTGCTACATTACTCGGCAACATGCTAAACAATTTAGGCCCTAAGTAATTGTATGACTGTCGATAAATTTCGGTCGTCGGCCTAGGTATATGGAAGTTTCTCCAAGCTCTAATGTCATAGTTTTGTGGTCGGGCCTTTTCACCACTACGGTTATAGAATATTCTAAGGACTTTATAAATGAATAAATGCCTTAGTGGGAGGACATCTAATTTTTTGAATAGAGGAAATGAGTGGCTTTTCCTATACGATCGTGTTATAACCCTGATAACCCTTTTTTGCGCCACTATCAATGGTTTAATGTTGATAAAATATGCTCCACCCCAGCAGGCTATTCCGTATTGCAATCTTGAATTAACGAGAGCATAATATACCATTTTTAACACTGATTCAGGGCATATGTATCTGAGGAAGTAGAATTTTCTTACAATAGTAATCATTTCTGATTTTAATTTATTTATGTGAGACTTCCATTTACAATTTTGGTCAAAATATATACCTAAATATTTTATGTGACTAACCTGTTCGATCAAAATACATTTATCACAGGAAGTAACATTATCTTTTATACAATTTGCACATTGATAGTATAGTTTACTTTTGTTTGAGGTAGATTTACTCATGCTAAACATAATATATTTCGTTTTTTCACTTAACAACATATAATTAGCCGAAAACCACATATTGAGTGTTAATAGATCACTTTGTATGTGTTCATATAGATCATCAACACTATTAACAGAGTAACTTAGTGCAGTGTCATCTGCGAATGACGTTAATTGACCTTTAAACCTGCCAGCACATAAATTGTTTACATATATTAAAAACAGTATGGGTCCCAACACAGAACCCTGTGGGACACCACAGGTGAGTCGAATCTTTTCACTGTAGCAATTTTTGAGACGCACACATTGATCTCGATCACAAAGATAACTTTGAAACCAATCATATGCGGTTCCACGTATACCCGCTTCCCATAATCGATTCATTAGTATGTTATGATTAATGGAGTCAAAGGCTTTGGTAATGTCTACAAATAAGCCAGCAACTCTACAGTTCTTATTCAGTCCGTCGTTCAGCTCTGAACAGAATTTTAATAATGCATCCTCTGTACTCTTACCACTCATAAATCCAAATTGGTTTTTATTGAAAAAACTATGCTGATTTAGAAATTTAAGAAGTCTGACTTTAACAACTTTTTCTATTATTTTAGCAAATACAGATAATAGGGATATTGGTCTGTAATTATTTACGTTCATTTTATCACCTTTTTTAAAAATTGGTATCACTATTGCAGTTTTTAATTGTTTAGGAAATATTCCAGTATACATACTTAGATTAGCAATATGGGCAAGGACCTCCGAAATATTTGCATTTACTTCTTTTATAACTTGTGTGGAAATATTATCAACACCTTTAGATTTTTTAGACTTTAATTCCTTAATAATGCTGCTAATTTCTTTCGCATCAGTAGGAACAAAAAACAGTGAGTCAATTGAATTGGAGGTTGGGAATATTTCTTTGTATTTATTCGTATTACTTTCAAAATAATTGTTCTGGGTCAATTCTTGAATTACTTTACCATAATGTGAACTAAATTCGTTTACAATGTCCTGGCACTTAGTGACAACGATACCATTACTAGTTCTAATTTTTACACAATTCTCATTTCCTTGCTTTCCTCCCGTGAGTGAATCTAAAATGCGCCATTGAGCAGCGGTATTATTGACATTACTATCAAATAGGTCCCTGTAATACTTTTCTTTGCGCTTTTTAATATCATATTCTAATCTTTGCGTGTACGATACGTAGTACCTATTTAGCTTTTCATTTTCAGGGTGTTTCCTCATTTTTTTATACAGAAAATTTCGCCTAGAAATTCTCCCGCACAAAGCGTAAGTCATCCATGGCCTCTTCATTCCTCCCGATCTGTTACTGTCTGACACGTATTCAGCTTTTTCAATGCAGCATTTCAGTTTATTTATAAATATTTCATAGGCTTCATTGACATTTTGTTGTGAATAAA
The DNA here is from genome assembly GCF_921293095.1 of Ischnura elegans. NCBI lineage: Eukaryota > Metazoa > Arthropoda > Insecta > Odonata > Coenagrionidae > Ischnura > Ischnura elegans. Next base: position 84,812,340 of record NC_060255.1, on the reverse strand, counting down.
CATCATTCCAGTCACATCTTAGCAAACTATTATTTAGATGGTTAAAGTTTATCCGGCAATGGCTTCGATAAACTCGTTCGTATATATTAATGGGTACATTAATATTTAAAGAACATGATACAGCATGATGGTCTGTTAAACCCCAATCGTCCGTTCTTCCCTCATACTTATAGTTATCTCTACTTCTGCAAAAAATGTGATCTATACATGTACTACCCGTTTTGCTAATTCTAGTTGGTACTCGAATAAGCTGGTCCAGTCCATGACTAGCCATAAGGGTTTGATATTCAAAGGAAATATCGTTGGGTTGTAATAAACATAAATTAATATCACCAATTACAATTAAATTCCTCTCACTAGAGATGGTTAATACATTCTCCAATTCACTCAAAAAATGTTCAACAGGATTAAAATTAAGTCTATATACACCAATAATGCTTATCCACGAAGAATCATTTATCCCTACTGATATTTTAACCATATCAGCAGTTTTTAATTCACCCAGATCAATAGAAGAACACTCATAAGTATCTGCTACATATGCAATAACTCCTCCAGCCCTATAGTTATTGTTACACACATCAAAACTCCGATAGCCAGTTATTTGATACATAGATACTTCAGTGTCATTGACCCAAATTTCTGTCAAAACAATTACAGCGGGTTTTATATCGAGATTAATTAGTTGAAATACAAATTTATCAAAATTAGCTCTTAGACTTCTTATATTTTGATGCAAGATAAGGAACCTGCCACCATTAAATCCATTATCATTAACAGTACTCTGCAATATCAGTGATTCTTAACAGAAACAATGATGCCTAGCATTGATTACGAAACTTGGTCCAACTGAGAGAGTGATGGTTCTCCAATACTGTCAATGCTTTAATTTTTTTCTATGTTCACGGATAAATAATTGAAAATTAATGCACCCAGGAAAATAATGACATAAGAAAAATTAAAGCAGAAAATTTGACAACGGTGGTTAGCCCTAATCCTGAAATTAAATATCAAAATTATAGGCAGAAAAATAAATGCACTTAGCCTTCTAAGTTAGAACTAAGTAGATACAATCCTTTTTCCGCACTACGAAGCGTTTTCTAGTGCGTTGGGAAACAGATTACTCACACAACGAGAGGACCTTTTCATTTGAAATAGAAAATTAGATGCAAATCGGTGTGCAAGATTAAAATAAAGGATTGTTGATTTGACTTTCGTAATCACAAGAAATTAAAAAAAGAAAATTGTAAGATTTTTCGGGAGCAATCCACGATGAAAAATATTAACAAGGTTGACTAGATTGAAAAAAATAGATAGACTCATTTTGAGAAAGAACGAGAAGGAATGGAGGCGGTATCTAATATCGTTCAAGATTGACACCAGATCAACATGAGGAGGAAGAGGTGAAGGAACTGGATAAGGGGTGATAGCGAGCTTGAACATGGTTCTGGAACAATACGAGCCGGAGAAAACAATGAGATACCTACCTCAACTATAAAAGGAAAGGCAGGGTTTATGCCATCGTTTAGGCACGAATCACTGGTGCAAAGATAAAATTTAGATTTAATCTCGTTCGCTGTTCCCTATACCTCCAAGATTATCTTTCTCACTAAGTACATGGGGAGATTTCTGATCGATTTCTGATTAACTCCAGGCTTTTGGACAGCTAACAGGTAGATTGTGTCCATAAAAGGAAATCGTTTTGGGATAGTTCCAAGGAACACTATTTTATTCTTATCATATTAGACCCACAAGGGTCTCATTTTATTTACGATGACTATTGAAAGCAGATATATTTTTGAGTAAACATAAATGCCACCATAAATGAATATTTAAAACAGAAATTTTCATTAAGGAACTCTTCTCGGGCTCTACACCTGGTTAATTCAATCGTATTGGCCGACGCTAAAAAATTAAAATCGTTAAGAAATTTTCATATTCATTATTATGGAATCGCAACCACGAATTACATTTAGGAAGCATTACGTTTATCTTTCCTTGACATAAAGGAACACTTGCATTGCTAGATCGGAATAAAAATATACTATATCGTACTATTCAATACCTAAGCTAAAATATACACGACGCCCCAAGTTCATGCATTTCTATTCTCAGTGTGACTTATTGTTAGAATAGAAGAGTGCTGACTTCTCGGCTGAACATCTCCCGTTCATCAAAAATGGAGGCATAATGGCAAGATTGTCGATAGGAAGAAGGCTGCCGCAAAAGAATAGACACTATCGTTCCTCGTCTTTGTCCCTCCGTCAAGGCAAGAGAAGGGTCCGTATCTCCTTAACATTTCGTATAACTTAAAAAGATAGGTGATGAAAAACGAAGTGGAGGTTGCCGGTTGCCTTACTCGAAGGATTTCTAGACGAATTCGATAAATAATCATCAGCCAGTAATTTGACTACCACCTGGCTCAAAAGATAGAAAATGTAAATGCCATAATTGTCACCATGTCTGAGGGGAGGGCTGCGAAACTTTCTAGCATGGATCGCCCTCATATTAAGACAATCAACATGACATAGGTATGTATAGGTGTAATGATAAGTAATAGCAAAACTAATGAAGACTTCTAAGAGAAAAGCTTCCGGAAAAGGGGAATTAAAATATAATATATTTATTACATCGTTATAAATTTTTAATGTGAAGAATACTCTATTTTAAACTAAGAGATAATCAATGTGATTTGGCTGACCAAGTTGAGAAAAGGTCAAGAAGAACCTGATAAATAGGTACATGAATTGCAATAAGAAAAAAATCCCCTGGATCAGGAATCGATCCAGAGAGACTTCCCGGGTCACTGCGCAAACTACGACATTATCCAGATCCTTTCAAATGAGGAACAGTATGGACAGTACTTTCAAGAAGGAATTGGAGTCGTAAAGAAAATAACGCCGTGGGCACATCGTTTCCCACCTTATACCAGCGTAAAACTGCTGAAAAACATTTTGTTCCGTGATACCAGACTGTTACACGGCGAATACCGGAGATTCAAAATTATGAGGTTCAATCCCAAAGTGAATTTTTCCTCACAATATTAGACGTTTTGTAGAAGTTTTCCTGGATATCAGACAATTACTTATACCACTTATTTTTTATCAGAGCGCGACCCGGGTTTCAAACTCTTTCAACTGCACCATAAAAACTCAAATTTATAATACATCTACTAGAAGAAAAAACGAAATCGAAGTTATTAATACGGCATCTAGCAAGAAAAAGGATGAGATTTACTTCATAATGATAATCTAGTTGGTCCCAAGGCGAGCGACTGCTTCATTTAATATCCCCCAGCAAATGCACGCTGCAAAAAATGTGTCATCGAATTAAAATTGCTAGCCAAAAATTAATCTGTGATACATTACGAGGCATGTTTTTATAGATTACTTCCGCACGCAACTGCTGAGTTCCCATTTCAAGTACCTACGCTGTTATTTATGTAAAGAGAAAAAAATGAGATTGCATTAATGGGCTTCAGAGACAAATACACTCATTTATATGTGCTACCTGATTGCGACGCTTCCAGCTTGTTTGCCGAGTGAAGATGAGCCAAAATGACACGCATAAATTACTTGCCTCGTTACGACCCTGATGTGGGCATATTTGATTGCGCGTATTAATTGGTGTGCAGGAATCAGTCTAGCGAGAGACGGTGCTTAGCACTAATACATGAATCTACGCTGAAGGAAGCGTATATCATTCTGACGCGCTAAGTCCACGGAGAGTAATTACGACTCAACAGCGGCCACCTTTGAAGCGCATTCTTGAATCAACGTGTCGCTGGAAAAATCCCATTTGACTCATCACGGCAGCGGAGCAGTATTTCTTGCCCCGGACAAGTCTTCCAGAAATTGCTATTTTTTTCTGAGTCCATAGTTCAGACAACATAAATGAATTCACAAACGGGTCTCCATCATCACTGGTCAACAATCCTCAGATTGTATAAAGATATTCACAGCTTCTTTTACCAAGGTTGGTGGTTGCTTTCGGGAAATGCTGCGTAGGTAAGATTATCTGCTCGACGTTTCTCTCCTCCTACTGGGAGCGTTTTCAAAATAGTTCTTTTCATTTCAAGTTCTTTTTTGTTTTCATACACTTGAAAACAAAAAAGAATTTGAAAACTTTTTTTCTCTTGAAAACGCTCCCAGTATAAGGAGTGAAACGTCGAGCAGATAATGTTACTGACGCAGCATTTCCCGAAAGCAGCCACCAACATTCATCCTAAGATTGGCTTGACGCAGCTCTCCACTCAATACTCCTATTAGCTATTCTTTTCACACCTACATATTTCTTCTCTTTCGCATCCTCCTTTACCTGTTCCATATATTTCGTTCGAGGTTTTCCTTTTCTGTTCTTGCCTTCCACTTGTCCCTCGACGATTGTCTTCATCAGGCCATCATTACTCAAGATATGGCCCGTAAGATTGTTCCGTCTTCTATTCAAGATTTTCATGCGGCTTCCCTTCTCTCCTTGAGGCCGTTTTACACGGGGAACGTACTTGCACAATCTGACGTGTGCACGAAGGCGCAGGCAAAATTACATCGTGTGAAGGAGTGCATTGCTGGAATACATGCGAGAATGCGTGGACGTGAGATATCAAAATAGCCCGTTCTAATTTCGTTCATGCATTCACGCAATTCCACGCCACTTTAGAAATTAATGCAGTTCTAACCTGCGAAATTCCGTGCCCCGTGTAAAACGGTCTTTAGGACTTCCTCATAACTAACTCTGTCGATCCATTTGATCCTCATCATTCTTCTGTGGCACCACATTTCGAAGGCCACTATCCCCGATTTTGCGCTGTTGTCATTGCCCAAGCCCTACTTCCGTAAAGAAACATACTCCAAATATAAATTCATTTTGAATAAACATAGCACTTCAGGTAAGAATCATTTAAAGTAGACATAAGAACGCCACCAAAAATTCTGTTTTTCTTTAACATCAGCACTAAATAATCATCGTTTCGAAATAACAAAACAAATCCACTATTTCATAACAAAGTACTGACAGCTACCAGTGAAACAGCGATACTATTAAGATATGAAAAAGGAGCCTGAAATGGTCCGCAGTGATGCCTTCCAATGAACTTTTGACGATCTTAAAAGTATCTTTAAGTTTGGAGAGAATATCAGAAAACCTACCACAGAAATAGGTAACAACGGATCACTGTTTAAAAATTCCTCCTTGGGAATGTAACTCGCCTTGAACCGGAGTCGAACCGGAGGCTCCAGAATATTGGCTGAGTTCTTTAACCAGTTCTTAGGCCTTTTCGCATTTCCAGTGCTTTTCAAAATGATTACGTATATTTTCACCACTGGCAGGTGCACGGTCTTTACCAAAATCACAGTTTTCATAAGCCTGTATAAGAAATAAATTTGCTGAAAAAAAATTGAATGCGTGTTCCGATCATGTTTAACCGCTGAACATCACCACGGCTACCATTTTCCCCACTAACTTTAAATTAATTTCATAATAAAACGGTCCCCGATGGTAGGATGAACCAGGGGGATAGCATCCAAATTTGGAGAGTGTACTTAAAAAATGTTAGCATTAAGTTTTAAAAGATTATTAATTACCACCCAATATATTTTATCCAAATATAAAACCAAATGAGGAATAAGTATCAGGGTCCATGTGTTTTTAATAGGGTGAAAGTCTCTTATCGGAGAAATAATTATGAATTATCCTGGGATCATTACGAAATATCACTGCGAAAAAAAAACAGAAATTTGTTTTTCGAAATTCCAAACTTCCAGAAACGTTCTAGATGAAGAAATTTGATCAATCATTATTTTTTAATACGACCGTCCCAAATGTGATCCAACATCACGCTAGTATGTCAATCACCTTACCTAATTTTATTAAAGTTGCACCGCGATTAACGTATTAGCAATATTCATCAACGCTGGTGAAATCTCAATCACATGCGTCAATCGACAGACTGAATAAAAGCCAGGCGTCACAATGGAATGATGAAATCAGTACGGCAGCGGCTTCACAGAGGATGAAATACCTAATAAGCGTTACGCCTTTCTTTCGCGCACATCACCAACGCCTCCAATCTTTCTCCATTCGCATCGGAAAGATGCTATTGGTTGTCGGAACGCGGCAAGGACGGATGAAGAGCGATATGTGACATTTAATGGCCAGTGAGGAGACAGCAAGGTGATCTCAAGGCCATTTCCAAGCAGAAAAAGATCAACTCCTCCCACTCCGTACATGCAGTTGGCCCCTCCTCCTGGGATTTCCATGAGGATAGATATGTAATACCAAAAGGCGAAACAGCAAGACGTACGAGAGCTCGGAATAAGTGGAAACAGAACGCTCAACGTGGCCGCACAGTAGCAGCGTCTAACATTGAACCAACGTGAAGAAATATCGCAGGCTTTCCCATCGCATTGTATCGTGGAAGGTTTCTCGGTATTTCCACCGGGTCAGGTTCTCCATCACGGCCGACGTTTCGATTAACGCCGATTAACTTTTCGATTTCGACGATAAAAGATTTCGACGTTTCGACTAGTTCTTCGAAACGTCGCGACGTTTCGAAGAACTAGTCGACGCGTCGTCCGTAATGGAGAACCTGACCCGATGGAGACCCCGCGTAAGCTTCCACGATTGAACCAAAGAGGTTGTGAATGTATCTCGGGCTTCCCACCGGGTTGGGCACTCCGTTTCTGCCGACGTTTCGATGATACTTCTTCATCGTCCTCAGGGCTGGTTCATCAACTTTCAAAAAGTAATGCTATTAATTTAGCACACTAGGGAATTTTAAAAGCAAGTCACGTTGCTGTCTCTTCATAGAACAATGAAAAAGTAGTTCATCGACCAGCCCTGAGGGCGATATAAAGTGTTTTATCAAAACGTTGGCAGAAATGGATTGCCTAACCCGGTGGGAAGCCCGAGAGACATTCAAAGCTACCATTCGTCAGGAAAGAATCAAATCCTTATTGAACCAAAGTTACGAGGTCAAAATGTTGTAATCATTATGGAAAACGGAGAGGCAGTGAATTAAAGCCTTCAAAATGGATCCTATTCTCATCCTGAAAACTATCCTACTTTGCGAGTGCTAATTATAATGAACATACGAAATTTTAATTCGAAATAATCCCCACCTGTAAGAGAAAAACGATAAAAATGCGATTGAAGGAATCAGCCAATTCCTGTCTTCCCTGTCGTGGAGTGGTTTGAGGGTCGTGACCACATGGGTCTATACGACACCACACTATGCAACCACTGTAGTGTGTGGCGGAATGTCCTAGGAAAACAGCCGTAGACTCACACATGGAAACAGAACAAATGCGGTGGGCTTTGAGAGAGATTTTCTGGTTTAACTACTTGAAATTCATAATTTATTAAATTCATCCATTAAAAAAAAACGAATTCCTACGCCAATCCGTTAGGCAAATTATTGAAGGAAGATCTAATGCTTTCCGGGCAAATATAGTCAAAATAGGCTATTCGAGCTTTTAGCCGGGATATCTCTCTCCATTCGGCGACGTTTCGGAAGCCCAATCGCGTTTCATCACCAGGGCTGATGGATAGTGTGTGAAGTAGGCCAGCTTCTATGCTGTTTATCGGGTGTCATGTGTCACGTGAATGGCCGGGAGTCATCCAACCGAACTCTCCGTAAATAATCCCCAATTCTCCGAACATAAAATTTCTATAATTTTATTGTTTCTGTCCTTACAAGGAACATTGCGTACCGAGTGAAAGGGATCACGTGGGTTAGGAAGATTTTTCCTTCAATCTTGACCGAATGCGCAAAAGCTTATTAAAAAAACAACAGCCAGTGAACTCACTCTCTCCTATCCACCCTCAACTCGTAATTGGATCGCACGTGATCTACGATAAATGACGCCGTGAAACTATCATCGATGAATTCCAAATGCGTAGTTCCCAGCGCTGTTAGCGATATCTTCTGTAGGATCTCCTGGAAGGGCGTGGAAGCAAATTAGGATTGGGCAACACCGTAAGAGACAATAATGGAAAAAAGCCAAATAGAAAAATTTCAGGCAATGGCGCATCATAGCATCCAGATGACGTAATCAACCACAGCTTATCGGGATTAAATACCAGATGGCTCAACTGGAAACACATGGTATGGACCGTCAAAAATTATTTATGCGAAATAAGGTCCCTGTTTTGAAATTTTAATCCATTTAAAAGATGAAGGAAGTTGGATGGTATGGCCATGAGCTTCAGTGGGTGGAGAAAGTCTAAGAGAAGGCTTAGAGTAGATCTTCCCAACACATTACGAGTGCGAACACAGGACTGTATGGTGTGAATGTAAGTGTTTGAATAAAATACATTAACGCAGAGACAAGAGATATAAAAATTCCGAGCAATACTTACATCCTGTAAGGCCATGGGTAGAGAGAATTGGAGAGAAAATGAAGCATTATCAGTAAAGAAAAAAAGCATTTTTATGAAAAGACAACCACACGTACGCAAATATGAATCGTTCTAGAAATATGATAGGTATCGAACATTGGAAGATATGATCTTTTAGTAGAAAAAAAGTCTAAACTAAAACCTTTACAATAAACAATAAAGCTAATGAAGTGCACAGAAAAATTAGAAAATAAACCAGGAATAAGCTCTTATAAAAATTTTTTTTTTTAAATCCAGCCTTTATATTTAGATTACAGGGGATGAGCAACGTTTATATATGACACAAAGCAAAAAAACTCAGTGACCCCGAAAAACCAAAAGTGACGTATTAAAAAAGTCACTATATTTATTAAATTTTCAGTGAATGGTAAGCCCCCTATGTTTCAAAATGCCACCCCTATGCTTTTAAATGCCTACCCCTATGTTAAAAATGCCACGAAACACGAAAATCGACCATTTGGAACTTCTTAGATCAAAAACATGTTTTGGGGGGCTATAGGTTGACTGGGGGGTGGTTAAAGGGGGGTTGGAGAGAAAAAGTTATATTTTCATGTATTGTCATCGGAAATGAAGAAGTGTGCAAAATTTCAGCGTTTTTGCTTCACAGGAAGTGAGTCAAATTTCAGTTACAAGATTTGTACCAGACAAACAGACAGGTTGGTGAGTTGATATAAAGACTGTAAAAAAGCGCTCAATGGCCGGAGATAGCGGCAAATTTGTGAGGAGGGTTTACCGCTAGATGATTTTACACACTTACAAACAATACCTGTCATCAAAAATACAAATTAAAAGGAATTTTTTATAAAAAAAAACGTTTTTATCGCCAACTAAAAAGGAATACAGTAATTTTTATGAGCCTGACAAAGTGTAAATAAATTGTTTATATAAAACGAACAACGTTGAGCACATCTTCCCTTATAACTCTCAATTTATACTTAACATAAATTAAATTTAATACACTGTAGCATTTTTTTGAGTTAATCTCGATATTTAATTTCAAATTCTGAACAGCAATCAAGATACAGTTAAAATCACAATAAAAGCGGTAGAGTATTGCATTATTATCTGGTTCTGAGTTATACTGAAAATTTCAGCTTCATAGGTTATCGGAAATTGGGTTAAAATTGAGTTGCAAGATTTGACCTCGACAAGATAACAAACAAAAAAGCGAGTTCATAAAAATGTTATACAATGGGGTATTCAAAGCACTTTTACTATCCATAGATTCAATGTAGAGAGATTTCACCAGCATCACAACTATTCGAAAGGATATTGATGCTAAGTTATTGACAAAGATGAGTGCAAAAGTAAACCTATTCATTTTTTTATCCTTTGTACGATGGGGCTTGGCTATCCTCCAAAACCCGATATGGATCGTTGATTTCTATGTGGTTATGGACTATAGACCTCACATGTGGCTATTATTTACTGAACACATAAACAGAAAGTCATTTCCAGAACCATGAAGCTACCCTTGCCCCAAGGAAAGCTGAGAGAAATCACTTCGAAGGTACAAGCATGACTGTAGTAGGGGCATATTGAGAGTTTCCCCATCACTTCCGAAATGATACGATTAGGGAAAATGTTCTCGCTCTCATTCACGAAAAATAAAATACTTCTCTATTACTAACCTTCCAAGGGTGAAGTCTCCGTTAATAAATGACAAAACAGGCCATAATGAATAATTCCCTGGAGTCATGCTACACTAAATTGCAATAAATTACTACATTGCGAGCGTCAATATATTAGCTGTAATGCAAATGTGACCTTGAGTCACATTAGCGCTGTTATAATTAAGTGCACTTAACGTTAAAATGTTGTGAAACTTCGTTGGAAAAATCGAAACATTACGAGTAATCGCCATTGGTATTTCAATCTAAATAATAAGAGGTACTTTGTATGAGGGTTAATCAACGTTTTAAGCAGCAGTCGGCTTTTATAAATGTTCAAATAAAGTTTACATGCACTCAGGAACAAAAATAATACTTTTGGAGGCATAGGCAACAGAATTGAGGCATTTGGTGTCGTTATGAATAAAATAGTACGGCTGATGTAAAGAACAGTGCCTGTGGACCACGAAAAACTTTATTCTAGTGATTCATAATGATCACACTGTAATGAACTGTACTCCAGAAATTAATGGCACCATTGAGATTGTAGATAAAAAAGAAATGCAAAGCTTGAATTACAGAGAATGAAAATAACTTTTAATTCAAGGAAATGAAATTAACTTCATGTAAGCAGGCCCTGCATAAGGATACTGTCAAGCCAAGTGCATCGATAAAATAGCCAGCGACGAGTAAAGGAGAAGAGCCAGAGAACGAATTACTTTCGCCAACAGTAATTATCATGCTTTTGTATCGAAGAGCGTGACTAAGAGAGTCAATAACATAAGTTTTGATGAAAAAACCAATGACACAAGGAAGTTCTGAGTGAGCTACTATCAGTCGCGGATACAAATTAGGGGGCACACGCTCCCCTCCCCCCCCTTGGGAAGCCTCCTGCTTTGCGGAACCTTGCAGAACCACAATTGTAACTTTTTTATATCATCAGATGGCATAGCAATATTTACACTAAGTTTTATTATGACCCTACGCGTTTCGTAGCTACGTACAACATTATCAAGCGTAATGTTGTTTTTAACGACGAAACGCGTAGTGTCATAATAAAACTCAGTGGAAATATTGAAAAGTCTAATTTTACTAATATTAAGAACTTACACCACATCGAATATACAAGATGACATTGTCTTATATATGTGTATAATTACATTAAATTAAACTTTTTTAAACTTCGCATGTGGCCTCATTATTTTTTATCATGATAAAAGTAAAGGTAGCTCAAGATATCATTTCCTCCCCCCCCCCCCCCAGAGTTTTTTCTCCATCCGCCACTGGTTATTATAAGCTATATATGTGTAATTTAAACGAATGACGAGAAAAATTTGATGCTTCAAGTACAGAGATTAACAGAAAAAATAGTTCCACATAATCTCAGGAAAAATTAACATTACGATAAATATGAAAATTTGCACAAACTAAGTAAATGGTTACATGAAACCTTGTTTCATCACACTTCTAGGAAGATGTAATGATAAATGAGAATGGAATGCCTGAAGATTTGACATGAGACCTTATAATGGACTAAGATCTCGCTTTTTTCGGTTAGAGACTCAGGAGAAATATAATATTTCAGGGAACAATGGCTGTCCTTGGGGTAAAATTGCTTGGAAGATTGAGGATTCCGACTGAGAAAATAAAATATCATTCAATCGGTTCCCAAGGGCATGGAAAGGAAAACAAGATAAATCCGTCAAATAGGACTGTGATATGGAAAGAAAAATGTACCACGATGGTTCTCGGGGAAAGGAAGCTGAATCGATGAATAAAATAATCGCCTGTATCAAACTACTAGTGAAAGGATTTTGAAAGCAGAAGTATTTTTTCAAGTGACCCTCGGCGAGTAGCAGAGTGAAGACATATTAGTAGATTATACGAAAGAGGCTCTTGCATAAATACTATTCTCTAACTTAATGCTACCACGTATATAGTAAATCTAAAGGATTAATGTAAACGGATAAAGGTAGTTCATCAGTCTAATGAAGTCTTAACACAATCCTAATTAGGCATATACCATGTAAATATAAGAAACAATAGCAATTGCACACGAGCAGAAGTTAATTATATCTTTCACTTAAGGAAAACCTTAAGAAAAAATTTCGCACGGTACCGTACTTTTTATGTATATACCTATTCCTCGAGATAAGCAAACGATATGCATCCATATGAAATTCCATAAAACAGCAAAGTCGGTGTACTAGCAATACGTATTTTGAGAAAAGGATTACAGGAATAACTGCGGATAAAGGATGAACTCAGTGAAACAAGTACGGGTAAATTAAAGAAATAGGTGAGAACTTTGGTCATATTCGCTTGAGGAAAGTAGAGATAAAGACTGAGGAAGAAGAGATTTCTATTACTGGATACAGTTAATATGAAGTATCCGCCCAAAAGAAGGAGGTTCCATCTTTTCGTCATGATATCTGCAAAAAAGCTCACGATGACGAAAAAAAACTCTTTGGGAGGTTTTCTTTGGAGAAGACCTCTCAGAAATGGATCCATTAGGTACGTCCTATTTCCGTTAGGTTCGTCGTCCACATTATCGCCCACTAGGAACTGACCTCGACTCAAGATACCCTATAAGCGTTCCCGCCTCCTCATAATTTACCTCATTCGCAACTTTAACGGAAACTCATCGTCCAACGTTTGCCAAATCTACATGAAAAAATACCCATTCTCCAGAGGAAGTGGTGAAAATTTTGACTGCTTTAGACGGAAAAAAGCTACGGGTTAATTTGAATACGGCGTCAGTTACACATCGAGTCATGCCACATCGAGAATGTGACTGGAGTCTCAAGGAGACGAAAAAATGTTTCGTCGGCTGAACTGGACCACGGTTGGGAGGATTCCTATTGCGATCTTGACTCCTCCATCTCAATAAAGGATCCCAAACCATCCGCTTCAAGGATACATCGCCGTAACGGAAGAATGTGTTCCAAAGGAATGAATTCGCTTAAGTAATGAAAGTGAACGAATATGGCAGTAGGCACTGTGTCGATCTATTTGCAGGAGCGGTTGCATTACTTCAGTTTGTATTGGCTGTTCAAAAATAATTGTCATAACACATCCTCATATTTCCTTGATAAACGAAGTAGTCAGGGGATGTAATTAATCCACTTTCGAAGTAAATATTTTCAATATTGCAATAACGGAGAAGAAAGCGTACCAGTTTTCGCAGCACTTAATTCAGCCTAAATTCTTGGACGCTATGTAGTTTTACATTAATAAAAAGAATGTGCACTCAATTTTCCGTCACCAACGCAAATCGGTTCGACGATCACCCAGCTACTAGGCATGCCAGATAAGAAGATAATGCGTAATTTTTTTTTCTCATAATCAAAAATATTTTATTTCGGCGTGTTAATGTGTTAAAAAAAGACGAGGTAAACTAGAGAGAGATACTGGAAAAAAATTAAGCAGTCATAAAATATGTCATTAATTTCCGAGGAATTCATTAATTAAAGTGGGCGTAACATTTTAACTGCGCATACAATGCGTAACGTTACCGTCAAATGTAGTTTTATAAAGTTTCTCTAATATTTGTTTATGCCATGATTCAAGCTTATTTAACTTATTTATTGCTACACCTCCGAAACGAGCACTAGTGGGCCTTTACGTCGAGTTTTTCATAAAATTCAACACGTAGACGAACAGCCATGCCCTGAATAGTCCCAGGAGGGACTCGAACCCGCAACCTTCCGTTCGGCAGGCGAAGACTTTACCCCTCCACCTCCGGAGTAGGCGAATTTACCCGAAAATAGCATTTACGAATTTAAAAATGTCAGATACACGGCGGAATTGAAAGCGTAGCCTAAAAAAAGGAACAAGTCATTGAACTCGCTAATTTTGGTGTACGAGACGGGAAGAGACTATAGCACTTGGGCAAAGAGGAGGTGAAACTGCCCATCACTAATCCTTGCGACCCCTCAATCCCTGGGATGTTGTGCGATTCGGTCATCCACCCGGGGACCGCGTCCCGCCGGCGCCAAAGCGTCCATTACTCCGCGCAAGAGTGCGTTCGGTCAGGGAGGTTTGATGACGCGTGTCGCCCACGACGGGCCCGCAACTGTGTCCAAGAACCGAAACCGCCCCAAAAAGGGTTCATCGCTGGTAATAACGACCGTGTGCTGGGCATCCGACGGGCACTGGAGCGAAGACATTGAGCGGCGAAGGGCGGATCACAACACAAAATTCGGATGACAGTGCAAAAATAAGATCAAGGAAGTATCCTCGGACTTCCACTGTAAATGCCTTCGGAATAAATGAAGCTTGTCTAGCGTCTAAATATTGCTTCATTTGGAGAAACTTTGTCGTAATTTTCCGAATTCCGTTATGAGAGCATTCTTATGTACAGCATAATTTGGATGACAGTGCAAAAATAAGACCAAGGATATCATCTGCCGTTGTAAAAGACATCGGGATACATGAAGCATTGAAGACTGTTTGAAAACTAAATTATACTTCATTTTCGGAAACTTGGTCGTACTTAGGCGAATCTCGTTCAGAGATTATTCGCCTTTGACCCGTTCAACCTGTTTCACTTAATTTTCAAAGAAACATATGCCTACGTTGTTTCACTTGAATTTTTAGGCCGTATAACAAAATACACGAATAAAAAATTCAGTAGTTTGAATTTAACGAAAAGAAGAAATTTCCACGCCTTAGACAACGGGTTTTTCCATTTTTTTTATGAGGTTTTAGGGAATTTATAGCATATTACAAAGGAAGCAAGGGGACTATTCATCATAAAATAACAAGGGGCAGGTAAGATAAGGGTACATCTATAGTTTGACGAAAATGATTTTTTGGACCGAAACATTCTCACATGATCTGTACTTAAATCCGTCCGTGACCCCTGTAAGGTCTCAGAAGAGTTAAAAAGCGAGATATGGTTTGTTTATCAGCATTTTTAAAAGGATTACCTTCTAGTTCCCAAACCTCCCATCACTTTGAACTGCAACACTATGCTTGTTTATCTATAGCTTGTCCTTTTTCAGTAAGGGATATTCTTAGAAAGTGTATCAAAAATGTGATTCCTCAGAGAAAAAATGACAATTTGCCTTTTTTGGAATCATGAAATAGACGAGGGAAATTGAGAAATAGGAAAACGAGGGAGATATAGAAGACATCTCCCACAAAACTGTCATGACTACAGAAATCTTCTTTTCCATCAGAACCTTCTTCCTAGATGCTCCAATTCCAGCGCATCGGTTCGGGCGTTGGGTAGGGGAAGTAGGAGGATCTGTCGAGTTGCGGGAATGGATGAGGGTGATGTGGATGAAAGGCTTTATGAGAAAGTGCTACCATAACGACGAGACGTAACCCTGCCTGGGGGCCGACTGGGAATCTCTCAGACAACAATGCGGATGGGAGGAAAAGACTTAGGGCGGGAGACATCATCGAATCTGAACGATCTTGTCGCAAGTTAATCGTCCGGACGAAAAACTCTCGAAAAGAATGCCTTCATTAATTTTCTTCGTCGAGGACCCGGCCGGTGGCATTGGAAGACATCCGTTTGATTGAAGATCCTCGGAATTCAACGGTGGCAGTAGATATAAAAAAAGTCGAAGTTGGACGCGAGGGTAAAATTTTTCCCATGAGATCGCGAGTGGAAAAAAAACAGAATGATGAAATGGAGGCCAAACGAAATCTATCACTCGCTATTCACGGGGCGATGTTTTTCTTCCGGATAATGCCTCGACGGCCTTCACATTTTTCAAAAATTGTATGCATTTTTATCAATCATATCATTCATCTGGAATGACAAATGCATAGAAAACGAGGTATGTTATGGTGTTTGGAGGAGGCGACCGACAGCTGAGGTCATTTGCGCCATGAGGGAAGGGTGTAGAAGGAAGGGTGGAGAGAAACCCGGTGGCGGCGTTTGCCTGCTCTTAACGAAAGGCGCCAAGGGGACCACGGCTTAACGTCCCATCCGACGGACGGAGTGTTGCGCTTGAAATGTCCTCCACACAACATTCAAGCAGGGATCGGGCAGTCTCTGAAAATTCTCTGCCACTGCCGGGATTTGAACCCGAGCCCGCCGGGTGGGAAGCCAACACACTAGCCATCACTCTAGCCATCACACCAACACGATCCTCCATAGAAAACGATCCGATAGTTTTAGCGATAACACCATTCTTCATTTTTTAGATATTGAGGTTACTTAGGTAATTCTAAAAGGGCTGCAGGTAACAACGTTTACCTAATGTAGTTATTCCAAGTGATCTGAGACCTGAAGCAAAAAAAGAGATCTAAAGAAATATCTGACCCTGAAATGCCTCTCATGATCTCTCGGCATATATAACTCTTTTCCACTGAAAAAGAGATCATATAACAGACACTTCAATCAGTTTTCGTGGTATATACTGTTTTAATCCTCTTCCGAATGCTAGTTGTACCAATATCGGGGTGATATCGATAACTCGATCGGCTTCTAAATAACGCAAACAAAGAGAACTATACTGTGCACCGGAATCACAATCAAAGTCATAAGTTGATAAGTGTACGTCATCACCAAGACGCCGGTTAAATATTGGAAAAAAATTAATCCTTACTGCAATTATTTCGAGTAACTTGGAATACGACCGCAATAATAAAAATATTGAATGAAATAGATTAGAAGACTACAAATTGCATATTTTCTTCGTAGCAACACATTGTGAGCTAAGTTTATCCCTAATGGAAGAATGCAATCTCCTATACGTACTTTGATTTTTGTTGGCCAGAAAATATAGGGTTAAAAATATCATTTTGGTGTCATAATTCCGTATGGACGAGTCAACTGCATTATGAGAAGAATATACAACTATTGCAGCCAATATGCCAAGCATATCATAAGTGTAACCCGATCGCTCTTTCATTTGAGTTTAATGCATGACGATACGAAGAAAGCGCTAAATAAAATATAGAAGTTATATAGATTAATTTATTATCATGATAAAATATTTTTCTCCCCGTGGAAAATCGTAAATAAGTTAAAAGTTATAACATATTATACAACCTTCATGGTCGCTATTTCGGCTTACAATTTCCGCAAACGTAGCGAAAAAATTCGGAGAGCCAAAAGCTAATGGATGGCGCTTCTATCGGAATTTCTTAGGCATATTTTTATGAGACTCTTAAAAGCGAAACCTGAATTCCGGAATCATAAATTTAGGTGAAACCAGTCCTTATGTCATTCAAAACGATAGGCTGGTACATAGTAGATTTTTTTAAGAAAACATCAAAAGCAGTCACCATAAACCAATTATTTTTTTGCAAAAGAATAATTAATTACGTCTGAGTGAGTGATAGCCGTTTAAGCTATCAGACTAACAAGCCATTTACAATCTGAAAAATAGGTGAACATATTGCTTCATTGAATTTTCAACTTAATTCACAGCACTAACGAGATTCTATCGCCATAATAGATTATGTAGTCACCAAAAAAAGACCACTTCCACCACGGTTAATGGCGAAAGACACACTGAACGATATACAGCTGCCTAGTGGCGCCGCCAAATAAAATGCGCGCGAAACGGCAAAAGATATAACGTTTAACCACAATGTTCTTGGTCCTCCTTTAGTGGAGTTTAAGGAATTTTCAATGGCACTGAGCGACGTTTCCCTCTAAGCTTTCATTTTCCACACGCTAACACACTCTAGAAGAATGTTCGTCTTTTGGGAATTAAAAATTTTCTGGTTCGCTCCCGCCAAAAATCATCTCGCCAGTGCGAACGGGGCCAAACGTCTGGGTCACCGGTGAAAGGACGCTAGGGGCGAGGAAGGCTGACCATCAATTATGCGAGGAAATATAAGGTGGGATTTGCATGCAAATCGGATAAGTTGTGTAACCTTTCCCTGGGAACACATTCCCTTCCTCTAGAGCGGGCTGTTTCCGAAAAGGTGGCGATGGACAGGGAGAGAGATTTAAGGACCGAGTATAACGGGTGAGGGCAAAGGTCACGAAGGGTGACATATGAACGGTGTCATTGATTACATTGTAATGTGATGTGCTACGTGGTTAGACCTCCTACGGCGATGTTATCTTTCGAGGTAGCGGGAGGCGATCCATGCCCCAGCTGGCCTGTTAAGAATAAGAGGTCGTTCCGCGAATGAAGTGCGATTTCTTCAATATTTCCGTAAATACTTTCAGGCGAAAATGAAACTTAGGTTTTTTTGTATTGGTAATATTAATATTAACCATATTTTATATTGATTATTATTACATCCATTATTAATAAGTTTTTTCTTCCATAGCATTTTTTATGATTTAGGCGACGAACAGGTTACACCAATCACTCTCGTCTTCTAATTCCGAGTTCAAAAATTTTCTGACTATTAGACATGTTTTTAAAATTGCTACCTTTTGCATGGTAAGGAACAAGTTTTTTGGTTATCCGATATTTATGAGACCTTCATTCATTGATTGAGGAACTACACCTGTGGCAGAGATAATAATTGGCATTACCTATGTGTACTTTCTCCGATTTTCATAATCTCTTAATTTCCCCTTAAGGTTCTTAATATTATTATTATTGTAAAGTTATTACAAGTTGGCTATTGGCCAGGTGGTAACAATAAGTTAATGAAAAAACATCCCTAGAATAAATTTAAATCAGTAAAATCAATAATTTTAATTAACATCAAAATAAGTTTTCCAAAATATTTTTTGCACCAATTCTAAAAAAATCTTTAATTTACTAGGAAAGGCCTGAAACAGTTCTGCAAGGAGTCCATTCCAATCATCAATCATCCTGCTAATATGTGAAAACATTTTTACGTTGGTCATTTTTGGCCGACATTTCACCTTGTATTGATGATCATTCCTATCTATCTAGTTGGGGTTTTCAATCTTAAGTCGCAGTTCCCCGATGCTTTTTCCCCCGCAAGTGTGCGGAAGATTGCGCAAAGCCTATTTATTTCTCTTCTCCGTCCTAGTGAGTCCCATCGCAGTACTTGCAGCATTTTAGTGACACACTAAGTCATTTTATGCTTCTCCATTACATGCCTTGCTGCCGTTCTCTGCACCTTCTCAATGGATTTCGTTTGTCCCGCGTAAAAGGTCTAGGAAAATTTAGTAAATCTGGAGAGTGGTCCCCAAATGACGCCGAAGGTATTCCCAACCTTTATACTACAGCGCTTCGACCATGATGTGGAAGCCAACACTTAACGTTCCGACGGCCAATTTATTGAAATCCTCGCCAATTATGTCGGACACCAGGGGGGCTTCTTCGCATCTCGTAACTCAGAAGTTATGTACGCTCCGATGCGTTAAAAACTAAATTTAAGGACGTTCGCCCGTCGGGGTCTGTGTTGGCACGTAATTACGTGCATTAAACTTATGATACCCAAGAGTTTGTGGGACGAACTCAATGGATAACAAGCAGCAAAGGATATAATACACATACGAGCCTTAAAAGAAAAAGTAAACATGCGTTAAATGCTAAATCTATTCCACTAAAAAGCAGCGGAAACCCTGATTACATAAAATTTGCGTAATAAATAAAATTGTAAACTTAAATTTCTTATTCCGTGAAACATGAGCAGAATAATGAAAATTAATAATGAAAGAACCTACATAATTAGTTTCTGTAGTGTGTACCCAAAAAAAATTCGATACTATTCATTCTGATTTACAATTCATAGTCATAGCTTCCAATTTTGATAGCTGTTCTTGAGTGCCACTATGAAGCAAAGTGTGACTTGCAAAAGCTTTAATATTGACCAGAAGATACAAATGCGAGAAATTGCACGTTCAGCAATAGGTCTTCCAAAGAAACCATACATCACCATAGTGAATCGGAGGTGCCGCAAAACATTCTCCATTTAAAAAAAACTATAGCTAGTAAGACTAGAGTATACAAATGTTCTTGAGCGCGACTATGAAGCGAAGTGTGGGATGCAAAAACTGTAATACTGACCAGAAGATACAAGTGTGAGAAACTGCAGTCCAGCGATAGGTCTTCCAACAAGAAATCACCGTCGCTTAAGGGGGCAGGGACAAGGTCATGGGTTCGAAAATGGACGCAAGAAATATGCCACCAACCATGCCAAGTTTTTTCCACCCTCGCATCAGGGTAACGCCAACCATTAGGCACTGAAG
This sequence comes from Ischnura elegans, assembly GCF_921293095.1. Taxonomy (NCBI): domain Eukaryota; kingdom Metazoa; phylum Arthropoda; class Insecta; order Odonata; family Coenagrionidae; genus Ischnura; species Ischnura elegans. Next base: position 84,792,240 of record NC_060255.1, on the reverse strand, counting down.
GTCAGGTTTTTATGCGGGGCATTGAGTAGCTGTTCTCTCACGGTGATAAGACCACGAAGCGCCAGGAATCGGCTAGACTCAGCGGGCCCTGGATATGATACCACCCTATTGCACCATCTCTATAGTTATTTTCCCCTTACTCCTCGCACCAACTTATGAATGCTATGAAATAAATGGTTTATGAGGTTACTTTGTGGAATCGCGGCATGATAGATCAAAAAGTACATATTTTTTTGTATTCCACATAACATTTATTAAAAGACTCAACCGGTTTCGACATTTTTAGGTCATTATGAAAAGGTGAAGAGAAGACGAGAACATCTTGACAATGACTTGAAAAATTCGAAACCGGTTGAGTCTTTTAATAAATATTGTGTGGAGTACAACAAAGTTTACTTTTTAATCTATTAGGAAGACTACCATTCTTTGTTTGCTACTTGATAATACTGCTGAATATAATTTATTGCGTAGTTGTCTACGTTTTGCTTACTATTTGTTAATTGTTTTCTTTGTTATCATAATTCCTTTTTAATTAGCCTTGTTCTATTTTGGACTGCATTAAAGAAATAAATGAACATTACTACCGTAGATGCAAACTGAGGGACAGAATGCAATACGGCGGCGGTATATGCGTACATATAGTCAGTACACCGTAGGGTAGCGCACGAGCCCGCCAGCTACCTGAGTTGGTCCACGGTCCACGAGCGCCGGGGGGAGGAAAGGGCCGACCATCAAAACTATGGGACCAACTCAGGTAGCCGGCGTGCCCGTGCGCCACCCTACGGTATACAGACTATAGAATATCGATGTAATGCGGGAGAAACGGGATGTAATGCTGCGAGTAAAAATCGGGCTAAAGAGGAAGCGTCACTCTGGTTCGACCGAACTTTGCGTTTTTCCCAATTTTTGGGGCACATCTTCGTTACCCTGTATCTCAAGAATGAAAATTTCACCCAGAAAAAATATTGATGTAAAAATTTATAATATAAAAAAATATTTTTTGGTGTAAAATATTGATGGGATTTAAGTGAAAGGTAAATTCATTGAAAATCATTGGCGGCAATATTCTTTGAATAAGGTAATAACGTGTCAACAGACATTTCCAATCCTTTAAAGCCGAGGCGATTATGCCGAAAGTGGAAAGTAGCCAAAAACGTACATAATATTTAGCAATGAAATAATTTTAACCAATCACTTGTCTTCAATTCATGACTCATCGAAGGCTGAAAAAAACAACCTTAGTAGTATTTTCATCTGTTCGTTATCAAAAGCTTTACCCTGGAATTATCCATAGCATTCAGTGGGGACTCAGGGAACTAGCAGGTTGTAAATCTGAACATAAATCCATTTCATTGTCGATGGATTTGGCTTGTGCAACCTATACAAGAAATTAACAATTGAAATGACACTTACACCCTTATTAATCACACGCTTCAGTTATAAAACGTGTTCTCAGCTAAATTTTAAGCATTCATTTCTGTCACTATCAGACCACCACCAGCTTGTAACACCAAGTAGACGTTCCACTGAATTCTCATGATTCTTCAATCCCTCAACACTATAACGAGATGACTGACAAGCTTTTCTACTTAGAATGGGATTACTACCGTCTTCGAAATAGCAACGGCTTAAGGTAGGCTGCATTAGGTCGTGCCACGCGACCAACACGTTAATCTCGAGAGCTAACGTCAACCGTGCGTCAACGAAACAATATTTTTTCCTCTCTATAAGTCTCGACTTCCTCCATCTCTCTCAGATCTCTCCTTTGACTTCGCAGCAATGATCCCCATCTTTCGAGCAGACATTATCCTTGCTTCCATAAAACGATTCCTTACCCCTCTGCGAAAAATAAGACGATTGGCTAGCTTTTATTTCTTTCGCCGATGCAGTAAATTCCCGGTTGCATTGGCGATAAATATTCAAGTCAGGGTATGATACCCACGGCCCTGGATGGTAAACGTCTTCCCAGGTTTAATTTACGCTCCTCCCACCATCATCGTTTTTCTCGAATGCCACTTACCACCTGCGTGGATCGCAGATCCCTATGATGCATGCGTGTTTTGATCAGCTCGGCATCCGTGTCAACGCAAACCAATGCATATAAATCTAATTGAAGGTGTACAACAAGGATCTGCAATCACTAAGGAACTCGCGCTTGGTATTGTATTATATCTGTCTGTTGCGAATACGTTGCTTTCTGTAGACTGTATGCTACCTATGGAATTAATTTTGAACACGCAGTCGTTCAAGTTGTGCCTTTAGCTATTTGGCTGCACTTGGATACACACTTATTTCTATCCACATTCTAAGAAACAGATTAATGCTCATGTCGCCAAGTGACGTCCACGTCAATAATGCATTTGTAGAGAATAATTGACTCCTAAAAATGCTAAAAATTGACAAATTGGTTTCAGTGCATTTTTATCAGAAGAGAAGTTAAGAATACAACTTTTGGTGTTAAGAAGATGCACCTAAATTGAAAAGAGTGTATCTTCGATGAATATGTGATCTTCTAATAATTAATTAATAATTCATACCATTTTGTCTATTCATTGGCTATTGAATAAAATACCTAACTGACAGATCAGCATTATACAATAATGAATATATCAGAAAATTTCGAGCATAACTTATAATAATATTTTTTTCTTTTCAGGTAAGCATTTTATCGGATTGGTGAATGGGCAACTCATGCAAAGTCAAAGGGTGAGTGTTTCTAATCAAGATTACGAATTTGTAACAACAGTGGACTTAAAAACTAGTTCTTATCAACCTCCGAAGCAAATTTTAACACAGAGACATTTAATTTAAGACAGTGGCGGATCTAAGGGGGGGGGGCTAAGGGGGCTATAGTTCCCCTTGGGTACCCAATTTACACTAGATAGAATGGTGATTTTTTTTCCAACCCCACTACTGCTGGAATTTCAATCCCCACTGAGCCTCCCTTGTCCCTATCCTGGATCCGCCACTGCACAGACGATACTAAATTTTGCCCTTACGACAGTATTCCAATGCTGCATATGTTAGCATAACCCTAAACCAGTCATATTTCAATAAATATAGTAGATAACTAATTGTAAGTTCACGAAACAGCAACCATAAATTAACTACAGCTGTGGAATTAGTCTCAATTAGGAGACGATGAATAGAGGCCAAAGATGAATAAATACATCCCAAAATGAAAATTTCCATTCACTGCTAGTTAAATTCAACTCACTCCATAAGTCATTGCAAAAGCCACAGGAAATCCAGAGAAAGCGAGAAGGTGTCTACTGCCGTAGAGATATCAATTAAATAACTTGTTTCTGCTTCACAATTGTTTTGCATAAAACACTGTGCATACAGCAAACAACTGCTACCAACGACGGTTTGGTAGAACTCCATGGTTTGGACATTATAGCTATCAAATACCTAAGGTAATCAATGAATTGATAATCAAGAGGCTGGCCAAATATAAAATGCGTAAGGTGATCCGAATCATGCTAAGAGATCATATGAATGTCGAAAGTCCTGTAATTCATTGTTGTTGAGAGATTGTGGTGACAGTCTCTGGCATTTCGCTTAAAATGGTCATTTTCCTATAAGAGATTCCCCAAGCAGCGCGTCATTCAGAGAGCAGCGATGTTTTTAGTGGAAACGAAAGCTGAGAAAACATTCCAATTATATCTTTACTCATCAAATTTATTGAAAAACTAACAAACACATTACAAAATTTACGACACATAACTTATCAGTAATACCTCAAAATAACTCCTAATAGATAACATAACATCTCATAATAGATATCACAAAACTCTAAATATTCCACACGGATATTTCATACAAAATTTATAGGAAAATTCTAATACGTAGCACTATGTTAGTAATCGATACCCATTCGCAGCTGACTATCGAGCAGGTTTTGCAACAGCAAATGAGTTCGCAATTCAAATACTATGCTGGCCCGGAATTTCGCAATCACTCCAGTTGCTTAGCGGGATTGAATCGATGAAGACACGCAGCCACGAAATGGAGCAACGTATACCAAATATTATGCGAGAAAAATTTACACCTCGGAAAGTGATACTTATCTGAAACCGGTCTCCACATTACGGAACCAGACAACCATCTACCGGAGCCATAATTTCGATGTCATCCAGTCCACAGCGGATGCTTTTATACTTTTTGTTCGTGCAAACTCACGTCGACGAGCCACTGTCGGTGCATACATTAGTGGTGGTCTCGTCGCAAGGCTAATTTCCCCGCCGCTTAATACACCTCTTTGGGGAAATCACCAGCAACACATAACTCGATGGACGCAGTGCATGCACGTGGCACGAAGAAAATCAGCGCCAGTGATGTAAGATTCTAAAATACACTCGTAAATTGGAGTCTCGATATCGAAAGACTATTAAATCAGACATGAAGTCCCTAACATATGCTCAAAATATCCTTCTTATGCATCATGTGAAGCTCTGGAATGACGCGATATGGCTGATGGCTTCAAGCTTAGCAGTGTGAAACCTTTCCATTACGGAAATTATTAATTATTCAAGGTTTGAACATGGGCCTTTTTTTAATACTGGTGTGGACCCTTTTCAGCACCATTTGCAGCCTGAATTCATTATACTACTAGCCATGAAACGTTTGTTCCACTCATTAACGAGTTCTTTAATTAAATGCATTTGCATCTCAAGACAGGCAGCAGTCAATGGATAGGCTGAAAAGATGCCACTGAAACAACGATGCAACTCAATTGAAATAGAACGAAAAAGTCAATGTTAACACCAACTCCGCTATTTTAATCAATTCAAAAGAGTATGCAAATTTTCCTGGACCACCCAAGGCAGGCAAATATTATAATAACACTTGAACATACTCGCTGTCGGGTGGAGGAGCGAATAGGGAATATTTTCACGGCTAGTATTCCGATGGCAAACTCCCTGTCACAATAAACGAGCAGTATTACCTTATGTAGATGTGAAGCATTCACATTTCAATCTCCCGCTTTAGTGCGCAGGAACATACAAAGAATATTCACTCTGTATATGTCAATTGAGACAGTTGGTATCTTATTACAGATGGAACAACTTTGTCCTCAGATTTAAGCGCAAGAAATTTTCAAGTCAAGACGACCAATTCCAGTTCTACTCGAGGAGGTAGAATCGCGACTAAATAGTTCAATGCCAACGAGCAATTTTCGCATGTTTTATTTAAAATATTTCCATTTTATTGAAGTGAAAACTGTAATAGTTCACATATAATGTAAACAACAAAGTGTCTCTATTTTTAAAAGTAATGCATTTCAAAATCGATATGCCCACCGCATTTTTGTGTAACAAACATTACTTTTCTCCAATTGCCGCATTCCTTTGTTTTCAGTTCAAAAAGTAAGTTGATATCCCTAGGATTTATTTTTATCTTGATTTTATGGTGCAATTACGAACTTGATAGCACTTCTGTGTCACAATATGACTTTTCAATTAATATTGTGATCAGCACATTTCTAATTGCTATGAGGATAAAAATGCTGGCTTAGAATGGCAATTAGCACAAAATATGGGATGGAACGCCATATTCTACTATCGGCAGTGAATATATCACAAAAAAATTAAAGACAGTATTCTGGAAATTGAATGAAACGATATTTCCTTCCAGTAGATTCCCTAATAGTCCCAAATACACCTTCGGTGCCAATCGTAAACAGCCTACAATTCAGTGTCTTCTTTCTTTGGTCAATGCAATAGCACTGGCAAATCGAAAACACAGGTCACTTCACCTTGGACACAGGTAAAATTGGCATTAAAAAGAAAATTGCAGAACTAATTAGAATACAAGTCAAGGACATGATATGATGGTACACACCCACCTATGAAGAAATTTTATTTATTTATTAAGTTCACTTCATAGTGATTACTAAAACGGAACCAATCTTGTCAGCCAATAATTACAATTTGTTGATTAAATATTCTCACCTGAGTTTTAACAGAAATGAACTAGCTCTTTCTGAAATAAGCCGCTAGGCAAACATCAGCCACCTTTTAAAACTAAAACATTCTCCGGTAGTATTTAGCTGTAAAATTTCACTGAACTTCGGAACAGTTTAGCCCGATATAATTTTACAATAAGCGGAGAGGCTATTTACTGAAATTTCTTTAAACTATGCACAGCAATTAGGTAAGAAGATCCACAGTGACAAGCTTTAAGGCTGCTTTATTTCGTGCCTACTAGTAGATAAATATAAACTTGTGCTCTCATAGGTTTTTTCCGAAGAGAATATCCCTCCTCATACTGCGAGGTACGCTTTGAATCATTAAAATGGCTAAAACGAATAAATCATCACAAAAAATGGAACGTCGTCATGTCATCAAAGAACCGAGACATGATCTCGCCAGTCTCGAATCATATGAAACCAGTTGCTGGACGCGTCGGAGGTGACACCCAACGATTACCCATATCAGTTACCGCATGTTAATAAAATGACATCGAGCCGTTTTCGGTATAACTCATTGGATATGAATAAGTTGACAGCGAAAGGTTCGGCCCATTTGTCAATGGAGTTCTTACTGCCCCAGGGAGGGAAGAGAATGAAAGAAGCAGCTAGGGTGAATGCATCCACCGAAGAGCGTACACCATTACCAGCGAATTACGGAGTCATCGCGACTCCGTAATTCAAGACATAGATGAAAGAATCGAAATGAAGCTGTGGCAGATACAAGACAAGTCGATTAGATGGAATACTCTAATAATGAAATTATATGATTGCTCACAGTAATTTTAAGTTTCTGATTTTCACGGTGAACTTATCTATGACAATAAAAATATAAGTTAAAAATTAAAAGTGAAGGGACTTAACTCCTCATAAAACCTTAAAGACACGGGAAATTTAATGGGCCACAACATAAGCCTTGACATGATCCGATAAAAGCAAACTTCGAAGGGGCAAGAATATGGAAAAAGGGTAAAGAAAATTCCTAAAATGAGTTATATAGGACCAGTGGCGAGGGGTGCAAAAAAGAATAAATGCGCAAAATCAAAAAGGTTAGACGATAGGAGAGAGGAGTGAACAGATTTGTCAAACAAATCGTCGGATGTGACGATTGTGATGTTAAACAATATCAACTGAAAGAATCATCTATTTTATGTGAAATCATTATACAGGCTCACAAATATTTTGGACGTGGATATTCATCCGAAATCAGGTAGGTACGAAAAAATATTTCCGAGCCTCGGAATGTGCAAAAAGTACGGCACGATATTTTCATACATGACATAGTTTGAAACTCTTAAAATTAAGCACCACATTAGCTGCTAAGGAAACCTGCATTAATTTTGAAGACAAAAATATGGATTTGAATCAAACCATCACATTAAATTAAATTGCAGTACACTGACGAATCTCAAGTATCGCAGTTACAGCGTTCTGTTTATACGGCGTACTGCGTTAACGTTTTCCCGACGTCTCGCGAACTCGCTTTTTTTTAACTTAAACTCTAATGTTTTTGGAGCGCCTGAAGAAGTTTACACTCCAAAAAGAGAATCCGATAGACTAACTTGTCCGTTTCACATAAAGATACACATAGGGATAGGTAAAAAGCGTAGGCTTTGATACGATATGGGACAAGCGATAAAAAATGCTGAGCCGAGAGGCAAGTGAAATTTTAATGAATGCCGTGATCGCGACCAGAACAGAGGGACACCGTGGCGGCGACGGTAGAACCATTATGGTTGGAGATACGAAAATATTTATTGGAGATCCTGCCACGCCCAGACCGCCAATAATAAGGTGGAGAAAAGGGAGGAGGTTTGGAGAGTGTGGAGCAGGGGAAAAGACAAGGCACATCCGAAGAGAGCTTTTACGGCAAATGCAAGAGCAAAGACCGTCCCCAATCATTCGCTTACTAGAAGACGCATTTTCGAAAATCGTAGTTATTGTACATTGGAAGATAAAAAAAGCTTAGAAAAAATGTCTACCTCAAGGTAATTCTTATTATGCTCAAAATCGAATTTCTAAGTAGAAGGGAATCGGGTTGGTGTGGTGGCTAGAGTATTAACTTCCCACCCGGCGGGCTCGGGTTCAAATCCCGGCAGTAGCAGAGAATTTTCAGAGACTGCCCGATCCCTGCTTGATTGTTGTGTGGAGGACATTTTAAGCGCAACACTCCGTCCGTCGGATGGGACGTTAAGCCGTGGTCCCCTAGGCTCCTTTCGTTAAGAGCAGGCTAATGCCGACGCCGGGTTTCTCTCCACCCTTCCTTCCATACCCTACCCTCATGGCGCAAATGACCTCAGCTGTCGGTCGCCTCCTCCAAATACCATACCTTACCTAAGTAGAATCACAAATGCAATTTTCCGGCGCTTTTATGTCGCCTAAGCTCTTTGTCAACTTCTAAGTATCAACTTCTAAATGCAGTAGTAGAATTGAGAATTAAGATGCGCCGACAGCTGGGTCGTTTTGCACCAACCCTCTAAACAGTGGTGTCATGTTGGCACTGATTAACAAAAGACAAAATAGACAAATAACTCCTTTATCAATTTTGTTACCCCAAAATTTCGAATTTAGACATTCGTAACCAAAACGAAAAAATTAGCAAGAAAATCTAAATAATGACTTGAAATAAAGAAAAATACGGAGTTATATTTCACTTCAAAAGAAAGCTAAGGAAAGTGCGTTCCGGCACTGCAAAAGTTTGGCATAACGTCACTGTCTCTAAATCATTAAGACAATTGAGGGTGTGAAAAGCCAAAAGTTACAATTACAACAGTTACAAGTGATTTACTTTACTAAAAAAGAGTTAGGGACAGAAATTAGACAAAGAAAACCAACGAGATCAGCCAGGTATTTACCAGCGCCTATAATTTTCCGCTCTGTGACAGCTCATAACAGAGACTCATTCTTATCCCTTGGCTACCAAGTAAGTGCATATTTCTTCTTTCAATTTCTATACCCGACTCTGTTTAAAAAAATCACATTCACCCCTTGGCTTCTCACCCCCTAAATTTCTTGCTTCAATGCCAAATTCTTCCCAGGATTGCGCAAATACATAAAGACAACGATTAATATGAATGTAAAGCAATATCCGTTTGCTTCAATAGGTATTGACTATAGATTCAACCGGAAGTTTAATAGCTGAATTTACTGCGTAGTATCTAAAACACAAGATGGTTAAATCATGCTTAGTGTACGTGAAGAAACTACTGCATAAATTGATATTTGTGAAAAGTAGTATATATTTATACGAACAAGTCTACAACCTTTTATTCAAAATTAGATACGTGATTGATTCTAGAAATTTTTCGTAGTAATTCAACAAAAAATCGAAGATCAGGAGTCTAATTTTAACAGAGATTTAGGTTAAACAGGATAAAAACACCTCGGTTTTATTTTATATAAGTGGGTTGGAAGCCAAGGGATAAAAGTGATTTTTTTCCCGGGTCCCGTGTTCGAGTCCCAGTGTCGGCAATATTTTTTCTCTCTCCTAATTTTTGAAATTGGTTACATTTTATCCCCTTTTTTATTTAGTAACTTCGCGAATTTTTAGATTTAATGTCAGGCTACCAACTAAAGGTTAGGGGACCAATGCCCTAGACCGCACCGCCGCGGCGCGCCGCGGCTGTAATTGCTTACCCAAGGGATGTCACGCTGTGTGAAATCTTTACATGCAAATATCTCTCGAACCCGGGCCTATGTGGAAGAAAGCCGTGACACTTTTTCTATCTTGCCTATATAGTTTTAGAAAATAACATCCGCATCCAGATCCCGAACATCACTTTGGCGATGTCTCCGTGTAAGTACCTAATTTATCTCGTTTGCTTTCTATGCCTAACTTCTGTACCTAACTGTGCATAGAAAAGAGAAATCACTTGTACCTCCTGGCTTCCAAACCAATCATATACACTGAAAAAACACGCCATTCACTACTTCTTGTGAGCGCATTGCCGGGTAACATGAATGGAATACCCTCCTTCCATACATGATGAAGAATGGGGAAATCCAAGGGTGAGGTTAGTCCCAAACGATTTACACGCTCTGTATATCGGAAGCGTTCTTCACCGAATCTCTCTGCCGCTTTCCCCTTTAGAACTTGAAAAATAGATTCCAGTAAAGTATCCGCCTCTGAGTTTAAGATAACTATCGAAGAGTGACTGTTGATTCTTGGATTTCACCCGCAACCTAACTCGAAAACGAATAATTAATTCTTTCAAATCTCATAAATATTCTTAACTTATCACCACCAGTTGAAAAAATCCTTCATCACTCCAATACCTCATAAATCGTCCACCCAGGGTTAACCAATACGAGTTACTTCCCCGATTTTCCAGGAGCTCTTCATCACTCCAACACCAAAAAAAACTGGAATATGGATACCTGTATTCCTTGGCAGCACAAACTCGGGTTGGCCAAGTGATCTGTTGATTCTCAAGACCAGCAATCGACCACCATTAATCCGTCTTCCCCAATCATCAACACAGCTCTATAATGACCCTCAGCAGGTAAGGCATTCAATGAACCACCCGTCGCCCAAATAATATTTCCCATCTAACATCTCCATCTCGCCGAGAGAATTGGAACGATCAACCTTTACCCCCTTTTTGCCCTTGACTTGCACATAAATACTTCGTATCAAACGTTACCGCCATCACTTAACCTACAATTTCCGAATCCGAATTTCGCCCGATACCTCATTACGCCATCGGTTACGTTCGCTTATCCCCCTGTTTTAATACGTCAGCGCCTACTCCTACAGTCTGCAATTATAAACCTGTTATCAGATTTTTTCAACCGCAGAATTAATATGTTCGATTTCAATGACAATGGTCCCATTAAAAAACATCAATTGACTTAAGAGAACTGAGAAATAGATTTCCTCGTTACCCTATCACGGTATAAGCCGAATGAAAGAGGGTCATGGGGTTTTCCAGCATGTGCTTCGGTTCCAGTTTCACAAGACACGAGGTGACGGGGCTTAAAGAGCAGGAACATTCTCTTTCGTACATGTACACTGCTAGCCACAAAAAGGGGTTTCGAAGGATGTTTTTAGTCAATATAATAATCATAAGAACCCTAAATATCATGCGATGCCATGCAGCAACCGTGGACATGGGTTTTCGAGTTCAAATAGCGTTAGTAATATCACATAGTCTAATAGACAATATGAGTCAACGTCAAAAACAGATTCATTATCGAACATCATAAATGTTTCAAAATAATTAGATACAGTTAAACATCCTCTTTATTGTTTCATAAGACGATCTATAGTTATTGTTGATATACTATCATTGTATGCAAATAGTATGCATTTCTGCACCTTGAATATGAAGCCACACCATGGAACATTTGAACGTGTTTCATACAAAGATTAGGGACTGGTCACACACATTACTTTTCAAGCGTAACGGTTTCCGCTATGCTAGCGCGCCCCTTTAAGTGGCCTAAACGAGCCATGAAAATTTAAATATTAGGGCGATACTAATATTTCGTGCCTCTAACATAACTTTCTGGTTCAAGAACGCGGGAAAACTCGGAACCCGCCCGGTTGGAATTCCCTTAAGAGAGACGGTTTTCCCCGTGGGCGCTACCCTAAGAGACACCCTCAAGCTTGAAGGGGCACGGCCGGCGCGGAAGGGATGATCTATCGATGACGCGAAAGGGGGATGTGTTCATCGGAAAAGGATGAGGGGGAAGAGGGTGAGCTAGAAGGGCTTGAGGGTGGTGTGGTCCCCTGGGAGGGGCTCCAACTAAGTGAGAAAGAAACAGACACCGTGTCGGCTTCCATTCCTAGTGATCCTGCCGGAGAGAAGGGTGTTAGAATAAAAAATAAACTTTGCTATATTCCACATAGTATTTATTAAAAACACTACCGGTTCCGACATTTTTCAGGTAATTGTTATATGGAGGTTCCCTCACTGTTATCTCTTGATAATGACCTGAAAAGGTCGAAGCCAGTAATTTTTTATTTACACTGCCTGGAGTATAACAAAGTTTATTTTTTTATCATCATGTAACATTCCACGAAGTGAACTCGCGAGGCATTGATTTGATGAAGGGTGGCTAGGAATGATTATTTTCACGTAATAAACATAGTTCCACTTCAACTTCACCAGTCATTTGCTGATAAATGTTTATTAATAACTCATCTACAGCCACGTACTATATTTCACCATTCATTTGCTGATACATTTTTATTAATCACTCATCTACACCTACGTACTATCCCACAAGCCGCCTCAGTAGGCGTGTGGCAGGGGGTGTCAGGACATCAGCCGTTTACACGTGAAAAGGAAATGCTTTTTAATTAAAGTCTTTTATCGAGCGGGGGAAAACGAATTCCCATACCTATCCTTACGGTGAGATACCTCTCTTAATTTATCGTCTCTGTCAGAAAATAGTGGGGTTCAAGTATGATGTTCTCCGTGTCGATCTTTAGGCCGTTTTACACGGCACACGGAATTGCGCAGGTTAGAGCTGCATTAATTTCTAAAATGGCGTGGAATTGCGCGAATGCATGAACGAAATTAGAACAGGGGCTATTTTGCCGTCTCGCATCCACGCATTCTCGCATGTGTTCTAGCAATTCACCGCTTTACACGACGCAATTTTTATTGCGCCTTCGCACGTAGGTACGTCAGATTGCGCAATTCCGTGTACCGTGTAAAACGGCCTTTAAGGACATTGCGTGTCGCTCTTAATATCCAGTCTCAATTGCTCGTGAGGACGGTGTGGTCCCCTGGTATGGGCTCCCACTAAATGAGAAAGAAACAGACGACGAGTCGGATTCCATTCCTGGTGATCCAGCCGAAAAAATGATGAAGGGTGGCTAGGTATCATCATTGTCAAGTAATTAACGTGATCTTACTTCAATTTCAGCATTTATATGCTGATAAATTAAAAAAACACTTGGAAATTGACGTGCCTGCGCTTGGTTTTTATTATGATTCTGAATTCATGACAAGCGTTTTTGCTACGATGGCATTTACGTTATGGTAGTAATCACGATATTATTATGTTCATACCAGTATATTCCCATGAATTCTGATTTTCAGCACTATTTTCTAGAACGAATAGCTCCGAAAGGCTAATTTTGTACAGTAATTCCATGGACTACTATTAGAGAAGGATATTTTGGGATTTTTTTTCCGTGTCATTTCGAAAAGTTCTCAGAGGCACCACCTCAAGACTGGTGGTTTTGAACGATATGCCCAAGCGGTGAAGATTATACACACGATGTAATCAAAACGGTGTAAGACCCACAACCGTTGAAGCAGTGACAAGTGTGTATAATAAGTAAGATCAAAATGTAGGCGGACGTACAAGAGATCGTCTGAGAAAGGCTGTACAGTGAAAACGAAAGCTATCCGGCGTCGGTTTATATTCCCAGTGCATCCGGTTGGAAAAAAAGGTGATCGGTGAATTGGAGACATGGGTATGGGGCAAACAGAATCCGAGGGTCGGACCACCTTTCACAAATAGGCTGGCCAATAACTTGGAAAGTTTGACATTGGTTTCTAGGAAAAATGGCATTTAATAATAATTGCCTGGTCATAATAAATTATCTCCTAGGAATAAAAAATGGCGGGAATGTACATCAGCAACTAACAGCAAACTACCACATACTCAACTCTCGAAACGAAACACGGTAGAGTTGTTCCTTCGCTTCGTTGAATTCCTCCCCAGATTGTATTTTTCCTTTCCCCTTGTATTTTTCATTCCAAGACGTCTCATCCAATGACTCACGGCTAAAGTAGGCACTAACGAAAGTCGTTGAAAAAAAGACATTACTACTTACAATACTAAAAAAAGACAAAAGGCACTACTAACTCAAGAAATTTCACACTAATCCGAAATCGATTCAACTTTATTCTGTCATTTTAACTTATCCCGGTTTGACATTAATTTCTTCAATGAACGTTGACCATAAGGCACCATTACCTCACTCAAAAGTTACCGATTTATGTGTTAAAAAAATGAGGTGGTATAGGTTATACATATATTTTTAATAGGAGCAGAATTGATTTTATGGGTGCGTCGACAGCTAGAGCCATTTTGCACCACTTAAATCATTATTAAAGTATTGTAGTATGATACTGACATTCTTTATCCGCTTTATAATTTGAAGATGAAAGACTGTTTAACATAATGGTCATTTATAAAAAACGCTTATTTCTTTTAAAAAGGAAATTACTCGGATGAGACTATCTGGGGAATCGCCTCATATGTTTACCGGCACCCCATTTACTAAGTGCTTTAGTTTTAACGGCAAGTATGTATAAAGCAAGAAAATAAGGTGTATCTGACTTTGAGCGATATGAAAGCATACATGAGATACAAAATGCAGATAGGATGTAACGAGAAATTCAAAACGAGCCGAGAAAACTGTCAATAAAAATTATGTTTCAGGAGTGTCAAGTTTACAAAATACTCAAGTTCAAAACATTGAAGGATACGTCTGGTTGGGAAGTGAGGAAGAAAATGATACTAAGTCGGCATCCATTCCATGTGCATCCGGCCGGAAAAAAACTATAAAGGGTCCTTCGGAGGCGTGGGTGTGGAACTACAGGGTCGACAGAATCCGAGGGCCGGTTTACCTTTAAGGGCTTTTAACAAAAGAACAAGCCCTTCGGAGGTGTGTGGGCTGGAGAGAGGTAAAAAGAAATATGAGAGGCAAAAGGGTTGCCGAGAGGGAAAAGACATTGTGGAAGCCACAGTGGCAGAAAGGCGGGAACTTAGGGATTTTCCTAAGGTTGTTTGGTCGCGGTGAGACAGAAGATTAGATGCTTAAAGAATGACCCGCAGTGGCTTAAAATAAGAATAAAATCCAAAGATTCAAGCGTGATGAAATGGCAATTTTTCATATTGAAATAAATGATTGCATTTACCTCGATTATAAAATTTATTACGACTTGGGTTTTGAAGTCACAACATCTTCCAGGAGGATTAAAAAAATAAATTTCAGTAATATTGAAACTTAGATAGTAATTAATAAATTTCATCATCGTGGAAAATTTCATGTACTTCAATATATGTATAGCTCTGCTGGAGAGGACCTTATCTACATCTACATAGTACCCTGCGAGCCTCCTCTGCGGATTCCTATAAGTTTCAAATGCTGGAGATGAATCGGAATATTATTTTTGCAGCATAGACTCGATACGTCAAATTCCACATCGATATAATATCAGCATATGAGGAGATGTTTATCCGAAGCATATCGAATACTGTCATAAATAGAGGTCGCAGTAGAGGTCACCGATTTTTAGACTACACAATTATTTGGATCGCTTTGATCCAAAAAATATCGCTAAATTGGCTTTCATACTACCGATAGTACGGAATTACCGATAGCAGATTACCGTTATTATTTAACAACTCTGCGAAAGTAAACTTTTTCGAAACGAAATAAAATATTTCACCGAATTGTTCAATCAGTAACAAGTGAAAATAGGAATGATAAATAGGAAATAGAGTAAGTAAGAAACCATGCACCAAAAATTTGAAGAAAACACTTTTTGATAGGTCATCCTGGTAGCTTTTCGGAGGAGATTTCCCAATTTTTTCACATAATTGGAGATCCACCGAAGCAATATCCAAACTTGTCCACCGATCTCACGCTGACAGTTTGAAAAAATCCATAGCCACAAATTAGTTCTCTAGCGGAACCAATTCCAACTTCGACTCTACACAGATCAGGGGCGTCGCATTATTTCTCATAAAGACCAAGGCAATGTGTTTTTTTTTCAAATCGGGACGAGGATGGATAGAAAACTAATGACATATATCCTGTTCCTATCACTGCACGCAAGTCCAAAATGTTGCGAATAATCAAACATAATATCTATGATAGAAAATTTTGGAAAAAATATATATTTTATAAGCACTATATATATTATATATACTTTATATATATATTATATTATATTATATTATATATATATATATTATATTATATATATTATATATATATATTATATTATATATACTTTATATATATATTATATATACTTACTTTATATATATTATATATAAGTTTGTGGCTTACTATATACTAAATTTACTTTTTTCAATTTGAGCTTTGGAAAAAATTAGATGCTTACAGGCAGTACACATGTTCATATTTAATTATTAAACCGCAACTATTCTTCTGATTAAATTAGAATAGCAACACCTTCACCAAAATCATCCTTAGTTAAGTATACATATAAAACCATTTCTTACCCCCGAGACGAAAACCGACATCATTTTTGAGTACTTTATTTTTCTCGGGACAGTAATTACAGCAATACATACCGGAGCGGTTTCAGCATCAAATTTTAGGGGGGGGGTATGGTCCGGGAAGTATGGAATACCCAATGGGAGATGGACGTTCTACCGTATAAAAATTTAAAAAATACCCATTTTCAAGCATTTTGGAGCCTAAAATTTCATTTTTATTCTTAAAAACAGATGAATTGAACAATGTTCGACTTTTAAGAAGTTTGGCAATGGAGAAGAAATCAATGCAGCTTAAAACACATATTATTTTATTTTTAGCTTTTTTTGCAGTAGGGAGAGCCACGCCCTACAAAATATACAACTCAAACTTCTATCACATTTGAGACTTGTAGACATGCATTTGTACATAGTCTCCCTGACTCCTTTACAAGGATTCAGAAACTATTAAACAAATTTTTTTTCTTCAAAATTTGATAAAATATTGGGGTGGTCACATGACCCCGGTGACTCACCCCCCTAAATCCGCCACTCCACATTACGGAACTACCTATTGGGTAAGTTTGAGCACAAAACACGCCGTGAATATTAGTTTCCGACAGGCTTGGTGGTAGCGCACGGCATGAAAAAAGCTACTTCCGCGAGACAGAGGAATGATGCGATTGACAGGCAGGCGTATTATCTTTGGAGCTGGCAACGATGGGTTGGTTGTCTCTCCTCGACCGCTTGCTTCGGCATTGGGTCCCGAAATGACTGCGGAGGAAGGCTTGGGAGGAGGGGGAACGACAGGGTATGTGAGCCGAAGGGATGAGGCCGAGAACGAATGTAACCTACGATTGGTAGCTTCCGATCTTATCTTGTTCCTCGGATCTCCCGCTGACTGTTATATTTGGGGGCACAACAAGGTGAGCGTGCAGCACGAACGCCCTCCACTATACCGATGAGAAGAAATCACAGCCAGTGGTGCCCACTGAATCGAGGTGAGGCATAATTTGAAATATTTATAGAAATCGACCTGAGAAATACCATGCCTGGATGTTTACAAGCGACTATTTCTTGCCTATTTCTATTCTGATCATTTTATTTTGTTAAAGTGCTTTTAAAATTGGCATTCCAGTCTTAAACCCAAAGGTAGGAACCTAAGATCATGCATCGGCCTTTAACCGTTCACTTTGTCGCGTTAGCAACTACTCCGAACATGTGAATAAAAATTTATGTGTTAGGATTAGATCATAATTTCCATTTTCTTTAAATTGAAAATAGAAATCGTTATCAAAATCTTCTGCGACTATTTCTTGACTAATGGCCTTTTCAGTGTAATACAAGATGACGTGGAATAAATCTTCTAGAATTTTTCTTGATAGATCAATACAAGGTTTGCTAGTGATTTGACGCAACATATTTTTTCATTTTGAGATAACATTTTGGCTCTTTTTCGATAATTAAATGATATAAACTCATCGCTAGTTCTTTAGTAAGTATTATAATCTAACCACCCCAAAATTGGCAAAAACATCATGTTTTAAGTTGAGGTTTTGATTTTGTTTCACCTTATTTTGTCTTCAGCATTTGAAACTCAGCAATAACTACATTATAAATCGTAGTGTTTTTTTCTTATCCGAATGAGCTGAAAGCTATAAAATGGCTGATGAGAAGAGAATAAATATAAAAAATGAGCAGCCAACGATGAAAACATACAAGCTTAACGTCGGATAGAGAGAGATCATAATTCACTGAAATGCTATTGTTTCTCGCACATGTGGAGGGAAGTTACAAAATGGTTAAAAAATTGTGCCCTATACTATATACACCTCGTACATCATTTCCTTCAAGTATCTTCCTGCGATTGAAGAAAATTTTATTGATGCCCTGAATTGTTGAGGCCTTTACTTTGTAGAATTCCATTATATGGTTGGAAGGAAATTACTTTGCTTTTCTACGAAACACACACTTCTAGTCTTGAAAATGGTACAGTGTACCGAAACTAGTCGGCAATAAAGTGTGTGTTTTGTAGAAAAGCAAAGTAATTTCCTTCCAACCACAGAAAATTTTATTGAATATTCAGATTTCCCAGGAGGATAAGGTTAACATAATCAATGACAGAATATTTCACGCCTTTAATAGGATAGTAAGTAATGCAAATACTAAACTTATTCAAGTATAGATATGATCTGATATTCCAACAGTAGATCTCTTCTCTCAGGATTATTTCCATTGGGCAGGAATCGCGGATCAATGGGAATCGCTTCCTTTCGTCCCATCTCCAGCGTGTCAACATAAACTACCCGAAAATCTATGCCTAACAGAGCAGCACTGCGGCCGAGGATATTGTCGGTGGCCGGTAGAACGCTTAATCGCGTGATTTAGGGTCGAGAGAGAGGTTTGAATCCTCGGACGGCAACCATTAAGTCTCCTAAATGGCGGGAAAATATGACACGTCCTATTTATATTCAACAAAATGATCCTTTACCGCTCCCCCTCCCCCATTCAAAGGCTAAAAGAGACATCAAGGAAAGGCATAAAATACACGTCCAAATACTCTTCGGAAACGAAATGGAAGCGTTTATGAAAAGTATATAATCTCACCTTCTTCATCTTTTAAATTCCGAGGCGATGAAATTTTGGCCACAAATTATCCCAATTTCAGCTCCGATTTCATCTCACACTCATTTTTCTCCACGACGCTTCTCTCATGCACCGATCTTTCCACGCCTCGTCCCATTCAATATTCATCTCTGCCTCCTTCGTTTAACTTTGTAGGAGAGAGAGAGAGAGAGAGAGAGAGAGAAGGCGATTGTAAAAAAATCCAATTTCCCATTCAGACTCGGAGAAAATATTTCTCTCGCCCGCCTTTTCCCATACAGAAAGCCCTCTCCTAAATGGATTCCATGTTGAGGTCCCAGCCACTTGTCTCCTGCGCCCGGATAGAGAGGGCGAAGGGGAACAGGAGTAGGAGGCAGGGTGTAAAATATAGGACTAGTTGTGTCCAACCTACTCCTATTACGGCAGCCCCAATAATAAGCTCGATCCCTTATTAAGAAAACGCTTCTACGCTTTTTTTTCAAAATTCGTCTCCCCATCCCCTGATCAGACCCAAAGGCTTCCCCCTCCCATTCCATCTACCCGATTTTTCTCTTCCCATAACTCCCCATTCCCGGCCGCCCACCATAGCCCGCCTTTAAGCCCATAATTTCTCACCAAATTCGATGCTGGGTTCAGTCCTATGGTGTATCTTCATTTGTTTTACGGTCGGCGTTTCCCGGGAGGGGAGTATTTCGTTAAGCGTTTAAACCGTTTCGTAGGAAATGCAGACGGGTTGAATCGGAAATGAAAGCCTTTCCGTCTCTTTACCTTTCCCTCGTGAGAGAGGCTGTACGCTTCTATTTAAAATGCAAGAACAAAGTAAGAAAACTGTTTTAATTTCATGTCTTCTCTTTCCAGCTGCCGCATGAAAGTTCCAATGCGTTCGACAGGGTAAAATATAATTGACACCGGTGTTATAAAATATGCAACGCTGGGTGCTTTGGGAAAAAACAAGTGAAAAGTTGCTCCATCAGCAGCTACTTCAAGAACTATGACCATACAATAAAATAGAGAGCATAAAGGCTGAATCCGCGATCATTGACAGGTACCAGAGTACGTAGATAATGTCTAAATGTATGAACACGAGTATGATCACGAAAATGCACCGTGTAACCACCCAACTTTTGCGAACGCATGAACAGAAAATAGAACCTGTTCTAATTTGGTTCATGCATATATACATGTCCCGTTCCGGTCCACAAAAATCGTTCATGCAAATAGACAGTACGCGTATCCTAGTACGCGTTAACGATGTTACACGGTAACATGGCCATAAGAAGCGGAATTTTAAATTTTGTACAACCTAATTCCACTTTGCGTGCTGAGTTTATGGAGCATAACCAACCTGATTAGCCTTCTTAAAACATATATCGTCAATATAACAGGAACAGATAAATGTAACCTACCTCACATAAAATGAAAAGATAAGAAGAATAAACTATATCAAATTATTAAGATAATCCCAGACTAACAAGCTATTTTCCATTTCAGTTCCATAGCAGAAAAATAAGTGGCTTTCGTAGCACAAAAGCAAGCGTGATGTGTTTGCGGCTGCACAAAGCACCTGAGGAATCGTAAACAACACGTTTTAAAACTCTTCAACGCCCTAAAGCCATAACTGTCATCAAAAATTCCCACTTCATAAGTAACACACTTGAGTTCCGAGCCGCTCTTCGTTAGCGACACCAAGAAGCAATCTCACAACACTCTCTCTCACCCTGGGAGCACCTTAAACGCATTTCACTCAGAGATATCTCTATCTTTTCCTTCCATGCACCAAGAAAATCGACCTAAAACTCACTCCTTTCAGACATTCCTTTGCAGACATCTTTCATCTAGCGTCCCTGTCGCTTAAGGAATTCGGTACATCCTTAAAAGAACAAGTGAGGCCCTTAACCAAAAGAATATTCTTTTTTTTCAACCTTTAACCCCACCAAACGTTTTCCAACTTCTGACAGATGCATAGCGCTCTGGGTCACACTCTGCGTTTATTTATAGAGTTGAATGAAAGATACTCGAACCACTATGACCTCTTTTACAATCTCCCCGTAACTCTGGTTGTCCTAAATCCCATGAAATCAGGCGGAGGTAAAATAATTAACACTACAAAAATTGTGGGATCTAAATGGCGAATGTAAACTCATTACAAAATCAGACCAAACTTCCCGTAACTATTTTCCGAATTTTTATTCTTACCTTCAAATAGTCCATTCTTGACTCATTACATAGAACTTCAAAAATATTAAGAAGTTGAAAAATAAATTGAATGTAAATTTTTAAGGCAAAACTTAAAAGAGCCGAACTTGAGAGTATTGTGAAATAATAAAAATGAGATTTCGTACGATACCGGAAGATGACGCAATGACCGTTGAAAAATGCTACACTGGTAAAGTTAATTAAAGTCGAAATATGCCATAACCTTTCACCGTTATTTAATGTTATAATGATCTCAACACACCACATACAGTTAAATTGGCATGAGTGAAATAAACTGAATGTTATCCTGAAGAGGAATTGTAGAAATTAAGCCTATTTATGGGTAATAGGATCAACAACGCTAGCCTGCAATTAAGAAATGGTTACAATCTGTATTCACGTGGGTTGTAAAAACAAAAGAATACAAACGATATCAATGGTGGGAGGGATAAAAAGAATTTGG
Source organism: Ischnura elegans (assembly GCF_921293095.1). NCBI lineage: Eukaryota > Metazoa > Arthropoda > Insecta > Odonata > Coenagrionidae > Ischnura > Ischnura elegans. Next base: position 84,770,812 of record NC_060255.1, on the reverse strand, counting down.
CATACAAAAGTGGGCTATACTACAGTAGACCGACCAGATGGTTGAAAAAACTGAATGACGCGCTACCTATTCATTGTTTACTCTTCCTAGAGCAATTTCGGAGACCATGGTGGGACAGTGGTGATCAGGAAGCAATTAATTGACCTCTGCAGGTAGCGAATGGGAGTGACGGGAGAATTGTGAAAAAGAAAAATTCGTTTCAGCCTGGTAGAGTTGGGTTGGATACTTAGCATCTCTTGGGACCGGGCACAAAAAAAGGTTTCCGACCAGACACACGATCCAGAGGCGGAGTTTTGTTTTGTCTACCGGCTTCTGCCAACTGGGTGACCGTCACCACACAGAATCGTAGCTTCGTGAACCGAGATACCCGCAACTGTATTTCACGCAGTGAATCCACGTACTGATATATGATCTCGTCGTTTCCCGGCGAATGATATCACGTTGTTGAACTCGGGCTGTCCACCATTTCACTCGCATCTATGGACACTTTCACCCCGGTGGACAGCCCGAGTTCAACTACAATACGTACTGATATATTAAAAAAAAAAAACATTTTTTTATAATTCATATAAGGAAAATGGATACAGCAGTAAGGACATCAGGAAGAGGGTTACGTTAGCAAAGGAGGCGTTCATGAACAGGAAGGAGTTTTGAGAATATCTGTTATGTAAGGTTTTCAAGAAAAGGTTAGTGAAGAGTTTGATGTGGAGCCTAGCTCTATATTGTGCCGAAACGCGGACAGTTAAGAAGGAGAACGAGAAAATATCGAGGGTTTGGATATGTGGGTGCGTAGAGAATGGTGAAATTAAAGTGCTCGGAAAGGAGGAGGTACGACGAAGTGCTGACATGGTGGGTGAGGAGAGACAGCTTCTAGATGAGAAACGGAGGTGACATAAAGTACGGATGGAGCGAGTAGTTGGATACAATTACCTTTTGTATCAGTGATGATTTATCTTATTTTCTCAATTCTATTAGAACTATTAAGCTAATTTGTTCTCGATAGTGACACTTCTTTCTCGTTTCAAAGACATAATAATATTCTTCCGCAATAAATGGCCCCAGCTTTTATTGTTCAGAACCGAATTGTACTTTTTACGATTCATTTTTATGAACAACAAGCAAATTTTTCGCATCAAATTCGTCTCAATAGGACTGTTTGCACGACGAATCAACTTTCAACATTGCCATGAACGATTTCAATGTCATGGAACATAAATTGTGAAAACGCAGAACCAAATTAGAGCATATTCTATTCCCTGATCATTTACATGATAAAGCCGGGCGCACGATGAATTTTTGCGTTCGTTCTCTCGTGCATGAATCACACACTAAGTTTTCAAATTAATTTATCGCATTTCCAGGCCTTAAAGTTATAGCAAATCTTTGTGTGCTATGCGTAGTCATAATTTTTCCACACCCGAATCACAAAATTTATATACGCTACTACATTTATTATTATTTTCATAGCACAATACACTCTTCAAAAAAGAAGACATTGAATAACTAATCAGAGAATTACCAACACGATATAAATTTGGATAAAATGCTATTGCTAACAGTTTTGTAATTTACAAAACTTACAATTACAAAAAATTAATCTTCAATACTGACGACTAAGTGAAAAGCAGATGATACAGATATTGTGATCGTGACGTTATTTCTTCCAATTCGTTAGGTGACCATAATAAATGTTATACCTATTTCGATAGTAAAGTAGGACTTGTTAACCTGTTTTAGTTATAAATGGACTTACTGGAAATGAAGTACTCTCCACAAATGAATTGAATGAGACATCAGAAATTCCGCGGATGAAAATCGACTGATTTCACCATTTAAAAGATATAGCATTATATCAACTTAGAAGGAGCAATGATAGAACATTGTGATCTCAAAACATCGAATCGAAAAAATTTTATGGAAAGATTAATGAGATATTTTATTAGTAGATCTCATTGGATAGCCAACAGTCTTCTCCAGGGTGTGGCACTCCCTTCCTTGATAGGGCACACTTCCCGCATTCTTTCGGAGACGATAATTAATTTCTCACGGCACCCATCACGCTGGCCAACTTTCTAAAAACCACTCGACCGTCTCAGGATGGACTCTCTTTCTCCACCATAATTGGTAAGATAATTATTTTTTCTCAAAGCTCGACTCCTCAATACCTAAACGCATTACTTTTACCTTCGGTCGTTGGAAGTTCATCAGATGCTACATATGGAGCATGTTTCTCTATGGAAGTGAGGCTTGGACACTGACAGCAGCATAGAAGTCGATGGTGGAAGCATTCGAAATGTTGTGCTACCGAAGAATGATGAAGATGAAATGGATTGACCGTGTAAGTAACGAGGAAGTGTTAAGAAGAGTGGGAGAAAAGAGAAGCCTCCTAAAAACCTTAAGCAGAAGACGGGACAACTTAGTTGGCCAAATTATGACGTATGATGGCCTGATGAAAACAATCGCAGAAGGACAGCTGGAAGAGAATAAGGGCAAGGGACGGCCCCGAATGAGATACATAGAACAGGATAAAGAGGCTGTAAAAGAGAATAAAAACGTCGCTATGAAAAGGATAGCAGATAGGAGAGAGGAATGGAGAGCTGCGTAAAAGCAATCTTAGAATTGTTGACTAATGAAGGACACACAAGTTATACGTTTAAAAATATAAGCTAGAGTTCATGAACAGCAATGCTTTCTTAAGTCGGTGAAACTAAAGCATAACGAGATGGATCCATGCCGCGTAATTTTAACCAGACAGCATGCTTGACATACCTCGATTCGGATGCCAAACAAAGCAATGCATTTGGCAATACCGTACTAGTATTAATGTAATTATTCGTAATACACAATGAAGATTGAGTTCTTATTTTCATTAGTAACGACTTCCGGACGTTCCTCCGCGTAGTGTTGCCTGAAGGCGACGACAGTTTCTCCAGCAATCCTGCATCCAGGCTCTGACCAGAAGTTGCCAGCAGGATGGCTGGAGAAATTGTCGTCGGCTTCAGACAACACTACGCGGAAGAACGCCCGGAAGCCACTTCTGATCTTCATCTGCATACCACCCCGCAAACCGCTAAAGAGGCGTGTGGCAGGGGGTGTTAAGACACCAGCCGTTTAACATAAAAAGCAAATTCTCAAGCAAAATTACTACTGGCATTTATTAAAGTCCCTAATGGTTCGGGGGATTAACGTATTCCCATATCTATCCGTTCGGCAAAACATCTCTCTTAATTTGTCGCTTCTATCGGACCTGGAAATATAGGCGGCAGTAAGATTGTATCCGTGTCGCTCCTAGAGATATATATTCTCAATTGTTCAAGCAGTGTAATCCTATAACGCAGTCTCCCGGTCTCTAGCGGCTTATAGCCTAATTTGCTTAACATCTGGGTAACTCTGTCTCTAAGCCGCATAAACTTCAGATCGAATTTGAGTTCTTATTTGCCGACCGAGCCTTCGAGTTGAGAGGGAAGAGAGATTCAGTGGGATCAATTTATCATGACGGAGCAAGTCGCATGAAAGAGTAAGTTCTCTTCGCACTTCAAAAGCTAACTTACGGTGAGAACTTCCATTCACCACTTGGTTACCAGTCCATATCGGGTGAGGCACTCATAATAAATTTGGTACCATTTTTAGCCCACAATTTTTATATCACTTTAACACACCGATACAAAAAGGTGATTGGAAATTAATATCCACAATGTGTACAACATCCTTAAACGAGAAGTGCCCGCTCCGAAGTAAAATTTGTCCCGATTAATGCGCAATGCGAACATGGACTCGCCGGAAGCCGATCATCAATATGAGTCGTGGTGATGTAAGTCGTAATTTTAATATCCTTGAGCGAGCATCGACAGATGACGGATTCGCTTCCAACTCTCATCCCAATGCACCGTTTTATGGCGAAGCAATCCACGAGCATTTATCCGTATTTATTTTGATTGGCTTCGTGCAGAAGTATGGTCACACGCTCTGACGTGAGAGGGAATCGTATAGGAACTTAGAGAACTTAGAGTTCTCCATGCCATTGATTACTTCGTCTGAGCTATTTCTGTACAAGTCCCTTTAAGGTTTATTGCGTGCTTAATCGGCCAGTCAATTTCTATTATTGACCACTTCGATGCCAGTAATTGCCTTTCACGACAAAACATGCACAAGAATCTGACGATAATCACAATACGTCTATAAGAGAGAAAATACTTTTCTGAAGTGTAATACAAATAGAAAAGGTAAAATAATACCTTCAATGATTTAAAAATGAGCCTGTCTTTTATTTTAATAAATTTCTAAATATGCAGCTGAAAAACATCATCTTTTATAAATTTAAAGACCAAATTTAGTATTTGATGAAGCCCTCTTTAGGGTATAAGATGGGTGTAGATAATGGTGTCAACTTATATGTGTTAAGACAGATTCGGCAAGCGTGTAGTTACGTATATGCATATGATGGACTTCCTTAATGGCACCTCATTTTGTAAGGAGATCGGCAAATATAAAAAAGAAATAAACTGTAATGGTTTATGAGAAAAATTAAACATGAGCATAGGGTCAAATCTTCGATGAAGAACTGGAGGGATAAAAAAATGAAATTAGCATCCAACGGCTAACTGGCAAAGATCCTTATTTCGATCAACTTCTATCAGGGCTACTGCTACCATCCTAATGATTATGCAATGTCGGCTGTGACTGAGTAAGTAGAGGAATCAAAGGCATATTCATTAAATTGAATGGCATTGATGAGCATAGGATCTAATCCGCCATGAAAATCGTTATCCACGAGGTAGAGATAGAACAATAAGATTGGAATCTTACAGCTGAATGGTATAAATCCCTGTTTGGCTTAGCTTCTGTCACACCTAATTATATAATGCAGGCAAGGACTCGTTAAGTCATGGGTGCAGGAGTACAATGGATATTCCGTGCAGTGATGCAAGATAAATTCGTATGAACGAGAGGGCTGAAACCCCACTACTTCCCTCCCCTCCTCAACTTCAAGATTAGCTAGTAAAACATGCCAAGCCGAAGGGTGCTCAGTCCATAAGGTCCCTTTACTACTCCGCACTGTCACAAAATCTTTTTTTCCCCTGAGCTTGCATCATTGGGCAAGTCTGCTTTAGCGAACAATCGCCATTCAATGCTCTTTGGCGCGTTTTGTGAAACTGAATGGTCGCCTTTGAGATGCGCTCATCCCTCACCAGTAGATAATGCTTCCACACTGTCAGGGTTCAGGGACCCTTCCAACTCCGAGATGAGAGTTGCATTTTGAGGCTTTGAAGCCAGTGAGTCCTCTCCGAGCCTTTCTCCGCTACACTAGCCATTCACGACTTCAAGGTGGAACAAAGAATTGGCATTCAAAGAAACTATAATTGATATTGTGTGCGATTGTGTGGGTGTGCTGGCTTCCCACCCCGTGGGCTCGGGTTCAAATACAGGCGGTGGCTGAGAATGTTTTCAGAGACTGCCCGATCCCCGCTTGAATGTTTTGTGGAGGACATTTCAAGCGCAACCGTCGAATGGGACGTCAAGCCGTCAAATAACTTCATGCTTTTGCAATCAAAATGCCCTGGTGATTCCAAAAGCAGTTTTTACGGAAGGTATGCGAAGTGATATCAATAAATATAGATAAAAATCCTACTTCTTAAAAACGACCTGCAATTCATGCACACAGCTGTACGCCTATTTGTAGAATATTCCAATTATTTGGATACATCTAATTGTAAGCAGGGAAAAAATAATTAAACAAATAAAGCTATTCCTCAAAAATCATGGGATTCTATAATATTTTTAAAAACGCGTTTAAACCCAGGAGATTGTAATCCATAATAACCACCAGTTGTTGTTTTGGAAGCGAAAAAAAACCACGAGTCACCCCGCAATGCTATTTTCCCGCCAAAATGCTTAGATACATATTAGTAGAGAAAAATTGATGAAATAAAAAAGGCTATTCCCAAAAAATCACGGGTGTTATAATATTTTTTTCGGAATGAATTTAAACCCTGGAGATTATATCCATAAGAATCACCAGTTATCATTCAGGAAGCGAAAACAAAGTCACAATGTTACCGCAGTTTTATTTCCCCGCCAAAATGCCTCCGCCATGCCCATTAATAGTGGTGAGTGTGCATCTCCGCTGCGTATGGAAAGGGGGTTGAAATAAAAATAACAGGGGTGTCGGGAGTCTGGCGCTGCGGACGAGAGCAAGAATGGAGGAATTCTGAGGAGCAGCAAGAGGGTGGAAACGAGACTCGTCCGGCATTCTGAGATTATCTAATTGCCTCAATGCGCTCGGCCCCAGACTCAACTCCACATCAGCACTTGCCCGCTCTTTGTCCCAGCGTGTATCGCCAGACCTTCCTCCCGCTGTGGGGGCCGTTCCTTGCTTCAACGCTCCCATTCACCTCGCCAAGCTCATAATCAGTACCATTCTTCGGCACCCACGTCGTGGAGCCTACTTAGTAGCAGAAGAATACGTAACGATTGGGGGAAGAAATGAATCGACTTTTCCACCCTGTGATGTTACCTTATGCGTTATACTTAAACTCACCCCAGTGATCCAATCCGAAGGTTGGTAGGGATAGGTGAGGGTAGACCTCGCCCCAGATTTGGTCACGGGTGAGTGATGCGGTAAATTGCCGTACAGCTACCGGGAAGTAATTAATTTCTTGAAAAATAGAAGTGATTAACCAGTGACTTCAGTATTATTCCGCACCCAAATCGTTCAGCCAACGTGGTAGCAGAAAAATACCTTGGCACTAGGAGAAGAAATGAATCGACCTTTCTAGCCTATGGTGCTACTATTCTTAAACACACTAGCTTCCACTCAGTGATTCAATCCGAAGGTTAGCATGGATATGTGAGGTTGGAAATCGCCCCAGATTTAGTCACAGGCGAGTGAAGCGATTAATTACAGCATTGTTACCGGGCAGTAATTTATTTCCTGAAGATGGAAAAAATGAACCAGGGATCTAACCTATAAAGTCACCAGGGCCATTTCATAAATACCATTATATTCGCCTACATTTTTAAAGCAGTGCATAACGCCTACATATAATGTTTATATTAAACGCAGTCTTTTAAATGCTTTTGCCTAAGACATGATCAAACTAAGAAGGACAAAAAGGCCGGTCGCACGCATCACTTACAAATTTTTTTACAGAGGTGACAGAGAAAATCTATTGATATTACTGATTCAATGTATTCACAAAATTATAAACTCGACAAAGTAAGGCGGGAGATACTATAAGATATTTTATTGTAATATTCTGGACATATATGTATTTGTTCAAAATCTATAATTAACAATGAATAGGACAGCATACAGCCATCGATTGGTGGAGCTATAATGAAATTCGGATCCTTAGAAAAAGAGGCGAAAAAGATTTATTGTTTTGCTGAGAATGGTAGAATCTGTTTGGGCGCGTCGAAAGCTTGGGTCTTTTTGCTGAAGTACTCCAATGAAAAAAGGAATATTGGTGTTACGAAGCGCTGGATAAAGAAAAGCAGCCTAAGGAAACACATTTCTACTTTTTCCTTTTTAGCATTACGACCATCGGTTGGGAAAATAGTTAAGATTTTCCACTGCTTTCCACATCCTGTGTATTTCCACTGAAATTGATCGGATTTCACGGTGCATTCTCGAAAGGACCAAGTAATTTGATGCGACTTACCGAGATTGGTGAAACACATGTCTGGCGGGAATAACAGTTGGATAATAAAATGAACTGAGACCGGTAGGACAGACAAGAACACATCGGAAGATCTCTTTATCTCCACACAATCGTTTTACCGAATCCGCGGAAACTATCTATTGATCCAAGCACAACCAACATCTAGTCACTGTTTAGGAAGATATTCACTTCTTTTGTAAAAGAAAATAATAAACCACCAAGTACTACATCAAGAAGAACAGAATTTAAAACAGTCACCCTAGCAGAAACTCGTGTCAATGAAAATCTATCTTAAAAATCTTCACCGAGGGCGAAAAGCTGACGCACGCCTATATACCTACGAATAATTAAAATGAAATTAGAATCCTTAATGAACCAGCAACTAATATCTTAAGTAGCTCATATGTTTTAACTACATAACTATTGAATTGATCACGAGGATATGCATAATAATTGATAGTTGACGGGAATTGGAAAAAACTAAATCGTAATCGAGTCATACACAATATTTCCAACAGCTTTCCCTCAAAGAATAACAACAATTTATACCAACATCTTCAGAGGAGATATCTTATACCAGATTCTGATGGTGCAATAAGAAATATATGGTCAAAGCAATACCACGTATCTATTGTTAAGTGGACCTAACATTTCCGGAGTCGACGAAGCCGATAATATTCTACCGATTCATTCTATTTTATAAATTATTGTTTAGATGAAAATTTTTTCATTGAATTCAAAATTACAACACATAAGCTTTTAGATTATACGAAAAGTTAACTTAATGGGCAATAAATGAAGCATGATGGTCTGATGAAAATAATTGCCAAAGGACAAACTGATAGGAAGAAAGTAAAATGAAGGCCTTGAATCTACGACAAGTTATTAAAGGTGCAAACGAGAGGACAGATTAACTGATAGCTGAGTAGAGAGCTGTGTCAACTCAATTCTAGGAACCTGGCCTATGTTAATTTTCGACAAGCAGTAATACAATAACAGAGAAAAACACACCGTTATAAACGATAATATTTACAACTTTTCACGCGACAAAATGAGAGATATTTGACGCGATGTAAGCCGGCGACTCCGTTTCCGAGCTCGTCAACTTTTTGAAGGACACACGTAAGTGTATATTATTTATTTCGCCGCGGATAGGTTGCGGTAAATAGTAACACGTTGCATTCTTAATTGATTCTTCTACGCTGGTCCCGTCGCGTTAACACCTGCAGCATTTTATTCTCTCCCATGACCTTCTTCCAAGCGAGCTGCTACGTGCAGGAGCCTTCAAACTGCCTCTCTTACGTCTGTCTGACATGTTTATTTCGACTCACTATCCCGCACCCCATTCACCGAAGGCAATCTGTCTGACTGGTTCGCTTTCGACCACGGCGCTAACAAAGTAGCCGCGCTTACGAAACCAATCAGAGATCGTCTGATTTGTAATTCGAATTCCTCGATAACTACCTACGAGTTCATGAATGGAATTTCTTGGTGAGGTCAAAAAAAAGTTTTATTCAGGGATGAAACCAGCGGAAATGCAAAGGGAAGAAACAGGACAAATTCCCATGAATCGAAGCGACAATTATTTGGAATGTAACGACGTGGAATAAACTGCTGTAATTTGTTAAACGGCTTTTATCTCTCAAGAGAGTCATAAATAAACGAATTCGTTCACTCAAGTGATCAAGATATATTTTACGATTTTTAATGTAACTTATTAATCGAATTCAGATAATTGTTATCCATTAAAAATATTGCTCGACGAATAATTTTGAAAGAATTGGAAACCATTTAAGCGAAAATAAACCAATGATGGGGATTAATTTTTCAAATTTTATCGAGACGTCCTCCCTACAGATACCAAAGTTTCTATTTCATTGACATTAAATGTATTTATTGAAGGTACTTACATGTATGGTAAACCTGAATAAATAAAATAATTTTCCGAGGCTATTCCTTCCAGTGTCTGCCATCATCAATGGAGCATTAGCCACTGATTATCTTTCAAGAATATATCTCAAAGGGCATTAAGGGCATAAAAATTTCTATAACGGTGGTAAAAATTTAAAGGAGAACATATTAATATTTTTTGTACTTGAAAATGTGAAAACTGCGATGAAAAAATCTTTCAAGTCGGCCTAAATTATTTCCAGCTAGAAAATTGCCAGATACACGGCCAAGGCATCTCTTTTGACGGCAAACTTCGGTTATATACAGGGACCACGGGATCTGCATAGAAGAGGTCCAATTTCATTCCACAGAAGGCTAATTTCTGTTGCTACTTCGGTCGCATATTAATCGGTTTTCAAAAATGTCCGCAGTGCGGTGATGGGTGCAATGCGATCCGCCTTTTGCAATATTTTGGAGTGCAACGTTTGTAATTGCAATGAATAGCATTGAAAAGTAATGGATTTGATAGATCACATTATCATGCATATAAATTTTGGTTTACACCCCCAATTATACTTTATTTCCCCGTGATAACGGGGTCAATGTGTCCGTCAGCGACGCGAGTGGCGCCTTATGGAAACCCATTCAAATGCGTAGTGGGTGACAACACATTTAGAGGACGACTTGAGAATCCTCTTTTTTCAATATTCGTTCATGGAACTAATTAGTTTGAGCGTAAGTGGTGATTTAAATTAAAAAATAAAACTTAAGGGAAGGGAAACTTAAGACGGATTATGGCAGTCAAGATTTCTAACTCAAAACAAACTTTTTGAAAGTCCTGAAATAATTTAGTTGTTAAATGTATTGTAATGAAATGCTGAGGAAAAAGTAGTTCACATCAGACATTACTTTGCAGCAAATATTAAAACAATTCCTCAAATGCCAACGATAATGATAATGGGGATTAAAATTTTCATGTTCATAATATAGACAATATTTTTTCAGTTTTATTAACATCATATTAATCTATCATCCCCAGAAGCCGACCATCTATTTGTAAGGAAAGGTGAGAAAGGAAAGCGACTATTCAGCTGGTTATTAGCATCGATCGGTTTCACCATCATCCGCGATCGTTTAATAGGATTCTGTCCTTGAGATCAAAGCGTTAGATTGGCATTACGTGCAGACTCGCAGATTCGTTCAACTTTCGCAATTCCAATCGACATGGTGTTACGGTGGGTAAAAAAAAACTTAAAACTGTTGCACCTCCCATTTTATGTATCCCTGGCTGAGAAAATAAAGGGCATACCTGCGTTTAAAGAGAAAAATACTCTTCAATTTCGGCAAAGGAACGCACGTCTGCGACGAGAATTTCTTGGTTGCGTATTAATTACGCAGAAACGACTAGAGGGCAATCTTGAACAAGAAGACTAAGCGTGTTCTCGAAGTTCAAAATAAATTAACAGAAATCACACATTATGGCAACGATGGTATGGAGATGTTTATAAAAAATAAACCGTTAAAATTGCCAGCATCAAGTAGTTTTTATTTTTTGACGTTTTAAATTATCCATTGTATGAAGTTCAATGACTTTCGAAGCAAATACGCCGCATAGAAACCCCATCTAGCATACATGCCCAAATCAATACGTCTATAAACATTATGTACAATATTTTGAAGAACTTTCATGAGAATATTACCAGTAATCAACACAATGTTAAGTATCAATGTTTGCGACAGTTTTTGTGATCGGAAAACAGGGACGTTCGAAAAGCACAGCACAGATAATCAAACAAAACTTCGATCCACACCGTGAAGTAGGACTACCCTGTACCTCATTAAATATGTTGCATTTTACATGTAACATGACATTAGCTTTCAGTCAGGAGGTTTTCGCAGGTTTTTCACGCCCCCCTTCTAGTGTGGGCGTTTTCCTACAGTGGGTTTTTTCGCTTAAGGATATTACATCCTCATATTTTTTCCCACAAACAGAAATCTTTTTTACACAAAATTTTCATACATACTTGTTTATCTTTTTTGACATTTCTCAAATAGTGTAGGTATATTGTATATCTTTTATATTGTAAAGGTTTATATACCATTTTTAAAAATATGTTTGCATCGACGCTATCGAGGGGTTAGGTGGAAGAGGGGACTTTTTAGTCTCAACCTCGCCCGAATACAGGCATATTATTATTACCCTTTCACTCAGGCCTAAACTTGTCCCAGAGGAGAAAAGGTACGTTCCGTGCGATGGACACAATCAAAAAATCTCGCGTGTTCGCAGTTAAGCAAACAGAATACCATGATGACAGCGCAGACCAGCTCCAGTGTAAATATAATCAACCTCCTCCTACCTCTTCCAACTCCTTTCAAACTTATGTACCTCACTCCTATAACCGCTGAGTAGGGCTGGACTAACCCATTTCACTTCAATTCCTAGAGTCCTAGGAGGCGCCGCGATTGATTCAGGAGTGTGGGGGATCGCGCACAACTCCTTCCAGAAGAGATGCGATCGCTTCGAGAATGCTGGGTCGTTTGAATGTGCTTCGAGGCAGGAGGTGGGGAACTGGAGGGGATGACCCGACGCAAGTCAGAAGAATAGGCTCTCACCAGACGGGACTCCCTGATAATGTCTCCGCCACCTGAGAGACAATCGACGGGCGGAATGCGAAGAATCTATCCATTCATGAATTTATAGCCCTCGTTAGCCTTACGTCACCAAAGTTGCCAGGAGGGATATTTTGTTCCCGAGATGGTTACACGTAATAAACTGTACCGCATAAACATTGGCGCAGCGCATAAGTTATAAAATTTAATGTACCGGAACGCATATCCACACATTTAATCCACACATGATTTTTAAATAACCCCCCCACCCAAACCTTCCGATTTTTTTTAAACTTGTAATTGAAGTTACAATGAGGGATCGTGTTTAGCCAAATTAAAAAAAAACGATCACGACTTTAAAGCTTTTAATTTATATACGGAATACACAAATGATTACTGGTAACAGTAATCAATTTCCTCTTATCTTTCAAAACATCACTTTGCCATGGTGTCTGCCTAGTGGTAATTTATTTTGAACTTCGATAACACACGTAGACTTAAAAACAATGCCCAAGATTGCCTTTTAGTCGTTTCAACTTTAAGAATACGCTCTCAAGAATTTCTTTTCAACGCCGTTCCGACGCGTTCCGTCCGAAATTGATCACGGCGTTCGCGCCGAAGTTAAAAAATTCGACGGCGAGAGATCGCAACGACGCGGACGTCCAGGTGTATTTTCCGCGGAGTACGTCGCGCCCAGTCGGCGTCCACGGCGATCTCTATGGCGTGATTTGGTCACCAAAGATTCATATTTATATCACAAGAATTAAAGCTTGTAATACTGAGATTAAATATCGAGTGCTCATTGGGAATATATTCTGGGAGATTTACGACCTTATTTTGATAGTAATGATAATTAAGACTTCAAAATGAGAGGAGCGAAGCCATAAATTAATCAAAAAAGAATCGGAAATTACCCAAAAATAAAATCAACAAAAATTCATTATTATATTAAATGATAAAAACGTTATGGTGGTACATTTTTTTGATCAACTTGATGATCACAAAATAATCACACTTCTTTTAATCACAATTCTGACAGCCGGTTAATAAAATTCTACACGTTCTCATGAATAAACAGAATTAAAATAGTAAAAACGCAGTTTGTCATTTCAGTCTTAAATGCTATGCTTTTAATGCTGTTATTTAGGGAAAATTGAAACCGGCATAAATAACCTCGTCTTACCCTGCTATCGGGGAGTGAGTACATGTCTATGGACGAAGATGAATGAACCTCGTTTTTACTTGCTATCGGGGGATGAGTATACGTCTATGAGCGAAAAATAAGATGAATGACGACTAAGCTAGTACTTAAAATGCGATGCAGATTAGTCGAAACAGTCCAATTTCAAGGAGTTTAAGGAGAGCGATTTTTGGGGTAGTTTGGGATATGCAAATGTAATTTCCTGCATACAGCTTAATGGATTGAGAGGTACCATGATCATTCATTCAACTCTGCATACGTGATTTGCACCTGCAACTGTGGTCTGGCGACATAGAAGACTGCGATAAACTTCAGATGATAAGGGAAGGCATGCATGCATATACATGAGATGCCTGCGATTCCTGAAGATGCCGGCGTTTCTTGAATGAGTTAGCTGCGCGGACGTAGGTATGAAAACATTTAAAATCAAAGCAGGTTCAAAATGTCCTATGCAAAACCTGAATTAAATAAAAAGGGACGAGAAATTAATACTGATTAACCGAACAAAAGGTTAAAATTATCCCATCTTCGCAACATTGTATACAGGAATCAATTAAGCGCTTAGCTGAATCTGGCAGCATTTGCAGGAGATCTTGGCGCTCAATTATACTCGCAACTCTTCCACATACCTTTAGGCATTACATTATTCAGTAAGATGTAACACCAAAACTCCGAAATGGTATTATATGGTACGAAAATCGGAGATGGGCACATTTCGTCGTTAAGTAGCCCTTGGGTACGCAGCCAAAGTTAGTTTTAACTGATACGCGTAGACTGGTACATAATAAAAGAGCGTGCTTGTATGAGATTTCCTGATTTTCAGGGGCTGGAAATTTGAGGTGTTCCACGCAAAAATACTGATTTTCAAATTGTATTTCCAGAAAATATACCTCATAAAGTCCAATTTTTGTTATAGCTATTCAAGTGCACACAGGAGAGAATTTTCTTTTGGTGATTTTAATTTTGTGTGTGTGGGAAAATAAACCAGGCCCTCGTATTTTCGTTTTCCTCCAGGTCGAAACGAAACATTTTCGCTTCGTTTCAATTGCCACCCCAGATTCTTACCGCCGACCTAAAGACGAAAGCATGATGGATTTCGAAATTATCGTCACTTGCAGCAGACGAACGCGGCTGCAGTACCCGGAAAAACGCACTCATCTGATAAAGAAGAATTTCTGCAGAGAAGCGAACATCAGACGAATCATGGCTTCCGCTCGAGATGACATCGCCTTCCAACAAATTTAGGCGGAAATACTTCCCAGTCCTTGCCTAACTACACGCAGAATTGTAAGTGCACGTTCTCGTCAACGGCCACACGGACGCCGGCGTTCTTCGAGGAAAGGAGCTAGGAGTGGTGTCTGATGGGCTCATAAGTTCCGCCTCCGGACAGTGGATGCGGGCGGAAGCCGTGTTTTCGGTGTCCCATTGCTAAACAACACACCACTCCGGCCAATCACACTCACTTCTGAAAACTCCTCCCAGGGACTAAGAAGAGTGTAGGTCAACCGCCATTTGTGCTCCGCGCGCACCGTCTCCGTTAGATGCTTGATTTCCACCAATTTTCTTTCCTCAGAAACCCTGAAAAGAATGGCATAAACCTGAGGTAGGAAATAACCCATGAGCATTGAAGTACAGAGATGTATGCCTGTTTTAGATTGACAAGCATTAGCTAAGACATTCCAAAAGGTCAATTACTTTTTAAAAAATGAGCTATATTACGACGAAACCGCTAAAAAAAGCCTCTTGAGTCACATAAATCACCATCCTAGTTTTGTATCTATAATGATATAAAATATTTATGGAGTAATTAAATATATTATTATTATCATTTGCTATTATTATCATATTTCCATGAAATTGCTTTACACAGCCAATTAGCGAGGCCGCTTACCGCGCAGATAACCCATATACTCTTAGTATCCAATAGACAGTCTGTAACGTTTCCCACAAATAAGAAGAGCATCAGAATCACAGGCGTACCCTAAGGTGGTGGGGGAAAGGTTCCTCCCCCACCCCCTATGCTAGACGGCCAGACACTGCCTGCCTCAAGGAGTCCATTATAAATTCTGTCTACGCCCATTATCAGATAGATCCGGGTAAATAAATGAATGATTAACATCGTTTTTAATACAATCAAATAAAAAGATATCTCTCCAGATAAAAAGGATAGCATTGTTAAATTCATGAAAAATGCAGATCTATTGAAATATTATTAATTAATGGTAGCGGGAGTACACTTGGTGGAAATCCATAATCGCAGGAATAGAAGGATCAACAACTATGCTATTTCCACATGGTAATTTATTGAGACCGACCATGGTTTCGTTACAGCGCACAGTGGGCTAGAATCGAAAAAAGCTGGCCAAAACCTCAAAATCGATTTTTTTGAGCTAGGAAGTTGAAACTTCGCATACACATTCTCAAATAAATTGTGCATAACTACCCAGATTATTTTGGTCCTGTGTTTTCACTTTAACAATATATGTGAGGTCAAAGTTGAGCAAATTTAGCGAAAAACGACCACCCTCGATTTTTTCTGAAAATTGCTGACTTTATCCTCGTGCAGTGGTTTTATAAATAGTTTTATCGACAAAACTGTTATACTATCTTAATTGACACTTCTTATTCTTTCATTTGAAAGGTTTTTAAAGATTTTGTTTCATCGAAAACCATAGATACATAACAAAATGGCGGAGCCTGTTTTCAACCCATTTTTTTACATAAACGTAGAAAAAAAGTAGACATTGTCACCGGCTTACACTAAGTGACTTATATCATGCCGTTCTTTGAAGCTTCTACATTGTGAATCTAAAGTCAAACCTTGCACCAATTTGCAACCCCGAATTTTAAATCGTTTTTTCGAACGCACGGACGACTCCGGTTCTGGCCGGCGGCGGCGGAGAGTACGGCGACGCGGCAAGCGGGTGGATGCAATATGGTCTCATTCACTTTTATGTGTGGATAACAGATATATTAGTGACAGAAAATAATCACCAGAAAGTAAAATTTATAAATATCGCTACGAATGACTCTCATTATGCAATCGCTGGGCACTGCAAGAGGTGCACTGAAAGGTTTCTTTCTTTGAGTGCATTCCATGGAGAATGGACTTAAATCGCGTCCTTAAAGTGGGGAAACGGACTCTTTTATTAACTAACAAGCTCTATTTCTAGGCAAGAGCCCTCGATGATCCATGGCCTCCACTTCCTAACCTGCCATACATATTTAAAGGCCTTCGGACAACGGTCGTTTTATAGTATTGTTGTAGTGCCGAGTCCTTCGAACTTGTTTTTGGTTTGAACTCCTTTTAGCTTTAAAAGCTTCGGAAGGCATATTACTCACATCGAATAATGTATTCTTTCTAAGAATAACAGTTCATTTTAATCTATGTCTTATGCTCAATATAAAGTATTGATTTAAATCTCTTACCTTTATATCAACGTCATTATTCTTAATGAACTGCGCTGCTGACAAAATGGTTATTTTTCAGGAATATTTTACCATACAAACATAACATAAACAAAAGCAACACAATTTACGCTTTTCCCAACTAACATTCTGCAATTAGCACTGTCAGCAATAAAAGGTTACTGTTTTTCATTCACTATCTGACGAGTTTTTATCACTTTCACTGTCTGAGCTAAAGCATTGTTTTCCTTTTTAAAAAACAGATCCATTACATTGTTCGGTAAGCTGTGTGTTTCCTCCAGTTTAATTGGTATAATTTTTATCATTATCAGTTATGGCATTAGGAGTTGTCTTCGAAATAAATCCCTATATTTGGCCACTCGTGCCATTTTTCTAGTGAACCGTTCACGGAACTTTCTCACGTCCTTATATCGTGCCTATATTGCTTCCCCTGTCAGTTGTCGCAATTAAGAATGGACTCTGTTGCAATGTCAGCTCCTTGAATGAAGACCTTATGCACGGTTGGTGGCATACCATAATTGTATTTAAAGCGTCAGTGAGAGAGAGAGAGAAAATTAAATTATTTGGAGAGAAAATCTAGAATAATTGTGATGACTTTTGAATACTCGTGCCTGTTTCATGCTTCGCCTAACGAACAGCATTATTTACCTAAACAAGAAGGCACAAAGGTGCTCACGAGCAATAATTCATGAGACATAGGCCCTCGTTCCCACGTGCAATTATATTTCGCATGTCCTCACTGCTATCAAAGCCGTGTTTGCAAATTGAAGTGCACTTTATATGCGACGCAAAACTAGGATCTGTGGAAATGCACGCTAAGATTCGAGTCGCAGTAAGAGAACAGAACCATTTTTGGAAACTTCTTATATAACCTCGGCTACAATAATTTCACTCGGGTAAATGAAATCATATGCTCGCATCACTCTCTCATCGCTGGGGTTAATATTATATCCCTAGCATTTCAGATTTTCAAAGATTCTTGCACCGAAATTTGGTGAGCTGCATGAACACAATTACTTATTGAGAGGGCCTCTTAATCTGACATAACATAATATTCGGGGTTGCATTTATCCACTTGGCAAGAGTTCTTCTTGCCTCCGAGGATGGTCACTGTATCTTCCTTTTGCATTCGTTTTCCTCCTATTCGTTCTTTCGATACAACCCTGAAAACATGAATTGACGTCCATCTGCACTGGCTAAACTAGAGCAACATGTAAATTGTGCTGCATAAGGAATAGTTATTAATTGCTTTAAATCAAGAATATAAACTAAATAAGAATAATGAACTCTTCAAGCACCAAGACAGTACTTGATTTGGCAAAATTCGGCAAAATCAAGTACTGTATTGAGCCATTTTCCATCACGTTTAAGGAATATTAACTGTTATTTTAAAAAAGTTTATTAGTTAGTAAAATAGTCCGTTTCCCCACTTTAAGGACGCGATTTAAGTCCATTCTCCATGGAATGCACTCAAAGAAAGAAACCTTTCAGTGCACCTCTTGCAGTGCCCAGCGATTGCATAATGAGAGTCATTCGTAGCGATATTTATAAATTTTACTTTCTGGTGATTATTTTCTGTCACTAATATATCTGTTATCCACACATAAAAGTGAATGAGACCATATTGCATCCACCCGCTTGCCGCGTCGCCGTACTCTCCGCCGCCGCCGGCCAGAACCGGAGTCGTCCGTGCGTTCGAAAAAACGATTTAAAATTCGGGGTTGCAAATTGGTGCAAGGTTTGACTTTAGATTCACAATGTAGAAGCTTCAAAGAACGGCATGATATAAGTCACTTAGTGTAAGCCGGTGACAATGTCTACTTTTTTTCTACGTTTATGTAAAAAAATGGGTTGAAAACAGGCTCCGCCATTTTGTTATGTATCTATGGTTTTCGATGAAACAAAATCTTTAAAAACCTTTCAAATGAAAGAATAAGAAGTGTCAATTAAGATAGTATAACAGTTTTGTCGATAAAACTATTTATAAAACCACTGCACGAGGATAAAGTCAGCAATTTTCAGAAAAAATCGAGGGTGGTCGTTTTTCGCTAAATTTGCTCAACTTTGACCTCACATATATTGTTAAAGTGAAAACACAGGACCAAAATAATCTGGGTAGTTATGCACAATTTATTTGAGAATGTGTATGCGAAGTTTCAACTTCCTAGCTCAAAAAAATCGATTTTGAGGTTTTGGCCAGCTTTTTTCGATTCTATCCCACTGTGCAGCGTAACATTATCAAGGTGCAAAAGCCAAGGCTTTCACGTCACACGCTATCGCTTTAATAATCTGACGCTGTAACAAAACCATGGTCGTTCTCAATAAATTACCATGTGGAAATGGCATAGTTGTTGATCCTTGTATTCCTGCTATTGAAATATTGTTTTTTCAATAGCTGTAACAAGACTTTCATGTAATTTTTGCAACCCCGTTTTACAATGAAACTCCGATTAAGACGATCAGTAGGTACGCCATATGCCAAGCAAATGAACTTGTCCCTAAACACTTCGTGTAGTACCATAAGAAAATCCAAGGCTCTCACGTTACACGCTATCGCTAGCCTTTTCTAACCACAGAAAGAAAAGGAAAGACCAAGATTTTATTCCTTTTCTATTAGGGATGGAGGGATCCAGGATTTTTCTCGGATCCGGATTCGGATCGAATCCTTGATTTTCGGAGCCGGATCTTTCGGATCGGATATTTTCGGATCCAAATGCATTTTCCTGCTATTCCTGCCATTAAACGGAGTAATTATTCAAGTTTATTCTGAGCACGTACAATCGAAGGAATGCGTTTTAGATTTTCATACACATTTTAATATTTTTATAAATTAAAAATCATTTTTATAGGCTTTCAAGTTGTTTTTTAAACATCTTTACATGCTCGGGACCTAAACTGTTACGCTTGGGTTTGGAAATGAAAATAGGAAAAATCTTCGGATAAACCATTGACCAGTCGACACCGTAGGACAAGAATCGCATGCGACGGCACATTCGAAGAGAGAATCGGAACTCTTTCCACCCTGCATTGCATTCACTGAAGCTATTATTTAAAATTTCGGATCCAGATCCGATGTCTTCCGCGACTGTCGATCCGATGTATCCAATGAAGGGCGATATCCGCGGATATTTGGATCCGAGGTATCCGACCCGACCATCCATTTCCATCCATTAGTTTCTCTTACAGATACGGCAACTCTCTTCACTTTACCTTTCTAAAATCGGAACAGGTCTTAACGCAACATTTTGCTGGATTTCGTCTTCATCATTAACAATTCCAAGCACAGGTTTTGCGAAATTTGAATTCGGACTAAAAATATAAAAAAATATTTATAAATACTCATAGCAATCAAAGCCGCCTTCTTTTATGGAAATATTCTCTAATGAGGAACACAGCCATAGTCATACAGCCCTGACGAAGACCTCGTTACCAACATACTGCAGCTTTATCCCTGTCCAAAACTTTTAGTTGTCTTTTAATTGTTGTACAGGTATAGACCTAAATTAGTCCCACGTAATTAGAAATAGAAAGTCCCACCGAAGTAGAAATTCGATAGGATAGCTTGTTAAGAAATGAAGTTCAGTAGAATTTCACTGAACAAAATTTTAATTACGAAAAACTGTGCATACTTCATCTCTTAACTTCTCATTAACGATTATAGCAGACCTCGTGATACGTATCGACGTCAGCGCAGTTACTGTTTTTGGATGGTAATATACAACTAAGTTTTACTTCATTTTTCTACGAGGATATATTGAACTCCTACCGCCTGCCATGCCTTCATTTTCCCAAGCTAATATTTCTCTAATCAAGCGGCGGGCCCGATGTATTCCAGGCTCAAGGTTTTCTTTATCCACAGAGCACTCTTTTTCCATTCAGATGCAAGGAGTTTTAATCGCTATACTCAACATACCATACACGAGTTCTTTCCAGCTCTTTTCGACTTACCACCGTTGCCTTCCCACATCCCATGCCTTATCTCACATATTTGGAAGTGGCCTTACTTTCCTTACTGCATTGCTTAACGTATCCTACACCCATTGCTATAAAAAACTATTATTATCTAAAAGCGACAATCATTACATATCCCACAACTCTGGCTCTTGGATTTCACAAAGTATGCAAAATTTCACACAACGACAAGACAGCACTCCAAGGAAAATGAATACGGACGTACGATAAGAAAAAAAAACAGAGTTTAAATTTGTACGTCCTTTTTACAAGTGTACCCTTCCAACTTAACCTTACGTTAACATCCGAGTGCCAAAATCAGCTGTGTAAACTCGGACGCAAGAGAATCTGAAGCGTCAACTGTTTCGCAAACACGGTCACAAAATACAGGTTTCTTCGGAAATAAGATTACGGAGATCCTTGTTGGGTGAAGTGATTTGCGATGCCAGGCATTCCGAACGAGTTCCGAATCCATTATATATCTGGCAAAGAATCCTAAGAGAATTTCAGCCACGTTACCAATTCTCGACAGAAATTCAATGGAATTCTTCTGCCGCACGGGTCACTCGCGATCTGATTTTCAATTTCTTCTGGGCCACGAGGCAGGGAATTTCTAGAATTCAAACTCTTCCATATAAAATCGGTCACAAAACTTTTTTTTTAGCACTCAAGCTGTGACTTCCATAAACCAAAAGATTACATAGCTATATTAAATTTAAGTTAACTAAAGGAATGAGACAACGTCTCCACATTATGCTAAATTACTTATGCTAAATCAAAGTAAAGGTTGAACAACTAACGACGAACCACGTGCGGATATGTAAAAATATGCGGGAACTTCCACGAAATAAAAATAATAAACTATGAGAATGACAAGCTAATATTCATCCAATATCAGTTTTCAAGCATTTGAATAATTATCCAAACTATATTTATGAAATAGCGGATACTAAATGACACCATCTGCATAGAATCCGATAATTCTAGCAGCAAATTGATTCTAAACTATAGATTAATGCGCCGATGTTAGTTTCTTCAAGCTGTCAAAACGTTTCAGCACTGAATTACAGGATAAAGGCCCAAGCATCAGAATTCGTCATCACTTGATTGAAAATAACACGACTTACATAAACCAAACGATTAAATGGCTATATTAAAATTAAGTTAGCTAAAGGAATCAGACAACGTCTCCGCATTATGCTAAATTACTTATGCTAAATCAAAGGAAAGGTTGAGTAACAAATTCAATAGTAAGCCTGCATTTTGAAGAAAAAAAAATAAAACCAGGTAAAAATGAATACCTATCTCATTAAAGACTGAAAATGCATTCATGTTTCTTAACACGTTACTAATCGGGCTATTTAAATCCAGAACAACGACGTACCTCGGTAGAGGTGTTGAGATTGAAAATATGTGCTAATATGGACAAACCGACTTTGGTTTAAACATGGTTAAGAGGTTAATTTTTTAAATATAACTTTACCTGATCAAATATTACGATACTTCCATTCATAATAAGTAACGTACAACAACTGAAAACGTACTACCAAATTCCTAATGTATGCTTTAAAATTACTAACGCGGCTAAATGGCGAGAATGTTCGTCATCCCTCCCGAACGATCGGGAAAAAAATGAAATGTTCTCGCCATCCGTATGCAACATGTTAATAGCGACAGATTTTCAGGTGTATCACTGATAGTTTTGAACCCTTAACCAGTGACGTGCAATTCTTGTTACACTACCAGTGACGTGCGGTCTGGGAGACCGCAAAAAAACGTTGCAAAGTCATTTTTATTGCTTAGTTTAATGTTTCATTGACCGCACGTCACCGGTTAAGGGTTAATGCTCTTTAATATTGTTTTCACCGGCAAGAAACCAAACCAAGAAACAGCGATTTTAACACATCCATTCGACGCCTAACCACAAGGAAAAGTGAACTCATACGCTGGAGAAGGAGAAAATAAACGCTGGGAGACCGCAAAAAAAAACAAAAATTCGTAAAACGTTGCAAACTCATTTTTACTGCTTAGTTTAATGTTTCATTGATTTCTCAATTATTATAAAACTTATATTTAATATTATGCATTCCAAATACGAACAAACTTTTTCAGTAAAAATTGTTATTTGAAACAGGATCAAAAAACTGATATAAAAAACAAATGAGTTATTATTTTTACTATGGTACTTTTTTAATTAACTGCTTAATTATCCACGTTATGAAACTAAAAATACTTCCTTAAAAATTTATAATATAATTATTATTCTTGAAAAATCGCTAGGAATTGTTTTAAATAACTTGATCCATATCCACCAGCATTATGTTTATTGGATTTCCAATTAAGTGACGTGAGGTCTCACAGACCGCTACTAAAATTCAATTGCAAGTTTTCAGAAATAAATAATAAGAACGTTAAATTTTAAGACTGCCATGTCCTAAGTATACAAAATCATGACGCTCATTATAATTATTGATATTTTGAAAATATTCGTAATTTAAAAACGCAACGGTCTCTCAGACCGCACGTCACAGGTTAAGGTTTAATGCTCTTTAATATTGTTTTCACCGGCAAGAAACAAACCAAGAAAGAGCGATTTGAACACATCCATTTAACACCTAAGCATAAGGAGAATGTAACCTCATACGCTGGAGAAGAAGAAAATAAACGATCAGATTTTTGTACACGAGGATTTAAGCTATACGGAACGTTTAGAGGCATCTACGGAGCTATAAAATATTTTCAAGTCTCATTACGTTATTAATCGCCCGAAGGAAGCTCAACTTCCGATGAGAAATATGGCATCGAAGAAATATTAACCAAATGAAGCGTTGAAAGACTAACATGAAAGATTGCTTCGGTCTAGGAAAAATCGCTATAGTGACCGATGAATCGATTTCACGGAGTAGAGGTCGACAGGTTGAAATAGAAGCTTATTAACATACTGGAATGAAGATCTTGGGAGAACTAGCCAATAGAGCGCAGTCATCGTTGTCTAATAACCGGTGAAGTGACCAATGGATGAAAGAAAAGCGCACGGAAGAGTCATGACCCGACAGAAGGGTTAGTGGGCAGCTCAAGTTTAGTGGCGGCCATAAGTCATCGATGGGCACACATCACGGGGGAACGAGATGAGATGGACCCAAGGAATGCTCGTTAGCTAGATTATCGAACAGAGATACATATTGCAATTTATCTTACGATTCCTTGGCCGAAAGGGCTTTATTTTCTAATGTCATCCAAAGGATGAAAGAGCTGTTACAGCTAATCGATTCTCCGGCATTTATCCAATGACTGCATTACACTGCTATCATCGCATTAGGAAATATTGGCATTCGATTATAATACTAAGCGACCAACATCAATCACTCTCCCTTTCAGAATGCGATATGTATAGCGTTTCATTCATCGATAAAATCATTTGATCCGGTCCAGAAAGTCATGTCAATAAGAGTCTATAAATATCAGCATTTTGGTGCTTCTGCGCACAAATAATTTATTTAAATTAAACGCTTCTTTAAGCTTAAAGCGTGGAAAATATTTACGCAACAATTCATAAAATTAGGTATTAGGTAGGTAAATACCGTCCAATTTAAATTTAGAATATCTATCCTCGAATACTAAAATCTAAATTAGTTTAACATTTTTATCCTTACACTTTAAATATTCATATCTTTAAATTATATATACTAAAAAGATTACTTCTAGGTATTTAAAAGTCAAGAGTTAATATAAGAATTAACTATCGATCAGTTTTCAGACGGATAATATTAGTTGGGATAATAATATAAGTAATTACAGTATATTATTATAATACAGGTACTGTCGGGAGTGTCCCATTGTAATACGTGTGATGTGCAGGGAAATATATCATACCCAAGCATATCTTCTACTGCCTCGGTATTTCCACCCATTTATCCTAACAACATTTTAAGCGTTGTACTGAATGGCTAGATATGGAAAAAAGAAAATGAGTAAATATAATTAGTGCGCCGAACTAAAACCCACCTTACAGCACCTAAATTGGTTTATTATAGACTTTGGACCATTCTAACATGAACTTACTCGAAAAATCACTGCTCTGATCGCGTCTCAATCATGTATTCCATTTTGGCTTTCGATACTGATATAACTGTAGTACATCCATGATGTATAACGTTGGCTAGTACCATGATAAAGTTGAATCTTCACAACTTTTTATGCTTTAAATATTTTTATGACTAGCACACGCTCATTTATAGTCCTCAACACCAAAATCACACCAGGCAAAGTCAATGAGAAAGAGACATACGACAGGTATGGTACGATTTCTCGTCTGAGACATCCGCTTGGTAATAATCACTAAGAAGGATGGGTAGATATCGTGTTGTGAGGAAACTCCGCCCCGAATTCCTGACGCCCTTTCTATATCCTAATTATGCATGTTTCTACACACAGGGTAAGCTTTTGAATGCTTCTCGAATGAGACAAATTTCCGTGGCGAAAACCGTAAGGGAAACAACAGGTGGCGGCTTCTTCTTCAAACCCCGCAGGCAACTCACTAATGGAGACAGAAAGCGATGAAAGAGGGGCGAGGAATGAGGGAGGGGGGGGGGGTATGGAGATGAATAGCTGGAGCTGGAAGCGGGGGAGAGGGGTTGGGGGAGGTAGGCAGACGCATTAGGGGAGGTTTTGGGAAGCTGTGAAAGGTGAGGACGGATGTTAGGAAGGTTCGACGGAGGATGACTTGAAAGCATTGGAAAGTACGTGAGAGACTACTTTCTGTAAAAAAAACAAGACACCCGAGTTTGAGGAACTCTACCGTCTAGATTAAGCATTCAATTTAAATAAACAAAAAGTATACGAAAGAGAGTTTATTTCTACGTTGGATGATTTACTATTAAAAAATCTTTGGCTTCATGGTATTGGATATGAGGTAATTATGCTCTACGGCCTTGACAGGTAAATGCTAAATAAAATGCTCCAAAAGCCGTAACAAATTACACTTACGCTGATCCGGAATTTGCTGCGATGGTTTGCGAAATGGAAAGGACTTCCGGGACCGAACATAGCCTCTCAACCGGTAAGCATTCACTCACACACACCCACACGCCAAGCTGAAACTACCGGGAGAATAAGATCAAGAAGAGCGGGTCAAGATGTATAATAGGAAAGTGAGAAGCGATACGTAGTCTACATCTATATCTAAGAGCTTCTCACTTTCCTATTAAACGTCTTGACCCGCTCTTCAGTCAGAGTAAAACGGATAAGTGTAACTTGTTACGGCTTTTGGAGCATTTTATTCATATTATTTCCTGTATTTAATTTCTTTTCGAAAAAGTACCCGTTTTTTGCACTTAAATTCAAGTTGCCCCACTTAAACCACCTAGTGTTCCCGTAGTTTTCGTTCCAGTAGCTTGCGATTTCTATATAAGAGAGCCAGATCCAGTATAAACAGTTTACTGAAAACAAATTTTTTATACTACTAAAATTGATGGATTTTTTTTCGACAACGCAAACCTTGGCTTGCCGACGTGTCAAAGTAAGGTACACCGGCGGTTGATTCGAGGATTGGCACTAGGGGACGTAGTCCCAGTCTCTCTCATATAGCCCGCGATAGTTAAACTCTAAGATAGCTTGACTCATACTAGGTAAAATAGGCTCAAAAGGTTATTACAATACGAATCAAATATTTTCTGAAAATCAAATTAACAGAACCTTCAAGAGTTTCAATTTAGATTAATAACAAGCATTTTAATCGTTCATGCAGACATTCTATTATAATTACAGCTCCAAAAATACGCCATTGCCCTGCATCGCCTAACTTGTTACACTTTTCAATATTAGCTACCTGCATGCATTTCTTGGCATGCTGTAACTCATGCATGTATCACTCACTAACCTTTCGTTTTATTTGTTAACTTATCGTTTGCTACATAATAGTTTTATTGGCATGGTAGCATGTTCCTGTCCTTGGCACTCTCCTATTTTATGTGCAGAAAATTGTCTCGGGTTTCCTACCGGTTGATCCTCTTCATGTCTCCCGACGTTTCGAGGAGCGACTTGCTGTTCATCCTCAGGGGATCTTCTGAAAGATGAGAGATCCCCTGTGGATGAACAGCAAGGCGCTGCTCGAAACGTCGGGAGACATGGAGAACATTATCCGGTGGAAAGCCCGAGAAACTTTTCTGCACCTGACTCGCCGGGAAAACCTAAGATCATACATCCTATTTTATGGTTTGACATCGCGTCGTTGTCCTGCGTACTTGGCCTGTGTGCGGCAGGCGAGCGCGTTTCTGATTAAGGCTGGGATAAGTGTTGCATGTCTGGTGCGGATTCACCCAGTACCACACACCCTGATAACTCGTAGATGTAGACACAGGCTAAAACTATTTCCCGTGCTACTAAAAGGAGGCTCAAAGTAAAATGTAGATGACATGATTAGTAATCCTTTAAGCAAAAATACTCCGCCTTGCTTTAAAAGCTGAAATTTTAATGTCTGTAAAAGCTGTTTAAGAGCGATTAAGAGCTATAATTTTCATAGAATGTCTTAAAAAATGATTACATTTTTTATGAATCATAATTAAAACAATTTTAGGTTGTTAATTTGATAATCAGAAAATATTTTATTCATAGAGAAGTAATCGTTACCCAAAATATTTTCACAAAAACAAATACTAAATCTTGTACAAAGGATTCGAACCTAAAGTTAGAATGAAGGAAATGATTTTTTCAAATAGACCTTGAATGAAATAATTGGTAGCAATGTGAGAACAATGATTTAATTTCGTATATAATCATGCCGCGACCTAACATATTATGGCACGAGTCTTATGAATGAAGAAAACTAAAGTTTTGTGGGAAATACGCGACTTATGCATTCAGATCTAACTTCATGGAACCAAATCACACCAAAAAATCCATTAAAACAGTTTATTAATGTCACCTTTATCGCAAGCATGGTATTAAAATTATGTCCAAGATCAAAGACGTATTGATTACCATATTAAAGGTGTTAATTCACTAAAGGCTGTTTTACACGGTACACGGAATTGCGCAATCTGACGTACGTGCGAAGGCGCAATCAAAATTGCGTCGTGTAAAGCGGTGAATTGCTAGAACACATGCAAGAAAGCATGGATGAGACAGCAAAATAGCCTCTGTTCTAATTTCGTTCATGCATTCGCGCAATTCCACGCCATTTTAGAAATTAATTCAGCTCTAATCTGCGCAATTCCGTGCCCCCTGTAAAACGGCCTTAATACTTTTGTTTTCATTCAACTAAATAAAGGAACCAGCGAGATAAATTAAGAATCAAAATAATATGACAATGTAAGATCAATAATAGAAGGATATAGTCAAATAATATCTTAAGATCAACATTAGGTCATAAACGAATTGCAATATCAGTTACTTAATATAGAGTTAGAGTAGTTTATAGCAGCAGCAAACAAACAGGGGTATGATGAAATGAATACCAACTACTTCACGCTATTTCCTCTCAGCGATCATGGGACACCAAAACAAAAGCCACCTTAATATATCCCCCCCGTCCGTGGGCGTATTTTCAAGGAAACTTGACAGTGACGCAAAATATTTTTTCAAAACATTACATATTATATATCACATGCTTTGTGGCGAAAAAAAAACAACAATTTCGCTAACGTAGTCAAGAGGAAAACCCACGAAACGAAGGACGTTGACTCGAGCATGGGGTCGAAATATAAAACCAAAACCGGGATAACAATAATTTACATACAACCATACGCGAACGAGCCGAACGAATAACTATTCGTGAGGTGTACCTCGTCGCTACATTGCATAAGGGCGTATCCAAAAGAAAAAGGCCCTTCGCATCCAATGAAGTCTCCGTTCTTACCTTCGGGATGCTCGATGCCACTTGAAAAACACTACTCATCGGATCTTAAAAAGAATTGAGTGTTGAGGGCGTGGAGTTTAGAAGGGTAGGGGGTTGGATAAGTAACATTGTGAGGGGCTGAAGGCTCGCGGAGGGGATGAAAAACAGATTCTCAACCGGAGATGACAAGCTGTCGGGGAGGAATGAATGGTGAGTGCGTTGGAGATCCACCTGGGTGGCCGTGGACGGCAGGTAAGCGGGGACCTGCGTGCGGTAGTGGGATGGGAAGAAGGTGGAACAGTTAAAGTTGAGTTTTGTTTGCGCGGGATCCTGAGTTATAAAGCTCATCCCGTCACTAATTGTCCGCCAGGAGCTCGTGAGATGTGTCCGGCGCGTTGTCGAGGAAGCGCGGTAGGCGGCGGATAGAGCCGAGGGGAGGCGAGAAGATAAATGCAAGGAGGGTTTTCTCGTCAGGTGGTTCCATTCATGAAGGCTGACTATTTCCTTGAAATTTAAAAAAATATGTAAAGTTATTTTGGGGTTAAAACTAAAGTATTTCCTAAATTTTCATTAGAAAGACTATTTTTTTCTTCTTATCTTGACCTCGTTTAATACATACTAAAATATTTCCTGGAGTTTAGGTCAACGTATGTTATGCAAACAAGTTATAGATGGAGTTGGCTATAATTTGTTTGCATAACATACGTTGACCTAAACTCCAGGAAATATTTTAACATGTTTTATAAAGACTGTATCCTCATCTCCAAAAGTAACAAGATAGTCGTCCTTTTCCGCTCAATTAAATTTTAAGGTTTATATTTTTTTTAATTTATTAAATTCTCTTAGGGTAATAACTAGAGTAATTTCATATATTACAATACATAGACGCATCATATGGTTTCATTCATGAAGGATGACTATTGTCTTCAATTTTTTATGTACTAAGGTATTGTAAGGTAATTAGGGTAATTCCTAGATATTATTATTCCTATTAATAACTAGGGTAATTCCTCAATTCTCATCCAGAAGACGAATCAGATGGTTTCATTCATGAAGGCTGAATATTTGCTTCATTTTTTCAATGTGTTAACTTATCGGAGGGTAATAACTGGAGGGATTCCTCAAGTTCCATTACGAAGACTGAATAATTATGTCCAAAAATAAAAAGAATATTCATCCTTTTCCACTAAGTTGCATTAAAATGCTCAATTTTTAAAAGATGTATCAAGTTCTCATACGGTAATAGCTAGAGTAATTCCTCCAATGCATCGTGAAGACGCATTTATGAAGGCTGACAACTTGCTTCAGTATTTTAAAATGTATCAAGTTTTCATAGGGTAATAACTAACGCGATTCCTCAGACTTCATTACGAGGACTGTATCCTCATCTCCAAAAATGCAAGATATTCAACATTTTCCACAAAATTGCATTTTAGTTCTTAATTGTTTTAATGTATTAAGTTCTCGTAGGGTAATAACTAGAGTAATTTCATAAATTTCATTACATAGACGCATTATATGGTTTCATTATCAATAGTCATGTTATTATAGTATTATTCACGAAGGCTGACTATTGCTTCAATTTTTTAATGTATTAAGTTCTTGTAAGGTAATAACCATAGTAATTCCTCATCTTTATTACGAAGACGGATCGGACGGTTTCATTTATGAAAGATGACTTCTTGCTTCATTTTTTAAAATACATTAGGTCCTCGTAGTGTATTAACTAGAGCAATTCCACAAATTTCACTACAAAGACCAAGTCGTCATCTCCAAAAATATTAAGATATCATCCTTTTCAACTAAATTGCATTGAAATGCTTAGTTTCTTTTGAATGTATCAACTTCTCGAATGGTAATAATCAGAGTACTTTCACAAATTTCATCATGAAGACTTATCCTCATCTCCATAAATAACAACAATTTAATCCTTATCCAATAAATTGAATTTAAACAACCCCGTCTAGAGCGACTGAACTTGTGAGAGAAAAAAAAAGAATTACACTTTTCAAGGCTCAACACACTGATTATTTTGACCTTCACTTACATTCCATGACGTTACAAACGCCGTGAAATTCCTAGAATTCCCACGTGTTCCAGAGAAACTTTCGCCATATTTTGTTCTCGGCCCCTGTACTACGTCGATCTTAATTTCTTACTTAGGTACTCGCTTACAGATTGTTTGCGGGGAGCTCGTGAGATGCTGGCGTGTCCAGTGCGTTGCCTGGGCGACGCATGAGGTGTCGGAGTGAACGCGAGAGAAGATTAATGCTCGCGGCGCCACCGCTGTCCCACGCGAGCTCACGAAAAATAATCTCCGACGATCCATCAATTCCCAAGGATGCTGGCGGGCCTATCAGTTTTTTTCGCAGGCGAGCGAAGCGAATAAGGGAAGCCGTTTTGACGAGTAAATTGTCCCGAGGAAGCTGGGCGCGAGGCTTTTGAGAGTGATGCATTTCCAGACGTCCCGACTCGGGCGGGATAAGAAAATGTTTGGGATTTGTATACACGCAATACACATGGGATTCCCATCACAGCGGGATGATGGATCGTTGGGAAGAGTTTTTGCGGGAATAACATTGCATTAAATTGACGGCTCAACATTTCAACCGATGATGTACGAAGAATGAGCGATCATTAAGCGAGGTAACTGAATTAGAGTGGAGTGAATATGGCAATATTACCGTAGGAATTTTTTCCTCATGTTTCTAAATAATGGCGATGATAATATTTTGCTCCAAAAGAGTTCCAAGACAATGATATAATACTTAGATCGTTACTAATTAATTCCAATTGCCCGGGACTTCAAACCCTCTTACAAATCCACATAGTGAAATCAAAATGAAGGTAAACGTGTCGGCTGTTAAAAAAAATGACTTCACTTCAATCGCATCAATATGAAAATAGCTATTCATGAGAGGTAAAAAAGAAAAAAAACTGCAGTTTCCCCGCTATACCTCATGCTTTCGAGAACGGTATCATTGCAAGTCAACCTTTATGGCGCGGATAACTTCTTTACTTTTACATGGATATCTTATTGACCCTCCATGAATTTCATGAGTTTTCGAGAAACGATCAGGAGTAAAATAACTACAACATTGGGCCCTCTGGGTATGAGGCCTGAATAAACATATATTTACACCGAACTTCTTATTTCTTTAAAAGTATTTTCCTCCGTTATGACTTCAAACTGTGGAATATTCAAAACACACCTCTGGAAATAACATCTCTCTCATATTATGGATCATTCGCATTGGGAAGTGTGAACTAATTTAAAACGAAAATCATATATTTTGACTTCAATAAATAAACATATTTTTTGTGTTGAATTGTTCTTAAAATCAAGGAAAGTTACTTTGGTTTCCCCACACCACACCCGTGCCTAGATTATAACTGGATCATTTCGGAGGTTTGGCTTACAAAAAGGTAGATTTCCTCAAAGATGGAGGCATATCACAACTTTAACAATATTCAACTAGTTACGCTTTTAAAATCCGACGATGGTACTCGAAAGCAAATATTATTCAACAAAAGTATTGTGCGGAAAAACCTGTAAGCATTATAAAAACATTACCACGCAGTAAAAATAACATTCTCTTTACAGTACAACAAAAAATGTGTTCTAAGAATTACTTTAAAAAACGCATTGAGGATTATATCGCAAATTTCGTTACAAACATTTTTGAGCGGATCAACCATTGTTGGTTCGCTTGCAGCATATTGCGTCAATGCTGAGGAAGTAAACCGCGCCCAAATCCCTTGTCCCAAACTCTGTGATGACCCGTGGGGTTCCCCCCTCTTCTTGATACTGACGCGCGGAGGGTCCCCGTCATTTCCCTCGGTTGACAACGGCATTAAGATGCCCTCCTCGGGAAGAAGACATTATTCTCCTCCCGTACCCCAAGACACCCACACGGAATTTACTGAATCGCCAGCCGCCCTCCACGGAGCGGCTTCGGCACGCGAAATCCTAGCGCCAAGTATAGCCGTGATTTCACGACCTCTCTGCGGAGGTTGTACAAATACAAGTGAGGGGTAGTTCGTGTTACCTCGTTTGTACCTGTTTTGCACCCACAGCAAGCGCGAATTTATTCTTCTTCTGCCTTACACCTGGAATGATCTATGAATGGCATTTGCTGGCGAGCTACCGCTACGACTGCGCTGTTTTCGTTTCACCAGACTAATCGCTCTTAATGGCGCGTATCACACTTTATGACACCATTCATTCACAGTGGGACCGTCTGGATTTACGATACACAGTTAAAAAGGACTGGAGGTTAGAGGATAAATTGGATGAAATAAAATAGCACGCAGCCTTGAAACTGCATGGGTGAGGTCCAATTAAAGATGGAAGGTCCCTTGAAATATGGAAGATATTCCAAAGAATTACAGGGATAATAATAGAGGCATATGCTAATTTGGAAAGGAAGTTAGGAGAGCAATAAATGATACGCATGCTTTATCCATAAATGAAAGGAAAGAAGAGAAATAGTAGGTCAGTGGATGCCTCCAACTGCCAAAGTAGATTGTCAATGCGAAGATATAATTCGAAATTGGAAAACATTCTTATCTTAAATTATTTATATTTTCAGATAATTCTATTTCAGTCAAAAGGTTTCTAATAGATAGCTAACAATAAATTTTAGAAATAATCATCCATTTATTGAAAATTGATGACAAAAAATTGCTTGATTCTAGCCCAGTGATTTCATATTGATTATATATTAATGGCATAAATTCCGTCTATTCATTGGAGTACTTGAAAACTATGACTTTTACGGCATAAAGACATTCAACAAAATTCCTACTTTCAATTTAACCTGTCTGCGTTTGATAAAATCCCATCCAAACGATTTTCAGTTTGCCCATGCAAAATAGGAAGCTATCATACGATAGGGTCCAGAGGGATGAGCACTTCGTTACGAAATTGTATAAATACACACAAAGCGGGAAACTTTTGCGTGATCCCCTGAAAATAACACATAGACCTAATGATAGTTCACACTCCTATGACCTTAATAACATCTTCAGTTTGAAGTAACCTGATGATGCTAAAAAAACATTTGTCAATATTAAATCATCAACATCATGTCACATCTCTTTCCTTGAAAGACATACGCGGATTGTGAACGTTTTTCATTACACCTTGAGCCGATGATAGGCATGACGAAGGGATTCCCCATTCGGGGACTACCTCTTTTTAATTGTTGAGTTTTATATTCTCAAGATTGGCCAAACGTTTAAAGGTCATGCGGATACGATGAGGAACGGAAAGGTACTAGCCAGGCGGTGTACAGAATTCTCTTTTTTCGATCTTCAACTCTTGCAAAACAGAGTTTCACATGAAGTTTCCAAACATTCTTCGACAGTATTTTGACTCGTTTGGCAGGCACACTTTTAAACTATTAGGGAACTCCGGCGAACACATATAAACCTTAGAAAGAAATCATTACGGAAGACGTACGTACGTGACTTCCGATAAAAAGAAACTGGTATGCGGAGCTAATTTACGGAAAAAGTATCAAACGCTCAAACGATGCATTGTAGAATGTCGATCGCAATACTAAATAAATTCACCTTCACCTATAGCCACAAAAATGAAATAACCAATGTTGCCCATTGTAAAACACATGTTCTCTCCAGGATTCCCGGAGCGCATATTCTTTTTCGAAATAAAATATCAGCAGAAAATTCACCTCTAATTCTATTGTGGTGGTAAATAAATCCTTTCCAGGAATAAATCGAGGATTGCAGTCGGCCGAATAGAAAATAAAACCGTTAAATGTGCGCGCTTGATGGGAAAGCGTCAACGAGACCAAAGTTGGGAGAAGAGATGTAGACGATCGTATAGAGTGATCAGGAAACCTACTGGAGCAGCTTCGGAACTCTTGGCAGAACTTGTTTTGATTGGAGAGAAAACCGTCGGCAAAGCAAAGGAGAGATTTAAATGGTTGATTGGTAGGCAAAACGACCAATGACATCGGAGGGGAAAATGGAGAGACCTGTACGATGGCACCGAATCCCATCTCAGCATCCCGCCATGGTCATTTTATACGAATTCTGAATGTGTCCAACGGTTTCTTTATTCCGTATTTCCTAAAGGGGTCCTTGAAAAGAGGGAGTCTCGATTTTCGTCTGTCACTTACGGATTGAACAACCAGTGTTCACATTAATGAAATGTGCCAAGCGTGTCCAGGAAGGTTTCCGCTTTACTAGGCATTTAACCCTTTCTAACCCAGAGCTTCTTCAAGGAAAAATTAAATTTCAAGACTTCTCATTTTTAAAATGTGAAAATATTTCACTCAATCATAATTATTGTGGCAGCTACGTATTTTGCCATTGAATTTTACAGCTCATGAGAACTCGTAGTTTAAATCTTTCCTGAATAGAGCTGAAAAACATGCATTTTTAATGTTATTTTTGAAGCAACATTGGGTTATAATGGGGAAACGGATAGAAATTTGAAGTGAAATTGTGAAAAAAAGTGAAATAAATTTCAGATTACACGTAAAAATTTTGAAATGCCATGCACATAAGGCCACTATCATTTAGTTGTTTGTAAATACGACCATCCGACGCAAGGGAAATAACGATAACAGAGAATAGGATTAATAACGTTATCTTGCTAATTCATCGACGAAGTAAATTCGGATAATAATTCACTCATGCTTGTTGCAACAAAGCATGCAAAGTAAATATGGTTAAAATATTATCACCTTCAAGAAATGACCTAGTTTTTCCGTTCTTATAGAGAGTGAAATTTATATCGGGCAGCTATGTTGGACCAATCGAGCAACAGGGATATTAGGAAAGATAATATGATTATGAAAAAATTACATAATATACTTGTTAAACATCATTTGTTAAAATACAACAATTTAATAATACACGTGGCTAGACTCTTATTTTACGTGATATGGAAGATCATCCCATACTTAACACGAGCAAGAATATTTTAACTATGACTATAGATATATGATAGACAAGCAGGTGTCATCTGACGCAATGGTTAACCCGTCTTCTTAGCGGCAGGAAGATTACAGGTTAGAATCTTGGAATTGTAGATTGTTTTACCCCCCTGCCACACGCCTTGGAGGCGGCTTGCGGGTTATTATGCAGATGTAGATTCAGGGAAAGCAAATTTCTTTAAAAGCCCAAGACGATTTTGGGAAACTGAAAAAAAAACTTTAGACTAAAAATTTGTCTTCAATAAGGAACTTATGTAACCATTTATGTAATTGATGCCAAGCATTGTTCTAAAAGCGACAGGTCATTGTAATATTCATTCGATAACTGTGATCACTATCTGTTCTAAAGAGTCTTGATATGGATCACTGGCCTAATTTCAATAAATGAATGTCGCAATGATACTGTTGGCCAGATTAGAATATTGAAATCACCCGTATTATTTGCATTCGAAATGTAACTGAGAGAATACGTGCAGCCTCCTGCATATGTAGGTCTAGGTTTGTCCAGTAAATCAGATCCAATTTCATCTTGGGGGGCATCAGGGAGGAGAAATCGTGAGCAGCCATCTTATCCAGAGCTTTTTTCGTCTCCTTTATTTTTTGTCGATCTCTTTGGCATCGTAGGGGAACTCTTTCAGCCGTCTCATGCATTATTCAACGATCAAAGGAGAGAATCCAGAGTCAACCCCCTTATCTGAGAGGGAGGAAAGATGGGTTACCAAAGGGTAAACCCATGAAATAATCACACCGTCTGATAGGAATCCAAGCGGTTCTCTTCTCCATCGGAACTCAGCACCAAAAAGAAGAAAAATGGAGAATGCATGGCGGGATTGAATTCGAAAACGAGAGGATCCAGTTTGCAAAGGAACATCACGCGGCGAAAAGATAAGTAAAATTTGGCTAACGGTAAGGGTATCAATGAAAGCAGCCGGAGGTTATTCCGTCGGCAAACATTCGATTTTGGAAGGAAAAAAAAGACACTCGAAAAAGTTTCACGCTAACCGGAGGGAAGCAAGATTTCCGCTCCAGATAGGGACCAACCTGTTCGTATCAGGTTTAATGCATCGCGTAATGAATGCCCCTTGCATTTTATTTCTTTTTTTGAACTACAGCGATATCCATCTCAAGTTCAAAGAAACTTTTCATCGTCATTTTATAGGTCATTTGGTCATGAGTTTTGATCCGGGGACTGAACGAAAGCGAAATGAAAACCACAGATAAATACCCCTCTTTACCTAAGGTAAGAGATTCGCATATTTTTGCAAGGTGTTGGAGCTAAGACCAGATTGCAATCAAAAGCAAGTTCATTAACAGCTTAAGAGCACAGAGGCAGCGGAGGGATTTTATCTTTGAAAGAGGAAGAGGTTAAGTGAGTTCGGTCTAATTTATTCCGAACAATTTCCATTCTCTGTTTAGTCCCAGTTATTTATTCCGTGCGCTTTACCAGACAATAAAATGCAAACTTTTGCTTATTCAACCATTTTGATCACAATTAATGACAGCAATGATAATTATCCCCTATTATAATTTTATAATTTTTGAATTTTTAATTTTCCTGCCCCTATGAAACTATTTACTGTTTCACGCATATCATCAAGTAAAACCCGAGACATCCCAATACATACTATCGTAATTTTTTACACTTTTGGAAGCACAGTCAAGCAATATTTTGGTATTAAAATCGGTAGAGCCGTCCTGAGCACTAATTTACGAGCCAAATAATGGGCATCGTCACTCCTTGGAGGCAATTTTACAGAATGAAAGTGAGAATTAATAAGCTATCGACAATTAAAAGCTTCAAGATGTGCTTTTCAAGTTGAAGCCATTGAAACTTTTCTACATTTTTTCAGTTTAATGCCATTTGAATTGCTGATAAATCTTTTTTCAAAACAGTATTGCATGTTTCACACTTATTACATGGAATTCTGTATCACACACTTTAATAAGTGGACTCATATTCAAATTCAATAAACCGTGTAACTACGTATCTCATGACTAAATAGTTACGCAAAAAGTTCCGTGCACCGGAAGAGACAACCTTTTAGGCACTTTGATAGAGTACAACACAGCAAACAAAACGGAAATGGGAATTTTTTTCTGGCAGATAATGCATGAAAATAAGACGTCAATATGAAATTTAGGATCCATAAATCATAGATACTATGCTGAACAAAAGAATATAATTTGTGATGTGCAGAATTTGTCTTCCTAAAGGTAAACGCAGGGCCAGTTCTAGACATTTTTTGTAGTGCAAGCGAACAGCATTCCGGCGCCCCCCCCCCCTCAAAAATAACCTGAGAGGAGATAGAATTGGGAGGATTATCTCTGGATACACTTTTAAATAAATAAAAATACTTTGGGAATTAGGGTCGAGACTTAAATTTCATGGTAAACTTATAAAGTACTTGTTCTTATATAACGAATGCCATCCATTTAGAGCTTAAAAAAACATTTATATATATAAAATTTCAGACCAAAAAATGTAAGTAAATCAAATAACCTGAGTAGTGGGGGTATCCACTTCATGATATATCCTTACTTCTACAATAATTTTGTGGAGTAAATCAGCCCTCAACCTATACCCTGATTGTTTGATTAGTACTGAAACAATGGTACTGCATAGAGTAGACCAAATACCATCCCATTGAAGGTCGAATTCTGTCGCCACTACAGTTGGATTTTTATCAGCTTCCAAAAATGTCCGCGGCGCGGTGATGATTACAATGTGACCCAATTATTTCCAATATTTTGTATTGTGATGTTTTTAATTGCGAGGAAGAGCATTGAGCTTTAATAAATTTCGTAGATCACATCATCGTGTACATAAATATCGGTTGAAACCGCTAATTACATTTTATTTCCCCGTGAAACTGGATTCAATTTGTCCGTCAGCGACGCGAGCGGCGAATTTTGTAAACTCATTTAAATGCGCGGTGGGTGACAACACATTTAGAGGCCCGGTTGAGGAACTTCTTTTGTAATATTCGTGGACTGTACATAGGACTTTGGCTTCCTTCCTTTTGCTTGGCGCCCTACGCGGCAGCAAACTTTGCTTACCGCTTAAACTGGCCGTGGGTAAAGGAAAGTATTATTATTATAGTATTCTACCGATTAAGGTAGGTTTCCCTGGAGTACTAAAGACGTGATCTGGGAGCCTCCCTTTCCTTCCAGTACTGCCTTCTTCAATTCACTGTAAGGCCTACTCCCTTTCAATCTATCTAAAAATCCTTTCCTTTTCCTTCCCCTCCCTTGTTTCCCTAACAGTCTACACTCTAACACCATTTTCAACATCCCCTCCCCGCTAAGTATTCGCTCTTGCACCCATACATTATGTCTCCTCCGTACCTCATCTAAAAGCTGCCTCTCCTCACCCACCATGTCCAGCACTTCGTCGTTTCTCCTCCTCTCCGTCCATTTCACCTTCTCCATTCTTCTCCAAAACCACATCTCGAACGCTAAATGACAGTGAAATTATAAAATTATATTTGATGGCGTAGGAGATTTCGACGTTTCAACGAATGCACGTGGATCAGAGAGAAATGCGACTTCAGCTCATGTTCTCATTATCTTTTGAGTGCAGCGGGCAAGTAAAACCGAGGCACATTTTAGAAGAGTTTTACGATGCAGACGAGATAGAATGCAAGCAGCCATATCGAATGAAGGAAACTCTTTCAAAAACCACCTTTAACATCTTGCGTTTATGAATTGACCACCGACGTCTTACGGTCCCCGGCAGTCCAATAACTTCTACAAATTTATCACCTTCGATAACTGGTTCGAAATAAAGGCTTTTTACTGCGATCATGAATCGTGTACGGACCATATAATATCGAGTCCGAGTTGGTAATCTCACCGACATTTTCAAATGGGGAGACAAGATATTTATACCGCCTCGAAAATTCCTTAGAAACGCTGGTGGCCAACTTCGACATTGACCATAGCACCTGAAATGCAATTTCCACTTATCAAAGCCGTGAGACATCAAGTAGATAACAGCTTGTGCAAGTAAGAATATTACTCAAAGAGCTCAATCTCACACAGTAACTTCGGACGAGAAAAATGTATGTGATCGTAAAGATTTACACATAACAGAGTTATGATAAAACAGTATTTTTTAAATTTACCACTTGCATTCAATGGACCCACTCCCATGAAATCAGCAAATACCTCTACGCACACATCATTCCAACAAGCATAAAACTGCGTGAATATCTTTACGGTCAAAGAAGACACTAAAATCACCATCAGAAAATGAATACCAAAGGATATTTTGAAATCGTTTTCAATAAAAAGAATATTAAGGCACAACTGTCACAAGCGCGTCACTAGATGTAGTGTTAACAAGTTTACATTCCCTCACAGACACTACAAATTCTATAATCTGACAACACGAAATTAAGGAGGTGTGCCCTGGAAAATTATAACAATACTTTTACATACCATCAAATAGCGGTAGTATACAAAAATAGTAGTCATCAGAATGCTTACTTGTACCGGACCATTGAAAAACTGCTTTTTCCCGGGCGAACTGTTAATTTACCTTAAAATCCTACTAAGATGGTACATCAATGAATAAACTATGAACCTACTTTTGCTATAACAATATGGACTTACATGGGGCATATTCACGCCAACATCACCAAAAAAAGTGTTTCGA
This sequence comes from Ischnura elegans, assembly GCF_921293095.1. Taxonomy (NCBI): domain Eukaryota; kingdom Metazoa; phylum Arthropoda; class Insecta; order Odonata; family Coenagrionidae; genus Ischnura; species Ischnura elegans. The sequence continues at coordinate 84,730,611 of NC_060255.1, read as the reverse complement.
AACAAAGTATATTCTACAAGCGAAAGGTACATCTATTCAGGTTATTCAAAACCTGAAATATCAACATTCAATTTATGCATTCGAGGAGCAAACCTTTCTAAATATGGACGGGTAAGCGAATATTACAATCGGACGAGGGTATTCAAGTACCGAGACCGTAGACTGTAGCAAAGAGACAGTTAAACGATACATGAGTTCTGCGGAGTAAAATATTGATAAGGTTTTCCACACCAACCATTCAATATACAATATCGCCACTTCTGGAAGGGTAAAACAGTCTGGACACATACCCTTGGTACGCGTATCCAAAGCTCTTCTTTTTATTTCAATCAAGGGCGACTATTTGACGCATACTCAAGGGATAGCGGAAAAGAAATACTGGTTGAAGTGAGCTCTCAAAAGCTTGGACCTCTAGTACCCATTTTCCATGCCTGCGAGAGCAATAATAACGCCTGCTGGTCGAAGCATTAGCTCCGATGTTCCACCGCCTCTTTTTTAAAACACGAGAAAAAAAATACGATCGAAATTCGAATCCCTTCTCGCGACGCATAAAGGGGAATAAATAAAACTGCACGACGTTCATCGATTCCCTGAGTTGCCTCAAGAGGATTCCTGCTGTTTCTCGTCTTTCTATTTTTTTAGGCATCTTTTTTTTCTCGCGAACAAATCGCATCTCTTTGCAACGTGTCACTCATTACTCCCACCGTCCTCGGTAAGATATAGTTAGCATCGTTCACCCCAGTTGAAGCGGTTCTTCGCCCCGCGCGAATGGATCGCTATATAGCTAGCGCTGAATCGCTCCCGGCAGCTGCGTGAATCGACCAACTACTACCGTAAGGGAAGAGCAGTCATGAAAAAAATCACTTGGGCCGGAACCAACACGGCATTCATGCATTGCATCGGGAAGTTATGTGTACCGCACATCATTCGTCTAGTTTCGCAACAAGGGCGTCTAGACGGGACCCGCACACATCCCAGTCCTTCACAGTACTTTGTGGCGTCGTAAATATTGCGATTGCCAACACTGCAGGGGAGGCAACTGGACATTGGGCAGTATAACTGGGATTCTTAAAGAATCCATTGCACTGCAATTTACTCCCTTGCGGGCGTTCTCCTCCTCGACTAAACACGCACGGAAGATACACCGTTAGACTCGGGAGTCATTCGCACTTAATATCTCTACATCTGGCTAGAGCTTTTTCGTCAGAATGCAGTCAGCTTTTTTTGAGCTATCACACAGAGAAAAGCATTCACTTCAAAGCAATCCATCAGGATTCCTGCCCTGACTTAAGCTAAGATTCCAAACACTTGCTCTTACGCTAGGAGGTAATCAATTACAATAGGAACTTCAAGATATGATCAGTATAGATCATCTCAGTTATCACAAAAAATTATTATTTAGCAATTTCGACCATTTTATAGGGATTTATCAAAACTGAAGGTAACTTTTACTTCATTTAAATCTGTATTTAAATTTTTTTGTTGTCTATTGCAGATAGCTTCATCTTCCCATTATTATTTACTGCAGATAGGAAAAAATAAAATGTGTTTCAAACAGGCTCCTTGCTTTGAGTAGGCCCTGCAATGACCTTGACAATAAAATATACGATCTCTATCTATAATAAGCGTAACGAGCTCCACGTATTATGCGCAAAAATATTATCTTCGAGCTTAAGTATACGAAAGCTTTGAGCGAGTGCCATCAATACAACTGCCTAATGTCACCCATTTTGAGATTAAATGTTTCATAAAATTATGATCGCACATTTTCGTCCAACATTAATTATTAAATGTCCTTAAAAATTCCTGAGTATTAAATAAAATGTCGAAAAGGTTGAATGCCCTAGAAATACCGTTTCCGTGGCGCATCCAAAAAATGTTTACGTAGACATACCTCAGTAACTAAGGAGATTCGACGCTTTGTTTATGGACAAAAAATTCCCTAAAATCGCCACCCCTACCACCTCCTGATGCACTGCATATTCCTCCCGAGAAACCTTGTATTTCAAGGATCATTACACAATACCTGAGTGCGAAAAATCCACAGAGGAAAAATCATTCGCCTTGACCGGGATTCTAACCCGGATCCCTCGATTTCCGGCCGAGTGCTTTAGCCAGTTAAGCTACCGAGGCGTCTTTCTCCCCCGTGGAAATTTAAACAGCAAACTGATCAAGGCGAATGATTTTTCCTGTGTGGATTTTTCGCACAATTTGTGCATTGCGGGTGACTCCGTAAAAGTTATCAACGCGGCTAGTCCCGATATACTTAAACAATACCTGAGGTCTGGCAATTTTTTAAGGCCTAATTTTTCCCCAGATACTACGTATTGAGACGAATAATGTTTCTCAGCACGAATACCCACTGCTTAACCGCAATATCTAAGGGGCTCAATCATCGCCATTCGAGTTCCCATAAAGGGGGCACAGGTTACACCTGTTTTTGGGGCGCGAGTAAGGCTGCGGCTGTTGTGTCTGGCATACAACATGCCCCATCGGTCCCGAATCGGTATCGGAAGATGGGGGTAGTTTGACGCGTGGGACATTTTTTTTCATCCCGCACGGATGGGAGGGAAACAGGTGGCTTTGATTCAAGGAATCCACTGCATCCGCAGACGTCCACATTTGGGCTAGCCGCAAGCTCGTCTCATGACGCAACCGAAGGAATTCTTTCGTCCATCGTTGTTGCCAAAGCGGAGCATTCCAACCGCCATAAACAGTAAACTGATCAACACTTCCGATGCCCCTTCCAACAGACAAGGCGAAGAGGGACTTCGCTTTGCTCTTCGTTTCCACGGTAACATCCGAGTGCCCAAGGATATAAAATTTTCGATAAGTACATAGAGTATACATAAATTGCCATGAGAAAAAATTCCCCTGGACCAGGAGCCCTATCCAGTAACTAAGTCTCCTCGTTTCCGAGATTTCGGAATCGAACTTCCTGTTTCAGTCTCCGATTCCGTTTCCGTCACTCGGAAGTGCTTTTATGCTATCCACTCTAAATTTACTGCATTGTTGCTTGATTTCATTCCTGACTCCGTACATAATTATCCATTTCCCATAATTTTTAGTACACATACCGTGCCAGTATTGCACATTACTTGTGACTTCTTAACAGCTCCGCAGCACCACTTCGGCGTTAAAAATATTCCATAATTATCAGCTGGCACATCACTTTCCGATTTCGAGGAACGGAAAGTCATATTCCGAGATCCTCCGTAATTTCGGCCGCTATTGGACGAGTTTCGGCCGCTCTCGGACGTTGCGGAAAGTTCGGATAGACCTTAGTGGATAGCTCATTCTGAAATTATGACGTCTTTCTGAGGAAAAACCACGAATTATCCCAGAGATTGCCTTAGTGGATGGTGCCCCAGGAATCGAATCATGCACCTTCGACTTTCTAGCCAACTGCGCAGACTAGTACGCTATTCAGGTTCCTGAATTTACATGTCATATCTTCCTGAATTCCAATGTCAATGGTACCGAGGCTCATAGATTTTCACCGCCGTTCACGCGGCAGGCTTCGAAATATTTCACAAGTACATGAAAGTTTCCGTTTTCAACAGTTTTCAAACGAAAAAATTGTCCGCAGTCGGAGAAAATATTTAGGATATAGAATCTTACCTAACCCACCAAAACCATATGGATAGTGATAATGTCACTTGTACTTAACACCTACATATCGTAGAGGTAGCAAGAGGTGGTTATCTTAACAACCAAAAATATTCGGCAAGAATATAAAAAGCACTAAGAAAAGGTGGCCATTTTATACTGACTAAATTCGGAGGCAAGAAGGAGCAGGTACAGCTTCGGTTTAAAGGTTACTAGCAGGCCAACCGGCGCTGCTCGGGAAGGATAGTACACAGAGAGGCCGGAATCTTGGAACTTGGAATTCATGGTCGTATGGGATTTTTATATTTTCTCTTTGAGTGTTTCAAGAGTGGCACCTACTCGACAAGATTTCCAACCGCAGAAGTTGTATGACTTGATGTATTTAATCTGTGATGAGAAAATGATGCAAAGGACGTATCGTACGCAACCTAAAGTAGCACTACAGGGTTTGGAAGCATGAGCTAGCAACCTACTTGCTAACTTTGGTCGCAATCCGTATACCTCATGGAAACGCATAGTGAACATACAAACAGACAACCTCCTTTATAGTATATATAGATTTTAAAGGTTTAAGGTCAATAAAAAGCACATCGTGGAAATATATGATATATTTTATGCAAATTTAAAAAAATGCTCTGTACACCAATACTGATTAAAAGCGCGCGAAGTCATGCTGACATTCTACGGGTCGCCCCCACCTTACGTAAATAAGCCTCGTTCGGAAAAGAAATTTCGAGACTAAAACGGGACAGCCAAGCCTTCGAAAGTGAGACTAAGCGCCAAAAAAGTAAACTTCTACAATACGAATTGCCAACAAGGAGAACACCTTGAAGAGGCCCAGTGATCAATAACGGCATACAGAAGCCTCTAAAAAAAATATTCACCCTGAAATATTTTTGAAGCAGGGAGCTCTCGTGCAGCGAGGCAATGACCATCTCATGCCAACGAGCGAGCCGCCACTGGACTGCGAAGGAAATCCACAACCAAAATAAAAAGACTCTCTGACACTGATGTATTACATTTTGCTCCGACTTGAGCTAACCTTCCAAAATGGATTTTGTCATACGATCCACAAGCTGGGAGGCAAGCATTAGGGAGGAGACTTTTCCTTCTTAGTTTCTTGTAAATAATGGCGATGGTAAGCGTGTCACGTATCGATTTTAAATCGCTTCGAGATCCAATTTTGGCAACACTTGTAGAGATGAACCCTCTTTGTCGAATTTTTAGCCGCAAGAATAAATTTTAATATTTATAGATAAATTTTATATATTTTTTAAATTCACAGTCCTTTTTTTTGGGTGCATTTTTAGATTCATTTAAGTATAAAATATTCATTTTTATCAGGAATGTTTTATCAGGAATTTATGTATCTCCTTCTTTTATAATGTATGTATACGTATAGGGACGCTAACTTGCTTAAAAAACGTGATAATTATATCCTTTTCGGCGATGCTACATTTTGTAAATGCATACCTCATTTCCGAGACAGAAAATAAAAAAAATTCGACCCACATTTGCCCCAAATTTATCATTCACCTTTCGACTGATTCACCATCATATTTGCCTTTCAAAATTAAAATTGACGAATTTCCCGACGAAAATCTACCGCAGTAATTGTAGAACACCTAGAGTTAACAAAAAGTCACGGTGAGAAAGGTGCCAAGCAGGAAACCATAGCAAAAATAATTTGATAATGAAAAAATTGCTTGCAAAAGCCAGGTGTATATAGTCGAAAGGTAACCCTTAACCAGTGACGTGAAATATTTGTTACACTACCAGTGGCGTGCGGTCTCGGAGACCGCAATAAATCAAATATCCATAAAATATTGCAACGGAATTTTTATTGCTTAAGTTTATGTTTCTTTACCTTCTAAACTATTTCAAACTTTATATTTTATGCGTCACCAATAAGAATCAATTTTTTCGGTAAAAAAAAGTTTATAGTTTAAAGGTAATTAAAAACAGGATCCAAAAACTGATATCAAACACTTGAATTATTGTTATCGTTTTTAAGCGTCAATATCTCGCGGTTATTCAAAATAACGCCTTAAATGTCAAAGAAAGATGGCTAACTAATAGGAAAAAATTGAATTTATATCGTTTATTCCTTTTCTTGATGCATTCTGCAGGCTTGACGTGAGGTCTCTCAGACTGCTAATCGAATTAATTTGTAAATTTACAGAATGAAATAATAAAAACGTTTAATTTTAATAATGTTATGTCCTTATTATACAAACATTCGAAGCTAACGATGATTTTAGATATATAAAAACAGCATATTTGAAAATATTCATAATTTTAAAAACACAGAGGTCTCTCAGACCGCACGTCACCAATTAAGGGGTAACATAATAAACCAATATATTGCGAGATTAGGTCACCGAAAAGACGGGTGTTTTGGGTCCCCAGGGAAGGCGGTAGCGAGTCAGTAGCCAGTAAAATTCGATGCTTAATATAAATGAAATGGTGGCTAATAATCCACCATGGAAACACCCACGATCACTAAAAGGGAGACGCGAGTTACTCCAAAGCTGAATAAACATCCGATCTAAAAAGATAAATACAAATACGTAACACGAGCGCGGTGGTCCACCAAGCGGAGTTTCCATTGGCCCACTAGCCCGAAGTTTTGTCTGTGCCAATATAAATATGCGTCAAATGCGTGTATTTATAAAACATACGCCCCAGAAGTCAGACTCGATCAACCTCCTTGCGAAGGGAAGCGCGGATCAAAAAAGGACTTCAGGGCCTTAGGAACTGAAGGAAACGGGGAGGTATAAAATGATATAATAAACAAGAAATATTTATTTCCCGTTCAATTTTATAATCTGATTCGAACAGCATATTTAAGTTTCAATAATCGTGAGGCTTAACATACAGAAGAAACTCTTCGTAAGCTGAGGAGAATATTAAAAAGAAGCCAAATGTTTAGCCCGTAAAGAAAATCAACTCTCAAAGATATATATGCATGGAGGGATATTAGATCGAGCCTTGCAGCGAAAGGCTAACTACTATTCCTCCTGAGCCTCTCAGCAGTGTAACAAGGCTCTTGACGCGTTGGTATTTCGCGTATCATTCAAATTTAGCATTATGAAAGGATAATAAAATATTTTTATATGCTGCTGCGAGATTTCGCAGTCACCAGCAAATTATCGTATAAATTACTGCGGTGAAAACGTTCGTCTATTATGATATTTAACAGCCATATCATTTTATATCGTCAGAGCAAGGGGAAAGTGAGCAACAAATATGCCATTACGTAATCAAATAAGATTGCTTCCATGGCAAACCGAGCGATGAGTCTTTAAAAAAAATAAGTATTAAAATAAAAAAAACATCAATACCATAATCATCGTAATATCTTGTAAGTTACCCACTTGGTACGTGAATAGCATTGATAACATTCAAGCACGACCGATAAAGTAAATAACTGATGATGTATCAGTAATATACGAGGGAGTCCTAGAATAACAGCGGTAAAATAAAAATAAATTTTCGAATCTGCGAAACCCGAAGAACTCAATCGGTAATATCAGGAGTCATGAGGATCTTGAAATAGATTGATAGATAGCAATAGATAGAGGCAAAGACAATAAATTTGAAATAAGATGGGCTGGAAGAACTCTATAGGATTAGAATAGAGGACCATGGATAAGATCGAGTAAAATTCCCAGTCATTGGAACCTTTAGGATCGTGGCATTGAAAATTATTTTGCTGCGACTTTCATGTCTACATTTCAACCAAAGAAACATTTTCCTTAGGCTTGAGAGACATTGTACGTACATATATTACTTAAATAATGTACCTGGGTATAGTTATGAATTTAGCTTTTCTCAGGAAAATACTTAAGGAAAAGTGGAAAACTCGCAGTTACCGAGACAGAAGTTTCCTATTGTTGATTCCACTCACATTCGTACATGTAGCGTTGCAAACTGCCGTATGGTAGGTAGCTCTATACTGTATTATTATTGTATACCGTCCTGCATATGGTACATATTATCGAGATTGCCGTTCTATACAGGGTGTTTCAGGAAGAAGCTACGATATTTCGGGAGGATGTCGGGGAGACAATTTTAAGTTAATCGCACATTTTCGACCAAACTTTATTATTTAATGTCCTTAAAAATCCAGGGTATGAAATAAAATGTCGATAAATTGGATGTATAAGACAGACCGTTTTCATGCTAACTTCACAGTGTTTCAAAAAAAACGTTTGCGTTGCCATGGCTCGGTACTTAAGGAGTTTCGACCCCATGTTTATTGAGAAAAAATGCTTAAAATTATCTCTCGTTACCACCTCCTTTGAGTATTGCATATTCCTCCAGAAACACCCAGTGCAGTACAAGTCAGCTAGTAACCTCCCACTTTGGTCTTCAATAGATAAATTTCATACACACTAAATGCCGGTTTTATAATGTCTGGTTAACGCTAACTCTAAACGTGAGTTTTCATGAATGCGTCCGGCGCGCACGCTCGCGACGAGACGCGTGATTCTTCGCGTGAACTTTTCTCATGAAAGGGAATCTATGCGAAAGATCCACAGAGAAAAAAATCATTCACCTTGACTGGGATTCGAACCCGGATCCCCCGATTTCCGGTCGAGTGCTTAGCCAGTTAAGCTACCGAGGCGTCATTCTTCCCTGTGGATATTTGATAATAATGACGCCTCGGTTACGTAATAGCTTAACTGGCTAAAGCACTCGACCGGAAATCGGGGGATCCGGGTTCGAATCCCAGTCAAGGCGAATAATTTTTTCTCTGTGGATCTTTCGCACGATTGTGCATTGTGGGTGACTCCCGTAAAAGTTATCACGGCGGCTAGTCCCGGTATACTTTAAACTAGCAAATCTATGCGCAAGCGAACCTCCGCGCAGGAGGCTTCCGCCGGCTATCTGCCGCAGAGAAACGGCAATAGAGCAAACGTGACGAACGTGAACACTTCCACAGCAGCGGTATTATAATTACCTTTTTTTGGATCATATAACCAAAATAAGTATAATTCTTCCATTTTCTCAGGGAGCCCATTACCCTCATCCACACGTCATTTAGAAGTAGGTAAAGAGTGTGATATTTGTCTCGTAGAGACTTCCATAGGACCGACACATTTTTCGCTGAAAAACACATGTTTTTACTCAAGCTTCGACATTCATAACCTTCGATAATCATCAGAAATTAAATTTATCCTAGTCTTCCAATCCAACAGATATCTTATCTCCCTCCAGGCTATATATTTGAGGTTACATTTTCCAGGCTATATATTTATATTCTGTTTCGATATCTGTAGTAGTAGTGGTATACGTAAGTATATTTATTTCTAATTTCGGATGTAATGAATTCATCGACGGAGATAAGACTCACGTAAGCAGCCATGCTGTAGTGCAGACATGCAGCCACTTAACCAGCAGAGTTTCACGGGTTTTCCGCGTCGAAAGTTGAGAAGATTTCAACTTCGTGCGACGCGTCTAGCGCGAACTCACGCGAAGGATTCCAGGCTCCTGATTGGCTGAAGATCCCGTTTTCGCGTCTCTTCACCTAAAACGCGTCCAAGAAAACGTAACTTAAAATGATACAGCCTTTAACTTTACTCAAATGAGACTGAAACTTCTGGTTAGCTTCTGAATAATTTCAGAGTTGAAGCAAACCTGAACTTAGAGCCACAGCCAGGTAAACTTGAAGGCTGTAGCAACCTACGGTTACGGCTAACCAGTCATTATATAAACCGGCTCTAAGTTTATTTAGTATTTTCTCACCCTCCATCTCATATTTTGCCCAGTATACTGGCGCGATCAGTTCCCGCTACAATTTTTCCGTCCCGTAAGTACCTGCACAGACAACCCGCTTCGCAGACTCTTTAAGTTTAATGTGAAAGTGAAACGGAAAACGGCGTTTCCTTAAACGTTATCGAGCAAAAATTGGCCCGGACGGTGTCGTTATGAAACGTTCGGCTAACTATAAGTATCAACTAAAGCCGCCATGTCTGAGGTCGACCGGTTTTTGCGGCGTAATTTCGAAGCCTCGCGGAAGAAGGCCGGGACGAGCGGCGTTCCTCCAGTCACCTTCCCTTTCTCTCTCCACGTCGGGCAGGAAGAAAAGCACTGGTCGGAAGTCATTTTCCCGCTGCTCCCCTACCAAATCCCTTGAGGGCGTCGGAATGAGAACTTGAGCGTGTGCTGAGGGCAAACATGGCGCCTGAAACCCTCCCCTCAATTCACACCTCTCTCCCGCCGGAGTCCCTCCTCTCAGCCCCCGAGTCATTGGGTTCCGCCCGACGCTGGCCGTTCATCGCCCATACGCCCGCCTCGGGAATTTCGGAGTAGTCCGGATATTCGCTGGAATGTTACGGGGCAGTCGCTCAATCAACACTATCGAGTTGAACTGTTCGATCTTCTCGGTCAATCGTGACCAAGGTAGGTGTACTGAAAACAGTGGCGCAACTGGTGGGTATGAGGGGATAGATCCCCTTCCAGAGCCTCAGAAATTTTTATTGTATACTAATGTTTTCCCTGCTGTGACGACTTCCCAAACAATTATGTACTAGCGAAACACAAATTTTAAGTGCCAAAATTGTGTACCGAAAATGTATATCTAGGCATGTCAGTTTTCAAAAATTTTCCCCTAGGGTCGTTCCCCAGACCCCCACCCCACCCTCCCAAAGCATATTCCCAGTCACGCCACACATTGAAATACTGATATTATTTCAAAATTGTACATCGCAATCCTTTTCTTTTAATTTATACGCTATAGCTAGAGATCACGAATAGTTATTTTCGATGGATACCTCATAATAGGTGGAGCTAGGCTTTTGGGTTGTCCTCCGCGTCGGTTCAACTTCGTGACGAAAGTTTCCGGCATTGCAGCAGGCCACTTCAGGTTTACAAGCCGGCGAAACTGTCGTCATGAAGACGAAACCACGCGGAGGACAGCCCAAAAACCTTGCTGCGCCTACTGCAGAGCTCCGCGGAAACCAACACCTTATCCTGTTTTATGTATTTTTGGTATTCGGCTGGGTCCATTTTTAAAAAACGACATCACCAACTACCAATCCAACACTTGGCTAATTTTGCAGTCTAAACATGGCGGTCTATTGAATCCGACTGCGGCACATATCATCCGCGGCTATAAACATCCAGAGTCACTCACAATCAGTGAGGATAACTTAATGAGTTGTTATTTACATCTCAAGTAAGTAGTACTGCCATAAATTTCTGTTTCTACTCGTTTAGGGCCATTTCCGATGCAGGAAAACGGTGTTAACTTTACTCCTTGAGCGTGAAGGATGAGATATACAACGTCAAATACCCATAAAGGCTAGGCTTAGCCATCTAAAGGTATCTGGAAGTAATGCTATCAGACAATGCACAACCAGTTCTTCCACCTTCATTCAAAATAACTCAATTTTAGATAGCATTTGAGAGAGATTTTTAAAAATGGATATAAGTACGTGTGAAAGAATTAAATGAAGAGAGAGATGACACTTTTCCACAGGTTTATTGCAAGTACCACGCGTTTTGACCGTTAGGTCATTATCAAGTACAATGTGTATTGTCTGTCATTATACTTGATAATGACATAATTATACTTGATAATGACATTAATTATACTTGATAATGACATAACTGTCGAAACGCGTCGTACTTTCAATAAACGTGTGGAAAAGTCCATACTCTGTTCTTTTAATACTAACATGATGTCATTCCACTATATTTCACCTGCTTCTGTTACTTTTACGTGCGTGTGACTTAATAAATACGACTGATGCGCACGTAGCAAGTTAAAAATACAGGTTGATTCTCTCTTGCTTCTTTTCTGACGGTTCATTTACTCAAGTGTTTTAAATGATTGACATTATGGGCTGATCAATGCCGATGCTAGAATTCGGAGGATACGGTCTCATAATGTACCAATAAAAAATGCCAAGTGATGATATCACCGCGACTAGCCTAGGATAAATGTATCTTGAAAAGCAGCTGGCAATTTGTATGGCAGGCCCAGAAAAGAATACCAGTCCTTAAATGGAAAAAAGAAGAAATTTTCAGGTGTTCGGATTTCAGGAAGATGAAATTACTTCCCAAAATAGCTGGCTAAATGACAAATTAAACTACCGAAGCTCCATCACAGATCGCAAACGACATCCTCTGGCTTAGAGACTCGTCTGCAACTTACCTGTTGAGGTTTCTAGTGGGTTGATTCGTATCTCCCCTGTCAGCCCCAACAAGACGGTATGCAGCAGTCCACGGAGTCTCAAGCTCTTAAATCGACACTTGAGCCCTGAGGGTTCGAGTCGACGCTGCAATCGGGGTGGGTGACCGCCCAGTAACAAAACAACTCAGTTCCCACGGCCAGCAAATAGGAAGTAATATGGGACCAACCGTCTTACCCTCCCGGACTATCAGAAGGGGCGTGGCAGCCTTGTGTGTCAACAAAGTTTCTTTTGTGGAGTCATTCGGGCTCTCTTAAGCGTTTTTGTTGAGCGGTTGAGGGACAAAAAGCGAATGAGGTATCCACGTTTGTTTACATTCCTGAATACCCTCGAGAAATACACTTTTTTCGATTACAAATATGAGGCATTCTCGTTGACCAGACAGGGTTTCTGTGATAATATTACCGTAACATGTTAGACGTCATTTATACCATGACAGGAGGAGGGAATTCCTTAAAGATTTTAATACTCTGCAATGGACTTACTTACCTGAGATTATACTTAAAATATAGAGAGATTACCTCATCGGTTGGGCATTTTGCAGATGTTAAAGATACATCTCATACGTCACTCAAAAAGATTAATTTCTACATGATTGAGCACTGATACAAATGTCACTTACTAGAACGAATACGCATAAAAATAAAGAATGAAATCCTACTCATACTCGCATCACAGGCAGCAAAAACCTATTATTGAGGGTATAAAAGGTAAAGCACAATTTACCAGCAGGTTAGACAAATTATGTCCCATTGAAGTTCACGACTTTAGTATTCCGTGGTGCATTTCGTTTGCATAAATTGTGAAACATCTTATGAACTTCTACCATACAAACTACGGATGTTTAGATTTATTTTATTCCCCTTTGGCCTGCGCAGTATTCAGGATTGATTGCATAAGTGATTGAAGGTAATGTAATTCTGCATTCGTATGCGAAAAGGTTATCTTAGAAATTAACGGATAGTAATCAAGGTGATATAAGGATCACGAATATCGAACAAAATGCTCAGAACAATGGTTCCCAAAGGATGAAATATTTACCCAGCGGCACTCGCGCGGGATGCTGAATCAAGAATACACGCGCGAGATACAGCTGTAGCGGAATCCATTTTTTTTTATTACCTCATACGAATATTTTTTAACTCAACGTATTTTTTTATATACTGAGACTCCTCCCCACCCCTGACAACACGTGGTGAAAATACAAAGTAAACAAAATGTCTGGGCTATAACTGTATCCCGCGGGAGTGCCGTAGGTTTAAAATATTTATTACATTAAGTACTCAATTAAAAATGTAGAAATATTTATAGAAACTAGCCAAAAATTCTAAATTTAAATTATGCATAATGAAGGAAGTTACTTCTTTGTTTTAAAATCCAGTAGCAACACTGGCGGCAATTGCGGGCTTTCCCGACCTGCATCAAATTTTGAATACAAGTACAACTCGTTTACACGATAAGTTTCCGAGTCAAACTTTCGGAGATTTTAACTATACTTCTCATCATGGGCGGATCTAGGGGGGGAGGCACGGGGGCGCTTGCCCCCAACCCCCCCACCAGACCCTTAAAAATAGGCAAAATTTTTAATACGGTCCCATTATCATAGCGTTCGTTTTTATTACGAGAAGTACTTGTGCACTCCCAGAACAAAATGCTGGATACGGCCTTGCTTGTCCTCCCCCAGAAAGAAATCCTGGATCCGCCCCTGCTTCAAATCGCATGTTAGGGCTAAGCCTTCATTTACGTACTTTGGAGTGGGCAACCGTGGGGGTAGCCGAACATTTAAGTGACTGCAAAGGGGCAATGCACTTTCATGGTCATTACAGGTTCTGCAAACCCGACGTCTCACCCGAATGATATATATCTCCCGAACAATTCCAAACATTCACGAGAATTCCTTCGAAATGTATTTTCCCACGCAATTTCAGGAGCCTATAAACAAGGTGTATCCAAAGTCTCGCTCCTAATTAGAAGAACACTTCTGAAACCGATCACCAAGAGTGCACCGTAACATTCTATACGCCCCTATGGAACCTCTGTCACGTCTAGCCTCGGGCCAGTGAGGTGCAGCATAAATACCCGGAGCCGAGTTCTGCGCACGCGCAGACGCGCAAATGCATAATAAGATAGGCAAATTCAGACAGAAAATTTGAAAGCTTACTGATAAAATTGTTGGAAAGATTCAACTTTCGAAGAATTATTCCCTATAGGAGAGGTAAATATCACAATATAAAAAATAATCTTTTCTTATAAAATACCATGTTTCAGCAAAAAGAAGAAGCGTTCTCAAGGTTAATTTATTACACCTATAATGATTGTAGCGCCTCCATTTGATTCTGTTGACAGTTTCTGGAACTCCATATTTATTTTTTTATTCCTGAATAATACTCGAGATACTGTTACATCCGACAGAATATCAGAAAGACAAAGTAAACTCATTTAAACCAATTATGACAACTTGGAGAATCATCAGTAAATCGCAGCTCAAAATTTGCATTCAATAGAACCATTCGTAAGTGTGACGCCACTTTTGTTCGATATAAATATCATTATACGTTCTTGGTTTTTGTAGCAGCCAATGATCCAGCCAGTTAATAATTTTAGAGAGCTCAGGTGTACAGCGTTTTCCCGCTGTGATTTTATGTTGTAAAATCTTCCATTTTAATATAGTTCTCCGATGGCTAAATCGATGTGTTGACTCGATTTTTAACTAGCAACTCATTATGATTACAATCATTAGGAGAAGTGCGGAATTGCACAGCGGAAGCGCAATTGATTCATGACCCATAGCTCGATTGGAAAAAGAAGCTTTATCTTCATTTATTCACTAATTGGAAATAGATCCATTTATGTGATGATCAATTATTATTATTATTTGTACCAATTATTGTATTACTATATACCATTGTGAATTGTACAAGCACATATTATTTCTGACGTCTCCAAGCACGAGTGTGAATGATTGCATGGCTCATTGACTTTCGCAGTTTACACAGCTACTGCGAGGAAATGCATTTTTTAAATTATTACCCTTGGACGACAAAAATTTTACCCATGGACGTTCTCCCTTTAAGTCGGTAAAAAAATTCAGCGTGATTGAAATGTACTTGGCCTCTTAAGAATCCCGAGTAACTAAAAATATCTAACCAAAGATTCCAAGGCAATACATACACAAAAAATTGCAACACTGTTAAGCTACGATGAAGCAGGTGTCACTGCTGATGAGTCTGTTCCGCTGAGCATCAGTTCTCATGGGCTTCTGAACGAAATGAAATGCAGCAACTTTGGGATAATTACTGCTACTTATATATTGTTTGATTGATGATACGTTTATTTGATGGTCTTCGCTCCGCACGAATGAATGTTACCTAGAACTCATTGGCATTACTACAAAATTCGGTCACCACCTAACGGTTCCATGTAGAGAAAACTCCAGAAATACTGAGGATTAATGTCTTCAAAAAACAAAACTAGATTTAAAAAAAATGCAGCACATCCTTACGCGCTGGAGAAGAGACAATGATTTACCTTATCCGATGGCGTTCCTCTGATAGGAATTTCTGGCTAATTACGAGTAGTAGAATGCAATTAAATAACAGACCAATGAAACTTTCATATTAAGAGTTTTAATAGCCGAAATGTCACGTAAGAGCGACTGAATAAGCCCCATAAATATGTTCTGAATTCAGAATACACGTAAAAAAAAGCTATGTTCGTCATTTCGGTAATAGCTATTTCTTTTGACTGTGCTGCAATAAAATGAAATCCTATTTGAGGCGTCGTCTGCGTATTTTTTCCAGGGTGACTTTGAGACGGGTTGATACGTTTGCCTGGGTCTATTACCATTCCACGGGCGCTATGCTCACTAAAAGATCGAATACACGGTCTCTAAATTAAGACCATAAATAATACGTAGTTAAGAGAGTCAATAAAAAGGTGTCATAAAAATGAAAACAACATATACATTCTTACGTACAATATAATGTTAATTGCCCGAAATCTGGACTAACTCCAGCTGAAAACTGGCAGGTTATTAGAGAAAGCTATAGATGATTTGACAAATGGCTACAATAAATTAGCATATCCTACAGTGGTCAACACCAAATAGATTAAATACATTTGGAAAGTAAGGTAAACGGTGCTGGTAAAACAAATTTGAGACGTGAAAAATCGATGAAAATTGAGAGAGATGATATTTTTTATATAAGGATTCATTGTATGACATGATGTAGTGTGGGTTTAATAAATTTTTAGTATGATTATTACGTACTGGCCACTAGTTATTAAAAGATGACTGAGTACATATGTTTAATGATCGTTTTTATAATCCTTAAATAATAACACGTTATTCCAAATTAAAAATTTATAATTTCCAACATTAAATACTTTCATAAGAATAGAAGTCATACTAATATAATATGAGCGTTGATGACACTGCTGTTTCCCTAGTATTATCTCACACACGAGCCTTACAACTTGTGGAAACACTAAAGTGACATTAATCAATCCCTTATTGGCGAACTTATTATGATTTTCGTGTTTATCACGGTCAAAAACACACGGCAAGGAGGAGTCCATCCTTGTGGTTAACAAACAAACCCCCGCATAGAATCGTTAAGAGGATATTGTCCACCACACATTTCTTGGTCTCGCCACGTGTGTTAAGTATCGCAGAAACAATTTATGCCAGTATTCCAGATGGTCCAATAGATTCCATTGAACATTACAAAACAAGCATGGAACGAATCCGGCCTCACATTAAATACGAAGAAGTTAAAATAATTGAGAGGACTTATTGTTCTCCTTTTAACGTATTTTGTCTTTTTCTGGTCAAATTAGTCGCTTAGAATTGTGTTATCACGAAATATTCGTAGTAGGGTATAAGCTTTTCAACTGTTTCCTCTATCACAAATGTGTATGATTTTTTTCTGAAAATAAATACAAAGGAAAATTTCCATATTTGAGCTACAGGAATATGTTCACATGGGTCTACTATACCTGCTCTGAAAAACTATGACGACAGCTAAAACTAGAAAGACGTCACAGAGAAATCCGATCGCGCGGGAGTGATGTGTCGGAATGGGCAGACATTCTCCTTTTTTATTGTGTCATTTATTAAATGTTTTTTTTATTCTTTAATTTAAGCAGTTTCCGGTAGTTTTTTTTTAAATTTGCTTCGAAAGATAACCAAGTTTTTTTGTTTAGACTACATTTTTCTTCACCTGCCGTTGTCGAAATAACCGTTGAGCTATTCAATTCATGAGTTTAGTTTTAAATAGGTTTAATCGATATAATTATTTTGCAACTGGAGTTCCACATTTTAATATGATGAGTCCACATATGAAATAGAAGCGCCACCGTCATATACTTGCGATATCATTCGAAAAAACCGAAAACGAAATGCTCACAAATCTCTGGGACTATGAACCCAAACCAAACCTCAGAAATAAAACTCCCAAAATGGCCCTTAACCCTACCCGTATCCCTTCCACTTCACTACTTTAATTGACATTGTGCCGCTGTACTTAGCTGTAATTATTTGCCAGCAACCACCAGTTGAAGAAACACCCAGAAAATAGCTGCAAAAGCTGAGTATTGAGAATAATAAAGCCTAAGAAATCCGTTGCGTGCGTGCGTCCACAGCTCACACAGGAAGTGAGATTAACAAAACACTAGGGAACCTTAAGAAGGAAACGGGATACCAAGTCTATGGTGCATGTAGGAGATTTCTCCAACAAGAGATCAATCAACGAGTAACCCACCAAAAAGACGGGAAATATATCCTGATGTCGATGGTGGAGAGCAGGGGTCTCCAATTTACTAGGCCACGAGGGCCACATTCCAAGTTCCGAATGGCCCCGCGGGCCGGATCGCAAATTTGCCAATGACTGAGGTATTCGATTCCAATGTCTACTGAAGTATCCGGTGGCGTATTTCTTACTTACGAACAGATGAAGTCGACTTTGACGTGTAGTACAGCGCTACAATGCTCCTAGCGGCGTCTCACAGAGTTAAACGAGCGAGACGCGCGCGCTACTTGAAACGAGTGCGCGGGCCGGATGAAAGCCCCCCGCGGGCCGTATTTTGGAGACCCCTGGTGTAGAAAGACACCATAGATGAGAGAACCTTCGATCTCAAGACGTAATTTGGATTACTGGCCTAAATGCTGTCAACAGTTGCGAACACATGCGGCGAGAGAGTAAAAAAACGAACCGAGAAGAAAAACAAAATCTCCTTTGCGGAAATCTCAGAAATTATGTCGGCAGAGGGTTTGCCTTTTGAGGAAGGAGGGGATGGGTACTGTAAATCGTTAGCTGTTCGACATGGCATCATACGTAACGGAGACGGGATCTTGACCTTAAAACTTTCCCCCTAAAGAGAGAGAGAGAGAGCCGAGCTTTAGATTTTATCTGCTTCCCTTCACAGCAGGCTGCCGGGGCGACAAGTGGGCCTCACCCGCATTGCGAAAACGAAATGACTGCGAGGTTTATGGCAGAAAGGGGTGATCGTGGCTAAGGTCTTAACTGCTGAGGGACGGAGACGTGGGCATATACTTGGGACGGAGTGGGGGGGGGAGAGGGGCGGAGCCAAATCAGTGATTACAGCCACCACCCAGGGCTGCCAACCGCTAACGAAATTACCTCCTCGTCGACTCGAGGAATGGGGACATAAATTTGAATTCCCCGATCCGAACTGAACGACCACCTCCCGCAAGGGAATGAACCATCAATTTCGCGAACTTTCTTCAGGGGTATCGGCTCGGATTCATCTCTATGCTTTATGGGCCGTATTCGCTCGGGGTAAATTTAATTTTTTTAGAAGGCGAGGGAGGGATTGAAAAAATATGTATATGAGCTCCATGCTCGAATTTTCGTCGCTGAATGAACTGATTACGGGCACAAAAGAAATAATGGGCGCCATTTGTGAATCTAATCAACAGGAATTTCACGAACTAGTCCAACGAAAGGGATAGGCATTTTTACAGAATAAGAATTAGAAAACTCCTATAAAAAATCGTACGAGGGGCCAATTATGGCAATAAATTCATCACCTATTGGTGATTAGAATGGAAGTCAATATGAAATAAGTAATGCAAATCAATCAACTGACTTAACAACTGCTGACGAGAAACACGATTTGGGACGCCATTACATAAGTCCATCTAACTTGCAAGGGTACAATCTTCAGGGGGCACTGTGTGACTAACTCTTATTAAACCTAGACGAAATGAAAAGAAAAGTATTCGATAAATTTCACTGGAAGGACAAATTTTCCCCTAAGTATCAAAGTATCTTATGTCTCTACTGATTGCTCCAGTACCGTTACTATTACACTGAATCTGAGACGAGGATCTATTATAAGTAGGTATTTGTAAACATTTAAGACATAAAGAATTTTTCACACGAAAATATTTCATTTTTAAGGGGTTTACTGTCAATTAACGATGAAGTAGATCACAATACAGGGTCAAATACCATTCTATATGGAACTGCAGCACAAACCTCAAGATAATAGGTATAGATATTTGTCTACATGCACAAAACCATGATTCAAGTTATGTAAAATGGTTTTAATTTTGAAATGCAGAGCAAGCTCAAACGCTGTAAATTATATGTATCCCCATAATTTCAAATCGTTTGAATACTTCGAAAGGGAGTACCAAAAAGAGAGTACAAAGAGATTTGAACCACAGAGAGATTGAAAGCAATAATGAATGAAGGAAGACGAGAAATAATACTTATCGGGAAAAATATCTCGATTTTTATGGCACTGGAATTGATTCGAAACTAACCAATGAGGATTTCCGTGATAAATAGAAAACCTGTTGGATTTATCACATAAAACGTCGAGCGAAGGGTATAAAAGTAGCCCTCTCTTCACTTCTCAGTGAGCAGACGATGTTAAGGGTAGTCATCCGAAAATCAGCATATTTCTCCAATAAAATACACTTCGTACGATTCCTCGAAAGAGTTGAATATTAAACAGTCATTCGATCGCCAGTTATCAATTGGAAATTCGTGTCCCCTCACTGACCACGTAGGTTTCTTTAATAGGCCAGCATCTCCCAGCTAGTAGCAGTTATGAGGTTACTCCCTGGCGTGTTTTTTTTGCCAACGATACACAATTCTGACTGAAATTATATGTTAAAATCAGAGACCACCCCGCGTATTATTAAGAAAGGCAAGCAGCTCCATTAATTTATTAATCGTGTCCGTGAGGAAATTTTGGAAAAAATCGCAGACTTGTTAGCTATGGCCCTCTTTGAAGTGATTCGGAACTTACTTATCTGCATGTAATACGGCTGTTGGTAAGAAACCCAGCGAGACGCCTACAATATAATTAAAATTAAGCAATATCATTCTAATTTGCTTTTAAAAGGGGTCTCTACAATGAAGAGCTAAATTAACAAACTCCGACAAAGGTTTCTGCGGGTCTCGGATAAAATACATTTCCGATTTTAGGGGTTTCCACGCCGTCGATCCATTTCATGTCAACGATATTTTGCCGTGCTATCGTGCAGGCTTCCTCAGATCACTAACTTTGCTTCTTATAAGTGACTACATTCAACGGAATATTAATTGTATTAATCAGTCACTGACCTCAGTGCCCCACTTAAACCTGAAAATCGGAAAGATACCAAATTAATTCGTGAATAAATTCATTTTATTATATTTTTGGAATACATAAGTTGGTTTCTCATACCAAATACTACTTTAAACCATGTTTTACGGGTGACTCTAAGTTAGTATCAATAGAACTTAGTGTGCTAATGACTTAATGTTACGTTCTCGAGAAACTTCGCAGAACGGCGGGCTACGTAACCTTAAGTCTGTTTGAATTTAATCGTCTTTTATATATATTTCCGCAGTAATATTACGGTCGAATATCGAACTAGATTGTTCATTAGATGAGTTAGTCCTTTGAAAATACACTAGATGGTAGAGTCGTAGATGTGGCAGCTTTCATTTCGACTTATATGTTCATTAGTAAAATTACTAGAAGTTTCTAAAATTAGGGAAAAATGCCCAGCACTGGAGTAAGGGATTGGATATCAATAGCTAGCACTAATAGTGTTAATTAGGTCGTCGATTTAAAAGAGACTCGACATCACTGGGATTGTCAAGCAAAACGTGTCTCGACTTTAGTGATGGAAATGGTTTAGCACTACCCAAGGCTTATAGGAGGCTGTAAAACAAGCAATTAAAGTCCTTAAAGCAGCGTTGAGAGTTTATAACCTTACCCGCAATCCTTAAGGTCTCCGTTTCAAGGAACGGCAAGAATATGTATCTTTAGCCAGGAAAATGCCGGCTATCGAGAAGATGTCCACAAATGTGATTGCGATCCGTCCTACTTTCAATGGCCGAATCGGATATGTTATTAGTGCTAGTATATAATATTGACAATAAAAATGGTTCACATCACACAGTATTTCAAATGCAGTTAAAATGAGCTGGAGGGTAAGACTTTGTTTCTTTGAAGGGAAAAGTAGATGCCCTTTTCATATCAATGTGTCAAAATTTCACGATATCACGCTTGAATCGGTTGAACTTATTCGGAATACTAGCATAGCATATCAGTCCAGACTTTGATTCTTTTACTCATATATCATGCAGATGGACGGTGTACCCCGTATTTAAATATCGCGAGAATATTTCCCACTTATTTCTTTTGATCTTTCCCGTTTGATAGATAAGTCGTTACGACAGTCTTGTTAGTATAACTGACCTCTTAGATAAACTCGGATGGGAATCTCTGTCAGACCTTAGACTGAAAAATAGACTAAACCTTTTAGATAAATTCAAGAGTAATGTCTTTTCTAACGAAGTTAGCCATATCTTACGAACGCCAACATACTACGGAATATCAGATCATATAAATAAAATAAGAGAGATAGACAGCAGAATATACAGATTCAGAATGTCTTTTTTTCCACGAACAATAAGAGATTATAACGGCAGCGTTAGAACTCACTAATAGATTAGATGACTTGCAGTGTAGCCTACTAACTTACCTTAATGCATTTTTCCGAATTTTATTATTATTTCTAACAGCATGTGGTAGTTTAATTTGTTAGCATGCGTAACGTTTTCTGGACCGTGTGGTGTGCATGTGGGAATCCAATTGCATGCTCCATGCTGGTGATTGATCACCCCCTGCCAAACACCCTAGAGGAGACTCGCAGGGTATTATGTAGAGGTAGATGTAGAAAAGTAAGTGAATTAAATTCTTACCCGCGAGCCGAAACGCGTCTTACGCATTGAATAGTTGTGGAAAGTGTAACTGCCTTTCATTTCAATAATCCTAGCAAATACACCATTCTCTGAAATATCAAGAAGATAGTTTTTCTAAAATGTTACCCGATATTTTACCTTGAAATGGAGATTAATGACACAATCTGCAGGAGAGGGACCACATTGGGTGAGTTAATGGGCGTCGGGAGGGAGGCGAAGGGGCGAGGATTGAGAACGAAGAGCACTGCGTTGGTGTTTTCGGGTCCAGTTCCTCTTGCTCCCCAATGCGCCCTCCCACTCACGCCCTAGTAAAGCTCCGACCAAGAGGATTTGTGGCTTCATACTCAATTCCTACAATCGTCGAGCAGGGAAAGGAGAGGAAGACACAACGAGACAATGTCGAGGGCTAAAACGTAGGCAGAGCTCCAGGTTAGAGATACGAGGGATGGAAAAGTTTTCCAAGATATCTATAGCACCCTTCTTGATCGTACCATTGTAGTTGGAGCATTGGAAAAAAGCTTTCATTGGATATAACTCGATCAATTTACAACTAGGTAATGTCCTACTCCAATGTCTAGTCATAAATAAATATTCCATTTTTTAATGTCGTTCATTTCATATGGAGGAT
This sequence comes from Ischnura elegans, assembly GCF_921293095.1. Taxonomy (NCBI): domain Eukaryota; kingdom Metazoa; phylum Arthropoda; class Insecta; order Odonata; family Coenagrionidae; genus Ischnura; species Ischnura elegans. The sequence continues at coordinate 84,707,941 of NC_060255.1, read as the reverse complement.
ATTACAAGTTCTAACTGAGGTAACAGTTTACGCCTTCCTAATCACCCTGATGTAGGGATAGCATGCGCAGTACTCCAATATAGTGAGAATAAAAACTGGACGTATTTAAAATTTCAGAGACGATAGAGTGAATGAATTTGGATTTTCCAAAAAATACTATTAATACAGTGAATGAAAGATTTCAAAGAGTATTTATATTTATAGGAATGACTGGTTGGAAGTTCAAGGCCTCAATGGAGAATAAGTAAACAACGACTTCTTCGTTACAATTCAATGGCATAAAAAACCTAATGAAATAAGACAATTTTTTGCTACTTTGAAGCCCGTAAATAAATGCTGAGAGGCAATGTGTGAAAAAATCAAAAATCGTGTACAATATAATGCCACTTCGTTGAAAAATAAAATGGAAAGATTCTCTGGTACCAAATGGAAATGACGTCGCATATTATCAAGAGAGTGAACATATTGACTGATAGATAGTCATACACATCGCTTGAAAGACTATCATTCAGGTAGCACATGTGGTAACTACGACTTAAATCCATGTTAGGCCTAAAAATAATACATTTGTGATTCTTTGTGCAAAGATACTATATTTAGGAATTAAATTCCTTATTTTAGCTCCAGGGAGTGATTTCACCCATGTGCCCCATGGCAAAAAAATGTTTACATTTCAACGGGTAAAGAGATCACTCGCTACAAATTAAAACGCATGGAAATTAAAAAATGGAAACTCTCAAAATTATATTAAAAATTTGATTCCATACAGCATTAGTTTGAACATGCCACTCTAAAATTCAATGCCAATATCTCCGTAACCATGTTTTAACCTTTATTTCAAAATACGTTATAATACGTAACTTGTTCCATTGGTAAGAATCGACGGCTACGCACCATGATCTGGAATAATAAACAGCAACGTGTTCACAAAAACCAACGAATAACACCCAGCGATGCCGTAATGGTTTTCCTTCCTGCTAATGTCCACTCAAATTGACATGAATGACGGGGTCACCAAAATGGTAACTTTTAATTGGTAGTAACGCTAGCAAGTGAGGAAAATGTTTTTTTTTGTTACACCTGTGTAACAAATACGCTTCAAGGAAGTAAAAACCTGGTTTATGCGTTGTCCAAACTTTTAAATGAGCGACGAAAACAACTCGACACCTAAGATAAGAAGGATGCAATTGTACGTACCACGCACGAAGACAAAGAATACGAGGAAAAAAATCGACAAGTCGTGTTCCCTCTGGAAACGGTACGAAGGAGGGATGCAGAGGAGGAAGGTACATTTGGGTATCTTGAGAGAGGAAACAAATTCCTGCTCCGATCGTGAGACAAAAGAAAGTATCCCTTGCTAAAGGAGTCGTCATTTGGTAGATCAGAGTGTAAATAACGTGACCTGAGACTTGGAGTGCGATAGGACGAACCTGCCAGCATAAATTTATCGAAAGAACCCTGTCCCTTCCAAAAAAAGGACTTCGGAAGCTATATCTTTCGCTAAATAAGGTGCACGTATCAAGCTTTAGCAATTCTTTCGAATGTAATTACCGCACAAATGTTCCTAAAAGTCACCAATGCACAAAAGTCGCAAGAGTTTCAAAAATAATTACGGCGCTTGATGGAATTTCCAAAGGTACGCATAAAAGAATGTATTGCAAGATCTAATTCATCTACCAAGCATGACGTATTGAGCACTCGAATTTGTAGATATAGAGAGGCAAATTTAACCGTATAGAAGCTATTTGTGCATAAAGTAAATCAACTAGGCATTGCATACTGCAATACAAAAAAATAACCTTCCATGCATCAAATATGACGCTCGAGATCCAGCATATGCCAACAATGAAAAAATAAAATTAAAATACTGAAAAGATTCCGTCAAAATATGATATATATGTTTCGGAGCTTTGAGAAAGACGCAACAATTCGTCGAAAGCTACGCCGTGTCCGAAAATAAGGCTTCTCTTTACGTTTCCGGTATTTTTTTATCATATCTAATGAAACTTTTCATGTGCTCTTCGTTAAATTCTTTCACCAATTCATATCCAAAGTACGCCATTACAATTTTTCGACTCACGTCCATGACCGCGCCGAAGGTGTCGCTGCATCGGAGAGTGAAACTCACTCCAACCAACCAGTTAACAAAGGCCTTTAAAAATTGGCGGATATGTTTCCGTTTTCCGTAAAATGTTTTTGTGAAAATGAAACTTAAAATTTATTATTTTTAACAAAATATATGAGATGATTGCACAAATGACAACAGAATGCAAAGATCAATATTTTTGTTATTTTTTCATAACTAAACTGGTAACTTTCTTTGGATTTTTTCAGTTACTTCTTCGTGCTAATGTTTATTGTACGGATTAAAATTGGAACGATTTTGCGAGGCATCCTCCACGTCAACCCTCAAACAAAACATATTTATGCCTCGGGGAACGGCGTAATAACTCGGTAATGCGAGATGATCGAGTCGGATAAAAGGGACAAACCAGCGAGCTAGCTTTGTAGCTTTGGGGGCCAGATTCTTCCGCTCGTCGCTGAAAGACGAGACGCTTTAACTTCCACCTAAAAGGCGGCTTGTGTATCGCGGCCCGAAGATCACGCGCCCACAAAAACATTGGGAGGAGAGTGGAGAAGGCCCTCGCCACTTCTCCCAGCCAGCCAGTCGACTTACCTACCTTCACAGTCTCCCATTATCTCTCCACTGCGAGTCTAGCACTGGATGTCGCCCGCCCCATACCCCCTCACACGGCTCGCTTCGAAGCCAAACTCCCCCCACTCATCACCCCCGCATCAGATAGCCACCTACTCGAAAAGTCCCGACAGCCGGGTTAGTTAGTGTCCCCGAATAGTCGCTTGTGTTCCGACATGCCTCCTTCTCCCACGGACGCGTCGCGTTTTCCTTTCGCCGCCGTCTGAGACCGCACTTCGAGTCGGGATAAGCGAGGGAAGCCGACACGGTCCCCATTCAGCCCCCTGCAACGGAAGAATCACACTCCTCTTTACACATTTTTCAGCCTTTTATCCTCTTTCTGTGGTATATAGATAATACTGACAATAACAAAATATCCACCTCATCTTTTTAAATCTTGCGTCAGCAATTAATGAAAATATTGGTCCTATTTCTAAGAATTCCGTCCGGCCGACGTCGGTGGCGGCGGGATAAAGTCCTTCGGCGGCGGGTAAAGGCATGCCAAACCGTTGTGGGTTCGAGTCCCACCATGATAGGTAATCTCTATACAGGACATGGCTGTCCGTAAAAGTCCTAAGTTGTAACACATTATATTCCGCCGCTGTTTATGCCATAATTGAGCTGTTGTCTGGGAGATGAAGATAATGAAAAAAATTAAAAAATAAAACTTCATGTCTTACTAATTTACGAAGATATTACTACAGTTTACATTTTATCGGTGAAGGCATGTTTACGTAAAGCATTTAGCGAGTCATCCCGCTATACCCCGCCTTCCATTCTCATTTCCCTTACAATCAATCTATAAAACCTATTTTCTTCCTTCCTATTCCCCACTTACCAACCATTCCTCCCGCCTTCACGGATTCTAACAACCAATCATGCCATCATTCTACTCGCTCCATCGAAATACTCTGCCTCCTTCTCTTCTCCTCTAGAAATTCCCTTCCTCGCCCAACTTGTCCAGAACTCATTAGTTGCATTTCCTCTCCGTTTACTCTTCCTCCATTCTCCTCAAATTCCAAATCTCGAACGCCTCCGGTCTCTCCTTGTCATCCCTTCCTGGCGTCCACTTACCCGCGGTTTAAGCATTTGGCCCCAGATCAGACTCTACATTGTATCCATTAAAATAAGTGCAATATCGGCACAAAATACGTGAATTCTTCACTTTAGTCGTTCCAATTGCCATGATATTCTTTCCTTACGAAGGGAAACCGCAGTAAAATTCGATTACGCTATTATCGCTGAGAGTGTTTAGCGGGGATGGGATGTTGAAAACAGCGTTGGGGGATAGAATGTTTGGTAAACGACAGAGAGATAGGAAGAGAGTAGAATTTTTTGATGAAACGAAAGGGCCTTACTGTGAATTAAAGAGGGAAGTAGAGAAGGAAAAGGGGAGGCTGACAGAATACTTCTTAAATACTCCATGGAAACCTATCTTAAGCAGTAGAATACTTTAATAAAAATAATAGGGAAACATTTAGTCGCAATAATCGATCAATAATTCGGAAAAAAATTAAAGTACTGAATAGAAACTTTCAAGCCTCCACCATCAACTATAGCTTAAGAAATTCATGCATAAAAAGATAAATGAAAGTCTCCTGCTTCACCTAGTTAATGCTAAAGTCAAAGACCTCACGAATTTACGTCAATACTTCACTTTACTTTACTTTACTCATGTAATCACTGAATATCATTTACAATGAGTATGCATAACAACCCTGACAATGACATGATGTGCAAATACAAAGGTCGGGGAGAATGATGAATGGTAACTGATAAGTGCTAACAATATTTATGTTTCAATTACGAATTTACATTAAAGCTAGGGCGATTAAACAATCCAGGGCAAAGAAAAAAATATCAAATTTGACGGGCGGATGCTCATGATGCTGAGCTCTCGAGAATCAAACTAGACCGTGGTGTAAATCACTAAAAACTTTACAATGGTATCTATAGCCATCGCCGTTAGCCTTCGATGACCAATTTTCCGTCATAATACAAGCTGAGTATGACATCACCTTCGACATGAAAAGGTCAGCACGATCATTTGGCTGAACACTACCTGTATGCCAAAACGTTAAGCCGAATATTATAGCAAGAGACGATAAAAGATTACACGGATCAGACGACCCAATCAAATTTTGCATTTGAACCCACATTATGAGGTCGAAAGGTCAAAATTTTAAAATTTGGTTCACGAAAAAGAAAACTGACGCATTTTCTGATGTGTGAGCCAAATTTTAATAAAATCGTACGACTTATATAAGACGGATATTTTAGCTGATTGAGCATGGGATAGTAGGTACGCGGTGGCAGTGTTAAGGAAATTGGAAACAAAACTATGATGACAAAATAAGCGTTACACACATGGAAACGAAGGATGAGGCAGTCGCCTTAACTTAAGCCCAGTGTTTCGCAATTTTTTTCCAGGAGCAACACCTTAAAATTCTGGTTTTCTCAAGATTTATTATTATTCCACATTTATCGAATTTAACTACTGCCGAATGAATACACCAGTACCAGCAAGCTTTTTTATGCTTTACAAAACCCAAATGCCATCCATTTTATGCATGTTATATCATGGGTCATCAATAAATTATCCTGCTCTATGAGAGGTATAGAAATGTATATTAAGGTTAAATGGCTCTCATATTCTAACCTGTATCTGAAAATATCGGCGATAAATTCAAAGAAATAAGCTTCCTTTCGTGTCTTTGACGCCTAGACCCTATTTAGGCCAGATCGTTAAAAGCCAACAAAAATGTCGAGAATATATCATACAACGTATTTAACTGCACATTCAAAGATCTTACTCCTTCGGTTAAAGTACAATCTTTTGACAAATGCCCATCAAGATAAAGCCGTCTCGCAAAAAAAAACTTTATTGACCGAAAACACGGAATAGTTGGTCGCGTTTAAGGGTTTGTATAACGCCTCTTGACATAAACTGCCGACCAGAGATGAATTTGTACTTAGGTTTACGGCCGAGGAATATATATTTTTTTTATGTGCCTAGAATAAAGATTACGGGAGTTCCAAAGAGCTACCTTTTGGGTGGAACAAGAATGTCACACGGGCGATAACTTCTCTCTAGAAAACGTCTCCTTTCTCCCTTAAAGGCTATTCGGAGGACCGAACGGGAGGGTAAATAAAGCGAATGTGGGTTTTAAAGGTAGAGATAGGAATGAGAAGGCAAAGAAGTGAGAGATAGCGTAAAAGATGGGAAAAGAACTGGTGGGAAGGAATTTTTGAGGAAGGAGAGTTCTTCGAGGGAGAGAAGGGGACTGGAGGTTTCAAAAGTGACGCTACTGGCCCGACCAATCAGATGATCTCATTCGGGACTGACCAAAAGACTTTTGCCGAGACCACTAACTTTCACCAGGCAGATAAAAAGGATCCCAATGGAAGTGGATAGGATTCAAAGTCGCTCGCTTAAGTGTCTTCAAGTCTTCACCCTTATCCGGTTGGTCTCCAGCTTATCTCTACGGTGGTCCCTATTTCAGCATTTATTCACAGGTAGATTATTAGCAAGACCATGCCAAAAAGTGGTTTCACCGGAAATGAAACGTATGTTAGCTAGTGAGTTAATAGCTTGGGCTATTTCGGCTCACTGATTAAAACAAGAGGCAGAGACGTATTTTACGACGTCGATGCTTGAGCAAAAGAGAGCTTCTTAGCGAGAAACGATTCATTCAGTAAGATAAAAGCTCTGCATGGATAGTTTGAGCCAGTAACAATTGTCACGTTCCTCTACGGGACAAATATCTGAGTTTTTGCGATTAGAAAGAAGCAAATACAAGTGAAGAAATTAGTTTTGTCCCTAGTAAAAACCGGTAAGTTGCATATACACTAGATGCAGAGGGGAAGACAAAAACAATAAACAATTTCTTAACTGTGTTCATTCCTCCTTTATGTTTCACTGCATATATTTCTACGTTAATTTTCTAATTTCCATCGATTAGATTAGGATTTTCCTATACATATGAAGTACAAAACACCAGACTCGTCAATAACTGAACTAATATTAGAATTCATGAATAACATAAAAATATACGTAAAAGGAAATGAGGGAATATCTTTTCCATAAAGACAAATTCAATATGCCTATGTTTTCCAATACATTCTGTCCAAATATGATTGATTATTTCGGTCAAAGGCCAAGGAAACAGAAAAGAAATCTTATCATACAAAAACGAGATTTAAAAAATAAATTATGAGATTAGTATAAAAAGCGATGTAAATTTTGTCACTGAAGCTTCAGTAAGGAATACACAATATTGATTTAACAAATATATCATATTAATTACCCTTAAATGGTATCCACAATTTTGGAATATAAAATACGCATTAAAATTTCTATACTTAATTAGCACTCCAATTTATTATAATCAGGGAGAAAAATATAATTCAGCCGAGGCTAAACTTAAAATTTAGCATATTTTTAATTGAAAGCGAGAACATTCAAATATCGCAGCAATAACTAACTACTTCTCCCCAAGAATTATAACGATAAGCTGTTGACTTTATCTCGCAAGAGAACGATATATTGTTCGCTCGAGCTCAATGCACATCAATGACGAAGTTTATCCTAAATAGCAATCAATGGCTAACGTTGATAATAATTTCGTCGAGAATACATGCTTCAAGGACGCAATATTAGCGAAAATATATATGGATATCTCTTAGAGGCACATATCTAACCCTTACGTGAATGCTATCCCGGATCAAGGAGCATAAAAAAGTAATTTTAGGCATGAGTCATGGACGGGTTTAAGCTGTTTCCGAACAGGATACTGAGTTTTATTTGAAACTGTGTTTGCTACAGGAATGTGGACCCTGATGCCTGGGCGAAGTGATTTAATGTTTGAACTCGCACTTAGTGAGATGAAGACCTGCTCACCAACCTGCTTCGACTAGTACCAGCCGGAAAGAGTTCATCTCGAGGTTATGGTCACCGGATTGGACGATTGTCTTTTTTTGTGGTCCTCAACCGAAGATTTCGCAGCCTGACGACAGGAGACGCTGACTTTTGGAAAAGCTTGAGAGCCGCCAAAGCGACGAATTGGAGACACTGGACGCATCGACTGACATAGTCCATTATGCAAAGACGGATCACACCTTACTCGGAAGCCGGTGGGTTGGACTTTAAATTACGTGGGCGAGGGAGGAGACAACGGAATCAAGGCAAAATAAAATTTCACATAGCCTAACCTTAGCGAATACACCCTCTTTTCACCGATAGCATCAGCGATAAATTGATATCCGGCCACTCAGTTTAAAGCGTCAATAATATTTTAATGGCTCAGCCTTAATAAAAGTGGACACGGCCGCCGACATGGGGAATGTACGGGACAAGGTGCGCCATGGCTGCTCGTCGGGGAAAACTTCTAGGAAAAATTTCGATGGGAATCGATAAATAAACAAAAAACTATCCACTGAATTCAATACTTTTTAGCAAGTCACAACAATTTCAATAGGCAGTTAATAGTGAAGGTTAAAATTATAGTTGACTAATAAACTTTAATTGTCATCCTGTCATGAATTTTTCCCATTCATATAAGCCCAACATTGCTAACGCAATTCTCTTTCGGGTAACTGCTGAGTCCGTTTTCCTATAATTTGTTGCACTAATAGTTCAACTGCTCCACAAGCTACAGATGGTGCCCATCTAATCAAATGTTAAACCTCACATTCCTTACTCGAAATGATCATCGGCCTTTTTGCGATATGAGGCGGCATTTAGCTTATGAATTCAAATTTTCTCCTGCGAGGACGTGGAATTGTTATACCTATTAATGATATATTATTTGACATGAGAAAAAATATACCTGAATAGGATATGGAACAGAAGACCTTGTAACTTTCGGGGCTAGGTGAAACCACTACCGTATCCAAGTAATGTAATTCTCGAGACAATTTTTGACAATTGTAGAAACTAGAACTTTTTACTTTCATTCATGCGAATTCATGCATGATTATTTCCGATAGCACATAGATTTATGGGGCCGTGGAAAGTTTTGAGCCAATTCCAGAATAATATGATTTTATTCATTAGTATCATCTGGCAGTCTGAAAGTCAGAGCAAGAAAACTGGTAAAGTCCAATCTGAAAGTTCGCGAAATAAGTTCCGATAGCACTTATATGGGACCGTGGAAATTTTCTGTGCCGTCCAATAATTCCCGCTTTCAAGTCGTCACGAGTCGACATCCCTCACAAAGTCCTTAATTTTTTTAATACGGCCTGCCCACGTGGGACAATATCGTCGAGTTCCTTTGGAGCACCTTCTCTCGACACACAGTCATGATAGTTAATCCCCGCAACGAGTCCAAACCCTCATCATCCGCCAAACCACTCGACAGGCGATCGTAAAGATTTTTGGCTCCAGTCGGTCCACCGAACACCCATGACGAAGTCCGGTGCGTGACTCCCGAGTCGCAGGAACCCGACCCTCGGAGGGGACAAGGGCGGTCGCGGGGAAATCCGAAAACCCTCCATTCATGAATATTTAATCCACATAACTCCTTCCCTTTCAGCAGCCCCGGAAAAACAACAGTGTCTCACACACACGTATGCCGGCTCGGACCTTTCCGTTGTGATTTAGAAACTATTCAAGTCGCGTTAGCAGACACAATGCTTTTATTAGCGTATCAGGTGGCTCAACATCCTCGACAAAATACTGTCCCCGGAAAAGGCATGTCTCCCTGGATATAAAAAACGGAGTCATATACAAATTTCCGGCGTAACGCTTATCTGTGGTGACTTGATAAATGATCCCTGACGCGTTGGGCGACGACATGTTTTTATTAGCGTATTAGGTTGTTCAACAGCCCGGAAAAAATAATGTCACTAGTAAAAATTGTACCTCTGTGAATTAATCAAATGTGTGGAATCGCGCCTCTGAAACCATTGCCACACGCAAAAGGGGCCGTTTTGGAACTTTTCTGTTATTTAAAATAGTTTTATTAGGGTATCAAGTGGTTCACAACGCTCAAAAAATACTATGTGTAACCTGATAACATAAAACATAAATTTCCCATAACAATTTAGGTAATGTAAAATATATTCAAATCATTTCTGACAAGTTTGGTGACGAAATGTTTTTATTAGCGTATTAGGTTTTTAACAACCCAGAAAAAATAATGTGACTTCTAAAAATCGTACCTCCGTGGATGAATCAAATGTGTTGAATCGTACCTCTAAAACCAGTGACACAAAAAAGGGAACTTTTCTGTGATTTTAAATATTTTCAGTAGGGTAACGAGGGGTTCAAAACCCTCAACAAAATACTGTGTGTCACCTGATAACAGTATGTCTCCGTGGATCAAAAACAGGTAACACTCAAAAACATATAGCCGATTGAAAATTTAGGTAATTTAAAAATTATTCCAACCATTCCCGACAAGTTCGGTAACGAAATGTTTCAATAGCGCATCAAAAGGCTCACCTTCCTCGACTAAGCACTTCCCACCACAAACAGCATATATTTGAGGGTAAAAAACTGCCGCGGCGTGCCGGTTTGAGAATTGCTTGCGGCGATATGTAAACTATCCCCGACGCGATATAGGATACCAGAAATTTTTATGCATTGCTTTAAGAAAGGTTAGTTGTCATGTCAGGTGATAACTAGAGTCAAGATGAACTTTCGTTTATAATATTTATGCATGACATGAATGGACTTCTTTCTGCAAAACCCCTTTCATTATTGTGGACGTGACTTTTTTTAAGAGTACAAAAAATGGTGACAAGTAATAATGCTCATCTTGAACTTGCTAAGGATAAGCAGCGCAAAATAATGGAAAAAAGGTACTATTATCTCAAGAGAGATTAAGTGATGGGTTAGATTTGATGCATTTCAAACAAACGATTAGTTAGGTTAACCGGCAGGATAATATCTATTCACCAAGGTAGAAGTCGATGAGAATGTGTCAGCAAAACGATTCCCAGAAAGAGTCACGGTCGAGCGATTTTCAGACCTTGGAGCCAAGCGTTGATCTTCACGAATAGGCTCGCAAAAATGAAAGTAAAAACAATTTGCGTAGGTAATCCGCGAAGGAAAATTCATTTCCACCTATATTCTATGACGGCCAAGAATAAAAGCTATACTTAACGGGAATTTGTGAGGGATTTGCAGCACAATGCTTCGAGAGCGTAGAGAGACTCCTTAAATCAACGTAATCTTACGTAAATTGAAACAAATCGCAACAAGCTTCACTTGGGCAAGCATTCAAATCGCGAGAGTAGAAGAATACTGGCGCGCCAACCAAGGACGATGACGGTGATAGCGCCGATCACAAGCTGCTAAACATATATCATTCACAAGAAAAGACGCTGGAAGGCGCCAGACGAATGGACGCAAGATTGGTGGTTCCGGAACAAGCACTCGCGCGCATGTTAAGCGGTCAGCCATTTCTTGGCGCAAGCAGATTTATCAAAGCGCTCCTGTGAGATTGTTTATCAGCTCCGATAAAACTGCCAAGCCGGAGCCGATCGTTAGGTATTCTGCGACCTCTTGTTTCCAGTGACTGACAGAAAAGTAGTTCCTCGGTATCGGAGAAATTGATTCATGCCTGTTTCAAGCGTATGAGTGCAGGACTTCTAAGAATCAGAACTTCTATTCTTGATTTGTCCGAGACTGAATAACGAAGCTAGGCATTCTTTAGCGCAGCTTGTACGGATTTAGGTATGTGAAATCACGCCCATTTGAAATACAATCTCAGATGGTAAAAAGAGGGGTGATCAAGAGCAAACGTTCTTTGGTTGCGTCACTCCTAAAATACATAGGATTCCTCAAGGCCATTATCTTAAGGGGATATGTAAACGAATGAGTACCACGTTTACCAGAAGAAAATTAACAAGGTCTTGTTAACAGGGCCAGTGACGATCATTCCGCCGCTCAGATTTAAGTGGATCATTGCTCTTGTAGATCACAAGTACATCTGTACTGGAAATTTAAGTGAAATACTTGTGGATATTGGCCGTAAGAACTAACGTAAGAGGTTGACTAAATTTAGCCGATTTTATGCTCCTATCTTTTTTAAATTTGGTCGATTGGAGGGAGAAAGACCTGAGCGTGCACGTGCCCATTGTCTACTCAAGAAACTTTTCAAAAGAACAAACCAGAATGGCAGAGTGATTTTTAGTGTACTAAATTGTACTCACAATTGATTTGTTAATTTTATAATATTTCAATTCATTCAGATAACAATAAACCCACAATATAAAAAAGGCTTAAAGAGCATGCAAGAGCGTTGAAACTACATCAGTGGGACGCATCAGCGATCGCTGAACATTACGCCTCCAGCCCTGGGCATAAAATAATGTTTAACGCTACACGGGTATTGGCGAAGACGGAAGAATATCATCCGCGTCTTATGCGTGAATCCGTCGAGATAGCGAAAAGGCCTAACAACTTCAATAGGGAGGATAGATATAACCTCAGCCGCAGTTGGATAGGGTTCCTGGCCCAATCTAATGACCAACGGCCATCGCCTTCCGTGAAAATTCAAAATCGGGTCAAAAATGGGTTAACGAAACCTATATAAGCTCGGGACGAGAACGGTTTCCCTCCCAATCTCTCGAAAACGCTCCCAGTAGGAGGAGTGAAACGTCGAGTAAGAAAATGTTACCTCCGAAGCAATTCCCGAAAACAACCGCCAACGTTGATAAAAGAAGCTGTGAAAATCTTCATACGAAAACCCCACTACATTATCTTGCGCTCGCATAAAATCAATGGGGAATAATAACTAACACAGAAGAGAGTTAATTTACCGTACCAGGGCAAAATGGAATGCAAATTTTTCACTCAAAAAAGCCATTTAAAAATACTTTCGATTTAATTAGCCAAATATTGTACACGGACGGCACATACAAAGCTTCAGCTCAGGTCAAATGGACAAAACAAACTAGGAACTTTCTACTTACGTGTCTGCATCTTAAGTCTTTTCTTGGCGGTCCGCGGTACAACAGGGATGAAAAGCTGAAAGAACATGTTAACTCATGGTTGACTACACAAGCGACAACATTCTCCAAAGAGGGCGTACAAAAACTCGTGCCAAGCCATGACAAACGCCGGGAAAATCATGGAATCTATGTCGAAAATAGTGTTAGAGTGGTAGATATTTTGCGCACTAAATTTCTTCGCTACATAGGTATTTGTTCTTTTCTTATTTCAAAACGGAACTTACCACATAGATGGATGGCTCGTATGTTAGACAAAATACCTCAGGAATTTTCAGGAGCCATAGTGGGGATTCAGAGGAATACTATGTACGAAAATTAATTCAATGCATTAATGTCAAGCACAGTCCCAAATGGAGCAACCGTTTTAATTTTCTTGTAGGATTATCTAGGGCCTGTTTCCATGAATCCCACCGAGATAAGTTGGAATCGTGAAATAAAAAAATAATGAAATCGTAAGATTATTTTCGTGGCAAAAATGAAAGATAATCTTAAAAAATAATTAATTACGAAATCATAGAAAAATATACACCTTTTCACATCTATCATTACTAAAGCTTTAACAAAAATCTTCATCACTTTCGATCTTTGATAGCATAAGAAAATATCAGACAGCTTTCATGGGCTGATGTAAACTATGTTGCTAGGATGAAGATATCAATGACTATTTTTAGCCACGAAAGTTATTTTTCGCATTTCTACGCACCACTCAAAAAGTAATGACAACTGACTGTCGTACTGTCCCTGAGCAACTCCGTTGTTTAAACTGCCTCTTGGTCATAGATACGAATATTTTGCATGAAATCAGCATTGTTATCGCTATTCCCTCCAAAGAAGAATTCCATTACTTTCATTACACCTCGTATAAAGTACCGGTTTCAACTGAATATAAATTCCATTAGCGTCTTTTATCGCAAGTTCTTCGCAAGTGTATACTATCTGTAATAATTTAGTTCTTGCCAAGGCTATATGTCTACCGCTCTATCGTTAAGAATAATGTTATTACACTGTTAATGCTTGAGAGAAAAAAGCAAACCAAGCCCGGTGAACTTCACTTTGATTTAATCAGTTAATTTCCACAAAGTTACCTGCCTAGCTTCGTAATTCCCATATTTGAAAGGCAACTCTTTCAAATAAAGCTAAAGCTCTTCGTAACCTTATTTATATATATCCATTTATAGATTATTCGCTTGTAAAATAATAAAATGGCATTTTTATTGCTATTAAAGATAGACAAGTTCAACAACACATAATAACTCGCGACTTCGAAGCTCTTTGAAATTAGGCATTAAGATATTACATTTCTTGAAATTCTGATTTCTCGGTTTATAACCCATACGTAGTAAATCACGAATAAAAATGACGCAAAGTTACTATATCAAATTAAAATGGACTAGACAGTATAACAAAAATATATTACCCCCGTGAAAGTAATTCCTTCATTCGAGTATCAATTTAAGCCGCTAATTTATATCCATCACTATCACATACATTGAGACTAGTTGATTCATTGGTTTTTATGCATTTTTACATGTAGAACTGATTCCTAGAATATGAAATAGGGTATCAAAGGATTCTGAATACCAATATTACCACTTCCGGAAGTTGGACAGACTGGTTCAGTTTGTTTGTACTCTTCGCAGGGGCGGTCTGGCCAGGTCGGCTGGTTGGCGATCGCCGAGGGCCCCTAGCATTAGGGGCCTCCACAACGCTCGCGTCTATCGTGAAGCGTATATGAAAGGTGTAATAAAAAATAATAAAATTATTTGAGCCGCAGTTTTTAAATAAAATAAAGGTATCAAACGAATGAAGAGAACCTGATGCTTCTTTGAAAGGGTTATTCGAAAAGGTTATTTTGGAGTTTTTTCTTGTATTTCAGTGCAGTTACTTATTTTATTTTATTCCATACCACCGAAAACAGCTCTATACGACCTTTTATATCGGGGTTATTAGCATGTTAACAGTTTAACGAAGACAAACAACCCTGCCCTGGATAGGGGTTAACTTACCCAGGCGGGACTCGAAACCGCGACCTACCATTTGGCAGGCGAGGACTTTACCCAGCCGCCACCGAGGCTATATGCATTAGGTTATGATTCATCGTTGGTACACAGATTTATAATTCCAAAAAGGGCTAAAATTTTCTACAAAATTCCACATACAAAATATGACCTAATAGGAGGTATTCTCAATGTTAAATACGGGTAAAAATCATGAAAATGACTTGAAACTACTCTCAATATGAGACATACCCACACTAATTCCCTCATTTTACAAAATATTTGAATGTATCGATGGCTAAGTTCTACAAACACGTATCTCAAAATTCGGCCGGTCTGAGTTAATACTGCTAATATTGTTAATATTCACTAAAAAAACAACTCTTTGTTCGCAAATGTATGCTTCTTTTTCAGTTTTATGTATCTTTGGTATTTAATGTCAATTAAATTATATACAATTAAAAAATAAATGTTTTTTTGCTCTCCCGGAAAGTTGATATTTTTGAGATACTTACGTGTTGTTAGAAATTAGCCATCAATATGCTGACTCCAAAGAAGGTGTGGTCTCGGTCCTCAACCACTTTTGCACCGGGGTACCACGTCAAACTTTTATCTCCAACATAACTATACAAGCGTGAAATAAGAGAAACTGAGAAATAAAAAAAGGGGAAACTGTGAGGTAAAGTTACTTTATCACTGACAAGGGGAGACCACGTACCTTGCTCCGCCTTTTTCAATGCCGTATTTTTTATGGCCTTCGGAATGGTGAACACATCTCTGAACTAGTAGTGGTTCCGTTGAATGGGCCTTAGTTTGGCTGTAATTAATTAATTTTCTTGCGGTAGTATCCACAAGCCGTATATAATTCCAAAATATCGCACCTCACACCAGACGGGTCAGGTGGGGTAGTGGTAGCGTGTCTCACTCCCACTCAGGGGCCAGGGTTCAGTGCTTTGCAAAGGTAGTATATTATGCTGTCTTCATTGTGATCATATGGCGTCAAGTTTTTCGTTTATTTTAATTGCAGCAAGCATAGACATGAGGCAATTTTTTTATCATCATAATGGCGTTTAGGTATTGCGCCTGAAGATGATGAAAATTCATCGAAGCCCGGGTCGCGCTCTGTAAAAAAGAAGTGATATAAGTAATGGTGTAATATCCCAGAAAACTTACAATGGAATGCCACAAAGTTAATCATGAGTTAGTGAATTAAGATAAAAATGGCCTAAAAATGCTAGATTTGTGGGCTGCTTTGAACTGAATTTTTTTGTCACTATAACAATTCAAAGTGTCCTGCCACTCACAAGGGGTAAAATAAATCATAATTTGCGCCTGCAGATGATGATAATTCATCGAAATCCGGGTCGCGCTCTGTAAAAAAGAAGTGGTATAAGTAATTGCGTAATATCCAAGAAAACTCATTTTTATCTTCTTTTTTTAAATTAAATCGTGCATTAACCTGACGCGACACAAGGGTTCAAGAGATGAAAATTGCTCAATGACATTGTGCCTACCCACTTGTCACCCCTCCTCCGTGTTAACTTCCCCCCCCCCCTCACCTCATCAATACCTCCTAATTCCACACCTGCACCCTGATTATGTAACTGTGAGAAGGGTGAGAGCGATGTCGTTGCCAGGGGCAACGCGATTCCCACGACGGAAGGTGATAGCAGCGATTATGAAACCATAGAGTTTACATTACTAAGGAGGCCCCACTAGGTGGCGGTAGCAGTCATAATTTGAACACGGGTCCCGCGCATTAATTCAAACTCCAACTTTTGCCACTTGTGGCGCGACCGACACTACCATTCCCTTCATTTGACTTGTTGTCAGTGGCGGCTTATGAGTGATCGGCTGTTATCATTCTCTGTGAGCCGAGAATTTCACCGATTTTGGTGTTTTTTTTAGTATTTCTCCACCAGTAAGATATTTACGAAATATCATGGGTAAATCTCGGTGTTTTGTGCCCGGATGCAGCTCCGGCTACGATTGGGAGCTGAGGGAAAATAAGCGGTTGGGGATACAGGACCATAGCAAGAATTTTTATCATACAGACTGTCCCAAGGGTCGTGTGTCATTTTTGACCTGTAATTTTAGTAACTTTGCATGGAGCAATATTCATGAAAATTGTCACACTTATGGGGAAAGGTCCTAAGTTTTGTTGAGTGTAAGCAAAATTTTACAATTTTGACCTTTTGACCTCACAAAGTGGGTCCAAACCAAAAATTTGAATTTGCCTTATGGGGTTTCAATGTTAAAAAAATCGAGATAGACAAAAGTGTGAATTTCATTGACCAATATGTCAATTCTTAGGTTTTCGGACACGGGAAACCCGAAAATAACACTTTTATTTACGAATATTCAACCGTTGACCCAGTAAGGTCACCGTCAAGGTCATAAAGGTGGCAAAAGGAATAGCATACCAACAAAGGTGTCGATCCATGGGTTTTGTAGGTTGCCCAAGTCATTGGTATTGTCCAAATACCCGTATTATTCACTAATTGACCTCCGAGGGTCACCACGGGGGTCAAAGGTCATAGAGTTAAAAGTCGGGCAATCATAAAAACCAAGGGGTCAAACCATAGGTTTTGAAGGGTGCCAAAGTCGGTTAGGCTGTTCGTAGATCCGTATTAATGATTTTTTGACCTCCGAAGGTCACAATTGGGGTCAAAGGTCATAGAGTCAAACGTCGAGCCATCATGACAACCAAGGTGTCAAACCATAGGTTTTGAAGGGTGCCAAAGTCGGTTAGGCTGTTCGTATATCCGTATTGTTGATTTTTTGACCTCCGAAGGTCACAATTGGGGTCAAAGGTCATAGAGTCAAACGTCGAGCCATCATGACAACCAAGGTGTCAAACCATAGGTTTTGAAGGGTGCCAAAGTCGGTTAGGCTGTTCGTACATCCGTATTGTTGATATTTTGACCTTCGAAGGTCATAATGGGGGTCAAGGGTCATAGAGTTAAATCGGCCCACCATGACAGCAAAAGAGTGTAACAATGTGTTTTAAAGTGTGCCCAAGTCAGTTTTGCTGTTTTTAAATCCATATTGTCGACTTTTTATTACCAGCGAGGGTCACAATGGGGTCAGAGGTCATAGAGGTATGTTTTGAAATAATAGGAAACAAACAACAAAACAACCTTTGGTTGGGGACATTAGTTTTCCTATTATTTCAAAACATACCTCTATGATCTCTGACCCCATTGTGACCCTCGCTGGTAATAAAAAGTCGACAATACGGATTTAAAAACAGCAAAACTGACTTGGGCACCCTTTAAAACACATTGTTACACTCTTTTGCTGTCATGGTGGGCCGATTTAACTCTATGACCCTTGACCCCCATTATGACCTTCTGAGGTCAAAATATCAACGATACGGATCTACGAACAGCCTAACCGACTTTGGCATCCTTCAAAACCTATAGTTTGACCCCTTGGTTTTTATGATTGCTCGACTTTTAACTCTATGACCTTTGACCCCCGTGGTGACCCTCGGAGGTCAATTAGTGAATAATACGGGTATTTGGACAATACCAATGACTTGGGCACCCTACAAAACCCATGGATCGACACCTTTGTTGGTATGCCATTCCTTTTGCCACCCTTATGACCTTGACGGTGACCTTACTGGGTCAACGGTTGAATATTCGTAAATAAAAGTGTTAATTTCGGGTTTCTCGTGTCCGAAAACCTAAGAATTGACATATTGGTCAATGAAATTCACACTTTTGTCTATCTCGATTTTTTTAACATTGAAACCCCATAAGGCAAATTCAAATTTTTGGTTTGGACCCACTTTGTGAGGTCAAAAGGTCAAAATTGTAAAATTTTGCTTACACTCAACAAAACTTAGGACCTTTCCCCATAAGTGTGACAATTTTCATGAATATTGCTCCATGCAAAGTTACTAAAATTACAGGTCAAAAATGACACACGACCCTTGGGACAGTCTGTATGATAATAATTCTTGCTATGGTCCTAATACCGGATCTGACCCGTCCCCAAGTTTGCCTAGGTGGTCTGGTAATGATGTCAACGAGTGCTCTTCTTTATGAGCTGCGCAGGAATCATTCTTAATTCTCTAAAACATAGGTGCCGGAAGTTTAAAGACATGGTTGATATCTATGGGCCCTCAAACTTAATACAGGCTAGGGAAAGTTAACAGCGTTTCCTTACCCACTTATTCTTCCCTTCTCTCAACGTGAATTAGCGTACCGATTTTGTGATTACGTACATTTTCACCACCAGGAAACTACATAAACTCACGGTGATAGTTATATTTTCGTGGGCAGTTGACACGAACTTTATTTTTTAGCAATGAACGATTGAGACATGGATTCAAATTCGCCGCAAAGCGTGCCTCTCGCGGCCACATTAGGGTGCCTTCACAGCTCCGCGTTGCGTCGACGCCACGAGAGCTCCCGCTCCGCCAGCAAATTTTGCCCTTCACAGCTCTGCGTTGCGAAACGTTGATTCAAATTTGCCGCGTAGCGTGCCTCTTGTGGGCGTGTATTGCTTGGGAACAACCGGGGCTCGCTACATCAGCGCCGCTATTTGATGCGATCGGTGGGAATCACAGGAACCAAGGGAGTGGAGAATCCTGTGTAGAGTATTTATGTATGAAACCGTGATCGCTCTCTTTATCACGCTGCGAGCGTCGTCGGCCTATCACGTTCGAAACCCATGGTGACAAGCATATGCTGACATAAAAACGAGCACGAAATGCATATATTAGCAAACAATTATTGATTATTTAATTTAAAAATGCCCTATAATCGATTAAAAACCGATATAATTCTTAATTATTTCAACTGGAGTGCTCTGTTGACTTCATAGTTGCCCACGTTGTTCAATTGTTATATGCGCATGGTGGTGAATTCGATTGAGCAGCTTTCACACAGCAAATTGGAAAGTACTGCTAATTGAAGTACATCAGTGATTCAAACGTCAATTACTTTATATCGAAGTTAAATTATCAACATTTGCCAAGTACGTTCTCCAACATATCAACATCGTTAAACTCCTTTTCGATTTTTAATCATCATAAATCAACTATTAACTACTTACATTCAAATCGCTAGCGCGTTTACACTTCCATTATCATTTCAACATTAATTAGTTTCAATCCAAGGTCACGACTTTTCGACCATTCTCTACAATATAGCAAATAATTTTCAGCATCTCCCGGCGAGCATTAGCATAATAGATTACGTTATCACACATCGAAAAGAAATACTACACTTTCCCCATACCATAATACGAGTACCAATATATAATAATATTAATATCAATATAGTAATAATATTAATATAATGTTATCTATTGGCCAAGCGAAGTACTTAGCTTTGAACTGCCTCAATTTTATGTTTTAGTTGTTTGTTATTGTTATTTCAAACTCTCCGCAGACGACGTATTCTCGGACAAGGATGTGTCGAAGGATTTCATTGGCTCTTCAGATTTCTCAATGATACCAACCTCACGCGCTCGTACCTGTATGATACGCGCGATGACGGTGGCTTACATGATCGCGTGATACAGCGGAACGTGATAGGAGAACGTGATGGTCATCTATCGCCGTCGTCGCTGTCACATTTACATAATCAGGGTGCTGGATCCTAATAGTACGTGACCTTCATCACTCAAACCACCAAACTTCACCCGACCTCCATTCCACATTACCTACTTCCTCCCTCCCCCCCCCCCCTCCACATTTCAATATAAAAATGAACTTTTGCTTGTTTGGAGATGGCAGTCTAGCTTGAAAATGACGTAGAACACGTCGACACCGGTCACAAAATATTAAAATAGTGTGGAAAGTACTAAGTGATTTTATTTTATCATGCATAACTTCCGCAAAGTTAATTCACCCACCATCAACTTCATTCAAGAGATGAATTTACTCTACGCATAAATGAACACGCGCTATAACCAGCATTATCTGAACGGATTATCAGCTTCGATACCTCGTCTTTCATCTGCCTCACTTTCACCTTGTTCTCGTTCCCTGTATAATCTCTTCCTGCCACATCTCCACGCACCTTCAACATGTCTAACATCCCGAGGAGTGTTTACGGGCGCCAGGCGCCAGCGCTTGGTGCCAGGTTACCAACACTAGTCCTCGTGTTTGCAGGAAACGTCAAACTAGCTGTAGAAGTGAATTGGCCCGTGGAAAAATGCGCGGCATGGGGGATATGGAGAATACCACGAGGGGAATGATTGCCACGTTGACGAGGTAGGCCTTGAGACCTGGAGGCGAAGCTGCCACGGCGGATCTCTGGTTTCTTTATTTGAAGCGATACGGTCGAGAAGACGCAGAGAAAATAAATACGTGGCTTAGTTTGCCTAAGCCTCGAAAATTCTGATGCCCGTGGCAAAAGGGTGCCCAAAGATGGAGGACTGGAAAAGCATACACTTCCAGGATTTCTTTCGGGTGTGGAACCCTTGATTCAAACAGAGAAGGAGATGCTTTTGTTTTGCAATGGAAGATCAAAAGAGGGAAATATGACCAAGAGAACTAATGAAAAAATCCCTTCGAGAATATGTTACCGATAGGAAGGATAATAAAAACGCGTCAATGTGGCTACAAACATCATAAAACTAATAAAAAAAAGTAAGCTGATGGACAGAAGGCCAATGAATACGGATTCAAAATAACCTCTTGCTGGCCGTGGGGTATAAGTAACTTCCTATTGAACCAGTTTCACATCGAGTAAATGCAACAGTTTTCCCTGAGGAATTCCATTAACCTGCTTCGTTTATTGAAGAGAAATCCTTAGAGCACCATTCACTGATTAATGGAAAACGAGCCACCGCACTCCAAAATCCGCTGCGGAATGAACATGAACAACTTGACCCAATTTAGGGACGGACCCAAAAAAATTGTAACGCGCAATAAAAGAAACATTCCCATTCACGACAGTTTAAATGAACGTAAGTATAAAAATATGTCCAGTAAAAAAGCTAAAAATACATCCAAACATAGCTTTCGCGGCAATTACATTTAATGATTCAGATACTCCTATTAATTCCAAAGGATGCCAATGTTAATGACGGATATACAAGATAATATAAGGCAGTTCTCTTAGAAAAATTGATAAATATCTATATAAGACGAGCGTGCTGCGCCCGCTCCCAGCGGGCTTCCCCCGCTCTTTGCAATGCAGGTCCACAGAGGCGCGTTTCTAATTTTAAAATGTAGAAAAAAAGGCAGGGTCTTATGTACAAACTTAATTGGAATGTTCATGTACAAATTGAGGTCAGAGGACCTCTTTAAACACAACATTGGAAGTAATTACACTATCCTCTGTTAAACGCACATGATGACTCATAGTTACGTATCATCAGGAGACTTGAATGTGGAATCAGCCGCATATTGATAAAAGTTATTTAAAGAATGCGAGATATTGTTGCAAATGAACAAATGTATCAGTTTGTGCGCCGTTAACGTCATGAATATTTACCGTTTTTTTATTATTTAAAAACCAATTTTAGGAAACAATAGCAATATTTAGGAAGTAAGATATGCCGTCGCATGTTCTATGATAAATTCTGTGCATTTTGGTACCTCATATGTAGAGTTTGGTTGCGTACAAGTTGAGAAAAAGGTAGAAATAATATAGAGCATTGAGTGCCTACTCCGAGCACCGGTGTAACAGGATGAAATCCGATTCATGCGTATCTGAAATATTTAGCGCCTGGCCCGTGAATTCACAGCACTACGTGCTTAAGTCCCCAGCAATACCTTGTGAATAAAATATGCCAGATTCATAAGCCAATAAAACTGGCATCTTCCTAAGACTTCACCGAAACAGTAATGACGATTAATGCGATGAATCATTCTCCCATCATCCATTACATGAATATGCATGAATCAGAGGAAACGGCATGCATTAATTTCTTTACGAGCGGCCTGGGGAATGATACGATTAATATAATTTTGAAATAATCCTTGTGGTACCATGCTAAATCCCGGACCTTAGCCGGGCGGATTGAGACACAAGCAGTTTTCTAGGCTAAGAGTTTTCTCATGAAAAGTAGGTACAAGCACCATGAACAAGGTTTGATTCCATATGAATGAATAGATTAATGCTAATTTCTCTCTTGAAAAGATCATACGAAATTTTATTCAAACTCCTGATACTAACCATTGAAACAGTTTGAGTTTAATTAAAGAGTACCATCTCGAATCATAAAGTTTCACAATTGAAATTACTGCCTTATTGTAAGCACTGTCAATGCTATTTAATGAAATCATTTATGTCAAATCATATATAAGTCATATATTAACAAAAGTGCCCTAGATGATTAAGGAACACTAATATAAACATTAGACTTTATGAGTAAAAAATAATCTAAGCCAACTTTCTTTTTTTTTCAGGTAACCATCAGCGTCATTATTCACTGATAATAGTGAAATAAGAAGAAATAGTGGGAATTTGTGAATCCAGTGGAAACATTTTCCTAACAGCGAGGCAGAGAAAGAGGACGAGAGACCTTCAAATTGGACTGCCAGGCTAAAGGTAGAAAGCATACCATTATGTAGGCACTTTCATTTAATTTTAAATGAATTTTCCAAAGCAGTTACTATAGTGATAACATCCATTGATTGTCCAAGTAATATTAACGATTAAGTATGTATTATTTCAATTAAATTTGCCCTAATTTCGATAAATATATTCCTGATATAAGAAAAGAGGAGAAATGATAAAATTCGACATACCCACATAAACGATAATGACAGGAGTGGAGGTAAAATTTATTGAGGTTTCTATAGCAATACAGAAAATGGCGTGGATAGCCTTTTTTCACAATCCTGGCCAAAAATCAACTGGACTGAACCTGAATTTGGAGGTTTACTCACCAAACAGTTCACACCAGAATAACCTAGCGGGTGACGGCAAAGGGCACTCGAGCACTGCGTACGGAATTTCTTCGAAAGATTCCATAATGCACATCCTAAAATAAAGCCTTTACGGGCGATCAAAGTCAAAATCCGATCCATAAAGCCTCCTCCCAGGCATTAATCAGCCATTGGGGCAAGTAGAACGTCCGCCTACGCCAGCTTACGACTTGATTTGCGAGGAGAGGGTATTAGGTCTCCCTGTTCAACTGCGCCCATATCACAGTCCCTTATTAAATGGATCCCGCTCGCACGCACAAGAATGGCACCACCCAAGTCTATAAATTCTTAAAGGAACCGGGGCCGACTTTATAACAGTGATTTCGTAGGACTCGGCAGACGCACAGTGTGAATGATACTCGGCGTGATTAACAGCCTAGATCTATTATAGGTCTTGGCCATTCCCCCCGGGGCGGAAGTAGAATATCATACGGTACGAAGAAATATCCAGAGCAGAAGATTTTGATCGCTCGAAAAATGGACTGAAATTTCTTCCTTCCCATGAAGGGAAACGGAGCCGCTATCTCTTGAAGGAGAAAATACAGTTTAATGACGGCGGAATCCAAAGCGTAGGTGGAATCATGCAGTCCATCATGCATATTTGGATATTTTCCCCCCTAAATGGTTTCCGGAGTGCATGACTGATGGCAAGAGCCCGTCTGTGGGTGTGTTCCACTCGAGAGGCCGAAAGCATCCAAGACGAAAATGTCATCGAAACCCATAATCTCAAATATTAAAATGAGATCAAGGCATTATTTATGGCCGAGTATTAGGTGCACATTACCGAAGTAATATTACCCAACGAATCCTCGTGTACTTTTGCCTGGATACAACACTGACTTCTAGAGCAGTATATTTTCCAACGAAGTTAGCCATATCTTACAAACGCCAACATACCACGGTAGATCAGATCATATTAATAAAATAAGAGAGATAGAGGGTAGAACAGATAGATTCAGAATGTCGTTTTTTTCACGATCAATAAGAGACTAGCGGCAGCGTTAGAGCTTACAAATAGGTTAGTTGAGTTATGTTTAACTCATTAAATTATTAATTCCTTAATGGATGCTTCTGAATTTTACCAGAATTTCTAACAGGCGGTTTTGTGTGTTCTAGCTTCATTGTCAGATTTCCTTCATGAATAGTTGGCTTGTTTTGCCTTTGCATGAATGTGGAAGTATAATTTGTTAGTATGCGTAATATTTTTATGTCCGTGTGGTGTGAATGTGGGAATCCTTTTGTAAGCTGGTGATTGATCCCTGCCGAACCTTATAGGTGGCTCTCAGGATATTATGTTGATTTAGATTTCTCTTACAATTAGCCTCAGTAGATATAATGCGTTGCACATTTCTCTTCCAAAATCATTCCCTCACAGCCCTTTTATTAAACAATTTTGGAGATAAGGTTTTCATTTCGACGGACACACTTCATTATAATAATAGCAGTGACTACATGAAGCCACTTTAATACCTCGTTACTATTTTACCCAACAAGTTTTCAATCGATTGAACAATAATTCTGCATTGCATAGAATATGCCCGTCATCATCTACAACCAGCATCCAGCTAAATTATAATATGACTCTTGGTAATTGCGTGAGAATAAAATAATGAAGATTTACATGGAAAAAGTCACTAAAATAATATCCATTACTGAAAAGCGTGATGATATTTTCAAGGTTCTACAAATTGCAGCTGTTTTCTCCGAGAAAATGCCATTAGGTGCTAATTGCGGATAAATGATTATTTTCTTCAAGTACTATTGTTAATCGTACCTATCTCGAAGCATATGTATAATGCCTTTGATATATAGAACAGCGCTATAAGAGGACTTTCCTAATCGCCCGCATGTTCATAGAAAAATGCTCAACCACCTTTATCCAGCCCTTCAGTCTGTAAGTAATGATATGAATTTATTCTACGACAAGCACAAGGCCGCACGTTCCTTTTCCACAGACCATAACATGATGTTCATTAATACACGGAAAATTTATCGTTAGTTTTCTCAGGGAAAAATTACCGTCTTACCCTAAAAAAAGCTGAGTTCTTAATGACATGTGTATTTTATATACACCATGGCGCCACATTTAAAATGCACAACCTTGAGATCTAATATTCAACTAAGCTTCTTTTTCCAATTAAGTCTGCATTTTTCAAAGTTTTTAAATATCGGCGACAAAGTCTCTGTATTAGTAACAAATAATCAAAATATACCCAATCAAATGACGCTACAATCATATACTTAATTCATTCAGGAAATTCATAGCCAGTTTAAACGTTTACGATTCCATTCTCCTATTACAATTCAGTTGATACGAAATGATGAACCCAAACATAGGCGATTTTTACGTTAGGGGGGAGCAGAAATCCTGCCGGGGGTTTGAGGGCTATGGAAGCGGGGGTACTCTATATTCCCCAAGTGTTCCTGAAAAATTTGTTCTAATTAGCCTCTGATAACAACATTTTAAGCACTATCCAACGCTAAAATTAACATAAAATTTTGATATTTATATATTTATTGTACTTGAATTTACAAGTTTCGCATATTTTTTGGACTTATGACCATTTCATTTGGGGGGGACAGGCTCCTCATGCCCTCCCTCCAAACTCCACCCATGAGCCTGAACGACATTATCACAGCTATGCCAAAGACGGAGAGGAGGAGGAGGATTTGGACGAAGCAAGAAAGAAATAGTCAGTAGAATAGCGCAGGCGAAGAGGGCTTTCTACAAAAAGAAGTATTTTCTTACAGCTGAGAATACAAGCATAAAAGTAAGGAAACAATTCATCAGATGCTAAATGTGGAGTATGTTTCTCTATGGAAGCGAGGCTTGGACGTTGACAGCAGCAGAGAAGTCAAGAGTGGAAGCATTCGAAATGTAGTGCTACCGAAGAATGATGAAGATAAAATGGATTTACCGTGTAAGTAACGTGAAAGTGCTTAGAAGAGTGGGAGAAAAATAGAAGTCTCCTAAAAACCTTGAGCAGAAGACGGGACAACTTAGTTGGCCATATTTTGAGGAATAATGTCCTGATGAAGACAATCGTTGAAGGGCAAGGGACGGCCCCGAATGAGATACACAGGTTATAAAGGATGTAAAAGAGAAGAAATACGTCGCTTGTTTAAGTATACCGGGACTAGCCACGGTGATAACTTTTACGGAGTCACCCGCAATACACACATTGTGCGAAAAATCCACAGAGGAAAAATCATTCGCCTTGAACGGGGTCCCGGACAAGGCGATTGATTTTTCCTCTATGGATTTTTCGCACAAAATACGTCGCCATTAAAGGTTAGCGGATAGGAGAGGGAAATGGAGAGCTGCGTCAAACCAATCTTAGGATTGTTGACTAATGATGATGATAATGATACCAAAGAAAGAAAGCTCAATATTGGATAAACGCGTAAATATTTATTTATCTTCATCACCCCGAAAACAGCTCATTGAAGTCCTTTTACATCGGGAGAAATAACGTTTTATAATGACTATCACACACAACCATGCCCTGGATAGGGGCAAGCTACCCAGGTGGCACTCGAACCCGCGACCTTCGGTTTGGCAGGCGAGGAATTTACCCCGCCGCCACCGAGGCCGGAAAATAACAAAGAAGTAAACATTTATGAGTAAAGGAAATATTTATCGCACGTACTCGAAGTCCGACACCGTTACTCAGTTCCCCGCCTTTCCCATGCCACGAAATTGAAGAGCCACCACTGGAAATATCCCCCAAGTGATAATTTATGCCATTATCTGCGGTGCGCATCGACCTGATTACGCGCGACAAAGGTGCTGATCATACCTGATGGCCACCCTCGAGCCCCGATACCTTGTTAACGAGCTTTCCTCCTCCTAACTGCTCCATCATGTGGCGTTGTGGAAGTGTCGGACGTGACGGAGCAAACTTTCGGATTATCCCCCCGACAGTGTGAGGCACTCATTCTTTCTCACTCTCCCTCCTTCAATCTCGCCTCTTTAACGCGAGATAAATTTTTCTCCTTTCAACCCGTTCATTTTTCAACTCCCTTTTTGCAACAGTCTTTTGCACGTAACGCGAAGCTGAGAGTTTCAACCCGCGCGGGATCGGAATCATTTTTTTTTTTTCATCTTCCCATTATGTGAGCGCCTTCTTCTCCCTATTAAAAAATAAAAACGCCTTCCCTACCCATTTACGGTGCAGGCTGGCGCCGGGAAGGCAGTCCATTGATGAACTCTTCGGGAAACAGAAGTCCTCTGTATTTATCCTCAACGCTTCGTGATTAGGCGAGAGGAGCCCATTATATTTTTTCTTGCTCGTCAGGTGTTTTATTTTTAACACGTGTGGATCTTTTATAAACTCCAATTACCGCATTTTCCACTGTATAATAAGTGTCGGCATATAAAACACACCCTAGTTTTGGTAGCATATATAGGGAAAATAAATAGCCCTCCCATTAACGTCGATATTTTTTTTACTTCCAAACTGTTAAACGATCCCTTACTGAATGACGCGAAGAAAGCGATGCTCCGGGTTGCCCTTAATCTAACGACGTAAACACAACGGTTTGCTAAACATCAATTCAACACCACATTTTTTAGTCCACTACTTATACTAGATTTGACAATGCAAACTTGTAAAATCTTAGATCTTTTTATGAAATAGATGAAGCACTAAGCGAGCACAAACATTTTCGAGGTCATAGTCATAGCCAGACTCTTTGTGTCCGACAGGGCGCAGAAATTGTTGAGTCCGGACTTAAATCAGTGCCGTCATGTCGATCCAATTTATGCCAGTGATGATTTTCTTAGGAAAACTTGAGTTAGCTTTGATATTTCTTGTACGTTGATGCCACCCATTAATTTTGTTAGTCAAGAATTGTGATAAAAAATATGGAATATATGATGCGTGTGTAGTAGCATTTGACAATATCCAATTAACCATAACCTATGTTAACATTGATGCACCTTAAGTCATAGCTTATTCGGAGTAAAGAAACCAAATTAAAGAGAAAATATAATTACCAAGTCCATTGATGCCAGCCATTTTTCATGCCACCGCTTCAATCCAGGAATTCTGATGCTTGATTGATTTTCATCTCGATTTCTGATAGTATGGATGTCTAACACGTATGCTGTAAAAAATATGCAACCAGACAATTTTTAAAGTTTCTGTTACAAATAAAAATGCTTAAAAATTAACCAAATGGCATGTATATTTGAAAATACTTGTATTTCAAAGGCATACTTTCATGGGAAAGACTATTTCCCATAGTAAACTCTTGTTCAGAAAATTAAAATCTTATAGCGAGGGAAATCTAGGGAATGAATTGGTGGAATAGGGAATGAATATACTTGGTATGGTATACATAATTGAGTTTGTCTCGAATATGTAAGCATGTTCTCCTATTGATTTGAGCGCTATGACACCTTGCATAAGTGAGATTATGAAGGGAATTGAGTGCAAATACTGTCATCGTAATTAATAGTCCCATCATGCGGGGAGGCCTAAGGCGAGATGAAGATCCTGACTGATTCATTCAAGTTGTATGTCATGCATTTCAAAGCTGCACCAAGTGTTAAATAGACCTCATAATCGCATGCACTTAGTTCGATCGCTTTAACTTCGGCCATAGAGGTCTCTGGGAAGTTTGATTCCCTAACATTTACCGATACATCCCTGCGGCAAGATGTCTGAAATAATGAACGGTTAAGAAATACGGTTAGGGAAGGTGTATCAAAAGCGTGAGGCCTCCAAGGGAGCGGACTGAGAAAACAAATATAATTTCACGCGCTGAGTGAGCCTCCTAGAAGCGAAAAATATATACAGCGCGGAGAAAAATTGTGTCACGAAATTTCAGCCCTGAATAGCTGATGCCAGTAGAGACCAATATTACTAATGATGATTAGACAAGAGGTGGCGTATTGGTCAGGCAGTCCTAATAGCCTGAACCTCTTAGCAGACAAACGTGTTGTTCTGCAGCTGATGAGTAGTCGGAGAGGATCTCCCGCCGAGGGTGAGGGTCCTTCACCTCCGTCTCTTCTTTGGGGGAAGGTCTTCCTACTCGCCTGTTGAAGAGCTAATGATGATTTTGTCGAAAACGCACCATTTTTAACTACAGAAACTTTGAGCCAAGCGCTCCGATTGGCCGCGAGTTTGCCCCGCTACCGGATGCTCTGGGCAACTCATGGCTTCAAATGTTTGCCTGTGGAATATCGAGATGTACCCAAGGCACCTGGTGACAGCGTAAACTCGCGGCCAATCGGAGCGCTTGACTCAAAGCGCTTGACTTCTGCGGTTTAAAACCGGTGCGTTTTCGACCAAAACATCATTGGTAATTTTGGTTCCTGCTGGCATCAGCTCTACGGAAAATCGTAGAAATTTCCTTCCTCATAGTAAATTTTTCTTTCTGTAGAAACATTTAATCATGGTTTCGCTAGTAGTGGGCGCTGGTCGTTCTCATGGCGGCGAGGGTATTCCCTATCCCTCCCTTCCTATCTTTTCCTGTGAGGTGTCGTCTGGCTCTCAACGCGGCGATGCCTCCAATCCTTTTTCCTTCGTTTTACACGGTACACGGAATTGCGCAATCTGACGTGCGTGCGAAGGCGCAATCAAAATTGCGTCGTGTAAAGCGGTGAATTGCTAGAACACATGCGAGAATGCGTGGATGCGAGACGGCAGAATTACCCCCTGTTCTAATTTCGTTCATACATTCGCGCAATTCCTCGCCATTTTAGAAATCAATGCAGCTCTAATCTGCGCAATTCCGTGCCCCGTGTAAAACGGCCTTAAGTCCTTCCCCACTTGAGATTGCGCGGGTGTAAAAATCTCTGACTTGGTTCCCGGTCCTCGATAGTGTACCCTATGCGGGCCCGCCCTGAGTTTCCGATTCCACTGGCATCAGCTATCATTCGTTAAAATTTTGAGGCACAATTTTTCTCCAACCATTACAAGTGAGGTACGATCCGTCATCTTCCCGGCCATTTCAACACCACTTTGCAAACAATTACCACCTTCGTGAGTGGAAGAAATAGCTTTCCTGCGGGTGCCCTCTGACCCCCGCAGGGATAGGAGACCACACCGCGGCACCGCAGGGGAGACGATGTCAAAGAGGGAGTGCTCCACTCAATGCTCTGGCGAAATGACACAACTCCAGAAGGCCATCAATCTTCGCCACCCAGCACAACCTTCGCGTCCACGTGCGACGCCCGTTCTGGAGGCTCCGCTCCGGCGGAGGAGCTAGACAGCACCCCGCGGATGATGCGATGCCAAGATCTAGAGACGCCTGGTCAGGATTCAATCGCTTCGATTAGCCGCCGATCACGGGCCGCAACGCTACGATCAGTGCGTTGAACTTGGTGCTACGCCTAAAATCTTTTGCTGAACGCTAGAACCGGTCGTTTTTTAAATTTTCTATTATAAATTATTTATAGTCGCTTTATCATCTTGTCCGGGTAAAATCTTTCAACTCAATTTTAACCCACTTTCCGATTGGGCCATCAACATAAAATTTTCAGGATAAGTCAGAACCAGATGACAAATAAATATTCTAAATGATTTTAACTGTATCTCGATTATTACTCGGAATTTAAAATAGAATATGGGTATTTACGGCACTTTAAACTCGATATTCCTTTTTGTTTCGCAATCATTACTTACTAAAACTATACTCACGTATATATTTCCCCGATTAGTATCTAAATTAAGCAGCTGGATGGATAAATAATGTGTAATTCTCTATATTCTTAGGATTCTAGAGTGTTTCTACCCTTACCGAAATGTTAAATTTACGATGCAATCTTTTAATTTGCAATTTAAATTTATTTCGCGATAACAATGTTATTTTTCATAAAAATTTCTTTTCATTTTGTATTATTTAATACTGACTTGAATCTTTCCCTGGTATTTTAAAAACACGTATTTCAACAACCAATGTCTGAAACGTTGAGTCGTCCCTAACTACGTCAATGTATGATTTACAGCTACATCTAAACCACCAATAGATGCAATTGCCATGGCAAAGAAGACTTGGATCAAGAAATTATAGCAGTGCCGATGAAATATCCGTGACTCCATTGGATCTTTTCACCAAATATAATAATAGTAATACTAACTGGAGACACTATTTGTCAAAACCATCGTCTGTTGTTAGTTGTGATTTATGTAGAAATAACTGAATACTCTTCATGGTGTGTGGTATCACACATTTCCTTAAGTTGAAGCTGGAGACTTGATTTCACAAGACAGAGACTGTTGATTTCCATTTCCTAATATCAAATACCAAAGCATTACTCCGCACACCATTGGAAGTCATGAAAGTCTAGTGAAATGAAGACTACCTTAAATTTCTACACACCTATCCGAAATCCTGCAAGAATTTCCACCCAAATCACCGAACAATAAACGGTACTGATTGCTTTGAGATGGCGGAGTTAGACGGCAAAACCATGAAGCCGCGATTCCCTTTTCAACTCGGGCTGGAAAGATCCGAGGGAGAAGGAGAGAGGGAGGGGAAGTTAGAAGATGACAACTCCAGTTCCGCCAATCCATCACGGCCGGAATAGTGGCGCCGTAGCGTGAATACTGCCAAGGGCGCACTCAAAGGACTGCAGGTGAGAGGAAAGGAGGAAGTGGAGAGGGATAGAATCGGCTCCTGCCGGCCATCCAGCGAAGAATGCCAGCGAAAAGCGATGAAGGCACCAGCCCCGAGGCATGGGCAATGTCGGCGACAGATACAGGGGGAGCAACGTTTATGCCTATCGCTCTGAATGAATCGCTCTCAGATGTATTAACGACCTCATGATTCTCGCGAAAAAGAACTCGTCTTCCCGTGCGCAAAACCGCCCTATAAATAATGTGCTGATACGTCTCGATTGAACCTCATTGCAGGTATTGATTATTCCTCGATTTTTCCTGCCTAACCAGACAATTACGAGTTTTCATGAGGCAATGATGATTATAATGATGAGGATCAAATAACTCGACCGAGTTAGTAAGGAGTAAGTCATAATAGGAGTAGTAGAGAAGAGAAGACTCATGACAACCTTGATAATAAGACGAAACAACCTTATAGGCTACATTTTGAGACATGATGATCTGATGAAGACAAACCAATCTTAAGATTGTTGATCAGTGATAATGATGGTGATGATGAATGATTTTTCCTCGTTTAACACGTTTTCGACACATTTGAAAAAATGAGAAAATATGCCTGATAAAATACGCGGTAAAAACGAAATACCTGGCAAAATACCTGTACTTCGCGTTGAATCTCTACGAGCATTTACGAATCCGTTACCTCATGACGGCGAGCGGCCGAACTGCGGATTCTCCTTTAACTTCTCGGCTCACAAAAATTAATAAGCATCCTTGTTCAGTTAGAAGTCCTAAATATAGAAAAAATCGATAATACTAAAAATAATGCAAATAAATCACAACATGAGACAGTGAAACCGAATTTCTCATAAAACGGGAAATAAAACGGATTTGTGATTAGATTAAACGTTTACAAGAGCGCTCAAGGTAGGTGCGTGGTAACCAAGAGCTCAGACCGACATTGACACTTCGGTATTATCACGGGAAATGGGAAAGATAATGGAATGATATAAATAGATGCATTTCATTAACCCTCTTACATCCACCGAAATTAGGTGATACTAACGAAAAGTGCCATTGAAAATTTAAGAATTTCGGAGAACGTTATTTAAAAAAAAACGATATTAAGTTACTATTCTAGATAAAAATGTTTCAATCACTCTAATCGTGTCACATCTGGATATTTTTTTCTTAACTACTTACCCAATTATTTTCCCGACTTCTTCACCAATTCCTCATTTTCATAGCTTACCAACTTATAATGAGTTATTTTGCAACCCCGTGTATTAATGGGCTTTATCAAAGTAACGAGAATGGAATTCCGCTGAGTATTGACCCAGGATATAACTGGTAGACTATTTCACGACCAAAAAGATTCCTTGAGGAAGTAAATACTGAACGCGTCTATATATCCTCCAAGGAAAGCAAATAAGAGTCTAAATCAATGGGAAAAGAGAGACAAGGCTTATATCAGATCAAAGAACGGACAAAATGACATCCATAAATTTAAATTGCTATGGGATTCGATCAAAGTTATCTCAAATCTGATATCACATGTTACCATCAAGACGCCGCTAAAAAGATTGAAAGTAAACAGACGAAAGATCTGACGACTACCAAGGAAAAATATCGGGTATCTCATTAGAAAGAAGAGTGGGAGATGGACTATAGCCACAAACCTGTTAGAGCAGGACGCACCGCCTATAATTCGGAGAGAGGAAGAATAAGGCTTGGGTTTCTATGCATGAGAGTTCTGACGAAAATGTTTTCTGACAAGTACGTGCAAAATCCTCGTCAGAACAAGGTGGTTCGACAGCGCGCGTTTTCTGATACTTTAATGGCCATTTCTTTTCTGCCACACAGCAAAAATGGCCGAATTTGATGACTTATATGTCTTGAAAGTCCGTTAATGGAGTTATTTTTGCCGATAAATATCCCTGTCGCGATAGTTTTTAGTCAAACACTTGTCCTTGTACAGAAGACGCATCGATTTATCCTTATCCATAGCGAAATAACCAAATCCCTCGAAAATCAACTCACAAAAAAAACAAAAAACAACTAACTTTAATAAAACACCCACAGTATATTCAAGTCGCGCGAAAAAATCAAACTTATTCGATCACTCAACCATGGACGTACGAAATGTAAAAACGTAAATATGAATTGAATTTGTGGCGTTTGTGATACAATTTTGATACAAGAAGACAGTACTAGCAAATTATCTGTAAAAATATGTGTTCGACCAGTGAATATCATAAAAAACAATATAAATTGTTTTAAACAGTTTTTTTCTTATTTCTAAAACCCACATTTATTTCTGATCATTTGACCATAATTACTTTACAGGTTTGAAGTCTGGGTCAATATAACCCACCGCGAGTAGTTACATGGGCGTACCCAGCGGGAGGCAGGGGGTGGGGCAACTGCCCCCCACTAGAAGCGAAAATAAATTTAGTTCAAAACAAAAGTTATGAACAAATTTTCCTTATGAAGAAAAATTATATTAGTATAAGACATGGAACTAAAACAAAAATCATTATTTTTTCAAGAAAATAATTATAAAAATTATAAATAATACATTGCTGTCATAATTTCCTTAAAATTTTGGTTTCTGCAAAAAAGTTACAACTTGAACGACCGCGGCTAGTTTTGCCCCCCACCCCCTCCAACCCCTCCCTTAGTTTTGATTCTCCATGCGCTCAACTACTTCTGACCTCGTGCATGTTCTGACGTGGTAGTCGCTGCCAGTGTAAACACTCTCATTGGAAAAGAGGCGTTTGTTTGTTCGGAAAGATTCGGACCTACTCGTCATAACTCAATTTCGTCAGAACTCGCATGCTGATTGTGAGTAACCGTAGCCTAAGGATTCAAAGTGAAAGTGGTCCAAGAAAAAGAAATGATTATGTGAGAGTGACGCGGAAACTTAGTGAATCTGTAATCAATCGTGTAAAACTACAGGACTATTACTGGGGATAATGATGAATGGAAGGTTAATGGCATCTTTAACATGACACCTCATAGCATAAATCTTCACTTTTTTGCTGACTGGCAAAAGTAATATTCGCATGTTCATAACATGTACATCCAAATTCTCTAAGCTGGTGACTGGACGGCATAGAATGGAAAGTCTTGGCCGCGGAAAGAAAAGTTAAGAAATAATTACGCGAGACAAGGCGTCAGCTTGATGCGGAGGTAGAGCGAAATGGAGAAATAAAGTCAAGGGCCAAGACGGAAGTCAAGGTGACTAACACGACAGAACGAACTCAAGAAGAAACAGTACGAATTCAACCTTTGTTGGCGTACATTTAAGGCTCTCAAGGTAATAGTAGGGACTTTTCATGCTCTCACGAGGGAATGGGGTATTACGTACGCATTATGTATCTTCTCACTCACGAGGTTTTTGTCATACTTATTATCTCGCTTTGGGAACATAACCATTAACAAAATAACTGGGGTACCACAGGTGACCGAAGAAAAGAGGGAACATAAATTGCGATCGCAAGGCAAGCTTGCTAATATTTTCGTATTTTCACAGATTACAAACGTGTTTAAGTTCATTATCCTTACCTCAAGCATTCTAAGATTGGTTGGACGCAGCTCATTTCTCTTATCGCCTTATCTTTTCAAATTTACGGAGCTCTCTTTCACATTCAAAATCACATATTCCACACATTTCACCATTTGTCTTACTTTCGCAGGCATATTCTTCTCCGAATGCCATTGATATATGGTTAATAAATCGTGATCATCCATACAGTATATTTCCCCATTCATGAAAAATGATGTCGAAAACATTTATTATTAAATTAATCACTGCTATAACGAACTTAGTACTTTAATTTTTTTTATTTTTCTACAGTATAAATTTGACGCGAAGACGACTTCTTTGAAACTAATTTGATTTTATTCGCTGCATATCTTCTAGTTCCAAAAATGAAATCGTTTACTTTCGATTCAATATGATATTAAAATATTGACTCAGAAGTGCATTATTTGCACATAACATGTTATCGGCTTTCAAAGTATTTTTCGCGAGTTTGATCCTCATACTGTTCATCCCGCCGTTGGGTATACCATATTTACCACAACCAACCAGTTAACAATAATATAACTATTTTGCGCACCTATTTGTGTAGTATAGATAGTGTGTTGTTTCATCTAGAAGCGTTTATGTATACCTTTAAATATTTGACAGCATGCCTAAATGAAAAAAAATTAAGCAGGCAGCTAAGGAAATTAAGTCCAATATCAGGCGCTGCCTAGCAGTAAGTGGAGTAGATTCAGTGTCGCTTCACAAATAGCGATAAGGAAATCGTACAGGTGGAAGCACACAGTACATACACTGCCGACAATACCCGGATCCATTAATCAAAGTCATGATTTCAATGACAGGGGAAACGCGGTAATATAATAGCAAATCTCCGTCAGCACCAGCTCCATAGACACTTGTGGCTACGCAGTGCATACCATGACGGTTGCACATCACAAAATACATAAATATGAAATAAATAAAAATTGCTATTGATCTATTAAAGCCAATCGAGAAATGAATAGAACATCAAAGCGCCATTGAGGAGCTTGCCAATAAAATACCATTTGTCAGATATAATAATTTATTTTACCTTGCCCTATTCTATGTGCGATTTTAGTACAACGTGGGAAATGCGCCTGATTGCGATCACCATTGCAATCTATATCATCAATCCGATTTCACTTTTGAACGTAGTACTTTTATAATTATCTGATTGTATATTTTTATCCTTCTTCATTTCAAAAGCCTCACCAAGCATAGAGCTGGTTATACAGGGAATTGTAATACACATTCTTTGAGGAAAAATAAACGTTCTGATTAAGAAACTTAGGATTGAGAAAATTTTAAGCCTGTTACTATTAAGTCTCTGGCAATCGAAAAAACGGGGAATTTTTATTTGAATCAATTAAGGTAATGGGGTAATTAAATCTCAGTCCTATATCTTTGTTGTGTCTTGTTAGAGGCAATAAAATACAAGTCGTACCGCGTCTCCCATAAAACCCGAAAATAGATCTTTTATTCCCGCCAGTAATTTATTTTCCCCTACATTTGTTCCTGGCACCACAAAATTAGCTACAGTGACAGGCAACAAAACACCCCTTTAAAATTCAAATTATTTTTAAATTGAAAGCAATATGCGGAAAAGTTTACCAACTATAAAGTTATCTATTTCATTCCATACAGCATTGGATAGAAAAATTTTCTTTCGTTAAATCAAAATAAGATAATAATAATTTAACTCTTTGCATATGTTTCATTTACTCTAAGACACGACCTAATATTTGACATAATTTCCCCATCTGCCTCCGTACTTCTTTTCGTTTAGGCGTGCTGTCAAAACGTTAAAGGTACATATTATAAAAATCTTATTTCGTCTACTGCGTTAAATTCTCATTGTGTAAGCGACAAGGCATTGGACTGCTGATCTCCATGCAGATCGTGAGGCGTTCTTAATTGGTGACATTATTCCACCTGAGTTACTTCCGAAAGCATACATCGCCTGGTAAACAAAGTCTATTTTAAAGAATCCCCGACAAGAAGTTTACGGACTGAGAACGGTAAACGAGGGAGCACCCGAGACGAATGCTGTCTAGCTCACGTTCACCGTCTGACACTTTTTATGGCGCTTAAACTCTCGGATGGAACAGTCGTAAAAGACTGAACTGGTTAGAGGAGCACGTTCGAAGATCCGCTAGATCCAAAGATATCTACGAGCGAGTTCCAATGCTTCCAAGGAAACAAGAAAAGTAAGAAATCTAAGCCAATAATGCTTAGCAAATTCGGAGCAGATATATTCTCAGACGATGAGAATAATATCCTAAGCTTACACTAATAATTAGAGGAGAACTCAAGGGTAATATAAACGAAATATACCACAGTACCGAGAGATAGACAATATGTCCTTCTTTACTAGAACTATTAGAGACAGTGATAATATCATAATTCATTTAATTGATCGCTACTCTCGCAAAGGAGGCTGGAAGAATATTTTTCTCCTCTATTTTACTATTTGAGCATTGTCGATCCAATAACTCCTCTCCATTTTCTACATAGTAGTCTAGCACTGGTTCTTCAAACAATCTTCCTGTAATTAGTATTATTTCCTTTTTCTTCCTTCTGCGAGTATTTTTGCTCACAAACCGTGCCACCCTCTTCTTATCGTATCATTCCATGGGAGTACCCAGCGAGGGGCAGGGGGGGGGGGCAGCTGCCCCCTCCCTAGACGCAAGAATCGTAAAAGTCTTTAAGCAAAACCAGAACTGAATTGAAACGAAAGTATTCAACAAGTTTTCTTTAAACCCACGAAAAATGATGTATATTAGTATAAGATATGTAACTAAAATAAAACTATTTTTCAAGGAAATAATCTCATAAATCCCATGGCTTGCCCACCCCCCTAGTTATGATCCTGGGTACGCCCTTGTATCATTCTGCTATTCATTCAATTTCATTCATGAAGTCCTACTCTCAAATCGTTTTGGCTGGCGACACAGTTACACTCAGCTAGCCACTCATTTGTTTCTACAGCTCTGTTTAAAGACATAAACAGGGGTATATTTTTGCTGAAGGCCTGAATTGCATGGGACGAAAATTATTTGATGTAACTTACACCGCACCCGTATTACAAGAGCATGTATCAAGAAACTGTTTCGCTGAAAAAAATCAAAAAATACGCGACGATTTCAATTTCATAACAAAATGTACGGAAATCAAACGTTTGACGGTTGCAGTGTGTGATTTTATTGTTACTGCATTCATATTATTCATTTTGATATCACGTAAATCGTATATATGTGAATTATCGTAATCTTTTGTTTGTAAAGTACAGTTGTAATTGCTACTATTTTTTATGTTTATTTGGTTGCTTCTGATATGCATGTATCTGTGTGTAATTACGTCTTTAGCGTCTTATAAATTCGGTACCAGAGAAGAATGTAATATTTACTTTTTCTCCACAAGAAATTAATTGATAAGTAAGAATTCACTTACGAATTGCAACATTGACCTCCACTCCGAAGCATTAATAATGGTTCCGAGAAATATTTTGAGTGAATTAATTAAAACAAATTTATTTTCATAGATTTATCTGATTTCCTATATTTATGGGTAGAGGATGAAAAGAGTTTTCCTTAGGTCTTCTGGCCACACTCCTCGCAGATTGGGGATAAGTTATGATAACTTTCGTTTCCCATCTTTCATCAATTTTTTAAATTAACCGTGAATCTTCCAGCGAGGTACAACTTTCCTCTTCGTTGTCAACCCTGCTCACCTAATCACATCCATTTTCCTTGGCTTGTTAATTTTTCCACCTGCTCTTCTAATCCTGTTATCTACCTCCCTCAACTAGTCCTAAGTTTTCATCTTTTCTCATGATGCTCGACACAGACTCCTGGTTTTCTTTCCTCACCGCTTTCAAAGCTCCCAGGTCCCACTATACCTTCTGGTTACTAATTAGCTAACACGGTCACATGTATGACATCGTTCCAGTGCCACCATATAATGGCTTAGCAGAATGAAAACATTTAACTAACAAGAAACCAACGCAGCGCAGACAGATTTCCAATCAATCAAAGACAAGCCGACCAGAGCCAAATGATGAAACTGTAGGAGTGATACACATCTTTGGTAATCCTAAAAGTGCATGAAGACAAAATACTCTTCATAACCACCCAAGTTCCTGTTGAACGATGGATACAAAACCAAAACGCTTCCGTGATTTTACAGAATTAAAGTTTAAAGCCGATTACATCACATAAAAATGATAACAATATTTACTGTTGCTCTCCTATCATGTCATTTCTTTTAGAATGACCGGCTGGTTATGAGGAGATTTTGTCTTCAAAATTAGCTAGTGAGGAAAGAAAATCAATTCATACGCTGATTCTCGATTATAATCTAATCTGAACGGATCAAAAGTCATCTTTAAAGTATATTTTCCGGTGCTAAGTTTAATAGAATCACTATCAACTTTCCCAAGAAAGCATCTGATATTTTGACAACTAGACATCTGATATTTGCACAGGATCCATTCACGGCGAAATAAAGATGTTCTTCATGGTATCAGTAGCATGCATAAGAGCTAAAATTGAGATGAATCAATTGAGAAAATTGGTCTCGCCGTCTGGAATTCAGAGAAAAGGTGGCGATGAGGTCGTTCAGGGAATTGCCTCGGACCAAAATATGATAAACGATCTAAAATTTCCAAAATGATCCATAATAAGCGTTTAATTTAATGAATAGTAAATGAGCTGAGGATGTTTATTTTATTCCCTCGTTTACTGACAAACCAATTTTCACATTTTCAGCTAATTGATCCCATCGAGGTAATCATAAACGGCTATCTATACACAATAGCACATTTATTGCCAGAGCTACATAATTTACGACATACCTCTGCAAAAAGAATGCTAAAAATTCTGTAGCATAAGTATTTTAATTATTATGGCAAAAATTACAATGGCAAAATATTTACTAATGCAAAAAATAATCTGAAAGGTTAATTTTAATTAATATTTAAACACTGTGGTTCACTCATCAATTATGCGGAATAATAGTCCGAAACTATAAGCTATTTCATTTCATTAATGCTTCTGACCATAAAACCATGAATTATATATTGACCATGAATTATAATCCTACAAAATTCAAAATGTTCGTTTAATTGTAGGACCACTGTCTCACGGTACGGCTTCAGCTTTAAATTATGTACCGGATTATACATATAAATCAGAATTGGAGAATCTTGGTTCAGTTAACTAAAAATTATTGGCCAAAAGCGTTAAATTCAGTAAATAATTTCAATTCAATGGTAATAGACTCCAACTAAGGCTCAAAGACGTAAAATATATAATTGACAGTTTTAATGTGGATGGTGAACGGGTCTAATGCCGTGGGAATACATTCTTCCACCACCCTTCCACGAACTTACCAAGCTCAATCGGTAGCATCAAAGTTCGTGTCATTTATTCCTTCCTGACGTGTGATATCCCACGCTTGAGGGGCTATGGCATTCCTAAGAGGGTAGAGAACAGGCTAGGAATTTCCTCATCAGACAAAAAAAACACGGAAAATATTTAATTTGGAGTTCTCCTGAGATACTCGATGAAAGGCAAAAAATTTTGTTAGCACGTTTTTTTTTTCTTGGGGACTTGGGGATGGGATCACTTTGTTAGCTCACGTAAATCAGGTAATAACGAGGAAAGGCAACCTCTGCATACGTAACCGGTCAGCCTTGGCTGGACCTCACGGGCTATGGGTGAGGGCAGAAGACCCGGAGTGAGGGGGAGATCCAGAGTAGTGTGGGAGCAGGGGTGAGGGAATTGGCGGACTCAGGCAGCGTAGATAGGCTGGGCGATACATCGATTTCATTAAAAGTATTCCACCGCTTAGTCTTGCAAGGACCATTTGGGAACTATTCCGGCAGTCTAACCTTCCATAATGGACTTAATTCACAATAAGGCCTACTCTCTTCAAATCGTAAAAATAACGATATTTGAATATGTTGGGAATCGGATACTGAGTAATGAGTATTGACGATAAATTGTCATCCAATAAAAAATTTCAAAATATCGGTCCCGATGTCAAAGGCATACCGATTAAATATCGAAGTTGATAAAAATCAAGGACCTATATAAACATCGGGTCCTAAATTTCCTTCCAACAAAAAAAAACAATGCAACATTTGATATATTCGAAACATCGTGATATCAGGCCAACAAAATATCACTGTACATCGATATCTTTCGATGATTAGATATAGTCGCGATATAAGTTATCGATGTATCGATTTTTGAAATGGTCGCTATCAGATATAGAATTTTTAATAGCGGTACGGCTACTTGGGAGGGAAGGAAGAATGGAAATCGGAAGATCGTTGAGACTGGGTACGGGATGAGCAGACGAGGTGGGGAAAGAGGGTGGTATAACTGGTGGGAGGCCTGTTTATAAGACCGCTGGCAGTGAGGAGACACCGGAGGAGGTAGAGCTTGCGGACACAGTGGGAAGGGCGGTTTAAGTGGACGGCAAATTGGTTCCAAAAAGGTCGTGAAAGCGCGCTTTGAGGAATGCATACATAAGCAGCCAGCTATTTCACACTTCCGCCCCTTCCGCACTGACAGCCACGCGAAAAACCACGGGCGGCGCCAGTCGAGGATTCTGGAGCCCGCTGCTCCTCCGCCGTGGTACGTATTTACGGATCGGATCTCGACGATTGGAGCAAATTAAGTGTTTTCCCATATTCGAATGCATTCCAATGTAAACGGAGAGCTCTCAGCTTAACGACGGTGGAAAAAATTCAACACCGGATCTGGATACCTTCAGTAGCAATTTCAAAATGTGGTAGTTGGAGGAGACGACCGACAGCTGAAGTCATCTGCGCCATGAGGGAAGGGTGGAGAGAAATTGGCCTGCTCTTAACGAA
Organism: Ischnura elegans; assembly: GCF_921293095.1. Taxonomy (NCBI): domain Eukaryota; kingdom Metazoa; phylum Arthropoda; class Insecta; order Odonata; family Coenagrionidae; genus Ischnura; species Ischnura elegans. Next base: position 84,665,369 of record NC_060255.1, on the reverse strand, counting down.
AGGCGCAAAGGGGACCACGGCTTAACGTCCCATCCGACGGACGGAGTGCTGAGCTTGAAATGTCCTCCACACACATCTAAGCGGGCATCGGGCAGTCCCTGAAAATTCTCTACCACCGCTGGGGTTTGAACCCGAGCCCACGGGGTGTGAAGCCAACGCTCTAGCCATCACACCGAGCCGATTCCCCCGCTGCTCCTTCGCCGTGGTATTTCCGGATCGGATCTCAACGATTTGAGCAAATTAAGTGTTTTCCCATTTTCGAATGCATTCCGATATAAACGGAGAACACTAGGATTAACGACGGCGGTTAAAAGTCATCACCGTATCATGGATACCCTCAGGAGCAATTTCATGTAAGTCAATTTCAACTACCTAGCAATATATGTGATATTACCATTCATCATCATCATTAGACAACAATCCTAAAATTGGTTTGACGCACCTGATATTACCATTATATATCCTAAAACACATCACGATTTTACCATTCAAATATCCGTATTATACCGTAAAAACTAACCCAATCATACCGTAAAAGCTATCCCTATTATGCCATAAAAACTATTCCATTAGTCCCGTAATCGACTCATAAAAACTATCCCCATAATATCTGATTGGTTTATTTCACGGGTTCCTCTCTATTTTCGATGATTCAGTCTATTACTACGACTATTTAAGGGGATAGAGAGTTCTTCCCTTTTCCCTAAAAGTCCCTTCGGCTTTTTAACCTATATTTCCATCACCTCGTCACACTTATAGCGCCCGAGGATATTGAGGATACGGCGATTTAACACAAATTTCCGGTCAAAAACAATTTTTTCACCAATTATGACAGAGGCAATAATTCAGTCGTCCATTTACTGTTAAAACACAAATTTTATTCTACACCGATAATTCACTTAACTTACCCGAATAAATTTAAAACCATCAGGCTCCTACTGCTTCTCCAAATGAGCATCAAAAATCGAATGAAAGAGAATTTCATGAGACATCTTTCAATGGTGAAATCCCAATTAAAAAGAGCGAATACCGTATTTATCACGATGCGGGCACTTTTGGTTAATAAAGTAAAGTCGACAGCTATATCTCTATTATGAATTTTTTTTTAATCATGCCTCTGGCATAGTCAGGAACTATAAAGCTACCAATGTTTCGAGAACCATTTCGCTGTTTTTCGCCAGTTACAAAAAGATCACATCAAAAGGCAAACTTTCCCTGACGCGCAAGTTAATGAGTCATGCAGAGTGGTAGAAAAGAACCCTCATAACGCACTCATTTATTCAAGGATACATTTTCGAGAACTCTCGTTAAACATTCACTATGGTTTAAACCTAAAGGAAGCCATTATGATAATGCAAATCCAACACTAAAATCGCATTCCAAAATTAAGTACTTAAAGACACATGCACGAAAAACTTACCCCCTAAAGGATTCTGGGAAGAGAACTGGCTGATTCCAAAACTTCATTCACGAATTGAAGTTAAGACATAAATGCCACTCAGTGAAAATAATATTGGAAAGAGTTAGCTCCAAAGAATTTCCTCATCTTATAAACCGCAAAACTACACATCAATATTGAATACAATCACAATTGATGGAATTAAGACCACCTAATTTTGTATCTCCATCATTATCTGGAAAAAAACATATAGTTATCAAGTTCAAAGCTGATTTGAATAAAAATCTACAGTTCTAATTCGAATAAACCAGTTTTATTCCTCCTGATCTGGCATGCAGAATATTTTGATTATGCCCAATTATATTCAACGTAAAACTTTTAACTCAGGAAATATAAATTCTATGTCCATTAGGAGAAAGGAAATTATTTATGATACCTCTACCGGGAAGATTACTTTTTCCACGAGAAGATAAAGGATATCCGAATTATTAACAAAAAAATCAAGATTTCGAAGCACCCGTCACAGAAAATATATTTTCAAAAGCAAAGGCCAAATAAATTAGAGTATGAATCTTAGGATTTAGGCATCCAATTAATATAATGCTTTACTGAAAAATACCATAGTGAATATAAATAATTCAATCAGAAAAGCAAATTTATCATCAGAAAATCGTAGCATACTAATTTTTTCTACTACTAATCCACTGCTACTCGGTTTTTGTATAAACTGTGGGTGATTCTTTGGCACGGGGAACGTCATGCGCGACAGGTTAGCACTGAAAACATTTGTTTAAAACACGAGAATGCCTTCTAGGAATCTCGCATGCGTTCTAGCAATTCACCGTTTTACATGACGAAATTTTGACTGCGTCTTCGTACATACTTCAGATTGCGCAGACGTGTAAAACGGCCCGCGTAGAACGGCCTGAAGTTCACGAACGCAACTAAAGTTGACTTGGCCTTCTCCATTCTCTTCTCTATGAGCAGCCTAAGGGCCGATATTGCTTCCATTGTGCCTTTGCATTATAATTTATGGAAACATAAATCTTCTACATATGTGTATACAAAAGAGGATGTCTGTTTGTGCTCCCGCTATGCAATTCCATACATCTACATGGATTGCGAACAAAATTTGTACGTTTCTCATGCTCTCAAACAACTTAGTGCTACTTCTGGTTATGTCCGACGCGTCTTTTGCGTCATTTTCTCGTAACTGTATGTTACTTCCCGCCGTACAACTACTGCGACTGGACATCCTGCCACTTACGCACACTTATTAATTAATTTATTTCCATTAACCCATAAACAGCTCATTTACGGCCTTGAAAATGGGTAGTTAACACACGCCCATGCCCTGGATAAGTGTAACTTACTCAGGCGGGACTCGAACCCGCGACCTTAGGTTTGGCATGCGAGGACTTAAACCCGCCGCCACCGAGGCCGGCAATTAACATGGTCTAAGAGAAAAATAAAAATCCTTTATGAACATGAAACCTAAATTTCCAACGTCCTGGGTACTATCCTTCCCGAGCAACGCCAGCAGGACTAAAAGTTATAAAATACAACAGTTAATCAAATTTTGTTGCAGCATTCCTCGCTGCTAATTCTTGATAATGCCGATATGTGGCGCCACTGGAAAGAAATTTTGTTCCCGGACCAATTTACTGCACATTTTCCGATCGCGGTTCCTCTGTTTCTCGAACCCACCTGCCTCTTTACCCTGTTAATCGGGCGGAGAGGAAGGTGAGCACTGGGGAAAGGGAAGGGTATGGGTTGGAGAGGAGGAGATTGATTGGGTTGGAGGGGGGGAAGGCCATTTCGTTGAGTGATTGAGATGACGTGACTTGACTACGGCGCGCGTCGCTCATTTTTTTCCCGATCTTTTCCCGCTCCCCGGCCGAGAGACAATTTTCTCCCTCCTCAACCGGGCCTCCCGCTATCTATTCGTCTTCGGGCGGCTCGACTCTTTCAAGCCTGCTTTCGCCTCGCTTTGAGCGGGCTGGCGTCTCTGGGGGGGGGGGGAGAATGGGAGGGGCCCGTGTGACGGAGAAGGTGTGGAGATTCGGGGGAATGCCTCTCTAGGGAAGAGCGAACGAAATGGATTCGATAAGAACAAGGAGGAGTCGGAGGTGGGAGATATAAAAAAAAGACCACGCAGCAAGTGGAGCGGACGGTCGCTATACCAACCGCGCGAGAGCGATGAGTGAAATCGTGTACGCGGGAGATTCGTCACACGAAGGGTTATTTATTAAAGAAGTTCTACGAGAGACGGAGGAAATGATATTTTTAAGAAAATTCCGAAATGTGCTCTCCTCACTATACTTTATCCGCCGACGATCAGTGAAAACGTGTACGTGGAAGTGTCGTCGCACGAATATGAATAATAAAAATATCATTATTATTACGGAGGTTTTAAAAGAAAGGAGGACAAAGATATTTTCACGAAAATTCCAAAATATTCTCACCTCAATTTACTTAATCCGCCGACGATCAGTGAAAAAGTGTACGTGGGAGTATCGTCACACGAATATGAATAATAAAAATATCATTATTACTAAGGAGGTTTTACTAGAAGGGAGGGAAATTATATTTTTAGGAAAATTCCGAAATGTGCTCTCCTCCTTTTACTTTATCTGCCGACGATCAGTGAAAGCGTGTACGTGGAAGTTTCGTCGCACGAATATGAATAATCAAAATATCAGTATTATTACGGAGGTTTTACAAGAAAGGAGGGAAATGATATTTTTAGGAAAATTCCGAGATATGTCCTCATAATTATGAGTATTAGTAAAGAAAATATTTTGCTATGACCACTTAGACTTTGTAAGTGGGTAGACCGCCTTCCAACGCTACTGCGGCATCATCAGGTACACTTGTATTAAAGATTACTCTTATATAGTAGAGATGTTTTGGGAAATGAGGGAAATGACATTTTCATGAAAAGTCCAAAATATGCTCTACTTATTATGATAATTATTAAAGAAAAGATTTAGCAATGCCTACTTAGACTTTTAAACATTTCTAAACCAGAGCTACTTCTGAGAGAAGTTGAATTTAAGGCCTTTTCATTTGGAAATTGTGAAAAACTTTTACTCCATCATAATTATTGTAGCAGCTACAAATTTTTCAATTCAACTTTACAGCACAAAAGAGAACGTAGTTTAAATCTTTCCCGAATAGGGATGAAAATGCGTACATTTATGACTTTACTTAGAAGCAACATTGGGTAATAATGGGCTAAAGAGGTTCTACCATAAACATTTTCATGAAAATTCCAAAATGAATGAAAACGTGTACGTGGGAGTTTGTGTTACACGACCGATTGCTTATTAAAGAGTTTCAGTGAGAAACGAGGGATATGATATTTTCATACAAATTGCAAAATATTATCTCATTTTTATAAGGATTAGTAAAGAAAATATTTTGCAATTCCCACTTAGACTTTTAATTCAGTAGGTACACATTACAGTACTACTGAATTGGGAAAGAAACTGCCTCCTAACTAATGGGTACTATTCCGGTCAAAATTAATGTGTGGGCCTCCATACACTCATTTGCTTTTCTATATTAAATCATCTATCAAATCAAAAACCAAATTAGAAATTAATCCGGATAAATGAATAGAGATTCAAAATAATCCTACAGATATAATAAATATGGGATTTACATCTTTCTGGTTACATTGAGAAATGTTTATAGAAAAATAGATTAATTTGTATGTTTTCTCTATCCCCCACAGCCACTGTTAAGACACAAGTTTTCTAGGCATAACGCAAGGGAGACAAACAGGCACACATGTATTAAACAAAAATTAGAAATAATGCTCTAGTACTAGCAGAGCTCGCTATTACCGGAATTTAAGTGAAAGTTTCACGTGACTCAAACTGCCACATAAAATTTATTTATTTCTATATATTCATTTCCCAATTCACACTAAACATCTCATACCGGCCTTTACAACGTGGTTTCCAACATTAGCAAACCAGAGTACAAACATCCATGCCCGGGATAGGGACCACCTGACCAGGCGGTACATGAACCCACGACCTACTGATTGGAAGGGATTGACCTTACCCCACTGCCACCGAGGCCTGCCAATATCACTTTTAGTAAACATTTAAGGCCGCATATAACCTCACCATAGAATTATTGTCGGTAGCTGCTCAACGAAATGAAGGAAATAGACAAGGAAATATTAAACCTCTCTAGAAAATGAAAGAAACATTGGTACTCACCATAAGGATACTAAAGTTGATAGTCTGAGGCGTTACTTTATGGAAGTTGCTCATGATGAATGAAAAATCTTTTACTTTGTTTTTCCACGTATACTTTATTAACACGCGACCATGGTTTCGACGCACTGCCAGATGATGACGCAGTGCGTCGAAACCATGGTCGCGTGTTAATAAAGTATATGTGGAAAAACAAAGTAAAACATCTTTCATTCATAAGGATACTAAACATTTAAGGCCGCATATAACTTCACCATAGAATTATTGTCGGTAACTGCTCTAAGAAATGAAGGTCAGTCGTTGGTATTTGGAGTAGTGTGCGAAAGGCAATAAATATTGATCCAAAAATGACATTATAGTCTCCCAATGGCAACGACAATAAGCATAAAGCATCCACGGAACGCAAGGTGTTCTCAGTATGCAGTTTGATACAACGATCGAAACCAAGAATTCGTCCCTTCCCCACTCTCCCATCGGGTTGAAGTGATTCAAACCCGTCGTTACGAAATATAACAGAGAGAGAGTGATTCATTTCGTCACTTTTTCTGCCCACACGCCCTCGCAAGAGGCTATAAATTGGGAGAACGGAAAAACCAACAAAACGACAATATCCCCGGAGGAAAGGTGAAGCGTTTGCCATGAAAAGAGGACCAGGAGAAGGATAGAAAGAGAGAAACGAAACCGAAGAAGAAAAGAACCATGCGAAGCCTTTCTAAGCAAGGCTATTACCTGAATGAGACGCGTATTGTAAATTTTAATAACATTTTTATCATTAAAATTACCAATAATATTTTTTATAAAAGATAGAAGCAGGTCATTTAAACTGGTATCGGTTTTCACCGGTTATTTAAAATAAGAACCGTACGATGTCTTTAGAGGCATGACCATTGCCTGATTTAGATGCGTATTGTAAATTTTAATAACATTTTTATCATTAAAGGTATCAACAATAATTTCCATAAATGATAGAAGCAGGTATCACCGAAATTTTTAAATAAGAGCCATGGCTTTACAAGAGCCAAGAGTAAAGGCTTTACAGGCTGGACCATTGCCTGAATAAGAAGCGTATTGTAAATTTTTAATCACATTTTAATCATTAAATTTACCAAGAATAGTTGTCATAAATGACAGAAGCGGGTATCACCGGAAATTTTAAATAAGAGCCATGTACTGCCTTTACAGGCGGGAACATTCCCCGAATAAGATGCGTATTTCGTACACCCAAAGTCAAGAGGCTCTTTCATGTCGCCGGCTTCCATTTCTCTTTACATGCAATGTGTCATGAGGCGCACATCATCCGATTTCCATAAGACGACAGAATGAGAGTGGGGAAATGAATGGGGATTGAGATCGTGAGCGAAGATGGAGAGGAGAGGGGAGGGTGTAAGGCCAACCAGGTCGTTCCCCGTCGAGGATATCCTCGAGTCTAGGCGTTAACACTGGTTTTGCTTTTAAGGCCTTGTTTAAAATGCGGATTCCTAACGGATGTGAAAGTATTCTCTGGCCATTCAGGTCTCTTAATAGCGGCCGTTATTCCCATTCCTGTGGTAGATACCTAATCCGCCATTGTATTTCCACCCTGCCATGTTATTCATTGGGAAACTGAATTATTTAAAAATTTAAAAGTTTAAAAATTTAAAAGTTTTAGATTTTATTTTTATTATACAAAATTTATTAAAAATAATAATCCCTGATGATGATTGCAAGCCAATCGAAACACGTTTAGTACAGCTTTGAAGTAGAACTTAAAACTGTAGAAGTTGAAATGAAGAAGAAATAAAATCAATTGCGCAGATGGATATATTTTTTTATCATTTATTATTTAAAATATTTTCATTAGTTCGACAAGTTGCACGTGTTGGTCCACTTTCGCGCTGGTGCGACGAGAATATTTTCAAATATTGATTTCAATGGCAAATTTCATCAACCTTTCCATCGATCCAACCATTTTCTAATTACTACCTACTCCTAGGATACCAGTTCATTAGCTTATCTTTATCAAAATAAATGCGGAGTCATCCCTATGTTTCATACAAGACCTTAAACTTAATAAAATGCTCTGCCTGATATTTCATCGACAACAAACTTATTTTTAGTTTGATTATACAGGAGGAAATATGAAAAATATAACGTAAGGCTTTCAGGAGCTTTAAAATTTTAAATAAAAAACTTTGTAAGTTTCAAATGACGAAACTGGTCGTTAGTAAAATCACATGTGAAATTTAAAAAGTTTTTCACTTAAAATGAAGCAATTTCATCAAGTCACGCCTCAAACCATCAATTTTACCAATTTCAGGAGCTTCTTTTTTGTAATAAGGGATTTTCCTATACCTATGGTAGATACCTAACCAGCCATCGTATTTCCTCCCATCCATGACATTCATTGGAAAACTAAAATATTTTCATTGGTTCGACACGTTACACGCGTTGGTCCATTTTCGCGATGGTCCGACGTGTATATGCCCAAATATTGATTTCAACGTGTAATTTACACCAGCATTTCCATCAACACAAACATTTATTTACGAACCACTCATAAGATATGGACAAATTCATCGTTTATCGATAACATTCATATTATTAGCCTAGCATCGTCAAAATAGATGTGAATAAATTCCTATATTCCATTCATTTGTTAACAAATAATACAACGCTCCTTCTGAAATTTACATCAACAACTGACATATTATTACTTCGATTATATGACAGGAAATATTTATAATATGACGTGAGGATTTCAGGTGCAACTTCTAGTAATTCGGTGAGAATAATTGGTTGGTCAGTTTTATCGTCAGAATAATTCAAAACTAGAGATAACTCTCCTATATTAGAATAACAATGGATGACTTTCAATGCTTACATAGAACAAAAAAGTGCTGATACCATGGATACTATGGGGAATAAAATTCATCGAAGGAAAAATGTAGATGATGTTACCTTAACGTCGGAGCGATAAAAACTCAATTAACCTCTAACTCCATCGCATGCACACAGAAATGTTTTCCTAGAAAATTCAAATCGACCTCATCAGTTATGCATGGTATGCATGATATGCAAATCTCAATGACAGAGGAGAATGATCATGCCATCATTGCATAACTGCATTGATCCATAAAAATGAGGCATGCTAAGTAATGAAATTTCAAAAATATTTTCATAACATTACATTACAAATTTTGTTTCCACCTACGAGTTGAATTCTGACTAAATCACCCATGTGAATTCACCTTTATTTCAAAGAATGAAAACGCAATCTTCTTATGTCTAAAATGGACGAAAGATTTTACATATATGTTTCCAAGACAAAAGGGCTCCTTTTTGTATACATTAAAGATTCTGAGTATAATTTAGATGCTCAGAATAATTACAGAACGACCATAAGCCATAAAAAGGCCAAAAATAATTAGAATTACAGAGACATTTTAGACCCAAAAATATTTGGAAAAATTGAAAATAACTAGATTTAATGATGCAGCGATACACCAAGAATGACATTTAGTTTCGATTTATTTTTCTCGGGCATGGGACCGAGTCAGAATCTCCATTTCTGACAGAAATTGAGAGCTATTTTCAGAAACGGAGAGCTTTACCCGGTCGGAAACCCGAGTAAAATTCATCGCAGCGTTTCGCCGGGAAAGAATGAAATTCTTCTCAACGTAACTATAGTTTGCATATTTTTATTCACACTTGCTCCAGTGGCCACTAGAATTCAAATCGATTTTTGGCCTCGGCAACAAATTGTCTCCAGACTCCTCCGTCATCTGCTATGTCAACCTCGCCCCTAAGTCTTCTAGTGTCTTCAATTACGTGGTTATTCCATCTTAGTCTTCGTCTTTCCCGTAGGCGCCTTACTTCTGGTTGACCTCTCCACACTCTTCTTATCATTGCATCCACCTCCCTTCTTCAAACATGACCAAGCCACGTAATTCTCCTACTACTTATCACAGCCACAATACCACGTAGGTAGTCTGTGCAGGTTCCTGAGCTCTCTGTTCTTCAGTATTCTCCATAATATTACTATGTAGCGAAAAGGATGAGGTAAAATTGTAAATTTATTACCGTACATACACGCACATTCATTTTTCATATGATAGAAGTAATTTCGCATTCAATGATGATCCAACCATCTCAGCTCCATAAGGATCCATATGTTTTCAGACCGGCTCACCAAAGTTCTCCCCTTTGCAAGGCGTCCCCAAGAATATCACCTATACTCTCACTACCGTTCCATCACAGTCAGCGAGAGAAAAGAAACCAGCAGGATGAAGGGGGATAAAGAGGAGTCCCCTCCCCCCCAACGAGGACGGGGATGGGATCAGAGAGGGGCCCCACACCCCCCCGATTTGATCAATCAAAAATTTCCGCCCTCCATCACGCGCTCTCTGTGTGGGAAACGTTTAAAGAATGAGAAGTGCCGCCGCTGCCTTAGAGGGGGGAAGGACCCGCCTGGTCTGAAAACCTCGCACCGAAAAAACCCGAAAGGAGAAAAAAAAAGAGAAAAGAATGAAGAGAGAGGTAGGGGGGTTGAAAAGGGGAGGGGAAGATGATGAACAAGGCGAGAGTGGTAAGAGAGGAAGGCTGGAGGCGATAATGGTGCTTTGCACCTCAGACACACCCATCGATGCCTCTCCCGGACCAACGCGATTGAAAGAGGTTAACCCATGCACATCCCTCATTTCTTAGTGAAAATTTTGACCACGGTGTAAACTTTACCGAAGGGAATTTTCATAATTTCCACCGAAGGAAAGATCTACTTGCAGCAGAAAATTTAAACAAAAATGTAAGGTAACAGTTTATCAGGATGATGAGGATCAAATGGATTGGCCGAATAATTTATGAGTCAGTCCTGAGAAAAGTAGGAGAAAAGAGAAGCCTCTTGAAAATATTTTATGCATGATTACACGATAAAATTTCTCCCTTTACATTTTCATTTTTTCTGCCAAAAGAAATATCTACTTACAATGAGAAATTTAAACATCGAAGTAAGGAAACAGTTCATCAGGATGGTAAGGATCAAATGGATCGACCGGATAAGTTATGAATAAGCCCTAAGAAGAGTAGGAAAGAAGAAAACCCTCATAGAAATATTTGATGCATGATTACATGACACAATTTTTCCTTTATATTTTCATTTTTTCCACCAAAATAAAGATCTAATTACAGCGAGAAATTTAAACAATAAAGCAAGGAAACACTTTATCCTTTTCTAATCCAGAGCTGCTTCTAGAAGAAATTAAATTTCGAGACTTCTCAATTAAAAGTTCAATTCAAAGTTCAAGAAAATTCAATCATAGCTTTTGAGGCAGATACATCTTTCGCGATTATACTTTGCAGCACAAAATAACGCATAGTTTAAATCTTTCCTGAATAGAGCTTAAAAAGTATACATTTCTGATATTACTTAGAAACGACATTGGGTTATAAAGGTTTATCAGGATGATAAGGATAAAATGGATCGACCGAGTTAGTAATGAGGAAGTCCTAAGAAGAGTAGGTGAGTTTAGAAGATTTGATGAACAAGGTGAGAGCGGTAGAGGGAAAGGATGAACACTGGAGGCGATAATGGCCCTTTGAACCTCAGACACGCCCCCTTCGCCTTCACCCGTGACCGCTTGCCATGCCCAGAGGCGACTGAAAGAGCCCCATATGAATCACTCATTTCCCCAGGGACAATCTCCTCCACGATTTGAGCAGTATTTTCCAGTGAATTTTCGACTATAATCTGCGTATTATAACACAAATATTTCAAACGTACACAATTGCGCGTCGTAATATCACGAAAAATGAAAACTGAATATGCATGGTACACAAATATGACTTTCTTCTATTTAAAAGAGGCGAAAAAATGTTTAAAGACTACATACAGGAAATACGGATAAGCTGTATTGTGTATGCATTGAACATTTTATGCATTATAAAAATTCTATAAAACTGTACGCAAGCAGACCTTATACACCTGAAGAAGTGAAGGCGAAATGAACACGATTGTACCTATCCTCGTACAATTCATAAATAAGCATGCTAGAAGTATAACAACCTTACGCAACATATCAGGGAAGCAAGCAGGGTGTTTGGCTTAAGAAAAAAGTTTCCAGGATGTCATACGGGTTAAGGCTTTTCTCACGACCATTTCAAAAACCTGTGTGAGATGGCGATGACCTTCCTAATCGGAGTATGTTAACTTTAAGTCTGCGGCTTAGTCCGGGGTGAGCTCTACACTCACTTATCCAAGCCAACCATTGGGTCCAAGCAATTATTTTTAGTCTGACTGAGGGAATTGAAATTCCAAACGTCCGCGATATAAAATTTATAATTACCAATTAAGGGAGTGAGAATCGAAGGGGTGCAAGTGATGTTTTTTTCTAAACAGAGTTGAGTACAGAAATTAGTCAAAGTAAACAAAGGAGATTAACTTGTTTTTTTTAGAAGTGAATATGATTTTCCGCTCGATGCCATCACAGAACAGAGACTCACTCGTATCCTTTCGCCACCAAGCTTTTTTATATTTCTTCTATGAATTTCTGTTACAAACTCTGTTTATAGAAAAAGTTACTTATCCCTCTTGGATTCTCACCCCTTAATTTGTTAATATAAATTAAAATCTTATTATTCGGCTTCTCACCCCCTAAATCAATTTAACTCTAGACGACTAAGTACTGCATATTTATTTTTTGGTATTGGTGAAAACAGCAGTAAATAAAATTATAAGTAAAACACTTGGTATTTACCCTAAAAAATGTGTTCAAATAATACCGCCTGAACACAAAATGTGCACAAATGTTTTTATAGGGGTTCCCTTAATCGCGAGAGAGACACTTTCATTGTGCCGGAATACCGGCATATAACCCACGCTCCAAGCTCAAAGAAGTTCACCCTTTCCCCGGGCAGAAAAAATATAAAAAAACACTACTCCCATCTTTCTTCCGAGAGAGAAAGAATAGGGTGGAAAAAAATCGCCCCGCGGGATTGACTTAACAAAATAAACGAAAGGAATTGTGATGGGGAGAGCGAATAAGGGAGGGAGGGATACTTGTAACGGATAGAATTTATACGTACACTCCTGCTCCGAAGTGTAATGGGTGTGCTTCCAAAATTACATGGCAGATTGTCTTTTTTTATTTAGATGAAAAGGGATCGGGCGAGGTCGAGGTGATGTTGGCTGCTTTTATTTTGGAAACCCTTCGTGTTAGTGAACAAGGGACAAGAACATTTCCCGCACGTACGGTTCCCCGTCGCATTAAGGCAGAGCAAGCACTGCTTTCACGATTCATCTTGTCGAAGACGCACCAAGAACCGTGACATGTTCAGGGAGGTATTGGAAGAAAGACACAGAATTGAAAGGGATATAATAACAATAAACTTCAAGGCACAAGCAGGCAGAATAATTGCCGTTAACGTAAAATACCGCTGAAATAAAAGCAAAATAGTACATAAAACATTGGCAGGCCAGGCTCAAGAGTAAATTCCTGAGAACAAGACTGGATTTTAGACTGAATGGGTGGGCAAGAGTGCACTAGAAAAGATTGAAGATAATTGTATTGTTTTCTGCCTATTAGAGAGTATTAAAGAAATGATGAAGATATTTGAGCTTATATTCTGAGCATTAGAAAAATAGAGGTAATACTTTTGAACAGAATGTGAAAAGAATTTCGAGATATTATAATGATAATATGTATCAGTCCTAAAACTTGACAAGAGTAAAATTTGGGACAAGTCATTCATACAATGAAAAATGGCTTAGCACAATAACAATACAACACAAGAATACAAAAATATAGGACCCAAAAGCCTCTTCTAGAAAATCTTGAACATTATAGTGGGCTTTCTTTAGCAGAAAGTCTTAAAGTTTTCTTCCTATTTGTTATTAAAGTTATCTTCCTATTACTTTAAGAATAGAATTTTTGATGACATAAGGTAAATGATTAAAAACCTTAATGGCTACATGAAAGGGATTCTTTATATTATTATCACCATCACTAGTCAACAATCCTAAGATTGGTTTGACGCTATATTATTAAATGCGATGGTGGTTGGCGTAACATGGTGAAACTCCTTCATGATGCACAAAGGTTAAGAAAACACTAAGCTATTTCACAAAATAAAATATATTGCGACCGGTTTCGATACAGCGTATCATCATCTGGCTATATTATTATATATTTTTATATGCATTCTACATATACCTCCAGATGTTCCTCGATGAGGTAGTTAATACAAATATAACCCAGGTTGGGCACACTGAGTACAGATCACAGTTAAAGATACGAAGCAAATTGAGTGTTTTTCCTAACTCCGAGAAAGGTGGTTGTACCACCGAAAATTCAGTTGTAGGAGTACTTAGTATCGTTAATTGTACTCTGTACTGTGTGTGCCCAACTTGGGTTATACTCGTGTTATACATACATGATTGTACATCGATTTATTATGATTCAGCAATTTTGCATATACCCTCTTCCGAGTATTGTGCCCATGTACTTTCGCATTTTTAGCAAATTCACTCTTATTACCTAGAATGTGTAAGGCGTAAAAAAGAGAGAATAAAATCAGTGGTAAAGCTGCAAAAGACTGATGTAAATGCAAAGAAGGAAGGACTAGGAATAAGAAGTGATAGATCTGCAGGTCATGATGGAACGCAAGTAGCGTAAGGTTGAGATGGAAAAAAGCACGAAGGGAGGGTGATAGTGGGGTATGAGGCAGAGCTATTGACGACCCAACAATGGGGTAGTCTTAGGAGGGCGGCCGAAGGGTTGCCAGTAATCGTTAACTATCCATAATGATGATAATTACGGCCATGGAAAATGAAGAAAAATCAAGTTCGCGGCTTAAATAAGCCTTCCATTAACTACTGCCGATTAAAATCAACTATTCCATCACCTTAATAGAAAAAATAAATTGCAGCATAAGAAGCAGATAATGATCGCTTTCGATTCTGAAGAATTGAGACGGTCGAATTAAAAAAAAAACAGGAACGAGGTTTTTCTATCAAAGACGCATCGACCCCAGACAGTATGGCGCTAGACATTTCCGATGAATTTAGCCACCAATCACCAGTTTCCATGCCAATTATTAAATCTATTTCCACACAGTTAATGTGGGTCGAAGGCAAACAAAAAGGTCTTCTTAAAGTTTCCACTAGTCCTTACTTGAACCTCAACGGAGGTAAATCGTAACAACACCAGTTCAAATGGTCTCCAGCATAGAATTCAACACCAATGGAATATATATTATGTATTTGATTGCCCCGTACTCCGACACACCAACGGAATTCACAACGTCATAGCAGTAGAAGAAACTGGTTCTTGACTACGGTCTGGCACCTCGATCTTCCATTCAATCTCATCGTTCGGAGAAAGTAGGTGACCTGCCATCCAGATCGAGACATGGATAATACGTGTTGATCAATAAATTGAATTCTTCATCTCATGTGAACCTGTGAAAACGCTAGACGCGTCGAACCGCCAACGGTTTTATTTTCCATACCCAGCGAGATCGTTCCAATACGCATTCTCAGACCTGCATGTCAGCATTTATACCAGCATGAAAATCTAAACCATCATAATTACCATATAGTATTGAAAATTTTACGCTTAAAACAAATCGTGAAAAGTATTATTTACGATTAAATTTGATACATTTTCTTAGTGTTAATTTTCAACGTTCACAGCAAGTGATTCATTAAGTGAACATGACAAATTTCAATTAGCTTCATTGCTTTATTTCTGGCGAAGGTAAGGTATACAGGTTTCGTAAAAAACAGGATATATTATAATCAAAATATTAATCAGTTTGCCACTAAAATTCCTTGAAAATGTGGATATAAAAGCAAGCTATGACAGTTCTATGGCTATTACAAATGTATAATAATTTCCTACCAAGGAAAATACAACTATATAAAGAGTAACCCTTTATTAAATATTTAATGTTTTTTTCATTTACTCCGTTACTGTTTCAGCGAAACAAATTTTGTCTTCAATCAGTTTTTTTGCAACTTTCCCAACTGTAAACGCCATTCAAAATACCTCACAGATGCTACCCAGTCCAAAAGTATTTAATAACAAATAGATTATCTTTGATCTGCAAAATAAATACAGAGCGATACACAGAAAAGTGCCTTAGGTTACTAGCCAGTATGTTATTCTATAAATTACGCATGATCTCGTAATGTAAGAGATCGCGCAATTGCATTGTTGATACTCGCTCCAACCTCCCGTTTGATTCAGATCAAAGATTAATTGTTTCAGACAATTATAGCCACACATTTTCGTTCAGCCTTAATTATTTAATGTCCTAAAAATCCAGGTCATAAAATTAAATGTCAAAAAGTCTGGATACCCAAGAAAAACTGTTTTCATGGTAACTGCGAAGTGCATACGAAAAAATGTTTGCCTTTGGTGAACTCCTACAATAATTTGTATTCACACTTCTCACATAGAATGTGCTTTGAAGCCTTACTTTTTTGTTGGGTATAAAATGTCTTGTTATCGATGTCAGAGGCAATGGACACCTTAGGAGAGGTGGGAAAACTATCGAAAGGCGAGGGAAGGGATGTGGAGGGCGGATGAGGGAAGGGGAGGCGCCGCCGTTAATAACTACCCCCGCAGACGGGGCCGCATTCCGATGCCCCGTCTTACACACACACACACTTAACCAAGCCTTCCTCACCCACCAAACAATTTCCCCACCCTCCTCGGGCCTCTTATCCCCATCCAACGCTTCCAGACTACGCGAAGGTAGGCCAAAAACGAGACCCACGCTCGGCTTAAATAAGCCCTTTGGTAATCGTTATTTCCATAACAATAGACACGAATTGTAGGGGATTTTAACCTCCCAATGTGCATAATTAGATCAAAAAAATTACTTCGCATAAAATAATAGGCAACATTTTTGGCAAAGTGGTCATGACACCATAATTAAGGTTAAATAGTAACTTTCATCAACATAGAGGACAACATATCTGACTGAAAAGGTAAAATATAGAGCGAAAAATAAATCGGCGCAAAGCAGAACACTCCAAAAGAATAGCATATATACCATGCAGTGTTGAATTAAAATAACATATACGCTCACAATATAAGGACGAACGGTAGGAGTTTTAGCCGGCTACGACGTGGAAATAACTCTCGACGGATGTGTTTGTGTAATCCACGTCGTACATATAGTATATTTATTCATAAATGAAGTCTTTCGCAGTAATTACGTGGCATCTTTCTCTTTGAGATCATCACGGGACGAAGGCAATCATAATTATGGGCCCCTGAGTGATTTCCGTAACGTAAGTCTTTTTAATTTTGCATCAATGTTATGATATAAAGAATTAGGGGTCAACGGAAATTGTAGAAAGAAACTAAGTCTTATTGATAATCATTACAGATCGTCATGACTATGCCCATCCACTTTCAGCTTACATAGTGATGTTGTTTATATGCTCCATTGGAAAAGGCAAAATTTTGAGAAGCATAAAAGGCATCACTGCAGGCGTCGCTGCGTAAAACGAGATTCCAACATTTTCACGAATTTAAAAATGCTCGTTACCTTTTTATAGCTTTAAGCCTTCTAAGAACTAGGCAAAACCGTTCTCGGGCTGGACTCGACATTTCAAGAATATTTCACAAATTCATTTTACCGACGTGAATGTGCAAAATTATATCCTCAGTTCACCTTCAAAAAGATCCCTCCATGTGCCCATAGGAAGTGGTGAGTTAATTTACTTAAGTGACCAAACACAAAATATGATTTTAAACAGCGGGAACCGCGCAAGACATAAACGGACAAATAACACTGATGAGGAAAAATTAACTCAGATTCACAGGGTAGAGAATCGAATCAATTTATAAGAAATAATTATTCAAAAGGAGTTGCTTTCCGGGAAGGTCATCGGATTCAAGGATAGCATAATCTGAACTGAACGATTTTGTGAGATTTTTTAATGGCTTATTACTGGTAAAATCATAGAAAATATCAATTGACGCAATGAATATTTCCGCAGTGTGCGATTTCCGCAGTCTTCATTTTCGGTTACTGCGGAGATGACAATAGTTGCATTGAGATTTACGAAGACTTACTCCTGGTATTTAGAACACTCGTGAAAAATACGAAAAAATATCTGGAGAATGCTAAATGACGGCGAATTTTCATTTTCATTTCAACCTCTCAGACGCATAACCCAAAAATGCTCAAATAAATCACTATGAAACATTCATCCAACTACTTTCATGGCTTCGTCAAAGCAACCGACAGTTGCCTTCGCCATAGCAACCGACGCGGTAGTAACATAAAACAAAGAATTTCAATCTAAATAATAAAATGTTAAATCTTATTGTACAGTCCACAGGTTCATTAATAAAAACGTGTTTGAACGCTCATCATCAGGTCAAATAGCTATCGCTATATACGATGCTAATAAAAAAAACTATAGAAATAACAATCTTTAACTAGTAATTTTTATAGTTTTTTATTAGCGTCATCATCAGGTCAAATAGAACCTATCAGTTCTATATCACCTGGTGATGACGCTAAGGGTAGAAACGGGTCGTTACTAAAAATAAACCAGGGGACAGTACAATAATGCTTAAGTTTTATCATTTGAAAGAGCATACTGTTCTACTATACCTCGCCAAACAAAGTTGAACAGTATGGATGAATAAAGTTAAACTTCGTTTTTCCAACGAATTTTTATTAAAGCACTATCATGGTAAGATGGCTCTAAAATGACGTTAACCAACGAAACCAAGGTAGTGTTTCAATAAAAATTCTGTGGAAAAACAAAGTTTAAATTTATACATCCAAAATGTTCGGAAAATTCCACTAAGTATCGCCGGAAACGACCAACTTTATTAAGTTGAACAGTATCTCAGGATTGTCGACTTATTTAAGTAAATTTCACATACAGCCGTGACGCCAATTTACAGTGAAATTATTAACAATGACATGAATTGGCCACAATACCATAACAATATAAAAACAAACAAAGAATTGACCAGTAGGGAAGTATAACATTCAATAAGCAGACACATGGGTCAGAGCTTGTGCGGTGAATTTTTTGCGTGACAGGTAAAAAGAATCTATGGAAGGAGGGAGCGAATTTATAAGGGAGGAGAGGCGATATAAAGGTGAGCGCTTAGTCAGGGAAATTCTGGGAGTAGGATGGTGGAGTAGGGAGAGCGAGCGGGTGGAACGAGTCGGTATTCTAAAATTCAACAGAGAGAGGAGTTCAGGGCAGTCAAAAGTCGAGTTCAAGATATTGTGTAGAAATTTGAAGTCCGTTTTAAGTCTGAGATTCTGCAAATTAGACAAGGAAAGAGAAGACAATACAGCATTAGAGGACATATTGCGTAAGGAAGGGACTCTATGCCTAACTATGATGATAATGATTAGTAGAGATGCGTGAAAATCGCAAATGCGATGAATGCGACATAGATGCGATGACTGGACCTTTATGATATATTTACGCCAATTTGCCTTTTCGACTGCAAAATTCGTACATTTTGTGCCGAGCGCAGTTTAAATGCTCCGCTGACACCCACCGCTTAAAGCAAGTGAGCGACTGGCCAATAGTTGGTAGGGACTCTGCGTGGCCGTGAACTAGAAGTGGGCGCGAGCTAGCTACACCTCCGCCACTATATGTCTTATTCCTTTATTTATTATTGTTCTACAACATAATTATTTAAAATATTCTGTATTTTGTCGTACAACTGTGTTTCACTACATTTTATCGTCATCTACCTCATTGTGAAAATAAAAAAATAGACGCTACAAAATGCGATAAACTGTTATTAAAAGTGCGATAAAATAAAAATGAAATTGCGATTTTCACGTATCTCTAATGATAAGGAATCTTTTCATCACAATCCTCCATGCTGAAACGGCGTGCTCCAGCTTCCACGGAGCCATGCGAAAGGGATACTGCGAGGCAAGTCTGAGGGAGATGTGTGGAAGGGAGCCGGGTGCGCAAGTCCAGAGCAGGCAGCCTCCTTCCTGCATAGGAGCGGCCCGTCCCCTCCGGCCAAGGCGGCAGCGTCTGTAGCTTCGCCGCCGCCTCCCCACGTCTTCCCCTCTCCTGGGGGGAACCGTCACCTCCTCCTCGCCCATCCTATCCCGATCCCGTTCCCGCCTTGGTTCATGCCCTTCTGCCACTTGGGCGTTATGCAAATAATTCCGCAAGGCGCCTCGACAAAAGGCTGGGGGAAGGGGTGGGCGTCGGGAAAGGATTCCATAATTCAACGCGATTCGCCAGGAGCGTGTGCCCGCAACAACTTCGCTCTTTTCCGGGGAAAACCCCCGCGCCGTGATACGCTCCACGACTCCGAATGCGGGAGGTCGATTAAATTGAATTAGAGCGCGTCTTTATTCGATTTGGAAAGGAATTAAAAAAAACACCTAACCTCCCAAGAGCGGTATATTTTAGTAGTTTATGTGATGGCATGATAATGGAAAGCAAACAAAGAGGAAATAATGAAATAATGTGGGCAAAGTAATAACACAAATTGTGCGAACTAAGGGTGAAAGCCACTCGGGTTTCATTCATGCTATCAACCGGGAAACGCACAGATTCTTCACGTACGAACTAAGTCCTCGGTTTGCATTTCATGTTAACTGAAGCTAGAAGTTTGCGGCCGTATGAAATAGTTTCAGGCTTGAAATGGTGGAAATGCAATACATCCATGACATAAACAACAAATGGCTACTTCTACACCTCAATATGTAATTCCGTAATCGACCATGGTGCAACTCTCTACGTTATTTTCGAGGTGAAACTTAGTCAACTTGAAACATAATAAAGATACAGTGTTGTATTAAAACAGAAGTTTTAATAACCGACCCAGGTTTCGATAATACACTATGCAAATTGGTACATTGCTGTAACTAAGACATTTGGAGACCACAAACTAAATGATAAAATGTAAACAAAAAATGGTAATTCACACAATTTAATATATAACTCCAATATCGGCTATGGTTTCGACGTTTTATTTTCGAGGTTGACCTGAAAACGACCATGGAACTTGGTGACAGGAGATATAATAAAGATACACTGTTGTATGTTCCACAGAAGTTTTAATAACCGACCCAGGTTTCGACAATACACTATGTCAAATTTCAAAGCTTCCAAAATGACATAGTGTATTGTCGAAACCTGGGACGGTTATTAGAACTTCTAGGGAACATACAACAGTGTATCTTTATTATGTTTCCTGTCACCAAGTTCCACCAAATATAGCCATCCTGCCTCAAGTTGATTAGTCAGCTTGGTCGTTTACAGATCAACCTCGAAAATGAAACGTCGAAACCATGGTCGATATTGGAGTAATATATTAAATTGTGCAAATTACCATTAGTTTCTTACATTTTATCACTCAGTGTGTGGTCTCCAAATGTCTTAGTTACAGCAATGTACCAATTTGCATTAAAATCATTGTAAATTCTCAACCACGTGCTTGTATACGAAAAATAATCCTCCAAAAGATAGCATGATGACTCTAAATTCAATGCATGGTAAACAAAGATAGAATTAGAACAATAACAGAAAGAAGACCACGATCGAGAACGTTGAGAACGGTCGTCAATGGCGCGGCAGAAAATTCTAGTTTTGAGGTCCACCGCCTTCAATGAAATTTGCTCTTAAGACAATGAGGAAGGATAAATTTCTATAACGCAGATCAAAACCAAAGTTTTCTCGTGGTATCGCAGGCACTCGTCGTCATATCCATCGATTGCGTTTATAAAACATTATTGTTGATTAATCACGCTAATTTCCTGATAGTGTCGCAATCACTGCTAGGTGTGATTAGTTATAGCAAGAAAATAGGTGACAAAAGAGCATCAAAATATTTCAGTCGGTTACCCGGTCACACATGTATCACGAGAGGCCAAACAATGGAATATTATCCAACACATTCTTTGAAATAGGTATTTAAAATTATAAAAAAATAGTGGTGTTCAGCAAGCTATTCAATGAATTCACCAATTATATTTTCATGACTAGTCATCACAACATGCGTTTTTTAGGGGAAATCACAACATCACAATATTATGAACTATATTCTGTGTAAGTAAATTACACAGCAAAGCATTGAAAAGGCATTTTCTAAGTTAATCAGCTGTTATATTAAAACATTTTCACGACTTTCTTAACTATTTTCAGATATTTTCAAGGTTCTATGAGTTTTTAATTTTATAAAATTTCCATCTTCTTGTAAAATAAGTTGCAGCAAGGATGGC
The DNA here is from genome assembly GCF_921293095.1 of Ischnura elegans. Taxonomy (NCBI): domain Eukaryota; kingdom Metazoa; phylum Arthropoda; class Insecta; order Odonata; family Coenagrionidae; genus Ischnura; species Ischnura elegans. Next base: position 84,643,520 of record NC_060255.1, on the reverse strand, counting down.
TTTGAACAAATTAAATATTAGGGTATAAAATAATTTAACTGTTATACAGTACCATCTAAATGACGAAAATGGAAATTTAAACTATGAGTAGAGAGGACACATTTTCATATTTGATATACGATAACGCTGAAGACAGTAACTCTGAATTTCCTGAAATTTCAAAATAATAGTAACGTTTTAAACGCACAAAACGTCAGGAAATACGATCAGACAGTTAGGAGCGATACGTCCACTTTAATTTGCGCAAATATCACGGCATGAAAATAAACTTTCAGTTCATAAATTTTTACATTATGTTTTCTTCAAATTACCAGCACACGACCGCATTGCTACTACAATGAACTCTTAACCAATTCAGATAAACGATCATTCACACTACCCTCTCCTCTCGATGAGGAACTCGGATGTGTAGAGGGCTGGAAACAAGCGATGCGGTTTTGTGTTATTTCTGTGGGTCGTAAAAAGACTAAGAGAAAGTCGAGACAGAAATGGAGACATTACCGTATTCACTCCACTCTCAGGCTCCCTTCCTCGTCTTTATGGGGTGCTTCCACTCCCCAATCTGTTTATAGTCCAGCGCATAAAACGGCATTTGTTACATCTAAGATTTCCGATGGAACCAGTGCACCCGATCCGACTTCCTCAGGCAGGGGATTGGAATCAACTCACCCTCTCTATTTAGAGCGTTAACGTATGTATACATACCAAAGTTTGAGAATAGTACTCACCGATTAAACCAAGGGTCTTCAATCCTAGGCCCCCGGGCCGCATGCGGTCCCTAGAGGCTAAAGAAAATAGTTTATCGCGCAATACAAAACGAAATTTATATCGGCATACTCCTCAAAAATAAACTGTGTCAAAAATTGCATTAATTGATGGAACTTTTTAACCAATAAAGATTATTGCACTTTGAAATTATTTGTTTTAATTTGTTGATATGGTGGTAAAATGACGTGGAGCATTTGTGTTCCTCGAGACGATGTGAAATCGATTTTTGCTCTTGCATTAACAAAGGTTGAAGACCCCTGAGTTAGAGCGTTAACAACGGAATATCTTCTATATTATTTCTACTGTATAGATACCTTTTTCTCAACTTATACGCAACCAAACTCTACAAATGAGGTACCAAAATGCACAGAATTTATCAGAGAACATGCGACTGCATATCTTACTTCCTTAATATTGCTATTGTTTCCTAAAATTGGTTTTTAAATAATTAAAAAAAACTGTAAATACTCCTGACGTTAACGGCGCACAAACTGATACATTTGTTCATTTGCAACAATATCTCGCATTCTTTAAATAACTTTTATCAAAATGCGGCTGATTCCACATTCAAGTCTCCTGTTGATACGTAAGTATGAGTCATCATGTGCGTTTAACAGAGGATAGTGTAATTACTTACAATGTTGTGTTTAAAGAGGTCCTCTGACCTCAATTTGTACATGAACATTCCAATTAAGTTTGTACATAAGACCCTGCCTTTTTTTCTACATTTTAAAATTAGAAACGCGCCTATCCCTCTGTGGACCTGCATTGAAAAGAACGGGGGAAGCCCGCTGGGAGCGGGCGCAGCACGTTCGTACACCTATATTTGCGAAAAGTATTAAGTTGCTAAATCAATATCATAGCTCAATTTATCATACAGCTAACGGAAAGGTAGAGTTATAAGCCGATCTTTACCTTAAGCCGACATATTCATAGTAAGTATTAACGAGAGCTTCTGAGCATACCTCTAAGAAGTAGCCTTGGAAAAATATTCCATGATCACGAAACTGAATTCCTTGAAATAACGTAAAGGGTAAGAGATCTAAGAGGAGGCAACACGGTTATTTGAGGCCCCCAATATAGCCTAGTCCTGGCTCCATAAAAATAAGGAATATTTAAATTCAAATTCGTATAACTTTCTTATAAAATTTATGAGCAAATCAAACAATAAGATGAACAAGAATTTGCTAAATAAACGATTTAGATGAGAAAATATTACCAATAGCTCGCCTTCTCTCAACAATATTGGAAACCGTCGAAAGAAAACGCAGAAAGGTGAAGTATTTAATTTAAAAAACTGCAATTTTTCCAAGGTTTTTTCTTCAAGCTGTGGAACTGAAGCTCCTCCTTTAAGTTCGCAGTCATCATCCTTCACCTTTCTCATGATTATCCAATGAGGTCTAGTACATATTTTAAGGAGAATCTATTGAAAATAATATCTCATAGTCTTAAAAGTAAAGTATCATTTTTTGTACCTTTGGAGTTATTCGCTCCTCGCGTGTCTATTACCTGATATAAATTGGCTGCAATTAAATTTGAAAAATTCTAACGGGAAGAAATACTTATAATGAGTTTTTTATTTCACCAACCTCGTCTACCTTCGCCGTCTAATTTTTCTAGCCAATAGGCAGCTATTTTGAGTACTAAATTGTTGTATCATTGTTTTCTCAAATAACTCTCATGTAATCACAAATGGGAGTAATATATACACATACATATTTACGTGATAAGGAGAACTTAATAAATTATTTTATAACCTACGCATAAAATTTAACAAAGGAAACAATAAGATAAACAAGAAGTCACTAAATAAACGATTTCGATGAGGAAATATTACCAACGGTTCGTCCTTTCTGAACCAAGAAATATTCTCTCCATCGAAAGGGACTACCGTCCAGTAAACCTGACTTCGATAGCATGCGCTAAAGATATTTTAAGCTCCAACTTCCGGCGGAGCACTGGGATGCTGGATAGATGACGTGCATTCCTTCATGCTGGAAAATCTGCAGGTCATCCAGAGCGTTTTAATGCCCAACCCTTTACGGTGGGATGGATCTGGATTTCTGAGGAAATGTTTTGGTCCACGAAAATCCCATAATTAGGTTTCAAACAAGGTCGTCGAACCAAAACTGCGCCTCAGCGCCAGCGAATCCAAATAAGTTACTGCTGTTTGCACTAACTCATCAGTTTCCTCGATCGTCCATGGGAATATCCCAACTTAATAACACTTTTAACGAGAGGTTATTCCGATTTCAGAGGAGTAAACATTTACTTTGAAATTATTAGTGCTGACGGCGAGGACAGGCCATTCATTTTTTTGGCACGTTTGGTTCATCAACAAATAATGGAGGCACTTAAGATGATAAATTACCTATCATGAACGAGGATCGGTAGATGATCGACTTAACTACAACCTTCGAAGAATTTTACGTAGGTAGTCAGGTAAACAAACAAAAGGAAACGGCCATTCAATAGCGTAAAATGATCAGAAAAATAGATTTTTTTCAAATAATCTGAGAATATCCCACACAAACGCAGCGCTATGTTCTCAATTTGATCACATGAGTGATTCTTCACCGTAATTTCTCTGAAATTTTGACACAAAAATATAAAATGTTTGTTCAAAAATAACCAAAAAATACCTGATGCATTATAGTGTCAGCTAAAAAATTGTATTTTGAAGAAGAAACATGTTATATCGGAAGATTTAACTTATTTTCTGGGTTTCTAATTCATCAAGTCAACATTTCAATATCTAAAAATACTGCAACAGATGTTTAAAAAAACCTTCGTCGAAAGTACAATGGGGAGGAAGTTCTGGGGAATAAGAAACTCAAACATTAGCTGGACCAATCCTAGATTATTTTAGAGGATTTTTTATAAGGGAACAAGAGACGGCGCCAAATGTGTTGAATTAATTATACCGCGTTTTAGCAGGTAGATGCTATTCTTGGGGAAAAGTTGCTAGACTTGTTTTGACAACTCAACCGTAGAATATAAGTGGGAACAGGTTAGCTCAAACAATCTAGTAATATTAATTTCCAAAAAATATATGGCAACTTAAATACGAAGTCATTGGAAGGCATTTACTGCTAGCGAAATAATAATTTTCCCACGAGGGATGAAGCACTATTATAGCTTTCATTTCGGACGGTGTAGCTAGGGAAAACAACACATAGGTATAGAATAAATTCATATGTACCTGTAAGGTTAAAAGAGTAAAACTTTTCACTTTCACAATTTTGTCAAAGCTTATGTAAGTCTTATCTAATCAAATGTATTCAACGGTGTTTGGCGAGATGTTGTGGAACTTATTGCAGTTATAAATGAAAGTGAAAAAACTTTGTGAATGTCCACAGTATTTATTCAAGTACGACGCGTCGTACTTTAATAAATACTGTGGACATTCACAAAGCTTTTCACTTTCATTTATCTAATCAACGTTAACGCCTCTCTTAAAGAAAATGTTCACTATTCTCATGCAAAATTTTCTTTCAGGATTTCAAGTGTATAAAGAGACCTTCTGAATTACAGTTGAATTTCCTTCTCAAAGTCAAAAATTATCAGCCCACGGCTCTTTTCCCCTGAACTCAAGGATGTCCTTAGATTTGACTTGGGACGGATTTCACACGAACCAAAAATACACGGTCAAGTGAGGTACCTTTCTAGTTAAATTTGGCCCAGAGTCGTAAAAAGATTCATAGTTCTGTATTTTCCCATTTGCATTGAGCTATCGACTTAGTTCTTGCATCAGTCGGCAGGCAGAGTAATTGGCTTCACTCCTGAATTAGCTTGGGTTTTAGTTCCATAAAATTCAAGGAATTTTGACGTTAACCATTAACCATTTGCCATTTCTGCATCGATATATTGCAATATAATATAATTTTTCCTATCAAAAGTTTTGTCTTAATTTTTTTTCATTTTTACCCGAATATAATAAATGTACAGGTTAAAATCAAGAAACACTTGAGAACGGTAAAGTAAGAGATATTTTGTGTGGCGTATCTTTACTCCAACTCGTGGTTTAAATTATATTTGTATGTTTTTATTAGACTGATTCCCTAATTCAAGATAACTTTGGCCCAAATAAAAAAAATAATGACTGCTAAAACAGCTCAGCGTTTCAAAAGCAGCGTTAAATTGAAGGTAGGAGATCTGTTAATAATTTTAACCACTTAATGTACATTTTTTTATTAATTTTAAAATTATATAAGTTTGCTTGTTTCCAATAAATCATGAAAAGCTGGGTCAAAGTTATTTCAGTTGATGGTATGTACAATTTCCACTCCAAGAGCACCAGCTTAAATTCATTCCAAACATTATGAGACTTCAAACTACGAAATATCAGTTATTGACTCTACATAACAAGGGTACTTAATTGCGCTTGATACATATATCAGCGTCAGAGAGTTTTTTTGGGCATTTCGATCAATTCAGTGCCTCCCGACGGGATAAAACTGCCCGAAAAGTTACGGATGACTGGCGACGCGACCTTTTCCCGTATTTCTCCACGTATATCTCACCATCACCGCCCGCCTCTTTTATTTTTACGACGCCCCGGTCGGATCGGGACCTCTGACGTTACAACAACCCTTTACCCCGGGGCGGAACCCACGGAACACGACCGCGAGAGAACCCATCGCCATTAGAGATTAACCCATCGCCCCGCAAAGCGAAAAAATGAGAGAGCTTCTCCCCATCCCGAAATCGGGGACGTATAGTAAAGGGGAGGGCCATTACAGCCGTCAATAGAACTGCTCTCGAACAACCCACATCAAAGGAAACACTCCTATTTTTTTAAGGCATTGCCATCACCATTTCATCCTTCCGCGGATGGTTTCCAAGGATATCTCCACACTCCCGGGGCCACTACACTATATGGCCCCAAAAAGCGGTCGGAGGAGAAAAAAATTGGGACGGAAGGAATCCCTTTTCTTCGGGGTCAGGTCGTTATCCAGTTTCACACCATGAAATATTTCTCCAAATTAACGCGGATGAACGCTTTTAAGAGCCGTACAGATCTCACGGCCGACGCCGCACACTGCGAGGAGGAACTCTCGGGCTTCGGTGGTGGGACAAGGGCCGAAGAAGAAGTAGGAAATGAGTCTCGACCGTACAACTGGAATACATCTTTCGCGTAAGAAAACCTTATATCCTACCTTATGTTCTAAATGCTGGCGAGGACCTCTAAAGGCCGTTTTGCACGGGGCACGGAATTGCGCAGGCTAGAGCTGCATTAATTTCTAAAATGGCGTGGAATTGCGCGAACGAAATTAGAACAGGGCTATTTTGCCGTCTCGCATCCACGCATTCTCGCATGTGCTCTAGCAATTCACCGCTTTACACTACGCAATTTTGATTGCGCCTTCGCACGTACGTCAGATTGCGCAATTCCGTGTACGGTGTAAAACGGCCTTTAAGAATGACCGATAGAGCGCTGAATGGAGCAGCTCACAAATCTGCCTTTCGGTGTGTTCACTAGAAATAAAATGATTAGTCTCCCAACACGGTGATGAAGTGTAAGTTGTAACATTGTAAGTTAATCAGCGATTTTGGAGATTTTTACCACGCTTTATTATACTCGCTTTCATTGTACGTCCGGGAAAATCTTTCAACTCAAATTTCGACCACTTTTCGATAACGCAGGGCGCTGAAATTTACAGGACAGGTCAGAACTTGATGACAATGCAATTTTCTTACTCTTTTACCACCATCTGAACAGTATTTCGTGTAATATTTAGGAATAAAAATCAAATCTGGAGTTCCAAAAATGGTCACCAAAATGCAGGCGCTGCAATCATTACAGCTGTATTTAACTGACTTTAGAACGTAACTACAACTTACTCCGTTGTCAAGTTATTATAAAATGCGATTGCTGTGCGGGGGAGTCTCGGATCGAGACTCTCAATTAGCATTTTATTTAACATCATATTAACTGTATTTTTTTATTGTTAATATTTTGACCTTAGAATTTTTGTATTTACTTCGTGTATGCTTTACCTATTATAACCTGATACTAAGTGATAATAACTCCATTCAATGAGCAAAATGAAATTTGATTAACCAATAATGGATTCATCATCATCATTAGTCAATAATCCTAAGATTTATTAGACGCAGCTCTCCATCCCTCTCTCCAATCCCTCTCCCAGCTGTAAGAAGATTTTTTTCTGTTTGAAGAAAGCCCTCTTCACCTCTGCTATTCTACTGACTATTTTTTTTCTTCGCCCATCGTTAGTAATTTGACTTCCTAGGTAAAACTCTTTCAACTCTTCGACCTTTTCTTTTCCTAGTTTAATGTTTGTGGACATATTATAACCTCATAGTAAGTGATAATAACTCCATTCATACAGTTAAATTAACTTTGATTGGCCAATTATGGATTCAAAATAGGATAAAAAACGTAACTCTGCTCCATATTCTCAAAAACTGTTAGAGAACGTAAAGTTGCCGTCAAGTTCACCCGCAATAACACAACGCAAAGAAGGAAGGAATCAATCGCACCGCTCAGTGATGGTGGACTTCAGATAGCAACAGAGAACGGAGCGGAAACCTCTAAAACATGCAACAACAGAGGAGCGTCGAAGGCTATATGTGAAGTGATTAATTATTAAGTCCTCGGAAAAGGTGAACAAGGTGACCTTTGGAAGACAGGGAAATGAGGCAGAAACTCATTCTAAAACAATCGCACCATTAGTAGCATCGTTACAAATATTTTTGAGGAATACAAGGTGAAATGAAAGTGCAAGCCAACACAAGAAGTAGAACAAGATATTCGACGAGGATACTCAACGCCAAATAAATGGGAAATAAGGAAATATGTCTCTGCATTTCTCCAGGGTTTTCTTCCGCGTCAGATTGTTGGTTGACAACAGTTTCGATGGCTATCCTGCCAGCGTCTTCAGGTCGAAGGTGTCGGCTGTTGGTTTCTGCCTCGCTTATATACTGTAGGCTGGATGGGAGCTGCACTGTGATTGGCTGTCTGAGCTCCCATCCAGCCTACAGTATATAAGCGAGGCAGAAACCAACAGCCGACACCTTCGACCTGAAGACGCTGGCAGGATAGCCAGCGAAACTGTTGTCAACCAACAATCTGACGCGGAAGAAAACCCTGGAGAAATGCAGAGATCAAACCATCGCCGCGGAAACCTACGCTCTAACAAGGAAATATGTCATTTGGGTGGAACGGCGTCTGAAACTGGTAATACAGTGGGATCTCGTTAATTCGACTCAGCCGTGGCATAGCCGGACTGTCGAAAACTCCTCATTACTACAAACGTGCACAATGCATAAAAAGCTTTTCAGATATAATTTTGGAATTAAATACATATAGTGACGCTACTCTCCTCACTGCTCAAGTGAGTCAAGATAGATAAACAAATTAATAATAATGATTATGGTCAACAGAGGCAGAATAAACCCTGAATACTGCTGTGACTTTGCAAAGAAAATTTCTTTTCCCGATTAATTGGGTCACATTAAACCAAAACTTCAGGCAAATTATGAACTACCAAACACTTATACACATAATAATAAAACAATTACTTACTATGCATCGAAAAATCTTTTATTTTTATTTGACAATATTATATCAGCCGAAGAAAGGTCGACAACTCTGCACGCCGGATTACTAGACGTGTCGGAGTACCGTAGGGCCGAATCACAGATATGTAAATGGTGTATAAGAAGGGTCCTTAGCCTTTTACCTTATCCCAGCCAACCGAATTGTACACTAAGTTTGCAGCCACTTTGGTTATTTCAACACACTAACACATGAAAGATGAAGTCTAACGGGAGCGCTATTTGAGATTATTTGGTGATTGATTATTGCAAATCAACAAGCATCCACCGTTTTCTACAATTTTTTCAATGATGCATCACTCAGGAACCGAATATATGCCTCTGAGATTCCATTGAATTTATAGTGACATCGATCATTAATTCCTGCTCTCCTTTGCCTACCGAAAGGCTATCCATCATCACGAGGCGTCACTTGCATAACTCCTGCATTTTGAGAGAAAGACAAGCCCTGGGCGGCCAAGATTTTACCAAAAATTCTCGAAATTTTTCCGCGTTAAGTCTAAAGACTGACATTTTTCCGAAGCAAATTATACGCTCTTTAGTAGCCGTTATTCATATATATATTATAATTTATATAAAAATGAATAACGACTATTACATTTATTTAAATATGAATAGTCGTTATTCATATTCATATAAGTTACATAAATATGAATAACGACTTGACGAAGAGGGAACAACCCACATAAATATCTTTGCCATTGTCTCAATCTTTATTTTGTAAAAAAGTTGGAATAAAATTATTCAAAACTTAAAAAAATTAAAATTTTTAGTCAGTTTTACATTATTTTCATGATATTTTATTGAAGGACTTGGAAAAAATATTTCAGCTTCCAATGCAAATGAATTACACTGAGAGAGAGAATTGCAAAACCTCGTTCCGCAGTCTAGAATTATTCAACGCCTTTATTCGCCTTTTGGTGATAAAACATGCAACCTCGTTTCGATGGTGCTGAAAGCCGGGAAGCCGGCTTCTTTCATTCCTTGCGCTTTTTCTTGAAAAAAAAAGAAAAATAGAGAGCGCTTCTATAGCTCTCCATTCCTCGCGCTCGTTATAAAGACTCGAGCCAATTTGGCAGCAGCATCCCACAAAACATTTCTGAGAATCCTTCGAAGGATACTGCGCTCGGTAACAGGCGCCACTTCGCGCGGCTCCTGGGATCCATGCCAATGCAAATTAATCTCACCGCACGTCGTCAGGGCGGCGGCACTGGTCATTCTAAAGTGCTCCGACAGAGAAAATCTTTCACTTAGAAAGGGTTTTCTCCAGAGATTATTATCCAACCAGAGATAATAGTGGCAACACGCTATCAAGAAAGAAAAATCTCATGGGGTCCCTCATTATTAATTGCTAATTTTATCAGCCACCAAGCTGAAAATCTCCTTCATTATGCAGGATACTCATGCCATTCATACCCATACTGACGATTTAAAGTACTTTAAAATCAAATGAAAAATTCAGTAGAGAATTCTGTGATTTTCTGGCTTCGGGGTCTTACACACGATACAAAATGTTTAATGTGGATTTTATGCTTAACCTATCCAGTAATTATGCCAATCCAGTAATTATGCTGCAATCCCATGCAGTCCTTCATTATTAATTGCAAATTTCGTCAGCCACCTAGTTGGAAATTCCCTTTCATTTTCAACGTGTAGGGAAAGGGTAAAAAATGACTCGTTAGTCCATTCTTTGCGAAAAAAGAATTGCCAAGTTAGTATTCTGATAACAAGCATTAAAATGATGTATTTTATACCACCACGTCATCCAATTCGTATGTTTATAACACTACACTGTCACAGTGTGCCACTAATACTTCAAAAGTAGTATAATTCTAAGGCAACCTCATGCAGTCCTTCATAATTAATTGTTAAATAGGAAAAATAAGCATAAACACATACGGACACACTGACAACCATTCAGTGTACTTTTATATATAAGATTACTCAAACCATAAAATACCTCATTTAACTCTGACTCTGATTAGGTATATAATACCAGTTTATTATCACGTTTTAAAGGTATACTCAGAATTGAACGCATACTTCCTGAGAAGAAATTAATATTTAGATCTTAAAAAAAATAATCACCATTCGTGTGATGCATGAAAATATAAATGGGAATCATTCTCATCCTGGGATTCATCGTCGTTACCTTCGGATTTATAAATCAAGAGCAAATAAAAACTTAAATTACACTTTCATTTCACCTTGTATTCATCAAAAAATATTTGTAACCTTGCCACTAATGGAACGATTGTTTTATGTCACCGTGATTTTCTGGTTTCGGGGCCTTATACACGATATAAAATGTGTGATTCTCTTCCCATGGGAATGACCCAAACACAAAAGTCGACTACACCTTCTGACTTCCTCTTTGATTACTTATATTTTCTTTCTAACCTCACTACGTTCGTTATCTTCAGCTTTCTTCTACCTCTTCTCTTATCTTCTTCCAATGTTCCCTCGACAGCTGTATTCAAAATCTTCTTCCCTCTTAAAATATGCTCGATCCAATTCCCCTTTCTCTTTGTCACGGTTCTCAATAATTCTCTTTCCCCCCAACTCTTTCCATCGTCGTGATCGCCACCGAAATGAATACTAATTTACAGAACAATTAAGCAGGCTTTCATTATTTCACGAAAGTTAAAAACGTAATCCAATAGAGCTTAACGAAAGGTATCTGAAGGCGTCCCAATAAAGATAAAATAATATTAACGTTAATTTCGCACTCTATTATCCTTTAAACAAGAACCACAAAAGGAATGAATTACTTTTGAAAATGGGCATTAATTGAAAATAAACAAACCTTTTAAGGCCTATTTTTATCCGCTATGTGCCATCATGTAGAGAGAAATAATAACTCACCGAAAGTATGGGAAATATCTGCTTCAAACACAGGTTATAATTCAACGTGAGCTGCCAGTAACTATTTTATACCGTTTTTATATTTATTATAACGTTTTTACAAACTCGCTTTGCTGTTTGTCATCTTGACCGGGTAAATGGTCGCAACACAATTTTAACCCCTTTTCCGATCAGCTATTACGCTGAAATTTTCAGGATAACTCATCACCGCGCCGCGGACATTTTTGAAAGCCGATTAAAATGCGACTAAGCTGGCAACAGAAATCAGCCTTCTGTGGGATGGAATTGGGCCACCTGTATGCAGTCCCCTTGGAAACGAGAATGACGGAGAGTCATTACAAAGAATTTTTTTGCATCAAAGTTCACTGAAAATTTGATTGAACAAATATTTACTAGTGTTCTTTTTATTTCGTGATATAAACGTTTTTTTATTTTTATTTTGTACTATTTCACGCGAACAAATACATACCACGGGCGAAAAAAGAGTTTAAAAAGGACATGTTTCAACGGATATCACTCTGCAATAGCTTAGTAATAAGTCGTCATTGCGGGCAATCGTCACCCCCTGCGACTGTCGCCGACGTGCAATGTTGTACCTCTAAAAGCACACGACGCCTACTCGCGAGATGGGGTGAATGCCAGGCGATAAAAGGCCTTGCTACAATCCTCTATCTCTTAATATCACTCCGAGAGCAACCTCCCACTGAGAGGAATTTCCCCGTGCACGAAGAAGCCGCGCGAGCAGATGTACGAGGTACAGACAAAGGCAATGGAGACGGCCTTCGCCGGCATTTCCAACAGCGACCCTCAGCTATCAAACCATTACTTTTCTTTTCTCAGAATTAAACCAGGAAATACTCACTCCAAGAAAATTAAATATTGAAATAAACACATACAATTTTCCGGAATTATGAACTTTTATTCCCGACCTACGTTTTGAGGTCACTACATCATCTTCAAGGTACAATTTAGTTTTGCCTCGATGTTACCGAACTATTTTATAACTTGAAGAAGATGTAGTGGCATCAAAAGCTAGGTCGGGAATAAAATTTCATAATCGTGGAAAATTGCAAGTGTTTCTTTTAATGTGGAAAACTGCCACTCCACCACGCTTAGTTATTCTGGTTTTATGAATAATTAAAAAGTGGGGAAGAGCGAATACATTTAAAATATATTTCACACATAATAAAAACAATTTACTGGCAAAATGTAAATGGACCATTTCACACAAAAGAAACGGAAAGAATAAAAATGCTCGGCCTTCCCCACTCATATTCCGTTTAAATTTGGTTCTTCTTAACCTTCGCAAGTTATAACAAAACTATGCCTGCAGCTGCATAGAATTACAACAATCGAGACGAAAGCAACGGGACCTTAATCCTTTGTTGTTTCTAAATGTTGCTTCTAAGCAACATCAAATTTTTTAAACTTTAAGCTCTACTTAGGAGTTATCTAAACTACCTATCATTTTGTAGTGCAATTTTTAATGACGAAATATTTAGCTGCCGGGATAATTATCATTGAGTGTAAAATTTTCAAGTTTTCAAAATGAAAAATCTTGAAATTTGATTTCTTCCTGAATCAGCTCTGGGCTGGAAAGGGTTAAATCTGGGATATTTTTTATTTGAGCATGTTTACCTGCAGGCAATGTAGACAGTCAGCTATAACTTAAATTCAATATAGACCCAGCATTTAAATATGCGTTTTTGAAAACTAAATAAATGGAGAATTTGATTTATAAGCGACATGGGCTGTTTGTACGGATTTTCAAATTATTGTTAATTGAATTCACTCTTGGGCATCCGATATTGTATATCCCGCTTCAATTTTTGAAAATAAATTTTAACGGTCCACTATACAGCGCTATCCACTGAAAATATCGATATAGAAAATTAGCCATCCTTAAAAAAATAAATCACTATACCAGCAAAATTTTATGAGCAGTTCTGACTGACAATTCACTGACCTGCACATTACGTCGGGTCGCTGAGACATAACTCATCACAATACACGGAAATTAGCTATCTTAACAAAGCCACTAAAAATAAGTAACTCTTTATGGTTAAGTATTTCAAATCGATAAGAATTAACATTGCTACAGACAACTGGTAAAATTCTGTAGCTTCCCACCCCGTTTAGTTATTTCTCATGCTTGAGCCCTGGCATTCACAAGAGCCAAAAGATATCGAAAGTCAAATAAGACCAATCAGGTATTTTATACACGATAAAAAAGCGACAGAAAGGAGCATCCCAAAAATTCATTAACCCCAAGAAAAAAATGGGGGAAGAGATTTCAATTGTAAAAAATTAACCTTTACGTATGGTGTTTGCAAGCAAATTAAACTCGATACCTAAATATGACACTTCTTTACTCATGCGAGATGGCATAACGCCATTGAATCACGTAGACCACAGTAAAATAGCACAAAGAATAAGTCACCATGACCGCAGACGAGGAGTACTTCAAGCCAGCTTTGGGATTCTAGAAACATAAACTAGCTATCTTGATGGTCCAGGTCAACAGTTACTAGTACGGCTGGAATGTCTCCGAAGCAATTCAAGAGACCACATATCCCGGACAAAATTCTCTTCCAAGGCAAAACGCAGCCTTGTTCTCAGAGCGCAGAAATTACTAAACCACCACGAGGTGAGGGGCAATTAAACACTCATGGGCTAAAGACTTATGGGACAGCAGCCAGGCCGAGAGAGCTTAATGAGTCGAGGGACGGAATGCAACCATAGCCGAGACAAATTGAACCGATAGAAAGCGCATCTTCTATCTTTCGCTGAATTCCTAACGATGGATACTCAGTTTTAAGAATACGCGAGAAATCATATTAACATTATATCATTTTAGCGCCATTTCATCGGTAGCACAATATTTTAAATACTTTCTAATGATGATGTGTAGCCAGGGTAGCCATTTATCAAACCTAATCATCCCATATTTTGGTATGGTCATGTCTGTAGATAATTACGACTTAATGCCGGAAAGCCAAAGACAATGTAACGCTAACGATTCTCTATACCACTGGAAATTCAAATTCAACTCAATTCCGTGAGCTAAAATATCAGTCGTATAAGGCTGATGTCGAGGTAGCTGAGGTTATGTTAATTATAACTAGAACATAATTTCTGGATAACTTATAAATTAAGTGCTTAGCGTAAATAAAAACATGCATAACTTTGCACCATTAAACCTTGTCCAGAAAAAAATCACGATCACTCGTAAGAAATGGAGCGTTTGCCATGAGCAGCAGTACGGCAAAGTTGCGGTAGATCTTAATATTTCTATAGTTAAGCCCAGAAATAAGTTAGATATTTCTGAAAATTATTGGGAAAAAGAAAAAAGGGCACGCAAGTGTATTTATAGCAAGCTCAGTTCAAAAACTTCAGCTGTAGGAGATCATTAACGCAAAATAAAGGTCATTGAACTGTATTCTACCAACTTCCCATCCTTCCATGACTACATCGATTACGTAATGCATGGATTCGAAATTCCTTCCACTTAGAAAGAATAATGGATTCTCCTTCACATAGCCATCAGGTGTGAAATGTCCAATGAAATAACTGGGAACTGACAGTTTCCCCGCCATAGTATACAACATTCCCTCCTTAACTACCCATATATTTCACGTCTTTACATTTATTGACGCAACGGAAAAACGAAAAACAAATAAGGGCCTGAGTTTGATTAGAAGGCGACGAATTTAATCGAATCTTGCTGGCATGAACAAGTCAAAACATGAGCGAAACACAAAATGACAAGCACTTCTGGAAGCAAAAAACCCACGCTTATTTCTCATAAAACAAATCGCCCGCTGCCTTAATCCCTCGGAGGACCAGTAGCCTTCAAAATTACTCGCCCTAAAAAAACGAGCCGTTCCCTTTTGCAAGCCACTGAAAAATGTGGCCAATGAGCACTTGTCACGCTCTGACCCTTTAACGATTGAGATAAATGAAGCCTGCTTAAAAGGTGACGCCTCCGGTCCTTGGGCACTGTTGTGTGCCCGATGATTAAGACGCAAGCTTCCAGGGGATTAATTAGGGACGGGGTATTTTAGAGAAAGGGGGATGGGAGGGTTCGGAGCGGCACAGGGACCGAGAAGAAAAAGGAAAAGGCAGGGTAAGACGAGGGGCGAAAAACAATGAGGGCTGGGGGAAGAAGAGAACGAACCGGCCAGAGAGAGATGGAGACATCGGGCGTTAAGTGGCCCAGGGAAGATATGCATCGCGAAGGGAAATAAAAATTAGAGGGAAGGACTCCTCGGTCTCAATCCTTTCGGGAAAGAAAAAGGAAGCCAGCGAGACAGGGTGGGGTTGATAGGCTCTTATCTCACCGTGGCTGTGATTTACACCCACGTAGTCGCCGATGGGATAGCCTGGAAAAGGGCCGCTTTTTAAGAATTCCCATCAATTATCTCAACCGATACATATAGCCTCTATCTGAACTTCACCAACATTGACTACTAGGACTGTAGGACTAGATAAAGTTTAAACATTAATGCAAATAAGGGTTCAAAAAACTCACCAAAGCTATTTTATTTATCTACGCTAATGTTTGCACCTTACTGTGGAAGATGAACCTTGTAAACGTAGTAGTTTTCCCTATGCTGAGTTACAAAGTTCATGAAATTGGCAAAACAGCTAATTTTATGGTGCGCGGAGTCATTTATTCCTCATTCGTGTCTAAATTTTTAAAATTTTCACTAAACAAAAAAATAACCAGAATTTAGAATAAAGTTTACTTTACAATGACGTATTATTCATTATTTTAGCATGCAGAAAAGGCGAGATATAAATTTGCTAAGTACAGCGGCACATAATTTTGACGCCGACAGCGTGTTTTATTCGGATAAGTGTATATGATCACAGGAATTTTCGCCTGATTCCATATCACCAGGGGATATATTTAGGTAAGACATAAATTCTGTTATCTCTAGCGATACATATACCCTCCATCTGACCTTCACCAACATTTCCTAGGTTTTATTCTGCTAAGTATAGGATCAAAGGTATTTTTCGCCAGATTCCACATAACTAGGGCTCATATAAGACATAAATTAAATTATCTCAACGGATATACAGAGCCTCTATCTGATCTTCATCAACATCCCCTAGGTTTCATTTGGCTGAGTATATGCTCAAAGGAATTTTTCCCCAGATTCAATATCATTTGGCAATTATTTAATAAATCACATAGGGGAACCAGAAAATATATGGTTCAGAAGTACTATACTTGGTAACGATGCTATAAACAACGAAACGCCTCAAAGGTCATTAAGCCAAGTACACAATTATGATGTGCATATCTGATCACAATGGATAAGCATATTTTTTCCTTAAAAAAACCATTTTCGTCCAACTAGAATTTTAGAGCCGAAGAATATACTTTATCTTTACTAGGAGGAATTAAAAACGTACATTTCAAGACAAGGACGAGAAGTGCTACGGGAACCAATACTCAACGAGACTCCGATAAATCCAATTTCAGGGTAAGAAGTAAAAGGGCTGAATGTTTGAGAAACAACATACATTATACAGGAAAGCATTCAACGATTGAGAGTACATAAGCACTAAAATTGAGGCATCGAAATCGACTCGGGCGCATTGGATAAATTTGTCAAAGGAATCGAATATTTTAACCGAAACACCAGTTAAATAAGCCCTATAAAAATCAGTGTGAACTTTTATAGATAGCCGTCAACCGTTTACTTTCTAAAATTTGTAAGCTAATGTTTTTCCAAATATCTACCACACAGCCAAAGAAGCTTTCCATACAAAAAAATTGGAATTTTTTAACAGGTTTTGGGAAAAATAGTCGAGCAGGCATTTATATATAGCAATGATATTCATCCCAATCACTGAAACATCTTTCAATGAACATGCGAGCTCATTAAAGGTTTTCCAGACTTGAGGGCTACAAGGGTCTGGCGATACGCCAGTAATTCAACCTACACAGATATATGTTGCCTCACTCCGAACAGCATATCCGATTGTGATGAGTCAAAGATACACCCAATGAATTGATACTTATCACAGATAAGCCTGAGAAACTCCAGCTTTGTCTTTGTTTATTCATTTATTCACAATAAAATGTATGCATCATGAATCACCAAAGAGATAAAAAGGATTCACTTATTAATTCACCTGCAGCGTTTTCTTTCGTTTTCCCTGTGACATCTCAGACTAATGAGACTTCTCCATTGCTTGCAATAACTCACGTTCTGAAGGATTCACTGCCTTAGCCAAAATTTCTTCTCTATATTTTGTAACTACCAGAGGATTAATTGTTCAATTATTACGTTTTCAGCTACTTTTTCTCCACAGTGTAGCCTGGATTTAAATAGTGGTCTATTTCTTTAGATTTTACCAACCTGGGGGTGAAGGTCAAAATATACATCCCGTCCGTCATAGCAATTCAACCAAAAATATTCGGATAGGCAAAGATAAGTTCACGTTCTATCCCATATAGAAGTAACTTAGCTACATAGATAAGTGGCCTTCGCCTTAGACAATATTGCAACCTCCTCTCGAGCCACCATTATTGCAATTTGAAAAATTAGAGATCAGCCAATTTTTCACATTATTATTTTGAAATTGTTTATTATGCAGGTTTATCTCCCATTTCGATGCGAACTAATAGTAGTCGCCGGGAAACGAAAAATTGGACGTTATCAACGCAGTAACCAAGGCCATCTAACAAGGATATAACTTCGTATCTTTCTTGAAATAACCGCAGCACAAATCTACATAAACATTCTACCCCGCGAATTGGAGTATTCATTTCATAATTATGAAGATCGCTCAGTCTCTAATCCGCAAATCGAAAAGTTCCCCAACGAACGTACGATGCAAAACCTTCCTCACTTATGGAAACATATAAAACCCTAGTTGCATTAGGCAAGTAGCTCAATATATACCACTTAAATAGGAATAAAAAATAGTATTAAAATTTTATAAAAAAATTAAAAACGTACGTTAGAAGAGGCACTATATTAACAATTATAAATACCATGTTCGAGGTTGTAGCGTAAGTTACGAACTTTCTTCCTGGTAACATTAACATATAAACGTCTCGTAAAATTATCCACCACTTTTAGGAGCTTTATAGAAATACAAAAGCACAATAAAGTCTAGGCTTGCACAGAAATGTGTTTTAAAAAATGGAGGCGAGGCTCAAAGTGACATAACGCTGAAAAGCAATAAATTTCTCCCGCTCTTAAAAGTGTTTCTACACCTCAAAATGTAGCATAGAGTTACCATAAGCGTTGCTTCCATTCATACGAGCGGCAATTAAAGTCACTTTGGCGGAAATTAAATCCGAAATTTTATGTAGCCTTTCGTGTCTCTTTCGCAATGAACATCAGATTTAATTTACGAACCTTCCTAAGCATAAACTTAGAACGACATTCCTTTCCGTAGCCCGGACCTGAATTGAACTACGCATTATGGGCGAGAAATCTTGGACAGTTTTCTCATGCAGCGTCCTAGGCCGTACATCTTAAGGAGAATCTGCTTTTCCATTAATGGCGTCCATTATCTAAGAACTAGGTAATCTAAGCGCCAGTCGAGGCATTGTCTTGTCACGAATATATTAAATCGTACCGTTTCCTTTTCTGCATAATACAAAGGGATTCCGACATAATACAGCGCCTGCGTCTTAAAGCAACAAATCATTTTACATATGCTCAGAAAACAGTCGTAAAGCCAAATAAATGCTTTGAGTCAAACCATTTCAGGTGATACCTATACTACCTTGGAAAATTTAGAATTTTTAAAAGTTTTATGGTAAATTTGAAAGAAGTAGAGAAAAGGTTACAAAGAAACATCGGGCACTTAGGTTAAAATGGCATTTATGCTTAAGTCCAATAATGACATCCTTCTCATGATAAATTATCCCCTTTTCACGTCCTGTGAAAAACTGTCAAAGTCAGTAACTTTATTTATACAATAAATTTATGATATAAGCCCATTGCTATACAACCTATGCACACGGACACGACGGTCTGGCTGCATAATTCCTATAATAATTAATCTATATCGCAATAACATTTTACTGGGTGACAGCCAAAGCGACCATATGTCCCGCTGATATGTGCAAAAGCTGTTAGCTGTAACCATAACTTCCGAGAATTGTTGGGAAGTCATTCAACTCGATAACACCAGATTCAAACACTGAAGCTTCCACTCCAAACTCGGAAGTGATACACTTAAGCAAAGGCATATTAAGCATTGAGGCAAAAGTGCATATCGATGGCTAAGTTATAACAACAAGTATCTCAAATTCTGCCGCTTTTGAGACAGGTATCTTAAACAAAGTGTAATGAATATCTTGTATGATGTTAGGCACGATGTGGTGGAAGTTCGTAATATTATTAAAATGAGACATTGCAATATTTCCACTTTTAGTTTTATTCTTACACAACGCGTTTCGACGTTACAAACGACACACTTGATAATGTGTAAATAACATTTTAATAATAAAGTGTAATGACATTAAAAAATAAAATACAAGCAAAGAACAACTCTTTATTGGCAAATGAATGCTTCTTTTTTCAGTTTTATGAACTTTTGGTTTTTGATGTAAGTGTTCAAGTAAAAGAAATGAATCGTTTTTTTTGCTCTCCTGAAAAGTTGCTATTTTTGAGATACGTGTTGTTACTTGTTAGAACTTAGCCATCGATATGGAAAATCGCTCGAAGACAATAGAACATTGTTATTAATATGAAGCTAGCTTTTTTGATAACCCTCGGGGATATCTCAATCTCAAGCCTTAAGCCATATGGATGAAGAGAATGTATTTGTTTTCACGAAACACAAACGTCTTCGATCCCGCTCAGCTCCACCGTTACATTTCCCAGGCCCATTTTTTACGCGGTGATTATCATCTGAATACGAATACGCGGCGTTGATATCAAAAGGACAAAGGAAAGCCAGAGGGGGCGCTCTAGAAAACGTGCGGGGGTGCACGGGAAAGACTCCACGAGAGACAGAGACGAAACGTAAAAAGCCGCCTCCTCTCCGGAACGTAAATTTGTCGGTGCCGAAAACACATAGGAGATGAATGGCAGATAACTAGGAGGGCGTGATCTCCGTTGTCATGGAGATGTGTCCTGAGGTGCGGGTGGGAGGCTAGTATGGAGGAGTGGGCGGTCCGGACTCGGTGTGATTAAGCCGTGCCGAGTGGGAGCGAAGCCTGTTACGAGACAGGGCCACAAGGCACGCTCAACACGCGGCCGGATGGGAAACAAACAGAAAAAAGAAAAAACTAATTGCGAGGTGTGAAAATTCTTTCATTTTTTCGCGCACAAGTTGGAAGCGCCGAATGAATTCTTGAGATAGGTATCTCCTTCGAAAGGGGAAAAGGGTCAAGGAATGGTGGGTAAGAAAGATGGCTGCGGAGGTGTTCGAAGTGGGGGGAGGCGATCTAATAAATGGGCGCGAGGAAACAAAAGGGCTGGCGAAGAGGAGTGGAATCGGATGGAGAGTGGGAAAGATGCTTCGGAGAGTCCGCTGTGAGAATCCGACGGCTCGCATGCCGTTGCCACGAAACGCGCCGGAGAAATCTGACGTAAATCATCGACGCGGGGATATTTAACCTTGTGACTCGATCGTTGCATCGAAGAATAAGATAAGGTCACGCATGTTGCGTCCCATGATCAGGCCTGGAACTATGGCGGTGCCGGGGGGGTACGTGCCCCTGGCGGCAAATTTCAAGAGGCCACAAAATTTGAAAAGTTTATTTAAAAAAGTTATTCAATCTTCTATATTATTTCTACTGTATAGATACCTTTTTCTCAACTTATACGCAACCAAACTCTACAAATGAGGTACCAAAATGCACAGAATTTATCAGAGAACATGCGACGGTATATCTTACTTCCTAAATATTGCTATTATCTCCTAAAATTGGGTTTTAAATAATTAAAAAAAAACGGTAAATATTCCTGACGTTAACGGCGCACAAACTGATACATTTTTTTCATTTGCAACAATATCTCGCATTCTTTAAATAACTTTTATCAAAATGCGGCTGATTCCACATTCAAGTCTCCTATTGATACGTAAGTATAGGTCATCATGTGCGTTTAACAGAGGATAGTGTAATTACTTCCAATGTTGTGTTTAAAGAGGTCCTCTGACCTCAACTAGTACATGAACTTTCCAATTAAATTTGTACATAAGACCCTGCCATTTTTTCTACATTTTAAAATTAGAAACGCGCCTATCCCTCTGTGGACCTGCATTGAAAAGAGCGGGGGAAGCCCGCTGGGAGCGGGCGCATCACGCTCGTTTTTCTAATTATATCTATTACTTGACAAATTATTACACTATAAATAATTAAAAGATAATATAAATGAAACTTTTAATAGCACACATTTGGTGTGCATTTCAACTACTGCATCTCAAAAAATAGTTTACGGATGTATAATAGTCATAGTGGTAGGGAAGGCAACAGATCATTGACACACCAGACAAAACTACTGTTTCTGACCCCGCCCATGATCATCTTCCGATGCCCTCCCATCAGAAAGAAAGCCAAGGTAGGTCACGAGATTAATGTATTCACATTAGGCAAAGAAAGTTCACTTCACAAGTTCACGACAACGAGAACGCGTCCCAAACGCTACAGTATAGCCGTCTAAACATTAGCCACAAAGACCTAAACCACTCAACACTGCATTTTTTGCGTTACAAAATATGATGATAACTTTGACAAATATTTTTAATTAAATAGTCGCTGTATTGTAGATTTTATACAAATAATTCGTATTTGAACCAACAGTTGATGGCGCAATATTTATACCTAAGAATTTGAGGAAATCGACCGATATAAACAGACTCGACCGAGAATAACTCCACCTCCAAGTGCACATGATGCCCTTATGTGGAATTGTAACCGGTTTTCTCTCTCCGTTCATTTTTATCGCAATAAAATTGAATGAAATCGTTTTAATTTGATTATTATACAAGGAAGAAATAGAATATAATAATAATAAATACATGAGGCTCTATTTGATACCAATAAATACATAAATAAAGCAGTTTCGTTAAATAATAAAATTTTTATAAATACGACCAATTCTTGAGATATGCCCGTTAAACATAGTCCAAAGAAATACCCTGATATTACCATGCAGGCATGCATTTAGGAAAGCTAAAATTCCCACAAATAATTGATACCTATTGATAAAATGAATAACCTGCGCGGGTAGAATAAAGGTGTAATAATATGAATGGCGAGAATTTATGACAATATTTACCAAGTATCACCTCAGAGTGACAAGAGGTTTTATGAGGAACGAACGTTAATCTTTTCTGATTGACACCATAGGTATATTGTTTTATACGAGGTATATAAAGTTTTTTTTGGCTTCATTTCAACGTCTCAGTAATCTCCTAGTAATCTGGATCACATAGACGGCCAAATTAAGAAGTTGCCAAGTGTTAATTAATCATAACACTATTGAAAGCCAGCCGTCGTGAGACTCGTATCGCACTTTGAGCTGCAAAAAATACGAGCTAATAATGAAAACATTTCGCTAACTTGCACTAAATGATAAATCACTATGCCTCCAGGTTTGAAAGATAAATGTCAAGGTCTATATCCTATGCATCAGAAGTTCAAGAGCCACTAACCACACGTATGACAGTGGGATTGAATATTATCCACCGGAGTTTTTTTCCAGCGAAGGTGTATGACAATAAAATATGGAAATTAATTAGTAACAGACAATATTCTACACGTATTTTATAATGATGAGATATTTAATTTTTCCGGCATAACTGTTCTATTAATCCGGCCTTGCCAATAAACAGCTTAAAGGCTGTTTTGCGCGGGGAATGTCATTGTGCAGGTTATCACTCCAGAGTCTATGGGAGGAATCAAATTTCAAGATTTGTCATTTTGAAAACCTGAAAATTTTGCACTCAATCATAATTATCGCGGCAGTTAAATATTTCACCATTTAAATTTACGCCACAAAATATTAGGGCAGTTTAGATATTTCCTAAATAGAGCTGAAATTTTATACGTTTTTGATTTTGCTTGGAAATAAAATTGGGCTATTGTGGGTTAAGACTTCATAGAGACTTAAGCTTTGTTTGCAATGAGTAAAATGTTAACACTAGGCGCGAAACCAAAAACTTGTTGTATAACACGAATTTTTGTTTAATAACACAATTTTATATGTAACATGTTACATGGATAAGTAACTTTTCTTAAAATATTATACAGGGTGTTCCATTTATCTTGACCACCCGGAATAACTTTTTGTCCAGATGCAAATTCAAAAATGTGTCAAGCAAATGTTCATTAGCCGTCAGGGGGACATTAATCAGCATGATTGCCTTCCTTGTAGCTTTGTCATTTACAAAGATATGAACAGGAGGAGTTATAGGAGAGGAAATGAATTGCCGATTAAAAAATATCGGCTGCCATTTAAAAAAGACATACCGCTGTTTATATCTTTGTAAATAACAAAGCTACAAGGAAAGCAATCATGCTGATTAATGTCCCCCTGACGGATAATGAAAATTTGCTGGACACATTTTTGAATTTGCATCTGGACAAAAATTTATTTCGGGTGGTCAAGATAAATGGGACACCCTGTATATGTAACTTACTTATGTTGCTTATATAACATGTTAATCAGTGCATACGCAGCTTTAGAGTTACTACCTACATTTCCCGCAATGCCGATACCAAAATGAAATTAACTCTTCATCAGTTGGCAGCGCCGCCTGAGATACCCACGTGGAGGGGAAACTGCCTCGGCGCCTGGGGGCGCCGTCCGGGGGAAAACAGGCGCCACGGCGCGCGAGTGGGAGATAGAGGGGCGTAACCGGCGGCGGAAGGCGCAGCCGCGCTTTCGCGGGGCGCTGAGTGGAGGGGTTTGTCGGGCGGTGGGAGGGGTGTCGCCGGGCGGGCGGGCTTGACATGCGCGGTTAAGAGGCGGGAGGGGAGGGGCGAGGATGGACGGCGACACCTCCTGCCCCTTCTTACGGCCAGTCCCTCTCTAGGCTAAATAACGAATCATAGAGCAATAGCTGCGGGAGGAGGAGGTGTGCCGAAGCCACCAGAGACGCATTCCCGCAGTACACTGCACGCGATTAGAAAACCCGTGTTACAACTCCGCTCGGAGTTTTAACCGCCAACCAGTCCACCGCATAATCTCCTCGATCCAGGCGTATTGCACTCAATACATCGACGTATGAATTTTTTCAACGCTTAACTAAGTTAAATGTCGTTATTGCAACTAGTTCAGTCCGTCCCGACAGATGAAAGCTTCATACAGAAGCATGATTCACATGAATCGTTAGTGTTGTTGGTTAACTTCTAATTAACGAGAAATATGTAGATACATCCCGGTACTGAGGAGGCTAAGGAGCCTACATGGCGAATGATATAATATCCAACCGTGATTCCCGATTTGTTTTTCGAATAACTATTTGAGGTGAATGGCAGGGGCTGTCAATTCGTTCGTTATCGAGAGCCAAATCGGTTCATCTCTGGCGAAGGACGCAATATTCTCAGAGGAAAACTGGTATCTCAAGTTCGCATCTCGACTACATAATGACTTATAAGTAAAAGCAAGGGCTGCCGGAAGGGGTGAGCTGTCACTGACATAGAAAACATTATACGGTTTAATTTATAAAGCATCATTCATAAACGTTATACTTCATACATTTGACAAGTCTGCTGTCTCACCGTACCTCATCGCTCGCGTGCCAAAAATAAAAATGAACTCGGGTAACTAAAACTTAATTAAATTGAATTGAATTTATGCAAGGTAATCAATAATAAGTGGCCTAGTATGTAAAGGCAAGTGTCATCACATTTGTTTCACCAAATAAAATTAAAAGTAACATCTGAATGGGACTACCGCGAACAGCTACCTACTTCACACAAACAGAATACGAGTGTTGTTATACTATAACGAGCAAAATAAAGTTTGCAGATCAAAAATTTCCGTCCATTAATACATTTATCTGTGGCAGTAGCCGCGGTGTATAGCAGGTGCTGTCCGCCAAGTCCACGCTAGCTCGTTCTCGTGCGCTGGGGTATCTTTTATAGAAGAGGTGATGATCGTGAATACTAATTTGAGACTTGTGTCGCGCTATCTACCATATCATCAGTTTCATCCTGCAAGGCACCCGAACAGTGTTGAGCAGGTGATGAGTTTCAATCAATATGCTCAGTGCTATTCTGAATATTACTTTTATAATTGATTTTATCAAAACCTGCACGTAGGCGTCATAAAAATTCTAAAGTGCATTTTCAGGTTCCCAATTAACCCTGCCCACACAGATATTGCCATCATATCGCATAATGTGGTGGACTCAAAATTGGAACGCTGCATCAGAGGAGTTCTTCCGCAATAAATTTTTGGAATAAAAATAGTTCTTGCTCGAGGATTTTTCATACAAAGCATCAACTTGAAGTAAATGATTATTTTATATAGGTAAATATTTTATATAAAAATGAGTTTTTATGTAAGAAAGATAATTAAAAATGAATAACACTCGTGATTTCATAATTTTGAATGAAAATATTTCTTGAGATGAAGAGACTACGGTGCATAATGAAAAGTGTAAGTCAATGAAACATATCCTCTTTTCTGCATGAATATTAATGGCACGCAGAGGTTACGAAAAAATTCCCTCTTCATCAGTTGGGGAATTTAACAGTCCAAACGTGTAGCATCAGAGAAGCACCCCGAAAAATTAAGTTTTGGAATTATACAATTTGTTAAGTTCGCATGGACCCCACTAAAATTCAATCCATGATGAGTAACTATTTGAAACAGATAGAATAGCATTTTAGAATACCAGCGTGGAATCGTTCATGAGTGAAACTATAGCTAATCCTTTAAACCAGTCCTCTAGTCATTAATCAAGGATAGATATCATCGCAAAGGAATACTTTTATTCCACTACCAACTCAGTAATAGATGAAATTTCATGGAAGTTCACAACATTCATCACCACCACTAATGAAAATATTCCGTTCACTAGATTACGATTAACATCAGACATTTGCATACGATCCGAAAGAAGTGTTGCTATGAAACCAGTTTGAAACATTTTCATCATTATTGGGAACTGAAATATCACCTTCCCACAATGGCAATAAGATAAGACATGCGCTTGCTGCTAGCGTATGTCCTCGCCCTTAACTCCATCCTGCCTGAAGGGCACATTGCTATTTTAACTCCCCGACCAACTTGAAGGAAATAGCATTCAGACCGTGATTTAAGGAAAAACATGAACGTTTCTTTCCACCGTGGGAGGATATAACGACGTGAATTTTTGAAATATGTGACGTTTCCAGGCTCTCCTTCCTCGGAAAAATGGAGAGGAGATGGTTATCTCAGCCGACTACATATACCTATAACGCTCTGAGCTTTGATTTTCGTGTTACTTTATTGCTCCGGAGCAATATTTGTTTTAGAGGCAGAACGGTCTCCACTTGTACCACAGACGGGAGAAATGTATCCACGCCCTTTGTTTTTCATGACGAGAGCCGTGGGATCAAGAGTTCCACCTCAAGAGGACGAAGAGTCCATCCAGTTCACTTAGCGTACTCCTTATAACACCGGCACACTCAAAAGAGCCGGGAGGAAAGAAAAAAGAAAATATTTTTTCCCACCACCGGAAAACGCCAGGACCAAAAGCTCAGGGGATACTCTGTCCATGTACGGGAGGGATTGGAAATAAAGTATTCGATGTTTCTTAGACGGGTGCGACGCCGGCCGCTGCTATAGCGACCGACCTTTTCGCCTCCTTGCGGGAGACGGCTCATTCGGGGCAAATATACGTGACGTCTTCACGGTAGGTGGACCTCAAAAGGAGGCGAGGTGAAGGAAGAAAAAAGTCACCGGACCAGATTGAGGGGATGCGGGTCAGCGGTGTAAAGAGAGATTAGAGATGTTGGAAACCACGCCTTCTTTCCCTAAAGTCGCCACAAAAAGAGCGACACGCCTCGACAAACGTTGGCTATAGGGGTCAGAGTTTGAAGCATCCCTGAGTTACCCCACTCCAACCCGCTAACCAAGTGCTAACGAATTATATTGCTGTGGGAAGGTTTGCGTAGCTTGTCGGAGACGGCGAAAGAATCATCATTCACACAAAGCTGGAAAATTGGTGATGCTATCAATTTCTATCGCAATCCAATGAATTGAGATTTTACTGCCACGGAAGGTCTAATCCCTGCTTTGCACACAGATGTTCTAATACTGCCTTCATTCATAATTTCCTCACGCACAGTTACCCTTTAGTGATTTGAATGAGTGAGACTAAGTATGGAAACCCTTGAGTGAGACTAAGTATGGAAACCCTTGAGTGAGACTAAGTATGGAAATCGACATTCCTCGTAATTGCTACCAAGGTGATTACACAATATAGAGAGATTTTTATTAATTTGAAATGTTAGTTAGTAGGCTATATTGGATTTTAAAAAATATGGAAAATAAAATTAAAAGTGGATTCAGCATTGAGATCAGTAGAGAACTCCAAAAATGACTGCGGGGGATTACAGATATCAATTAAAACTGTATAATTTATAAATAAATGTTTCCATCATCATCACTGGTCTTAAAATTAAAGGTTTTTTATGAGAATATTAACGCTCAAATATTACTTAATGACATATCTTTTCCCACGGATGCTATCTCCATTAGAGTATAAAATATAATATTTATTTTATTTATTTTTATTTTTTTTATTTTTAAGATTATATTATGATTTTAATATAATATAATTTTATAAACATTATTTATTAGTTTAAAACAACTGAATACAATGCTTAGTGAAAAACCTTGACGACGCACACTCATCTTGCTTGCCGTTGTGTCATCCATCTTGTTTTACGAATGCAAAACCAGAGTCCTCTGTATGGCAGTTCTCTACACTACTCCCTCATAGGGTCTAATGCCTCATTCACATTACGATTGTTTCATCGATTGTCGGAACTATCGTGCATTCACACAACGATGGTTAAAACCTGTGCTGCCCTCTAGTGCTGACATCTAAAGTGAACGGGAAATTGACAGTTAGCAAAGCTGTTGAGGTATGCAGGGACAAGATATTACTGTGTTCAACGTGTGTTTAACGAATAATTTTTCTTCCGCCCATATTCTTCCTTCTAAGGACAAATCCATGAAAAAAATAGAGCTTCACGAGCTTTTCGTCTTTCTCTTGTCGCTTCCGTTTCCGGTCTCCCAGCGCCTAACCATCGTAAACGTTCGGAACTACGTGAACTATTGTCAGGACATGCATTCACACGGCTAGTTCGGCCAACTATCGTTAGGACGATCGTTCGGACAATCGTAATGTGAACGAGGCATAACTATGTAGTGTGTTATCAACAATTCAGAGGACTATGTGTAAAACAAAACACATGCGGCATGTAGTGACAGAATCGTGTACTACAAGGTACAAAGAAATGCAGCGGCGGGTTGAATCGACAATAATTCCCACTGGAAGGATTGTAATAATAAAACGTGAAGGTGCACGAGCGTGTGGCTTAACGAGTTACCTTGAAGAGGATAACACCGGAAGAGACTGGAGCGGTTCCCTGATTGGAAGCGAAGTCGCTCCGTCATCATCATTGGAGTCGACGAAAATATTTCGAAAAACATCAAAATTCAGTTCAAGAAATAATAAATACCAGGAAATTTAAAGAATTTAAGGAATCACATTCTGAGAAAATCAGCGCGGACTACCTCACGACGCAGTGAACCTTAATAACGGAGTCATCTGCAAGAGCACATTAAATGGGAAAATTTTGCAAAGGATAAACTTACTTTCTCGCCTATGGAAATTTATTTTCCCTCAGTCCAATTTTTTCACTTAAAAGATTTAAAACACGTCTTCCACACAACTTGCTTTCCCTTTGATATATACGATCGCAATCCATGGGTATTTTTAAAAAAATATTCGCAACAAATTTCAGCATTTCAAATAGTTGTTTAAAGGTTCTTTTCACTCTGAACACTAAACCCTTTTCATAAATATTTGTTTATTCTGTCCATCTGCCTAAGATAAGAAAAAAAATAAATGGATATTTTGACAATCAGGAATGCTTCATGGCTCGGTCATTACTCAGGATAATTGATAGCAGATTTACCTCCCATTTAAGAGGACTAGAATCATTGCATAAAGTATTTTGCTTGTACACTTTCAACGAGTAAAACTGACAAGCAATGCTTACCGCAAAAAGAGATAGCAAACTCCACTCCTATTTGGGCTTGGAAACTAAACAATACACCTCGAAGAATAAATGTCGAAGTCATGGCTACAAAGAAACACGGAAAACTCTGAACAAGGAGGAAATATAACTCAATGTCCGCTTGGAAATGAGTACCTTCCCGTAGACTCTTAGCGGTCGAGGACTTTCAAACCACAAGCTCCAGTCCTGCCTTCATTTTATGCTAATCAAGCACAATGACTTCCATTTCCTTTAAGGGTCCAGAATGGCGGCAGAATGTAAATGAAAGCATAAAAACCAAGTGACAATGCCGAGCGATAATTTCAGAATTTCACACGATACGCAAATATTTACGAGCAATTCTTTTACTTGATTGGTTAGGGTCATGTAAGCTTCAAAACGTAATTGCTCAAATGCACTTCAGCGCAAATAACAAGGAAGTTGTGTCCCATTAATCCGAGATCCACACCTTGGTACAAATCCACAGAATTAATAGCCCAGGATGGAAAAACGTCCAAAGAACAAATGAATAATAGGGATGTCTTCCATAATCATGCTTAATGCTAGTTAATTTGACTGCGGCGTAACATCCATTTAATATATTTATCTAATAGCGCACTTGAACACATTTGTATGCATTCATTTCATGTAATTTAAACCAAAATTAAAACTTAAGAGTGTGAAACTTTGAACTCCAAAGAAAACAATGAATATTCTGGACAAAGAAATAAAATAGCGCTAGAGTTAATATTGTATTGATTTTGAGAGCGAATATTAAAAGCGATGACATAAATCTAACATACAATAGACCTAAATTTTCTTTTAAAATAAAAAAACACAAATTTCATACCATGGCCACCACTAACAACAAGGAAAAGACCAATAGCAAGGTGCTCATGGAATGCCTATCTCCTTTTTTTTCATCATAAAATCATCCTTGAAATTCTTCCAACTGAATAACTCCGCGAAATTCCTCCTTCCGTAGGACCTAATACGATTTAAGGCTGCGGTAACCGTCTGAGGGCATAAAACTCTTCCTTATTCAGCCGGCTCGCACTAAAAAATCAAACACATGATACACCTACCGAATTTACAGAAGCTTAACGAATAGGTAGATATGATCCGTTCATTCCGGAAGCCCTTTTCTGTCATGAGTGTTATCGCGGGTCCTTTTCGACGAGAATGCCGACGGTGAGAATAAAAAATGCGAGGCCGGAGCCTCACGAAGATGTGAAGGGGAAAAAACAGCATGTCGCTAAAATCGAGAGAAAAATAATAAAATGGAAATGACATGGGTCCTAGATCGTCGCTTTTCGACCACTTGGCTGGTCGGACGGGAGTCGTCTGGCTGGGAAGAGGATAAGGACCACCATGTGTCGTGACGATGGACTGAGGCCATTGTGAGCCGGATAGCCACCGGATACTGGACTACGGATACTACGGACCGGGACTGGGCAGTAGATACGATGCACATAGTTAACAGGGATGTTGGTGGGGATAGATAGATATAAAATATTTATTGTTCAGGAAAAATCCATAAGAACAAAAATAATACAGTACAGTCTGCAGGTACACAAATTAAAAACATGATAAACTTCTCATTTTTTTTAAACGTCTACGTAGAATTTTTTCCATTTTATAACTAGGATTGAAAAATGTTTCAGATACAAGTATTTTAAAATACGGAATTAAAATATATTTGTACTTGGCATTTCAAATACACGACCTGAATGTATCTTGTATTTTGTGTTTCAAATACAGATTTTGGTATTTTCCTAATTCAAAATAAAAAATACATTTGTAAAATAATAATTACGTAGGTCTGATAACACTTCTGTGACATTATGCTTCAGAGATTACTTCGTTTTCGTTAGAGTCCTTTTGGTTAAGTTTGCAACTATCCATAACGCGTTAAGGCAGGTTATTTATTTCATAAGATCTCTTAGTTTCCATTCTAATGTATTTTTAAAGGTATTTAAAATACTCTCTTGGAGTTTGTTTTTCAAATAACCAAGTCAAAAGTATTTTGTATTTCAAATACATTTGGAGTGGTATTTTGTACTTCAATTACTTATTGCCCTGAAGAAGTAAGGATTCGTCAAGTGTACTGCGGGAAGATTTTCGGATGACAAAGGAAAAGAAAGGTGCTATTTCGCTCTCCTCCGACCGCACCTTGAATATGCAGCGAGCGTATGGGATCCGGTGCAGAAAGACTTAATCCGCGAACTGAACAAAATACAAAGGAAGGCTGCGCGGCTCGTCAAAAACCGCTGCGGGCGTACAGATAGCGTTAGCCAGATGTTAAGCGAATTAGGCTGGGAGCCGCTAGAGACGCGGAGGCTGCGCGCTAGGCTTAGATTACCTGAAAAATTGAGAATAGATATCTTTAAGAGCGACACGGAGAACAAAATATTAGAGCCCCACTATATTTCCAGGTCCCACAAAAACGAAAAATTAAGAGAGATATTTTTCTGAGGAGATAGATATGGGAATTCGTTTTTTCAAATACGAGCAATAAAAGGCTTTAATAAATAAATGGTAATTTTGTTTCAGCACTTGCTTTTCACATATGGCTGGTGTCCAAACATCCCCTGCCATGCGCCTTTTTAGGGGGCTTGCGGCGTAGTATGTATGTGTAAATGTACTTCTCGGCCTGTATTTTGCCCAGCCCTGAACGTAGTGATCTGGGTTGGAACTGGGATATGGGTTGGCATGGAGCTGTGTAGAAGGATGAAGGGCGTGAAAAGGTAGGGAATATTTCCTTAGCCCCACTCCATATAGTATATCCATCCCCATGGTCGCGTGCTTCGAGAAAAAAAATCACGCTACACGAAAAGCCTCTCAAAGCCCCCTGTCACATACGTCGAAGGATTTCGTTCATTCTTTTTTATATTGCCTTTCAAGCAGTATCATTCACCCTACCCTGCTCCCGCTATATACCTCCCCCTTGCCGCAAAATCCCTACCGTCTCCAGTGCGGTCGCGTCGGTTTGCATTACTTCAATTTTTCGCGAAGCGGAGCAAAAAATTCAAGACCGGGGGCGCAGATTTCGGTCTAATTTTAGAGCTCGCATTCAACATCTCGGAGGCTTTTCGGAATCCCTCGGTCGCTTCCCACACTCATACAGTTCGGACCCTTTCATCGTAGTAGGTTGCCCTCTCAGAAGGTTCCTCATTCTGGATTTTAATTTTTTCTGTTTCGCGGATGGATGCCTGGAAGTGTCAAATTCATTGATGACGGTGATATGCAGGAATGCAAAGAAATGTGCTCAAAATCCATTGCAGGGCCATTATACTGGGTAAAGGTCATCATTCTTATTATCTCTACAAACATACTACAGATATCTCTTCAAATAGGCTATAGGGCGAATAATGCAATGCAACTAATGTCGAGATAATCGCCTCGCTCCAAAATGCACTTTTTACTGATTTTAGTCACTTTTAATTTACAACCGGGGAATAGCTAAGTGTGTAGCCTACCTCAGCGTAGGAAGTCTCGGCTACAATACACTAATGAAAAATTCTACGCATCTAAAATTATTTTTTCCTTAACCCTTCCGTAGCTCCTAAATCTTATAGGGGGTTAGGAGCTACGAAATTCCTCCCGGGAAACAGGGGGGATCCCCTGGAAAATTTGTTTAAATTAGCCTCTGAAAACAGATCTAGGATTTTAAGTACTGTTTAAGATTAAAGTTTATTTTAAATGTTGATACTTTTGTTTTCATTGTACTTAAATGTATAGATTTCGTACTTCTTCCGGAATAATTACCATTTAAGTTGGAGGGGGGGGCATGATCCCTACGGCCCCCCAAAACTCCACCCATGAGTAAACAAATATGAGTCCTTCGCATCTTATTGCCACAATAAATGCAGTTAAATAATTATTGCTCATTGTGCTTCCCTAGCAACCTAATGGTGAGCAATTAAATACAAAGAGCCAAAGACGCACCATGAAATATGGGCTATTGATAAAAGGACAGAAATGCATTTGAGTGGAGCGAATACTTCGCGTGATGCAGGGGTCGTCGCGTCCAGTCTTCATGCTTCCCTAGCTGAGTTTATCTCGGGAGAAAACAATGACCAATACACCGGCAATATCTCCCGAAGCACTTAACGCCACTCAACCACTGTAATGGACTGCAGGTTTTCCTTTTCCACTTTGCGCTCCCGCATAAGAGAGTAATTCTGGCTTCAACATTGCCAAACTGAATTTACGCCCCTTACTGACTAGGTTTTCGCTCGCTCATACCACTCTAAACGTCGCATATTCATTCCTGAAAGTCATATAAATACTTCATGACATCTGAGTATCCAAACACACTCGCGTATGTAAATGACTATTAATGTTATTTGAAGTGAAGCAGTGGAAAGGTAATTGGAGTTTAAGAATGTACAGAAAAAATTGAAAAATATTTTTATTTTTATTATAGTTTGTAAAACTCAATGGTACAGATAAATGGATAAGGATTTAGAAGCATGGGATCAGCCAGCCGGCTTCAGAGATGTTGATTTCCTATTCTCAATAAACCCGATGGCAACCACAATTGAATTAACTAAAATAATTGGAAATTTAAACGACCGCCCTCATATAAATTAAAAAAAAATGCAGTTTCAGAATGCACAGAAAAAATGAAAATATTTTCATCGATTTATAATAGGTTGCCGAACCTAATGGTAAAGATAGATGGACCTGGATACAGTAGAATGAGATTAACTATCTGGCTTTCGGGAAGTAGATTTCCTTATTTAACAAAGCCTAAACCAATCACAATTTCACTAACGATCATAATAGGAAATTTAAACGGCCACACTCACATAAACTTAAAAACATAACAGCTGAAAGACACACATAGTTATGATGAAAGTAAACATTTTTAAATTCAAGAATAAGTAGCTCTACAAGCATTCAAAGAACTCTCACAATCATTCCTCTACTCCAACATCAAGTAAACCTGCTGATGGAAGTAGCGGTCCACAGCGGAAATAAAGCCATTTGCAATCACCTGAAGTTAGACGTAAGGCTATGAGCATAACATCAGAGAAGACAGCAACACTGTGGCAAGGCAGGGTATCCCATTAGTTCAGATTCTAATCCACTGAAGCCAGTAACGTGGCCAGCATTTTGAAATTGGGGGGTTTACCGGAGATTTCGGGGCCCTTCCGGGGTGTTTTGGAAATATATTGATATTTTTGACGTTGAAAACGTGATTTTTAGGACTCATAAACGGTAATTTTTACAAGTAATTATTAAAGTAAATTATATAGTATACATAAAATAAAGTAACAAAGGCTCAAGATGGGTCGTTACCCGGAAACCCTCCCTGTGGTTACGCCACTGAGTGAAGCCGTCATGAATGCCACAAAGACAACTAAAGAGGAATAACATTCATCCGGACGCCTCAAGGCCTTCGGACTTCGGGACACCGCCACTGAGAAGTATCTGGTCGTTAGCATAAGAAGTCATTGTTCTGGGAGGAATGACGAAACAAGTGAATGACTCCGGCACGCACCTCTGATTTCTCTGCAGATGGCCAGTGGTACAAAAAAAAAAGTCAAAACAAGAGCCTCCCGTTTAACAAAGGTGGGGTTGATTATCAGTCCCGCCCGTGCCCAGCTGGACGTTTGGCGATAAATAGCGCGCCAAAAAGGGCTCATTAAGGAGGGAGACGCATTCCAATGACAACAGCGGAGCCTATCCTCCTCCACCAACAGATTGCTTTATCCGTGCCGAGCTTCTTGGGCGGTACCATTGAAATGGACACAAAGCTGCTCTGTCTCGACTTGAGACCGAATGTTTTCAATGGAGTTACTGATTGAAAAAAAAGGTACAACCGTTGTGCGTATACGAAATATCTTTGCATTCAAATCTATCGTTGGCAAACGACGATGTCGTAATAAATCATAATGGGGACATACACTGCCTCTTTTAAATCAATTAAGTTTCTCTTCGAAGGAAACATGGGATACAAAAAATAAACCAACGCGGCGGCGGGTTCGAATCTCACCTGAGAAGGAAGCATCAATCCGTGGCATGGATTACATCGAATGTCCATCTTACACCGCTAGACAGTCCGTGTAAAATACAATATTCTTCCACATTTGTTACACTTCTCTGAGCAACGGTGTAGGATCAGGATCGAGTCTAGGAGAGAAGAGGGTTGAGACAGGATGCAAAGGGAAAGCTGCATTTTCATTATCCAGGGTAGCAAATTCTCCCTCGGATCCGAAACTGACTAATGAGTTTCAAAATTTTGACCAGCCGAAAATGTCTATCCCCACCACGACCGAGGAAAAAGCAGAACTCGAACAGAGGGTTCGTACTTGAATTCAACATCCCTCGAAAGTCACTCATTTTTTTGACATTTGCAAACAAAGATAAGAAAGACGAGCGGTTGGTAGACCTCTCCTTCGAACCACAACAAAACCAGCATTATCAAAATAGCGTGATTTAAGACAGATAGTTTCCACTGTTACAGCCAATAAACACAAGTGTTTTATTAAAAAGGAAAAAAATAAAAAAGTGAATAATTAAATTTATAGTGGGTACGACAGAAAAATTGAGATGGAAGGGGAAAAATTTCGCCACTCACCGTAGCAAAAAGTAAAATCGCCATTTTCGCTTCTTCGCTCTTCGCTTCTTTATTACATCACTTCCATCTGGCAACACTGTTTCGTCAATCACAAAACACATCCGCTTCTAAAAGTCATTTCAATTCAATTGCCTTGCCAAATAATTCATTTTCATTTTTTCTCTAATTTTTTGACGTCGACCAGTACGGTACGATCCAACCCACATATTTTCGTCCAGAATACTGAAGGCGCGACTCACCGCATGAGCTTTCCGGTAATGAATCAAGCCCCTCTCGCATAACATATTTCATAAAACGAACGGATACCGAAACCCTGCATAATAAGGGCGTTAAATTTATTGCTCACAAAAATTCATTAAATTAAAACTCTAAAAGAGATGTTTTACCTCGTATGTGACCCGTTAGAGTAATTACGGTTCACGCTAAAATAAATTCAAGGGATAACGACCAATCTTTGAAAATTTTCTCGAGACTTGGAAATCCAATCTTTTAAAATTTTCTCGAGAGACAAAAAAGAATTTATTAGTGGATTTGTCGCGATATTTTTTGCAAAGCAATTGAAAGAAGAGACTTGGTATTTCAAGGATTTCATTTACATTCACTCAGAGTGCTTCCCATATTTTTCTAACCTAATCTCTTTTTTTTTTCTTTTTGTCCGACAAACAGATGCTGTAAAGCGAGCAGGCGGAGTGGATGCTAGTCACATTCGTGTCACCGAAAGGATTATGAGCGGAAAACACCACCGGTCACATATCCAAAAGAGAAAGGACACGCATAGGCAATCCAGGCATCGACACGGTAAGTACTGGAGCACTAATATCTTATATCGTTCGACTTAGAGCATAGCGCATGTATCGGGACATAGTTTTTGCCACAGTCTTTGGAAATACAAAATGAGTGAATTTCTAACTTGGATACCATTTATGAAGACGAATCGATCAGCCAGTATCCGTCCTCCAAACATAAGCTAAATCGATCAAAACTTATGCTAATGGTAAGTAATTATCTCTAAAAATGAGTGCAGATTTTTGTATTGCTTTTTAAGGGTCAATAATGTCCAAATTTGGAATTGCGAAAGACATATGAGGGGTTAAGAAGCCAAGGGGTACAAGTGATTTTTTCTAAACAGAGTTTGGTACAGAAATAGATTGAAGAAATGTACAAATACTCGGTGGGCAAGGATACGAGTGAGTTTCTGTTCCGTGCTGACATCGAGTGGAATATCAAATGCAATAATAAATATCTAGTTGGTATAGTTTGTTTTCTTTACTAACTTTGTACCTAACTCTGTTTAGGAAAATAAAATCACTTCTAACCTTTGGCTTCTCACCTACTCATATGATATTTGCTGATCGAAAAGCCGCGAATGTACGGTGCACATTTTAGATTTTTGCCTATTTCCCTCAAGCTGCGTTTTTTACGGAATCCACATACGCTACTAAATTTACAAACATAAACAGCTTGGTTATGAAATTAACTGTTTATATTCCAAATGTCTCGGGTTATATCTACTAAAAATTGCTATTTTTTGTCAGTCTCGCACATATTTTGCACATAGGTATCCTTAAATCTCTCAATATAACCCCAATTTCGCAAAATAACTTTTCCAAAAATGAAAGTAACGGCTACATTTTCAGGAGTCTAACGAAGATTTAATTTAGCTGAAAAATAAAGCTCAGCTCAAACGCAATCATTCCAGAAGACGCCACCTCATAGAAGGAAAATTATCTAGGGACCATCCTCAATAACTTCGTCCCATTCAGGAATACAATGGAGAGTGAATCAAAGCTAAGTACTTAGAGAAAACACACTGTTATTTTACATTGAAAGGTACGATGTGAATCGCTCACACGAATACTCTCTTACATACACGAAACTTGGTTGACCAAATCTCTTTAAGGTGTAAAAAAAACAATAAAAAGGATTAAGAGAAAAATGCAGAGGCAAACGAACTCGACCAAATATGGCTAAGGAATACATTTGTCTCTCCCCAGATGAAATTAAAAATTGCATATTTAATAAAGCACTAAAAAAACAAAAGCATTTTAAGGACCAAAATAATACTTTCACGGCCGTATCTTCGACTTATCCCATCCCTGAACTTCCATGACGAGTTTCGACTCGAACTATAAGCACCCTTCTTGCGCACCTTCGAAAGGAACCACGAAAAACTCGAGAGGATTATGGGCACGTCCACTGACTCTTTAGACTTAGCTTCGGCGGGATGGTGTGAAGGGTGAAGCGAGCAGTAAATTAAACTTCTCCCTTCTCGCCCCATTCATCAAAGCTCACCGTTGTTTACAGTCGCACCCGTCCCCTTGTCTTGAACTCTCTATTTATTCCGAATTTGGCCGTTTGTCTTCCAAGAGCCACCGCGCCTTCCTCTGGATAATATTTTCTCTCACCCAAGGGTCGACCTCAACAAGTGCCTCCCTCGGATTTTCTATGAAAAAAACCATTCGTGCCACCTACACACTTTACCCACCATACCTTTAGTATGAAATCGTTTCAGGCTTCACAGCGATATATCCATGATATTGAGAAAGCGTCAAAACTTAATTCATTATTTGGCTGTAATTGAGTATCACATGAGATACAAAATAGAATAAATCCAACCAATAGAATATGTATGCCCTAAACAAACTACTAACATTAAAAATTTTATCCTTCAGCACCAAACTTAAAATTTATAAAATTATAATAAGACCAATCATCTATGGAGCCGAATCATGCGTTATCGACACAAGAGCAGAAAAGAAGTTAATTATCTTCGAAAATAAAGTGCCAAGGAAAGTTTTTGGACCCACGAGAGAAAATGGAACATTGAGAATAAAACATAACAGGGAAATGAGGGACCATTTTAACTCACCAGACGTAGTAGCCGAAGCCTAGAGCCAGAGATTGCGATGGGCACGGTCTATCCTGAAAAGAGAACAAGAGGCACTATTAAAACAAGTCTGGACAGAAAATCCTTATGTGAGAAGACCTCTAGGGCGACCGAAAGAAAGATGAAAGGATGAGGTGTTGATTGATATCGATACTTCCACTGCACAAACGCTCAACAATCGCCCACCGAATCAAATCCGCTCATCCAGTAGCCCTAGTAGTACTAGTTGAGTGGATTTGATTCGGCGGGCGATTTTTGAGCGTTTGTGCAGAGGAGGTATCGATATGGGGAGAATGGGAGTCAGGAAGGAGGATGCAAAAGATAAGAACTGGAGACAGACAGTTGGTGAGGCTAAATACTATCTAGGGTATAAATGGCCGTGGGAGTAAGCAAGTAAGTATTCGAGGATCCGCTACCCTCCCACATTATTAAGACTAGGGGGCAACTTTGGCAGTGAAATTTATAATATTTTACTTCCTGATTCTTTGTCCCCAGTCAATAGGGTTTTTCCTTCCATTTAGTTTCCTTCATCAAAGAAAACGAAAGGCATTGATTGCGATTCCTTACCCACCATTAGCGTATTCATAATATACAAATTATTTGGTTTTAGAAATACCGGTTTAGACAAATGGCAAGGGTCAATTTTATCCTCATTTGAAAAAGGCCACATTGGCGCCCATGCGATGCCACTCCACGTGACGTCACAGGGACCTAGTTTCTATACGAGTAGATAGGAGTTTTACATCGTCTGAGATTACCAATGCATGCATGAGGCACAGACTTCAGGGAAAAATCTCTTAACAATCACCTAACTGCCTGAAGTCGGAAAGTTTCCTTCGTTTGATGAGGTATTAATAATCCTAATTTAAGCCAAGCGCCACCTGCTAGCAGGGTACTCTGCTACCTGGTAGCAACCAGCATCATAGCGGCGCACAATATCCTCGCCCTAAGGTCACCTCGCACGGCGGAAGCGGGAGCCTGAATGACGTCAAACGGGGTTTTCCCAGCATTCATACTTAGCCGTCGCGTTTTCGCGCGGTTGAAAATTTTCACTTTTCATTTAATCGCGAAAAATAGATATCGTCATTTAAAAATCTAAAAGCGTGAAATACATACTCCAGGAGTAATAATCTTTCGATTTAGGCAATAAAAAAATAAAAGAAAACCACTCTATTGGCTGTCTCTGGGATATTTCCTTTCATGGTGGTTTCAGAAAATGTATAAATCCCACGGATGTCATGGCGTAGAGGTTTCAGGCAAAACCAGGGAGGTGTGGGCTAGAATAGTTCGAGGTTGATTCTTTCTCGTAATCATGGACTCGACTAACATTAATTAAGTTATGAACGTTAGGGATTCCATTCCAGTATTCTCGAGCGGTTCAACCACACCTCCCCAGGCATGAAATCTTATTTTTGGGTTGTGATATTTTATTGTTCGCGAAAAAAATTAATTTTAAATATTACCATTCTAGAATTTGTTTCCCATATTTTATGATCTTCGACAAGCAAGGTCGCATTTCAAGTTCTTCTATAAAGTTATCAGAAAATATGACTCACTGCAACTTGATTTGAAGGTAAATTCTAAAATGTGAGCGCCAGTTATACGGCGGTGTTCATTGTGCTTGTTGCAGTATTTACTAATATTACAATGCTCAAATTTCAATGCTGAAAAGAAATCCATCGTAACTGAGGGCCCTAGAAGCCAATGAGGATAAGTGCAATTATTTTGGATAAGTCCAGATAATGTTTGGTGGGTTGCACAATACTTTTTTTTAAACAATGAGATACATGTAAATCACTGACTCTATATGAATATGCTTATCAGAGACCCACTTGTATCCCTTTGCCACAACGGTATTGTGTACCCCAACAACTATTATATATACTTATCTCCAAAAATAAAAATTGCACTTATCCCCCTTAACTTCCAGGGTCCTCAATTGAAGATCTAATTCTAGCGCCTAATTGACTGTGGTAAACAGACCAACTTTAAAACCAGGAGGAATAAAGAGCACTCCAATAAAGGATATGGTACTTTTTAAAAACCGTACCAAATGTGCTGAGTGAAAAAAAATATCTAGTAATAACTCTTTTCCATCGTTTTGAAATTTGGCGTCCTTTTTGGATGGATATTATTAAATTGTCTTCACGACTTTCTTCGTTGTACGTGCTCAAACAGCTTGATTCCTACATGTTTGCACATTTTTTTCGACTTCCATTCGACATACCAGGATGTGGTCAAGCCAAAAACAGTCTCCCATTTGCGTCTGAGACGGCGGAGTGGAAAATTAAACCCGTGGAGTCCGTTATGTAGTGAGAGTGACCCTCGAGGTTTCAATAGAGATTTAATTGAAAGCAGAAGACCGGACGGCCGCACTTTTTTTCCGCGTCATCTCGGGACTTGGGGCGCCGCCGTAAAAATGAGACGTGACAACTTAGTTTTACGAGGAAACGTTTTGTAGCGCGAGGGTAAACACGCCATGGGGAAAGCTTTCTTGGCCCTTCGTCACTGGTCGAATCAGGCGCGGGGTAAAAGAATGCCGCTCTCTCATCTCGGTAAGAAGTAATAGCTCCGCGGACAAAACCCCGTAGGGTAGAAAAATCAGCGTCCCCATCCTCGCAATGAAGTTGAACGGAATATGTCTCCCTTAGTCCTCTCGCAGACAGAGGTCAATGTTTTCAGTGGGTTTATTTTTTTAATGGTTTCGGAGCAAGTGAAATGCTTGAGTCGGCGGCGCCGCGTTTTGGCGTCTCAAGGTGGCGATTCCAGTGTCTTAGGTCTACAGCGGACGTGATCCTCTCTTGCGGGGTTTAATTTTTTTAACATTTATGCGTCGTTGTCATCGTTACAGTGCAGATTTGACGAGTAATTCGCGTATTCTTTTGGAATTATTCATTATCTCAAGTAACAATTGTTTTGCATAAGACACTTCCTTTTGCAGTGTGTTAATGGTGGCAAAAATTCACCATTACTACCCCTGTTGAAAACAAACGTTGTGCAGAAAACTGAGTTTCCATTCCAATGTAATGACTACGATTTTTCTCGAGATTATTTTCCAAAGATTTCCTATTCCCCCTCACTGATAACTTCAAGGAGAAGCTTCCAACGTAAATTTAAGCTCAACTTGCGCTTCGGAATAGATGAATATTTTAGAGTCGAAAGAAATTCCACTAATCTCCTTGAATTTTGTGGTACTAAAGCGGTTAACTTTTAGTATTTTCCTATTCTGACACACATTCTCATGGATATTGTAATTTTGTCTGTATAATGTACATGCTTTACGGGATTACTTTAGTACTTTCCTTTTTACTTAAAACTAAGAAGCAGTTGAGAATTCTCTTTGAGTGTATCATAAGTTCTCTTCCATTTCAATAGTTTCTTTTCTCAATTAGCCATGAACTCCCGTGGAAATACTTTTAAATAGTGAAGCACACATTATTAGAGTAAATAGCCATGCACGCACACAATAGAAGAAGTCTCTAGCTCCTATGCCTTGTAATTAGATGCGCGGAGGATGTCAGTAGATTAATTGGAGGAGCAGCCGGAAAGTGATGCAATGGATGGAAAATACGGAGGTTGGCTTGTGGATTACGTTCCGATGGGATGTGGAAACGTCTCCCCGGCATACAAAGACTTTTAACGAGAGGCGCCGAGGGGACTGCGGTTTATCGTCCTGTCCGACGGACGGATTGCAGCGCGGTAAGTGCCTTTCACGTAGACCCCAAGTTGGTTAATACCAGTCTGCCCCGTAAGGAATGAGTTAACGTGTAATCGTGGACTTTGGATTGCGCTGATATTGTTTTTTAAGGTGTGTATTGTTCCTAATGGCTTAAGAGGTGATTCTTATGTCACGCAGTAAGATATTTAGCATTGTAGGGCTAGCTGGTCTTGGTTATTTGCGATAACGGAGCTGAAAATGCAGTTATTACTGCAAACCGCCTA
Source organism: Ischnura elegans (assembly GCF_921293095.1). Classification (NCBI taxonomy): domain Eukaryota; kingdom Metazoa; phylum Arthropoda; class Insecta; order Odonata; family Coenagrionidae; genus Ischnura; species Ischnura elegans. The sequence goes on along the minus strand of NC_060255.1, from coordinate 84,600,674 downwards.
AAAGGGCGTGTGGCAGGGGATGTTAGGACACCAGCCGTCTACATACAAAGTGCAAATTCTCAAGCAGTATTACGGCATTCATTAAAGTCCTTTATGGTTCGGAGAAAAAATGAATTCCCATATCTATCCGTTCGGCAAAATATCTCTCTTAATTCATCGCTTCTGTCGGACCTGGAAATACGATATATTGTGACCCTAAGATGATGTTCTCCGTGTCACTCTTAAAGATATCTATTCTGAATTGTTCAAGCAATCTAAGCATAGTGCCCAGCCTCAGGAATGAGATGTTCTATTTATCGCCGTAGAGTCGTAATTTTTAGTGATAGTTGTTGCTATCTCAACTGCTATTCGAGACTAATAACACCGAAGGCGGCGCTGAAGGCGCTGACGTAATTTACAAATATGGCTGACTCATCAAGGATGGTATTGTGATGATACCTATGGTGTATTGGGACGAAACGCCAAGCCACTGCGAAAAATGAATTAGAAAATGTCAAGGAAGATTTTTCTTGGTTTTTGGAAGGTATTTTTATGCCTAGTGGCAACGACAAATAGCAATAAAGATTTGCTTATTTTTTTATTTCAAAATCCCATATACATTGCCCATTTATAGTGGCCCACTGACAAGAAAACATATAATATATAGCAAGAAACAAAATACATATAATGTAACGGGAAGCAGATACATTCAGGATTACGGATAAGACTCAGGAAGTAATACATTTCTACGTTATGATAGCTTGATACCAACAAAAAAAAGAGAAATCAGAAAATACCCAAAATTTACAATGATTAGTCAACGAGGTTTCCTAGGGTAATTGCTTGGTATCCTCGGTGCTCTAATTCCGAATTCGCCCGATGGTTGGAGTCTCACTCGTCTGGATTCTCGAATAGGCATCCATTCTACGCATGAATGCCTGACTTGTCAGCTAACGCTGACTTTGAGCACGAAACGCATTGGCGGTACGTAAATCTTTATCATAAAAAAGCGTCTCATTAGTATGGACCCTCGCTTAATCATCCATCCCAAGAATGAATGCATGAGTGGTGAGCTAACACTGACTATGAGCACGAGACGTAAAACTGTATCATACGTAGCTTAGAGAATGACCGGCAAAAGTACTCCACCCCTAACTAACACCACAGAAGTGGCTCTTGGGGCGCGATGCAGATGTAGATAGGACGACTCGGAGGGTTTTCGTACCGATAAGTGCTCGAAAGGAGACGAGAGGTTGCCTCCTAAATCGCTTAGGACTTGGTCCTGCATTTCCTCAAGCGCTCTCCCCGCACTCATGATTGTCGCCATCATTATGCGCAAAAAATGCTCAGCACTTCAACAAGGCCGGCTATTTGTTCTCACAAGAGCCCTTGAATGCGTCTTGGATGCAAAGGAGGCGGTTTTATCCCCACCACTTCGAGTCCTCAGGCCAATCGACTATGATTTATCTTAAGTGTTTGGCGAGAGCCCAGTGCCACGTAGAAAAAAACTGCCATTTACCTAAATCAAATTTTTATACCTCGATGAAAGCCGCCACTTTAGCTAGCTAAGGTTTCAAGATGGAATGAACTTATTGAAATTATTACTTAAGCGCTGCTTCTACAGTTACACTCATAATGTTGTTCCAGTTATCTAGGAATTCTTCAGCTCTCATTTTTTTTCTTGTAATCTTAGTTTTTATTTTTCCTTTACAGTATATATAACTTGACCGTGGAATGGGTGCTCCTGTTGTTTCCACAAATTCCACGTAAATTTTTTGTTTTTATTTTTATTTATTTATTTGTTTGTTACCCACCAAAAACGGCTTTAAAGCCTTTACATTAGGTTTTATAAACAAAATAAACTATGTAAGTATAATAATAAAAAAACAAGTATAAAAATAATCACATAAATAACAATCATCTTCAACATATACAATACATACAAAAGGTGGGTTGGGAAAAGGGAATTTAATTGCTTTTCGTATATTTTCAGATTGCTCGTTTAAATATTTGTTTCTATAAACATGACAAAGAATCGATTTAAATGTTGGAGAACCAGAACGAGCTGAGCTTAAAAGGTATTATTTGTAGTAATGCAAAATGCCGTGACGGAGGGTTTCCGCGGGTATAGGTTTTTAATGGTACTGCAGGAAATTACTGAACAAAGGTTTATCATATCATGAAAAACCGACAGATTTAAAAATCTGCTTCAATTCAGATTTAAAATGATACGGTGAGCGAGTACAACTTTCTTTTGGATAATTCTTGTATATCGCAGAGTACACGACATTTAAGCTGAATTCCACGCAGTCACAATACCATCATCGAACCGTATTATCAACAACACTTTGTTGGGCTACTATACTGCATATTTCGGAGATATTTGGCGAATGTTGAAAATTTATTGTCTCACCCTCAAGGGAACGAAGCCGCTTGCTACCTGAATCGACGACGATCCACAAAATTGGAGCGTCTTAAATAATCTCCAGTCGGCAATGAAATAAAGGTCCTTCGGAAACATAAAACACAAGTCCAAACATCTTTTTCCTCTGGCCAATATAATTCGCATTTTCGCAGCACAGCGGGATGCCTCCTATCCTCATCACGGGGCACTCGAACCTCAAGCTCTGGCTATTTCTTCGTCTGGGTCCTGCCCCACTCCCTGCATACTTTATGTGCGTAACTCCCTATCCCGCCTATATACCGGCGTGGATTGGTGAACTATGTGGAGCCCTGCCGGCATGGCGACATCGTACAATACCACTCTTCCCACGCGAGGCACTAATATGGCACGGAGGCACGCCTAGTTTCTTTACGCGAGCACTTCAGTCGCACCTTCCGGCTTAAAGTGGACCTCTCCCGACCATCAAGACGGATTCCACTGCGACTCGAGCTAAAGCTTCCCATTACCATTCCCCGTCGCTCCTTCCCGCAGTAGACCCATGAGCAAATACGAATGAGTACTACTTAGCCGTCAGGCATTTTTGCATTGTGAAGAGAGCGAAACTGTTTGAAAATGAATAATCTGCGGCGCATTCAAAAAGGAGCTCTCAGGAATGCGAGTTGATTAAAGAATGTGAATGCCAAATTATGCTGATGTTCACTGCAAATGACTCTCGACGGCAAACAGACCCAATGGCGAGGATAATGAGGGTAAATATGTAAAGATAGCACGAGTGACATTTCAGAAATATGCTAATGGCGGAAAGATGTGAAGACATAGACTTGAGATTTATAAGAGGCGAAGAAGTGCGGAAAAGAGAGTAAAATAAGCAAAGGCAGAGAAGAAGACATACAGGGAAGTGTTCTTGGAGAAATTTTAGGTAGCGGTGCTTGATCGCGTCAGAGAGATGCTGCCGTTAACCTGGCTGCTGTCAAGGATATCACGGGTTCAACAATGGGGGAGGGGTCGGGTTACCACATTCCCGCGTTTATACGTAACCAAAGGCTTTCTCCCTTCAAGTTCAGATAACAGTTCAGTTAGTATACCGGGACGAACCGCGGTGAAAATTTACGGAGTCACCTACAGTGCACGAAATGTGCGAATGTTATACAGATAAAAAATCATTCCCTTGAACCGGGATTCGGACCCGGATCTCCCAAATTCCGGTTGAGTGCTGTAGACAGTTAAGCTACGGAGATGCCAGTCTGTTCTGTGGAAATTTGTGGAATATACCCGACAAGATAGTCTGGACTGCTGCTGAGCATATTATGGGACTAGCAGTCCAAGTCGTGCGCTCTGTGACAAAGCCGGAGAGCAACGCTCGAACTTTAAACACTAGATGAGTACGCTCTTGACGAATTTAAGAATACCGGAACTAGCCACGGTGACAACTTTAAGGAGTCACCCGCAATGCGCGAAATGTGCAAAAATTAGTCAAGAGCGTGAACACTGAACAACTCTATTGATTCGGACCTAGCTCTCCGGCTGTGGCGTAGTGTCGTACGACTTGGACTGATAGTTGTATAATATGTTCAGCAGTCCGTGAACACCTTGTCCGGAATAATCAACAAATTTCCACAAAGGGGAATGACGCCTCGATAGCTTAACTGGCTAAAGTCCAAGACCGGATATCGGGGGATCCGAATTCGAGTCCCGGTCAAGGTGATTAATTTATTCTCCGTGGAATTTTCGCACACCTCAGCCTATTTCTGTGGAGCGGGCTTGAAATGCCAAAAGGGCGAAATAAGATTTATAGCGAGGAGGAGAAATTGGTCGTGAAAATTCGAAATTCAGCTAAAGAAAACGGTTCATTTAGGTGCACCTTCCTGTGAGGAAAGTGATGTAGGGAGCTATGTCAAATGAGCGCTGAAAAAGATGGAACATGAATGCCGGACAATGAGAAGCTGATGCATGCTGAAGCTAAAGACTCGAGTGGGGATTCGCCTACGCAAAACCAGCCGTTTGAAGTCTCCAACGGAGAAATTATTCAGCGTATAATCGTTACGATAAAGAAAATAAGAAAAAAAACTTATATATCAACCCTTGAAACCACACATCACCATGTTTTTCGTAACGAGCTGAAGCATCTTTACGACTTTTGGGAAATCCTATTTCAAGAAAAAAAAAACAAAATAAGATTTCCAGCCGTATAAGAATCCCTATTTACAACTAAACTCCTCCAGAATTAAATAATCACCAAAGAAGACAGGGAAATTTTAAATCTTCTTGAATCTTGACAATTTTAATTTCAACCTCAGGGAAATAAAAATCTGATTAATATTAATAAAATCCGAAGATTCAAGCGTGATGAAGTGAAATTTTTCCACACTGACATTAACAGTTTTTTTTTTTTTCAAATTTTCACGATTATAAAATTTATTCCAAACTAGGTTCCCATGTTACTACATCTACTTCAAGGTATTTCATCATCTAGTTTTTTTTTCAATTTCCAGCGAATATAATTTTTTTTAATACCTAGATTTTCATGTTACTATATAATATTCATCTACCTTGAAGATGATACAGTAACATTGAATCTTATGTAATAATTAATTTTATAATCGTGGAAAATTGTAAGTATATATTTCGGTATGATTAATATTAATAACTGGCACATTAATGCCAGCAAAAAAATTAATAAAACTTTGATCGCTTAATGGTGGGAATTGTCAGGGTATACAAACCGTTCTTTAGTTATTCGTTGCTAAAGGACGTTGCCGATGAATGGATAGCATTGGGGTGTAGTCAGGTTTGTTGGGAGCGGAAGGAGGGTGGAGATTGCTTGACTGGTACCGGCTTAATATAAATGAGTGGCGCCAATGGGTCCACAGTTTATCGTTTCATCCGACGTACGGAGCGGAGGCGTATCTTCAAGATGCCACCCTTTTGATTATCGCCCAGCCAAATGAAATCGGCCGCTGTCGACTTTCGTGACTTCAAGTATTGATCGAATGAAGCCAGACAGTTTGAAACTGGTCGGTGAAGAGAAAAAGATACTCCCGATAAATTTAGACACTTTTCCAACACGGATATCCGCTGACAATATCCCTGCGAGGACGCATAAGAACGCTTTCTGAATGGCGGACAAGAGAAAACAATTAGAGATTTATTTTCCAATTCTCCTCTCTCCAGCATAGTATCTAAAGCCAGTAAATATTAAATAAAGCCACTAACTGGAAATAACAATGTTCCAAGTTACAAGGTAAAATATGCATAATAAAATGTCCAATGGTGCTAAATACAATCATAAATTATATAATGAGAGGAGTTAATATGAATTAGGCTCACTGCGACGTTTACAATAAACTTCATTCGAAGAACAAAATAATTTAACTACAAAATCAAACGAAAAATCATACGAAGAAATCATACCCATGGCATTTTTTCATTATTTTACGGGTACACGGGTATATCCGTACACCCGTAAAATAATTTCATTTCTAAGACTTAACTTCCGGTATCTCGAGACTTCAAGGCCACTTTAACTATTATTTAAATAAAATCCATTGGAAAATTACGATATTTCTATAGCATTGTGGCAAGTAATTACTTTTAACAAATGCGATGACCTCTGCCCACAGCGGAGCGGAGCGTTGATCATCATATTTATACATCGACCTATGAATTCCTTGCGTAATTAAACATGATAAACAAGTAAATTTGATCAGGTGCTATTTTCGATAGTGACTTGAGAAGCAGTATCAAAGGATATATCAGTATCTAAAATCATAATTTTTAAACTCCTCAAAAAGGAACCTAATTCGAAACGAACCTACCACGAAACGAGTATCTTCAATTCACGCGAAAATATAAATTGTAGCATCTGGTCTTACACGTGCTGAGATTTAAGGGTGGGTGATTTACCTGAAGGGCGGATGTTCCAGCAAGTGCAGCCACTCCGTACCTGAGATAGTTTACGTGAGCAAAATAAATAAAACCATAAGAGGAGTTATGAGTGGAAGTGTCACAGCCATACCGACTAACGATATCGTCTTACTATTGGGAGACGGTGGCTGCGCGCAGAAAATTGTAAAAACAAACGAGCAGCGGCACAAAAAAACGTGCTCTTACCAGTCGCCCCAATAAAACCGACCGCCGGCAGGGATGAAAGGCCGAGTTGGGAAAAGGATAAATATCGGAATGATGTATTAATAGCGAGGGAAGCTCAGGGAACCTTTTATTTTCCGGGTAGCGAGTAGTCAAAATCGTCCTTCATGATAAACGTTCTCCCAGTTCATCCCCAGACAAGTAGGAGTACAAGAAGGGAAGAAGTTAGCATGAAGGGCCACCCGAGAATCGGATTCGCAAAGGCCCGGCGAGACAGCTTCATCCATTTCGAGGAGCGCAGCTTTAAAGCCGACCACCTCCTTCCAGGGATGATCGCTTACCTAGTTTCCTTGGAGATCCCACCCAACCCAGAGCTTGCTACTTCGCGTATCCACCCATTTTCTCCACATTTTCAGGTCTTTTCTGCTTCCTAAAATCGCTACAACCGGCGTTACCCACACATTAAACTTTCATATTGACTATCTCCATTGTCTCAGGCTCAACTTTTTTTCACATTCATTGATTTTCATTTAAAAATTTGTTTTATTCCAACAATTTATTTTAAGATTTAAGACTAGTTACACGCGGCTATCTCATGATGACGCCGCTCCGTCAAAACTGGTCACACCTTAAAATAAATTGGTTGAATAAAACGACGTTTTTTCCATTTCAGTGTTATTGGCATATTGACGTTTACACCCGATAACCGAGAATGATCACATCTTTTTTTGGAAATAAACTATAGGTTTCAACCAATCAATGAATACTCATTACAAATTTCAATGACAAGCGACTTGCGAGTTTTTTATCTAAGTACTTCATTATGTAAGCTTCATGAAAATGTAATTAATTTATTTAATTTATTTATTTATTTAATAATTCCAAATTTTTTTACTGAAATTATTTTTCTACAGTTTATTTCATTTGTTTAAAGCAAATAAAAATAAGGGTGAAGAGGAAGATGGTGTATTCAATATGGACCGGCATTAAATATTTATGAATACAAACTGCTTAAGTTACGCGATTGTAATTAGACAGATTTGCTTCTTCAGGTAATTACTTGCCTAGTTTCCTCGGAGGGCAAATCTCAACCACCTCATGGCTCTATACTTCGCAGACAAGTGTATACCTCGGCCTTCCCATATCGCAATTCCCTTCCATTCTACCTTTTCCCACATTCTAAGGTCATTCCTGCTTCTCAAAGTCGCCAAACCTGTCGCTTACAAAACCTTAGATGTGCACAATGACCTCCATGGACGACTTCTTTTTATAACCTTAGGAAGGCACATAAATTCTTCGACTTGATGAATGAAAAAAATTGAATTTCATGGGGAAGAAGATTTATCTCGCACCTCCCACTATAACTTCCTTCCTTAAACTTGATTGTACATGATATTAACAGAGAGTTTTCCGCAGTCGATTTTTTCCTTTACAAAAAGAGAGCAAGGGTTCGTAAGAAAACGTGACTTTCAATATTGTCCTAAAAAAAGAAACATTTATATTTCTCTCTATTGTATCGACATTTTAATCCTGATAGAAGAAAAACATCCTGAGTCCACTTTGGGCATGGAGGAGTCTGGAAGGGAGCAGAAGAGAATTTTTAGCCTTTCAACCGTAACTTTGGTGGAAGTTCCTCAGCAGTTATGCAACTATATACGCACTTGCTTTCTTTTGATTTTGCGTTTGACTCTTTTTCTCCTTCGTGGATGGAACTCCTTTTCCTATAATAGAATGAAATTTGCCCTAAACCCTCTGTATATGCATTCCACCATAACCCTAGTTCTGCGTCGTTCATTTTTTGCCATTACATGCATTGCTCACAGAAAAGTATTCCATACGTTTGAAAATAGCAGGCAGTGTCGTCTGCGAAGTAGTGTGAAAGAAATCCTCATCATTTGAAATAGTGTCCGTTCGATGAATAAGAAGTGACTGAAACCTTCGGCCATGAGGATATATAATAAAACGGGAAGAATGTTGATATTTTACGAGTATCCAAGAAAAAGCAGCAGGACCATACATTTCCCTGAAAAATAATGTATTTGTTTGTAATTCAAATAGATCCCAACATTGCAATCGAAATAACGAAAATGTTCTCGTGAAGCCAATAGTGTACTAACTCCTCCAGTTCGCTTTTGGATACCAATTTTACTGATTATACGAAAGTCAAAAATGAAAAATACTCAAATGTATGTGAAGCTGCTATAATGGGAAACTCTGGATTCCCTCATTATGCAGCGAGGACCAGTTTTTTAACGCCTATTTAGCTTTGACCAATAATTGCTCTCCGTCGACCACCGTGTCAATAAGAATTCATTACAAACATAAGTTTTGTTAAGTGAGTAAGCTTTCTAATCAGCTTAGCTTTTATTTTCATTAAATTTATGTATACCTTAGTTTAACGCCTATAAACACGTTTCTAATAATAAAAGCACAATTCTCTTCCCATCGTCAATACACAATTTGAACGCGCAAATGATCAAAGCCTATCCCTTCCGGTAATAATTGCCACGGATCCAATGATTCGATTCCCTTGGTTAGGCTGGTGAATTTTGCTTCTTCTTCCTCATTAACATTTATTCCTCTCCTCATTAACATTTCTTCTACTCGACTCCTTCCCACCAAGTAGTTGGTTCGCCTATCCTCCAGCCTCACATTTCTGTTCCATCCCAGCCAAACCTGGTCCCACACCACCGTCAAAGACGACCCACGAAAAAAGATGGACCGCAACAATATCCTTCGACTCGGACCTCCCACTGAGCCCAATATCCCCATTCAAGACTCATAATATATATTCTTGTTCACTCCCTTCCACGGCGAATTCATATTGCGCCCTCGTGAAATATAAACCGAATGGCTTTTTTTTCTCCTCCTCGCTTGCGTTTCCTGCGTGGTCCGATCGGAGAAGGACGCTGTCCATCTTTGTTTTCCCATCTCTTGAAATGACCGCTTTCCCATATCAAGTTGCTAATACATTTTTATTGCTATTTATTAATGCTCTCCAGAGTGTACCCCGTCGTGAAGAGAGAAAGCTATTTACAGCCCCTAGGTCTAGCGCTGAATTCCGCGCCGTTACCTACCCAAGTAGTGGGAAAGGAGAGAAGATTTTCGCACGATAAATAGTCTATAGTATCCCTGAAGCAACCCATTGTTCAGCCTTAAATGAATTAATTTTTTAGAAAGACAAAACTTATTTCAGGTTTCAAATCCGCCACTGAATAAATATAGACCAGAAAACAAACGAAGCGTATCGTAACTCATAGAGGATTGATTTTCGAACTCTTTTCATTGAACCGCTCCATACGAAAGAACACAGTTTATTCGGGAAAATCTCATTTCAAAGTCACTACACGAACGTCTACTCTTTAATTAAATTCTCCAAGATAAGCCCATAATAATTTTTTCGTCTACTCAGGTAGCTCGCGTCTCGTTGGCAGATTTATTCTAAACATGCTGTAAAATCCTTACTTAGGCCAAGGCCAAGTTTTGTTTGGGGAATCATAGAATAATTTTCCTTATTAGAAAACAGAGGTGTTATAAATGGCTTCTTAAAAGCTGGAATAAAAAGGAGATAATAGGGAAAATTTTCGCAACTCAAACAAATGTTCAACTTGGCCTTTCTACGCGGAAGAAGGGCATGAAGAGAAAAAAAAGACTCAAAATATTTTGTGGACCTCTCTTCCAACCAACCAGGGATAATTCGTTACCAATGAATTCAATCATGAGGAGGGAGATGATTTCCCAAAAATATACAGCTTCACTTCTCCTTTAATTTCTCTTTGGCGTAGAGTTTCATTGATAAAAATGACAACCGGGTGAAACTTATTCATTCAGCTGATTTTTATTCCTTGAAGCGAAAGCCATTTGAATTCATTTTGCATTTGGGCTTAGCTGATAGTTGGATATGCCATAATATAACGTGATACTGTAAAATTACTGATTACCAAGAAAAAAATTTTAATCCAAAAGACTCTTATTTAAAGACTGAAGAAGGTATTCTAAGGAATAATATACAGAGCAAAAATCAAATCCGATGATCTAATAAACAAAACAATAATGATTAAAGAACATCTAAACTCAGAACGACAGAAGATTCAACGATGACCACCTCGGATACATCCAGCCAATTCCCTCACCATCATTATCATAAACAACATTACCATTATTATAAACAATTTCATGAATTTTGCGGATCAGCAAGCCGAAATCTAGTGCACGGGTTTCCATTGTAGCAATTAATCCATTGATATGAGGAACATAAATGAAGACTTTTAAAATAGTAATATTCTCACGTTGAAAATCAATACATAAAAGCCATAGAATCCTCTCCAAAACCTGTGGAGAGCAATAGAATTATACTGGGATCACATGTCTTCTGGTTCCTAAATGTACCCTTTCTTGAATTCCTCATCTTGATATCCGCAACATTCCAAGAAGTCTGCTTTATTACCCTTTGAAATATAATGCAGTACTCGGGTGACCGACGCGTAGAAGGTTGACGAATAGACTTTGACTACGCTTAAAAATTCGATGGATACAAATACTGCGCATTGAAACAGCGGGGAGGCGGAAAAGACGTTTGATGAATATAACCACAGCGCATTATTGATAATCCCATTTTTCTGAACCTGATGGCAATAGGTCATAAATACACGTCTTCCACTACAATACTACGATCGACAAAAACTGCGTGGGTCGCTGATTTTTAACGTAAAAACTTGGGAACAAAATAAGAGTATGAACTGGGGGAAAAAAGGAAAAAATAATAAAATGGTATAAAACCCGCGTGGTGGAGTGGAATTTTTCCATATTGAAATAAACACTTGCAGTTTTCCACGATTATAAAATTTACTCCGACCTAGATTACGAGTGTTAATGCAAGTAGTAACGTACATAATGTAGTAACATTCGAAACATAGGTCGGAGAAAATTATATAATCGTGGAAAATTGCAAGTTTTTATTTCAATATGTGTTAATAGGTCACTGAGAAAATATTTTACATATCGCAAGAACAAGTTCTCTGTCTATTTCCATACTTACGTTTTTCAACGCACACAATTTCCGCAACTCATCTCGATACGTTCAATTTTATGTTCTCCGCAATTTCCTACACCCCCTGATTTAGTAATTAAGATTTCCGTGAGTTTCATACGCAATAAATATGAAACCATACTGACGCGTGCGGATGAAGAAATCCATGAAACAAGCAATTTCTGGCTTCCAGGGTAAGAGAATCAAGTGGAGTCAAAGTTAAAAAGTGGTAGCGCCAGCTGATTAATACCTTATGCAAGTGACAAGCAATGAAAAATGAGTAGGGTGCCGAAAAGGAATTCTTAACTGACCGTTTCATGGGACACCCGTTTCAATGACTGGAAAGCTGATGCAATGAGTCAGTCCTAAAGAGATCTAGTGTCATGCCATCGATATCAATTCAGAGAGTTCGGTAAATACAACATAATTAGCATAATTCAATGCAATCGACTCAATACGTATGGCAGAAAGCGCAAAATTCTCTCAGTGCGGTAGTAATCTATCAAACCTTCGTAAATACTTTCTCCCACACACGAAAGGCATCGATGTATTCCATATAAAACAGTGATTATACAAATGCAATTTATTTGTTCACCCACCTTATAATTAACACGAAACTTCTATATTTCACAAAGTAACACCATCACAATACGAAAATTAATAGACAGGCCGAGAAACTGACATTAAATGCTTGAATGGCAATGATTATATTCGGACTTTGCGGATGATAATTCTAAAAAATACTTGAACCTTTGGTCTGCAAATGCTGGTGATTATTATACGTTAATTTAGTTAGATAATGCTATTCCTAATAATTGTTAGTTATTGTGTGCTAATTAAGCATTGAATACATCTCTTGCATCTTGAATATCTGATTGAAATATATGCGGGGAATCCAAAACATCTCGGCTTCACTCATCGGCAGAGTGGATGGCCATCCGGAAAGTCCATGCCAGCCAACTCCCCTACGATCCTCGATCGAGTAAAAAATATCCTTTGTCTGCAGAAAAGGTCGCGGTATTGTCGGTAAATGAGCAAAGAATCAAAGTAAGAGATTTCTCTGCCGGAAGGCTTCCCCTTGCATCGCTAATTTATTCTTCTTGCAAATTTATTTAAATCCCATGCCTAACAGATTCCTTGTTAAAGAAGCTGGGTCCCGGCGCGCTTGAGTTGCTAAGGCAGTGGATGTGGGTTTAAGTGCGGGCTCTACGCTAATTTTACGACCCAAGTCTGAACGTCAATTGAAGTTATGTGCTCTAGGTGACCTCAATCATTATGCATTTGGGAATGTAAAATCTTTGTGTTATTAGCATAGCAACGCAGAGCAGAGAAATATTTCTCCCGAAAAAGACACGGACTCCTCACCAAAATAATAAGCCTTGAATGGTTACATAGCAAGCATCTATTTGGCATGCATTTTAAATGTGCTATTTTTATATTAGGAATATAACCGGGAGAATGAATTGTTTTCCAGGTTAATGCGAAATTAGTTTTAGTCGATAATGATTTTTTATAGGTCTGACTTGGGAAATTATATCCATATTCACTTAAAAAATGTAATTGACTCCGTAAAACGGTCTCCGTCCTTCTTCTTAAAGAATCACCGCTTTCTTTTTCAAGAAATGAAGATCTCTTTTTGTTTTAGAAGTAGGCTTTAACTTACGACAGGAAACAGTACAAAGGGAAGCAGAAGTTCAAGATAGCCATTCCGTACAAAATAAGTTTGCTTTTGCTCCAGCATTCTTCTTCACTTTTCTGTTTGTATTCTTATAATAATGGACAATCAACTGGCGGAGAGCTGTTCTCTTGGTGCATCAATCAATTCCTCTCACACTTCTATTTAGATTCTTCTGTGCAAACCAACTCCTTTCTTTAATCCCTCGAAGGTATTCAAGTAGAAAATCAACCCCTTTGTGTTTTTTTAAACGGCTCCATTGGATATACCGCAGTGTTCCGCCTTCACTATCTTCCCCTACGCTACACTTCATCGCTACCCTCACCCATTTTAGATGTTAGGGTCTGACGGTGTACAAAAGTTTCGTCGGGGACGTTTCCTTCGTAAACGAATCTCTCGGCATATCCCTCCGGGCACAAGACAGAAATAGTGACTTTATACGCGCTTCCGAACGAGTGTGTTGAGCTTGTCTGTACGTGTGCGTGTATCTCCCATCTTTGTTTGTTTATTTGGAGTTCCTCGTTTGAACTGAATGTCCTCCCCGGGTTTTTCGACCAAAACATATTCGCTGGTAAAAAAAAATGAAAGGAGGCGGAAGAGGTAACTGAAGACTAGTTTTTTTGATTGCTGTTAGCCATGTTTTTGGCAAAGACGTCTAATGTTGGCTCTGGTATACCCCATATCCTGTGCGGTAAATATGACTTCTTGAAATATTTTCGTGTGAGCCTGTCTGACTGGACGTGAATCTATTTCCATGGCAATGCCTGGAGATGAGGGAATTGGGTGCATGTTCGTTAAAGGTCGTACTACTAAAACGTTGGGCGGGTTTTCCACCATAACACTTACTTTACACTTAACATCAATTAAAATATATTTTAGTATAGCATGCGCCCAAGTTTTCCGCTGTATTTGAAGCAATTTATTTAGACACTCTGTCAGACTCATATAAAATTGATTTTATTCTTTTTAGCTAGCATGACAAAACTTTTTTATAAAAAATTATTTTTACATTGCAATATTATTTCTTATCCTAAGATATACCAGCTTGAGGGGTAAATCTAGTATTTTTCGGTGTTGTTCATTGAATTAGTTACCGAAGATATTGTGAAGTTTGTATCTTGCTAATGAAGTGGTAAAAACTTAAATTACGTCAAAGAGTATTCATACCTTTAAATTCTTGTATATGCAGTAACTTACTTAAATACTAAAGTTTCGTTCCAATGGTATGAGTCTGCGTATCAGAGTAGCACATTTTTCTTGTTATTCAGTGTACGAGAATGTATAGTTTAAATTGTTGATCAGGTATATTTTTTGGACTATGAGGGATTGTTAAATATAAAAATAATGCAACTATCGCGTACTAGTTAAAGTAGCTATACTACGGAGCATAAATTTAGCTATGGATTATGCTTACATTTCAATGATAATTACATCACATATTTGTTAATTATTTGTTTTAAAAAAATTTGCTAGTAATGCTGGTTATCCCTTATCTTTATCGGCCTCTTAAATGCGACTATTTTAGTCTGAGCCCGAGGGAAATAGAAGGGTGTCGTGAAATTTGCTAAGTCAACTTTAACTGCCTCGTAAAATTTTTTGTGTTCCAGGATGATGATCCCCTTCGTATTTCACTTATTGCTGCGAACACTAAAATCTCTCGGAATAATAGATTCGTGACTAGTTTCAGACGTTATTTATTTATTTTCACATCTACACTAGCTGCATTAATGCAATTCAATGCATGCTATTCAGATTTCGAGAGCTGTTGCAAGCAAGCGCCGGACGATGGTGGACCACCAATGGAGTTGATCAGCTAATTGAAATTTAGTGTTAATTTTATTATGGAAGCTTATCAGTACAGCATTTTTCCTGTGTGCGTGGGATTTAATTGAGTTTTGCCTGTCTTAGTTTTTATGCTATCCTATTCTTGGATCACTCGTATATATTTTTAAAATAGAAAAAAATTACTTTAACAATTGTATACACTTTTGTTATTTCTGTCTCTACCATTTTACTCCTCCAGTGTTTCAAGCGAAAATTTTGTGGACTGCGTTAGTTAAGGTAAATTACATTTCCGTTTTCAGCGTTTTTCCATAAAGTGTTCAGTGCTATTCGTCCAATTACATACTACTCGGTGTTGAATTGTGAACTTCGAAAGAAGGCAATAATGGGTGGTGTAGCGTGGAAAAATTTTAAAAACGACTCGCTGCGGCGCGCTGTTTCCAGCATCAGGATAATTTTAATTTCCATGGCGTCACCGCTTACTTTCATTGGGTACTAATACTTTTTTCAGTTAATATCGGAAATTCATCTTTGCTCATTCCTGGGATGTAAATATAAATTGTAATGATAACCTGAATCCTGTGAATCATCAGTGAAGGCAATTAACAACTATTAAAAGATACTGAGTGAAAAGTAGGTAAACTAAATCCAATAATTAAACAAGAAGATATTCCTAATTGGTGAATTAATGTGTATGCAAGTCAAAGCATCCAGTACTGCAGCTTTCGAGTTGAATACTACTCACTGCCTTTCAATTAAAATCATTGGAAAAATACATCAACTAATATTTATGTGCACCTCTAACCACCTAAAACACGACTCAAAGTAAACGAAGGTTCACGGATGGTGAAAAAACTGACTGAGCGAGGATAAATACTAACGGTGAAATTTTTCTTATCGTTAGAGTTGCACAATTAGATGATACAATAAGTCGTGACGGCCATGACCAAACAAAATATGTGTAATTATTATACGTAAAGTATAAAATATGTATTGCAATCATACATTCTTAAATGGCACATAACTTACCTGATTAACTTTGCCACACTGCTCAAACAAGAAAGGAGTAAATCAATCCTATCGTTCATCATAGGATCATTTCTCCAAGCCGAAAGCATATGAATACGCTTCAACAATTGGTTATACCTACCGGTCATCAGACGGTAAACACGTTTGTTTGGTTAAACGAATGGTGAATATCTATTTTATCTGTAGATTCCGAGCATCTTGGTTCTCCTGAGCAAGCGATGTTCTCGACTTCCACCACCGGCAGGAAGTCACGCGAGGAGCGAGGAATAATGATTTATGGCAGAATTTTAATAGAGATTGAGATGAATGCGAGCGTAACCATCGCAGAATGCCGGTAAAAGGACTCGCCTCGACCGAGTGGGCTTAGGGACTCCTGCCCGCGACCATCCGTCACTCCATTCTTCCCACTTCAAAGCGACCTCGTGTCTCACCGCCCTCTACCTCAACCGTTGTTTATTTTGCGATATTATTTTTTATTTACACATTTTTTTACCGAGGAAGAATTGAGAGAATATGTGTTTGAGGAGGGTGAAAAATAGACGTGGGAGAAACGTGTATATTACTGAAGTGAAAATTTCTTTAGGTGTCCCGAACGCGTATTGGATGGGGCAAAAAGGCGCAATAGGTACGCAGAAAATCATAACGCTTCACCTATTTACAATTTTTTCAGTACTTTATTCATAAGGAGTCGGGAAAGATGAAAAAGAGACAAAGGAACAGCTTTATGTATTTTTGAAGAGAAAACTCTTTGCCTAACACCGATTTTTCTCACTTCTTTACACCGAGTACTTACTAGATGAGGCAAGAAAAGTAAAAAGTAAACCCGCAATGAAAAAAACTGAACGTAAGCATATATAAACTAACGACGGACGTTTTCCCATTATCTTAATTAATTTTGAACTAGTTTCGGCAAACAGAGAACACTTCGTCTACGCCAAATTGCGATATGAATTTACGCACAGATCTATTTGCTATTGATAGAAACGTGGATTTAGCGAATATGTCCGTACTATACACCTTTATTACGATCGCGAAGGATTTTTGTTATCAATAATTACTATGGTTATTTTAATCCATTCTTCGTAGCTTTAACGCCAACAGAAAAAGCAGTTAACTCCAGTAGAAATGAACTGAAATTCACTTAAACAAACCAACTATTTGATGGCAGAGAAAATAAACGTAGCCAAACAAACAGCCTTGACTTCATAATGACCACTGGAGTAAGGAGCATCACTGGAGTTAGGAGCAATTTAAGCTTTTTTTTTATTTGATCTTCCTAGAAATACCAATATTATCAATAGAATTTTCCTTGAGGTTAAACTTATCATCCAACCTACTCAAATAACATGTCTCATTTCGTGTAACTTACTCTCGAAATTCAAGAAAAGCCTCCGTGGTAATGCAACTCAAAGGTATCTACAAATTATCTCCTGATCCTTAAAAAATCCAAAATACCATCTGACTATGCCCAGTGTTTTGACAGTGGGAAGCTAAAACTTTTTACGGACTGTCAATAGGGCTCGACTCTCCATCCAAGCCCTCTGTTGCCCAAATTGGAGAACCCGTTAGCGACAAGAAAAACGCCCGGGGATTACCTGTAGTCATAATCAATTCTTCGCGGCACACACCATGTCATGTGTCTTACTCGACGCCGTAATCTCATCACCTCGGGAGGCGAGACTAATTGTAATGGGAGCGATAATCTGAGTGGTCAGGGTACCCGCAGTCAACTTTTCTTCATGCCCTAATGCATATTAATGCTCACAGATTCGTTCAAGTCCAGCATTAAAAATCCCTCCCTTGAAGCCCCTCCTGTCACTTACAACTCGTCAGAGGCCGTGACGAATCCATGTCTTCGCACTCCTCCCTTCGATCAACATCACAATATGCGTCTTCAGCACGAGCATATAGAATGCGGTCGACCACTGTCGGTAGAGTACCTCAGACGTGAGCCAAAAAAAGTCAGCCATTAACATAATTGTCAGGGGTACTTCTGTCTCTTTGCCGCTATGCGATGGAAGACGTAACCATTATCGAAAAGTCCTCATTTATAATGACAACCCAGCCAGGTTGTTAGATGTGTAATACAGATTCGGACATATAAATACTCGAATTACTTTTGAATATTTCTTAAAGGACGAGGAAAGGAAGAAAAAATTGAAAGAATAGCAAAGAGTGCTCTGTATATCTTAAAACGGTATTCCTAGAGTTCTTCCCTCGTTAATAAACATATTGCGTGCAATGGGCGTAATATTACGCCACGTGATATCCTTCGATTTTTGCTACGAGACTAATGTAACGCCATCCGTCTTTTGAAAGTTTGCCCTATTTTTACAAAGTGGTACTGACTTCTAAATAAACAAACAAAAAACAAAACAGGCAAAACCGTCCTTCTATTTAAAAACTTCTATTCCTCGCATAAACCTTTTATGCGAACGAAAAAAGCGAGAAAAAAACACAAAATGATTGAAAATGGCCAGCACTGAGTTAGAGATCTATGGTACTAAGGTCAGAGCGGTAATCCATAAATTGCCACTTTACATATTGGAAAACTCGTTCTATTTTTTTTTATTTGCCCTAGAACCTTAAATTATCCTACTTCCTTCTCATGGTCCTACCGCATAATTTCAAGCAATACGTACAGTGGTTTTGCTACATTCCCCGGACCGGTAGATCGATCGAAAGCTGTTGCTGTCTCTCTTGAAAGGTTGACTAGGTGAAAACATTGGCTTGATGATTATCCAGTCTCTAAGTTGATGACCCCAAGCAACGGGAAAATGCACCGCCTAGTGAGCAAAATATGAAGATCCCTTCACTCGAGTCGAGAAAATAAAATTACGTCGATTGGCTCGTGACATCTGCCACGGAGGAGATATACCAATGTGTGGATACGGAAAAGGGAGCGGATATTCCCTCTCACTCATCACTTCGGAGGACTTCCTCCATAACATTTGGATTTCTCGTCAAAGAAAAACGTTTCTATTGCAAAAGTCAAAACGTATTTACATAGAAACCGGAAATGATTTTTCTGGAGCTAGAAACGCGTGGTTAAATTGACCATATACCGATATTAGAGTGAGAGAAACATTTTGATTTTCTCCCTTGCTTCTAAGCAAAGGGCGTAACCATTGACGTTGAAGTTCTTTTCCGTGTCTGATTTCGTACGAAAGCCATTAATAAAAAGAATTAATTACAGAATAATAAACAGAACTAATTAACATTAGGAATTCGGAGAAATAACTTAACTAGTTGGTACTGAGAAGGAAAAATGTCGGTCAGTTCTTCGATCAATCGATTTTTAACCGAAATGGAAAGCTCGACTTTTGAAACAAAATCAGAAATTTGAACCAAAACATCGATTAATCGAAAAAATCGATGGTTCTTGAATAAAAGTTTATAAACACATATCTATTTTTCATTCGAAAAAAACTCATTTTAGCAGCAGAAAAAATCCACTTAGAATGCATGCCTGTATTATTCGTAGTGAAAATTAAAAAATGCGCGCTCATCAAAGTTTTTGGATCACTGCTTGGAATCATTCTGCTTCACTAAATTTTTTTAAAAAGATCAACTGATTGAGGTGTTCTCTCGACAATCGAGGTCGTGTCTTTCCAAATTGACCGGCCTTAGGCAGAAGTCTTTCACATGGGATGGATGACGTTATCATAGGCTGGTAGTGACGCTGCTTAGATCAAACGAAATGGTCAAGATCGAAGTTGAAAAATCGAGTTTGGATTGAAACTCGAAGATCATGGCTCGTTTTCGATTTCCTTGATCTCGATTTTAATCGAAATCGATTTTTCCATTACTACGTTGATAGCTCAGTCTGTAAACGCAAGGCAGTTGGATTTGAAATTTCCCTTCCTAACGGAAAAATTATTGATTGCTAACTACACTCCAACCAGACACCTTAGAGGAGGTGGACTTAAAACTGGAGTTAGTTTTGAGTGGCTGCGGGACGTTAGTAAAGAAAATGGCACCGCTGGTAACTTCATATGCAGCGCAATTCATCCCACAAGGTTAGTAGTGATAAAAAAATGTATACTGCGTACTCCAAGACTCTGCGGTAGCCCATGATGTTCGGTACTACGTTTAATCTGAAGACGCGAGTTTCGAATCGGGATAACGTCTCGGGACAGTCCGACGTCTAAAAAATCCTGCGATTACTCGATATTCAATACCTAGAAGAAAATATCAGGCGACCTAGGGAAAGGAATAGAGCAGACCTGAAATACCTATCAAGACAACCAACTGCGTAAAACACTAAGTGATTGCAAACTTACACGTAGCCCTTCGCAAAGATTAAGGCAAACCCCTTGTGTACTTATCTTAGCGATATTGAAGCTGAACAACCATATACTTGATTAAAAGGGAGAGAGACATACGGGTGTATGCCGCGTCACGTAGTGGAGATTGTCCCGACGTTTCGTGACCGACTGCTGGTCACTTCTTCAAGGGAATGATTCATTCTTCATCGTAACGCGGCATACACCCGTATGTCTCTCCCTCTTTTAATCACCATAAGCCGCGAAAGCTTCAATCAGGAAACCATATACTCGAAAAAGGCTATTCGGGCTTCCAGCCGGGTGGTCTCCCTCCATTCTGCCGACGTTTCGGAACACGAGTCGGGTTCCATCCCGAGGGCTAATGGTGAGTGGATGAAGTTTGCCAGCTTATATAGTCTTCAATTGGTTGTAAGGACTAACGTGATTGGCCGGGAGGCAGCCAATCTTATTTTCCTAAGTGCCGGTTTCCATACATTACTTACAATTAGTGAATACCCGGCGTCACGGTTGAGGGTGTTACTTGACATCCGGATCTCGATGAATTCCTTTACTTGTCTTTCCCAGAATTTAGTCTCATGGCATAGAATTTTCACGTGGTCCCACTTCACCCTATGGTCTGAATTAATGAAGTTTTCTACAACCGCGGATTTTTCCGGTTGGCAGAGCCTAAGTTGTCTCTTATGTTCTTTGACCCTGGTATAAATGGTTCTCCCCGTTTCCCCAACGTACGCCTGCCCACACTCGTAAGGAATTTGGTAGACCCCTGGAGTTTCAAAACCACAAATAAACCTAAATATAATATAGTATATTAGTATTAATATAATATAATATATTTCAATAGCCTTTTTCGAATATATTCGCCTGGAAAGCATCAGATTTTACTTCAAGAAACGATATACTAGCTAGAATCCTAGATCTTTGATTTCTGCCGTCGTTATGTTAAATAGCTTAAGCAGATAATTATTTTAAGTTACCATAATGACTTACACAACTGTGTATGATAATACTATCATGAATTGATTGCCTGAGAGCAATGATTAATTTTTCGCAGCCACACGGCGCCGCATGCTCAAAAGGACGGTGGATCATGAATTGAAACCACGACGAGCACAGAGGTAATTACTTCCCTCGCGCACTCCGTAGCCAGCTCAATATGAGTTTGAACGGAAAAATACGTATGAGTCATGAAGTGCCAGCTTGTTTCTAATTGCCATTTCGTTCTGGCTTCATTTAAATCACACTTGAACGCTGAGAATTTACGGCACGTAATTACCGGTTGGGAATCGGCAGTGTGAGTCCAATATTCACCCAAGATTATTTTCAATCGTAGATAGATAATGAGGACAAAGAGTCTCTAAAAACCCCATCTACATCCAATCATACGGAAAAATATGAATTTAATGACTGAGAAGCTTAATACTTGGGAATTACATCACCTTTCAGGCGAGATGAGGGTCAATTCAATCGTTCAACTCCTGGCTATAATGTCTCCTACATCACTATGAGCATGAACGAGAGATTCCGAGAGCTCATCTAACAATCCAACCAAGATTTGCTAGGAAACGCTTTCGTGGGACTAATAAGGAGATGTTTATTTCTTGATAGTGAGTTCAGTCCATTCACTGGTGGACGAATTGTCTAGAATATTGCTTGAGAGTGGCTGAAAATTAAGTGGTTATCCCTATACCGATGATAATATCGGTGATATGTCTCACAAGCCAATCGCCAGCCATTTATAAGCGTAGAAACGAGTTCTGTAATAATGAATGTGCTACAAATAACAACGGCGTGAATTATTACTTACTCTATGCAAGATAAGGATACAAGAGAGGCAATTTCTTCCTTCGTGTTAATCCTTATTCTATCTGAGTCCGCCAGTGACCGGTATAAAGATGGGTTTCTGATGCAAAATCATCCTATCATATTTATTAGAAACGAACTCCAAAAATAATATGAAAATATAGAATGTAAGCGGACTTAAATCCGATAAGAAGTTAGTAACTATTATTCTAGTTCAAATACTAATTGTAAGTAGGCAAATAACGCGTTAATAAAAGCCTGAACGTTGGTCATTGAGATAATACTAGTGATGGGTCGGTTCGATTCCTCGATTCTCGGCCAAGAATCGGAATCGAAAATGAGTACTTGCCAATGTGAAAAATCGATTCCGATTCCCGTAGTACTTCGAACCACAAATTTAAATACAGGGCTTTCGAGGCTAGTAGGTCCAGCAATCTGCCGACAGGAAGTGCTATCATGAAACTCATGTAGTAATACAGTTTTTAAAGCCGATAAGTAATTCCAATGTCTTGGCTTGGTAGTTTTAGCTTGCTGTACACTCTATAGTTGTCGACGTAGGCGCCGAATACCTTTACGCCGGCCGCGGCGGCCGATTGTCTTCCGACCCGGCGCACACCGCGGTGCACCTGTCCGAAGTCGGAAAAAGCTGGAATCAAGTCCAAAATCACCTTTTTGGGGATAGAGGCTTGCAACTTAGCGTAAATACTCATAAATCATTACCAGATATATACTTATATGCCATTTTACCTAAATACGGCGCTTTAGTGATGATACAGTGGCCCAAACATGACCAACTTTTCAAAACCACGCGCGATCTCGTTAATCCTCGAAAAGTTTTAAATTTATCCAGGTGGTGTTGCGTTGGTATGATTTTTATGGAATAAAAAACACAATATCCTTTCACTTGGTGCTTTTTCTATACTTCCAATGACTTTTGAAGATTATGGCTTTCATCTCTCTGGTTTTACAACGCGAAATGGTCGATCCGTTTTTCATTTGAAATTTGACATAAAGTAGAAACTATCTTTCGTTTGCGAAAAATATAACTCGGAAAATTTGAACCACAATATAAAGTAGAGATTTCTAAAAATTACTAAGCAGAAATCTTGGAAAAACACTTTTGCGAAGAAGGAAATAAGAGCGATTTTTTAATCGCGCGTCAAGGCTGAGCTACACGCCGCGGAACTCGGTAACTGAGGCCGATTTTTCAAGTTTTTTAAAACTTTAGTCTTGAAAATCGTCATTTAAAGCACGGACAATCGTCTTCATTGACTTAAAAAACTAAAATGAGGGTGTTAAAAAGGGTTATATATAGATCGACTTGACCATTTAACACATTACTCGAGTGAAAATACTAAGGATTGGATATTTTTCGGGAACCATCCCACGCATAAGAAATATGGCTCGGGTATTGAAGTAAAGTGAAGAGATTAAGTCGGCATGCTTAAGAGAGAGGAAAATGAACTGTTTCCTCGAAAGGCAACAGCCGATACCCTTTTCCCTTGCCACCTTCGCAGAGGTGAGTCGCGCGGAAAGCAGAGTTTTCACATCACAAGGCATCTTTTAGCCTTTTTTAATTCTGCGTCCGTCCGATGTGATATTCATTTGTAGCGTTTAGTTTCTTTCTTGAACTTAAAAAAGCAAGAGTTTTAAGGTTGATTAAACGACGTGAGAAGTATAGGTATTTTTGGTAAACTAAAGCTAAGTTCTTTAGTTCATTTGCTTAGGCAACTTGAGTTCCATGAGGTTTCAAGATCCACAAAGATCGATGATATACTTCAAGTTTCCGAAATCTTGCAATTTTGGGAGGAAAGTACTTTCCCAGTCACACAATTATGTAGCAAAAGGCAATTTTCTGCAGGCAGTAATACTGTAACATGGAGACATCACAACCTGCTGGCTGAGCATGAGCATGTTGGTTTTTCTGCTTGAGAATTTGAAAGGGCCAAATATTACACGATTAATATAAGCAGTATTTAATCTTAATCATAACTGTGAATATGACTTTACTCAGGGCTCTCCCTTGTATTTATAAGTGGTCTTTTTCTTGGAGCCTATGTCGTCAGAATCGATGGAATC
This sequence comes from Ischnura elegans, assembly GCF_921293095.1. Lineage (NCBI taxonomy): Eukaryota > Metazoa > Arthropoda > Insecta > Odonata > Coenagrionidae > Ischnura > Ischnura elegans. Next base: position 84,576,525 of record NC_060255.1, on the reverse strand, counting down.
GGTATCGGTAGAATCGGAATCGAAATGTCAGAATCGGAATCGGGATCGGAATCGAAAAAATTTTGGAATCGACCCATCACTAGATAATACCATTTAAAAGTTTGCTTCCTCATCATCAATGTAAGTCCCCAGAGTTTTTTACTTAAAAGCGACTTTATTTATAACTGATAACTTCAGGCTTGACCCTCTGAAACCTCTCCATATTGGAACTAAATTAATAAAACTTTGTAGGGTCACTTGTATATTTAAATGAGCTCGACCCGGGTTTCGTAACGTAGTTACATCTTTGTAAAAGAATAAAACTTCGTAATATTGTAAAGATCTTTACAAACATGTGACTGCGTTACGAAACCCGGGTAGTGTCCATTTAAATATACAAGTGAACCTTATAAAGTTTTATTCATTTATTTCCAACGAATTTATTTATTAAACTTAGTGAATTTCGTAGTCTTATATTTTCAAAGCCGTTTTGTAAACGCTAGGTCAACCAATGACTCATCAATTTTCTCTTAAAAATTAATTAAAGGACTCGTTTAAACGTGAAATAGAGGAATCATGGGTGAATATATATGCGAGAACAGTTGCCTCAAATAGGTCGCAAGAGCAGACAATATGGGAGGCGGTCTCAATAAAACATATCAAACTGTAGTAGGTACTGCTGCTCATGAACTGAAGTCGACTCCCGATTACGCAAGAATAGGCTGGTTTCCTATTATCTTTTTATTGCCTAAATCGAAAGTTTATTACTCCTGGAGTACGTATTTCACGCTTTCAAATTTTTAAATGACGATGTCTATTTTTCGCAATTAAATGAAAAGTGAAAAATTTCAAGCGCGCGAAAACGCGACAGCTAAGTATGAATGCTGGGAAAAGCCCGTGTGACGTCATTCTGGTTCCCGCTGCCACCGTGTGAGGCCACCTTGGTGCGAGGCTATGAGCGCCGCTACCATAGAGTTTACGCCGCTACGATGCAGGCTGCTAGCAGGTAGCAGAGTACCCTTCTAGCAGGTAGCGCTTGGCTTAAATAAGGATTATTAATACCCTATCAAACGAAGGACACTTTCCGACCTTAGGCTATTTTAATAGGTGATTATTAAGACATGTTTCCCTGAGCTCTATGCTTCATGCATGCATTGGTAATCTCAGACGATGTAAAACTCCTATCTACTCGTGTAAAATCTAGGTCCATGTGACGCCACGTGGAGTGGCATCGCATGGGCGCCAATCTGGCCTTTTTCGAATGAGGTTAAAATTGACCGTTGCCATTCGTCTAAACTGGGATTTATAAGACCAAATAATTTGTATATTATGAATACACTAATGGTGGGTAAGGAATCGCAACCAATGCCTTTCGTTTTATTTGATGAAGGAAACTACCCTATTTACGTAAAAATATTGAATTATGTTTGCTTCAGCATACTACAAAGCGCAACAAAACTTTACGGAATAACCCAAAAAATATAAGCCATACAAAGACGAGGATGCAATAAAACAATAGTTTAGGCTTAAACTTTTTATGATATATTAATAAAATATATTATAATTACTTATGTATTAAATAGTTTCACATGGTGGAGATAGAATACATCCATGATAAAATGTAAATAACAAATGGTAATTCCACACTTTCATATATAACTCCACTACCGACCATGACTTCGACACTCCATGTCATTTTAAAGTCTTTCATTGTAGAATATATATAATAAAATAACTTATCAACAACGCAAGTCATCTACCATGATAAACGAAATTTCATGTTCCATACACTTGTCAAGCTGCATTTTGTTGCCCCTAACAAGAAGTAACGCTAAGGAATTTTTATAAGCTTTCCGCTCATGCGTCCAGTTGCTCGATGGCTTTGAAACGAAGTCAAGAATCTATGCGTGATCATTGCCGTTAAGGAGATATTTATGGCTCTATTTCCTTTTTACTTCTCCTCCGGTTGAAGCATATTGGCGGTAGGAAAAAACGCCTGGAGTGAACTTTCAAAAGATTAAGAGAAACTACCGGAGAGCAAAAATAAATCCCCGACATGATTTTAAATATATTCATCGCTATGCGCTCGTCCGTAAGCAAACGCGACAGCAGGATAATTAAAAGCCAATGCTGGGTGTGATTCCTCCATCTCCATTGCTCTACCGCACTATGCACCATTCAGGAGGTAAAGCCAAGCTCTCATTCATGCAAAGGCAATTGATAAGGCCAATAGATTGCGTTATGAGAATAATGGAAGGAATTTTCGCCCGTAAAAGTACAGAATGGCTATAAGACGGCAATGGACGCCGTATTGAGGAGATATTCCCAAGATGCATATTTGGTCAAAAAGAAAGCAGGAGGAAAGAAATAGAGGTTAGTTTTTTTTAGAACTAGGATTTCGGAGCATTAATGCGTGCCGCGAACAAGTGATAAATTCAACTGCCGTCGTTTGAGAGGGATGTAGTAAAGCTTGAAACGAATAAGCCAGGAAATTCCTTTTCCGAAAGCGCTATGATCACGTATACCTATCGCTTCCATCCTCGGGTTTATGAGCCTCTTCCGGGTGATAGGAGCACGCTATACAGCCTAAGTATTGGCAGGTTAGTCGTTCAAGTCGTACTAAAGGTGTATAGGCACCCACATTTCTTATGACGGAGTTGAAATGGCAGAACGAGTATTCCAGATCCGAATGCACTTAATCATAAATATTCCTGCAGAACATGACGCTGGAAGTATCGATGCAGTTACATTATATCGAGAGCAAAAGTTATCAACTCGAATTGACTCGAATTGAACGAATGAATTGCTAACCCTTTTTCAATCAGTTATGAGATCGAACCTGGCTACCTCGTCCGATAAAAATCATTTCATTGCAATCGGAGTCTGGAGACATCGATAAGCAATAACCATTCCTGACCCTAAAGACGGCAAATCGAATAGCTTTATTCGGAATGTTGTGCGTTTAAGTTATTTTACGCAAGATGCCATTGCCGATGGTTTTCCAAATAATTTTGAACGTGCAGGCTGAAGAGCGACCGTGCACCAAGTGCCGGCAAACAGTTCATCATATTTACGGATTGCACTTGATATTCCAGAGATGTTCGCCCAGCAGGAGTCCATCAGTGAAGACGACCGGGGTAAAATATTTCCGTTAAAGCTGAGAGCGCCTTTATTTCAAAATACGTGTCCCTAAAAACTAAGAAACTCAGGTAGTGTCACATTTAAAATGATTTACCACCTATGAAGCGCAGCAGAAATTTTTGTAACAACTAGGAGCATTAGTAGTAGAGTAAGGGTAGTTGGAGATGTTCTCGTGAAATGCTTCGGGAGAACATTCATGGCTTCTCAATGAACGAGCATTCGTTAAAGCTACTTCATAGTTAACAATCAACACTGCAATAAATGTTTCCACTAATACATCCGCATTTGAGCTGAATGAAATAACTCATTACTAAATTTTTTATTATTATTTTTCATACCACTTGCTTTACTTCTAAACACTGCGATCAAATTTTAATCTATATTTGATATAGAGCAGTTTGCCTTAATGTATGACTTACTTTACCAGTCCAAGAAAAATTTATCGTATACAGTTATCAAATATCATATCCCCCATATACCTACGAAGTGCTCGTAAGTACAATGTATCCAATTGAAGGCATGTTTTTGAAACTTGTTCTTAAATGAAAACGAAGAAAAAAAACTTGATCCCTACGCAAATACCGAGAGGTTCTCCGAGCAAGAACTGATCATCCTCTTTCGATGCAACCAAGGGTTTCTGGTTCAAGATTCATTTGAAAAGGTAATGCTAGAGCTCAACCCAGACTAAGCCACAGGTGTGTGAATAACACACACCGAGTGAGCCTATTCCGTTCACTGAGCCACCGGCTCGTGTTTAGAGGATTTATGTTTGCAAAGGCTCCAACCGGGATTTGAACGCGGAACCCTCCCATAGAAGCCATCATGTGGCATCAAAAAAAGCGTAGGTAAGGTATTTGGAGAGGGCGACCGACAGCTTAGGTCATTTGCGCCATGCGGGACGGGTAAAGAGGCAAGGGTGGAGAGGAACCCTGGGTCGGGATTAGTGTGCTCTTAACGAAAGGCGCCATGGGTACCACGGCTTAACGTCCCACCCGACGGACGAAGTATTGCGCTTGAAATATCCTCCACACAACATTCAAGCAGGGTTCGGGGAGTCTGAAAATTCTCTGCTACCGCCGGTATTGAACCCGAGCTCACGGGGTGGGAAGTCAACACTCTAGCCGCCACACCAACCCGTTCCCCTCAAAAGGAGCGTTTAAAGTAAATTATTACCCTTCTTCCGACCGAGATATATAGCGGGGCTCTTTGTATATAGATGTGCTAAAATTTAAATGAATCACCCATATCATTTATCCTGTCCCATTAAAGTATAGGGATCAGTTAAAGAAATAAATCCTAGAATAGATTTCAGATTATGGAAGGAAAGCAAATAACTTAGGAAAAGCCAGTGGGAAAGGAGTTCAGGAGAACTATTTAAACACGTGAAATATTGATTGATAATGAAGTTGAACCTCCAGTGGTTTTCGTTTGCTAACATTCGATAGCACATTTCACTCACAGCAAGCGGCTAAAGAAAGGACGAGGATGACTATCCATCAAATCAAGCGCAAAATTCGAAACCCAAGAACCTAATGCGAAAAACCGATCGGTCTTCGTCTCGTCAAATTTGGGGAACACTAGGAAGTGGTAACTGCGCCGTGTTTGAGCAGTTAGGTATGCGAGAGTAGTGATGGAACAATTTATTACGATTAAAATCGAAAATCGAGAAGTAGATCAATATCGAGAAAATCGATTGGAGCCATGATCTTTTAGTTTCGATCAAAACTATATTTTACATCTTCTACCATGACAATTTTTTTTATATCAGCAACTTCACCACCGGCCTGCAATAGCGTCATTGGTCCCATGTGAGACATTTTTCTCTAATAGGGTGGTTTCCTATCATTTTTTTATTTGCCTAAATCGAAATATTATTACTCCTGAAGTATGTATTTCACGCTTCTGATTTTTAATGACAACATCTATTTTTCACGATTACATGAAAAGTGAGCACTTTCAAACGCGCGAAAACGCGGCAGCTAAGTATAAATGCTGGGAAAACGCCGTGTGACGTCATTCTGGTTCCCGCTGTTGCCGTGTGAGGTGACCTTGGGGCGAGACTTTGAGCGCCGCTACGATGCAGGCTGCTAGCATGTAACAGAGTACCCTGCTAGCAGGTAGCGCTTGGCTTAAATAAGGATTATTAATACCCTATCAAACGAAGCACACTTATCCGACCTTAGGCTATTTTAATAGGTGATTATTAAGACATGTTTCCCTGAGCTCTGTGCCTCATGCATGTATTGGTAGTCTCAGACGATGTAAAGCTCCTACCTACTCGTATAGAAACTAGGTCCCTGTGACGTCACGTGTAGTGGCATCGCATGGGCGCCAATCTGGCCTTTTCCAAATGAGGTTAAAATTCACCATTACATTCGTCTAAACTGGGATTTCTAAAAACAAATAATTTGTATATTATGAATACCCTAATGGTGGGTAATGAATCGCAATCAATGCCTTTCGTTTTCTTTGATGAAGTAAACTACCCTATCGTAAGGTAAAAATGAATAAGCACGCCCTCGACCATTGAGAAAGCATCTTAATTAATTTAATTAACCTTTCTTTAAACTTTTGGTGTATCCCAAAGGTTCCAAACGGTGACTCCAAAAATTTAATATGCGCGTATAAATTGTTAATGCTGATAATTAAAGCATGTATTTTAAGTAGATTTTTTAGTAATTGTCTACACCTAAATATGAGTGTTTTTCGAATGCATAATAAAATTTTGTTTTTCAAACTCCGTATTTTTAAAGAACCGACGGTTTTTCGATTAATCGATATTTCGGTCCAAATTTCGATTTCTGCATAAAATTCGAGGTTTTCATTTCGATTAAAAATCGATTTAGATCGTAATTTTCCCATCACTATATGCGAGAGGCTGGATGGTAAGAGTGAATCGCCCTCTTCTTCACAAAACTCATGCTTCGAAGAATGAAGGCTTTCGACCCTTGGGATACCGAAGGACAAGTAGCTCTTGTCAGGCTGGCATTCCTAGAATATCTAACACCTTCCACTACTTCACTTGTTTCCATGAGGTGGGCTAACGCTTTGGGAAAGCAAACGCTTCTGCCTACCTTTGTTTATTCTTTTGTAGCGAGCTGAATGATAAGATGGAATGGGGTCGAGGACGATACCTTAAGAATGCATACTAACATTCACACACACATATATATACGTATGTAAGGGCACAAGGTAAAAAGTAGATTTCCCCACCCCTCAAAGCCTAATCATTATTTATACATAACCCCTGCAGGTACTTCCGCGCCGGGGTATGTTTCTATGTTTTACCAAATGGGCATTAACGGTAATAATTCAGGAGAGATATATATCACACTGGCGAGAAAGCGTTATGGGTATTCAAATGGGATAGAATTTATTACACGATGTCAGCTCTTATTCAAAACAATTTTTTCAACACGGATATAACTCACCAAGCATGGATAATGATATGTGGACCGACTATGAAGCATTGGAAAAAAACATACATTAGCGACATTCATTTTTTTTAATAAGGGTGTTTCCAAGGTCGTGCAGTTCCGAGAAGCCAATTCATGAAGATTTTAATGAGTTATAGTCTGTTAATCTCAAAGGTAATGCACGACAATATCTAGGGAGGCTGCAGAAGAGTCAAGTACCAGCATTTGACCGTACACGCAAATTCCAGAGAATAATATCTCAACGACACATTTGAGTGAAAATTAAATACACCGATAGAAAATATATAAGAAGCACCTGACTCAGGGTACTTTGGAGCAATCGGAATTCCTTTTCAATGCGAATGAAACGCTGAACATTTTACTTGGCACATAAAAATAGCATGCTATAAATTTAAAAGCGCGAAGAGGAATTGAAATCTCTACGATAGATTAGTGCAAATCAACTACATCGGCGGAAAATATACAGGTTACAGGTGATGCCTGATTCAGCGTCTTTTCGAGCAATGCCAACTACTTTTCGAATCGAACGATACGCTGAAAATGTTATTTGCCGCATGAAAATAGCATACCAAAAATTTAAAAATACGAAGAGAAATTGAAGTTTTCCTAAAGCTTTCCCAGACCAAGGTAAAACGACATACCTATTTGTGTAATTTAACTGATAAGTAGTACACGCAAAAATCAATTACTCCCATTGAATTCATAAGTTTCACACTTCACCAAAATGAGTCCATAAAGTTCCCAAGAGAAATGTTAAGGTTTCATCGGCTCAAGGCCATATCTGAGGGGGTGCAAGCGATTACACCCTGAGGAATATTTTTTCCTGCTGCAAACGCGGGAATCATCTTCTCCATTCTTCGGACGGAGAGGAGGAGGAACGACGAAGTACTGGACTTGGTGGGTGAGTAGGGGCAGCTTTTAGTTTATATACGGAGGAGACAGAAGATATGGATGGAGCGAGTACTCAGCGGAGAGGGATGCTTAAAACAATGTAAGAGGGTAGAATTTGGGTAAACGAGGGAGAAGAAGGAAGAGGATAGAATTGTTATATAGAATGAAAGGAAGTAGGTCTTACTTAGTGAATTGAAGAGGGAAGTGCATGAAGCATGCGGAGGCTGCCATAATGTTTCTCTAAGTACTCCAAGGAAACCTACCTTAATCGGTATAATACTTTAATAATGATAATATTATACAAATAAATTCATAGGGTAGGAAAGAAAGGGATAGGAAAACATAATAGAAAAAGGACGAGGACAACAGTGCTGAGTTAGATTGAAAAAAAAACAGAAATTGGAGGGTAAAAATGCGACCTGATTGGGACTCGAAACCAGAACCTCCCGGTATAATAATAATATACACGGGGATGGCTTATACTCCTCACTCTGCCATATTGTAGACGGCACATAGCCTTAGCTGAGGGTTTAAAAACCCAATAGAGAGGGGGAAGCAACCGCAGGGGGAGGTAACACGCATAGTAGAGTGCATCTTTAAAAATACCGGCTCAGCGGTTTCCATCTTTATTCAGGTTTGTCGACCTCAACTCCCGCCGGGGATCAAGAATAGATTGCGCTGGATTGTTTGGGCACAGGCACCTCGAGGAACAGAGGAAGGACGAGGGGGGGGGGGGGGGGGGAGAGGACTGTCAAAGCGAGGTGAGCTGGTCCCTCGGAAGTCAAACACTTTAATAGGTGTGCATGTAAACATTATGGGTGAAGAGGGTTCGGGAAGTAGTGAAAGCGCGCGGTGACTAGCCAGGCTGCCTGAGGGGGAAGGGGGCGCGGGGGTTCCGCCAGAGCTAGCGTCGATTGAGCGAGGCGTGAAAAGAAATCTTAAACAATCTCCAGGTGACAAAGCTCAGACAGGTTACCCAACAAAGCGAGGCGATTGGGAGAGAGGAAGTTGTCTTTTCTTTGTATATTTATATATTGAACACTTTCTCGACACTCAATACGTATCAGGCTCCAAAAACACTGATTCCGTTGACAACTCTTTTCGTTCACGTACAAATTGCTAGTATTCTCCGCAAGGTTATTCGAGAATCCAGTAAACTGGGACGCTAACTATATGCCGAATTCGAAATTATAACCCCGATTACCTTAGGAAACCACGTTGACAAATCATTGGCATTTTTGGGTATTTTCTGATTTCTCTAGTTATTTTGATGATTTTAAGCAAACATAACGCCGTGCGTAATGTATTTTATGCATTCACATTCATGTATTACGCCTTTTAGCTGCCATTCATTGCTACAATTCATCATTTAGTATGACAGTGGTTTGAAGATTAATGGCGTTCAAGGTAACCATCGTATTACACCTTTTTCTTTTCCACTCTGCTAAGAAAAGTATTTTTTATCGGAATCACGCATTTTTGGTCACAAGGAATCCGTTGAGTAAACGCCGTGAGTAATTAGCGCATATTTCAGCTATCATATATTATTTTCTGAATGTTTGTTGCTATTTTCCCTTGCTCTTAGGTATCGTAACTCCTAAAAAAAATTCACTAACTCTTGGTTAACCTTGTGGTATTCCATTATAAGTTTTTCCTGAATATACACAAATACTTATACCACTTATTTTTTTAGCGCTCTTATATAAAAAATAAGTGGTATAATTATTTGTGTATATCCAGAAAAAACTTATCGTAACTCCTCACAAACCAAGAAAAATCTTTCTTGATATTTTCTTCTTTATTTTTCGCAGTGGCTCGACGACTATTTCATCAAAGCTATAATCATAACACTATCATTGATGCGTCGGCCATGCGTCGATTGGCAAATTACTTCTGCACCAAGGGGACTGCATAGAGCAGGCCCAATGCCATCCAATAGAGGGTTGATTTCTGTTGCCCTTGCGGTCGCATTTAATCAGTTTTAAAAAATTCCTCAGCTCGGTGATGCGATCCAATTTTTCCAATATTTTGCAATATAATGTTAGTATTTGCGAGGAATAACATTGTTAAGTTATGAATTTGATATTTCACATCATCATGTGCATAAATTTCGATTAAGACAACTAATTTTATCTTATTTCCCCATGAAACTCGGATCACTTTGTCCGTCAGCGACGCGAGTGGCGGCCTTTGTAAACCAATTTGAATGCGCGGTGAGTGAAAACCCATTTAGAGGCTTGAGGATCCTATTTTGTAATATTCGTGGTCACAAAAATATCCTCCATGCGTTGGCCATGTATGTAAATTACGTCAGCGCCTTCAGTGCCGCCATGGGTGATTTTAGTCGCGCACACAGCTACTTCAGAAGCTTGATGATACGATTCTTTGATATCTCCGAGCTATGTTTGCCGGAAAAAACATCCATGGTTTCCCGAAGCTACGATTACCTTATGGTAATAATGTATTATTCTCAATTCTAAAGTTTTATTCCGCTCGTAGATTTAGCCGTAAATAATAATTTGTATCGTGTGAGGTGAAATCTGAAAGAAAAATCCGTTCCCATTAGTATACAATAATTACTAAGTACTTCCATCACCCCATTCATTACCATGTATGTCACTTACATGTAACCTAACTTTTTGATATACCGTCTAATTAAGTTTATGCTATACCTATAAATTATTTACCTCCTTCAACAATTGGCGCTACGTTTCACCCAAATAGTGACTTGCCAGCCGTATTTTACAGGTTTAGAAACGTGAAGTACGGCATTGAAAAAAATTTGGTTAATAATAAAGAAAGCTATACGAAAAAAAATTTGTTTGCGCATATAAGAAACTTAATAAGAAGCAGAAAGTCGTTCTTCGAAACGCCGGGAGACATGGTGCCGAATTACTCGGCAAAATACCCGATAGTACTTTCTGAACTTGATACGCCGGGAGAATCTAAGATATTACATGTCAAAGTGACTTTCTTCAAAAAGGTCTCCATCCAATTACTTCATTTTGGCATAAATAGAATGCAGAAGCAAATAGTATCTTATGCATTCAGTCGCTTTCAAGTCTCAGCCCGTCAAGTACAATCGACGAAGAATCCGTTAAAAATTACAGCAAGACAGCGCTGAACGGAAACTTACTTGAATACAGTAGAGGGTGTGACTGCAAATCAAGTGCGGGAAATAGAGGGATGAAAGAGGGAGGAGAGGTAGACGAGCAGGGGTTGAGATTAAGCCGTGGGACCACGGAGTCAGCGCCTTGGAAAGCGCGAAAACACGACGAACTTGTTGACAAGACAAGCCCTAATCCTTCTGACGCCCAACCTGACGACCCCGAGATTCCAAAAAGGCGTGGTCACAATTAAACAGCACGGCCGTGTTCTTCGTGGTCTTAGTTCTTCCGCCCCACATGCACGTCCAGCGTTTTGTTTTTCCTCGTCTAATCGCAAAGATTACTTTTTGATGAAAGATTACACAGGCCAACAAAAAAAATTTGCTTGAAAACTTTTTTATTTTGAAAGCTGATCTTTATAGATTTTTATGTGCCGAATCCAAACATGGCCTTAGTTTTTTTGTATCACCCATAGTTTACAAGCAATATGTATTTAATATTTAGTTTAATACCCCTATACGGTATACAGGGAAATCAATGAAACACTGTGTTATATCATAAAATTGTTTGTGTTTACCGTTCACTACATCGTGATAAAATTGTTTGTATTTACTAGAGCGTGATAATACAGGGTTCACTTGTGAACTGGAATTGGTCTACATTTTCTCTCCCTTTTTTCCTTTAAGCTTCTTGTGTAGCTTTTTCTGCGATGAATCTCTTGCTGATCTTCTCGGTGAAGTACCAACAGTAATTCCCCATTATCTTTGTTCATTAGACCTACTTTTTCAATTTTATTAAACTATAAAAAAGCTGTTAACTTCTAAAAATATTGCTTGATGTCATAAATTTAACTGTAAAATGTGAATAAAAAATGGGGTGGTACAACTTTAAAGCCATCATATTTGGATTCAGCAACTTTAAAAACATAATAATAAGGTATTTTCAGTAAAAAAGTTTTTTCATTGTTGGCCTGTGTTATTTTTTATTCATGAATGGTTTCCCTGTTTTATGCGCAGAAGTTTAGAAAGCGAGGTAGCAACCATCGCAATCACTTGAATTTAAAGTATATACTATAGTATGCACGGACTCAACGGTTCAGCCTCAGAAACGCGGACGTTGATCGTGATTCGGTATTTCATAAAGAAATTTTTTTAAATATGGATTTCAATAATGCAAGTCCCAATCCACACTATTTGGCACGCGTAAAATGTTGCCTTAGCTTGAATTAAATGAAATCCATATAAATGGGGAAGGAAAAATGTGGGTAAAATTAACTTCCAGTGAATGAATGCGATAAACCTCTTGCACTCAAAGGGAGATTCATATGATTACAATATTATTTACAGTTTAAAAGATATTGCCGAAAAACTATACTTTACCTTTAATCGCAGTCAAATTGAATAATTTTGTGGCTTTAAACAAAAGTTAACCAGCCGAATACAGCATGGACGTCAACTGAAGGAGTATTTCCAAGAGTGTTCTTACAGTGCCGAAATGAAGGAAGACAAAATAAAGAGTTTAAATCATATTGATAGCTGATAATGTTACAGACATTTGAATCTCCACACAAGTGTACAGAGTTAGCAACGTTGAAATTACACAAATGAAAAAAGTTTCACCTCGTTTTCCCATCAAGCAATACTGACGAATACCTAGTTTCGCGGTGCTGCGTTATAAAAAAAAGAAGTCATTGAATGAGTTGGTTCACTATTGGTAGCCCATAATACTGATCTTGGATAAACTAAGTTCACAAGAGTAACGTATCCAACCGATATCTATAACTTAACATCGCTAAGTTAGAAAATTTAGAATTAAACAGTAGAAAAGGCAATATTTTATTGGACTAGTTACGAAATATTATCGCTAAGGTCAATATTTGATTGATGTTCCAAGAAAAAAATATTTTTAGCACAGAGATTTCATACTTCAACTCTCCTACACCAAAAATATCTTTGAGTTAGGCTCGCTTAAATTGAAGTGACAATCGTTTCGGCAATAAATGTACGCAGTGAGTAATAAACTCTGGACTATAAGTGTATATGCTTTACTAACAACATTACTTGCATAGTACACTCATGAGTTACTAGGCCTTACAGTGAGAGACGGGTATCAACAATACAAAAAAATACCCGTTCAGAGCGAAAAAAATCTATATCAGCAATATTCCTCACAGACGCCTGCTGCGGCAAATTAATTTAAGCATCGTACCCATCTTTTCACGGTGGAGGGCACCGGAATATTCACCAGATGAGGGAAAAAATCGAAGAGCGGAATTTTTATCTCTTCCCACATTCCTTCTTTGACCAGGTGTGGCTAATGTCCCATCCCCCATCAAGAGAGCGCCTCATCAAGTAGGATTCCCTTTCCCATATTTATTGAATGTCCTGACAGGCACATCCGCTTAGAAGACACTAGGGAACGAAGATAAAGGGACATGAATGATGAGAATGAGAGGCAAGCTTCCTAAAGAAGGGTAAGTCTTCACAGCAACCAATGAGGATCTATAAGATAAAAGGCTTCAAACAGCGTGAAAATCCGCATTTTACGTCTTTCACATTTATAAAATTACTTTTTAAAAATCTTTTTACAGCCCACGATGAAGGAAAGATACTCATTCAACTGGTCTCAGGAAAGAATGAATTAATCGTAAATTTATTTTCTTCAGTTCATTGATTATAATATCATAAAATATTGCCTAGTTATCCTTTCATTATACTATTTGGGAGTGAAATTCTATAATCGATCGACTGCATAACCCGTAACTTCACCTTAAACATGCAATAAACATAACATGATTGATGAGCCTTGATATGCTATCATTACCATCGGAAAATAATATTGTTTTTCTTAGGTGATCTAATATTATCAAGTGCAGGGTTGCAATATACGCACTTTTTAGGAGGCTCCTAGTTTGGGTTCTAAATAATACCCAAAATACATACGGACCGCGAAAGAGTTAATGAATTAACGCTACTGACAGGGCGGTTACATTACATGGACGTCATGAAATTGTCCAATACTTTCTTTCTTCAGCCCTTCAAAATTTTGTTTTAAGATAGGACAATAATGAATTTGAATAAAAATATGGAGAGACCATTGACTATACTCACCAGTAGGGGTGTATTCGCAGTTCCTTCATATCATCTTTAACTACGATCAAAACTTACATGTGAAACACACGTTTTACGGGATTTTTCAAATTCAGTCGGGTACAGCTGAAGAGCCTACCAAGCCATTCCTAAAAAAAAGAACGATATCATTACAATAGTGACAAATAATCTTGCATTATAGTCATAATGCCCGATATTGCAAAAAATACTATTTCGGGCCAGCTTTATCAAACCGTTACATATATTTTCATTCTATGAAATGATAGAACTGACTTAAATAGTTCATGTAAAAAAAATCGGCATTCAAAATTTTAACAAGATTATTCTATAAGGTTAGTCTTTGAAATTTCTAAAAAATTGTTTTTCTTGTAAGAGAAAAGTAGTCTCCAATGACCTTAACGTTAGGGTCCGCGGCACACGTACGAAACAAATTACTGCGTTGGTTAGCTGGAACGGTAGGATTCGCAGAAGTGGCAAACTCCAGCCGCTCAACCGGAAACCCTTCACCAGCCCTCACTCAACTCAAAGGAAACTTTGCGAGGGTTGAAGGGGCCTCGCTAAGGTTGCCTTGGTTGAGATACTACTTACACTTTCACGCGCTCGTACATAAAACACTCACTCCTTGGCAGGGACGCCGGCTTACAAAAAATAGTGGGGGCCCAAACCGGGGATCTTTCCCCGGGAAATTTTATAAGTAGTGAGTTTTAAGTTTTTTAGGCATTTTAGAAGAGTCGTATGATCAACATTAGAACCCTTATAACTCGAATCTCGATATCTGGACACTCCAGGGAAAATCAACAAGCCTGACACATTTTTTCCTCACACCCATAACGAATTTTTGAGGGGGCTCGGGCCCCCTCAGGCCCCATGGAGCCGGCGCCACTGCTCCTTGGGCTCGACTTCGGGAGAAAATGCTCAGACTCGAGCGATGGTGCGGGCAACTTCGCTACAGCTGATCCATCATTGCAATTTCATTTTTCTCGATGTCTCCCCAAAGAGTATTATTATTATTTTATTTTAAAATATTTTCTCAATTACCGCCGAGAATTATGGGAAACTCTTAAATTTGGTAGATGAGATTAATTAAAATGAGGAATATTTTTCCCGGGTTATCTGCGTTATACCTTTCAAGCCACTTCTAGGGTGTTTAACTGGGGGTGATCAATCACCAGCATGAAAGAGAATTCCCACATGTAGACTACACGGTAATTAAAATGTTAAGCATACTAAAAAATTGTACTTCCACATTCATGCAAATCAAAGGTGGCTATGAAGATAGAACATGCCAAACATGCAGTTAGAAATAATAGGAACATTCAGAAACATGCATCAAGGAATATATAAGTTGGTACAGTAGGCTACACTACAAGTTAACTAACCTATTCGTTAGTCCTAACGCTGTAACTGTAATCTCTTGTAGCCTGGTCAAATTAGCCCTTACATAAATTCCCAACAATCTGAAAATTTACAAGAACGCTAGGAATGCCTAGGAACGCTAGGATAAAAGGTCACAAAAATGGGTTTATCGCATTTTTTTGGCCAAGCAGTTAGTTTTATGTTAAAATTTGGTACGACCAAAATTGTAGATCAGGAAATAGTCTACAAAATTGTCACCATACTTTTTTCTCTAAGATTGACCATTTCTGAGAAAAAGCTATTCGAAAGTTAGCTTGAGCTGTCCAATAATGGTCGGTGAGCGCAATAATATAATTATGCATATTACGGAGAATAGAGCTCCAGCTAACATTCGAATGGCTTTTTTCTCAGAAATGGTAAATATTAGAGAAAAAGTAAAATGGCGGTTTTGTAAATAATTTCCTGATCTACAATTTTGTTTGAACACACGCAATTTTTGCGAACACGGGATTTCACGATTCCATAAGAGTGGAATTCCTAGCGTTCCTGTAAATTTTCCTAGTAGGGAATTTATCCAAGGGTCAATGTCTATTTTGACCGGGCTATTATCGATCGCGGAATAAAATACATTACGAATCCATCAGTTCTACAGTCTCTCTCTCGTATTATTTTTATGATCTGATCTACCTTACTATGTTGGCGTTCATAAGATATGGCTAACTTCTTAGGAAAATAAACGTAATGAGTAGGAAGAGGCCTGAAGGAGCTAACAGAATTTAGTTTCAGGGAGACGAGGGGAGAAAATAGGAAGATCGACCAATTTGGAAGGGGAGTGGGGTTGGCGACTATATGGAGCATCACTTGTGGGAAATGAGACGAAGCTAAATGAAAAAAAATTGTCGTGAATGAGAATATTAGTAAGAAGGAGGGAAGGAGTGGAGAAAAGGAAGGCAAAACTGCTGACGAATAACGAGGGGGAAGAATGGGCACGATAAGTAATGAAGTGTAAGAGATTTATTTTAAGGGTGTTTCCTACATGGCGCCGACGAATTATCAAGAGTTACAAGTTTAACAAATAATGAGACATATGAAACATATCGAAGAGTGAATTCCTTACGAGACACAGCTTCCAAAAATGTGTTTAGATTATGTACTACGTTTTCCTATATACTAAAATACCCAGTAGGCGGTGAAATATATTCTTATTCTATATTTCTTTCATCATTTTTGTTGCGGGGAACTGCAATATAACTTTGAGGGTAGATGTATTCCACAAATAGACATGTACCTGGACCTACATTCTCCGAAGAACTAGGTTCTACAAATGAATTTATCACATTTCAGCAGAAAAAATATAATGCACTTGTCTTTCAAAGAAAGCACTTGCAAGATTATTGCTCTTTAAACGTTACCAAAAACTAATATTAATATCTATAGAACGGCTTTAAAGATACGATTGTACTGCTTTAACGATAAAAATTGGAATTCTCACACTATTTACGTACAAAACTTTATAGAATAATCACCATAATTGTTCAGACTTTCGTATATACAATCAGTGCATGAACAGCATATTAGTTACATCTCAAGCTCGACCAGATTCGAATCTTGGGTGAGCTCAAAATGAAAAAATGTACGTTCTTAATATGCAAATCGTTTATTTTCCATTATAATGGTGACTATATGAATAACGACCATTGTAGAAAAATTTATACACAAGAGAGTGATTTCTAAGGTATTTGGGGTAAAGCGCAGGTACATCACTTGATTATAATCGAATGGATCCATTTAATATTTTATCTACTCGACACCCACATTTTTATACTCATTTACAATGCCTGTGTCCAAATAGCACACGAAAAAATTTATTTATCAAAGCATATTTTTTACTTCAATGAGTTACGCGCACGGATTAAAAATATAATACCTAACTGCATCGTAAAACATGCCCTAATGATAACTTGCGTGACTCCCATTTGATCCTATTTTAACCATCTTTAAAACAGTAACAGGATAATAAACCTCTCTCGGGTTATCACGCAGTTAAGGGAAATACCGGCGGCCGACGCGACGTTTCGGGTCCTGACTCCTAACCCATCTGAAGGTAGCCTTGAGAATGGGTAACGAGACGGAACCCGAAACGTAAGGTATTTTTCTTACCCGTATGCAAACCTGAAAGAATTTTATTCATTCCATTCGCCAGGAAAGTGTTAAATAATACAGTAAATGGAGAAATGATAATGATTAGTAAAAGTCTCATTTCAAGGCTTCATAGGTTCTCGATAAAAAAATGATTTCCCAAATTCATAACCAACCTGTCTAACACACCGCAAGAAAATAAGTATACCTATCTCATGGAGCAAATTGAAAATATATTTATGCGCAAATGAATACGAATACTAAGAAGTGTAAAATTATACGCAATCCATTTTTCGCGTCGCTCTAAAAGAAACAACATGGTGAGAAGCGACTGGAAACAGAAGGTCTCATCGCAGTAATCAATTAAGACAATAAGAGAGCCTGAAAAAGTATTCTGAAAAATTCTGGGAATTGGGCAAAGGCAAACAAGTTCCCAAGCGTCACCCAGTTGTTTGGCGGGAGAGAAGTGTTAATTGGAACGAGGAGACGAGACGCTGCTTTGAGGAATCGGGAGGAGACGGAAGTCGCGTGAGATATTGCGAGCGGAGGGAGACGCCGACTTAAATGTGAATCGCTCGGAACAAAAAAAAAGTAAAACAGAGGAGGACGGGTCGAGGAGGCAATAAAAGTCAAATGATGAACTGGGAGAGCATGTCGCAGCAAAGCGTCAGCGATTAGGAAAAGGGGCCCACTCCCCCTTGCGACGAAAAACGAGGACGAAAAAATATCCCACTGGGGGAGATTTGGAAAGCTGGAAATGAGAAGAGGAGGGACTTGAGCATATTGCGAGCCACGATGAGACTCGTATGGGATTTTAAGTGGAGATGAAATAGGGACAGTTAAAAATAAAGCTCTGTCACGAAAGACATTGATAATGATTATATATATTAATTTGCATTAATATATATAATATATATTAATGCAAAAATATGTAATGATAAACTAATTAAAAAATAATCTTTGCCACAGGTGGAGTGCCTCACTCAATTCACAAAGAAAAAATAAAATCGGATTACCAAAAACTTTGTTCCTTAAGATACAAAAAGCAGCGATTTGAAATACTTGTCCAAAAGTTTGAACATTTTTAAATTCGAAATGAAAAGACGAGAGGGCTTAGTGTAACCTTAATCTCGCCTAAAACCAGAAAAAATGCTGTGGGCAAAAGTGATATCATATTAATAAGGAAAAATACAAAAATCAGTCATCCTGGGCACCTGTCATGTTGTCCCACGGCTCTTATTTGCAATATAACTGGACAAAATACATTTGAACTTTATTTGATCCGTTCACTGTGGAGAAACATTAACAAAATAGTTAGAGAGAAAATGAAGAAATTCATAACCTCTGGGTGCAATACCCCCAAGAGCACCAATTTTACAATTGTTGTTTTCTTAAGGTTATTAACATTCTTTTGAGTAAACAACATATTTAAGCAATAGTGAAAAAAAGAAAACCATTGAAAATTAAATAAGTGTTATATAAATTACACCTAATCGGACAATACGATAATGAACAAAATGACGTAATCCTTTTAGTGCGAACAAAACCAAGAACAGAAACTGAACTGGATAACTTAAGAAAGAATTTTGTTAAACAATATAATAGATCAAGATTTAATTTTATAATTAATAGAAAAGACATTTTAGGAAATAATAAACCGATAACAAAGCAATATACAAAG
This sequence comes from Ischnura elegans, assembly GCF_921293095.1. Taxonomy (NCBI): domain Eukaryota; kingdom Metazoa; phylum Arthropoda; class Insecta; order Odonata; family Coenagrionidae; genus Ischnura; species Ischnura elegans. The sequence goes on along the minus strand of NC_060255.1, from coordinate 84,557,684 downwards.
TCGTCACTGAATCTTTTTGGTATAAACTGAGACGTAAAACGAAAGTGAACAAGCTTTATGCCAATGAACAGAGGTTGTTTCAATGTATTTGTTAGGCGGCGGCGCGCCTGGCGCGGCGGGCTGTCCACAGTGAAAAGTTATCACATACCTATTACTAAATAATTATCAAAATTAATTAATTTTTAAAAATAATTAAATTTATTAAATTAAATTTATATCACACATTTTGAAAAAAAATTGATACTTCCTATTGTAATCGGTATAAAGACTGTTCATTTTGGAGTTTTACTTCAAAAAAATACGAAGTTTTGAAAATGGCTCCATCACATACAATAACCCTGTATAACTGAACAACTGCGCCTCAAATTTTGAATCTAAAGTCAATAAATGGCAATCACAGCCTAGCGCCAAAAGAAGTAAGTGCTGAGTCAATAAGTTCAATTCTATGCATTAACTCTTAAGCTTAGTATGAAAAAACCTGTTCTCTCCACAAGTAATTTATATCTTACGACGATTTTGTACGCAGGTATACATCGATAGAGTGAGCTTAAATGAAAGACGAGTTGAGCATAAAGTAAATATGTTTTTTCTGTAATGCAAATTCTACATTGGAAAATAACTATCGTTGGGAAAAAATAAGTAAATCACTCGGTGCTTCAATCTGGTGGTTGGTTTGGACATATGAGAGCAGAGATCCCCCTGCAACAATAACCAGGCTAAAGTAAATTTCAATTAATTAGAGCGCAATGTGTAGTCCGATACTATTGTTATTATAACCTGTATAATACTGATTTATCGCTAATTGAGGTTTAAATATATGAAATTTCTGCTGAAGTTTTGATAACTGTGCTCTTTACGATACATATTTTGAAATCTGCTTGAAAATAGAGACGTATATTAATGATATGCTTGTTTATGCATGGAATAAATATGGTTTTTCAATCAAATAGAATATAAGCTCATTTTGATAAAAACTGATTCAAGGTGGGCTACGATACACGAACAATATTTCATAAATCGTGCTTATCCCCAACTCTACCATTATATCATAAGATGGCATTGTCTTTTACATGTTTATAATCACTTTAAATAAAATTTTCATATACTTTGCCTGTGACGATTATTACGATAAAAGTAAAGACAACTCAAGATATGTTGCGCCCTCCCCCCTTGAGTTTTTTTCTGTATCCGCCGCTGCTACCATGCGAATAAAAGAAAACATGTAAATTAAATGAAAAACGGCTTGCCCAGCATGTAAGAAATTGCATTTTTAAATGCATAATACAATGAATCTTCACATACATATGCTACTGCCGCCATTTCCTTAAAAATCAGTACTTTTTAAAATTCATAATTACGAAAATTGAAATGAGCAATTCTTATGAATGGCGCAGTCGCGGCGGGACAGCCTCATTTTACGTCTCCTTCTCAAGCAATGTCCACAAGTTGGAAGAGAGATTGGGTGGGAGGGGGTAAATCCTCAGGCGCCTTCAATCTCTTGCGAAGTCGTGGAAGGGGAGATTTAAGATGAGAGGGGGATGGGGAAGAGGGAGAGGGGTGAGTGGTTGACACAAAAAAATACAGCCCTCGGAGAGGAGCGGGTGTCCCCTCAGACAAGGCAGCGAGAAGGGTCGGGATTTTGGGAAGAAGCCAAAAAGACAAGAGGTGGATACGAACGCGCTGTAAAACAGACTGTAAAGAGAAGAGGATTTGTACCCCTAATGACAATTGGCACGCTGCAGACGACACCCTCAGCTAAGATAGTCATTTCCACTCCCTTCTGTAACGGACTCAATCAATTACGGTCGCGAAGTATATTTTATCTCACGTAGGTACACGATAACAAGCTATTATCGACCCGGATGATTGAAGAATCGCTACTCTTTTCCCTAGTTATCAAGTCATAATAGACAATCCTTCGCGTTGATGTTTTTACTCCCCATAAATTAACTGCTTTCTGAATTAGACACGACTTTCCCATCAAGCCAAATGTAATCTATTGGTCACAAGGATTTTCTTACCGGATTTTATAACGGCGTTATATTCTAAATCCACTTTTGCTGCAGCTTCAAGTTCTTTCTATGAAATCTTTAACGCCTTCATCGGAAAGATAAATTGTAAATAAGGATATTGAATTACTCCGGTTGATTCAACAGTCCCTGATTTTCCGACAGATAATGACTTTCCTTTGATTGATTCATGCAATTGCAATCGAATCGCATTTTTAGTCGGAGAAATATTTTTTAATTAATTAATATTTTTAAATAATAGATTGACGACATTTAGCTAGTTTCCAAATGATATTATGCTTGATTTTTTCTAAAAAAATGTGCAGATTTATTTGCAAAGCAAGCAAGTAGGTTTTTAAAAAGGTTTCTAAAAAGATGATTTTCCAAACAGCCACGAGGGTTATTTTGTCATATAAATTATTACTTCGGCTAATCATGTATTTTTCTCTAAATTAAAGTAACATTCTCTTACCGATGATTTCAGTGCCCACCAGTTAACCTGAATGGGTTTTAATTTGGATCGTACCTCCTTAAATCCTCAGAAATAAATTATCCCAGCTGATGAGTCACCGAGGTCTAGACGCCGGGAATATTTGCTTCCGGCGGCTGCGCTAATGAAGGTCCACCGAGACAAAAAAAACCGCGCTCTTAAATGCAAGAGGCAGTTCGAGTAATTTATTCTCCGTCATATACAATATGTCAACCGCATTAAAAACACACAAACACGCTATCCTTTATATTCAGCCTCCCAAAGTATTTATATTTCGACTACACAGCCGAAAAATACGAGGGTCCTAAGTAATGTAAACGTTGCGGAAAACGATTCGTTAGCAGAGGGAAACAGACCACCCAGGAGGAAAACCTATGCACCTCTTTCCAATAAAATAAACTGAACAAAGAAGTCTTGGTGAGATTTTTTATCAACAGATACGTAACCGATAAAATGTTAGCAGAAAACGTATACACAATTTGGTAGAGCAGTTGCCAATTTGAACAGCGGGAAAAAAGAGAGGAAGACTAAATTTTCTTGACGTCGCCAACATACGACTACTATGGAAGGATAGTCAAAACAAGGACCTTTTGCAGGCTCAGCAGCTGTGATCAATCCACCGAGAGAAGAGGATAGGTTCAAAAAATCAGTTTTAATGAGAACAAGTCAACGGGACAAGACCATTTTGATTTTTCCCGAGGCTTCTCATCTGTCGTTATTTCAACTACTCTTGAAACCATCTGCCGTCCCTAATTAGAGGAAGTTCTTCATCCATTTTGAATGCGACCTCGGGTATTCTCTTTAAGTGGAATGACAGACGCGAAGAGGCAGTAAATCAATTGTGTGTACCCAAAATAACAGTTATCTTCAAAGACTCGATTTCTTTAAACGGTGAAGTACCAAAAATCATTAAAAAATTTGTCACCATGCAAATCAACAATCAGTGACCACGGACGGATAAAAAATAAAATTATATCAAATCTAATGCCCTCACTTCGGGGGCTTTCTAAAAAAACGTACCTACCTATCTATCATTCAAAGAGAGAGAATTTTGCCTCTATATAATAACAAATATCAGAAAATAATTCAAATAATATATTATATTTACATAAAGTATACCAAATGAAATATTATATGTAATATATATGATATAATAATTCTTTTATTATTTACATGTTACATATGTTAAAGAATTTTTCTATATGTAAGTATGAACGGACAAAAATATTTCAAGAAGACATCCAAAAAGAATTCTCAGCTAACTTTTCCAGAATGATTACCAACTGAATCTTCCGAGGTAGTAAGTCGAGCTGTTTATTCCACTATTTTTTTCCTACCTTCAGGCACAAATATCTCCATTCTAGGATCTCTATTCACAGAGGGAGAGAGATTGTGATGGAGATACAGCAACCACCCAGATGGCGCTTTGAGCCCTCTCAAACATAAAGCCCCCAAGGCGCTGAAAATGGGAAGGAGGGAGAGTGGATCCTATTGGGAGCTAGAAAAAGCGGGAAACCATCGACTTCTCTTTGTGAGCCTGAGGAAATGTATGTTGAGCTATTTTAAGTTTCGGGCCCGGAATGTTGGGTGTATCCAGTATTTGTGGAATACTTGGGTACATTAAAAACATGCATTCAGTTCAGTTGGGCTAGAACACTTCAAAAGAAGCATGTGGGTCATTTTTCCCCCGAAATCATGAAGCGAAAATTGCACACAGCCTAGTTAACTCTACGGTGACACTGGCGGCCGAAAGATATTTGCGACGCGCTCGTCCCTTCGCATCGGGCAAACAGGGTTGACTGCGTTCTGGAGGTCCGTTAAGTTTATAGCCTTGCCCCAAAAGTTTTCATAAATTTGGTTAAATATGGCAACCCTTCCGTAGGCAATAGTCGCACCTCTTCGTCATAAATAAGAACGCTCTTATTAGCTCTTACTTCTACAGTCGACATATTCACTCTTCTGCTAGAGCACGCTTGGAATGTGTCATAACTATTAGTCTTATTCAAAACCAAATTTTCGTGCTATTTGAGGATGAAATAACAATTGGAAATAAGCGCTGAAAAACTTTTTTGAGGCACTCCAATATCAGACACACAGGCTGTCTGCAACTGAATGCAATGCAACAAACTGAAATCAATCTAATGGCATTGATATAATTTATACTTAAGTATTCCTCACTCTAGTCATACAAGATAAACTGTGCTAGCAATTCCCTTCGATTTGACAAATAACATTAAATGGAATGATAGTAATATTTATTCTTATTATTTTTACAGGCTAAAAAGGTCCTCTCGGCAATGATTTTACCAAGAATAGTGAATTCAAGCAATCATCGAACTCCGACACCCGGAAGCACGTAAGTAATCTAAAATATATTGTAAAAAAAATAGCGAACTACACATTTACCGCAAAAAATAAATAAAAAAATCATCAACTCGCAGCTTAAGCAATACAACAAACTGTCTATGACGTAGCTCAGGGATATGAACAAAGATGACTAAAATTCAGAACGCCCGCTCTATCATTCCCTTGTAATACAAAAAATTTATCTATCCCAGGCATAAAATTTTATATCTCGCATACATATATAGGTATTTATAGACATTTGCACAGTTACTTCCAATTATGAGGAAATCATGTCCTTTGGCAATCGTAGCCGGGCAACCCGACGAAATATTTTGTCGTCATTCTTTCACATTTATGGTCACAGTCATCAAATCTGTGTCATCTCCGATTAATATTCTTACCTTCAAACATTGAAGCGCAGTGATAATGTAAGCAGAATTTCAGTGATAACGGCTACGAGCTTATCATCCGCATACCAGATTTTTCGTTTATATATTTCAATCTATTCCATAGGTACTAAGCCAGTAAGTCCCGAATTGGTCAAAGTTCTAGAGGAAATTAAAAATGTAAGGATGGTTTTCATGACGTCCTAGTGTAGCCATATGCCTCTACGATTAATAGTTTATCCAATGAAAAAATGTTTTTGTTTTGGCTCTGTTATTGAAAAGATTTTTGCGGTGGTCAAGCGTTCCGACGCGAATTCACCTGGGTAATTGAGTCTCTACGGCGGTCTGTGAGTTCTTGTGGTAAAATATGCGAAATATGTTATTCTCCATGAATATACCGTAAAAGGAACATGTATGAATGATCTTGAACTTCAAAGGGCACACAAACGGAACGCAATCAATGAACCTAAATATTCACTTTCACATCAGCAAAGGGCTGCAAGTTACTAACCCGCAAATTATTTAATATTCTTTCATAGTTGACAGGGGACTACCAGCCAGTTGAGTGCCAACAGATACATTGCGTTTACAAATGTGGCGTTATAACGCATGAACTATCGATTATCGAAAATAAAGACTTTATTTTCGATTTATTACGCAAAGATAACATCCTAATCCATTGATCGGCTCTGCAAAAAGCTGGTGTTCCATTTGAAAGGGAATTAGCATGCATGACAGAAATTTGCCTTCACCAGTTCGTTCTTTCTACCATGAAATTTGAGCTTTTGGATTGATTCGCCCACGTAAAAAAAAATATTCTGAATTTTCTCCTGTCCTTAAGAACCGGTGCGGTAATCTGGTGTTTTACCATTGCGTTGGGTCAATCTCGCTTAATATTTTTTTGTGTGAAAACTGTACTGGAAGCATGGTCCTGCAAGTTTATTCTTTTCTGACTCATAGAAGAGTCTCGCCCTTGTGACCAGCGTATATGTCATTTAGTACACCCGAATTTATACCGAATGAAGGCCGTTTTATATATATGCTACTTCATTCATTCACACGGCGCCTTAAGCGAAAACATACAAATAAATTCAGAGGTAAGGAAAGAAAGGGATAGGAACATATAATGGAAAAAGGACGAGGACAACGGTGATGTGGTACATTGAAAAAAGCCATAAATCAGAGGGTAAAAATGCGGCCTGGCTGGGACTAGAACCCAGAACGTAATAATAATTTATGATCACCCAACATGACAACACAATAATATGGTAAACTATTTTCACAATTAATCATAATTACAATCATAATACAAAAGAAAACTAATACACTAATTGTACAATTAATATTTGTTTATCTCAATTACCCCCGAAAAACAGTGCAATGTGGCCTTTCTATCGGGGGTTTAAACAAACTATACCAGACGATCACACACACCCATGTCCTGTAAGGGGATAACTATCCAGGCAGGACTCGAACCCACGACCTTCGGTATAGTAGGCGAGTACTTATCCCCGCCGCCTCAGAGGCCAACAAATTACCAAAACTGTCAAGGCCAGCTGAATGCCACATACAAAATTCTGTTCAAGTTTATACAGACTCTAACATCGATGATATCTGTCTGCGAAAAATTTCTTTACAATAATTTATATTTAATTCACTTGAATGTCAATCGAATAAGAAACGTGTTCTATTCGTAGGTGCATTCATAAATGCATTCATTGTGAGTACTTTTCCGAGGGGAAAAATGGTTTGGTAACAATTATCGAGGAATAAACTAAGCAGAATAGGTTAAAAAAAATTACCATAGGTAATCTACTAGGATCGAATAAGTTCGAATGATTGACTCACAATTAACTACACATTCTTATTCACAAGCTTGTACGTATGAGGCCAATACGAGTAAACGGAGTTTGAATAAACGGAGAAAAATCTGCTGAATAAACAGATTTAACACGCAGTAATGTTGCAAGTTTTGGCCAGTATGAAACCAGCAAAACGGGCTAATTTTAAAACAACAAATTGGATATGCTCTTTTAATTGAAAATTCATAAGACAACACCATGTTTTTACACAATAGGTGCTAGGAAGAAAAGGAAAAATCATAACAAACATGATGAGCCTAAAAAAAATCAGAAAAATTACAAAATTGACAACGACTTTACAAGATGAAGATATTTATACTATAACGAGATGACACATGGCTAATAAGCGAAAATAATTGCTTTTTTATTATTATTTAATTTTAATTATTTCGTAATTTTCTATAAAATACTAAATAAGAGTCATAAATCCTCATTAAGGCATAATTATGAGACCTTATAAGAATGCCACGTCGTATAAGAAAACCTTTTGCTCAACAGAGAACTTCCGAGCAGGATTAAAATAAATTCAATGCCATAAAAAAAAATATTTTTTGAGGCTCACTCCAAACAAAGTGAACACATCGTGAAGTATCACGACCTCCCAATACAAGTTGCACGCAACCATTCGCTTTAGGTCACGACGAGAGTTTCATCAATGACAGCGGTGACTGGTATGAACTGGGGGAGGAGTGCATTTTCACAGGCGTTGGCTAATACACTCCATGAACGTGAAGGTACGAACACTTTTTTTAGATATGTAAATGCACGCATTTCTCATTCCGAGACTCACCAGATGGAATAATATCCCTCACAAAGGAGGCACCATGCTGCGAAGGAGCAGTATGAATTGACTGTGCGCGGCAGGTGCCGAACGCACTGAGAGGGAGTCTCCTGAGGAGACCATGGACAACTCAATGCTATACGTCTCCTTTGGCGAGAGCAAGATCAATGGCCGATGCGTTTTCTGGTCCAGTTAACCTTCCAGGCTATCCATCTCTCCCTTCTTATTACTCTCCCTATAGTTCCACCCCTCTCCGGACGAGTAGTTGGCCTTACATTTCATCCAGTTCTTAACAGTTGCGTCATGCGTCCCTTCGAGTGAGGATTAAGTCGGACTCTGAAAAGATCAATGCTTAAAAGAGCTCATTGCACACCGTAACAGGTTCCGACGGGCGGTGAATGACTCACTGAGATGAATCGTACATACAGACATGTATACGACGATGATTTTTTTTTATTATTATCGCTGTGGCAATGAAAGGATACCGCAGGTAATCAAAATAGAAAAGAATGACTATCGCATACGGATCAACTTCATTCCCGCGGTAGGGATAATACGAGAAACTGCTCTTCAAGGTAGTGTGCTGGAAATAATGGAACCTTTACGAAGATCTGTCGTCGGTTTGTCCGTCAAATGGAGTAAAAAGTCTACATCTGCCGCTGATAAAGTAATCCTTCCTAATGGCATTCATATTAATCGGAAAAAAGACGCAAGCCCATATTCACTGCAGCAGAAAAATTGTAAAAAAAAACAAAAATCTTACACAAAAAAATGTTGCTGATAACTCTGACTTTATGACAAATTAATGGGCCTAATTCGCTTCAAAAATATTACCCGTGCGATGATTTTACCAACTTTTATATGCCAACTTAGGACATTTCTTCACATAATACTACCTTCTCCCTATTAATCCCAAGTTTAATTCGTACAAGGCCAATAAGCAAGGTAATATTTAAGAAGCGATTAAAAAACAGAAAGGTAAGACAAACACATAATTTAATCAGGACCATTCAGACCAGAATTCCTCAGGAACATGTTTCTGTCAGATTCAAAGCCGAAAGTCATTGCAAGTCACCTAAAACGTAACACCAGAGAGGAAATATTATATTTATCAAATACCTGGTATATATCATACACTCAGGTCATTAAATACGAATTACACAGAAAACCATAAGTGAATACCATAAAATAAAGAACGGAAAATCGAACTGATTAAATTAAAAGCTATATTCATATATACTACTTTCTCTGAATGTTTAAATTGCAAGTACCAGAAGGGGCATACGATGGAAAACGTGGAAAGAGGTGAGAAATTACAGAATTAGGAAGGGAGTTGAAGGAAATATGAAAAGAGTTGAGTAAAAAGGAAGAGTTGGGATTATTAATCAATAGTACAGGGTGTGTCCTGAAAGTAGTAGGACTGAGTCGAGAACATAAAATGTATTTCTCATATAGGTACATCGCTTCAAAAATCTTCAAAGTAGCCCCCTTGGGCATCGACACAACGCTGCCAGCGAGTTTTCCACGCAGCATACGCTTCCTGGAAGGCTGACTTCGGGATGTCCTTTACAGCCTGCGTCACGGCCTTTTGGAGAGCTTCCACCGACCCGTGGTGACGCCCTTTCAGGGGGGTCTTGAGCTTGGGGAAGAGAAAGAAGTCCGGGGGGGCGATATCTGGGCTGTAGGGTGGGTTGCCACGCCGTGTTTCGCCAGGTAGTCAACGACAATGAACGCGGTGTGGGCCGGCGCATTGTCATGATGAAGGATCCACGAAGCGGCGATGGCTGGTCCGACGCGGAAGATGCGTTTTCGCAGTCTTCCCAGTACTTGCACGTAAAAAGCTGCATTAACGGTTTGCCCTGGTGGCTCAAACTCACTGTGGATGACACCTTTCGAATCGAAGAAGCACATGAGCATGGATTTTTGCTTCGATTTGGGCATGCGAGCTTTTTTGGGTTTCGGCGATGTCGCTGTGTGCCATTCTGCACTTTGCCGCTTCGTTTCTGGGTCGTATTCAAATGTTGAGCGGTTGATCTGCTCATGGCACTATCCCCGTAAGCTGCCTTGATGAGTTCATGGGTCTCCTTGCCGCTTTTCTCGAGTTTAACGCAGAATTTCACTGCGTAACGCTGCTCCACTAAACGTTCCATGACGCACCGTGACGAGGTCACTTGACAGAGGTCTGGAAGAAATATGATTCACACTCCGCAAGAGCTCAGAGCCGACTGCCGCGCGTTCGCAGCGCTTTGTTAGAGTCCCTTCCACCAATTACAACCCAGAAAACTCCCGTCAGACCGTCCGTGTGTGTGGGAAAAAATCAGTCCTACTACTTTCAGGACACACCCTGTATTCGCGCAGACATCAAGGGTTTGCAAGTCCACCGATAAACATAGTCACACAACGACTCAACATCAGCATCAAAGTTAACCATCAGGGGCAATATTTAAAAAATATACAGAGGAAGGACCATCTCAAGAGCAGAGAAGCCCAGAAAAGCAATAGTAGCCAGATAAATAGCCTCAAAGCTATAGACTAGGAATAAAAAATTAAGACATTGGGAAAAAATATGAGAGCTCGAGAGACCTTCTGAATGACAACCTACACAGATGAATACGTAGTCTCCCGAGTAATTCCAAAGATTACTAGCCTTCACGCAACAATTTATCACTGATAGATCTTAATCTATATAATTTGTCCATCTATTAGGAGAAACAGCCAAAAATAAATTCAGATGATGACAAGAAATTAATTTAACAAACAAACGTGAATTCAACGTTTGATTTCAAATACATAAACTTCGGCGTAGCAATGGATACAATACGTATTATTATAATAAATATAGAGTGTTTTCAGCCTCCAGGAAACAACACTAAGTTTGGTGAAAATTAACAGCAAAAAGAAAGAAGTACGCGATAATTGATAGTTATTTTCTATGAAATTCCAAAATCGTGGACCTTCACCAAAGCCCCGATTTGCTCAGACGGGAGCTCTCATTTTCCAAAGCTTCACACTAAGTGGGGACAAAGTGGTGATTCCTAAGGCTATGTCTTAAAAAAAAAAAAAAAAGACGAATGAAATGAATGAAAACAATCCCTGCAAAGTAGCCGCCCACTAACGAGCTCCGAATACGTGTTTACGATTCTCATCAGAACGCACGCGAGGCTCGAAACAAGTCTCTCGTGATAAAAAAAAGTCTATGATTACCCTTTTTTAGCTAGCGTTTTCCGTTTCACGGTTTTAATGGTCACACCTCTTTAGTCTAACCGTTTGAACTACCCCGTCACGGAGAAAAACCATTCCCTTCCACCAGTTTTTCCCCAAGCCATACTTATCAGGACGAAGAAGGCTTTCTCACCTGCCCGAGGGTGTTGTTGCGGACAAATTATTTTCCTGTTCCAGTCCCTTAAAAAAATTCCGATCGACCAGTTCAAAGGAGTTTTTATGACCGGGTTGGTGGCATGTACAATCATTATGAAACCCAAAGTGGAAACAAAAGGAAGGAAGCGAAAGAGAATAGCTGGAGTGAAATGGATGTGTTGTACGGATATGACGCTAAGGAGATAATACGAGAAAAATAATGACCCTGAGGCCAAATAATTCTATTGGCATTCGCTGGTAAATTATCTTGAATTGGAAATATTTTTAAATTATGTGATAATTTATGTACCGGCAGAATTATATGTACCTCAATTTTGCTTCTTTCATTCGTCAGATTTATCGCCTAAGATAGGTATTTCCAAGAGGTATGACGAATTTGAATAAAAATTATAAGATGAAGTTCCGCTCTAGAAAAAAAAGAAAAAGAAAAAAATTATATTTCCAGTGTATATATGCAAATACAATCGGAAGTTAAACTGCAAAAAATAAATACTTGAATGGGTGTTTGAAATTTCTTTTATGTCGTCAGCTGGATTCCTTCATCCTTTATCATCATCGGATAATCATAAGCCTATTTTGCGAATCTACGAAAGCAACGGAAACCTCCGGTCACAATAATTGAAATGGTGGATTAACTTTGTACGCTATGGTATACAAAGAATGTTAATGAAAAACCAGGCGTCTAATTTAGCGTTGAGAAAAGAAGTAAGATGACCATAATGTGATTCATCACAAGTTACACCCCCCTATCTATCACCACTCAGTACTACAGCGGAATGGAGATCCCAAATATCAGTTTCCAGTACGATTCGTACCAGAAGTTCGAATGGATTTCCTAATTATTCGTAATGCGCAGATATCTTTCGGAGTTTCTCAACCATATTGATTAAAATGCAAACAAATAATATTAATATTTAAGATGGAACAATTTCTCCAGTCGAAAGTATATAATTAAAAGGAAAAAATAATCAATCACCATTGATATTAATTGGAAGCGCCTAATATATACATCAGTCTATTTCCTTTTTGTGGTTGCCTATAGGTAGCAATATAAATATTTTGTGAAAATTGAGTGGAAAGCAAATTCATTAGTATGCATAATATTTTGGCAAGTTTAAGCTAGAAAAGAGTAGAAGTCAGAAAATCATTTATCCTCTTTCAAAGCATGTCACATCCTAATTGCTCTGTCCAAATAAATTGTTCTTCCTGGGAAACCAAAATGTGTTTTTCATCGAAATTGTAAATCAAGCTTCAATTAAAGAAAATACGGGCTCTTCATATTTTAAAAAATTACCTTTGAATTCAGTAATAATATTGGAAGATCTGATTAAAATCCCTCCAGGATTGTTTTTTGACTCCGCCACTGAATATTCACTACACTTTAGGGCGATAATCAGACTTCGAGAATCTCGCGCAGACTTTAGCACTTCAGCATTGGTAGGTCCTCTTTACTGGGGCAAATTATGAATATTATTACATTTATTCAGGATTTACCATCTAGATTGTGAATATTTGGCCAATTTATGTCGTAAACAGTTCAGTATGCAAAGGTTAGAAACAATGACGAAACTAGTCAAGTTGACTCTTGTATATACCTTTGAAAAAATTATTTTTGACGTTTGCATTGTGCTGAGATGCAAAATTGCACTCACATTTCATTCCTGATTATGTTTTCTTTTGTTCGCATTTTTTTGGCGACTCTTTTGCGTAAATAATAGATAGTCCGAGTACATTACTTGACTTCAGCCGATGCCGCTCTGACTACCGTTTTACACGAGGCACTTGCACAATCTGACGTGTGTACGAAGGCGCAGTCAAAATTGCGTCGAGTAAAACGGTGAATTGCTAGAACACATGCGGGAATGCGTGGACGTGAGATCGCAAAATAGCCCCTGTTCTAATTTCGCTCATGCATTCGCGCAGTTCCACGCCATTTTAGAAATTAATGTTCTAACCTGCGCAATTCCGTGACCCGTGTAAAACGGCCTTTAATCCCCCCCCCCCCCAAAACTCCGCCCATGCGTACAACCAAGGACGCGTATAAACGACCGTCACGATTTCCTGCTCGAAAGCGAAAATGCACATCCTGAAAACTTAGACCATGAAAATTCCCAAATGAGAAAGAAGCATTAACTCCGTGACTGAGTGGCCGAAAGATTCGAACATAAGTGCCCAAGAGCGAGGATAATACCTAAATCATATCTTCACTCACGCACCCTTCAAGGACCACTCATGGAGAAAGACGGACATTTCAATCCGCACAGAGCGGTTGCACACATCCCTCGACTTGCCGCTTAAGACGTTCCAACCCCTTCAAGAGCATGACTCGGGGTTGAGAGGGAAACAAACAATTTCCACCGATCCTTTTATTTTTGCGCTCTTCATCCCCTTACCCGACTATGGAAAGCGACCAGGGAGAAAAACCTTGCGACGGCCGCTCAGGGAGCAAGGGGAGCACTTAGCGTTCGACAAGAGCGAAATACAATCGTGGAAACATGCCGACAGGTTGCCGCCGCCTCTGGAGAGAGCGCGAGGAAGGAATGGTAAGTTGAGGGAGAGTGAGGAGGGAATTTGACAGCGGTTTTTAAAGTCTGTGGGGTGGTGGAAGGCAAAGACTGCGGTGGTGGGCGATTCTTCTTTTTCGGGCGGACGCTTTCCCAGAAGGCTTTGCGAATGGCCATTGGCGGCAGGGAGTGGGCGTTAAGGATTAAAGAACAGCCCGGCCTCTCGTTGCGATGGGGATGGGGTAGAATGGCGATTTCGCACGCTACGTCTGCCGTTAGGGCCTTTTTGCGAAGTCGAGAAGACATCCGTGGGATGGAAAGGGTTCAGATGATGGCAGTGCATGAAGATAAGGAGGAGAGCGTAATAGACTGGAATAGGACTGCCACCTATTCTCAGCAGCACGTCAAGTTAGCTGACTCGAAGATCGCTGTCAGGGCTCTTTTGATTCGGTGGGATCTCGTGACTACCGCCTGGCGTCGACTTAATATTTTATGCTTATGCAGTCATGCGCGGGTATATGGAGGCTGAAATCCACACTCCGCACACGGTCATTTGTGGCAAACCTCACATTGCGCAAGATTGTAATTCACCCAAGAAAAAGGTCACAGAGGAGTCCCTTGAGAAACTACACGACATTTATTTCGCTGGCTACTTAGAATATACATACGTAGCAGAAATATGTGCAGGATTGAATCCTCCTGATTGTTACCGTTTTTCATTTATGAGCCATCAAACTCCAAAAAAAATCAATTCAAAATTCCATTAAGGGTCACGACAGGCCTAAAAAAAGTGTAAAGTTATGCTGCAAATAATGATAAAAAGTCTCAACCGAACTTGAGCTTTATCAGCTTATCAATATAAGTTTTTCGGAAGTAGAGCTGTGGCTGATTTCACCACGGGATTAAATTCAAATCATTCTATCCATGAGCCACCGCACGGGTAGCCTTGGTATTTCAGGTTGAGCGACCATTTCAGTATGGAAAAATACTTACGGGACTGACAAAATTGTAGTCCCTAGAACCCGTATTGAACACCAGCATTCTTCGTAAAGACGACTTAGAGCATATAATTTGCCACCAAGAATCTTAGCAGACCTCATCGTGAATGGAGAGCAAGTTTTATTTCTAGAAGACCTCGAGTTCAGTCGTTAGTAGCGAGATGTACACGTGTAAACTGCTTTCCTTCCAAATTTGTAGGACTCTTGAAACGTGACGGAAGAAGAACATTTACTTTTAGTAACATGTAAAGCAAAACAGATGGGACACATCAATATAAATGCACAAGAGAGGCAGCAGCAATTACCACTTCCTTACGCTTTTTGTGTCATCTATCGAAATGTCAAGTCATTAACCTAAACGAGCAACAGATACAGCATGAAGGAACGAAATAAATTGATTCTCCTTAAAGAACTTCATCACTGAAGATTTGCAGTACTCTTAAAGGGTACCGCTGATGCTGGCGGAGATTAACTCAAGCGTGTGATCACACCTGCTCGCCTGAACATTCCTACATGAACTCAAGGGATTGTTTTTTTATGCGTAGTAGCAGTTCAAAAAGAACAGGTGTTGTTCATCCCCTTAGCTATTTTCCACGAAAGGAAAAGAAAAACGAATAGGCGACCTCAACTACTGACTTGTTCCTTAGAATTGATTAGAGGAGTCATACTAATTACTAACAGAGCATTCCGATTCACGCACTCTAAAGGCCTGTTTACACGGAACATTAAATCGTAAAAGTTAACGTCTAAATGTAGGAACGCGAGAATGAATGCCAAAATGCACCGTGTAACCACCTACCTAGTGCGAACGCATGAATATAAAATAGAACTGCTCTAATTTGATTCATACATTCCACGTGTTCCGTTCCGGTTCACGAAAATCTTTCATGCAATCAGACATAAACTCGTGCGTGTTAATGTATCGTGTAAACCAGCCTTGTGATTTGAAATTTTCGGTAGGAGACTTATTAACGAAAATAAATAGTTTCATTCCATCATATTGAAAAAATATGCCAATACAATGGAGCTTCATGCCATTTAAATGTCAGGGTCGGTTTATGTTACCTCCTCTTCCGGGTTTGGTACCGTGTTCTTTTTCTGAAACTCACGTGTAAAAATGATGTTCCAGTTCTCATATTGAGGCCGAAAAAACGAGATACTGATTAATTCTCTGGCAATACATAAGAATAGCAAACAACTCAGCCCGCGTAAACCAACTATCTAACAATTGGATCGGTTTTTTTTAAATCCCAAAGCAGAGTGGAATTAAAATAGTTTTAATTTCATACTGAAGTGTACGAAATATTTCCATTGAGTAAAGCCTGAGACAAAGCCATGAGAGCTGTGACATTGATAATTTAATACATATTCTGATGCATGCGGTGAGTTCTAGTGGAAATTGCACCACGTAGGTATAAAGAAAAATTTTAAGCAAAATTCCACAAAATCATGAATGCGAACATTCCAAATTGTCCCCATTTTACAATTATGTCAAGGTGCACCGGACTATGTGAATGACTGCCAATATCAGAATGTACATTTCCCGGGATGGCTAATGAAACGAAACGAAAATGTTTCGCTTCGACCCTGAACGAAACGAAAATATGATGCCTGGGTTTAGTTTCGTTCTCGCACGAAATTAAATGCACCAAGAAGTTTATTTTCGACCCGGGACGAAACGTTACTCCCGGGAACGAAACTAAATTAATCGAAACTCTGCTGCACATTGTTAAGTTTCTATCCCAGAAGTTGAGTGGAGGGGGATAAGAGGGATAGTCGGTACTCGATTAAAAAGTTTGAGTAAAGGCTATTCTCCGATATATTGTTGTTGTATCGAGTTTTTTTGTGTTCCAGCAAATCTGTTTTTTTCCTAATTTTTCAATCTTTAGATTTTTAATTTACTTTCTTGCCTCATCACTCATCTTGTTAAACAAAGAGAGATGTTTCCTTAAAATGTAATAGATTTGTCATTTGAAAACACGAAAATTATGTTTTTTGTGTTGATTTTGTGATTTTGTGAAAACTGCAGTGTGTTATGTACACTACTTTGTGTTTTGTAGCTAATATCTTAAAAGAGCGACTTTTGAAGAGTCGGTCGGAAGAATCCCCAAACAGGAATTATCCTAAGGGGGACCTAATATTCCTTGTTTTATGTAAAAAAAATTGTACTACTCAAGCTCTGTATATTATACAAGGAATAAATTTCAATTTCAATAGTTTCAACCCATTACGTTTGACATACGCGTAGAGAGTTTAACACATTGAGCTAAAAATCGAATGGCCAGTTTTCGTTCACCTTTCTCCTGTTAGTGGTAAAAATATGAGTGCCCCATGCATCTAATGCCGGTTGGCCGAACCACTTCTTCATTCAACCATACTCCGTACTCGGTTTGTGGGTCGAAACTAAACCGTTCGAAGGTGAAGCACGTGGTTCCTCCGGTGCGAAACATTTATTGCGTTTTGATTCGTCCCAGAGTTTTAGTTTAATTTCGACCCGATGTTGTTTTGACTCCGATTTCGTTTCGACCATGAATTAAGCTCCCCAGGAGAATGAAAATGAGACTTCGTTGATTTCCACAGATTTATTTCGTCCGCACGACATGTTTCGAACCATAGAGGTCATTATGTGTGAAGGGAGATGGAATATAGGCAAAAGGATAATGACCTCTATGGTTCGAAACATGTCGTACGGACGAAATAAATCTGTGGAAATCAACGAAATCTCCTTTTCATTTTCGTGTATTAATTTCCACGTAGTTGAGCCTAATACAATTGAACGAATTAAGCTCCCCAGGTTTAAATCCATTTCGTTTCGTTTCTACATTCGACATTCCTCCTGGGAATGAAACTATTGAAATTTTACTAGTTTTGACTTCCGTTTATCTTCCATTACCATTCCTGTATTTCAGCGCCTCGTACTAGACAACCCATGAACCAAAGGAGAGGTAGGCATTTCAGAGTTCCTCATTGCCTAGCTGTCGGATCATCAGTCACCACGGAATGAGTCAGCGCAAATCGAGACCAATCTAATTAATTTGATCCTGATCTAATCCGTATGGTGAGATGAAACGGAACTCCCTTCACACTAAATACATTCGCTGAGCATAGATGGTACGTCCACCATAAAGCCACCTACTCGTGAGACCCAAACAAGCCTAGTGGTGGGATCCGCATAAATTTCCTGAGGGAGAAAATTCTTGATTAGCCTTTATAACGAGCCTTTAGTGAGCTGGAGGAGGACCGCGTTCCGCGCCGTCTGGAGCGGCCCCATACAAACGTCACTCAAGGAGACCGCCGACGAGCTGCTGGCCCACCCGCTTCCACGACCCACACCTCCGCGGCGTCAAAGACGAGGTCCATTGATCATGCCGGGAAGGAGGGAGGCCGGCCTCACACGGGAGTCCCGCTAGCGCTTTAGTGTCCCTAGGATGGGGCGATATATCGATGCATAGCCGGATAAAGCGGCATTTCAAAATATTACGATTTTAAACTTCCTCATAAACTAGCCGATCTTCATAACTGAAGGGGTTTCAGCAAATCTAGCGAACATAATCTCCACATTAATGATATGTAACCAGGAGTGCCGACTAACAAAAAATATTGGGGGGGCCTAAACCGGGGATCTTGCCCCGGGAAATGTTATAACTATTGAGTTTTAAGTTTTTTAAGCATTTTAGAACAATCATATGATCAACATTAGAACCCTGATAACTCGAATCTCGATATCTGGACACTCCGGGGAAAATCGACAAGCCTGACAATTTTTTTCCTCACACCCATAACGAATTTTTGAGGGGGCTCGGGCCCCCTCAGGCCCCATGGAGGCGGCGCCGCTGTATGAAACTCCCGTAAAGGTCTGTTTACGAGGTAAAGCGGCGGAAAATAATTAACGCAAAGCTAATTGGTGCCTTAAAACGGCTATCCAAGGAACTACTTGAAGACATAGTGCCAGATTGTGCGAAGTTTTAAGATCAGGAAAATGTCTACAGTGTGTGTGCACCATTAAATCATCCGTCGTTGAGACTTGATTCGTGGGACCTCTCTTTCGTTGCATGATACCTTACTCACTAAGCCACCGGAACGATCGTGCCCTACGGCAGTTTCAATTCCAAATATTTCGGCTGTGATTTCACAGACATCTCGACGTGTGCAACCTTCATAATAGTAAGTAATACGTGGTCGAAGCATGCTTCGGAGAACATGGGGAATAATTCGTGGTTCGCAGTCTTTTACGCGTTTTCATAATGCAACGGATAATATTAATTTCCTCGGTATAAAGGGCGTAAAGTTTTTAAAGTCACCAGTTGTATGAGAGCGTTAAGAGGACAAAATTTTGGAGACCCGAACGAGTTAATGTGTGATAGCATGAACGATTTTGGTGTACCGGAACGGTACGAATGCATGAACCAAATCACAACAGGTTCTATTTTCTGTTCATGAATTCGCACAAGTTGCGTGGTTACACGGTGCATTTTCGTGCTCATTCACGCGTTCATACATTTAGACATTAACCCGTCGGGATAATTTATCGCGGAAACAGGCCTTTAGATAAAAATACTGTTTTCTCGATATTTTTTCGCTTTTCAAATCATGTAAACTTAAGATTTTCAAAAATTGGTATTATATCGGGAAATATCGCGGTCGGCCTATCACGTGTATCGCAAGATATCGAATATATAGTGACACGAGATATCGCTGTCTAACTACAGTGCATTATTATTACAGAACATTATTGTTAAAGTATTCTATCGATTAAGGTAGGTTTCCATGGTGTACTTGAGAAGCACTCCGGGAGCCTTCCCTTCCTCCATGCACTTACCTGTTCTTACCTCACCTTACAATAAGGCTTACTCTCTTTCATTCTATCGAAAAATCCTCCTCTCTTTCTTCCTTTCCTGCGTTTACCCAGCATTCTAACCTCTAAAGGCCTGGTTACACGATACATTAACACGCACGGGTTAATGTCTAAATGTATGAACGCGAGAATGAACGCCAAAATGCACCGTGTAACCACCCACTTGTGCGAATGCATAAACGGAAAATAGAACGTGTTCTAATTTGGTTCATGCATTCGTACATGTTCCGTTCCGGTCCACCAAAATCATTCACGCAAACGTGCATTAACTTGTACGTGTTAATGTACCGTGTAGCCAGGCCTTAACACTGTCTTCAACATCCCGTCCCCGATCCATCCATACCTTCTGTCACCTTCGTATCTCATCTGGTAGCTGCCTTCCCTCAACCACCATGTCCTGTACTTCATCGTTCGTCTTCCTCCCCGCGCCTTTTTCTTTCTCCATTCTTCTCCACCCACACATCGAATGCCTAAAATATTTTCTCGTGAACATAGCGATGCTATATTGCGCGATATACAACGTGTATCGTATCGCTATACGTAATTCGAGCTCGGGCGTGTGTCCCTCACCATCTGCCGGCTAGCGGACGTATGTTTGCGAGCGGTCACCTAATTGCACCAACCACAACTGCCACCGCGGGAAAGAGATTCCAATAAAACGCCCATCATTCAAGTCTCTCATCCCACAACGGTTGCCATCACCCGCAAGTTCGTTCATTTCGTTTCGTTCATTAACCTCGTCCATTCACACACATGCGTTTTTTCAAACCTTTCCCCATTTAAGATCTGCACGGATTTATACCATCAGGAATCTTAAAAAGTAATTAAAATAAAAAATGGGTTTTTAAAAAACATCCTTTTTACAAAAACAGTTAAAAGTAGTTTTTGGTCGCCTCACTTTCGCTAGAGCTCACCATTATGAAATAAATTTTTGAAAATAATATTAGGATGGGTTAATAAATTCATTTAAAAATCACAGTCATATTACAACTAAAATAATATAATTAAGTCAACATAAAAAGATTTAAAAAAGCAAGCTTTTTCCTCAAACAGTATAAAACGCACTAAAAGTAAAAAATACACTTTTCAGCACTCTGAGAATAAGGCGTAGGAGCTGATCAGTTTTATTAGATCTGTGTAGAGGAGCCTGATAGGTGAGTAATAGATTGGTACGCAATATTAATATCGAAACCTAATCAGCACTCAAGAGTTCATCTCCAAGTGATGAAAAGCTTATTTTTTAAATTTTTAGTTCGTTTTATGGGAGTCATCGAAATGCAGACATAAAGCGTAAGAAAACAAATAAAATGTTCTGCTCACTATGAAAACTACGAGAATTAATCAAGGATAATGTATGAAGGTCTTCCAACAGAAAAGGATTAGATATGATAATTCAATATTATAATATTAAAAAACTGGATATGATAATTCCGGTAATTAAATTCACGCAAGACGAAAACGAGATTTATTTATTTATTTTACTTCGAACACATCGTTTTTCGTAGGATATAAACGAGAAAATACAAAATCACGAGCTTCATAAAACGTGTGCAAGAAGTCTGCCGCCTAAACTAATAATAAATAATTCCTTAACCTTAACCGTCAACCCATTTTTTGCTCCAAAATCCCAAGCCATTCCTCGAATTTTCTGTTCCTTAAAAATAAACCATTACTACTATCTGAAATTATCAGGTAAATTCACCTCAAGGTTATGTTTTAACCGCTTTAAGTGCCACATATCAATGAAAGGCGCTTCTTTTACCTCTTTTATTTTCCTCCGGAGATTTTTTTATCCGACTTTCCTCATCGACTTTGACAGATGTGCTTCGAGAATTCCTCTAAAGCTGGCCGATACAACGCCCTTTCGAATGAAAGGAAGTTCGCGTAGTTCCAAGATATTAAAGTGGCTTTCCTCGTAAACTTGAATGGCGTCAAGAGCTCCTATCACCTAAATACAGCTTGATATATGTTGCAATACTGTCAAACTGAAAAAAAAACAATAATATGAAAGAAAATGCCTACCACTGGCCCTAAAATATGACGCCATTGCAATTGGGCGACATCTATCGAAGAAATGGAAAACTTTTACGTAATTCCAGAAATTAATTCAATTGAATTACTTTCTGGCATCAGGTGAAAGAATTCCATTGAAAATCTGGAATTGTAAACGGGCGTGAAAATGTAAGGTTAAAGCGATAAATGAGATCTTAAATTAACAATTTTGCAGTTGAGGCATAAAGCAAGATTTCATGCACTACAGATACTATGATTAAATTTCCCTAGCGCTGATGGTTTGCAGTTTTCAAAGTTTTTACCAGTGTATTATATCTCAGACATTAAAATCTACCTTGAACAATACTTTTTACAAGACCATTCAGTAATATCGAAGCATTCATTGGAAGATAGGTAAAGGAAATGAATGATACATGAAGCATACTTTATATAAAAATAAAAAAACTGAAGTATAAAAACCAAGTTTTCAAAGTTTTTACCAGTGTATTATATCTCAGACATTAAAATCTACCTTGAACAATACTTTTTACAAGACCATTCAGTAATATCGAAGCATTCATTGGAAGATAGGTAAAGGAAATGAATGATACATGAAGCATACTTTATATAAAAATAAAAAAACTGAAGTATAAAAACCAATCGTCCGTTCGGAAAGTTAATGACGTCATTATCGACGGGGATAAAATGGGGTAAAGTGGAGCGGGAGCAGGCAATGACGTCAAGAACCGCGCCTCATTCTGTGGTGAAGCTGATAACTTTAATAATTCACCGAAAAGAAACCAAGAAGTAAATGTTCAACCGAAAATTGGGCATGATTATTTTTCAAACTTTCTTCAATGGCCATAATAATTGCGGAAAATATAAGTAAAGATTTCCAACTCGAGAGTTAACTACTCAGACCTTCGCAAGCTTTTCGGAATAAGTTTCGTGAAAAAATGACCAGATTCCGCAGGAAACGGTAAAATGACTCGATACCCTCATATATTACAAGCTCCGTAAAGGCCGTCTCACATGGGGAACATAATTGCATAATCTGACGTGTGTACGAATCCGCAGTCAAAACTGCGTCGTGTAAATCGATGGACAGATAGATTGCACGCGAGAATGTATGGACGTGAGATGGCAAAGTAGCTCCTCCTCCATTTTCTTTCGTGTATTCTCGCAATTACACGCCATAATGAGAAATTAATGCAGCTCTAACCAGTGCAATTATGTTCCCCGTGTTAAACGGCCTTAACGTTGCCACTATTCACACCATACAGAAGTTATCTTCCTACAGCAGAACAGATTTATGTATATACTAAAGTATCATCTTGCGCGTGGGTTCCAAATATTTTCCCAAAGTGAACCCTTAGCTGCATGCATTTCTCAATACGTGCCTAAAACTATTTTTCCTTATAAAATATATCAAGAAACGCTTCAATTACTACATTTCATTAATTTTTCTGCATTTTTTTATTTGCAAGGAAAATCTGAATACCTATCACATATGATAAATCATGGTTTAATGAACTAATAAATTAAATGAATATGAGCACATATGATGCACATACTCATTGAAAACTTCCCATTGGCCCCTACCTTTACTAATTACTTTCTTATAATGATAACATAATTATACTGATTATTCTAGAGATGGCTTGGAAAAATCTATAGGTTGCCATGCGGAGAGCGGACTTCCTTCTACTTAATGAGAAGCTGATCACCTATAACACATACTGACGGCTTCGAGAATCGCATAGCATAGCGACGGGGTGTATAAAGGCCGTTTTACACGGTACACGGAATTGCGCAATCTGACGTACATGCGAAGGCGCAATCAAAATTGCGTCGTGTAAAGCGGTGAATAGCTAGAACACATGCGAGAATGCGTGGATGCGAGAAGGCAAAATAGCCCGTTCTAATTTCATTCATACATTCGCGCAATTCCACGCCATTTTAGAAATTAATGCAGCTCTAACCTGCGCAATTCCGTGCCCCGTGTAAAACGGCCTTAACATCTGATACACCATGCGTTGGAGAGGAAGAATTGTGCCCCTCAGAAATAAGCGGCACTGAGTGTAGTGTATCATATATGATAAAAAATGCAGTGAAGGGTTAATTCATATGTTCTACGAAGCTACTCGTAGTCAAGGATGTAGTCACCAATAAATTACTAGTATACGCAAGCTGTAGGGCAGGCGCGGAAGCGATTCAAGTTGGGAGGAGCAGGAAATGAAAAAGCAGGATTTGAATCGAAGGAAGAGGTGAAAGCAGCGGCGAAGACTGAGAAGTGGTCGACTAGCATTGGTGTGGTGCGAGCATTCTCTCCGCCAAAGAAAATAAACCTGTAGAGCTTGTGGCGCCTCTCGGACGGCCAACCGAAAAACTATCCTGCCTTCTCTCGCCTTTCGAAAAAAAATTGAAAGGGAACATAAAAAGATGAAAAAATACAAATGGCGTCCCTTTATTTTCCGCTACCTCACCGAGTTCGGACCGATTCAGAATAAAAACGAAGCCGCTAGAGTAGAAAAAATTCACGCCAGGTATGATAAAAGGAAAAAAAATCAGAAGCAATAAGAAGCTGGGTTTGGATGCTATCTTGCCATTTTATTATCACGCCGGATCGATACACAAAAACGATTCAGGAAGAAATCTGAGCCAGATGGTATCGGGGACTGGAAACTTACAACCAGATTGAAAAATATCTCACCTATACGTGGGTGCGTATTGTGATCGGCCACATTTTTTTAATAATGCCAAAAAATTATTACTACGATTTATATGTCATAGTTCGATACTCTTAGAATAAACACTATAAAATCTTTAAGCAAAAAAATCATAATGATACTGTATATTATCTTCACTTTGGTAGTGACCAGATCACACCAAGGAATGATTTTGTCCACATTTTCATTTTCGTCAACATCAATACTAACACAAAGATTTTACACTCCCCATATTAATAAAGTCATTTTCAAGAGATAAAATGCGTTCTATCTTAATTTTAAAAAAAGGTAGTACTAATGTATGAGAGCGAAAACATAAACTCGAGTAGGTGATACAGGTACCTTCAGGTTTAATAGCCGAGGATGGAGTCTTCGACGCGAAAACAAGGCGCATAAAAAATTTTCTGTGAAGGAATATCGTTAACGGAATGAAAGCCTTTGTTGGTCCATTACCAAGGTAACCAGGAAAGTACGATTGAACTCCTACAATTACCTCTTCACGCATCATAACTCATAGGCCGATTACATAACACTAGTGGTTTACGAACATTGCAAAAAATATTACGGATTCCATCCCCACTATGACAGAAAGAAAAAAATTAAAGAATTGCGTCGCTTGGGTCCACCCGTGCCATGTGGGTATGTTAGTAATGAAATACAGTAGATTCCGGTTAATTGGGACACATCGGGACTTGTGCACTTTGCCCCAATTAAGCGGCTGCCCCGATTAGGCGAACTCCCTTGTATATGGGCATAAAAAACTTTAAAATGGTAGAAAGAAGACTGAAGAATGTTTATAATGTAACATAAGTAAATTATTCTATTAATTTATTCAATAAATCAGCGAGTTTAGATAATTCATAATCATTTTTAAGAGTTATAACATTTTTGTTAAAAAATTTTTCACAGCCACGGGCGACGCTGAATGAATGTCTTTTACTAAGTCCTATTAAAGAAAAGTCCTATCCTATTGCGGATAACATAACAACAAGAGCTTTCAAAATAGGGCAAGAATAGGAACATTTGTGAAAAATAAGAGTAAATCAAAGGAGGAAAATATAAAAAAATAGTATTCTAAAAAAAAAAATTTAATTTCGTCACGAGTATAGCGTCTATGTCGCCGACTCATGGCCCAATAAAGCGGCATGCTGTCCCAATTAAGCGGAGAATACTCTGGGATATTCCTCTATTGGGTTCTGTTCTTCAAGATCTGCCCCAATTAAGCGGCTGCCCCCAGTAACCGGTGGACCCATTAAACGGAATCTACTGTAATACGAAGGCGTTTCCGCAGACAACGTTTCGAATGACCCGAAACATTCATCAAGAAAAATATCTTTCCTTTTCCCCCGGAAGCGGGGTTATAAAAAATGGCGTCCTCGCGAAAAGAGAAAAAATTGCCTTGGGTCCTTGAATGCGATTAAATCGACCAGGTCATTGTCATGTTAACTATTTACCAGCCTTTAAAGCCATTTGTCCGGTAATGGGATCAATAAAACCACCACTATATATCTTTTACTCAAGGGTGCAAATTCACGTGTAATCGTGAATCACTGCGGTCCCATAGCGTTTCAACTCGAAGTGAATGTATGATGGTCACGCTTCAAATACACAACCCAATATATCCACAATACCCCTAATTGGTGCGATGGATATCATACGATGGGTCATACTAGTACATAGATTTTTTCAGAATTTATGGCGTCATGCTCGTTTGAATCCAGAATTTATCCTCTCACAAACTGTGTTTCATACAAAAGAAGAACCCAGGAGTTACTCTTAAGTAGGTATTTCTTTCTCGTAGTGTAATTCCAATCATACCCTAGAGAAAACACATAATTTAGCCCAATTCAAAATTAATTACTCTCAATATCCTCCACACTGGAGCGCTTTTGAAAACACCAATGCTATTTTAAACCCAATATAAATGAATAATTTAAGAGAGTTATGTTTCAATACCATCCACCTAAGTCCCTAAACAATGCATGAACTACAAACAAAAAGTAGAGAAGTATCATACAGAAGCACAATTATAAAAGTAATAAGCCATCAACAAGGACACCAACTAAATGCTCATTTTTCTGCTGGATTCCATGAAATGCCGTTGGTGAGGGTTATAAATAATTTCTTAAGTAAGGTTAAATAATGTTGGAAGACGAATGCGAATAATAAATTTCCTTTCTGGTTGGTAAAATCAAATTTATGGAGTAAGTCTCCAGTTAAAAACATAAAATGTACAGCTGTAAATGCACAGTTTGATATGATTACTGCAGAGTAATAAATGCTCCCTGGAAACTTGTCAATTTTTGTGAATGACGTACATCATCTCAAGGCAGTAGCGGATACAAAGAAAACTCAAGGGGGAGGCGCAAAAGATATCTTGAGTTACTTTTATCCTAATAAAAAATAATCGAGTCACATGCAGAGTTTAAGAAAATTTTAGTTAAATTTATTAGACTCGTAAACAAGACAATTCCATCTTATGATATAAAAAAAGTTATAACTGTGGTTCTGTAATGTTTGGCAATACGGGCGGACCCGCAAAGGGGGTGAGCCTACTGCGCCCCCATTAATATCCACCACTGTCTCTCGGAAATGAATGACCATATTAGATATTGATGTGCCGTCAATACGACGAACAATATAAATTCAACATTATTAGCTATCAGCAAGCAGAATGGCAACGCATGCGGCTGTTCGCTTGTTAGTTAACGTCGAGAGACATGACAATCAGATGAAGGATTCGCACCACAACGGATGCATAAATTAGAGTATAATTTAGTTCAACATAAATATTCTATGAGAATCATTATTTCTCACCTCTTGATTGTCCAATTTATATTTTAAACCTGTTTTCGCGTTGTTAGTGATGGAAACAGATAGAAATATACGAACAGATGAGATTATAATAGGTAACGGAAATGCAGAGGTAAAGCAAAGTAAACTACTGGATGAAGCTGCATTAATAAATATCAAGAGATTAAGTATATCAAGCATGTATCTTAATTTCAAAAATATCAATTATTTCATTTGTTTACCTTTTTCCAACTAGCGTTAAACAGGAGAACAACGTCATAGAAAAATATTCAAAATATAACATCTCCCCATGCTTTAGTAGTTAGAGACGTTCATTTCTACTTTAAAATATCAAGCAGAGTTTTTGAAATATCAAGCAGATGGCTTTATTGATTCAGAATACATACTCAATGCCGACAAAGAGTTGCAAATATAATATTGTTCCCTTTCCTGTGGACAAGGCTGTTTCATTATTATGGTTAATTCGTAGAAAAAAATCAACACCACACTGCACATTTGTATATCTCACAAGACCTTGATTTACAAGAGACATATTGGGGAGTTACGAATGAATTTTCCAAGTAGAATATACAATGTGGCGCCTTATTGTTAACCATGAATATTCAAGGGTTAGCATGAAACCCAGCCAATCTTGATATAGCTCGTAGCAATTAATAAATTTATCTGACACACTGAGTTCGTAATTAAGATTTTAAGAGAAAGCAGAGCAGCTTTATGTATTCAATCCCGGGACAATAAGTTCCAGCATCCATTCCTCTGAGTTCTTGGCGGCTAGTAGAAAATCAAACCCGTATACTTTCCGCCGCTCCTTTATAACAGCGTAAACAACAGTGTTATAAAGACGCGGTGTTGAAGTCCAATCGATTGATTTATTTCAACTGAGCATTTCCTTCTTGACTCTTTTCTATCGAACATTGCATACCAATCTATTATATCAAACTTTACTTACAGCAATCGTCACCCAGTTAGAAAACATATCGTAAAAATATTTTGTATACTTAGCCGAAAAAGAATAAAGCCGTGCTCCTTACTAGTGAAAATAACATACTGACCTTCATTTTAAACCTTCAGTGATCACACGATCGTGTATATCCCCATCAATTACTTCATTAAACCTCATTCTAGCCGGCGATTGACACACTGATCGGTGAAAGCGAATGGAACAGTGGACAAGTGGCTAAGCTTATGCATGCGAGATAATGGCATGGTAGTGATGGTAACACAGTTGGATATTTCTGCAAAGAAGATCAACTTCAAAGTGCCATCAAGTAGCATCGCAATAGACTAACAGCAGCGCTCCAGTAAGAGGTAATGGCAAAACTCGTCCTGCGCTATGTCGAATGGCTCAATATTCACGGTTCCTATGCCAAAAGTAAACGTGCAAGTCGTCCGCAAGTTGTCAGCATTTGTATAGCCCACGCACACATGGTTGCAATTATGCATTTATTTTTTCTCGCACGAATAAATGGCATGCCTAGAATAAAAAAAAATTTTAGCCCATTGTTGTCTTTAATCTGCCATAACAGATGGACATAATTATCAATGCACATAATAAAAAATAATTATAATCGATAGGTTAAGATTTTTGTGCAAAGATAATCCTTCAAATTTCATTTTAGGAGAAAAATAACCCAAAAACATTTTATCTTTTCTCGAACTTTATGCTTGAGTTCAGTTTGTCAATTTTTCCATTCCTCTATTTCTCACCACCTATCTCCCAGCCGATTCTCACACTTCTTAGGCTATCTCATTTTTTCACTTTCCTATCTATCTCTATTTCCTTCCCCTCCCACGCCCATCCTGAAACATGCTTCGCAGTTTTATAACCCTTGGCGATACGGAACACGCATACATTAGCCGTATCTCGTCTCAGCACGACTCGAAACCTCCAAAATATTATCAATTAGAAGGTCTCAAATGGGATGAGGAGAATACGCGTATTTTCTCCTGAAGATATATTTATTCATTGTTCAAAATTCATAATAACCATAGTAAAATGTTACCCATGAACTAGGCCAAGTAAATTCGAATAAACAATATCAGAACGCGTTGAAATTTAACACGCCCTACCCAAAGTTTCGTTAAGAATGTTTCACAATACATGCTTACAATTTATTTTTCTAAATACGGTTAAAAGAAAGGAAACGTCTTATATATTAGCATTTTGTCCATGTTATCCCTCCGCGGTATTCAAGATTGTTCCGCATTACCTCGTATGCTTCACCACTCCTGAATAAAAATATTCAGCAGCTAGAGTCAATAGCTAATGCCAGTTCCCCAACGATGCCGCCCCAAAATGAACATAATGAGTGCTAGAAATAATTGAAGAAGCTGTAGTAATTTTCCACACTTTTTTAATCTTACTCAACCGGTTTCAATGCTTCAATGCATCATTTTCAACAGATGTCAGGAAAATTACTACAGCTGTTTCAATTATTATCATCTATGGACTTCCACAAAGTCAACTCGTCGACAATCAGTCTAATAAGAGCGATTTATTAGTACTTGCTCTTCAATTACTTCCACTAAAACCTTTTGGGTAAATTGTAATCGCTCGTGCAATCATTATCATATCGTGTTATCACGGGTCCTTTCTTTGTCGGAGGTCTGGAAAATTCACTGGACAACTTTTGTGTAATAATCTGTTTAATCAAGCGCCCGTACACAATTTTGGTTCTGCAAAGAATATCACCCTTCTATGTTTAAATTTGCCGCTATAAGTATATCTTTCTTTTGGTGGAGTGCTCCCTTCGCCTTGGCTATTCTGCTGATAATTTCTTTCCTCCATCCCTAGTTATACTGCTTCTCAATGGATAGAATTCATTCACCTTTTACAGTTTGTTTTCCCTAGTTTAATGATTGTCTCGACTCCTTTTCTTCCGCTGCATCCCTAATTTTCCGTTGCATCTATTATCCACGTATCTTAAGTCTTCTTTAAGCTTATTTTCAGCTGATATATCCATTATCCTAACCACATTAACAAGAATCATCCCTGTCTCACTCCTTTCCTAATTCTTGCTTTTTAACGGCTGGGTCCTGATTCTATCACCACGGTAATATACCGAGGATATGATGCCGGAGGTAGGCGATGCCTCGTGGGAGGTGTCCGGCCCCTCCCAACGGACTCAAGGAGAAGATTCTTGGTGGATTGAGAGCTAGGACTTTGAGCAAAACAGCGCAGCCCTCGTCCCTCACTCCTCCTCTGAATAATTTATAGCCCTCCGCCAAAGTTACTTCCCCATTAATTCAGCGTATCCCCCACACGGCCGAGATCTCTTTATTTTCTCCATCGCGTTTTTGTTTTCGCAGTTTTTGCTCATACTTAAGCGGTCCAGCGCCGGATTCGTGCCTGACCTCGCGGCGGCATTGAAAATAAAAATAAAAGGGAAAAGACGGCCCAAGGGATAGCTGCTACGATCGGCGCCTCGAAGGTTTGGAACGCTACGGGAAAGGATTGGGGAAGTGACGGTTTTTCACGAACTATAAAAAAAAGCATGCGAGTCGGGTTCTCTTGGGGGAGTCAGCGGGTCATAATGGAGGCGAATCTCTTGTTCCTTTTGTAAATGACGAAGGGCCGAAGATCGTGGTGATGCTATAAACCGGGAGCACGCATTCAAATTACGCCTAGTGAAGCCATCGGAGGGGTTTACTTTCGTTTAGCAGTTCAGCGAGTTATTATTGAAGTATTCTACCGATTAAGGTATGTTACCATGGAGTGCTTAAGAAGCATTCTAGGAGTCTTCCCTTCCTTTAAGCACTTCCCTCTTCAATTCACAATAAGGCCCACTCCCTTTCATTCCATCTAAACATCCTATTCTCTTCCTTCCTCCCCCTCTTTTGCTCAACATTCTACCCACCAGTGGCGTAGCCAGGTATTTCGTTCGGGGGGGCGAGGTCCAAAACCGGATGGGAAAATTTTTGAAAAAACAGGATACTAGGTAGAGGGATTAAAACTAATTTTAACACTTTTCATAATCGAAAAAACTTCATTTGTCAAGAAATATTTAGTAAATTCATGATTTTTTTAATATTTTGTTTTCTTTTAGGAAGGAAAATAATTGTGTTTATACATTTCGGGGAGGGGGGGGCCCGGACACCCCGGATTCCCCTCTTGGCTACTCCACTGCTACCCACTCACACTGTTTTCAATAAGCCCCCTCCCCCCCATTAAGCACTCGCTCCACCACACCATCAGTCTCCTCTGTATCTCATCTAGAAGCTGCTTCTCTTCACCCACCATGTCCAGCACTTCGTCGTTCCTCCTCCTCTCCGTCCACTTCACATATTCCACTTTTCTCCACACTCACATCTCGAATGTCAGTTCAGCGAGAATCGACGAGTAAATAAAAGTGAAAAATTTCCCATTCCTCTTAAAAACGTGAAGAGTTGAATTAAAGCACCTCCGATCTAATTACATTGACCAATAAGTTCATAAGGGCGAGCAAGAAGAACACTTAACCAAATTAAGTATAACTTTGATCACAGTTATAAAGCTACAATTCTTTCAACTAATTGGATCATAGTATTAACATCATCCAGATTATGTAACGCCATCTTAATAAGTTTAAGACACCAATACGTTGCATGATTTATGCCAGCATAACTGCCCAAGCGCCTCTAATTCAAAACAGAGAATTTCAACCACATCAAGGACATAAGTATGAAAACCACGACGAGCTTGTTCTGTCCTTGATTTACAATTTAAAACATAAAATTTAGTTGAGATAATATCGTAAATATCCTTCGTAGTATATGCTAAAAGCAAAAGAAAATTCGGCGTGAGAAAACAGTAGAGGATATGATTTATTGTTTAAAAGCCAGGGAAAGTAACGTAGAACGAGTGGATACAGCTTGCGAAATCTTCATTTCCGTGATTGCTTGACAGGTCAAGATCGAGGTTTCTCTAAGGTGCCCTGTTATTTGCCGTAACTCGCCGCTTTTACACCTCGAGGCATTGATCACACTTAGATGCGTGATGCTAACTCAGAAAGGGTGGGCGGAATCACGCTAGAAGCCGGACAGGACAATGAAATAAGTTGCTGAGTCGTTAGTTGAGATCTTGTCTCACGAAAGACTGACATAAACAGCTAAGCAGCCAAAAAAAATGCAACAAGTACACAAGTAAATTGAGTTTGAACATTTTTTCCTCGTTCGGCGTGATGGTAATGGGCTAAATATTGAAAAAGTTACAGCGTAATTAGCACCTTGCAGATGCTCCACGAGAAATAATCACAAGGCGGCTTGAACATAAGTTCCGCGGCAACAGGATACATAATTGGGTCATGCAGAGTAACAAGAGGCGAGGAAAATTATTCGCAAAATGGTATAGATGATATCAATTGGAAGATTTTTACCTAAACCATGCGTATACCTCATACGATCCATTAAAAAGTCTAGTAAATTATAGGCATTGTATTAAGTCATGCCATTGTAATTTCGCTATTAATATCAACGTGAAAATATCGGAAATCTCAACTCTTAATTCTATTATTGAAAGCAAGGCACCGGAAATCCGTTTATAAAGTGCATATAATATCTTCCATAGGTACAGAATATTTGTGCAGAGCAATAGCTTATTAATTTTTAAAACGTCATTTATAACTATCTGGATTCAAAAATAAAATCGTTCAAGATTCATAAATATTTATATAATATGACGTGAGACGCTTTAAATGCACAGTCGATAATTGTATCCCAATGTAAAATAAGGGAACTGCGCGAGTAGTAGTTCATCATTCTGTCAGATTTATAATCCTGACCGAGAAACAGGACAAGAAGCTGGCATTTAAATTTTTATGGTCCCATAATCCTTCTTCAAAGGAAAAAACAACAAAAATGTCCTTAGTGCAGTGCACAATACACATACGATGTTTTATAAGCCGTACCTTACGCCTAACCTAATTTATTCGATCACTTGAGTTGCAGAAAATGATGAGTTGTGTAAATTCTCTAGCCTGAAGGGGAAAAAGGTAATACAGATAAATGAGCCTTCCGTTCCAGGTGAATTATCCAATTTATGTCTTCTTCAAGTCAACGTAGCATGAGACCAAAAATAAAACAATCATGACATTTTTTTCACAAAAGGAATCAACTCAGGATGAACTACCTAGAGGAAAAATACTTGGCGGTATAAATTGTTACAGAAAGAGTACGTAATATTTATCAACGAACGACAAGGAAAGAAACTATCATTAATTACAACAGCTTATGGATGCAAAAGCCAAAACTTTGATAAAATAGAGAGATATACACGCTCCTCTATAGCCAAGATCTAATTATTGAAAATAATTGTACGCCGATGGGAGGAAATTATTGTCTCAGCTCATAGAACCCAAAGATCATACAAAGAAGTTGCCACCACAAATCCGAGGCGTAATAGGTATAAAGGCCTGCTTACACAGTACCTTAGCATGTAAGTTGAGTCTAAACGTATCAGTGAACGCAAGGATAAACGCCAAAATTCACCGTTTAACCACCCAACTTGTGCGAATGCATGAACATAAAATAGAACCAGTACTAACTTGATTCATGCATTTGTACATGTTCCGTTCCGGTACACAAAAATCGTTCATGCAATCAGACATTGACTCGCGCGAGTTTTAATGTATCCTGTAAACAGGCATTAAAAATATAATAGGTTAGCGACTAAGATCCCGCCGTTTTTTTGCGTTTACTTCATCGAGCTCAGCTGGACAGCCAGAACGAGGTGCGTCATTGATATAAAAATTTCCTTTTTTGAATACCAATCACGAGCGGTTCTTTCAGCTATAGTACCCACTCAACACGCAATTGCTGTGAGAAACTTCTGCGGCCTTAAACCGTGATTGAAAGCAAAAAGAAGAAGACGTCGAAAACACTCATTTTTCTCAACTTGACAATCCATTTAAACGATCTGAAAAGTAAGAGCAATTAATCTTAAAAAATATAAAAACATAGATTCCGGTGGATAAAAATTTCTCTTTCGAATTACTTAAAATATTTTATGACATGCAGACTGTTACAGTGTAAAACAAATGGCGGGAACTTGCTAACCTAATAACTTGCTAATAGATTGATGTGAAAAGACCAACGGAGATTCCCAAGTTTAGAAAATTCCTTCGCGTCATTATCCTCTCCGTACATTACTTTCCTCAAGTTCACCGCAAGCACACATCAGCAGGACGTTCATACATCATTCTATACACTTTCTTCTCCGTTCTCATCCCTTTCCTCGGGCCGACCACCTCTGGGGGAAGCGCCACTGGTCAAACCAGTACTCCGCTCATATTGCGTGCCTCGGGAGTCTTAATTGAAGCGAAGGCGAACCGTAGGGCGGGGAGGAAATACGAAAAAAAAATAGTATCCGCTCGCTTTTTAGACTTCGCCGGAATTGCCAGCTCTCGCCCCGACGGGGGTGACAATTTCCCAAAATTATTTCGCATATTCGAAATAAAATTCGCCGGGGCATTAAAAGTCGTCGTAATCCGAGGGACTCGCTCCATCATCCAGCACTGCCTCACCAGTTCTCCCTAATTCTCTCAACATGCGAAACGCAGCCAAAATAATATACGGCAGCGTTTAGGGAATTTATACTGCCTAATGCGGCATAAGTTTTTTTTTTCACGATGGGTCCAGTTCCTGTTTTCTCAACTGCTAATTTCAGTTTAATATTCTACGGATAATATCTGAATGATCACTTACATTTTGTACGGTCTCATCAGCCCAAACGACTCGCCCAAATCATTTGGAATTAATGAGGGGGAAAAACGTAGACAGCAGCGAACGTTGAGAGTACGACGTGTATATTTCTGAAGCAAGCCAAGACCACAACTTATGTAAATTATTACTAATTGAATGTAAGAGTTTAGGGCGAAGAAATTTAGAGCAGAGCCTAATTTATTAAGCTCAAAATCAGTTCTTTAAGAATTAAATATGTATATTATTACTATTTGGAATACAGACGTCTTTTCAATTACTTAAAGATATTCTTCAAAAATGTTAACATGGCAATACCCTACTAATGCACAAATATCGCTTGAAAAATAATCATAAACCATTTCCTAACTCATCACCACATGGGGTACGCTTTATAATACTCGAAAAACCGAGATATCTCCACACACTTAGCCCTACCAATCGGACAAAAAAGTTTAATTGTTGAATATTTGTGGTATATCTGGGATAAGACTGGATAGTTGTATCTCAGAAAGAGCACTGACAGAACACAGCCAGTCTTGAAAAAAAATTATAACCGTGCTGCTCCACAGCCTAACATGGAATTCAACTGAAGAAAAATAACTGGCTCATTTATAGAAGAATTTCTTTGCCTGCTTATTGTTAACATAGAGAAATTAGAAAACAAAAGAAATAATTTCCAATTCAACGCAGTTACTGAAAACAGATTTTTATAAAACAGAAACTAATTTTTATGCGATATTTGTGTATTAATAGGGCATTTTCATGTAAATATTTTTGGAGAAGTACTTAAATAATTGAGAAGACGACTGCATTCCAAATAGAAATCACATTCGTATTTAATTCTTAAAGAACTGATTTTGAGCTTTATTTCATAATGACCATGCTCAATCTTCTTTAAATGCCGTATCCAATCTTCTCTTAGTTTCACATCCAGTTTTTTCTACCATAGAAGCATTTCTTTTCCGTGCCATAAAAACGAAAAAAGAGAGATATTTTGCTTAATGCATAGGTGTAGACATTCGTTTTTCCTCCGAACAATATAGGACTTTAATAAATGTTAGGTGGAACTTCTTACGCGTTAACGGCGTATGCCATAAAAACCCCGCAACAATCCCATTGAGGCGGCTTAACGGGTTATAATTACATGGGTGAATGAAATACGAGTTACTATTAGCCGGTAGGTATCCCATTTACTCTCAATATTTAGAATGTCTTCTTATTTCTACCATTAACTCAGTAAAGCATCTTCCCCAAATGGATTTAAAAGGGATAGCTGTTGCAGAATCTTTGATTAATGGATTTGGAAGATACTAAAATTCACCCAGCCAATGACTCATGAAAAGCTGCATCTTACTTAGCAAACAGAGGATTAAAGCAAAATTTGTGAATGCCATGGCAGTCGCCTTATGCAAACATCATATCCTACATCGGGGCAAGAAATGTTGTCCCACGACACAAATAGGAAAGAAAGAGGAAAACGGATGCTTCAAGTTTCAAAGAGAAGCGGAGAGTTAACGAAAGAAAATATGAGCCCGTAATACGCCTTTTGGTGATAGCAAAGAAAGTGATTGAAAAGAGAACAAGTGCATTTAAAGAGATAACCGCCTTCTGACATACAGGACGCATATTATCAGATCATACTGATATTAAGAGATAAAGATGAAAATATTTTTTTTAATATAACTGATAACTTCAGGATTTACTTTGTTTAACCTTTTAAAACCTAGTAGATTAATACACACATATAATATATAAGATGCATGTACGATCAGTCACCTGACTACGTAACGAAGTTACGAAACCCGGGTCGTGCCCATAATTAAATAACAGTGAAACTTACAAAGTTTTTATTTCTTTATTTCTCATAATTTTTTTATATGAACCATATCACCCAAAGAATTAATTATTGCCATAGAAGGGACATAAAATTAACTCTTTATTTAAGTGTTTGAAAAATCTTATTAGATGATGCCCATGAGTAATGTAAAAACCTTTCCTATAACTATAACTATTATGCTACAAGTAACCACCTTGATAATACAATTAACAGCATGCGTTTCTCTCCTTAATTTTCCGTAAATATAATCCATTTTAATTCTTTGTTAAAACTTCCGAGAACGCTCGTCATGTAGGTTACAATAAAATTTTTGGGCCATGTCTCACTGGCGACATAGCCCAAAATGTTTTGCTAACTACCATCTATTTCGAATTCTATTAATAATTTGCAATAGATGGTAATTTTCCGCACCCATTGTTGACGCAAACACGCAAACAGAGAGGATATGGCAAAGCTGTACCTTTTTAAAATAACTGGAGATAATAACATGCAGTGAAGGGAGACTGTACGCCTTTGAATATTTGACATCTAAATATAAAAAGGAGGTTTAATGAATGCTCATCCAATACGCGGACTCTCGGAACAGGAAGAAAAATTCGTTTGCATTGAAATCAGAAACTTACGCTGATTTTACGGCCACATGACCGTGACGGAGCAGGTGGTTACCAAGGAGGTGTGAGAAGATTTAACGCCCCTCCTCTCTCGCGAAAATTTCTTAATCAACCGGCGGATGGAGTATATTTAGCCATAAATGCGATGATATGCTGAAATTTCGTCGGGAAACCTCAAGGTAAGGAGGGGGCAATTCGGAGTCAATTATTCATGAGACAGGGAGGAAGGACGTGTACCAAAGTCCCTACGGCAAATGAATACGCGGACAACTTTACTGGCATCACCGCAAAACTTAGACTCCGTCATAAGCAGTTCATGAACCAACCGTGAAGAAAGCAAAACACGTTACCATACCATTGCATTTATTTCCAAAGCATCGCGTCGTGTCCTCCCCGAGGCGAGAATTCACACCGCAAAAACGTAGTTCAGGCGGAACATCATACGGGATCTAGAAGAGTCGAGGAAATTAAACGACCCTAAAATCATTACGGGATCGAATTGGTCTCTTTGAAGGTCACCTAGCAACGTCATAAACAATTTTGGGAAAAACTATAGATCCTTTGACATGCTGTACATGATTAAAAGAAAAGCGGGCCATAATATTTTCTACCTTTGGTCAAATAACTATTTCTGCGCACATACGCAAATCGTAAGTAAGGATCATCGTGATTCAAATTATTTCAATTTTGGGAAAACATTTAAATTAACGAAAAGTAAAATATTTTATTTAATTTTTTTGGAAATCAACCTGTCTTCCAACGCAAGAATTATAGAAACGCTATATGACTTCATTAATGAATAACATTTTATTAATTTAAAACTCGAAAAAAATGATGTAGTACATAGGACACTCCATATTGTTGAAGATAAACCGCTAAGCGTTACGCATAACTTCAATGCTCTCGAAGCCATCCATTCCATTTTTTTCTCCGAGAAATGGGCTCTAATCCATTATTCTAAATCAGAAATAAACAACCACACATGGAATTTCATATTAACCAATGTGGAGATGAATCAATCGCAATTCTTACATACCATAAATCAAACATGAAGTAACAAAATTACTAGCGTCTAATAAAGCATAATTTATCGTTAAACTTTGTCATCAGGAAATATAATACATACCACTATATGCTTCGTTACAGCAAAGAGCGGTAACATATAAGCACTTCAAACAGTGATAAGTTTAACCATTCAAAAATTCAATATGTTCTTACAAATTGGTATTAAGACGTAGTTACTTATTTTTGACGGGTAGCTTAAAGTCATCAACATAAATATTCGTCCTCAAGCTGCCACGAAGTCGATGCGAAATTTCATACCAGAGTTTCATGTGCTATTTGTCATATATCACGAGCTATATTCCATTTAAGCAATATCGAAGCAACGTGGCCAAACTAAGTACACAAATTATCATAGATATATCTGAAAAAGAAATGAAAATAATGAAATAAATGCATCGAGACATGCATAACCTGCAACGGTAGATAAGCCATTGACTTAAACAGTTCCATGTAAGTACTTACAACCTTTAAACCATCGATCAGATGGGACAGAATTTTCCTGTTTTCAAACTTATTCTCATTGGGGATACAGATGGTATTGAACGGAGAAATACCGCTTTAGTCAAGAGTCACAAACATTTTCGGTGCATAAGATAATGTTTAGGCTCTAGCTCATGAGTGATTTACGCAGCAAAAAGCCGGGGAAAACACTTGGATTACAAATAAGACCCCCGTACTGAAAATAAGCTATGTTAGGGAATAAAGCTCCCATTGTGCTATAGCCGCTTTTGAGAAGTAAAAGGCCCACCGCTACTACAATACGTAAAAATAATATAGTCTATTTTCTCTTTGAGGTCGATACAAGGTAGTATACAAACATAGGTAACCTCGAGCCTTTGATGTCCTGGAAGTAAAGAAACGAGGAACGACAAAGAATCTTTTATGTGTGGTTGAGGTTTTACTGGGAAACGACCACTGAATGCCCACCATACGTAAACATACTTACGCGTCAGATATTCACCGGCAATTAACTTTCTGAAATAAACTGAACAAGTTTGAAATGCTGCTCTACTAAAAACATGGTAATTAGCATGAGGTAAGATTTCAACCAAGTTCTTTTGTAAGCACTAACATAGAAGAAGCGTCTTCTCAATTCAATATCCCCAGGCTAAGCCAATTCAATAGCCATGAAAGAACCGGTAAACCAAACCCCAAGCAGTGCATTCCAATTGTTTACGCTGGGCCTCCTTTGAGCTCCGGGATTACAAACTCTTGGAAGGCGCTAAAATACACTCGCTTGTATAGCGTCCGAAGAGATATACTACACAGTGGTTGATGCTTTGACTGATAGGATAAATTATTTCGTTTCTCTTACGGTGGATAAGCCCAATCGTGACAGCAACGTTCTTCCCTATACTTAGAATCCGTATAGACCTCAGTTGCTTTTCAGGCCCTGGCCTATCACTTTGACGAGTGAATACAGGGAAATACAAATGTATTGGACATCAAAGACGACTGGAAAGTTTGGGTACGTTTCCAGGAAGTTGCTCATGGATGCGTCTAATCCGTTCTATCCACAGTTTTATATCAAAAGTTCAGAACCACGAATTCCTTCTTTCAATTGCAATTCAAAATTCCCCGTACTTGAATTATTTTATGAACTTAACTGATATATTCAACCAAATTTTTTTTTGGTAACACAGACAAAAAAATAAAGCGAAATGCAACACGACTCCGATGAGATGAGACTGGCGTTTGGCGAACACATTGAGATGAAACCAATCTCGAGTTCATAGTATGAGCCTAAAGATAAATCCTATTTAGAACAGAGATGAAAGGGTGGAACAAATGAAATATAATCGATTTTTTCTTTTTTCCCCGAAAGGAACTTTCAAGGTACATCATCGACTTTCTTCGCATAAAAATCTTTCGTACATGTTTACAATACGTACCGGAATTCATAAATTAATAATTTTGTCCATGAAAATACCATTCACGTAAAGTTTCTAATCACACTGGAAAAGTGCTACGATCTTTTATTTACGTGTGAAATACGTCATAAATGAACAAAGGAAGCCTTAAATATGGCGATTGCATATTGTTAAAAGTTGTAACATGGACTCGAAATTCAATGAGGGATCAAATAATAAAATACTCACAGGTTGTGACACTTTGTAAAAGCAATGCATGGTAAAAAAAATCCTTCTTTTCCAGTGTTACAGTGTGTAACTAAACAGGATATTAAAGAAATTAATAAATAAACACAGGACAAAGTTGTAAGTGGAGCATTATAGGTGAGATATAATGGAAGAACATCCCATCGTTTATGCCTCGTTTAGATGACCATTGTTCCAGCAATCGTTGGATCTATCGTGCATTCACACAACGATGGTTAAAACATGTGCTGCCCTCTAGTGCTGTCATCTAAAGTGAACGAGAAATTGACGGTTAGTAAAACTGTTGAGGTATACAGGGTCAAGATATTAGTTTTTTCAACGTGTATTTAACAAATAATTTTTCTTCCGCCCATATTCTTCCTTGCTTGGACAAATCCATGAAAAAAAATAGAGCGAAGGGAGCTTTACGAACTTTTCGTCTCTCTCTTGTCGCTTCCTCTTCCGGTCTCCCAGCGCCTAACCATCGTAAAGTGGCGACGTTTGGAACTACAGTAACTATTGTCAGGTCATGCAATCACACTGCTAGTTCGGCGAACTATCGTTAGGACGATCGCTCGGACAATCGTAATCTGTACGAGGCATTATTTGTACTCGCATTTGTTTACTCGTTTTATAAAATAATTTTAATTGATCCCAGTTATATTTTCTCAGTACTTCTACCTACACTATACGTTACCAATAACTGCGTCCGAAATTGAGAGCATTACCCACAGAGAGCATTTTTAAATAATCTATTTTCTCCATATTTGTCAATATTACTGTCAATGACTGGATACTTCCAATGCCAATGTGTCACATTGTCACAGCATCATTTCATTGGGTATTTGCTACCGTATCCTCAAAGAAACTAGAGGTTATTAAAGGTACGCAGCTTGGATTGTATCCTTCGTGTCCCCAACATCCCAACAACGCCGCCTCATCCCACTCCCAACCCCAAGGATCTCCCCTTACACTCTTCCACCTACGCAACACCCTAATCACTCCGACCGCACTAATAATTCAAGCATATCTTCGTAGCAGTTTTTTCAACTACTCTCATGCATATTTTTGTGTGTATTTCGAATGAATAATAAACATGTTTTATTACAAACATTCTTTTTAATAACAGTCGATTTTTTTAAATATTACTGTCAATGACTGGATACTTCCAATGCCAATGTGTCACATTTGACACATTGGCATTGGAAGTATCCAGTAAATACATGTGACAGTAATAATGAATAATAAACATGTTTTTGTACAAACATTCTTTTTAACAACAGTCGATTTTTTCGTTTATACGATATTTTGATTCAAATTTCGATTTTTTATGAACATTCGAGATTTA
Source organism: Ischnura elegans (assembly GCF_921293095.1). NCBI lineage: Eukaryota > Metazoa > Arthropoda > Insecta > Odonata > Coenagrionidae > Ischnura > Ischnura elegans. The sequence goes on along the minus strand of NC_060255.1, from coordinate 84,515,906 downwards.
CATTTCGGTTACAAACCGATTTATAGAAAAATCTATTTCTACTGACATTTTTCCACCTCTAGGCGAGAGGCTGGATGATAAGAGTGACTCGCCCTCTTATTCACAACACCCATGGCCCGATGAATGAAGGCTTTCGACCCTTAGGATACCGAAGGACAAGTAGCTCTTGTCAGGCTGGCATTCCTAGAATATCTAACACCTTCCACTACTTCACTTGTTTCCACGAGGTGGGCTAACGCTTTGGGAAAGCAAACGATTCTGCCTTCCTTTGTCTATTCTTTTGTAGCGAGCTGAATGATAAGATGGAATGGGGTCGATGACGATAACTTGAGAATGCATGCACACATTTACACATATATATGTATGTTAGGGCACAAGGTAAAAAGTAGATTTCCCCACCCCTCAAAGCCCAATCATTATTTATACATAACCCCTGCAGGTACTTCCGCGCCTCGGTATGTTTTTAGGTTATACCAAATGAGTATTAACGGCATTAACTTTTTTCATTACATTTTTCCACCACTATTCTAGTGAAGGGTAGCCAATATGTCACATTTTCCCAGCAAATTGGTTATTAACAATCCAAAGTATTGTACTTGAGTATTTTATCCCATTGTTTACCAAAAGTGGGAGATGTCATAAGCAACCGATAATTGTATCCGAAATTGGGAGCATTACCAACAGAGAGGATAATTGATAAAAATCTATTTTCTCCATATCTGTTCATATATTACTGATAATGATGCATACTTCCGATTACGAGTAGCCAATAGGCCACACTGTCACAGCAACAATTGCAATATTGAATCATTTACAAGTATCAAACATTTTATTGCTTGCGTCAAACGATTACATAAGTGTATGGTAATCTTATGTAATAAATGTTCTCAGAATTACAACCTACCTGTGTGAGGAATTACATTAATCGCGTAAATTAGAACTAACGTTGGTATCTACATGTAGAATAACTGAAGGATATCCCATTGTTAACAAAAAGTGGGAGCTTTTATAAATAACCTATAACTTCATCCAAAATTGGGAACATTGGTTACAGAGAGAGTTAAAAAAAAATAATTTTCTCCATATTAATATTAGTTGCAATGACTGGATATTTCCAATTATGGGTAGACAATATGTCACATTGTCACAGCAACATGTCATTGGGTATTTACTACCGCATACTCAAAGAAGGTAGTGGTTACCGAATGTGCGCAACGTGGATTGGATCCCTCGTGTACACGTCCCCATGATCCCAACAACATTGCATCATTCCATTTCCAACCCCACGGAAATTTCCTATTCCAGTTTTCCACCTTCGCATCTCCCTTAAAATATTTAGGGAAACTGGAGTCGGATGCTTTTCATTGATTTTGGTAAATGAATAGTAAACGTCTTGGAAGAGCACAAACCAGTGAAACGCCCACAGTGGACAGCACAATCGGTACAGAAGTCATCACGCACATGGAAAACTAAATAATAAATAGTAATTATGAGTGTAATATTTCTAATCCTTCCGCGTGAACGGCGTTGAAATATACAAGAATTGCCATGAGACAAAATTACCCTGGACTGGGAATCGAACCACGGACCTTTGGCTTTCCGGGCAATGTGTGCTAATGTATGCTAATGATTATGTAGGAAATCATGTGTTAAACCACATTCGAGTAGATATTTTCATTTCGATTAAAAATCGATTGCTCGAAAAATCGATCTCGCCCGGCATTTTTCCATCAGCGATAGTCAATATGTCACATTGTCAGAGCAACATGTCATTTGGTATACACAACCGTATCCCCAAAGAAGCTAGTGGTCACAGATTGTACGCAACGTAGACTTTGTCCGTTGTGTCCCCAAGATCCCAACAACATCGCATCTTCCCATTCCCAACGCCACGGATCTCCCCCTTCCAGTCTTCCACCTTCGCACCCGTCTAATCACTACAGCCTTCCCATCCCACACCCACAGGGCAGACTCTCCGTTCCCACCTCCATTCTCCGGCCGTGATTTACGATCAACCCTTCCCTTTCAGAGTCGCCGATCCCAACCCACTCGCCAGACATCGCCGTCGCCCGAGACTGCACGCCGTTTTATACACATCCGAAATTTTTCAACACTCTTAAATCGCCCGTGCATTCAACTAGCGTGGGCACCTATTTGACGCAAGATCTCCCTGCTCGCGAAAGAAATATCACGCATCACGCTTTCGTAAAAGTCCATGGGATAGTTTTTTAATTGCCCCGGGGATGGTCCCACCGCTTTCGCCCGGAAAACAATATTGGTGGCGGCATCTTTTGAAGTCCGAAATCAATATAGCATTTTCAGGCGGCGGAGTCGAGATCAATGAGGACGGGACCTAACCGCTTGGTCACACCCTTAACATTTTTTTGGGAGGGGGATATAAATTTGTGGGAAGAAAGGCATGGTAAACGAGGTGGTCACGAAAATCACTTCTGCTCCAACAAAGGAGTGGTTGGTTTGTCCCAGCAAATCTTAGTTATTGCTCCCGGCAATGAGCACGCACCAACATCTATTATTGTATTGTTTATTCAGCCTATCACTCATTATATACAGCGATGCTTGCTTACGTATTCAGTATGCTATTTTACCTTTAAGAAATGGATAGGATTTTCAAGAAATAAAATCAATATTTTCACCCACCATACTAATAATATAATTTACATTTTTAATTAATCGGATCAAATCAAATGCTACCAAATCGTTTCATATAGTGCATTCGGCAATGAGAGGATATAAATTCTATCCGCTCAGTGATGGAACATTGGAACATACTTGTCAGCTCTCATTGAAATATTAGCAATGATTTACTATAATTTTCCTTAATGGTTTAGTACTTCTTAAACTAAAATCTTACGTAAAATCTACAGTATCTCAGGACAATCCTCAAGGCAGTACATATTCGAGATATTATCCCACCAATATGACGGAAGCTAAGAGTCCAATCACCCCTCTTTCAGATTATATTATGCCTCGAAACGCGGCTCCTGGCCGCTAGGGTCAACTAGACCATAAAATGGACTAATGCAGTGAGGACGTAGTGAACAGCCAAAAAAGTGCAAATATTTCTATATCATTCCCAGTGATTCATTTGAAATTTTGGTGTGCCGTCGGCTTAAGGGATATTTTGGTTCGCTGAATCTACTGCTACAGAATCTCAGCAACTCAATAAATCTACTAAATATGAGTCACCGCGACATCGACTTATGGGAACGCTCAATATAGCCGTGTAAATGATCATTAATTACGTCAAAACTTATTTAGATGGATGAGCTCAAAGCACACGCAAAATTTCATTTTAAAAGTATAACGAACTTCAATAATAAAATCAACTGATTTGGGCGTTACTTGGTGGAACGATGAAATATTCATGGTGAAACAAAAACACAGTACTATTCCACAAAATTCCACAAAAACCTAGAGTTAGTCTTGATAATTACGGTGTAAACGTCGAAACTAGTAGACAGCTTGAATAAATTTTGTGGAATAGTACTGTGTTTTTGTTTCACCATGAAAGAACTTAATAAGTAACAAGGATCAGAGCAGGAGTAGGTACTTGTACATTAATGCAAACTATGACCTTTAATGAAAAAACAGCTTGTCATAGCTCACTTGTTTATGCGATAACGTATACTATTCTTTGAATGAATTCACAATTTTTTCATCGTTCCGAATTACTTATAAGGTATGCATCCTATGATGGTTAATTTCTGGAAAGAAGCATGAACTTAAGTATTAATATCGATTAATTTCGGGTACATTTTCATCGCTTGCTCCTGAATGAATACTGAGATTTTCATCGAAATGAAATCACAAACCCGAAGAATAAATAGTGGTGCACCCCTATCAAAACTCTCTGCGGCTGATGATTATATTAATTGATATTTACTAACTTATTTAAACTCTATTCATATATTAATAGGATTTCTAGCCTCCGCCAATAACTTACCATGACTGGGCAACTTGCCCACTACTAACCATATTCACTGTAATAACTAATTCATTTCAGTTCAATAATGCAAAACAGTGTTCCTTGGGGCATGAGCTGCAACTACAAAGTGCTGACAAAATGAATCAAAGGCATAGAATAAAAGCAACTTGAGACACACCCATTACCACTGAACAGTTTGCGGAACAGTTTCTCGAGAGAACACGCATCCCTTGCATGATATTTATTATTCATAGCAAAACCTTTACCTGCAGCCTTCTTTCATTTTTTTCAGAAAATTCTTCATTGCGTCTAACAATGAACATGCTCCTATACTAATACTCCTCCGGTAGCAGGCATTGGGCAATTCATAGCATTAACCTCAGCATTCGATATAGCGATTTTTTTAACCTACTTATCTCTTTCCGTTTCTTTATTTGAGTTTCCTTCAATATTTATTGCTCAACGATATTTCTTTCATTGGGTACTAAGCTCAAATGGATGAACTTGTTGCCAATATTAACCTTCAGCGGGAATTTCATCCTTCTATTGCAGAGTGCTTGTCTTGCATTTAATGTTGAATAGAGCGATGCATGTATGGTACGAAAATACAAAGCCCGCTTAAATTTGCATGCAACTTTTCTCCAAAACCTTGAGGTTCAAAGGTTCACTGAGGCGAAAAATTCCCTTCCACTTAAAACTCATGGTGTATCACGTACATTTAATGCGACGTGAAATGAAATGCTTCATAAATCATTTGTAACATGAAAAAATTCCCGTCTAATCTTACGATATTAATCTTAAGATGTAGCTGTCCTGGAGGCAACATGCTTATACAATCACCCTATATTCAGTTATTCAGAAAGAGTTCTTAAATTTGGGTTGCAACAACAACTCTCCAGCGATACTTGTTATTTCCAGCAGCAAGCAAACAGTAAGATCATCTTGATCGTTAAGATACGGAAAATGCATACCCCGCCGAACAGAAGCGACGTCACCATCAATTGAGGCAGTGTGACGCAAAGGGATGCAAGTGAAAAAATCTAACTTTTGTGTATAACTAGTACAAACAAAATGGAGCTTTTAATTGTTGTTCTAAATCCCGCTAAATAGCATCAGCCGTAAGTGCTACCTCTAACATCTCTTTGCCACCAAACTGAGTACTCGTCCCCCTGTCATGTGATATGGTTAACTCTAAATTTTAATTGCTGTAACTTACTCCCTTTGCTTCTAACTGCCTCAATTGAGGACCTTAGAAGCCAATTAGGATAAGAGCATTTTTTTATTTTTTGAAATAATTACATACAATGGTTGGTGAGGTACAAAGTACTGTTATGGTAGAGGGATACAAGTGAATCAATGATAATCAAATACATATAGATTCAGTGATTTACATGTATCTCTTTCTTACAAAAATATTGCGTACCCCATTAACCAATACCTCTACTTATCTCCAAAAATAAAAAATTGCACTTATCCCCCTTGGCAGTGGCGTAAGTAGAAATATGCTTTTGTGGAGGGGGGATAAAGGGACCTGGGGAGGGGATCCCCAAGCAACTGGGGTTCCGGAAAAATTTTGAAGAATGGCATGCCTGGAGATACATTTTGCATCATTCTGGCATTCATAACTTAAATTTTAGTTATTACATGTCAAAACTAGACAAATTTTTTTTTTTAATTTCTCTTAGGCTTTGGGAGGAATCTATTCCCCCATCCCTCCCCTCCCCCCCATAGTTACGCCACCTCCCCTTGGCTTCTAAGGTCCTCAATTGTCGTTCCACCGCTTTGGCGTTAAAAAAAATTAAGAGAGTTTTTAATGGCACACAAGAAACATTAAAACGTCCGTCGCGTGATGTCCTGCGAAACGGCATTCGTCTCTCCAATCCATCCAGCACGAGCGAATCAGTCCATTAAATGCACTTGAAGTTCTTCCGAAAGCGATAAACATACGAGAACAAGACGCTGGTAAGGAGATGGGGCGACAGGGTGGAGCTCAAAGACTTCAGCCGTAATCATCGGGGTGACAAGAACCCAGAGACCTGGACTGTGGACGGGGGTTAAGACAGAACAATGGGAGAGGTGGCTTTTTTTGTTTCTCAGCTTCAAGTCTGATCCGGTAAAGGGGAAATATGAGGGGTGACGTTCCTACCTCCCTGTAAATTGCCTCCGTGAAAAATAGAGGGGCTATGCCCTAAATTTATCCCCACAAGACGTCCAGGTGATTTGACGAAGGGAAAAGAAAGGGTGACTAGAAATCCAAGAACCCACGTCTGAACCCGTCTAGCCATATTTGCACCCATTAGCATAGTAATTCCTATTTCTATATACAATGGAACACCTTCTTTCCCTCATCTCAAAAGATGAGATTCAAGAAATGAATCATTTGAAAGGTTTAGGGAAACTGTAGTAGGGTGCTTTTCACTGATTTTGGTAAATGAATAGTATATCTTGGAAGGACACAAATCAGTGAAACACCCATTGCGGACAGCTCAATGGATACAGAAATCATCACACGCATAACTAAAACGCGGAAAACTAAATAATGAATAGCAAACATGTACGCTAATGATGATGGAGGAAACCATCTGCTATGTGGAGAAAATTGAGAGGACATTTATAGAAATGAAACCCTAAGGTCCCTGTATTTCATATGATAGATGTGTCCACTAACCAATCTAACAACCATACTTCATATGCCGTCAAACTACATGAGTGAAATAGTTAAAATACTTCCGTAAGTTCAAGAGGCAATCTATAACAGACTAAGAGACATTGATAAAAGGCGCTATATCGTCGACATCTAAAAATTAAACCGTAAGGGTGAGATAACGAAACGGCTAATGCAGGGTGGAGCGTAACCGACATACTACACTGCTCGGTCTCTTCCTGTTCGAGATAAAACAGCATTCCATAACATGAGCACGAGTATGCATGTGGTGCTAGCACCCACCCAGCATCCATTGAGCACTCAGACAACGCAACACGCATATTCTATTCTATAGAAAGTCAACACCCAACTATGCCTGAGGAAATAATTTCTTCACTCGTAAAACAATATTATCAAAAGTTTAGTAAATAAATTTAGTTCATCAATGTATGGATAGAATCAAATACGGATAATTTACTTGATTTCCATCGTACCATCAAAACATTATAGCCAAAAGGATGAAATTTCCCTGCAACACGTGTCGTAAAACGTCGCTTGTTCCAGGGAAACGTAGCGTTATAGAATAAAATAAAATAACTTTGCTTTATTCCACACTTTATTTTAAATAGCACGACCCGGGTTTCAACATCTAGTGTTATCATCAGGTCGTCACTGTCTTGAGATTCTACCTTGGACCTTTTCAATGATGTACCAGCATCCGAGTTCTCATCTTCATCAGTTCTACTTCCTGCACATTTTCTCCCTGTTAACGTTGGAAGTTACCAATTAGAATAATGACTAATGACATATAAAATAAAATAGCTAGGATGAGAAAAGTATACTTGATTTAAAAAAGACCACTTGCACAGCTAGATGAAATCAGGAGTTGGTTCTGATGCAATTACACTCCACAGAAAATATGCATTGAGTCCTCATTCTACGTCACCCTGTTTAACACCTAATGACAACAATAGATGTGGAAACTCGGGTCGTGCTATTTAAAATAAAGTGTGGAATAAAACAAAGTTATTTTATTTTATTCTATAATGAAGGAATTCCACAAAATAACGCCTGAGATCGTGTTTTATATTAAACGTAGCGTTCACTAAAATAATATTCTTTTGAAAGTTGTGAAATAGCAAGATTATGGAGTTCACGGTCTTAATTTCGATTCGACTAATGATCGTATAAAATCGTTACAGGCTCGATTTTTTGGAAGTTCGATACATCCATGATAAAAGAACACAATTGGTAATTTCCACACTTTTAACACAAAACACAAAAACCAACCATGGCTTCAACACATTGTGTCATTTTCAAGGTGATACAACCAGCACTCTCTCAGTAATTATACCCAGGCCAAGGTAGCAGGTGGGGGTATATGGAATTGGTGTGAGAGGAGTAGGAGGGGAAACAGGGTGAGCAAATGAATGAAGGCCGATAGCAGAAACATACAACAAGTGGAACGTGAATGAAGGTCAGGGTTTTGTCGTCATGGGGATGCTTTACTTTAACAAAAGTGAGTCGGTGCAAAATCAAAAACATCATAACAAAGTCCATCCGGGCTATTGGCAATTCCGAATTTTTTAGTAAAATCAAATTTAAGCCCTTTTTCATTACAATATAAAATATATATGTCAAAATTGCTAAAATGGCTCAGGCATGATGAACTTATGATTTTGGAAGTGCATTTTCTAATCCTCAAGTCGTAGGTAATGAGATTTTAAAACGTGTTGCACGGTGAAATACAAGACTAACAAAAATACACTAGCCTAGAAAGGTGAAATTTGTAAACGGAAACTATTTCTTCGGCAAATTCTGTCCATAAAAGATAAAGTGGTGCAAGGAACTAAGGTGAGCAACTCAATGATCACTGAAGAGAAATTGAATATTAGTAAACATGTGTACTGAATCGACCCCATATTAACCGTTAGAACCAATGAACTACTCATATCACCTCTCAAAAACACAGCGATAATGGCAAACATCAAACAGAAAGCTAATAACCACGGCCAAAGCTAGAGGACTTCAAAAATCAAGAGTCAATAAACATTGGTAATCCGATATCACGCACACCACCTTAACGCATGCGATGTTGGAGGCAAGGCACTTTGTCTTACCGTCGTATGCAGGTCTAATGACAGGCTTACAACAGATAAACAAATAGGGTAGTTTCCTTCATCAAGGAAAACGAAAGGCATTGATTGCGATTTGTTACCCACCATTAGTGTATTCATAATACACAAATTATTTGGTTTTTGAAATACCGGTTTAGACGAATGGCAAGGGTCAAATTTTATCCTCATTTGAAAAAGGCCAGATTGGCGCCCATGCGATTCCACTCCACGTGACGTCACAGGGACCTAGTTTCTACACGAGAGGATAGGAGTTATACATCGTCTGAGGTTACCAATGCATGCATGAGGCACAGAGCTCAGGGAAACATGTCTTAATAATCACCTATTAAAACTGGCTAAGGTCGGAAAGTTTTCTTCGTTTGATAAGGTATTAATAAACCTTTTTTAAGCCAAGTGCTACCAGCCAGCAAGGTACTCAGCTACCCGCTAGCATCCTGCGTCCTATCAGCGCTCAGAGCCTCGATCAAGGTCACCTCACAAGGCGGGAGGGGGAACCAGAAATGCGTCGCACGGACTTTTTCCCATCATTCCTACTTACGCGTCGCGTTTTCGCGCGCTTGAAATTTTTCACTTTTCATTTAATCGCGAAAAATAGATATCGTCATTTAAAAATCTAAAAGCGTGAAATACGTACTCCAGGAGTAATAATATTTCGATTTAGGCAATAAAAAAATAATAGGAAACCACCCTATTGACACAAGCATAGCAGTATTTACAAACCAAAATAGACCTAAAAACTTAGTGTTCCAACATTTGAATAAGGTTTGAATGCGAACCTTATCGAATGCCTTTATGAAGTCAAAAGACACAGCATCAGCTTGAATGCCTTGAGTGTTGGCTTCCCACCCTGTGGGCTCAGGTTCAAATCCCGGCGGTGGCAGAGAATTTTCAGCGTGTGCCTAATCCCTCTTTGAATGTTATGTGGAGGACATTTCAAGCGCAACACTTCGTTCGTCAGATGGGACATTGAGCCGTGATCCCCTTGGCGCCTTTCCTTAAGAACAGGCTAATGCCGACGCTGGGTTTCTCTTCACCCTTCCTTATCTATCCTTCTCTTATGGGGCAAATGATCTCAACTGTCGGTCGCCTCCTCCAAATACCATACCATCTTCCTTTTCCGCTCTTGCTCTCCACTTGTCCCTCGTCGATTGTCTTTATCAGGCCATCATGTCTCAAGATGTGGCCTTAAAGGTTGTTCCGTCTTCTTATTAAGGTTTTAACAAGTTACCTAAATGTTTCAATTCTACAAACCTGTGGCTGAGTTAAAGGTGAGTTCTACCCTTACCTAACCAAACCAACCATAGGGTTGAAATACTGAGCGAGTGAGTGAATAATATTATTCCAAGAATTTCTCTATCTTATTAAGGGCCATACTCCTAATATTTGCAAACTCTTGCTCGGATCTAATGAACTCTTGCAACACCGATTACACGGCTGTATAGATATTTCCACAAAAACTTCGTGGTCACTGTCATAACAATCACGGCCTCCACCGCATACTGCCTCTAAGGCCCTCAACCTTAACTGACGTACTCTCTCCGTCAACTCTGGGTCACGGTCAAAGCGTTCTAATGCCTGGTTGCACGAGACTACATACACTTCCATCGTATATCTAAAGGCCTGGTTATACGGTACAGTCACTTTCAAAAGTCGGTCCACATACCTGGCGCAGCCGTCTCTGTTATTCTCCAAAGTCGACCTTCGCGTATTGCTTACGCGTTCCTTGTCCACTGGGGACCAATTTGATCTGATCGGGTTGTGCAAATGGTGCAAGTTGACTACTTTAACCCTCGCCAAGAGCCCAAAGCACGATTTCAGAGGTAGGAAGGTCCCGGTGAACCCTCCCACCCCCCCACAGCCAAACAATTCCACCATCGAAGAAAGCGGAGAAGAATTTAAGAATTTTTCTGGCGAGTAACACATCGTGAGAGGAAGTGAGATGGACATCCGAATCGTTTGGTAAACTTATACAGCACATATAGTACAAATAAAAATTTCGGAACACTTCGAGCGTAATACACCAATATTTTTTTCTCAACGTGGTCTTGATAAATATACGAAAATATATACGCCAGTATATTGTCATTTGCGTCACGGCTACCATCCATGCTCGCGTTCACCCGTGTAGAGGGCGAAGGATTTCAGAAATGTTTCCATGTTTACGAGTGAAATATCAGTTACTCCCCAAGTTTAAGTTTATTCGGAGGACAAGTGGTGCGTACATTTTGAATAGCGTAACTTAACCCATCCTGTTGATATAAAATTAGAAGGAGTATTTTAATTTTTTACCTAGAAAACCCACCGGCAAAGAAATTGTTAATGAGAGAAGATGATTTTTGCAACATTTTTTCAGATGAGAAGTCGGATTGCCTTGAATTATTTTGAAGACAAATATAATTTTTCAGTGAAAGAAGTAGGGACATATTTATGGGCATTGAGAAAATGGCAAGTCTTCAGACCGAAATGATTCGTAGGAAATGTCGTCCTTTTCTTTCTGGGGAATACTCGTGCATTAGTATTGTTCGGTGTTTTTTTAAGAAAAATCGTACGAGCAACATCAGCGTGGCATTATGATTGTGAGTCAACCATTTATGGTAGTCATGAAAAAACAAAATTTTCCTGCCCTTCTGAATTGAAAAAGGGAGTATATTTGATTATTATGAAAAGTATCTTGATTGTGTTGGATTATATGAAAGATTTTACCAATCACCCCGCCAGCGCCCCTCCCAACTTGAACTTACCACTTGGATTAACAGTAACGCCCATTCGCATTAGGGCCCTTTCATTCTATCCATATCCTTTCCTTCATCGTTCTCCTGCCCCCGTACCTAAAATCTCTGCTCTATGGATAGCACTTCTTCATTTCTTTTCCTCTCCGTACATTTCACCTTTTCCGTTGTTTTTTATGCTCACATCTCGGATGCCTTTATTCTTTTCTTGTCCACCTTTCGTCGTCGTCTAAGTTTCCGCACCGTAAATCGCTACATCACAAGCTTTATATTTGGTAGCTAATACATATCGTTTTTATTAATTGCGCAGAAATAGTCATCAGGTACCCGAGACGGTTTATTTTTATCGGAGGAAAACTAGTTTTTTGTTTGTAGGATAATGATCAGTATTTGTTCACCCGTAAGACTGCCTCAAGGTATTCATTACGTGAGTGTAAGTTAGTGTTAAACCACTTATACATAATAATGTAGAGATATTGAAATGCATGATATCATTAGGCGCCAATTACGACTGATTCTATCAGAAAAAAAGAAACAAAAAACGGGAAAGACTTAGTTTGACCTGTCAGTGAAAGGGAGAAAGATAAAAAATATACTAAATGTGCCTTAAAATGGTAAGAAAGAGGCAAAAAAGTCATGTAATTAATGTTTATGAAGGTTTTTATCTGTAGAAAATATATTTATCATAGCTATTTAGACATTCCAACTTTCGATGAACACGAAGAAATGTGTTAACTACTTAATGATACCTGGGATACATTAAGCATTATTTAAATATTTTCCCAGGGAAATGTTAGTAATGACTGGAATAAATATCTTAACGAGGTAAACGTAATAATTTGGCGCACATAAGTATTTTTATTTCTCGTATGATGAGACGCGTATAAATCTCTAGGATAATATATATATATCCCAAGAAAATGCTTAGGAATGATTAATGCGCCTATCAGTGAGCCTAATATACTAATATATAGAACACAATGCATTGATCGTGTTTGGTTATAATGTGTTAAACTTATAATGTAGAATGTTATTTTAGAGGCAATTTTTAGAATATTCTTTCGGACGTAAATTCCGATTTTCCTTTCTTCCTTATATCTGCGTTGCATCTCTGTATATTTGAGTACAAATCAGACTACTCAGACCATCCGTCTCAGAATACTATCGCGGTGAGAATCGCGTGACTGAGACCTTATGCTTCGCCTGTGTTCGGGCACCGGTGGTCGGGGAATTCGCGAAGAATCTAAGAAGAGAGAAGAATGCCTCGGTAAGATTTTGCGGATGGTGAGAGTAAGTCAAAATAGCCCATTCAAGGCACAGAAGGCATAAGCAATACCCGAAGTTCGAGCGCAGTGGAAAACGTAGTTGCTCGCGCTGGCCGAGGGGACCGACTTTTGAAAGTGACTGTACATTAACACGTACGAGTTAATGTGTGACTGCATGAACGATTTTGGTGGAGTGGAACGGAACATGTACGAATGCATGAACGAAGTTCGAACAGGTTCTATTTTATGTTCATACGTTTTCACAAGTTGGGTGGTCACACGGTGTATTTTCGTGTTCATTAACGCATTCATACATTTAGCCTTATTATTTTTCCAGTATTTCTTATAGGCTACCTAAAGCTTACCTTTGGTGTAAAAAAAATCCTCTACAATATCATTTTTGATATTTTTGGTAAATTCATCATCACTGGTCAACAATCCTAGGATTGGTTTGACGCAGCTCTCCACTCAGTTCTCCTATCAGCTAATCTTTTCACTCCTACGTATTTCTTCTCTTTCACATCTCTCTTTACTTGTTCCATATATTTTGTTCGAGGTTTGGTAAATTGTGATTTTTAAATAATATATTACTGTTTTTCTGTTTTATGAACAAAAAAGTTATTATTTTTATTATTATAATCATCATTATTATATCTATGAAACGATTTTATACGATCATTATTATTAATATTTATATATTTTTATGGAATGAAAAAGTGATTGGGAGGCTAAAAAGAAGCATTTTATAAAAAGCCTAAAATGTCCATTGAATCTTAAGTGCTAAAGATACACCCATTTCCATTTCACCGAGAAGGAATTCTCAGTTCAAAATTTTTGCCTAGAAAATTGCCATTTTTTCCAGTCGACCATGAATCCGCGATCACGGACGGAGAATAAAACGCTGCGCATCGTTCCACTGAGCGCGGAGAAAAAATTGACGGCGAGCGTATTTCATGGCGCGAGCCTCAAGTGGTTTGGAAAATGTTCCAAATGATTTACGTCTCTCTCAACCGCAACGTTAGTAGTGGCAAAAAGCCGCCAGACCCAAGCCAAAGGCAATTGAGAGTATTGGATCCGACGCCATATGCGATGACTCTCACGACGGAAGAATATCCTCGTGTGTCACAAGGTCGTAAGCTATGCATCTACACGATACCCAGCGAGCCACCTCAAGGGTGTTTGGCAGGGGATGATCAATCAACAGCATGCAAGAGGATTCCCAAATACAGACCACACGGTCATAAAAATGGTACAAATTATCGGTACTTCCACATTCATGCAAATGCAAAACTTGCCGACTAGTTATGAAGGCAATCTGCCTTTGAAGATAGAACATGCAGAACATGTTGTTAGAAATACAAGAAAAAATCATAAACATGCATTAATAATTGCATAAGTTTAGCTAAACTACCAGTCAGCTAACCTATTTGTAAGTCTTAACGTTGCCGTTATTGTATCCTATCGATTGCGGAAAAAACGACATTCAGAATCTATCTGTTCCACGGTCCATCTCTCTTATTATATTTTTTTATCTTATCTACCATAGTATGTTGGGGCATATAAGTATGGCTAACTTCGTCGGATAATTAACTGCTATTGAATTCACATAATACACTTAGTCTAGTTTTCAGTCCACGATCTGACAGTGATCTCCATGCGAGTTGTCCAAAGAGGTCAGCAATGGCTGTGCTTTTTGTTTCACGATAATCCGATCGCAAAATATTCCTAAATTTCCAGCTTGATTCGGATTTTCCGCCTACGTTTCTTCTCTAATGAAAGCTTCTTTTATCCTTGACCCGCGATAAAATCATAATTTCATAGGTTCCCACTGCTATTATCGCTGGTGAGTACATTTTTGGCGACTGCGTAGCGCTTCAAAACTGATATTATTCCACCTCAATACCCCAATGCTCACGCTATCCTAATTCACACAGCTATAAAATCCAATAAAACCATTCAGCAACTCATGTCGAACCCTTTCCCGATAGTAATTAAGGATCTCTCTCGGAACTTCAGAGACCGTTCTAACTCTTTGATGAAGGGCACTGTAAACATCCAAGCTCAAAAAATTACGATGAATATAAAATTATCGGGAAGCTCAAAGGCATTCACGAGTCATCCGCATGAGTTAGCACTCGTCGGAGTAAACGAGACCGCAAGCTAAAAACGAGGTCCCAAACTATGCAAAAGAGGAAACAATCTCTTAATGCTCACGCTTTATTATGTAAATGTAAAATTTTGGTTGCATACCATTCCAAGAGGAGGAGATCAAAGTGAAATATTATTGTGATGCCCTCTACCATACTCATACTTAAGGCCTGTTTACACGGTACATTAGCACGTACGGGTTAATGTCTAAATGTATGAACGCGAGAATAAACGCCAAAATGCACCGTGTAACCACCCAACTTGTGAGAATGCATGCACAGAAAAAAAGAACCCATTCTAATTTGGTTCATGCATTCGTACATGTTCCGTTCCGGTCCACAAAAATCATTCAGGCAAACAGACATTAACTCGACGTGTTAATGCATCGTGTAAACAGGTCTTTATACCTAACTCGTCGTACAGAAAAAATAAGAGGAATCGGATTGGTGTGGTGGCTTCCCGCCCCGTGGGCTCGGGTTCAAATCTCGACGATCACCGAGATATTACAGAGACTGCCCGATCCCTACTCTAATGTTGTGTGGTGGACATTTCAAGCGCAACACTCCATCCGTCGGATTTGGCACTAAGCCGTGGTCCCCTTTGCCTTTCGTTAGGTGTGAGCTAATGCCGACGCCGGGTTTCTCTCCACCCTTTCTTCCATACCCTTCCCTCGTGGAGCGAATGACCTCAGCTGTCGGTCGCCTCAACCAATTACCATACTATACCAGATAGGATAAGCATTTCAGACAGAGGGTTCTATAAAATCTGATGCACTTCCATTTCCACGATTTGATGAGTAATGTTAAATTACCCAGTGATCCATCCATGTATCGATGGAAACGAGACATTGTTGAAAATTTCAGAAAATATGTATACCAAATCAATATTAACCTGGAGGAGTCATTGCGTTACATCAGACAATAAGGTAAAGCAATTATAAAACGAGTAATCGCATACTAGGTGGAGAGCAGCAGTACCACGTTGCTTGATGCATAGTTATTCTATAAATCTAGATAACACGCAGAGGGGCTCTGAGAATATTCTTTAGCAATTTTACTCGAATTTGTTGCTACTCAATTGTGATAGCATATTTTCAAGCACTAAAATGACCGTAAAGCATGCAATTACGTAAATTAAATAGACGATGCACTCAATCTCTCGAGATTACAACTCGACGTGTGATGGAAGAAATTTTTCCGCAGTAGCAGATTTCCTAATCTCCGCTACCACGCAGGCCGCATAATGATTTTCCAGCATACGATACGGTCTATCTCTCCTGCCAAACACATTCTGGATGTATTAGAAAACTTAAGTTTAAATACAGTATCTTAGGCTTATCAAATACACAACGTCGTCTTCGAAGAAAAATAATTCGGCGTTTCTTCATGGAGTTCAATTAAATGTTTTGGAACAAGTAGTGAGGAGGATATCCATAAATGAGTGATAGGATATCCATAAATAAAACTTAAAATTTGTAATACTAGTTCTAAGAAAACATTCCCAGAAGTTAATTCCATTAATGTTTCACTTCGTTGATTTTTTGATCAACCGACATATTTTTTTCCAATTAATGGCTATTAAAAGAAGTGAGCATTAATTACACCCCGACTTGTTTCCCTTCTGAGACAACAAATTTTGAAAAAAGGAATGGGAAGTAAATCAAATCGTTCATCTAAAGGAGTAATGCCTTTCAAATGAAAAAAATGAAAAGGTCATTTTATAATGACCGTTTTGCCCACAACAAATAATATTTAGCTCACACAAACTCATGCCTATTGATGAGGGAAGACCGGTTTTAAAATGGACGGTATGAGCGTGTAGTCAGACAAGTTCAGTGTACGAGAATATACTTCAAACGTAAAACGTGAGTTCATATCCGCTAATAGTTCGGCTCAAAATTTTCAACAAGTTTTTGATCAATTTCAATTGAATTGTTAAATTGAAAAGTATGGCTCCATAAAATTAATTATGAGCAAATTTGGCTTAACACTTTGACGCATAGCCAGGACACCTGGATTGAGATGGAGCCTATACAAGATGCTGAAAAACCACCCTTAAAATCCTCCGCCTAAAAAAATCCAGCAGGAGAAGCGTCGAAATTGTAGCACTAAAAACATACACGATATGTGAACTCATATTGAATTGCTCACAAAATTAATAGTATATTATTTACGGTCGCATTATGTCACGGAATCATCACCGTATTCGGCAAGAGAAACATTTTTTTTACAAAAACTAAGAAAAAATTTCTACAGAAAAACATACGATAGACTTTATTGCTTCTAGAATAATTGTAAATAGCCAGCAATGTACTACGCAATTTGCGGCCTCCTGATAGATTATTAATTACATATGAAATGCGACGTAGCATCCAGTCACTCGATAATGCTCCCCTGTCAACTAAACAAATCAGACTATTATGGAAAATAGACATAGACGGCTTCACAAATCCTTTGAACAGAGCATTAACAAATAGGAATTTCAAGCTTATCATAGCCTGAAGGAAGCGTAAACTCGAGTAGAAGAACGTCATAACTAGAAAACAAGCGCAACTGCTAGGAAGTATTGTTGATGGCTAAAATAACTCTGAGCAAATTGTGTAGGACATTATGGTTATTTGTAAAAATTCAAGCAATTAGTAAATAATTGCTACAAGTTTATAAGTTTAAAGCCGTTGCTTATATACAGACTTAATACCAATTGGTAAATGATGAGATGAATGAATCAAATACCGAATTTCTCCTAATACGTTCGATAAAATTTGTTTACCCCTACTTATAATTGTTAGTACTTGCAAGATTTTTCAAGTTGAAGGTCACAGAAATGTTACAAAAGCGTTTGTTAGCACACCCAATACGTTGAGAAGAGGTAGCATTCAAAAGGAAACGAAAGACTACTTGAATGGAGATTTGTGGATGAATGTCATAAAAAAATCACAATGCTGACCTCGGCTCGTCTTCACCAAAGAAGGAGCCGCCAAATTATCCAATTTGTTTACCCTCACACATCGACGGACCGAAACCCTTGAAAATATTCTCCTAATCATACGCCAGCTACGTACCAATGCTTGGGCTTCCATTTCTAAGGAGCATTTCTTTATGAAAGCCTCTCCATTCACAGCGCATCATTCGCGATGAGATTTCCTTTCACGCGGCCGTCAAGAAAGGCTGAATGAGTACGCTTTTGACAAAGATAGCAGTGGTCATCGAGATTTTCATAGAAAGGTAACCTGGAAATTTTTGAGGAGCCAGATGAAGAGAGGGTAGAAAAAAATTCTACGGACTAAGAGCGCAACCTCAGTTGGTGCGAGTTCAATACGAACATGCATGATGGATTTCCAAATAGAAAGCCTCCCCTAACAACAGAAGAGGCCAGAAAATTTTTCAACCTTCAGCACGGAGAAAATACGAGATTGGGACATGAGAAAAAACGGAAATGATGACATACTGATCGATCGATTATGAATAGAAATATTAGAATAGGTATTTAATAAGTGATTTTTTTTTTCATTTGGAAAAATGGTCGCCATCCATTCCGCCGGACATTTTTTTTAGATTGATCAATTAAAAAATCCATAAATTCAATTAGTATCAGTAAATACAATTAAATTGATATAGACTTGGTTGATTCCTGAGAGTTTGGGAGCTGATGCTTTGGCGAATTTACTTGATAACTCATTTTCTTCGAAAAATACATTTCACACCCTTCACACTAATCAGCACACGACAACCATTTTTCGTAGAGGATCAGCATACTATTATAGGCCGAATTACGATCCCATTAAATTATCACTCTCATCTTAAGGTATAAAAACATTTCTAAATTCTTGTAAAAAAGTAATGGTGGGAGTATGAATGAAATTTTACGATCTGGCACCAATAAATAACAAATGGCGTGATTTAAAACGCAATTTGCACATCAGAAACAATATTCAGAAAACCAACCTAAGCATTGCCAATCCTCCATCATTGCGACAGCTGTGGTTTCAGGAAACCTCAGTATGACGAATTTGTGGCGCAATGAAAAGGTCTAAACTTTGAGAGCGAAGACGAGTCTCAGACCAAAGGAGCGAATGATTATACACTACCTTCTCCAAGATGGGAAGCCCTCGAATTCAAAGTTAATATTTCTGTAAACAGACGACCCTTTGTAGCCCCTGGGGACGTTTGTATGCTTTTCACTTCAATGCAAACTAATGACATTAATCATAAAGGAAATAAAATAAAACATTGCAGCGCGAAAAGGAATTTTTATTCCGACAAGACAATTTATTTGCTGTGAACTAAGCCAAAATACCAGGAATGGCTCCAGACCTTGTTTGAGCTGAACTGAAAATGATAGCCGGTTTTTTTTCAAGAAGCTGGCTGATTCATGCGGCGAGTCCCAAACAACCAGTCATCTTTTACACCCGTACCCGAGAAAAACCTTCAAGCTTCGGATTTTACAGCGAATTTCTTAAATTTAGCTTAGTATTTCATTTTTGGGACAAATGAAATGACTTCGCAAAAGGTACACGAGAGAAGAGGAAGAAATAACATGCAACCTCATTTGCTTCAGTCTTGTTGTTCTTATCCCTAAGATTCTTACTCATACAATATATATTTAAAGATTACCACAAATGAAAAAGCGTTTTATTCATTCACAACAAATGCTTTAAAAGATTAGACCGAGATGCAGCTGAAATTTTTGAATTCTGCGCAGAATATTAGTGAAACAACATTGAAGGTGCTTAATTTCTACATATTAAATTGATTCATTCCGCTAGATCGAGGCTTCAGCCTGGAGAAGTTACCCTGAGTAAAATCTGGTAGCAATCGTGCTCAACAAAGTCATGCTCCCATTTATGACACCAATGTCTAAATTGAATGTTTTCCAGTGATAGTTTTAGAGTAACGAGAAACTTCAACCGCAATTAATCATTTCCCGCCCAAAAATTAAAGTGGCCTATTTACACCTTAAGCACACACTCCATAAAATCACAGCCGGGCAAAACTCGTGAAAAATCAGTGCCAATTTGAATCATTCTTTTTTTTAATAGTTTAACGCCTATTGGACTATTATCTGAAGAATGGACGATATCTGTTCGATATCGCAGGATCGAGCAAAACGATAATTATGTAAAATATCATAAATAAACCATAAAAACCGTCATATAATATCGATGACCTTAACAATAACAACTACAACATTCTTCAATTTAATAATAAATATATTTTTGTAAATATAAGTGGCATAAATATAATGGAGTCATCATTGAACTTTAACAGGAGGTGACTGAAAAACATTAATTAAACTTAATCAAAATTAAATGGATTTCGAACCTTTAAAAACAAGACGCGGGTGATTTTTGTTATCTACTATTTTGGAAAAAAAAAAGTTGCGCTTTATACACCGTCAAATACGGTAATAGATATTTCATCGTCATTTGTTTTAAGTCATTAAGTACCACTTTCTCGTTCTTTCTCACAGGTCCAAGAAAAGGAGGAGGGAGGCCTCGAGATGCCATGAGCTAGGAGACAGGAAGTGGGAATAGAGAAGAGAAGCAGCGGGGTAGAGAAGACGAGGGAGTGGCAGGAAGAACAGAATCGGAGAGAACGACACACCTGAGGAGGAGTCCTTGCGGCGTGGGGCAGCCAGCCTTAAAAGTTGGCCGCTGCTAGGACCCGAAAGTCTACTATGCGAATAGATATCAAGACCATAATTGCGGTAAGTACCAGTCTCATCAAAATATGTATATGAATTTTCATTCCAGGTGTTTGTAGCCATGGAGATGTACACATCATGAAGTCGACAGATACGGCTTTAACTTGATTAAAATTCATGCATTATGAAGATAGCAAACCTTTGTAAATTTTCAAAGAATTTTTTCACTTGGTACGGCACGTTCTTACCCTAAAGCCTCATTTTTTAGTACAAGAGACTTATACTTTGTGTACTCGTACGCGAGATGACGCCGCGAAACGCGAAAGTACGACGGATTGTTTTCAGATCGATTGCTCAACGAGATAGTTATTTTCGCACCTAAAAATCTAAAATTATGAATTCGATTTCGTATTGTTTCTTGGCAACAAATTGCGTGTTCATACACTTGCACAAGTCTTAAGTTTCTTGGTATCTACTTGGACTAGACTTTCTCCGAATTACGCGGTAAAAAACAAATAAAATTCAATAAATAAATTAAATGTATGAACGATAACCGTGCGTTTTGGCAACTTTTTGTAACAACAACTCTTTTGATCTGATAAATTTTTATTGGATATAAAGTAACACGGTAATACTTGAAAAATGATAAGGAAAAAAGAAAAAGTGTAGTCCAGAAAAGTGGAGTACCCTCAGTCACTTAATGTACGAACGATATAGAATATTTCAAAAAGAACGATAGCAAAATTTAATTGAATAAAATTTATGATCTATTCACTAAACGAAATGTATTGCTCAATACAGTCATCATTACACAAATAAAATTTATTAAATATAAATTGGGAATGATGCCAAGGCATTGAAACCGGAAGTTCCCACTTGCTTAAAAAAAGTGGAAAGGGCAAGTATTCATAGTAATGAGGAAGTGTTCCACCCTATTAGTCCGAAATGTTCCTCACATTTCCAGGTCAGAAATATATTTCTCCGCTGCGGTATGCATATTTCTCCAATGGGGTATTCCTGCACGGAGACTCATTCTAAATTCGAGTATGGGATCTAAATAAAGCAGCAGGTAACTAACACACGTAGACTCGGAATACGACTGTATATAACAATCATTTTCGAAAGTCCTTAAAGGAGATTTTCCTCATTTTGCGACATCACGCGAAATTCTAAGAAAACTGTTAAAAGCAAATTCCAGCAATGACTGGCTTATGAGAAAGGCAATGTAAACTTGAAAGCACACAGGCGTACAACTGAGAGGACTAAAGGGAAAAACATGCTTCGAAAATAGCAAATAAATCACGGTGTCCGGAGGAACTGGGAAGCATTGCAACCATTGATAACGTTCTATACCTTTCTGAGGAGTCATTAATGTGCGCAGGGCCTGTCCACCAAAACGCACTTTTTTACCAACTACTCATACTGCAAATTACGCGAAAGACTTGGCATTAATAGACAATAGTAATACAAACACTAACATTCAAAAATAAAACGAAAGTACTCTGGAAATATGACAGTAATCTCCGCATGAAATTCTCTAAACAACCTAACAGCTACATTATGCTCAGTCAAATACGTGTCGAGAGTAAAAAAACATCACCTTGTTTTCTGATAAACAAAGCTGTCATTGAATGATGAAATCTTATAAAGTAGGTCAGAAATAAACATTTTCTGCATTCTCGGAGCCAGTCACTCGCAAATTAATACTCCATATTTCATCCCACAGAAAAATCTCGGACAATTTTTCCAACCTTATTAACTCGTATAACTGCGTTATCATGACGCCATTGCCTTCGTATCTACACAGTTCCATTCCACGCCATTGTGGCACCTGAAATAGCGGATGTAGGTGCAGGAAGAAGACATACATGTCTGTGCTCGGATAAGGCACTGGTGTAACAAGAACATGTCTCCGGAGAGAGGGTTCTAAGAGATTTTCTGTCATGATAACACTACCGAGCCTCAGTTACTTCATAGGGAGTTCGCTTGGGACAGCTATATTATTTTTAGAAGAATAAATTATGTTGAAAAAAATGTTAATTTAATTTTTATACTTGAAATCTTAATACGAACTCTTTTTAACGAACTAACGGCTTTTTAACTCCCATTTTGGCTCTGGAGGGTAGGAGATTTAACTCTCAAAATATTATTACTAAATGCACTGAATTTATTCAATTAGGTATACCAGGTGGCTGAAGGCAAGAGGCGCAGAATCTTGCGAATAACTAAAAATAACCTCCAAGGACCACCTGTTTTTTTCTGTAAATCGTCTAAACAAAGGACTAACGTAAAGAAATTATCGTACCTCAACAAGACGATTACGGAATGGAATAGACTCCCTGCAGAACTGTTTAAGCCCTACCCTAACAACGTAAGGATTTTCAAAAAGAGGTGTAAAGGATTTATATTGGAAAATTAATATCATTGCAATTTAAATATTCACTATCTAGTTTCATTTTGGTGATGTATTTTTCATTTACAATATTCTTGTTTTTTTTTATTTTGTATAAACTGTAACCACTTGGCAAATAGCCAACTTGTAACTTGTGCAATATAATAATAATAATAATAAACTTCTAAATGCTTCCACTCCTCGGAACCAACTTTAGAGGTTGGATTAAAGTAACTGAGGTAGGCGATGTGTAGTGGAATGCTATCCTGATTTAATGAAAGAGAGAAATGGCAATTCAACACAAATTTATGTAATAATGAACGAAGCGTTTCGACTATCAGGTCATTCTCAAGTACAGTGACGCATTAATTTCTTTTGAAAGGAATTGTACTTGAGAAATCTGTACTTGTCTTACTTGAGAATGGCATGAAAGTGGAAACACGTCACACATTATTAAATAAATTTGTGGAAAATTGCCATCCCTCTTTTTCATTAAATATAAAGGTTGCTTAATCCACACGCCACTGAGTAAAGGTAGCTTCTCCACTGTTATCTGAACAAATCACAAAGGCATATCGATGGCTAAGTTTTAACAACACGTATCTCCAATTCGGCCGGCTTGAGACAGGTACCTTACACAAAGTGTAATGAAATTTAAAAAATAAGATACAAGCAAATAAAAACTCTTTGTTTGCAAATGAATGCTTATTTTTCAGTTTTATGAACTTTTGGTTTTTAATTTCAGTGTACAAGTAAAAAAATTAAACGTTTTTTTGCTCTCCTGAAAAGTTGCTATTTTTGAAATACGTGTTACGAGCGTGATGCGCCCGCTCCCAGCGGGCTTCCCCCGCTCTTTTCGATGCAGGTCCACAGAGGGATAGGCGCGTTTCTAATTTTAAAATGTAGAAAAAAGGCAGGGTCTTATGTACAAATTCAACTGGAATGTTCATGTACAAATTGAGGTCAGAGGACCTCTTTAAACACAACATCGGAAGTAATTACACTATCCTCTGTTAAACGCACATGATGACTCATGCTTACGTATCAACAGGAGACTTGAGTGTGGAATCAGCCGCATTTTGATATAAGTTATTTAAAGAATGCGAGATATTGTTGCAAATGAACAAATGTATCAGTTTGTGCGCCGTTAACGTCAGTAATATTTACCGTTTTTTATTATTTAAAAACCAACTTTAGGAAAGAATAGCAATATTTAGGAAGTAAGATATGCCGTCGCATGTTCTCTGATAAATTCTGTGAATTTTGGTACCTCATTTGTAGAGTTTGGTTGCGTATAAGTTGAGAAAAAGGTATCTATACAGTAGAAATAATATAGAAGATCAGAGCTTCGCCAACGCTATGATGTAAAACCAATAGAAAAACGCATTCTTATCGAAGGGAGCCATTGAATGCAGGGGAAAACATCAATCGCCGTGTCCTTGGCTATCCTCGGTCTCAGCAGGTCCAGCCTAACCCGCAGAGGCACCAGACGTAATCGCTTGCCCATCCCATCCCCCACCGAGCTTGAAATTCAAGACCGTCAAGCACCGTCATGTCGCGCGATACCCGTCCGACACAGCGACCGCAGCCGCGAATGCACCGTCACGCCTGCAGACACCGAGAACGCCCGTGTTCAGGCGATTAAGGCACCCTCCTCACGCCCACTCAGACGCCGCCGATTGCACCGAGATAAGAGTGGTCGGCTGATGCGAATATGAGCCATGCGCCAAACGGCGGCGGCAGACACTCCGCCAAGGGAGACATCCCGCTTATCACCTGACTTATGTACCCCCAGTCCATATTCCAACCCCCACCTACTACCATTAAGAAGATTAACATTTAAGTCCTGAACCAGCAAATCCACATAATTTTGCACCCGATTTCTGGTCTGATAAGAAAACTTGTTTTCCCAGCATGCTTGAATAAAATGCAGTTGCTAGTTGTTTCGCCAAATACAAATAAATAGGGACTGTTGATAACTTCAGGAGCGATAGTGGGGTTATGTCGGTTGGTATATTTTTTTTTGTCCTTTTACTCAAGTACTCTAGAATGCAGATGATGTGAGAATGAATTTGACAGTCTACTATTGAAAATTAAATCGTCAAGACAATACAAACCATAAGAGAGTGTGTGTCGCCCCTCCTTTCCTTGCCCCCGCCTCAAAGTTCCTACTTATTATGAACCATAAAGGAAGAGAACAACGCCACCGCATTGAAATTTACGTACACAACATAGGTCTCACTGAATTGTAGCCCCTTCAGGTGGAGATGCAATACT
This sequence comes from Ischnura elegans, assembly GCF_921293095.1. Classification (NCBI taxonomy): domain Eukaryota; kingdom Metazoa; phylum Arthropoda; class Insecta; order Odonata; family Coenagrionidae; genus Ischnura; species Ischnura elegans. Next base: position 84,490,724 of record NC_060255.1, on the reverse strand, counting down.
GATACGTAAAGATGGTGGAATGCAGCGAAATTAAAGTATTTTGAATATTTTTACGTATGATGCAACTGTCTTCTTTCTACCTGGCGCAATAAAATCCGCATACTGTGTTTGATAACGTCCGCCAACTTCAACTGTTAAACGCCACAAAAGAGGGAAATCTTTAATAGCGCCAAATATAGCAAACTAAGGATATTATTCAAATACGGACTTCCAAATTACTTTTCCAATAAACAGTTTCAAAACAGAGTCAGCTGATTTTTAGCGACATTTACTAGTCTAAAAATATGACATTGTATTGCAAACCTCATTCCACAAAGCCAGAACGCCACTAAATATGGGTATAATTGTGATGCCATACGAACTAACCGTTAAAGGAAAGCCAATCCTGGTGGGTACAGCAGATGGTTGGAAGTGGAAGAAAGGAAATAAAGTAATAATTTCTTCGAATACATTCGGTGTAGGGTACATAAGAAGAATATGTATATAAAGACACCAAGCGAAGAAATAGAAAATCTTCAACTGGAGTGATTATGGGAAAGAAATGTTTACAGTACTAATTTTAGAACTGAAACATTTTGTAAATGTTACGTCAATCCGTTGATATTTTGCGTAAAATAATAATTGCATAAAATTGATAACAACATACAGAACTTGTTTCCTCCGTATAGCTTAAATTACTAAGATTGTAATTTTCTACATCCTGTAAGTTACCTCATGGATAATAATATTAATAATAATAATGTAGTGTTTATGATCTTGGAGTATAGGTCATGATTTAAATTAAATACACATTTGGCCAACGTTTCTGAGATTTATTCTCCTTCCTCAGGGCTCTGTGATAGAAAAGTTTCGTTACAGTAACGAAACAGTTTGTAACGAAACTTTTCTATCACAGAGCCCTGAGGAAGGAGAATAAATCTCAGAAACGTTGGCCAAATGTGTATTTAATTTAAATCATGACCTATACTCCAAGATCATAAACACTACATTGTTGTAATAATAAGGAAGGTCAGGAGAAGAAACTGTATTCATTAATAATAATAGTGCGTCTTTATTGGGCGAGACAGGGTCAAGAAAGTCCCATCTTCCATCTAACCCCTCGTCATACTCTTCAATTTTTACTTACTTCTAGTTTCTATTCATTTCACTTTCAATTTCTCTGCAAACATTTTAGTAAATTTAAATATTTGCAGAGGAATACATTTTTAAGTTACTCTTGAAATTACATGAAATGAAATTAGAACAAAAGAGACATTGAAGTATGCCTTTAAAAAATGTGAAGTGTGCACATGAATACATAGTGCACTTGAACTGACTGTGACATGAACCCGGTAGGATGGTATAAAAGAATGAGCTATGCTGAAAATCCTATCTTCCAATCCTATCTCCCTTGATGAGGTTTTTACCGACGCTTTGGTAGCAAAATTTTTACGCTCCACAACTTCGTGATATTCCCAAGGAGGGGGCTCACTCTTTCGCATTCTTATCTCGTCCCAAGGTTTTAGCTTCCACTTCTGAAACTTCGGAACGTAAGAGAACCAGCCCACCCCTGGTCAAGACCCATTGACAGATCAGCCGTATCTTATGGCATTTTATCGCGTGGCCACCGTGAGAGAGATAGGGACCCTGTTTGAAAGGTACAGGGCACTCCAATCGTTGTAATGAGGTCGCATGTATGCTGGACTGAGAGGGACCGTTACGTCCTTTGCTATCTTTTTATTCTACAGCCGCAACATCCTCGGAAAAAGCTTGTTAAACAAAAGAGGGGAGGGGGGAAATACAGCGAGGGAAACAAAGGAACACGCAAAAAAAGGCTCGTCCTATTTTATATCCCGGAGGTGAAAACTTATTTGCTGTCGTGCTCGGCGAATTTTGGCTTCGATCGCAGCTGATCTGGGTGGTCGAAAAAGAAACTATTGCCATGTCACGCGAGCATCGTTATCGGTGTTCACCCTGAGCGTAATGATGTAGAACCAAAAGAACAGCACTTCACTATGAGAAGCGGGTGACAAATCAAACAAGTGCAGTGCTTGAGAATAGCGATCAAAGGGAAAGGGTATCAGGCTTGAGTTCGGACTTCTCGCTGCTCAATTCATTGCTACAGGCCGTTATAGACGGTGAATGATCATGCGAATGACATCATTTGCCGTGTTAGCACAATCGTACGCCGCGTAAAATGCACGATACACACTTATGTACCGATAAAGATACAATTTTCACAAAAATAATATTGGAAGATCCCAAATACTACATTTCCGCGCTCTCTTTTTCAAATAAATCGCAATACAGCAGTTCAAATAATATTGTATTGACGGTAATTCTTTTCAACTGACCTCAAAACTTGAGATTTTTTCGACCCAACAGAATTATTTCAAATACCACCCAAATCCAATCGTTATCAGTCTCTCTGAGATTTATTTTAGTCACAACTTACGTGTTTTTTTCAAAATATCTGACAGTAGCACCGTTTGAAACTAGCTGTAAATACTTGTCGGTCAGGAATTTAGGAATTGTGAGAAGCTCTGAAAAAAATCTTTAATTAGAGCCAGAATCAATACTGCAAATTAAACACTTCCAATTTCTTTGGATGCGATTGGAACTTTTTTTAATGAATACAAAGGAATCATAAGATACTATAGCATAATTTTCGAGATTCTTACGATTTCAAAAAAGTAATAACTCATGTTACATACACTCTACACGGAAAACTCACATTTTCGATGGCATTCAGGTCATTAGGAAATTCGCCACACAGTATATTTCTTCCACTCGCTGAAGTCCTGCACATTTAGGGAACACCAATTGTTGACCGAACTGTCGTCTAGAGCAAACAATCTATCAAGCAAAATAGGAGAAATGTTGGGAACTCCGCTCTTTTAAAAAACCACTTTAACTAAAACAAATTTAGAATAAAAAAAATGGAGTTCGCAAAGCTACACTCCTTCCATTTTCCCAGAGTCGCGACTAGGTGGCTTTGAGCGCCGTATTCTCGCCTTCGCAACATGCACTTCATGGGGTTCCTCGAGGAAGGTAATCCATCAACTGAGCCCCGGTCAGTATCCTCGAATACCTTTCATGACCCTCCATCCTGCACCGCCTTGAAACAATAAGCAGGGGAGGAATATCCGACGGCACAAGAGGCAGAGCAAACGGACAGGCAGTCTTTCAAATACCTGACCGACCTCAACGCGGGTGGTAATTAGCATATACAGAATTAGAAAGCAGTATGCTGCGGACATACTCTATTAGACCTATCTCCAAGGAGCAGAGAAAAGGGCAGTTCTACGACATGCATGCGTGAGCTATAGTCATAAATCTTTCGCGCAAGCGCGGACCGTGGCATGGCATGGCAGAAAAGTCAATCGTCCATGCGAAGGGAAGTTACGAATACAAATCATACGAAAAATGAAAGTGCTAAATCCATCCCTTCAAGTGTAAGTGTATACCGAAAGGATCGCACCCCATATCCAGGAATCTCGGCGGGAGGAGAAAAAGGATGAGTCATATCCCATATTTATGCCCATGTCCACAGAATTGAAGTGACAATGCACAAATATATAAATCGACTTAAGCTCGTGCATGGTATAAACATGGGTCTAGATATTTTTCAATATTGTGAATACTAAACATTTACTACAGTTATAAATTTCCTCATATTTTAGTTTTTACGTAGTAAATTACGCAACGATATTTACAATACCATGAGAATGCCTCCTTAACTAAATACCAAAGCCAATTTATAAACACTGCTATCATATCGAAGTATTCATGAGAAAAATGTTCTCGATAAATATCTTCAAATTACTCAACTGAAATTCAACCATTGAAAGGCCCATTCTCTAAGATTAAATGACGTAGATGAACATGGATTATATTAATATGATAAAAGGGCGACGAAAAGTTAGCTACTTGGAGCATGATTAAGGTATGATACTTAGATAAAGTAATATTGAAATAAAAGGTAGTTCCACTTTTCCAAAATTATTTCATGCGTGCGACGAGTTAAATAATTGCGGAAAAGTGCAACTACCTTTCATGTCAATACGTTGAGATTCCACTATATCACGCCTAGTAAAAAAAAACTGGCCCAACTGGATAGTAATTGGATGAAATTTTGAGATCGAACCAACTCATCATTTTAGGCGAAACTGTAGCTAAAAAAACTGATTTAGAAATAAAACAAGAGGCCCTGTTCGAGCCAATTCGATTCGCCACTGATTTCGCAAGAGTACGACTCGGCTATAATAAGAAATCCATTTGGTATCGCAGCGGCAACTAAGACCGTTTGATGTTGAACTCCTCGACAGATTAAGACTTGAGGCGCTCTGCCTAATAGCTGTCCTTCAATGTAGCGTGTGCTGCACTTCCTGAAAGGATTGGCTCCCCACAGGTGGATATTATGCTCCCCGCCATACTCCCTCGCCTTAAAAGCGCACATAAAAAGCGTAAAAAGGGCCCTATAGATGGCGCCACTTACGTGTTTTTTAAGGGGATATTTACGGCACCGAGGTGTGAGGTCGAACAATTTCTCCCGCAAAGGGTTCTCGAGGCGTCAAAAAAAAAAACCCAATTCCCCACCCTAGTTTGAAAAAAGGTCCCCGTAAACTACAGCGGTCGGCAAGATCATAGAGAAAGTTAAGAGTAAGGGTTCCACTGGACCTTTTAACTACCCCATCCTACAACCGTTATGGACTTCCTGGGGAGTTGAAAAAGAAGCGATGGCATGCAAGTAAAAAATTTGCTTACTACAGTGATTGCTGGTCTGTACGGATGTTGGAACTCCCGACCACGAAAAACGTCATAATATTATCGGTTTTCAAAAACTCTTCGCTAAAGAAAAGGTTAGTAAAGAGTTTCATCTGGAGTGTAGCGCTCTATGGTGCGGAAACGTGGACATTGAGGAAAGAAGACGAAAGAAGAGTGGAGGCATTCCAGATTTGGGTATGGAGAAGAATGGAAAGGGTGAAATGGACGGAGCGAAAGAGGAACGACGAAGTGCTGGATATGGTTGGCGAGGAGAGGCAGCTTATAGGTGAGGTACGGAGGAGACAGAATGTATGGATGGAGCGAATACTTAGCGGGGAGGGGATGTTGAAAATGGAGTTAGAGGGTAGAATGTTAGGTAAACGAGGGAGAGGAAGGAAAATAATTGGATTTTTTGATAAAATGAAAGGGAGTAGGCCTTATTGTGAATTGAAGAGGGAAGAGCTTGAAGGAAGGGGAGGCTCCCAGATCACTTCTTTAGTACTCCATGTAAACCTACCTTAATCGGTAGAATACTGTAATAATAAAACAGCTAAGATATTGGTTAAGAAATTTCCTAGAAGAAAGGAGTCTCAATTAGGTAAATAATTACCACGATGCCCGTTCACAGAGGAATAGAAACATTGTAACGAAGAAGAGTTGCGCGCCCGGATGATGACTTGCAAACTTCCTTCACGGAATGCATACAATTACTACTCGCATAAAATATATTCTTACCGAAAAATTAGAAAACAATCATAACGAGTCAATGCGTCTCCTTTCGACACAGATATTTAAATACATCCAATACTTATTATTTTACCAAAATATTTTAAACATGCCTAGTATGAGCGACCCGTAAGTTAAATGATGGGCAAGGGAGCAAAGAGATTGATACAAATTCAAATGCAAACTTGAAGTATTTCGCGGAATTAATTTAGAACACATCACATTTTAAATTTTAATTTAGTATAATAATTAAAATTTAATTTAGTACATTCAAAATTTTATTTTTGAAAGAGACGTAATTGTTAACCAATTTTCAAATCACTGGAACATTGAGAAATTGCTCTCAATTACCATTGAACACTCTTGTGAATTGTCTTCCTCCTGATGAGCTCCTCTGTTTTCATGATAATTCACTTCTTCCATAGGATTTCACGCTTAGTAAAATCACTTTCTACTTTTCCTTCCAGCTAAACCGCGATTTAAAGATTCAAAACATAAGTATTTACCGTCACCAAAACCACCAATAAAAGATTTTCTTATCATTAGAGTTAAATTTATTAATTCCGTATTTCTTCTCAGAGGGCCGCAATACTTAATCTTCCTGATTTTCCTTTGATTCCCAAAATATCATAATGAATCTTACATTCTCTATCCAGTATTATTTTTTTCAAGACTAATGTATTTAAGGGCAAACGTCCAATTTCCTTATCTTCTCATCAATAGAAGCCGCCCAGACCACAGACTTTTATTTTCCCTTTTAATCCTTCATCAATTACGTAAGTGTGTTCATCGACAACAATGTTTCTTTTCCATTCAGTACATACTAGCTTAGCGCGATTCTGACTCGGAATTCCTTTCAACTAACTATTCTGTTCCAATCATGCTTTCGAAGAAGGGGAAAGCATTCACTAATTTTGAATTCTCTCCTCGTAACACGAAGTTAGTATTCAGGTTCTCTCTTTCACACATTGTGTGAGGTCTACCTAATTCTCCTCACAGCCAGGAGAGTAGATTGGAATTTCCTTTCTAAAATTCAGCCAGGTTTTCGTCACAGGCGGACAGGAATCCGGCCTTGTTCCTAAATAATTTACTTATTCAAATCCGATTAATGTATGGTTTATCCTTCGATATCACTACTTTAACAGGTGAAAAAAGTTCATTCCAACCGGTTCCAAAGAGTAATTTAGTCCTAATCAACCAACCTGCATATTCTGAATTCGAACCTATTCGGATTAAAAAGATTTTAGGCATATTTTAAATATTCGGAGGGTGAAATCGGTCTTACCGACGAGGAAAATAATTTCGTCGTATTATCTTTAGTAGATATAAAATGCAGAAGTAGATATAAAGGCATGGTTTGACCAACGAAGAAACTTTAGACCAACGTTTAATGACACACATGTCACGCCAAGAAATAAAATAATCTTCCCAAAATTGGAATTATTAATAGAATATGAATTCGATTGTCACTCAACTTTCCTACGTCAGTGTTATTGCCGTTAACAAATTATCGCTGCACAATTCATCCTTTCCATATAACGTATAAAAAGTATCCTTTCCCTGCATATGCCATTAATATAGTTTCAATATCATTTGAACTACTATCCACGTACTCATAGTTTAGGTGAAACTTTGTCTCGTGCCAAGAAAGACGTCCGAACCGCAGCTCGTAACACCCGGCTACGACGCTGTTCGGCAGAATGTAAAGAGGAAAAAATCTTCAATGAATAACTCACTCAATGCTTAATTTCCGCCCGAACATGGGGATCTCATGGGGAAAATACGGTCGTGTCAAACAATTTAATCGCTTTTTTTTAATATTTGGTAAAACATTTTATTAAAATTCAAAAAAATCGGAAGTTTTTGCGGGGGGCATACATTTGATAATCGCGTGGATTAAGTACGCCGGTATGCGTTCCGGTACCTACAATTTTATAAATGAAGCACTGAATCCACTGCAGAATTTTAACCGATATCATCATAAGTTTCAACTGCGAAATTAATTGGCAGAATGTCACGGGCTCCATCTGATATTCATAGTTGAACGGTGCATTTAGTAAAATAACCCTACGGCAGGATAACAGTTTTTTTTTTAACTGGTAGTGTTTACCAATCGATTAGCTAATGCAGCATTTTTTTTCTTTCAATCCCTTCACCTTATTTGTCCTCCGCGGAAATCCCATCCCCCTCCGGCCTCACCAAAGCGCTTCTCCCGGCCTTTCGAAGAATTCCCCCGTTACCTTTCCCCGCCTGTACGTGGGCGGGATGGGTGCCAAATAAGCATAGCGGCGGGAGCAATCGGCGCCGATCGGGAAGTGAGGCCCGTGTTAAAAGGGGCTTGAGACGGCTACATGTGTTGTCAGCGGAGAGGACGGGGGAATCACAAGGAGGTGTCGCACGGCTCTCTCGCCCAAGGACTCGGAAAAACAATGGGACATCACTCAGGCGGCAATGATGCGCGAGGAGAGGACGTGGTGAATGCGAAGAGACGGAATGATAACGAGGCAACTTTAAAGGAGAGGAGAGCGGATCGTAAAACAATCTAATTAATTCATCCCCCGACTCTTGCAAATGAAAAGTAGCCGACATAAATGAGATGAATGATCGCTTTAAGACACCACTGTAAAAAATGGCGCGCATAACGTGAAAGAATATGAGAAATCGGCTAAGGCAATATGGTTGAAAATTACACAATTTAAAAAAAAAATCTGAAGATACAGGTAATTTAATGGTAAAATATAGAATCTAATAAATCAAGTCGTTTGAAATTAGTAATTGAGTTGGTTTTTCCGCAATTTTAGTTTTTATGATGCATCCTTTGTCGTGCTCTCAATGGAATCGTTCAGGGAGTTTTGAATTGACATTTTATTATTCCATTTAAGTGAACTAATATGTGCTGTAAAAATTGAGTAATGGTAGGCCTGTGCTTAATAATAACACGCTATCATCATTTGAACAGCAACGATACGCTATTAATTGTTTAATTTGGAGTACCTACTTTGACCGATATGGTGTAATTTCTCTGTCACACACATGCGAATGAAATAGAATTTTCGAATCCCGGCCAAGATGAATGATCTTTTTCTTAGTGAAATTTACGTACAATTAACGTATAAGCCGCTACTTTGTGATTGCAAATGACATGTTCCACGACGTTTTCTTTGGGTCTAAATGTACCGAAACTGGTCTCACTGGTTGTCTACAAAATTGATCAATTGCAATTTCATTCATCCGTATACAGAAAACTAGTAGCTAATTGCACAGGAGAACTTAACACAAAACGCAATAACATGTTACTTCGAATTTAAAACCTACCTAGTCTATTAACGTAAATACAAAGTAACTCGAAATGGAAAATGGAGTATTGGTAAAATAAAAATATAACCCCTCAGCTTTCGGCCACGTTTTGCTCTTTAATCTGAGCATCACCAAGGCTTCTATTCCATTACGCCGTGTTTGTCATAGTGATATCTTTATTTATATACTCCATTACCCAATCCGAATTATTAAAAGAAGTGACTAAGAACAATTGATAGTCAAAAACATAAATATGGAAAATATTGATTAAAACACCATTTGCCATAAAATCAATAGGAACGTTTTACTTGTTTAATTTTGGTGTTTAGAGGAGGCTTACAGCGGACCGCTGGCGATGCTTGTCAGTTTCTCTCCAACATCCAGCCATAGCCCTTATCTCCCCCTACCTTCCTTGATCTTACAGACTAAATATTATTTATACACTGCTTCATGGAATCATAGATATGCCTAACTATTCCACAATATTAGAATAGAGTGAACGGCTAATAAAAAGAAACAGCGTCCATGCATTTCCTCACTCTATGAATTCGTTCAAATCAATACTCATCTTTAAACAATATTATTTATTCTAATAGCATACATGAGAGTAGAAAAAGTAAATGTAAATGACGGGCAAATAATTATGAGATTTCCTATGCTAAATATTTCAATCCATTAGGATTAATATAGCACTTCAATCATCAAATTAATTAATAAAAAAATAGCCCGCATACCTTAGCAATAATATTGCACGCATATATTCACATGTCTTAGCAATAATTTAGGCAGAACAGTTGTAAATGCACGCTGAATGTTTCGCGGTGTTCTTTGGGTCAAGAAAATAAATACTAACACCCTATTTATCACGTTCATGTCCAAATAAATTAGGCAGCCGAAAAGGGTCTGGATCTGGTCCAAGTCGTCTGAGTCTCATTTAATTCAGAGCTCCCCTTCCTAACGCCCGTTGGGGCAACTTCTACCGTGCCCTTTTCTTAAGCGCGTTCCTATTTGCCACGAATTGAGGCCACTTTGTCCCTTAGTCAATTTCCGCTCATCCTCGGACCGACCCGGTGGTCTCAACTCACAACGAATTAGTTTCTCAGAATCAAAAAGAATTGCCCTATCTATATATGATAGCCTATTGCTAACATATCAATATGCACGTAATATATCCCATGACTGCATATCAATAACACACGATTAATTATTTTTTACAACTGCCAAGCATATACTTTTTTCATTTTTGCACTCTCTCGCCGTAATCAAAAACATGAAAAAAATGGCTTCATATAGAAATTCTACAAATGCTAATCCTACAATATACCATGCAGAAAAGATATTCATAGTGAGAAACATATATAAAGCTTAAATTTATGGAAAGCATGGGAAAAATTTATCGCTGATACACAATGACTGCATATTCTATCTTTAACCCAATAAATCAAAAATAAATACTACTTGGATACCAAATAGAACATACTCCGGGCATATAAAAAAGCAATTATTTTGCGATTTTAGTTATCTTCATTCTTCAATACCACTGAAATAATATTATAAAAGAGTGAAGAGTAAAATAATATTATAAATGAAAAATTACTTCACACACTCCATGATATTTTATACTCCTCTCGGCAGAAAAACATATTACCAGTCGCCATGGACATTTGGAAAGCTAACTTCTCATCGAAATTTATAGGTTGATTCAAGCTGAAGTCGTTGTGTAAGTAGATTTGAATCCCGTATTAAACTTCATTATTTAATTTTATCATGGAAAGTAGTCATCTTCCAGAAAAGCAGAGGGTGGTAGTATGAACCAAATGTTAATTTTCTTAGTTTATTTGTAAGTTTTTTCCAGATACATTTGCATTTCAACGTCTGTCACCTATTAAAACAGGCGGTCGTAAAAGACGACTTGATGACCAGGAACCAGATTACCAAGTTTCCACAGAAATGGGCTGTCAATTCAAAACCTCCTGAACAATGCCAGGGAAGGCACGATTAAGAATGCACAAAACCATGAATCAACTTCATTCCTGATTTAAAACGGATTGATTTATTGCCAAAAATTAATTAGAACGTTTCTATTCCTCGAAAAATCGTTTCAGGCTTGACGAGGTGAAAATGCGATAATCCATGATAGAAATTAACAACAAATGAAAACAACTAACCTTGAAAATGATACAGAGTGTCAAAAACATAGTCGATAGAGAAGTTATATATTCAAGTTGCGGAAATTACCATTTGTTGTTTATATTTTACTACGGATTTTTCTCTTCCTCTTTTCTTGGGCCGTTTTCTCGTATAATAAAAGGGACCACTCCCTGGAGATGAGCGATTTTAATTTCAACCAAGATGAGAGAAAATTCAAGTTTGTAGCAACCTTAGTTCTCGAACAGAAGCCTTAGTGATGTAAATGTATATATATCGTGGATTATGCATGGGTTGGACTTGGTTACCGATGGCCATTAATAAGATCTGCGAGTTTCACTTGAGCTTTTTTAACGAGAGGCCGACGCGAACGTCTATTATTTTTTTCCCTTCAAGGAAAAGCCCTCTTTACGGGAGTATTAAACTTGGCAGGAATATTACTGCTCTCATTAATTACGACTTTACGTGGCAGTGCTGCTTACTGCTCGTCGTAAGCGCTTGAAAGAGAGAACGCAAGGAAGTGAAAATCCTGAGGAAACTACCCTTTGAAAATGCGATGCATTCAAATACGCGCAGAAGCCAACGACAACGGAAATCATTAGGGAAAATGCACGCTACGGCAAGAAGAAAGATCCAATAAGTATGGGCGGTCCTTTAAAGTTTCAAAATTCACAGAGTTGAGTATGAACTGATGTGTGTTTAGCGAAATTTCCGTTGACTCATTCAAAGAAAGCAGCATTCTAATGCGCACATATTTTATTGCTTTCGGTCCTCGTTAAATTTTTGCCCTAAGAAAATATATTGATAATACAGTTATTTACATCACTGCCCAAAAATTAGTTCAACTGATTCAGGCGTGATATAGTGGAAGTCCGACATATTGGAATGAAATGTAGATAAACATTTCCACGATTTTTCAACATGTAGGACGCGTCTTGGCTGAAAGAGTCATCATCTGGTACAAGATCAGAATCGCGTCAAACGTATTAAATTATTGTTAAAATCTGCAACTACCTTTCATTTCAATATGCCCAAAAAAGTTACACTAAAAATATATAGGAAATCAGTTAACTTAGGCACCCCAGAAGATACAATATTGGGTAGGAGTTGTAATACAATGAAAATAAGCCAACGCTCGGCAGTACATTTTACAAATAAGATTATATCAAAAGTAGCCCATCTACGACTTATCATAGTAACATGTTTCCTGATATTGCGAATAAAAAATGTGAAAAAACTTGGAAGCCATTACAAAATACAATTAGAATACAATAATAGGAAATTTTTTCGAAAAATCCACAGAGGGAAAATCATTCGCCTTGACCGGGATTCGAACCCGGATCCCTCGATTTCCTCGATTTTTTTTCGCACAATTTGTGCATTGCGGGTGACTCCGTAAAAGTTATCACCGTGGCTAGTCCCGGTATACTTAAATAATAGGAAATTTTATTTAAACACCATTATAATCAGGTTAAATTTACAGAAAAATAGAAGATTATAAGCATGCTCAAGAGAAACAGTATTAAAGTTTTTACCTGAGCTATTTTGGCTATTTTACGATGTCCTTCACTACACTAACAGAAAAAAATACGGTGTGAATAAGATGTAAGATCTGGAATTCAGCAATGCCAAGCCGCAGAAATATTATCCTGCTAATCTTTCGATAATTTTACTATCGCCGCTTGCAAATGTTTTATTTCTCAAAATGCAGAAATCATGATAAAATATATTTATGACTGGAAAAAGGTGTATAGAGGAAACACGGACTTTGAATGCCTATCCGCCCACAAGTTTTGCCATGAAAGATATTTCGACCCCACTGGTTATAGCGCAATATCTCCAGTTTTCCTTGATTACATTTCCACGTTTTTATCGGTCTTCAAAGTCATAAAATGCTACCCGCGTGTTGCTGCTTCTAGAATTAGCAAATAGCGCCATGAAACATTAAACACCGTAAGGTTTAAAATAAGAAGGTTGTTCAAATAGCACATTACAGAATTGAAGGAATATTTTCAATCCTATGATGTCCGAAGGAAAAATATTTCAATATTCAGCTACCTCTATTTTTAATCACTGTTTTCAAAAACTCTTTCTCTATTTTCTGCTTCCGACACTGGTTTTTATTAACACCAAATATTCGCCTCTATCAGCTCCCCAGACAGTTTTCTTTAGTTTGAATATTACACTAAATTATTGTGAAACTTTATTATGTCGTATAATTCAACTACATTATTACTATAGTCACAGGGTTAATGGCGTATCCTGTCCATTTTCTCTCACTGATAATAGTGGGTCATCCCACTGATATATCTGGAAAAAAATGTTAGTCTCTTTTTCTTTGTCCCTAAGTTTTAAAATCTAGTTATTTTTTAATTAAACTGTTACATATATGCTTATATAAGAGACGATTAAAATTAAAGCAATATGACGCCGTTTGTTAGAGTTCAATCATAGCGATAAAACTAACGGTAAGCAATGTAATTTACTAAAATATTTAATTTTGAACCTTGTTTTAGATTTACCATACCATTTAACATTTATAATGGGTAATTCAAATAGAATCAGGAATATAAAAATTCATTCTTCACAAACAAAAATTTCTTAGGTATTGCGAGCATTTTTTCATGGAAACAATAAAGCCTCTCTCATGTAAATCGAAGAGCAAAAGCGAGTCCGAGTTAATATCTCTGCTTTTGTATCAGTGAATACTCATCCTCCACTGACCCCCAAGCCGCCTAAAGAAATTTTAAATTATATAGTTTCAACGTGTCTCCATTGATATTATTTCGGATTTTCCCATTAGTTCTTGAATTCATCCAGGCGAGCACCTATCCAGAATAAACGAAGCAGAGAAAAGAGCTAGTTCCACAGTCCTATGTATACACAACACCTCGGTATCACCTCCCTTTCACATTTCTGGACGGAACTTTTTGAAATATTTCCTTTTTCAATGTTCCGATCTTTAATTCCACCCTGAGATCACCCCAAAGTATACCCACCTCTAACCCAATACCTATATTTATTTATTTTTATTTTATTTTATTACCGGGATTTAAACTAGTATTTATGAAATAGAACTGTTACTGATTCTCCTATTCCATATCAGTCTACTCCTTTACAGTTTCTCGGCGAAGTTTAGCATTTTTCCCCTTATTTCTACCATGGGCCTGATCAATTTCCAGAGTCAAGGCTTTTTCAACTTCTCCAATCATCTGTTACCCTAAATAATTCTTTTACAATCAATGGCTCGCTGCATAGAAAAACTACAAACCGCTTTTACTAGACGAAGCAAATTTTAAGTCACGTATCGACTTCGTGGGCTAGATTCCTTAACAAAAATGACTTCCCCAAAAAATTAATATAACTACTAAACTAAATTATTTTTGCATGAGTGATCCGGGATTTCCAATAACAGATATTTTCCCACCCGATACCAATAAGTACTTGATTCAAATGAAACGTTAAAAAATACCTAATAGGATTGTTTGGTAATCTTATGACTTTTTATTACTTATGACTTTATTGAGGTATATATGTATTGCGTGGTTGTAATAACTTTTGGTGGCTCACACAGTCATGCTCAGTTTTATTTACACTGTACGCTGCGTGACTCACACCAGAGCGAAAATAATTTCCATATTCTCAAGAGAACCCTTATTTTATAAACCAATTTTTTTAGTTTTGCAATTACTGAATTAGTATTTTGTGTTTCCATTTTGTATTACTGCTACTGGTATTTGATCACCGAGTGCACAGATTTTTGATTGCCTTTCTAAATCATAGCACATAGTTGTTTTAAGAGCGAGACAGTATCCACTGCAAAAAATATTGATTCTATTCTAGTATAGGTCGTTAGATCAGTACAATGTCAAGGAGAAATTTCAGAGCAGGCACGTTAAACGGGGGGCAGAAGGAAGATGCGCCAATATTTCTTCATATAAATCATGTACACTTTCTGCTCTTCTTTCCTATGCTAACCTACGTTTAATCAAGACTAAACCATATCCACATCGAGAAAAAATTACAAAAGTTAGTACCCTATACAAATCATTCCAAGCTTTTTAGCCGTCAAAATCTACTTGAGTTTGTATTATGCAGATAAAGCGAACTGGAAGGTTTTAAATTTTAAAAAAAACTGCCCTGTCAACCCATTTGTTTAATGGCTTCCCCTTGAACATTCTCCAGCGTCCATATTCAGCGCCATCCCTGAGTCAATGCTTGGAAGCCGAGTACCACTCGATGAGACTCGTATCACAGTACGATAGCCGCGAGATCGTAAAACATTCTAAGGCACTCGAGACTAAGCATAAGCTTAACGGGAGTGAGGAAGTTGAGTTAGCACCTCACTTTTATACTGAATACTGATGCCTCGCCATTCCTCGGTTACATTTCAGTCAAACAGACTATCGTAGCTATAAGGTCTCTCTTATCACCCAGCTATCAAAGGCCGCTAAGCTATATGTAAAAATCATCCTTATAAAAACGTATCCATCAACATTGTTACGAGCATGAGTACAGTAATGAATGAAAATATGTATCAACCTTTCCCTTTATTTGCAATCTTAGCTCACAAAATTCAAAGCGAATAAATGTAGGCATAATAACAAGCGATAGTAGGCACTAGGAAATCATTTTATGATAGCTAAATACCCAAATAATAGTTTCAAGAGATAAAACGTTCTCTAGGCCGACTACGGCTAGTTGTGCCATTCATTTTTATCATATAATTTAGAGAATGACCAATAAATTAAGTAATCCGGTGATAAAACAATGACAGCCATCAACTAAATTATAGATGCATCCATTACGTGCATATTCCGAGGTATACAAGTAAAACGAGAGAGTTAAAATGAAAAATTCTCTTAATATTGACGTAAATTACACTTTGTTTTTTTTCAGTTTTAACGCGCATTCCAAGGGATTGAGAAATAATTTTATTGAGATTTCCTGAAATCTCATACCTTAATGAATGTATAAAAATACTCATCGAAAAACTTAATTTTCCCTGACGCTCATAAACTAATTTCACACTTATACTTACAATTTATTCAATAGAATAACTCATGACAATATTATATCAGGCTGTTTTAAATTGAATGCCGATATCATACATTGGATAAACTATTTTACACTCGAAATTGAAACTTAACCATTTTCCGAATAAATTAAAGAATAGAAGTATTCTCATGCATGGTGATCGGTTATTTCCAAAGCATAAACTAATTACGGCCATTATATAAACTTAAGTTTTCACTGCCTTCATCACCATTAAAATAATCATCCCCGTAAGGTTTCTCTTAATATCAGCGCCTTAATCGGAGTGAGGTAGTATTCAATCTACGATTCTAATTCTTCAAACCGTATGCGGTAAACCTAAGGCTAGCGAACCAAGGCATAATGTACGATATTAGAATACTTAAATCAACTAGGTGAAAGTGGACAACTAGTTGAACTCCTTTGAGGATGGCATGTATGTTCAAGTAAATACTAAAATTTATGAAATATTATATGATGCTTTCCCGGCGAATAATGTGGGAAAACTCTTTTCGGGATTCCCACCGGGTGAATTTATCCATAAAGGCCAACGTTTCAAGCTCCACTTGCTTTGCAAGACTCGGGGCTCATCGTCAGGGCTGATTGTAGTTTCATTTGTTTGTGGTTGCTAAGTCTCATTGTTACAATACATTTAGTTAATTAAAATATACACAAAAAACTAAAAATTATGATGCACATTATTTCATCGTACCTTTATGTAACTGATGAAACAATCTATTTCCTTATGTGACATTTTTTAAAAAAGTATGCTCTTTAACTGTAATAACGAGCAAAGGTCAACTGCATCATGATTGGTTAGCACTGAGATGCTAGATGGCGTTAGTTTCGGATTTTTGTCTTCGCGAATTTCCCCACACTTCTAATATCTTATCTATAACAGGTTTCCAGGTAGTGCTGATGGAGTACCCAGAATCTCTATTGAAGTTATTTTCATCCAGCTTTATTTCCATCAGCTTGGCCATTCAGCCCTGAGGATGAGCCCCGAGTCAGAGCTTGATACGTTGGCTATTATGGAAAAATTGGAAATCCCGAGAAGAGTTTACCCACTAAAAATTTTGTTTTCTCCACGCAAAAGCAGAGACTGAGAATTTTTCACAAAACAGCGACATGTCTTTCGAGTACCATTGCGTTATGCTCACTACATAGGCTTCTCACGAAATTTCTCAAAATTCGTAGCGATAATTCGGCTGGGGTCCTTATTTTTGTCGGAATAAACAGAACAAAAGGTCTTCAATAAACCAAGGCACGAGGGCATTCAGAACCTTCGTGAATCATCCAAGAAGTTAACTTAGCCTACTGAATCAAGCGACATCACATCATGAAGGCCAGACGGAAAAAAATGGGCAAGACTTATTTGATCTTAAATTAGTTCCAAGACACTCGAGAAAACCGCACGCTTTGAGATTTGAGTTGTCGCCTGTTAGACCCCATCCTACATCACTTCAAACGCTCGACGAAAAAGAACTTTCCATACAAATTTCGCCATATTTTGAAACCAACCTGATGAGCCATTCAGCGAGCCAAAAGGGTCTCCTTCAATGATTCACCTGACAAGAACACCACGAATAGGAAGCGACGGATGAGAAATATTTGGCGCTAGGGTCGCTCAGGACAGGAGCAAAAAGGAATCAGCGAGAGTACAAATTGAATTTAATCTCCGTGAAGACATAAAGAAAAACGGCACCAAAGATGGAGCGACGCGAACATCGTAGATGACGGTTTTTCGGCGAGTGACCCACCATTGGTGCCGAGGACCCAGTGCGACCATTAACGAGCGTGTATTTCAACCCCTTGACAAGTCCTCGGCGCCCTGCGGGAGCCGAATATATTGCCGGCTTTACCTCAGATCGTGTCGGTTTTCTCGCATACGCATTGGCCGATTCTAAATCACGCATAACAGAGGGCTGTTTCCCCGCGCGGGACATTGGTGCTTTCCCACCGTTGGCAAGAGGAGCTACCACGGCGGCGACACAGACAGCGACGCTGACAAAATTACGGCCGGGAGTCGCACAAGCATCTGAATGAGATGAAACAGGCTCCCTTAAAATCCTCGCGGCGGCGTGGGTAGGTGCTTGCTGAATTGACGGCTTGAGAGGTGCCATTCCCGCAGGATCTCATCCCACCTTAAGCCAGAAGAATTCCGGGATCTATTTCAGACGATGATATTGGCCCTTACCAATGCCACGATTTTCCTTCAGCGAATTATTAAGTAATTTTTCCAGCAGAATTGAAGCTGCGACCGCTCATAGCCGTTGAAATCAAAACTTCAGTCTGCTTATTTTTATAGTATTCTACCGATTAAGGTAGGTTTGCATGGAGTACCTACATATTTAGGAAGTATTCTGGCAGTCTTTATCTCCCTTCATGGACTTTGCTCTTCAGTTCACGATAAGGCTTACTTCCTTTCATTACGTCTCAAAATTTTACTCTCTTCTCTCTCTTGTTTACCCAACATTTTACACTTTAACACTGTTTTTAACTTTCCCTCCCCGCTAAATACTCGATCCATCCACACCTTATGTCACCTACGTATCTCATCTAGAAGCTGCCTCTCCTCACCCACCGTGTCCAGCACCTCCATTCGTTTTTCATACTCTCCGTCCACTTTAATTTCTCCAATCATGTTAACACCCGCATCTCGAATCCCTCAATCTTCTATTCTTCACTAAGTGCCCATGTTTCCGCACCGTAAAGCGCCACACTCTAGATGAGACTCTTTACTAACCTTTTCTTATAACTGCTACATAATGATCTTCTCATATGCTCCTTCCTGTTCATGAACGCCTCTTTTGCTAACGAAATTCTTCTACTGATGTCCTTACTGCTGTATCCGTTTTGCTCTAATGTGCCGCCCAAATAGTTAAGATGTGAAAATTTTTCGAATGCCTGAAAATTTGCAAACAAAATGAAATACCAAAAGCCATTAAAATCTGAATACTTCCTCCGACACCTCTGTCTCCATTAAGTATACAATTATCCTCAAAGTGGTGAGATGAGACATGATTTCTAAGGCAAGATTTAGCCGCTGCATATTCATTCACGTTCAACTCACAACTGTATTGATTCAATGTATTCAATATATTCGTCTCGCTTCACTATATAAGCAGACATTTCTACAAAATAAACTGGATAATACATTGCCTCACACGCTAAATTCCCTTTCTTTTCATTTAAAAATAAAAATTATTTAATAACACAAGTTTAAAAAGCGTTGCCATCGATATCACACACGCGAGAGATATTGTAATAATGCCGTGATAGCTATAACTGATCCATCTCAGAGAGTCGGAAAAATAGGTACATGAATATGCAGAACACAGGCATTCCATTGAATAGAAACATCAACATCATTGCTGTAATATTTAATTGCCTTACACACTAATTGTTCCCCGCAACGTTCTTCCAGATCGCTTGAGAATAGTATTGCCGTAGACGATCCTGTCAAAATAAAAGAGAAACATGAGTTAGCACTGAAATTCTGGCTTATTCCCTTAAATTCCTACTAAATTCAAGCGGTTATGGCCGTAAATGTTGTAACAAACAATAAAAGTAGAACACTGATGTAAATTGACAAAAATTACATCACACTGAAGTCATTTTGGCAAATATTACATCACATTGACGTAATTTTTGCCAATTAAGTGACTGTAAACAGGACTTTTGCTGAGTACTTCAACTGCAATTTAATATATATATTTGTTAATATTAGGCCTTCAAATAAGTACATCAATTAAAATCCATTACGAATCGTTTAATAGTAGATACGAAAATGGAGTCTAACCTCGATACGTCACCAAATAATTTGCATACCTTCTCCGGGAAAATTCTCGAGAGGAGTATCGAGGTTCTATTCTCAAAAAAATGGTGAAAAGTTACTTAATCTCTCATAAATTTTATTTAACAAACACTTTAAGAAAGTTTTAATTTATGAAAACAATTCTTTCATTGCACGTGTTTCGGGAACAAGGTTCCAACACTGCAATGGAAATTGTAAAATCCCGAGGCATCGATATATTCTCCATTCTCATTCTGAGATCAACATGAGAGATCGTTTTAATACTCAAGATTAATAATGACCCCAAATAAAATATTCATGGGAGCTACTCTTCATAATCATCGTCCTCAAATATCAACGGGGAGGTTAACCCTTTGCTGCCAAGATATTAGAAACAACGTAGTCGCTGTTCAGAATGCCAAAAAATTAATGCATATAAACCATTTTAAAACAATTAAATATGGAAAATGCCAATCCCTTGACACTGTGAGTTTGCATCCGTCTTCGATATTAAAATACACAACATGAAACCGGCAAGACAAAAGCTAAGGTATTGAATAAATTTACCCAGAAATTCGTTGGAAATAAAACGATATCAAGCATCATATTTCCGCATTATCCATAGAATTATTTCAAATTCTTACCCTAGTCCACGTGCATCGAGTCACTCAAGTGATTGGACTTAATACATACGAAAAGGTAACTCAATTAGGCACAAAAATCACCTCAATTCTTGAGAAATTAGGATTATATCATGCTTATTTTATGATAAAGATATGCATAACGAATAAACGACAAATTACTCAAAAATCTTAAATAGAGTAAAACACCTAACAGGAGTCATACTATTCTGAGAGTACCTTGTAGTGTAATCAATATTTCAATGACGTAATTATCAAGTTAAGGAAGGTAATCTTTTCCTTTCAAACTCGGCATTAGAAATGAGCGAACCACAGATTTCAAGATAAATTACAAGCGTCTAAAAAACTCTTAAATCACTGCAATAGAAATTTTAAACAAACAACTGATTTCAAGACAAATTACAAGTGTCTAGAAAACTCCTAAATCAGTCCTGGCACCTTTTTGAATACAGGATATAAAAAAATTCATAGCTGCAACCAAATCCGGATGACCTGAGCAACTACCTCCAGTCCAGCACTTCAAATTCCATTCTGGTTAGACTCCAGCAATTCGTTATATGGACTCAAGGGGCGCCGAAAGCCGTAGATTATCGCGGCGGTGGTCCAAAACGAAACCATTAGCAAACACATTGGCCTGTCTTCAGGGGGTCTTAGGCGAGAGGCTTCTATTCAAAATTATAAATCATATCCTCCTCAAGGATGCTATTCCCATGATGTAATAATGCATGTTCTTTCAGTATTCCGTTCACTTTTTACAAACAGGCTACTGTTCCCTGGTGTGGATTTATTTACTTTTACTAACTTACTATCCTGGCACTGTGGAAATATAGTCTTCTAAGAAGTACAGGATATTATATAGCGTAGACTGCACGAAAATTTTGAAAATTGTTACCCTCAAACAAATGTAAGAACCAAGGAACGATTCTAATTACTTGGCTTACACATACCCATGAGAATAAACAAAGTCAAATCAGATTCTAACTCAATCCATCAAATGATTTATAATCTACGCAGAGGGTAAATTATTCCTTGAATTGCTAAGAAAACCAACGCCGTCATTTCACTACACAAGCGCCAAATTTGGCCTGGTTTGGCTATAAAACCAATTTTAATTTGCTGAAAATGAACTTGATTACTTCTAATATCACGCAAATACCTTAATGTATGCTAATTATCATTTTGAAATAGTAATGATACGCATTCATCTTCAATAATAAAATGCATAATACTAAATTAATAAAAAAATAAAAAATACTAAAACATAAAGCAATGAATCGATTTGCATTTCATCCTTCAAGTACCATTCTTTCGAAAAAAAACGATATCAAGCATCATATTTCCAGATTAAAAATCTGTAAATGATGAATTTAAATTCATATCGTTAGAAAATATCTGGTTGTGGCAAAACATAAGCACTAGAGTAGTGGCGTCGGGAATGAATTAGAACATATTCGAAAATTAAAATACCAAAAATTATGCCTACTTTTAAATCCAGTAATCGCGAGTAGGTCTTTTATTTTAGAATTAATATTTTACCAATTTATCCCCTTCGCCATTCAATAGCATGGGCGAGATGTACCACAGCTTACTGCAGCATCGCCACTCCGCTTGGTGTAGGTAACCACGAGCATTTTTTGCTACATAAAATCCAAGAGTATACTTGAGGAAATCCATTGCTATTTCCGCGATAATTACAGTCTGGTGTTTTAACGGACAAGTACATGTTTACTCTTCTGTCCATCTGATTGCAATTTCCCACTCAAGGCGCCATGTTTCTCGAAAAAAAACCCTAGTCACCCGCTTCGTAGACGAAAAATTTCCCTCGTCACCGCAAGACGGATGACGCTGGACTTCTTCAATATTCACGCCGACACGGGCTCAAAAGATCACGGCACGTGAGCAAAATGATTGAGTGCGATGTGACCACGAGACTGTCTAGCGACACACTTACTTCCGGAGAGGAACAAAAAGATATAACGCAGTAAGTGTCATTAAAGAGGCGACAGCGGGCATTCTTAAATGGGACGGACATATTAACTTCCCCGCCCCATACGAGTCGAGGATGTAGGTATATAACTGCCTTAGCTTCTTATCCACAGTGAGCATCTCCACCACAAAGCGACCACACGCGTTGGTACGAAATGGGAATCTGTCAATCGGATCGCAAACGCCTCGTGCGAATGGCGAGTTGAAAAACTAAAACAAGGAAAGAGTGTAAAATAAAAGGTGTCGGGCGAAGATTGTTTTTTTTGTGTGTTCCTCCATTTCCATGTGCCGGCGGGAGACTTTTCCTCGTCCGACGTCCTCACCCTTTAGGCACACGCGCTGCCCAGGGTGGGAGAGGAAGAAGGGATGGGGGACTTTTTTTTGTCTCTTCACACGTGTTTGAGATCACTTGAAAGAATATACACTTGTGATACACGCGCAGATGGGTACCAAAATAGTACCTCTGCTGAAATCGTAATAAACAAGTACCTGTGCTAAATTGAAGGCGCTGTTTTAAATTTGTTATTAGCTGTAGATAACTTTTATTCAATAGTTAATTCAGTCAATTTCAGTTAAGTTTAATATTAAGTTGTAGTTATACAGCTAATTAAGTACAATGTTCTTTCAAGAAATAGTAATCATTACTTTTACAGTAACTTGTCACAGTCGCAAGGAAATTTTAACTATTTAAATCAATTTTTATACATAAAAAATAGCTGTATCTAATATAGATTATCCAGAATAATTTTATGAAGGGTCGTTCTTAACACACTGAGGTATACAGTATGGGTAATCCCAACAACGCGGTATTTCAAGTCCCAAAGAATAAGGCAGGTGGAAACATCCGTTTTCCCTAAAAAAAGGTTAATCAATATACTTCATTTGTCAAATAAGAAAGATACATAAAATAATTTCCGTATACAAGGAATACTGTGAGCCTTTGTTGCTCTATTTAAGATGAAACGATGGAAAAAAGATAGTCGAGAACCGGAAACTTTCTCTTTGACGTCATTTGGTACACACTTGAAAAGCCATTTTTAACTCTTGAACAGCGATAACAACATGGTAATTAACTATCAAGCCCATAAGAAACATAATTAAATCTACTGCTCGAATATTAAAAACAAAGATATATACGAAAGCGTCTTATATATTCAACAGCTCTTTTCCACGCATCAGACACAAAAGAGTGCGAAATCATAGGTTAATAAATTCTCAATAGGCAGAAGTCAGCATCATCAAAAATAACGTTGACATCGCATTAAGTACGGAATGTCACTTTCACATAAAAACTGGGAGTATTAAACACTTTTGGCGGCTCTTAGTGGAGCATGGCAGAGTAGTTCGAATCTAGTTTCTTGATTTCTATTTCTATGCATTAACGATCTGTGAAATTAATTTCGACGAGAATCGATCGCCTACAGTCGATTCCGATTCCATCGATTCCAAGAAGATAAATATTTTGAAAATAGACTTGGCTTGGAAAATAGCATGGAGGTTAAAGGCCGCCACACACCTGATCCATTGTGCACTGTACAATTTATATGTCTGAAACAGTTAAAGTGTCTATTCTTTTACTAAATTAAGGATATAATATTACTATAATACTCATTCGATATTTTTATTATACATACTTTCTGGTCCACTTAATAGTCTTTGATATTTGGTTCCACTGAATTCTTAAATTTTAATGACAGTAATGATACTAACACATCAATATCCCACCTGATAGCAGAATCTATGGGGGGGGGGCTAAGTGGGCTATAGCCCTCCCCCTTGGATATCCAATTTACTCTAAAAGGAATAGTAATTTTGTTCGGACCCCCACTACTGCTAGGAGGTTACCCCCTCTCAGCCCCCCATGTCCCTATCCTGGATCCACCACTGCCTGACAGTATAAATAAGAATCAATAGAATCGATTTGAGAGGATCGGAATCGAAAAAAATGTCTACTTACGACACTAAAAGTTGCGAAAGTCATAGTAGATTCATAGATTCATGGCGTGATAATTTCAGAGAAAAATCCAGCGTCTTCATTCACTTCCTTGTCGAATGCTCACAATCCTGGCATTTACCGTGGCCATCAGCGAATGGATTCTCCTCTGTCTCCTCGAAATCCCATTCCACGCTATCCTTGCCCATTCCTTCCTCCTTCGGCGACCCGTCCCCTTGCCGCTTGGCAAATATTTGGAGTGTCAATCACGTCGAGAGATTGGAGTATGCTCGCGTCGGGGTGGTTGGAGAGAGGCGGAGAAAGAGTGAGAGAGAGAGAGAGAAAAAGAGAGGGGATGGGGTTGGATGAGGCCTCGCAAACGACACGACACGAATACGCAAGGAGTCACAGCAGAGCGTGGAAGTGGGACTCGGGGGCGGAGGGGAAAACAAGGAGGAATGGGGGACAATGATTGGAATGTGCGAGATGGTAAAAATCAATTCCATTTAAAACTTAAATATAGTGTTTCTTAGTAAATAACATGCACCAACCACTGGTTGTGAATGTTTCTCGGGATTCCCACCGAGTTAGGCACTCCATTTCTGCCGACATTTCGAAGAAATACTTTTACAGCGTCCTCTACTGCCATTTATTTATTTCCATGGAGGTCCTACAACATCATGTGAGGCGAGGAAGGGCGGAAACTACGCCTTGCGGACCTCCTTGATGCGGCTGTTTATACCATCTTTGATATTAGCTGGCCTACGTGCCACACATCAATTCACAGCCTGATTGCATAAACTCTGTAAACTTGCAAAAGCCCTGGCCCGGGTATAAGAGTGGACCGGATTGTAGTCCAATTCGGGCCAGGTTAAATAAATCCTTTTGTAGTCCTCTGTAATTGGCCTCGTGCTGTTTTTGGACTGGATTAAATACATAAATACCGAAGTCAAGTCAGGGCTGAGGACGATGAAATAATTTTCGGCATAAATGGAGTGCATATCTCGGTGGGAAACATTCACAGCCGCCATTCGCTGGGAAAGAATCAAATTCTTCTACTGGATAACACGCATTTTGAAAGTCTCTTCACTGTGATAAATGCATAGATCACAAATTTCCAAATTGTACTGTTTGCCCTTGCGCTTAAGAAAATCGTTATTTTGCTGTTTGGACCGTAGCGAAATTCACTATAACTACAATCTATGGACAAGTGAACTAGGAAAAAATCTATTTGTAATGTAATATCTAAGGCGTTTCTTGGCACGTAATTATATTTATTGTTGTATTAAATAGGTAATGATTTCAGCCACGTAATTATATACTTGAGGCCTGGTTACACGATTTATTGAAACTCCAAGAGTTCATTACCACAGTCGCGAACGGTTTTGACGGAATGCGATGAATAAGTATGAATGCAAGATCTAAATTAGAACATGAATGAAATGAATATGTGGTGGAATTATTTTGCTGATTGATAATGTATTACTTGACGTCATTGAATTGGAAATAAGTAGGAGCATAGGGAAGTATAGTCTGACACTGAAAATATTGGGGCGGAGAAATCACGATTCTATTTTGTGTTCCTGTATTTGTATTTGATGTGGTTACGTGGTGATTTTTAGACATCATTCTCGCGTCCATTCATTCACACATTAACTTGTACGTGCCAAGGTATAGAATAATTAGAAACATTCCATTGCTTCTTAATTATCATATACTTACACATAGCCTTGATAATTTTTTTTCAGAGTTGACGATCGTAAGACAACATCTCAAACTGTTTCTTCCATTTATCAAAAACTCTGCAACAGGTCCAAGAAAAAGAATTTCTGATAGTAAATATCTCATGAACTATATCAGATATGCGATATATTCGCACTCCGTTCTATTAGGTACCGAATATAGCCATTTTTGAATTTCAAATTTTACTAAAAGTGTCACTTCACAGCTATTTCACCTCATTTTACGAACAAGGCTGTCGCTATGTTCTTGGAGGCAAAGCAAGAGGTATTTTTAAATATGAAGCAATAAACTGAACGAGCTGAGTACTATGAAAGTACCGCTCTTGCGAAAATCATAATTGCAAGCCTCGAGTCATCGCTGAATACTTAATGTTCGCTTAATATATCGGAGGTAAAAACTGATAAAATTAACCACGAAAGTGTGCACATAAAACTGGGGCGATAGCAGAATGACATAAATTTTGCAATCCTTGGAATGGAAAATAACGCGGGAATGAACGCAGAAAGGTAAGTTTTCTGTGCGTAAAGCGAATACTCCAGAGAAAATACCAAATGCACTAAAGGACACCACTTGACAACACATAAATAATATTTACATCGTAAAATGTGAGCCAAAGAATGAAGGCTATCAAGGAGGACGATCGCTAACTTCAAGCCGGCGCCAGGTAGGCAGGGAGTCATAAAAATGCCATTCATAATCCATCCGATATCAGGTGGAAGACATCTTGCAGACTGACGCGGAACACCCAACATGAAGTTCGGCGAGCCTTGAAAATATTCACTCCCTCTGCCAGAAAAAATCAGACGTCTTTTAAGATCGGCTATCCGCCACAAGGAGGCGTGGCCCTGAAAAAGTTACCTTCCCCTTTACGGGACACTTGCTCGCCATCTAAAACAAATCAGAAACGTTTTTGCACCCAATTCCTAGTCATTTCATGGCGACAAACACTTCATAACACCTTTCATCGATTAAAAATGGAGGCGTAGGTACATCTTCGGTTGACAATTTCCAGGAAAACGTAAATTTAAAAACTTTTATCATTAGAATTAATTAAGAATTGCACGTATAACACGCATGAGGAAAATAAATTAGACACATATAGAGTCAAATAATTATTTCACCATTATTTCCCATCGCGACGTACTGGTTCAGCACTGAAGATTTTTTTTTATAAATCCAGCCCTATAATTGCAAGATACAAAAGAAAATAGGATTACAGACTATAATGATTGAAATAGGGATTTATTACAAGAACTTTCTCATAATATTAATTCATCAAGGAAGGGATAGCCGTCAATCGATGAACTCAATAATATGGATTAACCTAATTTGAAGAGTACCGGAACTAGCCACGGTGATATCTTTACGGAGTCACGCGCTATGGCTAAAGCACTCGATTGGAAATCGGAGGACCCGGATTCGAATTCTGGTCAAGGTGAATGATTTTTCCTCTGTGGTTTTTCACACATGGAATAGCCTGTTTCTATACCTATTGGATAGCTGCGCGCGAAGGATTAACTGATGCCTGCCCCCAGCCTCTCTATATGGCCAACTACCTGGTACTTATAAGGGAAGAAAATCAAAATTCAAATTTCTGGTTACTTCTTGTTGAACTGAATTCAGTGCCCAATAATTTTAAAATCCAAGCGCTATTCACTCCGAACTTTAAAATTAATCTAGCTTGCATGATTTCCCATTTATTTTAAATGGAGTGCCGTGCTAGTGGTCCTTCCAAAGGTAGAAGATCTTCGATACTGCGCAATGAAATAATGGACATACCTCAGCAGCTATGAAGCACGTAAGTAGGTATATGAAATAACTACCACGGACCATGACTACCATGGACTCAGTCAGCTAAGCATTTCACCTGCTCTGTGAAATACCATGTTGTAATTCTGTTTAGAGGGAAAATAAGACGCAAAGATAACAAAGAGTTAGACATGAAATCACTACTCACCGATAACCTTCAATAATAATAAAATTATGCAGGAAAGTAGTCACAGAAACCCATTATATTTAGTTCAGTAAAAGTTCCGGCAGTGGATAAGATGACAGCATGCTTTCTTCACTTTTGGACAATGCTGTCGCAGTAAAGAAAGTAGAAAAACGGGCATGCAAGAGTACAAATGACAGCATTTTAGCCAGGAGGGTTCAATTGAATAAATACGAACTCCAGTAAAATAGTGAGACGGCAAAGAAAGACATTACTGATACTGAGAAAGATACCAGAACAAATCGTCATCTATCAGGAAATCTGTGTGCCAAGGATTACGGGAAGGTCAGAAGACTAGAGCTAAACAAGTACATTATAATGTCTACTTTTCTATTCAGGCTATTTAATTGGCAACACAGAAGAAACCCCTGAAGACACGCATACATTGTTGATCTAATTAGTTAGATTGACATTGAGAGGTAAGAAATACTAGATCTAGTCTTCTGACCTTAGGATAACAAATAATTTGTTAGAAAAGATAAAATTGTTAGAAAAATTTTCAATTGATAAAATAATAATTAATCCGACAAACTATAGAAAAATAAATTTGATTTTTGCTATAAGGTAGAATAGTTCGGAGTTTAAATAGGCATTAAAATTCAATATGACTTTCCAGAGTAGTAAAGCATGGTGGTAATACATCCACATGAGACGTGACCTCCGATTACAAAGGGAGGATACCACTTCAACAGACAGCTTAAATGCTGCAAAGCGTTCACTTGCTAAGAGGCGACCGAAATCCCATCATCAATCATCTTACATGGAGTAATTATTTCTTGCGGAGAAGAGCCTTGGATGAGAGCAAGCTTATACACACATAAAAAATGTTAAGTCTCCCATTTAAGGACTACATACGTGAGGTGCACAGTATACAGTAAGTTGAAATACACGTATAAACGAGAAGCCTAAGACGAAAATAGAAGGAAGGAATAGGCAAGAAGAGGAAGAAAAAATCAATTTTCCTGCTTTCCTCCCAGCAAAATTAAAAAAGACACAGGTGAACTTATCCTGGCCTTTGAATACGATTAGGAACCCATTGAATAAATTAAATTATTAAATACGACCCAAAATAATTGACATAAAGTAAGCATAGAGCAGCGATGCCACAAAACATATGATTTTGATTATGAAAACAGAAAAGGACAAAAATTCCTAGCACTAGAAGTCACAGAGATAAACAATAGGTAAAATAGTTTGACACATGTCAGGCCTAAATTTTGAACGGTGGTTAAACGAAAATATAAATTTGCAGCAGCCAATTACAGAAATCACGGGGGAATTTGAAATCTACGGGCGTATATTAAGTGTGACCACTAATACCCGCAAAATACAATGATCGCCAATTATATTTGAGCTCTATTGGCTAAAGATTTTCAATCGCGATAACGATAACGTTAGATAACCACGACATTAATGAAACGTACAGAAGAATGAATCCATGGGGATCGAGTTGGTGCGGTGGCTAGGGTGTTAGCTTCCCCCCCCCATGAGCTCGGATTAAAATCCCGATGGTGACAGAGAATCATCAGACACATCTCGATTCCTGCTTGAATGTTAGGTGGATTGTTAAGAGCTGGCAAATGCCGACGCCGGGTTTCTCTCCACCCTTCCTAACCTACCCTTCCCTCATTCTGAAAATGACCTCAGCTGTCAGTCACCTCCTTCAAATACTATACTATACTAATTTAATATTTACAACAACCAATTACAGAAATCATGGAGTATGAACACTTTCAGCCGTAAAAAACTGTAATGGGCGCATTATAATCGCATTCTATTTTCTAAAGATCGTCAATCGCGATAATGCTAATCTCAGACAACCACGAGATGAATGAAATTGTCAGAAGAAGGAAATTATTCTAATTTTTAAAATGAAGGTGCAAAGATCAATTTAAAGTATATTCATAATATACAAATTATTTGGTTTAAGAAATCCCAGTTTTGACAAATGTTAATGGTCAATTTTAACTTTATTTGAAAAAGGCCAGATTGGCGCCCATGCGATTCCACTCCACGTGACGTCACAGGGACTTAGATGCTATACGAGTAGTCAGGAGTTACATCGTCTGAGATTACCAATGCATTCATGAGGCACAGAGCTCAGGGAAACGTCTCTTGATAATCACCTATTAAAATGACCTATGGTCGGAAAGTTTCCTTCGTTTGAAAGGGTACTATTAGGTAATTCTTATTTAAGCCCAGCGCTACCTGCTTGCAGGGTACTCTACGCTACCGCCATGCTCGGCAGCAAGCGGCCTGCATCGTAGCGGCGTTCATAGCCTCGCACCCAGGTGGCCTCACACAGTAGCAGCTAGACGTCACACGGGCTTTTCTCAGCATTCATACTTAGCCGTCGCGTTTTCGCGCGCTTGAAAATTTTCACTTTTCATTTAATCGCGAAAAATAGATATCGTCATTTAAAAATCTAAAAGGCGTGAAATACGT
This sequence comes from Ischnura elegans, assembly GCF_921293095.1. Lineage (NCBI taxonomy): Eukaryota > Metazoa > Arthropoda > Insecta > Odonata > Coenagrionidae > Ischnura > Ischnura elegans. The sequence continues at coordinate 84,460,236 of NC_060255.1, read as the reverse complement.
ACTCAAGGAGTAATAATCTCTCGATCTAGGCGATAAAAAAAATAATAGGAAACCACTCTATTTGACATCTACGAATCAATGGGCAACGTTGAAGGACACAATTCCATATTTAAAATAATGAGCGCAGTGTATTCTCATACTATTGCCTAAAGGTCGTCAATCGCGATAATTTTAATCCCTTAAAACCACGAGATGAACGAAATGTACAGAAGAGGGAAACCATGCAAATTTGTAATGAAGGCGCAAAGACAAATTTACAAAGAGTACTTGCACCATTACAAGCACACCAATGAAAGAACCATTAATTCAAACCTTCAACCGACACCGGTCTAAAGAAGTTAGGTTAGAGGCCTACGAAGCAAAGGGCAGATTCAGGCAACGTTGAAGGACACAATTCTCGTGTATTTAAAGCCCTTTCTCATTCTTGACCGATGAATCCCACGCTACCCGCCAAACATCCCAATGGAATACAGCTTAAAGAGAACGGGATGAGGTCACCAGAGAGAAAACAAAAGACAACCGTTGTATTTAATGTTTCTCCCGTTTTTTATAATCCCCCTTCTACTACCGCTGAGATGTGTGGCTCGTGTTAGCCTTTCCTACGAGAGCAAAAACAAAAGCGAAAGAAAGAACGGGCACTAGCGTTGAGAAAAGGGACGAAGAGAAATATGCGCGTGATGTTTCAAGAAAAGCAAATTACTGGAAGAAAATGTCAACCGAAGGAAATCCCCTACCTTCAAATGGAATAAGAGGAATGTTTATGTGCTGCACGCTAAGAACAAGGATTACCAAAGCTTTCCGAAATATATTGGGTAACGGCGGAACTACCTTGAACATAAATTCAACTGTACGACGTAAGTAGGATCCATTGCAAGAGAAAATGTCCGTATATAACGAAACGGTAATAATGATAACAAAAATAATTTATATAATATAGTAATGACATTTTAACGATAACATTAATGGCCGTATTCCCGCAATATCCTAATGAAGACAAGGACCAAAACATCAGGTTGTTTGGACACGGTAACTCTTCAAAATAAAAGTTCTAAACTTGGAAAGCTTATGATTTAAGCTCTCAAGATCCCATTTATCATGTGCAAGAGAAGCAATATCTCATCCGCTACAGTACTGCCATGACTGGATAGATAATGACATTATATATATTCATAGTAATACGAAAAATATATGCTTGAAGAGGAAAAATATTTAATTTATGAACTTGAATCATCTCTTTGATTAAAAATATCCATATCTATTCATTCTGGCAGGAGATCTATAGCTAAAAGAGTAGCAGTATACACTGAGCATACGTGAGATACCGTACGCGATACGAAAAATCTGGGAATCTATGACTTAGAGATTCTACCCCGAGAAATGAATTAGATTGGATGAATTAGGGCAGAGCTCCACCCAGACTAAGCCAAGGCGAGTGATTTCACACATACGGGGTTGAGGGACCAGTTCCTTTCTCCGTGTAATCACGCACTTTAATTTTGGGAGTGTCCGAATGTTTCACCTGCGATCAAAAGTTCAGCGCACTATCAACTAGGCTACCGACTAGGGACTGTAAGTTCCAAAACGCTCTTTCTAGAAAAAAACTAAGAAGGAACCACAGGAAAATATCTTACTTCAGTAGATAATCTTAAAATAAAGTAGAAAACATGTCTGCGGTATTTACCCTATCACATAAATTGTTGACGTGTTTACTTTGTGAAAATTCATTATAATAAGATACAAACAGCTGTAGTAATTTTCCACACAATTTTTACTAAATGATGAGCAAAATTACTACAGCTGTCTATCTTGTTAGTATTTACACTAGTATTTTAATGCTAAATAGCATAAAATCCTTGAATTAATACGACGTATGACCACCTGAAGATCCCATACATGCTTCAATTCTATCACTGAGGAAATAATTTTTAAAAATACTGCTTAGTATGTCAAATTAAATATACCACCAAATATCCCTAAGATAAAAAATTGCATTAACGGAATGAACAATAAATTGGCTTACTGATTTAAAAGTGATCAGGAATATCTGACGTATTTTGTCAATTTCAGAACGTAAGCGATCATCCAGGCCACCATATATCTTTCATTGGAGGTAGTAAACGTTTTCGAGAAGTGCTTTCTTAAGCTTCGTAAAACAAATAATTTCTCAAGCGCAGGTAAACAAAGAGTCGATGCGAGGCGATGGAGGGCACAGGACACACGGGAATTGCTCAGCTGACATGTTTATTTATTTTTCAGTAAAATAGTATTTTAAACGTTTTCGAAAACATTCCTTCCATTCGGCAAACGCAAGAAGGGTTGAGGAGAAAAACGCACAGCAACCAATATCGCACATGGTAAAACCGGAGTTTTTGCTGGCATTTTCAAACCGGATACCAACATTCCTTTTCAGCCATTAACACCTGAAATTAGTGACATTTATAAGAGATTCTAAACGTGTGGTGCACCGTTTTAGCAAATAGTAAATGGTCACAGAAGCGGAGAGAACTTCATGTTTACAAGGAAGGACAACATCAGCGACTGCGGAAGTTTCAAATTTTTACTCCGTGCCTAACATATAATAACATAATTTGCCTTTTTAACACATAGAAAAAAAAAAAAATTTGCCCCTGCCCTCATCACTGCTTCGTTTTTGCATAAAGAATTGGGTGGCTCCCATTGACAGCCGCGACTCTGAAACACAAAATTTGATTTAAAATTCGTGAATGCCATTGAGTCCAACAACTTCTGACCTTCCATCTAGCCGCGGACTCGTCTACAATTTGCCGTGCACAGCGTTTACTTCAGCTTAAAGTTTAAGCCTTAAACAGCCTATTATGCAGCACTGCACTGCGCGATGATAAGGAAGTTACGTCGTTGTACAAGTGAAGATTGCCATCATGAAAGAGTTGCATTAATTTGCGGTGATCCTGAGAAATTTATTGAGCAGTATATCTCACAAATTGTCGAGAAATAAACGCACTTCTTGAACCGAAAAGGTTAACGCAAATCATCTAGCCAGGATTGACCATACCTACTTACGGGAATATTGAACCATAAGTAAACGCAGCCCAAATCCTTGTTTATTTCCATTTCCAGCTATTTATGGATATAGTAATCAATTATATCGAAGATGTAACAAAAATCTTTCACTTATGACCGCTAATAGGATAGGATTTTGCTTACGAATACATTCCCTGAGAAAGCACTCACGACTAATCTTTAAAGCTTTTCGATCACTTTTCGCAAACGGCGTGAGCAAATCCTTCGCAGTGAGCACAGACATATACTATACTTTACACTTAAGTCGACCATCCTCTTTGTCAGGTGGAACTCAGACGTGATGCGGGACCTTCAGAGCTTAGGAGTGGCAGCTCTTGCGGATAAAATATATGTAAAGCCGTAACCCATGGATAAGCGAGAAGTTCCTAACTGAGTATGCCGAATGGAAATTGCAGCACCACGAGTTGGCCATCACGGCAATGATAAGAGTTTGAAATATCCAAACTGACTTACTCTCACCTAAAATCAGACTAAAAATAACCCTATGAACCTAAATTTATATCGCACCATGGCAAGCCTTCACATCCTCATTCCCGGGAAAATCTAACGCAATTTTTGGTCTGAATTTAATGTTTTCTGGTTAATTAGATGCTAATAATCAACAATAGCGATTTCTGTTAATCATACTTCTGTATCATGTTGTCAAGAAGCACGGAACAAGTTGCTATAACGACATTTCACTTAGCCAAGCGGGGGGAAAAAATCAAAGGACTATGTACAATATTCAATACGCCAGGACCGAGGAAGTTCAAAAGTGGTCATCAGAATGTTCTGAGAAAAACAATATTTGAATGAAATATACACGGTGCTTCCGGAGGAATCTTCAATACTTCTTTTACCTTCAGGAGGTTGGTAGGGGAGACAATTTTAAGCATTTTTTGTCCTATAAACATGGGGTCACAAATCCTTAGTTACTGAGCTATGGCAATGCAAGCGTTTATTTGGATGCACTTCGCAGTAAGCATGATAACGGTTTTTCTTGGGTATCCAGCCTTTCCGACATTTATTTAATAATCTGGATTTTTCAGGACATTAAATAATTAAGGTTGGACGAAAGTGATCGATTATAAGTGCCAGAAACAATTAATCTCTCTGGGTGAGATTGCGTTATCATATTGTTGATACTCGCCCAAAGACCTCCTTTAATTAAGCTCAAAGACTGATTGCTTCAGACAATTATAATATTTTCGTCCAGCCTTAATTATTTTATGCCCTTAAAAATCCGGAGTATTAAATAAAATGTCGAAAAGAATGGATACCCAAGAAAAACCGTTTTCATGGTAACTGCAAAGAGCACCCAAAAGAATGTTTGCGTTGCCGTAGCTCGGTAACTAAGCAGTTGCGACACAATTTTACATGACGAAAATGCTTAAAATTGGTTGCTATGCGGAAACTTAATCGGATGCAGTCATCTTTTTCTGTAGTCTAACCAACTATCAATTTTATCGGGAATCGTTTCATCGGCAGTACCACCACTACCACCTCCTGAAGTATTGCAGATTCCTCCTGAAATCCCCTATATGTTAGGCAGGAAATAAAAATTTTAAAGCTCCGCGGTCACAAATGTCGTCCTTCCTTATAAATATGAATTTCTTCTAACACTGTCACAATTTATTAACGCTAAAGTGATACACCGTACATTTAGAAACACTTATAAATTTGATTAATTTTAGGAAGTGGTTATGGCTGGGAGGGAATGTTGGCCAACGGTTTGGAAATATTCAATGCCCCAAGCATGGGGATGGGCGATGTAGCAATGATTCATTCATGATTCCCGAGTATAAACAGCATAAAGAAAAATTCAAAGAGGGACGCCGTGGCGTTAAGCATTTAGATGAGTGCAAATGGTAGTTCACATGAAGAGAAGCAGCAATTATAAATATTTCTGACAAATTATCAGAAATGTCCGCAAACTCAAGTTCCCTAAAATCATAAAAAAGACGCGGACTCGTTGGTACCACATAATTATTGCGTTTTCCATAATGAAGTGAAAACCGCCGACGCCATAAAACGATTCCCGATAAAATTGATATTTGGTAGGAGTCCAGTAAAAGATGACTGCATCCGATGATGTTTCCGCATAACAGCCAATTAGAGGGTTAAATTTCCTTTAGAAAAATGTTCAGTAGAAGAAGAATACCTTCGGGCTTAAAATGCAAAGCAATTACCTTCACTGGCCAATAAATTAACACAATTTTCAGGATAAATACGATCGTGTATGCACGACAGTAAAATCCTATGATGATAGGAATCAAGATACAACGGACATATTTTTGTTTAACATTGGGGCAGACCCTAAGAGGGACACCTACGCCTGGAGGTATTTCCCAAAAACCCGGTCCGATTCTTGTTTGAGGACGAGGCGTTGGCCGGCTTATGGGATAGGCGAGAGGAAGAAAGGAAACCATCACATATGCGCAGAAGGGGGAGGGAGTGATATCAAGCAGTTAGTTGTAGGACCTTAGAGGTGCCAACAAGTTAAAAGAAGGGGGGATTCGGGTCTGTAGACTGTGGGAAAAGGGTGGGGGTGCATTCGTGGCGAGGAATATCCCACGTGGGGTTGATTTCCAGGTAGCAGGCGCACTTGGGACCGTGAGAAAGCCGTCCCGAACTGTTTGCCCAAGCATGGAGACTCTTCCAAATCTCCGAAAATGAGCGTGACTAGGCATCGTGGATGCAGTCCATAAGATGCCACGACCAGCAAAGCGAGAAAATAGGAAGTTGTGGAGCTACTGTGGGAAAAAATGCTCAGGCATAAGGGTGATCCCTGAAATTCCGTAAATATTTTTTGGGAAATCCTGTGTGTACACAAAAGCCAAAGCTACAATGATACTTTGTTTAATTTAATAATAATTTTGATTAGTGTATTGGAATGTAGCTCATTACGAATTAAATGCGAAACGTTTTGGGCAACGGTTAGTTATATTTTAATACCTTAATCGAGGCTTTTTTTGTAATGTTATGATTCTGATAAAAATAAATATAAATGTGTATTTAAATTTAATCAAAAATAAATATATTTAATGAAAATGATAAGGAATAGTGTTTTCAAGAATAAATTTTGCATCATTTACAAGTATTTTGACTAGATTCCCTTTCAGTCAGGCAGACCTCACAGTTAATCTGAATTCTAAAACATGTGGGATCAAAGATTTAAAATTTAAATACATTTTCCATAGCATAGCTCATAGTTAACAATGAGTCCATTTTATAAACAATTATTTTATCGCTAATTAATTCCTAACTTGTTCAGCGAAATAACTGCGGACAAACTAGCGACGTGCAGTAATGGAGTCTAACAAATTGTGCGCAAATTCCACAGAGAAAATATTATATGCCTCGAATGGGAATTGAACCCGGATCGCCCGAATTTATGCTATGGGTTTTAACACAATGGGGAGCTAGCTTTGAATTCAGTTCAAGGGCAATTGATTTTTCGCCAAAAATTTTCCCAAGTTATATGCTCTCGCAGTGACTCCATATAGGCACGCACCTGGCTGATTATCGTTTATATAAGTAATTAATGTCCATGGTGAACGACCTCGACCGAGTTGAAGTTCAGGCTTACACCTACGTGTCTGGCATCACATACCAACTTATCTTCTAAACCCTGCAGAGTAAGAAAATACCTTGTTATTTTAAGACGCAGATCACCTGGCATGAATACCAGTCAAAGCAAATGATAACTCCCATATACTTTGATGACGGTAATCCATGATAAAATGTCAATCACAACGGAAATTATCCAGTTGAAAACATGCATATGTATGTATTTTGATGCAACCACTGAATAACAATGCCCTCACACGACACACGACATTCACACGACATCCACGAAATTAAGAGTAAAGTCATTAATCAAGTAGCTATTATCCGGTCGAAAATATAACGAGATCATTTCTTCATGGGTTCAGTAAATTTTATCAAGCCCCTGAGGCTTTTTTTAATACATTCTCACTCTCGTCATTGCACTCCTAATTATATAACACTAACGCTTCTTTTTTGGTACTGCATTCCACTCAGAAAAATAATAGTACTTACAGAAATAATTAAGAAATATCAACTCGTCTTTCACTGCGGTATATAGGAGGATGTATACCATTTGATTAAAGTACAAGCCAAATAAATTAAAAGATAGTGACATCAAATGTATCAGTTCTTACAGTCACGTCAGTTCGGTTAATATAACGATTGATGGAAGATAGTTAAACTTATAATTGAAGACAAACAGCGAGGGAAATTCGAAGGAAATCAGGACCTCACTATTAATAATACGCTGATCTCACCGACGACTCAGACACGTTTATTTGGCATAGATGAAATAATAATTATTTCAAGAGGTATTCAGTTCCAGGCGTGTTTGGGGATGAATTTAGATCAGTTATCTCCTCAGCGAAGTCAAGTGTGTGACGTGAGAACTGCTTCGTTAATCTGTCCATTAGCCTGCCCAGCTATCGTCAGATTTTTTTCTTATTCCCTCCGAGGACATCAGCCGTCAAAGAAGACTAATGGATACAATCACGCTGGTGGCGATTGAGTTCCGATATGCTGAAATTAATCAATTCCTCTACCTGAAACAGTTGGCTCATTAGCTCGGCTAAATAAACATAAGTTTCTCACGGATGAGCGAGAAAAGCATGGGCACCAAATACATGATAAGAAAAATAAATAATGAAGCTGAAAACTTCATTAAAGACAACACATAAAACTTTATTAAAGTTCACGAAACGCGCTTATAGACTCATACGTCCCATCTCGTAGCGATAATACATTTTTGCGCAAAATAGCACACATATCAATGGGATGAATTATTCTCAGGTTTCCCATTGGATAAATTATTAATACATTATAGGAATAAATTCTAAGTTTTTTTTTAATTTTATAATGCTGTAAATTATCAAGAATCATTCCTTGGTTCTCTATTTATCAAACGTAATATTCTCACCCCCCTTTAAATAACAATAGATTTATCCGCGACAGACCCACTTGACTTATACTTACATTTATAAGAAATTCTTCATCTTTGTCACATGAAATTTAATACCACGTATGGTTGTTCAATATCTTCTTTCTTGTTTCATTTTAATCAGCGCTACTTAAATTTAAGTTTTCCATAGATTTCGTAGCATAATATCTTAAAAGTCAATCACGGTTTATGTTACTGAATGAGTGAAGTAGCAATTTTACTATTATCTATAACAAGGATAAAAGATTTCAAAAAATGGAATGATTTGCAATATTACCATCAATACCATTTCCGTCTAACAAATCACCAACCGTTCAAAGTATTAATGCATCGAGAGTGAGTGATGGATTTTTGATTACTTCTGGGTAACATTTTATACATCCGAGGACACGACAAGCGATAGTGTACTTGCCCCGACCTATGAAGACTCCCGATGATGACAAGCCATTCTTGAGAGAAAACTCTCATTTGGTGGTCACCCCCAAGATGGAGTTCCAAGGGGCACAACAATAGGAATGGTTCATTCGTGAGACTGACCACTACCTTACGAAAACCCGTAGGATAGCCACCGCCTCAACATAGAATCCCACCGCTTTGACCCAACTATCACCTTATTCCTGCGTCACGCCCATATAGTCTCACGTCTACAGGCCTTCCTCACTTCCTAAATACTTGAGTGGGCCAACACCCAAGTATGGGAAACAAACTCAGCGGAGAAGAAGGGATGGTTCCAATGAGAACAATCCATCACTATAGATCATCATGATAAGGCACATACACCATTATTATAATTGCTCAAACATAGAGTTCAATGCATGTTTATAAGCGAGCGCAAATTCTCAACATACTACAGCGATAAGTATTACAACGTTTGATATTTAAATATTGATATTGATATTGTTAGGGAATTATTGATGGGAGGAGAGAGTGAGGTAATCCTCGTCGCTATTCCCATCTTCGTCGCCAGAAAAGTGGACTACGTCTGCGTCTACGTCTGACGTCTGTAACGTCTGTAACGTCAGACGTAGACGCGAACCTAAACCTATTGTAGCAGCTATGGTATTAGATTTCCTTTCAGGAAAGAAAAACTTGAAATCTGAGTAAGCGCCACAATGTCACCTTAATTTGAACCTATACGAGGTTTTCTAAATATCCAATTTCACACCTCTCTCTAATGGTAGGCTTCCATTCGACAGAGTATCATATGCTTAAATTCAGGCGTCGAGTTCTCGTTTTCACTCTACAAGGACAAAATTACAAAGAAGCAATGCCTGAAACGTAGTCAGTCACAAGTGATACCGTTTCGGGCCTGAGAACACTTTTTGAAAAGCGTTCCTATTCACCCGCTGGTCCGATTCACCCCTCTTAACCCTATATTTTGTTCCAAATCCACTTTATTCACTTAAAGATAAATTTCCTTTTTGCCTCACTGCAATGAGAAACTTTCCCTTTTTTCTCTCATCAACAATGCACCAATAATTAAATATCAAACGTTACCGTATATTATACAATTTAAAGACCCATACCTAGCGGTTCAAGATTTAAAATCACCCACATCACTCAAAGCTTGTGGCCCACATTTATGAAAAAACATTTCCGATCCATGATCGACAATAAATGCTTTCCTTGGTTTCGGGGACTTCTCGCTTAAGTCCCGAGTGAAAAACATTAGCAGTGAGGAGTAAAACAAAAGTTTACCATAAAGGATACATCATCATGGGGTTAAAATGAAAGATCATCATTTTAACAAGCAGGATTCATAAAATTCATAAGTAGCTATTGATTAACGTATGCTTATGATTAACGAAGCGAGGCATAACATGGAAAACTGGGCCTCCTAGGAAAATATAGGGATCCCTAAACTTTGAAAATGATGCGTAAGGAAAATGATGGACATGGAATAAATAGCCTGATAATGCATAAAGATACTTCCACAATTACGTACACAGCAGTAAATTTGTACAAATATGCAAACTTGTTCGTAAACGATGGTGATATTGATATAAAACCAGCATGACAATATTTCTATAGCAAAATTTATTTCACCACACATATATTGAATATTAGAATAACTGCATGTAAACCGTTGGGCTTTATACACCGTATGTCAAAATATTTTGACTCTGAGATGGTACTTAAGATACCTACTGTATTACTCTTATTTAAGACGAAAGTTGGAATATGGGTCAGTTATTTGGAATCCCTATTTAAAGAAACATATTGTAATGCTAGAGCAGGTTCAAAAGATTTTGTATTATATCATGTGTATCCGCTTTTCGAAAATTATGTTTGTTATAGTGATTTGTTAAGAGTGTTTGGTCTCCATATCCTGCAAAATAGAAGAACCATAAACGATCTGCTGTTTCTGCATGATATCATCAATAAGGGCCTATGTTATGAGTTACTGAAGGAAATAAAAATAATAGTTCCAAATGTCAATAGCCGGTTTAAAAGAACATTTTTACGTATCAAGGGTTAAAACAAATTATTGTTCCAATACGCCAATACGAAGGATTTATGTACTATGTAACAAAAATTTCAACGATCTAGACTTGTATCAAAAGAAATACTGCTTTGTAAAAGATGTTGAGAATATGTTTCGCGACTGTGATAGTATTTAGTTAATATTTTTCAGCATTTTTTATCATGAATGTTACTATTTTGTGGCTGTGACCAATTTATTTTCAATTTTTTTGTAGTTATATTCTTGTATTGTTCTCCCTATAATTATGTATATGTTGGGCGAACATTAAACATAATACTCGTAAATAAATAAATTTCAATAAAATGCGAGAATCAGAATTCTCTACGAATGTACTGGAAAGCATTTCGCTCATTTTGTAATTATTTTGAGGGCAGTAAATTTATCCAAAAAATACGGGAGGGAGAATATATACCTATTTGAGAGGCGTAACATTTTCCAAACATGGTTTACGATACCGATGAGTGAGAACACTGAATTGCGTTATCACTTTTTCGGCTCGAAACGCTCGCGTGGCTGCTTGGGTCCTCGCTAATGGATTTACAACGGGCGAATAAGTCGCACGCAAGTTTACATTCATACCACTCAGTTTGAAAATTACCACCAATTTACTCGTGTAATTCGACTGCCGCGATTTTATTCGCACCACTAAGCGCTATGCAAGCAAAATCACTCACAGATCCATGCAATCACAAATAACGCTTAATTGCGAGTAATTGCTTCAGTATCATAAAATTAAATGCTCTGTTGAGTTTGCTTTAATATCCAGTAATGTGAGTATACTCGAAAATGCTTTTCGGTCAGTAATGAGAGAGCCTTTTTGATAAACGAAAACGCCTCCTTGAGCCATCCCTTATTGGCTGAGATAATTGGCTTTTCCCTCTCCAAATTCATATGCTCATAGCAACGAAATTCCGGTATTATACAAAGTATTACATTCATTTCAGTATGTAAACGGTAAAAAGTACAGTTGTACCGACAGATATCTCATTGAACATGAACATCTATAATTTTTCCAATTGTTATATACATATTATTATTACTATTAACTCGTTTACACACTATAAACCACTTATATTGGTGTTCAATTTTCTTCTGCATACACATTCGGATTTTCCAAAAACGATACCGTTATTTAAAAGAATTTGATCATTATAATTTTTTCTGTAGTATCTAACCATTTTTCTCTTTAGTCCTTTGAGGTAAATTATATTTTATAAGTTGCGTTTACATTTATTTCTTCCATGAGCAGATTTAGAAATTATTTAACATCTAAGAATCACGGCGCACACAATGCTAGGCAATTGGGCACAGTGACAGTGAAGACACATAACAAACGATACATCTGAATTGAAGGAGGAACATTTCAGCGAATCTGCATTAAATTTTAATAAATAAAGACATAAATACATATTCTAAGACGATATTCGCGATAAGTACTTAAATCTTCTCGGGTTTGGTGCCGGTAACCCTGTGCCACATCCGAGATGATTTCATCGATAGTATTCACCGGGAAGCCTACGATATTTGAGATTCGCGATATTTGCGAAGACAATGTATCGCGAATAAACAAGGACGAATCAAAGACGACTAATTGAACAAATGCCGCCAATAAGAGAGAGTCCCGGGTACATAGGCGTCTTCAGGAAATCATTACTTTTACCGCTCAAGGTCGAAACATGTCGTACCGTCAAAATAAATTAGTGGAAGAAAACGAAGTCGTTTTTTCATTTGTGAACTTCAACTTCCACAAAGTTGAGCCTGACACCATTGAACGAAATCATTACTGACTTAATCGTCGTAATATTTTGTGCGGATGATAAGATAACAAATTACCATAAAAACATTTCCTTGTGCTAATCTACAGTAGACTATAATTCAATAATTATTAGCAAACATTCAAAGACTACATTCGCGATACATAATCATCTTGTATTTGGCACTGGGTAAGGCTATTTAATCGCAAACTCGAGAAGATTTCATCTATAACATTCACCGAGAGAGCCTACGATACTTGAGATTTGCAATATTTGCGAAGACAAAGTATCGCGGGTAAACAAGGGCGCATCAAATACGACTAATTGAGTAAATGCCGCTAATAAGTGGTAGTCCCTGGTACATAGGCGTATTCAGGAAATCATTACGGACTTAATCGGCGCAATATTTTGCGCCGATGATAAGATAATAAATGACCATAAAAACATTTCCTTGTGCGCCAACGGAAAGGAAGTAGGGCTGATGAAAAAAATTAGCATATCTACTTGACATGCATGCCATCGACGCATACCCGACGTTCCCTTTCCCCCGCTTCTCACCGGCTACAGCGATGCCTGGGGCCGTCTTATAAGGGCGCATGAGTGCCAACCAATTATCACCTCCGAGCGACATGAGCCATCTCGCATATTCTCGCCGCCATTTTACTTAATTTAATCTCTTCCAAGAAGTGTACTCATAAATCCACCTCACTCTTTGGAGCAATAATTGAGGCATGGAAAAAATTGCCTGGGCACAAACCTCACGTTTATCCTTTTTTTCGTTACTCTCCTCTGTTCTTCTTTTTTTTCGACGAGCCATAAAACTTAATTTCAAAAGTCTCATTTTCTTCCAAGAGGCCTCACCGATTTTTTTTCAAAGGTGGTATTTTTTTCGCCCCGGGAAAAATATCCTTCGAATGGTTCCACTTTTTAATAATCCACCACCTAAGGTATGTCGCTAGCCGTCTAATTAGTGGCTTCGTAACACAGATCAGCCTCGCGCCTCAAATTCAAATAAAACTGGAGCACGCGCACTTTTTTTTATTTCTCTCGCTGAAACGTATAAATGGAAAAGTTGCCGATTTTTTTTTTTCGCCTCCCCCACAAAAACTACGCAGTTACGAGCTCTTATGTAGGCCACCTAAAATACAACCAAACAGCATCTCAAATACATTCATTCGTAAATAGTGAAAGAGCTTTACATTCATTCTCTTAACAGAGATCATCTACGGTGACTTTTTACGATACTTTCATGAATCATTTATTTATCTTACTTATTTATTTCCATGTTACCGAAAACTGCACTACAATGGCCTTTTGCATCGGTTTTTTTAACATGTTAACAATTAAAAGTTCACGAGCAACCGTGCTCAATACAGAGGCAATATAACCAGGCGGGACTCGAACCCGCTTCCTCGTATTTGATAGGCGAGGACTTTACCCCGCCGCGCCGCCACCGAGGCCGACTCATTACTGAAAATGTCGGAGTGATTTTTATAGATTGAATTTGCATATAAATGCTTGGAAAATGATAAGGTGTGAAATCCAAGGGGAACTAAATTTCCCCAAACAAAAAATTTGTAGCTACGTGTGTATGCATGAAACCTCAATAAGCAATTACTGCGGGTAGAAAAAATAGTGAAATACCCTATCTCCCTTTCTTTAAACATGTAAAATTCTCGGTGACAAACAGCCGTGAAATGAACACTTAACTAGCATAAGAGATATCTTTATAACTTAAGATATCCATAAAGTAGGGTTTTACCAAGAAGAAGGAGCAAGAAATGCATTCGACACGGAAATTAATGTCAGGAAGAATATGAAGAGGTTAACTGTTTCTGACTAGTAAAATAATACCCTTCTTACGATTGCCCATGTTAAATATCAATCTCTACAGCAGAATAAATGGCAAAAATAGTACACAAGGAAAAATAAGTCCTAATTGGATTCACATCAACATGATTCTCAGTCAAAACGCAACTAACCCCTAAGAAAATCCTCCATAGCTGCCAACAAACGGTGACACCAACTCTTATAAATGTGCCTTCCGTAAAAGAACTGCACACACCTAAACATTTCTGATCCTAGAGGTGAATGAGTGCCTAAAAAAGGACGAAATGTGCTCAAGACTTAATATTCACTTCACGCCTTTAAAACCATAAAACGAAAATATGGATGCCTCTTATATTTAACGTGCCGTAAAAGAGCTTTATTTTCAATTTTTATGGAGCAAATTATCGAGAAGGCATCCCTAATGAAGAGGCTGATCCCAGTTTAGGCACCATAAATCGCGGGTGATGGGCACCGATCACTTGTAAAGGTATGGCAATCAATCAAACAATTACAATTTCTCTTTTTAATCGGTCTCACACTCGTAAGGCCTGTATGCTAGGTGTCTAATCTATAGGCCTGGGCGAATAAATCGAAATTGATCGTTCAGGGAATATTCGACACAATTAGCCAACCGCAATCTTAGGGCACCGAAATATTCGAAATAGATATGAAACCACCCATTGCTTGGCGGATGAAATTCACACGATCAGAATATGGCACCTAGTCCTTTCCCCGGGCATTCTCGCTTTTCTAAAGGTCGTTTTACACGGGGCACGGAATTGCGCAGGTTATAACTGCAGTTATTTCTAAAATGGCGTGGAATTGCGAGAATGCATGAACGAAATTAGAACGGGCTATTTTGCGATCTCACGTCCACGCATTCCCGCATGTGTTCTAGCAATTCACCGCTTTACACGACGCAATTTTGACTGCGCCTTCGCACACACGTCAGATTGTGCAAGTACGTGCCCCGCGGCCTTAAGATTTTTGCGGGTGACCGAAGGCTTAACCAGTGATAACACACGACTTGAACACACGGCTTCCCCTGGCCCCCTAAAATCTCCGCCCATAGCCCTATCACGTTTAGGTATCTTATCTAAGTCCTCAACTCCAGGTATTGATATGATACCAGGCTGACTACTTACTGAAATCAAACACCTAATAGTAAAACCATTAACACACTTGATTAATGCACCGATGAGTACTGGTCATTTTCCTAGACAGGCCGAATAACAGCCAGGTACGTACGTACTTTTTTTCGGACAAATTACCATTGAAGTTCGGGGGACAGGCTTCTCTTGACCCCCCCAAAACTCCGTCCACGGGCCGGATACAGAATCGCTCCTTCCAAAAAACTCGAGGCCAGTTTTGTTGTGAGAAATGAGCAGAGGGCGGGCGCTTGGCCAGGCAGTGGGAGGGAAAGAGGGAAGTGGACCGTCTTATTGGAAAGCGGTGTCGGCAGCAGGTCCGTCGGAGAGCGTAGAGATCAGGCGACGGAATCAATTTAACGGTCTCGCTCGGTTGGCCCCCCTCCTACCTTAAGATCCCCACCCCGGCAATGTTGAAACATCCTTCTCATTCTTGTTTTCCCACTCCTCCGACATCCCTACCTTCTTCCACGCGATCGAGTTCACCCCTGTACCCATCCGCCCTATTATCCCCACTTGTCCGTCTTCGCACCAGCTCATCCTCCTCCTCATCTTCAATCTGACCACCATTTTGGCGCTTCCCTCGACCCACACCTCCGGAAATAAACCATGATCCTACTAATTTGTAGCTACTTCCACATGTTGATGGAAAGGCGTCAGATCATCGAATGAGAAAGTAAATGAAGCTAACATCATCCATTTTCCTATTTCAAGAAGAATAATACTTTGCTATTTTTATCTACATGTAAATAATAGCTAGATTGAAAGGGATTAGGCCTGACAATGAATTAAAGAAGGCAGTGCTGGAAGGAAAGGGAGGCTTCCAGATCACTTCTTGCACGCTCCATGGAAACCTACCTTAATCGGTAGAATACTATAATAATAATAATCTAAATAATACCCGCCAGCCTGGTTTCCTATACCATCCTCCAAGTCCTCCTACTCCATCCTTTCAGCCTTTTATTGCCGGCCCATTAACATTCATTTCAATTGACTGCACTTACTTACCTGTTCCTTAACACAGATTCGCCATTTTCAATAGATAACCGCAATGGATTTTATTGCTTTATAATTAAAGTTTGAGCTGCGCGGAGTTCCTCTGCATCTAATCATATATATTATCACTGCAAGGTCTTTTTTCTGTCATTCCGTGTGTACTCCGTTAATACAGCACCTACAGTGATGAAGTAGGTATCATTTTAAACGTTGAAGCGCTGGCTTCTGGCAAAATATACAATCACAATCTCAAATTTCACTATTGACCTATTAATTTGACTTAAAAATTTCGATTTTTCCATGTCGATAAGTCGCTCGAGGTATATCGACTCCACGCATTTGTTTTATTCTCAACTCCAAAAAAAAGTTTAAAATCCCGTCAAATCCATAATCAAACCGATGACACGTAACATAAGCAGGAAAAAATATTAAAAATAAAATCTAAGAATTATGAAGAGTGTAAAACATTCCCTAAAAGAGACATCGTGTGCAAGGACTTAAAAGAGTATTCAATGACGTCATAATCGCTCCTACTGGTGCCGAACTCCCTTGACTGTAATGTATCCATATGTTTTGCGTATTTATGTGAGAAAAAAGGAATATAGAAAAGTACTTTAAGATGCATCTTATTCTCTATTTAAAACCAAATTACACCGTTTCCTTAATAAAAGGAGGGACCTAGTAATTACATTAAAAGTTATTTAAATGAATCACAAAACGAGAGAGTAAGTACGCACTTTTAGTTGATGAAAACGAATTACCATCGTAAATGCTTTCGACTAGAACGGGTTTCTTTCGCACACCATGTCAAGAGCTTTGAATGGGTGACGGCGTCGGGGATCATAATGCGTGACAAGAAAGCAGGAGGGAGTCACGGAACCCGTAATGTCACTTTCACTAAGGTCCCCAATTTGTGAAAAAGCGGCGGAGGACACGTCTGAAGGATTTCCACCGTTTACGTATTCTCACCAATGTGGATTCTGCGTCATTGCTTAAGCTTAAACTCAGGTACACGTAGGAGACATAATAGCAGATTATTAGTAATGTTTTAAAGGAGGAAAATAGTACTTTGGCAAAATAATAATTAATAATACTTAATAAACAAATAAGAATTGATAATACGCATTATAAATGAATTTTATATCTTATTGAAGTCAAACGCAATATAGACTTGGGAGTGATAAAGAAGATAAAACTGTATTTGTAGGTGCCTCACGTTGATTTGATTTTCTTTATTTTATAATTTTTGCGAAAAAATTCGAAATACTCTTAAGGGAGCATGATTAGTGAGCACATAATATTGCATTTAAAATTCTCCAAGACCTATACTCCAAGACACTGAATCAACATTTAACATTTCTATTTTCCTAGATATCTTTAATTATTTTACTACTGTATTCCCTAAATAATCCAGCAGACCGGGGTTAAATTAAGTGTAGGGATGTCTAAAAATATCAAATATAAAGAGCAAAATCATCGAGAGAAAGAGACGTGTTCTTTACATAAATTTGAGTCAAATACCACGGATGAATGGAAATTTCCAGACAGCTTGGGCAATAAAAGAAACAGGAATCAAGCCAAGATACGTCTTTCCATCAATTTCTACGTTTATTTTTTTTCCCTTGACCTCTATGTTTAATGTTGACTCAGTGCCTTAGAGTACAGAGTCTCGAAGAATTTTAAACGCAAATTTTTGCAAAATTTTCGGTATATTTACGCACCTTCATCAGGGCTCTGAAATATAATAGGACATGTTTTGATACACGCAAGGCATAAAAGATTACATGTATGTTAAAAATTGTTATTAAACATTTTAGCCTCATCTTTTTAATTAATTTACAATTTTATTCTTTTTATTTTTTATTTTACTGCAATAAAAACTATACTTATAATATTTTGTCTTATCTCCATCAAAATTATGTACCTACTCATACTCATTCATTTCACTTTCATCAGTGCTATGAGATAATATGAGTGTATAATGTTGATAGGTACATGATAGGTATAAAAGTTTATAAAAATGTTTACATTTTTATTAAAAATTCTAGTCTCTTCTTTTTCATCAATTTACAACTGAATTATTTTTCTTTTTTATTTTATTATATTATAAACATACTTATAATCTTTTATGTTCATTTTATGTATCAAAATTATAAACTCATATTTATTCATAGCCCAGATGAAGGCTTGCAAATATACCGGAACGTTGGCAAAAATTTTCTATCAAAATTCTTCAACCCTTATGCTCCAAGACACTAAATCAACATTTCCGTTTCTAGATTTCTATGTATCCCCCTAAATAATCCAGATGTCTGAGGCTAAATAACATGGAAGAATGTATCAAAGTAACATTTTCATTTTCTTTCAAAGAAGAAACTTCATCGCAAGATTAAAATGTTCCGGCGTCGAATTTTCGGCGATGACTTCGCATGACTACGCATCGAGAATAAATACTACGCGAGGATGGTCTTTCTATTCTGAAGCCCAATCTATCCAATAATATTCATTTTTAAAATGACATATTACATTTAGTCTGGTTCAGCCACTAACATAAGATAAGGGTCGAGACGAGCTGAGTGACTGTTAAGAAAAACATTAACAGGGCCTCCCATCCATAAAACTGCCAAAACGGAGTCGCGGGAGTATTGAAGACCATGAGACGTACGCTGGTCCGTTCCGACAACTTGATATTCATTGGTTTTAAGTCGCATAGTTCACTGAAAAGGGTCTTCATAAGACTATGCTCGTGGACAAAGTATTCTGAATTCAAAATACGACCAGATTATTTCATGAAAAAATAATCTGGAGCCCTAATCCCAATGACGGTGTAAGACGGATAGTATGATCCTCAGACATTTTCACACCATAGTTTCTAGTTTACCCGAAAATGGAAAATATTAAGTATAGGAGATAATGAAATACCGTACAAGTTACTACGACTGTTAAGACAGACACACTCTATGGTGTGATACCGTACTTAAAGCCATGAAATCTTCAGTATCACAGCACAATCATATCTGCCCATCTGACATGGAAATTGGTATGATATTTTGTCATAAGAAGCGTTACAGGAGGATAAGTCGTGCTTTGATGTCCAGACTTACATAAATATTGATTTTTTTATGATTCCGAAGAGGGCTTTTTCGTTTGCGTGGAAAATGGGAATTAATTTAACAAAACGGACACTTCCACCAGAAATTTTTTTTTTTTACGATCTTTTAAGAAGTCCGCAAACGAGGAAACTGCGCAATTCTTGAAAGTAAGGTAATATTTTCTCTTAAGACTCGAGAGAGGTGAGTATTCAGGAAGATAAAGTTAGGTGTACGAAATAGAGGACAGCCGTAGAAGTGATCGGCATGGTGTCGAGGAAAGTACGATGCTGGAATGAATAATGAAGCAAAGAAATTTATTTGCCCAGAATATCTGAGGCATTGGACAGCTTAACGTTTCGACTGAAAGTAGTAACGTGGGTAAGCAGGAAAACACGGTAGAAAGATTCCTCGTACATCGTGCAAAGAACGTCATCGACATACGTATCTTCCCACCACAACCGCTCCAACTCCATACTCCACATTCCAATACCGAGGCTATCAATAATTAAATGTTCTCTTTACCACCTTCTTTCCGCCCTGATGAAAGCTCTCCACACAGATAATCCCTATTCTTATTAAGTTAAACATTTTACCTACTCGTCATTATATCATTTTATACAAAATAACTTCGTAAATACAAAGGATATGAATGCGATGGTGGTTGGCGTAACATGGTGAAACTCCTTCATGATGCACAAAGGTTAAGAAAAGACTTAGCTGTTTCACAAAATAAAATATATTTGCGACCGGTTTCGATACAGCGTATCATCATCATCAGATGATGAAGATGATGATACGCTGTATCGAAACCGGTCGCAAATATATTTTATTTTGTGAAACAGCTAAGTCTTTTCTTAACCTTTGTGCATCATATAAAGGATATGGCCACCGTAACAGTTCGTTGTTTTGTTTTATTACGGTTTGGTTTTGTAATTTTATTAGCTTCTTTGCATCATTTTACAGTAATGAGTCCACTTTAAACTGGAATTCTTGCTCCCCACATGTACCATTTTCTTCACATTAAATAAAAATAAAATAAAAAATAAACCTTACTTCTGTAGCCCATATAATTTCATGGGATGCCGATGAATATAATCAATTCCACCTTACGTAATATTTAAGCCTATTTAGAGAATGTAAGGTATTCTAACGTGTCGTAACAAAATATTTTGTGAAAATTTACAAAGGCTGTTTATCGCGATTCTGCATGAATTTTCATCCAGTGAAAGCAGCATTTATCGATTTCAAGGTATTCTAAGTTCATAAGGAAACAGCTTAATTTTATCTCAAAAAGCCAATGACCGTGAGAACATTCCAAAGTTGTTCCACCATGACGGAATAACGGAAACGAGACTTGAATACGCGATTTCAACCTCCGTATCTTAAATCGCAATCTAATAGAGTCATTCCAATTGCCGAATTCATCTTCGTTCCATTTAAAATCGATCACATTCAATTGCACTCACATAAACTGTTCCCAATTAAGGATAGCACTTAACATACCTTTAAGTCCTACTCTTCTGAATCTGTAGATGTACCAATAATTACTGCTTGAGATGACCGGACATATTTTTATCATATTAATCACCCTAATTCCTTAATTACAATTTTTCGATAAGCCAGATTGGGCACTTACAATTAAGCCCCCCAAACTTTCGGTGAAAACGTTCCGCGACATAGAATATTGCAAATTGGAAAAGCATTAAAAACACGAATTTTGATGCAAGTTCACCCATGTTAACTTTTATAAATTGCTGTCAATTAAAAGGTATCAAAATCAATTGTAAAGTTATGGTGAATGGATTTGCATTAAAAAATATTTCTGTAAAACAAGTCCAATTCAGCATGGCTTCCAGCAGAAATTAATTACATACCGATTAAGTAACCTGAAACTAGAGCCATTCGAAAAATGTAGCATTCTGTTACGAAAATCATGAAAGCTCGCATGGATTTATATGAAGAACATCAAAGTAAACAGAAGGCATGAAGACTGCATAATAACTGTTCCAAATGACGCCAAAAAATCTAATGATAACAAAGCACCTTGATAATAATCTATCATTCTGTTACCAGCCGATTGTTTGATCTATGATTCAATCAATTTTTTTTTGCCATTGAAAAATATTTAGCTCTCTTTTAGCACACCTAGGTGCATTAGTAACAGCAGGTCATCATTATTTGAAAATGAAATAAGATTTGGCATTGACTTTCCATTTAAATGGGCCGATCGCAATAGTGAACAGAAAATAATTACAATGGTGACTACAGCAGAAATACGCTTATTAAATCTGGGTAAGATTGAATCACTAAATGGTCTACGGTAAATTGCTCAGTAGGATAACCTCAGGTCATGTAAAAATAGTTACACTGAGCCAAACGTCCTAACAGTACGTGTATCCACTTGATAACCTCGTAATAATTCTCTTTTGGGACGAGCCAAACAGTTAAAGAATAATACGAGAAATATGAAGAGGAAAATAACATCTAAATCAATTGATTTCAGAGATATTCAGACTAATTAAAATTATTAACCAGAACTGAGTGTTCTGATGATCAGAAATTTAATTAGGATATAAACTTCTTGGGTAATTTGCTTAGGTCATTAAAATCGATGACGAACGCTGATAAAACTACTCAAAGAATATGTTGAATTTTTCAAAAGGCAAAAATACAATCATTTCATTTCGCCTACAACACAGCAAAATATTTAGCACTTAAATGGAATCACTAAAATATTTTTCATTTTTTCGTTGCTTCCTACAAAAACGTATGTTTGTAGTGCGGCTGTTCTTCATACCACATTTCAATAGTTCTTTCTCCACAAAATAATGACCCCGCTACGGTTCTTCTTCATACCAGATCTGAAACCGATGAACTCGCCAAACGCAGGAGAAATTGAACGGCCATTCATTCAGTGACCGAGGCAGCGCAGAGGGAAATTATTGCTCCTGCAAAGCGAACATTTCCCAAGAAAGAATCGCGGGCTGATTCCTAACGTTCCCTTATGGTTCCGCGTCAAAACGAACAGGATTTACTGCCGCTACGGCGCCGCTTTGGCTTCTGGGCGCTCGCGCACGTGAATCCTGATTGCGCACTGCACAACTACACATGAACCCAGTCATCGCAACCCATCCAAAGATGCCTATTCTTGAATGTGCGACGTGGCTGCTAGCTGGCAGGCATAGGTATACGTGTACGTGGACACAGATAGAGTAGGAAAACTGGGCGCGCGTATCTCTTTCGAAGCCACGGTTGGACTGACCAATGGAGCACACTCGCATCTCTCACGAGGACAAGCCCTTTCCCCGCCGGGCTTGATTAACGAGATTGGATAAGGTGAGAAATAAATGACCGGTGGCGAGGGGGATAGACCAAGGAGGTAAATGTGTCGTGGCGGATTCCCCAGCCCTGAACGATGGTTGTCAGCCACGGAGATAGCTCTCTCTCTCCGATTCCCATCCTCTGAGGGTTAATCGAAAACCTACGCACAAGTGCACATTTCATAACTCATCGACGATACGGAAGAAAGGAAACACGGTAATGGCAATAAAATAGGAAGAACCGGACGGGTGGCCGGGAGTCTGCTACGAACAAATCGACGTCCGCGCATCATTATTTCTAGCTCAGAAAATTCGAGCCAAAAATTGTCTCCCACGGAAGATATATCGTTGATACTGCATTTCCTCTCCTGTACGAGGCGTTAAATTCAACCTTAAACCGCAGGTAACGTAATTTTTTACGTTATAATTAAGATGCCGAATTCCACCTAACAGTTGCACTTTGATAAATAAAAACTATGCATTCCAAATAAATGTATCACACCAACCCGGGTTTCAAATGCTAGGCATTCCTTATCAAGGTTTGTGCTGCCATTTTTTTAATTGTATATTAATGATGGTTTTACAATTAAAATGGCTGCCTAGCGGTCTCTTCTGCATATTAAATATTTAACAGAATTTTACCACGTTATAACATTATTTTAAAAATTAATTTACTCATTCAAATGATGATATCTTGGGCTAGTTATTATAATAAATTTAATTTCTTTGAGATGTAATTCCACACGATGAAGTCCTAAATCATACGATAGCTGATAAATTGTGTTTCGTCGACTGAATGAATAAAATATTACTCATTCAATAACGAATAATTCCCGCCTTTTCTAGTCGTATCGCAGAACTGATAGTCACAATTATTAAGTTCTACAACAGGGAGCATCAAATAGGAAATGTCACTGCCGCATTTGTTTTATTTTTCTCCATGTCCTCGGGTGGGCCAGCATTTATATAACATTACAAAGGATGCGTCACGATAGTGCTATACAAGCGGTAAAGATCATCTCGATCATTCTAAACATTATTCCGAAACACAAGTTATTTTTATTCCAGTTAAATTTGACATCATAGCCTCAATATGTTTGTCCTCATTAAATCTCTCTATTTATTCGTTCCAGTGAGGGCTGACAGCATCTGTGGGATTTCAAAAACACGTAGGTCCGCGAGCACTCGATGAAAGCACGCTGGAATTCTAGAGGAAACGCTGATCCTTCAATCCGATTGCCTTCTCCGATAATTTGAACTGATATACTCCTCTGGGCAGCAGCGTATACCTCAGGACACAAAGTCCTTACATCATTAACTTTCCTGAAAAAGCGCCAGGAATAATTACTTCCCTCCGCCGGCAAGCTTCCCCCATATCCCTTTCATCGAAAAGTGGCACTTAAATAAGGGAGCAGAGAGAGCTTTCATACGATTACTCAAACGCAATGCTTACATAAAATATCAGGATGAAATAATTAACTTCCAGTTCTCTTCCAACCTTCAAGTCCTATGAATGAAACTGGGAAAGATGCATGACTGGAATGAACAGAATGCATCCGTAGTTTGTCAAGATTGCACTCAAAGATTGATCAATGATGTGTGCATACGAATATGTTCCTGGAATAGTGGCTGACTTGAATGCTTGCCATCGCGAGTTAAGTGATGAAAGAAGACTGACATGAGACTGGATGAAGTGTAACACGTTGAAAATAATTTATTACTTGGTGAGAATTTTAAGAATATTACCGAAGGTGAAAGATTCAGGACGAAAATTACGGTTGGGCAAGATGGTAATCACAAAATTCGGGTGTAATATCCAAAATTAGAAACTGACGCGATCATATTTTGGAAAATTCAAGAGGTAAATAAGGGGAAAACTACGTATAAATATTATAGAAATATCCTTAAAAAACCAAATTCGGATTGAAGTTGGCAAAGTAGCGACCGCCTTACCCCACTTTCGACGCAAATTCTGAAAATGGTAATCATAAATGTAGTTTTCCAACAAAAGTAGGTTGGATAACCTCCAGAGGCCACGAAAAAACCATGACATAGTAGTGAACCCTCGTCCTCTGAATAAACGACTTTGATCTTTCCGGGTCTGAGCTACAGTAACACGAATAATTTCCGCCAAGCCAAAAAAATACCGCTGAAGCACCCAGGCTTGTCCATTATCTGCCTTACAAGCACAGGAAGGGGTAGGTCCGTTCAGGTGCAAGAATTTGCTCCAAAACTCTTATTCTGTAGTTCTGTGCTGCATTAAAGTGTCCGCAAAAGCATAACATTAACCTTCTATTAACACGAATACCTTATTCCACCAATGTTGGAAAAATATTCCATGTTAAAAAATAGAAAATTGCTTTAATAAGTAAAATATTTATCTCACATTGATGCAAAAAAAATAAAATCCAGCTCGCTCAATATTCACTGAGGCAAAGTAAGAACAAAATGGGCTTTTTATCATAAGTACGTGATCTAGTACACGAGACATGATATAAGATAATGAAACAAGGCTAGCTTTTTTAAACAACGCGGGGCTATCGATATAATTGAGGGGAACTAAACATTAGGCATAACCAGAGAGTATATTGCGTTGTTTGGCACAGTGTCCCACAGCGACCATGATGAGCGGTTAAGCTTCGGGTGGCCGAGAAAGGGAAGAATAGAAAAATTAGTCAGGATAATAGGGTGGTTTCCTGTTATTTTTTTTGCCTAAATCGAAAGATTATTACTCCTGGAGTACGTATTTCACGCTCTCAGATTTTCGAATGACGATATCTATTTTTCGCGATCAAACGAAAAGTGAAAATTTTCAAGCGCGCGAAAACGCGACGGCTAAGTAGGGAAACATGATGGGGTGGGAAAAATGATGGGAAAAGTCCGTGTGACGTATTTCTGGTTCCCGCTGCTGCCCTGTGAGGTGACCTTGAGGCGAGGTTTGAGCGCTGATACGACGCAGGATGCTAGCAGGTAGCAGAGTACCCTGCTAGCAGGTAGCGCTTGACTTAAATATGGATTATTACTACCTTATCAAACGAAGAAACCTTTCCGACCTTAGGCAATTTTAATAAGCGATTATTAAGAGATGTTTCCCTGAGCTCTGTGCCTCATGCATGCATTTGTAATCTCAGACGATGTAAAACTCGTATCTACTCGTATAGAAACTAGGTCCCTGTGAAGTCAAGTGGAGTGGCATCGCATGGGCGCCAATCTGGCCTTTTTCAAATGAGGTTAAAATTGACCATTGCCATTCGTTTAAACCGGATTTCTAAAACAAAATAATTTGTATATTATGAATACACTAATGGTGGGTAACGAATCGCAATCAATGCCTTTCGTTTTCTTTGATGAAGGAAACTACCCTATTGGACGACATGACAAAATCCTGAAATTATTCCGGCACGTAAAACACGATAACTACGTGACTTTCCGTCGACAAAGAGGGATAAAAGCTTTTTTTATAGAATGGAAAAAACGTATCGAGAGAAATTTTAACTCTAGAACAAAGGTGAAGGAAACTGAGAATTGTACGACTGATTGGAGAAAGGCCTAACCGACATGAATGATCACCAGACATTAGCGCACGGAATAAAAAATCAGATATTATCCATTTCAATACTCACGTCCACGTATTTTCCACGTATCGAGAAATTTTAGCGCTAGACCTGTAAGTGGAGGAAACTGAGAATTGTCCAATTAATTGGTGAATGACTTAACTGGGATGAATAATAATGATCACCGAAAAAGCATAGATTATCCATTTCAATGCTCATAAATAGAGTCCACGAATTTTCCACACAAAATATGTGGCACGTTGGCCAAAGTGCACGACCACCAGCTCGAAGCAGGAGAAAAAGATAAGTGACGGCCGGTTGACGCGGGGAAGAAGGTTGGAAGGAGCTAATGAAGTAGGTAGTCTGACGAAGGTGTTGGTGGGGCTAAAAGCTTTAGCATGATTCTTCGAGTCAAGACTTCTAAAGAGATCGTGGGCGGCAGGGAACTCACGGCTCGGAAGGGACCTAAATGCCGCCTTCAATTTATCTAAAAGTCGGATCTAGGTCCTGATGGGAAGGGAGCTCTCGCGAAGCAAAAGTGCGAAGAAGGATACCCCGAAAGTTACTCAGTTTTTCTCCTCCCAAACTTGGCGGTGATCCCCATTGTCTTTCATCTATTGATCTGTTCTCGCTTTAAAACCCGAGCTGCAAAAACTGACGGAGAAGCGATTTTTACTCTCGTCAGACCTTAAGTGGGGATCAGTATCTTAACCTTCCAATCCCAACCACTTAGCGAACCCTCTTTTGGTCTCATGAGGCCATGCCAATGCACTACCTCTTTTCTTTCGACCTCACATTCGCTTTTTTACTGACTTCAAAGGAATTTGAGCACAAGGGTAGAAGCACAAAAGGAGGGTAAGAAAGAAGCCTGGCGTGGTTTCACTGAAAAGTTCAATCTGTCACCTGCCCCATGATTCAGGGCTACCAGGGAATTCTCAACATTTTCTCCGCTTTTACTTCCGAAAGAATATCCTCTCTGCCAAAGGCCTCATCCGCCAGGCAATCATATATGACAAGATCCTCTTGTTAAAATACAAAATTCTATTTCTTGAGCATTATTTAATGATGCTAAATAAATTCTGGCCTTATTTCCCCACAAAATTGAACACCCGACCCAGAACATCCCCAACGAGAAAACCTGATGCCATGTGCTAACGGAAACTTTCCTCGCGGCCCAATCATGCTAGCTAAACATCCATACGTACAAACTGAACTGTCATCAAGAGGTCATCCAAGCAAGAGTCGATTGGCATTAATTATGCATATTCACTGCCATACGATCTTCAAGAAAGTCTAATAAATCAATTGTAAATGATGAAGTAGCACCTGAGGAGAGTAAAATATTTACCGAAGTATTGGATTCTTCATTATTTAATGCGCCGAAGTCGCGTTTAAGCTGTCCCGGTAAACCATATTCTCCTTAACCAGCCAGTTCACATTACAATAATTATTGTGCGCTTATGATCGTGTTGAGTGTGTAGTGTGGTGTTTGTGTGAGCAGAAACTTAAAACTAATATTTTGTTAGGCATAAGATTTTTTATGACAATTATTTATTTTTTTAGTTTTTCATTATAAGCCTTTTTCAAAATTTTTATTTTCTCTTTTTTATTGCGAATAGCAGTTTTTTATTATTATGATCGTTTTTTATCTTTTTCTTTTTAAAATAATTTGCAAATTTAAACAAATAGAGCCGTGAAAATTAACTAATTCTACAAGAAGGACAGGAATAGGAGAGACCCGTAAACGAGTTATTTGTTGAGGCAGTTAGTATGTTGTTGGAATTGATAGATCATAATTCCATATGAGTGTGAGAAGTGTGTTTTAGGTTGCCCCGAGCCTGTACTTAAAGTTATGAACTAGTTTATTGATGAATTGTTTCACCGTGTGAAGCTTATGAGCAGAGAGGACATTTGACATTCGGATAAGGCGGGGTAGGGCTAGACTCAAAAATTAAAATTCGAACAGAGACGAAACCTCCATAAAGATGCTGCACAGCAAAATTTTAGGGCCCCCGCGCACTGGCAACTTTTTCAAAGCAACTATTTAGTTGCTAAAAACCCATGTGGTCTATTCCTGCCGGCCATAGTTTAATCACCCTTGGACGTCTATTGAATTGCGGCAACTAAAAAGTCGCCCGTGCGCGAGGCCACAGTCAATGCCGTGTTTCATTGGAACTTCCTCAAAGCAACTAAATACATAGTTCCATAGAGTAAGTATGAATATACTTACACTATGATAGTTGCTTTAAAAATTTGCCAGTGCGCGGGGGCCCTTCCCTTACACCACCGTTTATATCAAAATTGATCTAAAACAATCAAAAGTTGATAGTTCCTAATGAAGACTCGCAAAGGTTGCTCGTAACCCAGAGTAACCTGCGAAAACAGTCTTTCACAAAATAAATAAACCCCAAAGCAAACTAAAATGCTAAATTCCGTACCTGGGTCTTATGGTCATGTCATTGCAAAAGCAGTTTCTCGAAATTCCTGGCCGCATGGAGGACCGAACTACATGGAAATCCTGAACTACGTGGCCCAGCATGAAAATATGAGGTTTACAAGGCAGTTCACGCGAGACGTTGGCAGAAGCCTGGATGACCTACTACAGGCAAAGATAATCTACCTCAACGAATCTGGACGCTACCGACCTAGTCACTTCAATGACAATAACAACTCAGATGTCCAACAATATGATGATAATATCAGCATAGGAGGAGAAGAGATCATCTCTGAGACGCCAGGGACGCAAAACAACGGAGACAGCGGAGATCAGCGGCAGAGACCTTTTTGAGGGCATGATGGGAACACCACGAGAAAGCTCCCCCGTTTTACCGGAACCGTTGCACGAGAATTACACATAGTCAAGACATCGCAAAGATATATAATCAGCTCCGAGTATATTATGTGTAACCGAATTAACATTGGATTTAGAGAACTAGACTGTAACTTCCAAATAATCACAATTTCAAGCACGAAGATGATAATCACTTGGACGCGAGCCAATAAAATTTATGATTAATATAATAAGAACTTTTCTTGAATCGAAGCATCACCATTAAAGTCTCTCCAAAATAATGCCGATGGAATCACTACATAATTAATGGGGTCAGAGGAACTAAATTATATAAATGAGTTTGTCAAAAGGCAGTAATTATCAATGCCGCTCACCAACAACAATGTCGACGCTACACAAACTCCTGCCACAGAGTCACACAGAGTATTCTGTGGATTCTTTGCTCCTCACGGTGCTCCTACACAACCTGACACAACCAACGATCGGTGCGTGAGCATACATGAACACATGTATGTTCATGGATCGGTGCCTTTACCAGCTACGCGTCGCATGCGTTGCGGAAACAAATGAAAGGCGAGAATCGTCGGCTCCTAAAATTTGGCTTGGGATCATGTCATCTTATGATTTCGAGTCAATCGCACAATACGTATGCTGTTTTGTGCATTTTCGCGCAATTTCAAGGTTGAGGAATTACAATCCTGACTAGAAGTGAGCAAAGTGAAGGCCATGCATAAAGCAAATCAGAACAGTCTGGTCGCGTTCAGCCATCACTCACCGGTTATAATTACGTAAGTGGCAGACTGATCATCCTTCGGAGCAACTAAAATGACAAGACTATGTACCTTAATTTAAGGAAAGAATTTCCATAACTCGCTATCATTCCATTAAATATAAACTTTATTACCATAGTATTCTACCGATTAAGGTAGGTTTCCATGGAGTACGATAGAAGTGATTTGGGAGCCTCCCTATCCTTCCAGCGCTGCCTTCTTCAATTCACTTTAAGGCCTACTCCCTTTCAATCTATCTAAAAATCCTATTATTTTCCTTCCCCTCCCTCGTTTCCCTAACATTCTACCCTTTAACACCATTTTCAACATCCCCTCCCCGCTAAGTATTCGCTCCACCCATACATTCTGTCTCCTCCGTACCTCATCTAAAAGCTGCCTCTCCTCGCCAACCATTTCCAGCACTTCGTCGTTCATTTTCCTCTCCGTCCATTTCACCTTCTCCATTCTTCTCCATACCCACATCTCGAATGCCTCCAATCTTCTCTCGTCTTCTTTCCTCAGTGTCCACGTTTCCGAACCATAGAGAGCTACACTCCAGATCAAAATCTTCACTAGCCTTTTCTTTAAACTCTTACAAAGCGATTCTCTCAGAGAATCCTTCCTGTTCATGAACTCCTCCTTGCCAATGCAATTCTCTTCTCAATGTCCTTACTACTGTATCCGTTTTCCTCTAACGTACTGCCTAAATAGTTGAACTACTCAACCTGCTCAAGATTTTCACCACCCACCTTTATCTTAAGTCCCACATTCCTCGCTCGTGATGCTTTACAAAACTGCATAACCTTAGTCTTCTTGTGATTAATCCTCATCCCATATTCCTCGCAACTCTTGTGTAACGCATCCACTACAGCCTGAAGCCACCTCTCTGACTAGCTAATCAACACCTGATCATCCGCGAATCTCACTGATTTGAACATCATTCCTCCCACTTTTATTCCAGCTTCTAACTCATCTCAGGCTTCCCTTACCATTTCCTCAGCGTACACTTTAAAGAGCAGCGGCGATAGAGGACAGCCTTGCTTCATTCCTCGGCCCATGCTTGCCCACCCAGATTCTCCGTCTGCTACCCTCACTTGCACAGTTTGGGCCAAATACAGATTACGAATCATTCGCCCATCCCTCCAATCTACACCTATTTTCTTGAGAATAACCATTAACTTTACCCAGTTCACTCTATCAAATGCTTTTTCAAAATCCACAAAGCAGGCATACACGTCCTGGTCATATTCTAGGTTCCTCTCCACCAGGGACCTCATTATCACTATTGCATCACAATTAGTTGACCTCCCTTTTCTAAAATTAAACTGATCTTCGCCCAAATACTCGTTTGCCCTCGCCTCCATTCGTCTGTTCAATATCCTCAGTACCACTTTTGCCGTGTGCGATATTAGGCTAATAGTCCTGTAATCTCCGCATTCCACAGCTTTCTTCTTTTTCAGTAGCGGAATTAAAAACGTCTTCACGAAATCCTCCATCCAACATCCCTCCTCATAGATCCTGCATACTAGTTCGAAAAACCTTTTCGTACTATCCCTCCCTAGATTCTTCAGAATCTCACACGGGATATTGTCCACCCGCCCTTTGCAGGTCCCGGTCGATGAGATTCCGAGGCTCATTTGGTTGTACTCCATGTTTTCAGGGAAGAGATAGTTGGTAGGGTTTACCCACTTCCATTCCAACAGTGTTTTTCACGTGACACCATCACGTGGACTACCTTTCGTCTGGCTCCTACCCTTTGACCTATCTGGCATGGGCGGCCCTACCGGGAATAATTTATAATTAATCCCACCAGTGCAGCTCTAGGGGTCATAGGAACGTGCAAGCCTTTCCACCGCGACAATGCTGTAGCCGAGGGAAAGGAAATATAAACTTACCAAGTCATAAATATTGCCACAATGCATAGTAGCATTGCGGCAAGGTACAGCTACGCCTCTTTATGATTACCGGAAATTCAAATTTATCAAAGGTAATTGTAATGTCTAGATATCAAAATGCAATGATGAAAATATCCTTTCAATACTTTTAAGACAATTTTAACTCAAGTGATAATTAAAACAAAATTGGCACCTATTACTAAATTTTTCTCAAAGACTACGTTGAAAATAGATATATGTGACATCTTTAAGCTTGGAAAGTTTTTTATCGAATAACTCAAGAATAAAATGAAGAAAATTTTTAAAATGTCTTTGATTCTGTTAACCCTTAGTTTTAGGAGCTATAGTCTATGTTACAGGAAATTTTCAAGATACACATAAGCTTAAAATCTCCATAAATTATGATAGATGACGAATGACCTAAGGAGTGAAGTATGTATCATATGACTTTATGGCTGAAATAAAAATATGGAGACATATTTTTGACAGCCTTGTCTTCAAAGCAAATAACTGGGACATACCTCCAATAATAAAACATCACATGAATTTACCATTTTTATTAATTTAGCATGATTATTTTTATTTTAAAAAATTCGGAAGGATCTTTGACTTAATTCATTTCATTTCACTATATACTTCCTACTCAACAGGTGCTCACCCTGGCCGCCAGCGTTCGAACGCCACCCGCTTCAGCAATCAGTAACGACTTCGACACCCTGTTCCACCACCACCATCAGCATCACCATCGCCAAACACAACAAGTTCACATTAGGCATCACAACGGGGGCAGTAACGATCGCGAATTTTTGGTGGAGTCATCATTCGACGACGGCGAAGAGACACTTGACCCATCGGACTTCCCAGAGACGACTACGAGGTCAATGCAAGATCCCTTGATAAGGCCTCCAAGGCACTCATTCGGATTCAGGGGAGATCACGAGGACCGGTTTGACTGGTAAGTGTTTTATTGTACATAGGTCAGGGTCCCTTATATGATGATGATCTAATGCTAAATGCTGAAAGTCATCTAGCAAACCGTATCTCCTGTTGGACAGGCAATAAAATTTTAAGAATAAGTACGTAACTGAACACTCGTGTAGGGAGATGACCGAGGTCTGTTGAGCATAGGAGGGTTCGAGGGGTTTGAACCACTCTGAAGTGTTTGGATGATAGCAATCATAGGTGCACTCCTACCTATATGATCCCTTCCGAATTGCATTACACCTTCAAGGTAACCCTCCTGAAAAATGTGAAATGCAATAAGAATTGTTGAGTTAGGGGGAAAGATGTGCACTCTTTATCGGCCTTCTTCCCAGTCTGCTGGCCTGATACTCATACCTGATGTGGGTCAATTATGTACCTTTCATAGGCACTAAGTGCAAGTTGCCAATTAGGGACAACATTACTCCTATGGTCAATTGTCAATATATTTGAATGGCTGCATCGTTACGGCAATAGGAGATATATCTTTGATGTTTATTTTAGCTGCTTGCTTCAGCAGTTCCTCCTTCAATTACATCTAAGTCTAGGACTGACTTCATAAATAATTTAAACTGGTTGTTCAGGGTGAGAGGAAGGATTATTGATATAACCATTAAACAGAATTAAAAGAATGCATAAAAACATACAATTTCTTTAAAGTTTCTTTAATTAGAGTAAAAACAACCTTTTTGATAATTTTAATGGGGTTTTCAGTGATGGTAGATTTCGGGCAGTTTTTGTCATCCAATGAAAGTTCTTAGTAACTGTTCTATTATGGAGTCCAGTCTTCCAATCAAAGTTGAAGACAGTCTTCACTGAATCTGGAAATATTATATCATCTCTTGCAAATTTAAGTCAAATTATGATCTAAAGCACTCTAATTCTCTTTCTCATTTAAAATAAAAAATAACCAGTGCGGATGCCTTCGGGGTAGGGATGAGGAACTGCCGCTGTCTTGCACATTGGGAATGAAATATCTCAACAGTCATCTATCACAAAGATTCCTCTGAGATTTCAATTCAGGAGGATTTTCTCAGACGGTGTCGCTTTACATACTTTTTTAACTTGCATTCATATGGTTACCATATGGCATCTTAGCAAGGTTGTTATCACTCCCTATATCATTAAGTAATGAAATATTCCCTGTGCTTAATATAAGCTGACAATAGAATATCCTTAGATTCCTTTTGACTGGGCTGATACCTGTTTGATGTTATAAAATCACTGAATATGTGGAAAATATCACTGCTCCAATGATAAAGCTTCTGCAACAAATTATGATTTTAATCTCCTCTTTTCTATCAAATAGGGACAAGGACGTCTTGCTCTCAGACGCAGCAATAGACGACGAACCTGAAGATATGGCAGCATTGGGATTTGATGGGGGAGGGGGGAGACCTGTGCATATGAGGGCTGGGGATCGCGAAGTGGGAGTTGGTGGCGGGCCACTCCGGAAGTCAAGGGAAAGGGGATCAGAGGTGAGGCGGAACCTTGATCCTCTGGAGTGCTGTCCCTCAGTCACCGAGATGGTTGAGCCTGATGGTGGAAAGAACAGTGAGGGCATGTACGTTGAACTGTACACAGTAGACAACAAGCGGCAGAGATTCATCGATGTCTCGTGCAAAGAGGGTGTGGAGGGAACTCCTTGCCGCTTTCTGAACAAGAGGCACCACAACCAGTCAAGGTGCATCCAGAAGACCTCCTTCTCATATGCCCTGGTAAAGAGCGACCCCAACAGAACCTCAGAATCAGAGAGGCACCAGCAGAGATACCACAGGATCCATGGTGTATATTTCCCTGCCTTCCCTTTGGTTAGTGGGCCCGGATGGACGTTGGATTACATAGAGGTCCGTAGTGGGTGCAGTTGCGAAGTGACTCATCCCGATAATGGTAGGAGAAGGGGCAAAGGAGGTGGGGGTAAAGGTAGAAAGAAAGGCGTGAAAAAGAAAGTTCAAGACTGACAGAAGACGAGTGAACACTCAACTAAAAGGCATTGGTGGTGTGCTATCAAGACGATTTGTGGTCGTTTAAGTTAGTCGACCAAAATATAAAATTTGACATAAGTGGTGCCAATAAGGATCAGAAGGATAACGGAAATTCCTCCTTTCTGAGTTGGCTATAGATTTCCGCCATAAGTATTTTCATTGGTGTGACTTTAAAATCGGTTTTAAAACGAGTGAGTCAATCCAAGTGTACAGCTATAGTTGCAGACTAAAAACTATGAGCAGTCGTAGTGAGAGTGCCAAAAATGTTTTCAAATGATAGATTTGAATGTAAAAGGAGTCATAATCTAAACGAGTGATTGAAAAAACTTTGCAGTGAATGATGGAGTGAATGAAACAATAATGTGTTCAAGTATGTACCAACAGAATTTCATTGCAATTTACAATGCAAGTGCAACATCCATATTTGGCCAAGTGGAAAAATGATTATAATTTAAAATCATGGTGTTTATTCTACCCATAGCATCTGATGTCAAACCTTTATTTCTTTGGAAGTAATGATGAAAACATTCCCAAAAAATAAAACAGCATTAGCTCTCACAGCTGAGAATGCGGTCAATTAGCTCTTGACCACATGACAAACTTATGAAGTCAATGCCATAGAGTATAAATCGGTGCTTAAGCATTGAAAAACTACTGAGGCCATTACTTGTAAATAGATAAGAGCCTTTAACTAGTCCCACGCTGCAGTGTGTGCTAATGAAATCTCATGCATTATAGGCAAAACAAATTCTATCTAAATAAGCTTATTTTTGTATAATTTCACTTGTAAATTTCCTTCATAAATTATATTTTTGCCTCAATTAAGATATATAATGATGAATCACCTCTAAGAATGAGCAACTTTTTTGAGTGGCATTACCATCATTGTAATTGAATCACTAAACAGAGAATGCTCTCTGATTATAAAAACTAATAAATGTATGTCGTGTATCATATTACTTGTCTGTTTAATATTTTTTTTCTGTATCATATCAAAATTAAGAACTAAAATCATGTATTGATATGTGTGTAATGTGAATAAAACAGTCGTTTCAAGAATGCTCTACTAACGAATTTCAACACAAAGTTATTATTTCAAAAACCTTCACTGCCCAGTGATTTCTCATGGAAAAGATCAA
This sequence comes from Ischnura elegans, assembly GCF_921293095.1. Lineage (NCBI taxonomy): Eukaryota > Metazoa > Arthropoda > Insecta > Odonata > Coenagrionidae > Ischnura > Ischnura elegans. The sequence continues at coordinate 84,424,470 of NC_060255.1, read as the reverse complement.
TTGATATTGGGAAAAAACTTAAATATAAATAATTGGGAGATGATTGGATTCACAAGATGATATGGCATAAAGGTACACTCAGAGAAATGGCACATAAATGAATTGTGAAAAATGATTCATGACCATTAGATCTTCATCATCACATTCTATGGATATGACACCATTAAACAACATAAATAATGTTTTCCCAGTCTCCCCTCTACAGTACAGTGAAGCTTGCCGAATAGGGTTGTTCGCTCAGATGAGGAAAGGGGGAACATATCCCGGTGTGCCCTCACGCCTAGAAATCTTTGTCCATCCAAGATTAATCCACAGATGGGAAATCTGAATTGATCCTCAAATTATGTCGTTACACCTTTGACTTGAATAAAAGAACCTCTGATCAACAGTCCATCACTCAGATCATGCTCCCTGCACTCTACCTATTATAATAAAAAATATCAACTAATTCCATTATTATGAAGTTATGCAGGCAATTATGATGCGGCTGAGCATTAAAATTCACTGCATAATTTTTTATATGGATACACGATAGTATAAGGCATTACCTTGCAAGACTTTGGGTGTCCTAGCTAAAAGAAGCCTAAGGCTGACTCATTGTCTTTAATGTTTTCCTCACTCTTTTTTCCCTCTCATTGTAAATGCCCTAAGATGTAGATTACCTCTTCCTAATACACTACCATACATGTTGACACAGTTGGAAATTGATGAGTAATTCAAATAATAGGCATAAGTCATAACCAGTGGTGAACTTCGCTTATTCTTTCCTTCTTTCCATATCTTTTTAGACGCTTACATGTTTAAATTTCACTTTCTGGCACAAGATTTCTTTTACTCAATACTACCAATAAATTCAGAAACAGTATTAGTTCCTACAAAATTTTACATTTATTATCCTAAATTTAATCACTTAACAAATCATATTTTACAATTAAGTACCATTTTTTTCAGAAAATCAGCACCAAATTCAGCATTTCTCCCGCCGTGCGGGTTTCTCTTAGGAATAACAACAACAAACACAGATGGACGAAGACTGAAAGACAAAAAAATGATCGCAAACCATACAATTTGTGATACAATTACTAAAAATAATTTAAAGTATTCAAGGCACATGTTCTCCCTAAAAGATATGTTTTCTGATTTAACTAATTGCAAGGTTTTCTTTTGATACTTTCAAACACAAGAAAGAGATTCACACACAGGAGAATGTCACTATCATATTAATGAGCTTAAGTTTAAAAAATAAAATTCTGTAGTTTAATAGTACACAGAAATCCATAGCTTAGTACTAGGGGGTCATTCAATTTTATGAACAAATCTCAATAAAATCATGCTGAGAACACAATTTCATAATTACATAAAATAATAACACTTGTAAAAATATAATTACAGAATTTTTCATTAATATTTTACATTATCTTTATAAAGCACTAAAATGAAATTGGCTCATTATTGAATACTATGTTTTAAGGACTGAATTAAAAATTAAACTAGATATTTTCTCTACGTAATCAGAAGTAGGGGCTTTTCAAGGACTACAACTGATAATATTCTGCACAGCCAATAGGCATTGATAAAACAGGTTAATATTATCCATTTAAGAACTAAAAAATATGTTACTACTACTAACATGGTGATTTCAATGTAGATTTGGCAGTGATGATAGACACAAAGAGAAGAAATAAATTTACTAGTAAGGGTTGATTTCCCCAACTTTGGGAAAAAAACAAAATATCAATAGAAGAAGGTAGGACACTTCTTAGCACTTCCTCATGAAATCCTTTAACTAGTAATGTTCATTGACAATAACACATCAATGAAGTCATTTACTCTTTTTTAACAATCTGCCGAGCTTCATGAGCATTTATCTAAAATCTCAAGACAAGTTCCTCACTCGTATCATTGGTCACAAATACAACTGTTTATCACCTCATACATCATTTAATAACATTCATGATTAATTTAAAAATAAGTTTATGGTACCTGTGAGTATTCCAAAATGTACTTGAAAGCCTTTGCATCTAAATGAAATAAAGCCAAACTTAAGATTTGGAACACGACTTCCTTGATGACTGGTTAGATAGAAGACTATTAATAGGTACATTCCAAAATGTCGAGAGCTAAAATATCTCATCTGAAGAATGAATTGCATTAATGAATTTGAGGTTGAGATGTTAAAATGCTTTTTTACTAAGGCACTTTCCTTGGTCCCCTAATGCTAACTGGCAGCATTGCTTAATGACTTGCTCACATTAATTGAGAAATATCCAATAGCTCACAGAGAACTGCAGCATGGTGATTGATGGCACTTAAATGTCCACAGGAGAAAGTATAAAACTAGATCTACTGCGTCACAATGAGCCTTATTCTCAGCTCTAAAGGTTTCTCCCAAATGTTATTATTCTCTTCATGACTGGATGAGTGACCTCCCTTCCTTCCTCTTCTATGCTTCGTTCGTCCTTCCACTTCCAGATCAAATGTTCCAGGCATTTTCAGCCTCTGCCTGAAGTGTAATGCCCAAACACCATGCTTTTTGACCAACTCAAAGTCACCATTCTCATTTCCATGGGTTATCACGTAGTGGAAATCTCCCTGCAACAAACAGATGAGGATACATTGAACAATTAAAGAATCATCAGAGTAAACATACTTTAGCAGTAATAATAATAATAATAATAGTTTTATTAGCCAAAAGAACCAATACAAGTAAGTAAATGGTATAGGCTTCGTCAAGTATAATACATAATTGGTATTTTAGATAATGTTCACTCAAAAAAACAAAGACATCTTCCTAAAATAAAAAAGTTACATTACAAATTTCAAGCACACAATAGTGAAAGCTGAACAACAGCCATGTATACTTCAACACTTACTTCACAGCACAAAACCTTAAGCACAGGTATACAATTCTCATTTAATAGGTTAACACATCAAACTACATACTTTCTTTACAATAGTTAATAAATTCATCAACACTATACAATGCCTTTCCAGTCAGGTATCTTTTCAGATTTACTTTAAAATTATTTACAGAAGACAAACTTCTCAATTTTTCTGGTAAAAGGTTATATAGTTTTGTACCCTTATGTAGAGGACCATTACTACTCCTTTTTGTTTTCCTGGGTAGCACATGTAAACAGTCTTTGGTTCTGGTCATATGTGAATGGAAGTCAGAATTTTTTGGGAGAGAATTTATACGTTTTTTTATGAATAGCATTAAGTTCAGAATATAAATGGATGTTAGAGTTAAAATTTTGTGTGCCTCAAAGTGAGGTCGACAGGATTCTCTATATTTTAGGTTTAGCATAATTCTTACAGCTTTCTTTTGCATAGTGAATACCTCAGTGCTATTGCAACTGTCACCCCATAAAATAATGCCATAAGAGATTAAGGATTGAAAATTAGCATAGTACACATATTTTAAAACACTCAAAGAAACACTTGATCGTAAATAGCGCAGTTGATACATAATATGTGACAGTTTGGTGGTTAAGATTTCGACATGTCTAGACCACTTCAAGGATTTGTCTAGTGTGATTCCAAGGAAAGAAATATTATTTACATAAGTTATTTCAGAGTTGAATAGTTCCACTGTTGGTGGCGATTTACAATTTAAGTTCATACATACAGTTTTTTCTAGGTTAACTGCCAACATACTATTTTTTAGCCACATTTGAATACTTCGAACTGTAGAGTTTACCTTAATCTGTAATTCTTGCGAATTTGGGGCTTGCAACAATATACTAGTGTCATCAGCGAATAAGATTGTTTTTGCTTCCTGGAGATATTCAGGAAGGTCGTTAATATACAAAGTGAACAATAACGGCCCAAGGATTGACCCTTGGGGTACACCATATTTGACTTCTTTCATAGTAGAGGAGCAATTATTTATATATTTTGTGTTTGAGTCCAAGTAAGAAATTTGGACAATTTGGTGTCTGTTAGTTAGGTAAGAATTTAACCAAGAATAAGCTACTCCTGTAATACCATAATTTAAGAGGCATTTCAACAATATGTCGTGGTTTACAGTATCAAATGCTTTTCTGAGATCAATGAACAACCCCACAGTTTGGTTATTTTTGTCGAGAGCATCAGTTGCATCATTTAGAAATTCAAACAAAGCATCAGTTGTTGACTTATTTTGTCGGAAGCCAAATTGGTATTTGGATAAACTTGCATTTTTATCTAAAAAACTTAAAAGTCGATTGTACATGACTTTTTCGAAAATCTTTGAAAAACCTGAAAGTAAACTTATGGGTCTGTAGTTATTACAATCCTTTTTGTCTCCTTTTTTAAAGAGGGGGTAGACTTTGCAAATCTTTAGCTGCTGAGGGAAAATACCTTCTGATATTGATAAGTTACACAAATAGGTGAGTGGGTTTACGATGAACGGGATAGAGTATTTAATAATCTTATCCGGGATGCCATCAAAGCCCGATGACATTTTGTTATGGAGGGAGAGGCCAATTTGTAAAATTTCCCTTGGAGTGGCTGGGTAAATAAAAGGTGCATTCTTATTTTTAGATGCTGGTTGCTTGTAATAGGGATCTTTTGTAGCATGATTGCTGCTTAATGTTTTGAGTATTTTCTCAGGGGTTTCAATAAAGTGATCATTAAAAACATTTGCCACGGTTAATGGGTTTGTTATCAAAGTGCCAGAGTGTAAAACACTCAAGTCCTCAGGTAAAGAGGCAGTATTTTTGTTACTCTCTTTCTTAATAATCGACCAGGCAGCCTTTGTAGCATTCCCTGAGTTTTTTATCAATTTATCATTGTAAGTAGATTTTGCTCTATGGATTATTTTCTTGTATTGTTTGACAAAACATTTATAAGCAGTCCTGTTTTGATCACTGCAACATTGCTTATATTTATTGTATAAGTCGCGTTTTACTTTGCTTAGGTGGACAATATCAGGTGTTATCCAACTATTAAGTCTTGTGTCAGAGATGCAGGCCCTACACTTTTTAGATTGAAAAGTTGTGTCAAATATGTATTGAAATCTGGATAGGAAAGCATCCATTTTAGCATCAAAGGAATCTGCTGTGAATACTTCACTCCATTGTTCGTTTTGCAGTGAAAGCCCAAAAAGATGGATGAGGTTATCATGGTAGCAACGTTTCTGAGACCATACAGTAGGATTTTTAAGAAGTTTAGAATCACAGTTTACTTCCGCTAAAATTGCTTTGTGGTCAGAGAAACCAGGTTCAAAAATGTCAATTTTTATATTTTTTTCAGGGATGTTTGTCATGATTTGGTCTATTGTGGATTGTTTATATTTTGCGATTCTAGTAGGGTTTTTGATGCATACATTAAGGTTAAAACAGTTTAAAACATTAACAAGTCTCATAGCAATATCACAGTCATCCTTTGCGAAGTTGATATTAAAATCACCACATAAAATGAAGTTAACACCACAAGTTTTTAACAAATTATCCAGTAACTCTGTGAGTGAGTTAATGAAAATGTTGATGTCACCAGCAGGGGATCTATATACACAAACAATTACGATGTTGAGGGGAGGAATTTTTACAATACAGAATTCAAAATGTTTATCAATGCTAGAGACATTTGTAAGAAAGATTGGCTTGTGTTCAATGCCATGTTTTACAAAAATGCATGTTCCACCATTTTTAAAACTCGACCTGCATGAGATATTACCAACAGAAAAACCAGGAATGCGGATGAAATCGACTTCCTTGGCGTTCAACCAGTGTTCAGTAATGCATAAGAGGTTAATTTGACCATGTTCTTTGTTAAATAATATTTCTAGATCATGCAGTTTGTTTCTCAGCGATTGCACATTGTGATAGTAGATGCTGAGTGAGCTACCTAGTCATGTTTCCGGGCGAGAGATAGTATTCTGACGAAATTTCGGCAAGAAAAAGTTTCCGTAGTAAACGTTCTTTGGCCAAAAGTCTCCTGACAATAAGTCACGGCCAACACACTCATCATTTACAGAAATATGAAACGAGGCGTATTCCCCTCTATTTACCTTTAACTGTTCAATTTCAATTGAAGCGTCGGTGATTTCGGGCTTTTCTTCTCCGATGTACTTCCGGACGTCTTCCGCTGTTGTATTCGAAGGAAGGTTCCAAATGTGAATGTGCACACGCTTTGGAATACCCATCAGTGAACCTTTTTTGGCAGAACAACCCACAGTTGGAGGAGGACGACGTTTGCGTTTATGGATCACTTGAGTGTAACCTTCGTCAGTTTTGTTGTTGCACTCGTCGATTGATTCAGATGCTGGACACTCAATACGCAATACCCCATAGTTTGTTTGATCTACACGTAACGCTTTTTTCTTTTTGTTATTTACCACTTCTTTTTTGCCGGAAACAGTCGTTGCTCCAAAACCAGCTTCATTTTTGTCGTTCACCCGATGCTTGGCAGCGTCACGAGAGGCCTCGATTTCATGATTTGCGTCACTATTAGAAACAGACCTTGTTGCTGCTGTGTCTGCAAAACTCACATTTTTCACTCGAGATTCCTTCCCAGCATTATGTGGCTTAGCGTTATCTTTGATGTTGCGAATTTCTTCTTTTAATAGTTCGATGTCGTCCGCCATTTTATGAAGTTGGTTTCCTTCGTTAACGCGACATGATAAGCACTTCCAGAATAAACCATAAAATTCCTCCAGAGCTCTTAAAGCAATTTCTTTCAAGCCCGTACACTTATGATGATATAATTTCTTGCAATATTCACAGTGGAGGGCTTTTTCACTAGTTTTTAGATGGTTTTTACACTCGTTGCATTCTACGTTTATCGAACCGGACGCCATCTTGAATTCCTTCTTCCTTCTCTAGTAGTAGTAAACTAGTAGACTTTCTCTAGAAAGTTCTTATTGTAAAAGAAATGAAACATAGATTTCTCTGATAAATGACCACTGTAAACTAATTTCCGAAAATATCTTCAAATACCGGCAGAAGAACACATCAATGAAACTCATCAATACAATCATCATCATAAAAGGGAAAGGAAGCATTGCCGCAATAAGGAGTCCTGTCACCACGAGTTAATTATGAGCATTAATTAATAAATGAGCATAAATTACTTTGGCCTCATTAGTGAGCACTTAAGGTTGGAATAGGGATGAAAGAAACCTGTGCTTTCATTAAGGCAGTGTAGACTACCGCCCATTAGTAAGGGAAATTTGCATATTGTCCTACAATGCACATTTACAATTAGTAGAAGTAAAGAGACGGTAAAGGTAAAATGGAAATACACCCATGCCATAATGAAGTCAGAAATGGGAGGGGAGGATACAGGGAATAAAATCCCAAAAACTTTTGGAGCCACAGTATTAATTAATGCTCATAATAAACTCATGGTGGCAGGGTCCTTGCTCTTGCCTGCTGATCTGAGGGTTGCTGGTTTGAGTCCCACCTGAGTGGGTTTTCCAACATGGATAAGTGTCAATTTCTGCTAGTTTGATCCATGGCAAACCTAAATGCAGGCTACACCTTCTAGGATTTCAGAAGAAAAATGGACCAGGGACAGAATTGCCAAATTAAAAAAAACCTGGCTAGAGCCTTCAATCCATGGAAATCATTAATCCAAATGACCAGTTCATTACTTACTCTATCATGATGGACAGCTGGCTGGAGTTTTATTATCCTCGTTTTATGCTTTGTCTGAGACAAACTTATCTTAAGAAGTATATGCTCATCTCCATGATGATGCTTCCTATGCCTCCTGAAGGCCTCACGTTTTCTGACCTAAAACAAATACAGACTTGTGTCAACAAGCTATATGGAAAGGGTCATATGAATTAATTGTGAGTTCAAATAATTTAAACAACCATGCAGTCTGTTATGGATGAAAAATAATAAATGCATGGATGAAAGGAAGAGTAGACAAATCCAAAAATGAAGGAAGGTATAGACATGAAACAAAACCGACAACACATGGTTCCTTACATCATAGTTTACATTCAATGGCAGTCAGATCAAAACATGGACTCAACTTATCAAGGCTGGTTATAATAAAACCCAGTGTACATTTTTTACTACCCGAAAGAGTCTGCCTACAATTAATATTTAACATACAGTCTGTGGAGCACAACTATTGCTGTAGTCCTGGCTTATGACTGGCGACACTTTCATTGAAATTATGTAAATTTCATGTGAGAAAGATTATTGAAAATCAAAACCTAGTGATACTCTCCTTGCTTAAAATGCCATTTTTTAGCAATAAATAAGAAAATTTTTCAGTGATATACCATGTAACTAGCTGCTGTTAGAGAGCTTATTACAGCAGACTCCCGATTATCCGGTTGCGGATCATCTGTGCATGATTTTCACTCTCGCTCAATTTCTTCCGCGATCTTCATAAAAAAATAAAATCGTACACAAAGTCATCGGAATTACTGTATTAATGCTAGGATACACCAGGCTTATAGTCTCCTTTAGAATCCCCTTCGTAAAACGGAAGCGATCGTGCGCTAGCTGCATTCACGGGAGCACCGTGTTCCTCTTTTCCAAGCCTCGCGGTGCACGAACACGCTCTGTGATCATGGATGCACGTCCTGCAGCAGTTACAGCCCGGGCAACTTGTGAGAGACGCGACTTTGTGGCGTGGTGCCTGACAGTGTAGTTTCCGACGTCGAGCAGTAGTTTTGAAGCATTTGTGCACACCACTTTTCTGTATCCATGATCACACAGCCATGGATGTGTGATTTTCGAAACCAGGCCTAACATGTAGCATTAATAATACGAGTACAGCCATGTTATTGCCGCTAAAAAGATCGCAAACTGGCAAAGAAAGCTCTCATTGAGTCGGGGAAGCACTCTAAATTAATAGAATACCTGCATAAATGAAATATATTGTTTATTTTAGGGAAATTATGAACATTGCAAGACATTTAAGTGAAAGTTTGTGTTATCCGTGTTTTCCAATTATTCATGCCGTCCCGGATAATCTTTATGTAATACTGTATTAGTAATAAGTTAGCTCTCTAACTAATACATAATAACTAAATTACCCAAGGAAGATAAAATGACACATTTCAGGGAATTTTAAAGACATTTTTGGGAAAACAATTGTCTAACCTTCTCACATGCACATCCCATGCCCGCAACTCTGGAAGGCACTGTGAGGATCAAATTTTTACAAGAGTTGGGAACAACATACCTTATGGCTCGTACTCAGCATTCCGCTTGAGCTTAAGTGAGAATAGTATTCAGAAGATGACATATTCCTTGACCTACTAGGTGAGCTTGTAGTGTAGTGAGAATAATCTTCAAGAGATGACATGTTCATAGATCTATAAGGAGCATTCAAAACTGGGCCTGGAACTTTAGCAGATCTTCTGTGACGGGAATTTCCATTAACCTGAAAATGGAAGATTGAAGTCATTTCTAAAGAAAAGTTCAAATTCTCAATTAGTATAAGACCACATCATTTATGGGAGTGTATAAGATGCTGAGTTCTACAGAAATTGTTTGATTATATTACATGTTTGAAATAACATACCTTGCATGAAAAGCATCCCTCAGTAGATATAATCCTATCCTCTGGTATCTGGTATGGATCTGAATCAATTGGGAAAGTTGGAACATTTCCTATTTCCTCCCCATACCCATGAACCGGTGGGTTAATGGTTGATAAGCAATGACCCTGGAAAAATATTACCATTGATGAGTTACAATAAGACTTTATGAACCCTCCATTATTTTACATTCACCTAATGTCATCAGTCACTATTATCAGTTAAATAATGTATAGCACATACATTTTATTGATTGATTCTAATTAACCTATGAAGCCACAGTTGAAACCAAATGTTAGCTTTTCATTGAAACTTGAAGAGATTGAATATGATTTTCCACAGTACATTTTGCACTAGATTGTATCACAATCCACTGCAATTGGTTAATATATGCCTAAGCATTTGATTTTTTTCATTGATATTGTGTTATTTCTTCTTTAGTACATTTAAAATCACAGTAGCTTATAATTAAATATAAGAAATATTCCACTTAGCAGAGCACAGCATTAATGAAAGTCATTATTCATATGTTACAAACACAAAAATTACATCAGGAACATTTATTAAAAAATTTGGTAATGGATGTCTAATGGAACTTGGTGGATGGAAATTTTTGCTGGGGGGTCAATGTTGAAAAAGGATGGATTCCTACAAAGCTACTTGGACATCAACAGAGCCCTTCAAAAAGGGACCGCTTCTCTTGAATTGACCAGGGAAAAATTCACAAATTACATATCAAGCCACTGCCTTTGGTGCCAAAAATATTTACCAATTTTATAACTAACTAATAATCTTTGGACAAATGGAAAAACTTAGCCTAAAAATATTTTGTAATAAAATACCAAAGAAATTCATAGTAACTAAATTTTGCTGTTCCCATTCAGAGTAAATATAATAGCTGCCATTCATGACTGTTCTATATGCTTGTGGCTATAACAAAATTACTCAATTTATTAATTTGCTCAAAAATAATAGCTTTGATTCGAGGACTTAATTCACCTGTCCTATGCGGTGATATCCACTTGGGCATCCACAAGTAAATCCTCCAGTGCCAAGAGGTGTGCAGCCAAATGCACAAGGACTGCCACTGCACCCAGCACTAACCTGTACAAAGATTAACATCATGATTCATGAGTAATCAAATTAGTCTTTCCTGGGTACTAATTTTACACTTACTAATTATGTACCTGTTTCTTCAAGCAGTATCAACCATTTCGACAACTTTCACGTGTTTTTCATTATGCCATCACAAAACAATAAGAAATTTTTTAATGCCTATCAGAACAATTATGACAATAATTTTACTACATTGACATATGTTCCACTACAAAATTTCAAGTCAGATGATAACATTGGGAAATAAAAAAGTGTTCAGTCCTAAAAGCTTGAAACACACCCTGAGAGCACACGAAAAATTGTAGACGTATACATTTGGGATATTTCTAGTCTACAGGTAACTTAACCGATGGAAGTTACCAGTAGACCAAAAAAGGAAGACATTTGCACCTAATGTAGACCGAATGTAGACCTGATGTAGACCAAATGTAGTCGCCTACATTTGGTATGCGGCAAACCATTAGGTTTGCTGTATACCACATATAGACGTCTACATCTGGTTTACATATGGTATTCTGCAAACTTTGTGCTCTCAGGGACATGGGCATAACTGGGAATTCATTACAGCTGGTCCTCATAATAATTGTTTCATATGTATTCAAATTCTTAATGTGATCATCAAAGGAGTTCAAATTAATACAGCACACTTTATTATGCTTATTGTCTACGATCTTGTATACATTACCTGCACACAGACCATATGTGAGTTATCAAACTGATAGCCATCAGGGCACCCACACCGATAACTTCCAATTGTGTTGAAGCATGTTCCAGTTCCACATGGTGATTGTGCACACTCATTGTCATCAACACACTGATTATAATAATAGTGCTGGAGAAATCCTTCCGGACATGCACAGCGGAAGCTTCCTAAGATGTTCTGCAATATATTCCAGAATAAATATCGATGACAATAGTCAAATCAAAAGGAGCCATGAAAATATCATCAAATTTATTTAAAACTGCGGCGAGTAATTAAAAATATAACACTGAGAATATTCCAACACCTTAGGCAAGTAAAAATTAGACAGCTTGTATTGAAATATCTAAAAAGACATTTACTACCAGGAGGGGCAAAAGCACTAGCATGGGGTTCACCCCTCGAAGTAGCTTCTTCAAAACCAATCCTTCCTAGTGTTCTCATGCTTGAGAGTCATTGAGGGTCTACATAACAGTCATTGAGGGTTATTATTATTATTATTAACACAATCATGAAAACCAGAGAACTGATATCGGAATTTAGGAACCTTGATAACGTACTGGCCTCTACATTGCCCAAGAAAGTCAAACATCCCCAGTTTAAGTCCTGGTTGAGGGTTTTTTTTTCCTTGGGAATTAGTACAAAATGTACTACTATTCACCCAGCAGATTTGAAATTTATCATAAGAGGCAAAGATTTATGGTGAATTAAATCTAGAAATGTTGTCAAATAAATCGGTCAACTTAGATTTATAATTTTGTCATAAAAAATCAACATTTTCTCACATAAAATAATTATTTTATACATCTTTGGTACATCATTTCAAGACAAAAAAGGTTAATCAACATGTTTTAAAAGCTTCATGCCAGTAAAAATTAAAGAATTGAAAAAATTTGCCAACATGTACAAAGTAAAAAATCTTCATGAGTTTAAATGAACAAATACCGAGTTTGTGGTCATTTTAATGAACTTGAACACTATTTTCTGAAAAAAGTATGAACTTTTATGAGAGTCAGATACTGTCACAATTTTTATTCTCTTCTTCAATTACTGTTTTTCATCCTCATCTGCTGGTATCTTTAAAATAATTTTTGCATCATTGGACACTCACAGAAAAAGTCAATGTCCCCTAAGTTATTTCCAAATCAACGAAAAACTTTCCCCAACAAGAGCATAACTCTTTCAAAAGAAAAATTAATATCATCAAGGTGCAAGAAATGGGAACCAGATATTTACCTGACATCCATACTGACATTTTGAATCATCAGCACATTCATCCATGTCTGTACAGTATGTTCCGGTGGAATCCAATCGGAAACCCCTAGGACAAATGCACCTGAAACTTCCCAAGGTGTTGATGCAATTGCCAGGAGGAGGACAAGTACCACTTTGATCAGTGCACTCATTAATATCTGAGGATAAACAAAAGCATCCATAATATTCTCAATCAACTTGAAAAGAAGGATTCTTTTTGACATAACTAAATTAAAGCAACTCACATAAAAACCTAAATTGTTTACTTTGTTTAATATTGATTTTTTTCACCGAAAAGTTTTGAACCTTGAAAGCTATCATATCAGGAAAACATACCTACATACATAATCCCAACAGTCCACATCAAAAGAATAGATTTTTAAACTCATACTGTAATTGTAAGCCTAATGTCACCTTAATATAATAACAATGACCTAAAAAAGTCCCGTGGAAAATTATAACATCATGAAGGAGGAGTCAATAGCATCACCTAAGTAATTATAATATAAAATAAATATAAGTGGCATTTCCCAAAATGAAGCTTTTGAATGATTAACATCCCACCTGTACAATGATCTCCAACTTGGTTATAGCCCTTAGGACAGGCACATGTGTAACTGCCTTGAGTGTTGATACAATCATGATGGCAAGTGTGGCGACCAGTAGCACATTCATCAAGATCCCTACAGCTGACACCATCTGGATTAAGCACATGGCCAGGAGGGCATGAGCATATATAGCTACCATCCGTGTTCTGGCATGAAAACTTGCATGGTGACTGGGACAATTCACATTCATTAATATCTGTAAAGACAAAGAGTGTCACCAAAAATCATAGATTCACTACCAATATCTTCATCTGGAAATGAATATTAAATGGATCAAATCGAAACTTGAAACTTTTACTAGTTGTAAGGGCTCCATATTAATTAATTACTATAACATTAAATGGTTTGGTCAAATTGCAATCAAATATATGGAAAAAATTAAACTAATGTGATTCTGCAATTAAAAATAATTGCCATTGATGTAGCCATAAGACAATCACAATTAGGTTTATAAAAATGGAGTTTAAAATTTGTTCACAACACTTATATTCCAATTTGATTACGGCACCTCAATTTTACATTGATTGCAAAAAAAGAATCAATTTATTTTTTGAAAAAAAGATGATTTATCAGTGCATGAAATCAAAAAATTAATATTTAGCTTTAATAGACTACTCCTTAGCTACAGAATACTACTTACCAATGCAATGTGTTCCACTAGGATCTGGTTTATAGCCTTTATTACAAATACATCGATAAGACCCCATTGTGTTGATACATCTCCCATTGCGGCACAGATCTGGTATGGTCATACATTCATCAATATCTAAAGAAAGAAAAATTACTTGGTGAAAAATAGCCATAGAATACCACATATTAATAAATGCAATGAAACCATATTCTATTCTATCAACATCACACCATGACTTAATTTCCTTAATGTTGCCACCTGCAATGAACTGACATGCAAACAAACAAATGCTCAAACAAATTCATTTTACTTGTTGTACACTGCAGGGTTAATTTCTAGAAAACCATGTACTTCCTATTTATAAGAAGACATCCATTGCTTACTCAAGGCATTAGGGGGGGGGTATGATGGGGAAAATGGGGTTGCGCCAGTTCTCACCAATGTCACTCATCTATCAGCAGAAATCACACAATTATTTCATCCCGCAAGAAAGACTGTAAAATTGCAATTACACGGGGTTAAGTAAAGTAAATCACATTCCCACAATAAAATAAGGCTAAATCCTACACAAAAATATTTAATGTGGTTATGGGCAGGGGCGGATCCAGGATTTCTTTCTGGGGGGGGCACAAGCAAGGCTGCATCCAGGATTTTGTTCTGGGTGAGGGGGCACGAGGATACTTCGTAATACAAAACGAACGCAATAATAATGAGACCATATTAAAAATCTTCCTTATTTTTTATACGTAGATCCGCCTATGGTTATGGAAACACCATAAAGTAGCACAGTAGTCTCTTCATTGCTTAGCTGCCACTGGCCAACCAAATGCTTAACTCAATGAAGCTGCGGCACACAAGACAGTTGGCAGCTATGCATGCAAAGGGCCCGATCTGCTGTGTTTAAGTCAATATATGTTTCATTACTCGACAGCTCAGTTAACGCTGTCTCTCATTCAAAATGAGTTATCATGATTAACCCTTTCTGGGTGGAGCCGACAAGCATTTTCATAGCCGGAAGTCCTAATGTCGGGTATAGTTGACATGGATTTTTCAACACAAACAACCGTATGTCAGGAAGGGGAGTGACCACTGAATAGCAATGGTCGGATACATTCATTAAATTATTAAAAATCAAAAGCAATTTTTTTGTTTAAAAAACACTGGTGACGCAATAAGTTGTCAGTGGACTCATGCTAAGATATGGCTATAGGATCTGGTCCAGTGGCCAGGGTAACAGCCGGACACCCTATTGAGTTGGGTCCCGAATCAGAGGGACAAGTCCTCCCAAAAAAAGAGCTCCATGCAGAGAGGTTTAAAATATTCTTATGCTACTCATAGCATGGAAATGTTTTCCTCTCATAGGCACCAGCAGGAAAGGGTTTATATGATGCATACTCAAAGAGACATGTCTGCAAGAGGAAGAAGTGCTGCCAGGAAGAAGAGACAAAGTTATGGATTGCTGCAAAGCAGAAGTATATAAAAATAAACAAAGACTTGTTGCTGCGCACTCAGCACAAAATCGAATACATTGTTATAGTATTCCTAAATATGTACTAATATTGACCAGTCTCAAACAAAAATTATGCAATAATTACTTTTTTTAATAAATCCAACACATTCAAGCACAGATTAACATATTAACAGTGATTGTACATCTTGAAAAATCTTACATGAAATTAGGGGGAGGGAGTCAAGCCATATCTAACAAAATCTAAAAGAGGGAGGAAGGTGCTTGAAAAACTACCAAAATTGCCTCACATAACTAATGGTCATTTTTATCCATTATTCCTTCAATGAAGTAACTTGCATTTTTAAAAAGCTATTTCCCTAAGAGAATAAATCTTTAACCAGTGAATTTTTTGCCAGTTTTGAATAAAAGCAATGACAATGTTCACCTTTCCCATCAATAGACATTCCAGTCTCCATGCACAGTTGTTTGTATTCTTCTGATCTTGAACTTGGACAAACCTGGCAGCGAGGTCCCCAAGCTGCCCCCATTGTGCAACAACAATCAGCCCTCGTTACTTTCATCAAGCCATCTGTGTGGCTAGTGCATTTTCCAGCCATCAACTGACGGAAACAATAGCCAACTCGTCTATCTAGAATTCAAAATAGATACACTGTAACAGTAAACAGTGGAAGTTGGAAAAAGTTATTAACTTTATCAATACTATTAGTATCAGTATCTACTGAATTTCATACAACACGGCATAATTAACACAGAATTTTTATTTCCAATCAAAATTTAATTAGATGGGCATATTTCAAACTAAAATTCTCTTAACATATGTGAGAAATAAGAAAAAAGACTGTTCCTGCTTGAAATGACCAAGAGAAAACAGCTATTAATAGTGAGTATTTAAAACTTTTCCTTTTAGAGTAAAACTTAGCTAACTCTAGTTATGATGTCACTTCGATTTGTGAAGATAAAAATCAAGGAGAGGAAACAGCAATGAAACCTTACATGTTGAATTCATAAAATAACACATCCAGAGTATGTTCAGCATTATGTATCAGCCACTTCCATAAACTAAACGTATTTGCAGCAAGCTACTACAGCACCTATTAAGGGACAAAATCTCACCAATGCATTGCTTCCCATCAGGAGCTACCTCAAAACCTTCAAAACAGTCACATCGATAGCCTCCTTGAGTGTTTACACAATGGCCATTTCTGCATGTGTTATGGTCAGTCATGCATTCATTAACATCTCGACAGTCATCAGCTAATCCAATTTGTTGATAGCCCTCAGGGCATATGCACATGAATGTTCCAATCAGGTTCTTGCAGGCAAATTTACAATTATTGGCAGGAGTAACACACTCATTGACATCTGAGGAACAATAAAATAGATTTTTAACAAAAAATTGGCACATAAATAAATAATACATTGAATAATTAGTTAATTAAACTTTAAAAACTATCTCAGGACACCACAATAATACCTCATTATCTCAAAGAAAAATAAATATCCAATAAAAATGTAATTAATCAGGATTCGGTAAATTTGTTGAAAACGTATCTTTACAATAACATGTATGGTAAAAGATTGTTTGAGTATGTTGTACCTCATACCTTCAATTGTACGCCAAAGGCTCTATGTAATCAAAAATCTTTGGCCAATGTTAAAAGGAAAGTGAAAGAATGGTTAGTAAGTGAAACTGTAAACTTGTAATTTCCTTAATGAATCTGAAAACTACAAATTATCTTAAATTCTCATATTTTTGTTTCAAAGATCCTAAACTTTTTTTGCCACGTTATGTATTATTTTTTTATGAAATTGTTACTTGTAATGTAAAATAAATGCTATGCTTTCAATGTTGCCATTATGTAGGATAAATGGAACCTTCTGACAAGCCATATGGCTTAGAATGACTAAGTTTGTGTATGCTAATAAAGGCAATCTACATATTTAAAAAAAATCAATTGAAACCAGATACATACCTCATACACTGAAGAGAAAAGTGAGTGAAATGTCTCAAAATTTCAAATGCATCAGTCAAAGGAATTCTCATGAAATTAGCAATCTTGTATAAAATGGAGTATCCACTAATGATTGATGAATGAATATTTTAAAAATACAAGGGATACATTAGCATAGACAACCTGTTGAGTGTGCCATTGGTAAGAATACCAAAATTATGAAATATTTTTATTCTATTTCCTTTACTTAGAAGGTTCTAAATTTTTCAAATACAGTTGAAGTAGACATATTTTATCAATACAACAGATCACAATTCGAACAAATAAGACTAAATGCTAATTAGGAATGAAACCTCTTTACTTGTTAATTAAATTTAAAACCACACATTTCAAGTATGAAAATGGGGTGCAAAATGGAAAAAAAATTCTAACACAAAAAAAACATTAAAAAATGCTTAGCAGCAAAATCAAAATATGCCACTCACATAAAATATTATCAAAATATAAATCAAAATAATATTGCAACACTCACAGCAAAACATCAAAACAGGTAAACTTAAAAACCTACTTCTATAGATATACTCATTTCTCACACAAAACAATTGCATATGTATGGACGGAATAAGCAAAATTGTTTTACACTTCTTATATTCATTATAATATGTACATACTAATTGTGGAGTCCCCGTATAAAAAATATGACAAAATTCTACCTAACAATCAGTTTAATTCAATTAACCCACGGCATATACCTTTCAAATCATGAAATAGTTTTCGCCATTAATATCACAAATAAACTACTATATAACTACCAAAAATAAGCTTGAACTTAAGAAAGTTTAGAGAAAAATTCAGAGCCACTGAGGATAATATTTTAATCTCTTCCTTACAGTTGAGCAATCGTTCTATCTGATGGGAAAAATGTCCGATAAGAGCAACCTAGGATTACCTCTCTTCACATTGGTTCACCTTGAATCCAGTTCAAAATAATACAGTTAAAGCTCACCCACCATGAAAATAGATTATGCTGTTTGATAAATTGCCACTGTATAAGACCAACAAGGTAAAGTAACCAACTTCCAAATATTTATGAGCATATAAATGGTGCTACAAGGCAAGGTAATAAAATGTTACTTCTTTTATCTCATGAACATTTGAAAGTCGTTCATTCCAACTTGTTTTTCCTGTATACATGCAACACACCATGCATGCACAAGATATTTACTGGGAAAGTATGCCATAAACTAGAGAACACATGATGGATCCAAGACAAACTAATGCAAATACAGTTCATCTAAGACTGTAAGTACAAGCAGTTTTTTCCTATAGGCAATATTGATACGTGGGGGAGACCAATTAAATAGTAATGATAAATATTCATGGTAGGATGGGGTATTAATATGCCAGGCTCCCGGGCCATCAGAGGCTTGTGTAAAAATAATTGTAAAAGCAAATAGTCAAAATATAATCTTTAAAATGTCTCAATAATCCATTAAAAATTTTCAAGAGCAATTTATGCATTTACTTGAATATAATGCCCCCAATTTATGAGGATTATTCTTGGATATTTAAGAAAAAATAACTCTCTAGAACATATAAATATTGCCTTCTTCTGAAAAATTTTTGGATTATGTGGGGGACTACATTAAGTCAGATCCAGTACACTTTTCACAGGAGATTTAGCACCCGAATGAATTTAAGTGTTCGGATTCTTCAGAAAAAGTGTGTATTTGATTCTGACCTTGACAATGTCTTCCATCAGGAGCTAAAGCATATCCGTAGGGACAGATGCATCGGAATGACCCAGGCACATTGTGGCACCTAAATGCACACTGATTTCCCATTTCCTGGCACTCATTGATATCCTCACAGACCTATTTGATGGGCAAGTTGGAATGGAGCAAATAAAAATTAATTTCTATTCAACTAAAAATCATAACTGAAGATTGTAGGCAGATTTTGCTTTCACCTGCATGGGTCCAGGAGTAAAACCATCATCACAGGCACACTCAAAACCACCCTCAACATTAGAGCATGTGCCATTCCCACACACATTTCCATGTAAGCACTCATTGTCATCTGAAAAAATTCAGCATATGCACATGTACGGTAAATAATCCATGTTGACACAATTTACAGAGGTTTTACAGTGAAATCAAAAGACATTCCATGCTTAGACATTCAAGTAAGAATTAGTACACACAATGAAATTATTTAGCTTGACACTTTAGGATAAAGAGAAATACAAACAAAAGAAATTCAAGATTAAGTGTGTGCAACCAGACACTAAAATATTGAATTGATACTCAAGTAATCACGGTTTAGACATACATAATTGGTTATATAGTTAATCAAATGATGAGTCCACTGCATTTTTAAAGTATATACTTGATTTATAGATTCTAAAACAAAAATGAGAAAAAGACCCTTTAAAAGGTGAAAAATACTCATTCCAAAAATTAATTTAAATAAGCAATAGTTGGTATTTTTGCACTCAGTACATGATGTCTATTTATATCATGGATACAAGTGACACTGCAGAAAAAATATATGCAAACCATTGGCCTAATTTATTTTTTTTGTGTTTGGCTTTGTTCTTTTCACCACAGACAAATAACTACAGAGTTAAATAAATACCAAAATTATTTCCAAAGATGTTATTTTCAACTATGTACTTTGACTCAAGCAAATACATATATGTATATAATTAACAAAAATTCCAAGGCAACAAGTTAAAACATAAAAATCAATACACTTCTTGAAGACACACTGCTTACTAACAAACACTGTGACTTGAAAACCATTCAAATGCACTAATGAAATTTAAGTCCACATAAGAAACAGAAAGTAAAGAAGAACTTACCAATACATTTCTTTCCTGTCTGATCAAGAACATACCCAGTAGGACATTCACAGCGGTATGACCCATCTGTGTTGATACATTCACCATTCTCGCAAGCACTAGTCATGAAATTGCACTCATTCAAGTCTTCTCCAGTATCACCTCGCCCTGGTCCTTCAGGACATAACTTAGCAAACTCCACTACAAAAAATTGAAAGTAAACTTAGTTTCAACAATCATCAAAAAATGCGAATGAAAAGGAGATTCCGTCATGGGCACTGGTAGAAAAATTATCAGGAAGTGCATTCAGTGCCAATCCTGGTGCATTATGTTGCCAGGTATGGTGATAAAGCTTTTGTTTAAACAATAAAACAACAGTAGTTTTGTTAATAAGGACTTATTTCACTTGTTCTCATAAGTGATGCTTTAATTTTTTTTAACTCTGTTCCTATTCAAATTAAAAAAGTAGACTACAAACTGGCTGAAGTTCTAAACGGCCTTCATAAAGTGCAAGATCTCATTTCTCTACAATGCCTTCTCAATTGTTCAAAATTTACAATGATATTATGTGTCTTGAAACTTCAAACAAGTCTTATACTGATCATTTTCACTTTGAGAGCTATAAATATCAAATGAGATTTGAAGGCATAATGGTGTAATACCGAAAGGGTTTGAATACACAAAGAGTGGAAACAGGAACAAGCATAGACCATTTCAGAGACATAGACAAAAAGATGCACTATCAAAAAGAAAGACAAAAATAAAATGATGCTGGACTTTGTACCTGTGCCTTCCCTTGGGCAATGCTCGCAGGACCTTCCCCAAGAGACTCCCATTGTACAACAGCATTCCTTGCGAGTGATTGAATCAGGACGAGGCATGACACACTTTCCTTTAAATAGAGCAATATTTAAATTATGAAGTTTGCTGATAGACTGAATCAAAACAGATTACAATAACTGTGCTTTAAAACACAATTGAGCATACAATCGATCACCATTGAAATCAATTTCAGGGTGATGTAGGTATAGCAATGGAGAGCATTCATTTTACAGTAGCATGGATTTTAATGAATAAAATCAAGCGCATTAATGTAAGACACCATAAAAAACACACATACCTTGTCTCATACCATCATAGCAGAAATCTTGCCTGACATCAATGCATTTCATCCCATTGTGGCTCAAAACATAGCCTTCTGGACATTCACATATAACTCCTCCCTCTGTATTCACACATCTACCTCCTTCGCATACTCCAAAATCCTCCTGACATTCATCAATATCTAATGAGAAATGATTTCCATAATTAGTTATAGGCACATTTAAAATTAATGAATGCATGTATAGGGATGATAATAATCAAATATACCTTCACAATAATTTCCATCAGATTGCAGAGAATATCCAGGAGGACAGCTGCATGCAAATGATCCCATTAAATTTTGACATTTACCAGGAGGTGGGCAAGTGCCAGTAACCTTAAAATGGAAAGAAATATTTTAATTAATTTTCATTGTTCCCAAATCAGCAAAAGCATTTATACTAACATTACCTCGCCTGATAAAAAAGCTTGCTGAAGCTATTTCTGTTAAAATGTAAAGCTTTAACTTAAAAAAAATATACCTTAAAAATATGTTACGTCGCATATGCAGTAACCCATATTTATTTTACTGTAAAGTAATATGCTCTTAGGTGACCTTTATAATCAATTTTCTCTATCTCAAGGACATAGAGAACATTTATTTTTTAGAGTCCTTTTGAGGTAATGGGCAAAGTTGATACCCTCTCGATGGCTTAGTTTGCTAATCATACAATAATGAAGGTTCATTTCCTCCAAACTCTCAATTAATTGATTATATAATCTGGCAAATTTTATTAAATTCCAAAATAATCATCATGAAATACCAAATGATATGAAGCATTATTATATTATTTTCCGAGAATATTTTATCCAAATTGTATGCCAGGAAAGATCTTAAAGTCTTATAAATTCATTACATTTAGGTACTTGACAATAAAACTAAAAATAAAATGTAATTCAAATGACAGCAGTATACCTCTCGGCATTCATCAATATCTCGACAATATTGACCATCAGCACTTAAGGTATATCCATCAGCACATTCACAACTGAAGGAGCCAATTGTATTGCGGCAGCGTCCATTTCGACACAAATTACTTTGCATGATTCTGCATTCATCAATATCTGTAATGTTTAAAGGAAAGTTTTAATTCATTTTAAACTTAAATTAAATGTAAAATATAGCATTTAAATGAAATTAAATATATTATAAAAATGTGTGGCAGAATTATATTCAACGTATACGGAATTTTTGCTTTTTCTGCTTTCTTGGTCCAAACTAGAATTAATTCAGTAATTAAGAGAGGTAATCAGTAGGTAAACAGATACTTTTATAGAGTAATGAAAAGTCTATTTTAAGTTTAATACATTAGTTATTTTTAAGAGGATATAATACACCGATAGTAGTCCTGCTCCATTAACCATCATAATGTTATTCAAGCAAAATAAACAATACAACAATTAGCCCAACATAGAGTGAAGCTTGAATCACACATTATTTGGACTAGTGCAAAGATACTTGAGAGTGCAGTGGATTTCCAAAACCAAGCCTAGAATTACTGAAACAGTCCTTGCCTGAATTACATGACACTTGGACTTGCATGTCAATTTTATTTGGATTTGTTATTGTATAACCATGGGAAGCTGTTTTTTTGCAGGACAGAATAGAGATGCTAACACAAATAATTATTTAATAAATATAATACATAAAATAAATAATTATAATTGATAGTTGCAATGCTAATGTTACAAAGAGGTAACTTGATTGGTTGATGGCTAACACATCGCATTAAGACCAATAATGAAACTTGGAATACATGAATGAGCTTAAGCTTATGGATGATGGCGATGATGCATGCTTACTCAGATAATATAATAAGCAATAACTAAATAATAAGACTAACAATACTTGACCACAAACAAGTCCATGAATACTCAATAGTAAACTCAGAATTGCACAAATTAAAGTCAATATTGTGTTAATTAGACATGAGCAAAATTGCAAGCATAGGCCTCAAAAATTAACCCTGAATTTTTAACAAGGGCAAACAGATAATAGCCAAATTGCTATCATGCTGTAACTGCATTTTTTCTGTACATGCCACTAAACTCATAATTTTTATGCATACCAGTCAAACTCCATGATGATATTTATTAAATCTCTATAATGCAATAAAAAAACTTCACAAAAACTTGCAGTTGACAAACAACATTTGAAATTTTCCCACCAATAATTTTCATTATCAAAAAAATATTTTGACTATTGTTACCACCAGTGACATCATGGAAAAATTAGCAGTGCCAGGAGGCACTTTCCTCAACTTTTTTTAGAAGTGAAATATTACTGTGAGCTTTTAATTACAAGTTATTATTTAAATTTCATTACAATTCTTTTAGTTTTTGTTACGAATGTACATATGAGAAATTTTGAACTAAAAAAATTGATAAGTTTTATTTGACTATTACGTCTTTTGCTAACCAGTGCAGGAACGACGTTCTGGCACCATGACACCACTGTATAAATTCTTCTTGGGATACCGTGCCGGTAAGATTATGTATGAGCACCGATGTTTCGGGTACCGACTCGTTATCCATTCTCACGGCTACTGATAATATTTGAAGTGACCGTTGAAGCTCAACATAAGGAGAGGCTGGATTGGTCGAGCCCCAATTGTTGTCGCGGAGGACCGTGGACCAGCATAGACTTAGCTCTGGCAAGCATAATTCTTTTAAGAGTTCTATTCCAAGAGCTGCTGATCGAATATCCAGTGTCTCTGTTCACGATTTTAATGTCAGTCTTATTTCAATAGCTTCTTTAGTTAAACGATCCCAAAATTGATTTGATCGCCATAAAACTCTGGTGTCGTCCCACCTTATTTTATGGTCCTAATCCAGGCTATATTCACCTATGGCTGATTTTTCTGGTTGAACAAATCAGAAATGCCTTTGATGCTCTTTGAGACGAGTAGATATTGTTCGCCTCTCGCCCACGTAGACATTACCACACGAGACAATGACATTGGGTAACGAGTCGGTACCTGAAACATTGGCACTCTTACATAATCTTACCCGCACGGTATCCCGAGAAGAGTTTATACATGTCATTCACCGGGAAAGTATAAAATCTTACAAGACACCACTGGTTACCACAGAATCTACATGCAGAGAAAAAAATTGAGATTGATTCAACATCATATTAGACAGCAAATACGATAGGGTTCAGCCATTCACAGATATTTTTTTAATAAATGCCATGAGGAATCTAACGAAGAATGTAAATGATTATTATTCTATAATTTTTCATGAATAAGGAGGAAGTATTTCTCAAAAAGTCATAATTGTACCCCTACTATGTATCAGAATTAGGCACATGGCAGAGAAAAACTGAAGTTCTGAATGAGAAATGCACACTCAATAAAGCCAAAGTGCTCAAGAATATAACCTTTCTATTCAAGGCTTTGGCCAGAAAAAAATTTTGAGGGGTAATTTGCAGAGAGAAAACATTTAAACGGGTTCACTTAGAGGAAGTATACTGAGGACTGTATCTGCCACTCATTTCGGGGGAGTTTGTAATTCTATATCCCACCTCTCAACCTCTCATGGCCTTGCTTTTATTGGGAGGTGGTTATAGAAGTGCATCACATTACCAATGACAAACTAGCATCTGATATGATGGAGTGACGCAGGTAGCACTGCTAACATGTTCAACAGATAGTTACTTTGGCACAAGCTTTTTAAAATGTACTAATTGAAGAACAAAACTTGCACTGATTGTCTTTTTCTAAGCTCTGAATGATAACAACAAAATTTACATTCACACCTTAAAATTTGGTCAGGGAACCCTAATGGCCTGAATTATTAAAAGTGTTGAGGGATGATTTTTATGTTGGCTATCAGCCACAAGTTGTTGAGCATGATGAGGATGGTACAGTGGTGGATACATATGGGGGGCACAGGGGATACACGCTCCCCACTTGCAGGACCGCCTTCATTGCCGAACATTGCAGAACCACAATTGTAACTTTTCAATGTCATAAGATGGCATAGTCTTGCATATGTGTAAAATCAGTTTGAATTAAACTTTTTAAAACTTCGCATCTGCTACAGGGATGGTTTGACTGCAATGAGCTATTCATTTTTTTGTACTACAATTCACTTCCAATGTTGTAATCTTCCAAAGTTATGAAGTTTTAATTTACCAAAATCTAAGAGTCCCAGGCAAGAGGCAAAAAAACATTTATGACTTACACATATCTAAAGACGTGACTCTAATTAAAATTAGGTAGTTATAATGAAACTTAAATAAAGCATAGGACTAAACAAAACATCATGTACCTCCTTACCAATGCAGTCATTATTATGGCTCAGCTTAAAACCTGGGAAGCAGTGACATTTATATGACCCTACGGTATTCACACAAGTTCCATTGTTACAAATATTTGGATGCCTTTGACACTCATCAATATCAACACAAGAGTCCCGGTTTGGAGTAAGAGTGTATCCTGGGTGGCAAAGGCAGCGGAAGCTACCCTGGAAGTTATTGCAATCACCATTCCTACATATGCCAGGTCTTTCGAGGCATTCATCAGTATCTGCAAAAGACAAAAGAAAAGTCAGAGCATGTAAAAAATGTACATAGTCACCATTCACAGTAAATATAAGGCAAACACAAGGCATAGACAAAGTGAAATTCCAATGTTCTACCATTAGGATAGTACATTAGGGCATATGCTATCATTATTAAAGAATTCTACCTATTAAGATAGGCTTACATAGAGTATTCATGAGTACTTTGGTAGCCTCCCCTCCCTTAATGGACTTCCATCTGGAATTCATATGAGGTTTAGGTTTTAGAGGGGCACAAATATGGTAGTTTTGAACAATTTGACCGGAGGGCAGAATTTTTGTGTGTGCCTCATTGACTTCAAACACTCATATCTTGGAAAATACTTGCAATGGGTCTTTAATATTTTGGATTTTTCTTAACTAAGGTTGAAACTAATAACAGGGAAAAAATAATCAAAATCTGAGATGGTGGGCGTGGGACCCCCCAAAAATTGGTTGAGTTGACATGGAATGACCCCATAATAAGGCCTACTCCCTTTCATTCCATCTAAAAATCCTATAGTTTTCCTACCTATACTCTCCCTCATTTCCCCACTCAACACTTGCTCCATCCACACCTTCTGTCTCCTCTGTATCTCACCTAGGAGCTGCCTCTCATCAGCACCACTATGTCCAGAATTTTGTTTTTCCTCCTCCTCTACGTGCACTTCACCTTCTCCATTCTTCTCCATACTCACTTCTCGAACGCCTCCAGTCTCCTCCCATCCTCCCTCTTAAGGGTCCATGTTCTTCCACTTCCTTCTCCATTTCTTTTATCATTTCCTTCACTATCCACAGCTTCTTTATCCTTCTACTATCAATGCAGCACATTGACTTCACAACAGCTTTCACTACTCCAGTTTTAATATTACCCCACCCCTCTGCAGTCTGCCTATCTCTATCTTGTGGATACAATTCTCCACTACTTAGTCATTTTCTCTCACTATGACACCCTTACGAGCTTCTACATTCAATTTTCTCGCCTTTCTAATTTTCATAAGTCTTTTGAATTCTGTGTTGCATTTCATAAGCAGAAGGTCGTGATTTGAATCCACATCCACTGCAGAGTAGCTGGGTGAGTATTTTACTCTACAGGCATCCCCCAAGTAACCTAAAAGATGTGTTCTCGCAGACTCCGCATCAGTCATAATTTACGTAGGTAAGTCGAAAATTCTGCATTAGTGCTTCAGAGATTTCGATCGGTGTGGTGAGTTCTTGGCGGAATAATGCACGGTAAATTCTCGGTAAAGTTTCATTCAATTCGCTGCGATATTCATGAACTCTTCCACGTATTCTTACATTATTAGATACAGAATCAATAAGCATTAATGTAGTCTCAAATGAGGCAGATGTAACCCATGCTTTTGGGTTTGATTTCCAAACGACTGGAAGTGAGGATTTGTCAACATGTTTTAATGCTCGCGGATTTTCCGAGTGATAAATTAGATGAGGTCTCAATTTGCAATCTCCCATCACGTTACCTCCAAGCAATAGAGTTAGGCGATCTTTTGCTGCCTTAAATCAAGGTGTGGACTTTTCTACTTTCGAAATAAATGTACAGTAAGGCATTCTTTTCAAAAAAATGTCGTTTCGTCGACGCTAAACCCCTGTTCTGATAAATAGCCACCCTCCTCAATTATTTTTTCAAGGACTTTTGGAAAATTTTCTGCTGCCTCTCTATCACCACTCACTGTCTCACCACATAATTTCACATTATGCAAATTCCAACGATTTTCAAATCAATTGAACCACCCGTTACTCACGAAAAAATTTCCACCCTTCTCTCCTCTCTGATTCTTCAACAGTTCATAAAGACTTTTGGCCTTATTTTGAATTGCCAGAAAACTAAGCAGTGTGCCTCTTCCAGGCTGTTCCTCCATCCAAACCGTCAGTAATTTTTCCATTTCAGCCAGAAGACAATTACGTTGCTTGGTGATGATGGTGGATCTCATACAGGCAGAACCTTTTACATGTTCTTTTATCGTTCCTTGTCTTTCACAATTGTGTTTATAGTTGACACGGCCATGTTTAGAACATGTGATATGTTTGATATCATTGGTCCACTTTCATATTTCTTCACAATATCAATTTTTTCTTCTAGAGTGATTGTTCGTCGTCTTTTAGAAGGACCTGACTTACTCTCACTTCGACGCTTATCTACCATCGTCGCAGGACCCAAAACACTTCACCGTTAAAATTATTCACTAATCCAACCGTCAACTTTGAGCTCCAGAAAGGAACTGAAGGGATTGATATAGGCATCTTACTACCCCACGATCATTTCGTAACAATTTTGCCCTACGTTGCAATGTATCAATCAAACAAGGCGTCATTGGTTGCCTGAGTAGACTACATTGTTGTATCGTTTGCAGCCGAAGGGGCAAGTGCTGGATTAGCAATAAGGTAAAGCAAGCAGGTGCCTATGAGCCCTGAGAGTTTTTCCCCCGAGAGAGAGAGAGATGAGTTTCCAAGGCTCATTTGGTTGTAGTCCATGTTTTCTGGGAGGAGATAGTTGGTGGGGTTTCCCACTTCCATTCCAACAGAGTTTTTTTACATGACACCATCATGTGGACTACCTTTTGTCTGGGTCCTACTCTATACATGAAATTGAGAAATAATCCTGCCAGAGCAGCTCTGGGGTCATAGGAATGCACAAGCCTTTCCATTGCGGCAAGGTTGTAGCCCAAGGGAAAAAAGAGCACATACGAGGTTTTCATAAATATCATAAATATCATTCATCCTAATGCCAAAGGACCTCAAATTATTTTTTACAATGCTAGTAGGAATGTTTACTATACAATAAATAAAATCTCAGCATATCATTAACGGCTGTCTTAGTAGAGCTTTTCAACCTTGAAGCTTAAGTTGAGGTAGAAAATGCAAAACATACCTATACAATCTCTTTGGCTCATGCTTAATTTATACCCCTCAGGACATTGACACTCAAAAAATCCAGGAGTGTTTATGCATTGAGCATTCCCTCGGCAAGGTCCAGGGACCTTGTTGCATTCATTATCATCTGAAAAAAAGTCAACCATCAATTACTGTAGCTGATTAAAGCATAAATTTCATTGCATAACTGAAAATAAATTTTTTATTACATAACAAAGACTTTTGCATGGTGCTAATAATTATTTAAATGTAGATCAAATTGAAAATATTTAAATTTTAATTACAAAAAGATATAATTTTCATCTTGTATTACAAGCAAATCACTAATAGATACAATAGAAATTCAATTGCAGAGTTAGTTCTTACCAATACACTGATGAGAGTCACTGTCATAAATGTAACCTCGGTTACACTGGCATTCAAAACTGCCAGGTGTGTTGATACATGTACCATGCTTACACATTTGTGGCATTAAATGACATTCATCAATCTCCTCAGACCTGTTTGTCAATGGATTCATAATTTGCCCAGGCTTTGCACCACATAAAGTCAAATAATCACCTGAAAAAATAAATTCATCAAGTAAACAAAAATGCAAGAGTATATAAACAAAGCATTGGAAAACAAAGCATTGCCTCCAATGAGAGAAGGTTTCAGACTTGGGACTCAAGGAAATTATTCAGCTAGAAGGAAAATAATCATTTCATAACTTAATCCACTTATTATTGGTCTTTTACAAATATTTAAAGAGGATGCTTACCTCCCACTTCACAGAATTTTTTGTGATAGTTTACTTGCTTAAAACTTACAATATCATTCAGAAATTTTCATAGCACAAATATAGAGCAGACTTTGATCAATGTTTGCCTGTACATACGTCAAATGTGTAAATTTTGCCTCAGTATTTACTCAGATGCAGATTTTTTTATAATTGCAGGGACAGGTTGACAAAGATCTATTCTATACGCTCTAAATATATCAAAATGGTGGAGTAAGTTTAAAGGAGTCATATGTTACAAAAAAGACAAAATACAAACAGTCGAGCAGGAGTAATGCATCCTACTAGAGCCCACTGGACTCGGTAGGCTTCATTCTCTCTGTAAGACTTAAGCCTTTCTGCATGTGCTTTTGGACGAAAGAAGCCAAGCACAATGTATTGCAATTAATAACAGCATTTGAAATTTCGACAATCAGTAAGAAAAATGGAATGATTAATGCTTACGTGATCCAGGACGAGGGCATTCTTTGCATGGCCTGCCCCAAGCTTGGCCCATTGAGCAGCAACAGAGCATACGTGTTTGCTCTTGAGTCATGGGTTGAGAGCACACGCCATCGCTAAACTCCAGGTAACACTGCTCTTTCCTCATGTCTACACATTCCTCTAGTAAAATGGCGTAAATGGAATTGTAATTGTATGCATGCCAACTATTACAAATCAAAATTGTACTCCAATTTTAATACATCATACACAGCCAAACAGTTCTCCAAGACTCATTTCAAGGTATTGTTTAAAAGCCATGAATGAGAAAAAATATGAAGTTGTGTACTAAAAACTTACTTCCATTGGGCATCAGCATATAACCATCTGGGCACACACAATGATAGTTTCCATTTGTATTGACACATGTTCCAACTCCACATATATCTCTGTTCCTCAAGCATTCATTCACATCTAAAACATTAAAGTAAAAAATATAAATTACATGATAAATTACTCAAAAAAAACAGCTAAATTGATAGAAAACTCCAAATTACCTATGCACGAAGTATTTGAATTGGCCAACTCATATCCATCATTACATGAGCACATGAAACTTCCAAATGTATTGGTACAGTGCCCATTCTTGCAAAGGTTATCCATTTCTTCACACTCGTTGATATCTTCCAAAAGCAACTAAAATATACAATCATATAACTTAGTGTAGCCACCTTTTTAAAGCTAAGAATGTCATTAAATTAAACATTACAAATAAATTAAAAGCTGCAACTAATATTTCCCAAAACTCAAGGAAGTTTGATGATTCAATACATAGAAAATTTATCAGTTTTTCTTTGGAGGTACATATATCAATCTTAATATTTTCAGGAATGGTGTATAAGACATAAATTCTGACAGTGGGTATGTTTCAACAAATACAAACCCCCATCGAAGCACGAATGTCTTCCTTTTAAATACACGGGTAATGGCAAAGAGAAATCAGCAATCTACTGCCAAATTACTTATAAAACTTTTACAGCTACAAATATTTTACACCAATTTATCACTGACATCTTTTACTAAAATAAACAGTCCTATAAATCAAAAACTAAGCGCAAAAAATTACACCTGAACAGAAATAAAACTACCGGCGTAAGAGTTTTCCGACCAATGTATGTACAGGCCACCACAGTATCCAAAACAATGCTTACCGTAACAGGATTTGGTTTATATCCAATTCCTCCAGGGCACAAAGCTTTGTACTCCTCTGTATCAGGGATTGGGCAGACTTCACACCTAGGTCCCCATCCTCTACCAATGGAACAGCAACATGTCGACTTTGATATTGGTCTCCCCATTTCATTGGTACACCTCTTCCGGCCAAGTCTCTCCTCGACATCCAAGTAGCACCTCCCTTGACGCTGATCTAATGAAAAATTTGCAATGAGCACTTGCAAACCATTTATCAAAAAATTCATGAAATAAACCTTGAAATAGACCTCAATGCCTAACTACCAGATAGGAAAGGTTATTATCCTAGATTAGACCCTATTTAGTAAAAAGACAGCAAGCCAAAATAAGGTACAGTGATCCATTATCGGTCCCAATAGCATGATTAGATCCTAGTCATTACAGATTAATGCTGGAAATGTCTCTGCCCTAGTATGACAAATGAAACACATAAAAATATGGGATCACTGCCTATGTGTTATAACGATTAATAAATCTTAGGGGTGAGAGTTATGATTCCTACATAGATTTTCTTGTATTTGATGAACAAGAATCATAAATATTTGATCACCGGTCAATGATATTTTTATCTAAATACATTCAGAATGACTCCTCTGTTCATTTGAAGGGTCAATGATGCCTAGACCCTCAATTAATAGCCTCACATAAGATTTGACAATAGCATAAATTTTGTAGAGGAACCAAATTTATCAGCAAGTGGAGATATGTTCACCTACTTACCAACACAAGCATTACCAGCAGGAACAAGTTCATAATGTGGAGGGCATTGGCAGATAAATTTTCCTTGAGTATTTATGCATGTACCATATTGACATGCCAAAGGGCTTTCACATTCATTAATGTCAGTACAGTTCCCTGCAAAAAGTTAAGTTTGCAATGTCATTCTTATGACAAAAAATGTTATTGGTACATAAAATACACATATGAGATCTAATAGAAACTTTACTAAGAAACAAAAATGCATCATTACACTAAAATTCTATTCTTACCTCCAGACCCATCAAGCTGATAACCTTCATTACATTGGCAACGGAACATTCCAAATATATTTTCACACCGTCCAAACACACAGAGGTTACTGAACATTTGGCATTCATTAATATCTGTAGGAATAAACAAGTGTAAATTATTGAGGGTAATTCCCTAAATACATATATGGGGGATAAATTTTCACCAATTTCTATAGAATGTCTTCTAATAAAAACAGCTTTTAGAATACAAAATGCACCATAACCTCTAATTATAACAAGAAACATAAAATCAGTTAAGCAACAAAAAGCAAAGCTGAAAAAATGTATAATATCATTTACATATACAGCAACGGAAAAAATAAGTTCAATTAGTTGATAATCAACCAAAATACCATGCCAGTATAGTTGGCTATCATTTGAGCACATTATACGTTAGAGCTCAATGTAAGTAAAATATCTCTCAATACAATGAGCCAATATCAAGAATTTCAGTAGACAAATCATTTATCAGCAAAACATAAAATGAACCTGTATCCTGAACATTCTGCATCCAACATTACTTCCCTGAAATGCACTTTTTTTAAAACCTTTCATGGTATAGTTTAGGTGGTTTCTATCACCAGTTTTCAAAATTATCACTCAGCGCATACAATATTATTATCGTTACTTACTTTAAATAAACATATTTTTTTATTTTAAATATACTTAAAATACCAATTACACAAATTATGCCAATTGAAATCAGATGTCATGAATAACTGCAAAATAGAAAAAAAATAATCAATCATAAAGCTTTTTTCAAAGACAGCTTTATATAAAATGAAAGGCTAATAACATTACAATGGAACTGCACAAAAAATACATAAATAAGGGTAATTAACCCTTTCCCGCCGAATGCCGCACATTCGTGGTGAGGATATACTTCAGAAAAGAAGGAAAGCCGCATATGTGCGGCATCAATTTTCTGATGCAAACGAACGAAAGCTGCGCATGAGTGGCATAGGGTGGAGGAAAGTGAATACCGCAGACATAATAGACCAAGCTACGTTGTCGCCCCTCAAGACCCAATGTAGCACGAGCCCAGCCCCTTTGTCGCCTGCTCATATTGACCCCTTCGCATCCCCTTCATACGGTCACCCAATGTTATTCGAGATGTTTTTTCCAAAAAAATATTAGTAGCTTATCTTATAAATCTAAAGTTAGAAATGAATTCTTCCTTTTTCGCTAATCACATGGAAATTTCTTCAAAATCATTTATATCAACAGAGTTCTAGCTTAAAATTAAATGGAGTTCTGTTCAATTCCAAATCAGTCGCTATGGAACATAAACATACTAAATCCATCAATATGACTGCTAGAACTTCGTTTAAAAGTTTCTTTATGCTCAGAAGAACACAGGGAATGAATTTTATACTTGAAAAATCAGTGGGAGTAACAAATATGTGTTAATATAAAATGCAGCTATTTCACTCAGTTGACTATGGTCTCGTAATGTGAAGGAGTCGATGAAAGAGAGCTTGGTATTGGAGAGAGCAAAAAATTTTCAAGGGACTCATGTTGTGGAAGAATTTCCCTCTGCGAGGCTCTGGAGTGAAAGTGTTAAGAAGTACCAAATTTTTTATGGTGGGTAATTTCAATAATAATAATAGTCTTCATTTTATATCACCAATTTTCACCCACATACTAACTATGAGCAAATTAATTTTGAAATCTTCTCATTGTGAATCGCTAGAAAATAGATAATTTCTGTAATTTTAAAAAGTAAAATATTATCATATGGTAATTACAAAGATATGAGTTAAATGCATTGAGAAATTAAATGATAAAAAATTACCAATACAAGCCTGCTCATTCATCTCGCTAGGATGCATGAATCCCATCTCACATTCACATCGGAAAGATCCAGGATAATTGAGGCAATGGCCATTTTCACAGAGTTCAGGGTTGTCTGAACACTCGTCGATATCCATGCAAGAACGC
This sequence comes from Ischnura elegans, assembly GCF_921293095.1. Lineage (NCBI taxonomy): Eukaryota > Metazoa > Arthropoda > Insecta > Odonata > Coenagrionidae > Ischnura > Ischnura elegans. The sequence continues at coordinate 84,390,426 of NC_060255.1, read as the reverse complement.
CCATCACCTCTGAATCCTGAATCACAGACACACTACAGAGAGATAGCACAATAATTGTCATTTCATATACATCTGCAATTAACAAAATCATCGAACCTGAGTCATATTTTTTTAATTTTTTTAACAATTTTGACAGAAATAAATTAGAAAAAGAATTCATAACCTTTAATCAAAAATGCATAAAATGTAAAAAGAATATCACTTTCAAACATTTTAGGAAATCTAGAAGTTGTAATCCTGAGAGCAAACTTATTCTTAAGTTAAGGTGCATAAGAAGCCTTAAGGCTTAAAGATAGAATTCTGGAATTTAGGACAAAATGACGTTAAAAAATTGGAAAATGGAGTGTAAATCTAGCATGAAACAGTATTTAATATATTATATACTAAATAGAATTACTACTGATTATGAACCGTAGCACGTAAGGGCCCATTCATACCACCATAATCAATATATTGTCTTTGATTTATATTACCTGTGTGTTAACAAGAATAGAGCTACAATTATATGCTCCACAATCATCTAATCTTATAATCCTTAAAACATTGATAAGCTTGCGTAAAGTCTTCTCAGGATTTCCACCAGATTAATTTGTTGTATACCACCAATTTCAATGGACAATTCATCCATCATAATCAGGGAAAAAGAATTATTTTGACAGAACAAAATATGGTTGAAATGAAACTATAATTTTTATTTTCTTTATAATGCAATTCCATCGGTTCTACAATGGGCAAGTCGTTCATTGAAACCTTAATATATGTAAAACGAAATAAACCAGTGAAAATCCTGAAAAGACATAATGAAATTAATTTGCCAGGAAAGAATTACTTCATTTAATAGCACGCTTTGTTGAATTTAGTACAAAATTAAGCAGTACATTATATTCATCACATTACTGACCATTAGAAAGTTAATCAGGAATTTAATTACACCTGTGAATGTATTATTTTGCAAAACACATAAAATATAGCATTGTGACATAACTGAAACTGAAAACTTGTGAGTTATAGGAAAACTTGACTCAGGCTCAACGCTAGTCGAAAAATTGGTTTTAAGGGCACATTGGCACATAAAGTTAAGTATTTTTTAAGAGTAAAATTATAGATTAAATCTCACCTTAAAAGATCCATCAGTGTTAACACACTGAGCATTTTCATCACAGCCTCCATTGTTAATCAAACACTCATTTACATCTCTGCAGGTTATTCCATTTCCTGTAAATCCCTTGAGGCACCGACAATCATAAGAACCCTGAAAATTTCAAAATTTCTCGTTAAATGCTCCAATGATGAAATCCTCGCTGAGATTATGAAAGTATATACGTACAAAAAGAATTTTACCTGTGTATTCATACACTCAGCATTTGGATCACAATTATGAATGTCAAGCAGGCATTCATCTTCATCAGTGCAACCATGACCATCCTCTGGTTTGACAGAATAACCATCCTCACAACGGCAAATAAAAGATCCAAGGGTGTTATCACACTCACCATTTTGGCAAATGCGTGGATTCATTTCACATTCGTCAACATCTGCAAATGAATAATGGAATCAATTAACTAAATTAGTACAGGAAGGATTGAGTCAATCCCACAGCCGACAAAAAATCACTGGCTGATACATTGGAGTCATGCAACTCAAAGAAAAACATACATACAAATGGAAAATTTCAAGCTCAGGGTCATTACCAGTGTTTACTGCTTTTCATTGATCTGTAAACAGAGTCTGATTTGCTGCAAATAACATAGCTGGGAAGTCACAGAGTGGCTATGTGTGATAGTACACTTCATAGGTTGATTACGAAGTAGAGGCATTTGATGTCAGTGGTATTTTCAGTGCTGATGATAGATGGGTGAGCCAAAGAAAGAAGTCTGGCAGGGAAGATTAACTACCTAGTATAGTAACTTAAAATCTTAGCTAACATCTTACCATTAGAATTTTTATTTTCAGTTTCTTCACAAAGTAACAAGTAACCTATATGACTTGAATATATGTAGATAGATCAATATAAATAGAATACACAGGTTCTTTGCTGGAGTTTCTCTAGCAATAGGTGGTATATGAAAGAATAAGACTAAAAAGGTATTTTTGGATCACAAAAATAATTCTTAGACATATGGGAGCCATCAAAATGCTGGGATGGACAAGCAAGATTAGTTTTAAACAATTATGATTTATAAAATGAATGAGGAAATTCAGAATATAACATAGAAATGCAGTAACAGCTAATATTGACAGCAACAAAAATTAACCATCTTTCCATTACTTTACTAAACTACATTTCTGAGGCTTACCTAAACATGTGTTTCCTTCGGGTGCAGCTCGCAAACCTTCAATGCATTTGCATGAAAAGCTTCCAGGGGTGTTAGAACACTTTCCACCGTTACATGCCCTAGGATTTTCCTTGCATTCATTCACATCTGTACAAGTTCTTCCATCTAAAAGTAGCATATAGCCAGTACTAAAAAAAGGGAAAGAAACCATGATAACTTTACCCTGAGGCACATATAGTTATCTATTATTCCTCCGTATTTTTTACAACTCTACGTCAAAATAAGGTTATATATATGCAAAAATAGTATGTAATACTCCACTTAAAGTTATTAATTTTTAAATGTCTTGAGGAGTAGGACTATGAATTACCATTCTAAAATAATTTTTTCCAATGAAAGTTCATCATAATAATAACTAATGATACCTTATTACATTCAAATATTACCTACTCTAATTCTAAATTTTGGCAGAAAAAATTAGTGGATTAATATAACTATCAAGAACAATATGTATTGCTCACCTGCAAGCACATGAAAAACTTCCAGGAGTATTAACGCAAACATCATCACAACCACCATTTCCAACTTGGCACTCGTCTACATCTGTTAAAAGCACAAGGACAATATTTAGCAATCCACATATCTAAAATAGATACAAAAAATGAGCCATGGAATTAAATGGATTACCTTCACAGTGAGATTTTTGGCCAGTCTGTTGGTATCCATCGTTACAAACACACTGATAAGTTCCCATCATATTCTCACAAACCCCATTCGAACATATTCCACTTGTTCGAGAACATTCATCAATATCTGTGAAATAAACAAATGCATATTATAGCCTGGGGATATTAATATAAATTTACATAAACATATGAATGTTAATTCAAATTAAATTAGACAGAAGAAACTGATAACTATTTATAAGTACATTTTTATTAACCAACTACACAGTAATTGATAGAATTACAAAAAAATGTACGTACAAGTTATTTCAAGAGCCTTACAAAATACATAAGTAGAAAATAAATTTCCTTTGCGCAATAGAGCACAAGTTGCATGATGGATGATGCATGGATGAACAATCACTTATCTGGGAAAATGGTTCGCAAAGATTCAAGAGGAAAACTAGATTGTCAGACACTATAGCACACAGTTGTATCACACACAAGCTGCCAGGGAGGTAAATGCTGCATGACACAGTACCCTGATCATGCAGCACAATCTGAAATGCTAGAAAGACACCTCAAGCACAGACCTACAAAATGGAAACTGGGAAACAATAACATGGATCATGCAGCTACAGATGATGGTTCTTAGAAACCCTTACTTTAATCTGTGGTGGAAACTTATTTCCCACATATCTTGTGGGGTTTTTGAAATAACTCACACATGTACATAACTTTTTGGAAATTCTACTAATATCTGTGTAGCTGTTAGGTAAAAATCTGCATATGTATAGCAATTAGTTTTTTATTTATAATTTATATAACGTGGAAATTAAGGCTGATCAGTAACTATCTATCCTAAAAATCTTCAAAATCATGATTAATTACCAAGGTAATCCCATAAGAAGATCATGAGATGCAATTAAAAAACCTTACCTTTGCATGACTTCTTATCAGGTGCAAGTTCATGTCCAACAGGACATTCACATCGAAAACTTCCAGGCGTATTTACACACGTACCTCCTCTGCAAATTCCTGGTATTCGTTTGCATTCATCAATATCTAAAATAAAACATGTTTTAAAATTACAAAGGAATTAAATTAAAATTATCATTAAAAATTGGACAGTAAAATAGTCATGGTATATAGAAGAAAAATGCTGAAGGGGTGAGTATGAGTGAGAGTCTATTACTAACTCCAGGAAGAGTGTACCATATGGTGTACCGTAAGGTGAGAACCGTAATGAATAGCAATTGAAAAGCTGAAGCCCAAAAGGCATGTTGATAAGTGAATCACCATCATCAAGTGGTATATAGGACAGAAAAGGAAAAATACATGTTGATAATAAAAAGCTTAAATTTGATCGCATAAATTGAAGATCATAGAACAATGTAGTATGAAAACAGAAAGAAAAAGGCAAGATACAAACATGGAAAATATCATTTTATTTAGAAAATGAAAGGACCAAATGTTCTGAAGATATAATAGCACTCTAAAAAGAGATAAAATGATTGATTTCATAAGAATACATAGTTTTCAAAAAAGGTGAAATTAGATCTCCTAAAGGATTTTAGAGCCTTTTCCGGCACAATATGCTGAGATTCACACCTTGCCTCATTAACGAGAACTCTTACCCATGCACACCTGCATCATCATAGTGCTCTCATAGCCTTCATTGCAGTCACAAATAAAATTGCCTGGTGTATTACGGCAAGTTCCATCACCACACACTCCATGCATGATGTTGCATTCATCAATATCTACAAAGAGAGAATAAAACTCACAATGAGCAACACAATAAAGAAAAACCATATTGATACACACATTGCTGTACTTTTTTAAAACTTTATTTGTATCATAATGTTATATAAAATAACGTAAAAAAAACCCTAGGTTGGGCAGAATCACAGAACACACTAAAAAAAGATAAAAAACGGCGTGGCCACCAAAAATAAATATAAATATCAACTAAATATAAATATATAAAAATAATATAAATATATAAAAATAAATATCAACCGATAATCCCTTAATTGCCTCGGCTCACTCTTTTGCCCCTCTTTGGACCCTACCTCCCCACTATTTCCCCTTCCCTCGGCTATCCTTTACCTACAGTCTCCTACCTAACTCTGAGGAAGGTGGCCACGCCACCGAAAATTCAGTACTTACTGTGAGTGTTTTTTTCTTTTTTTAGTGTGTTCTGTGATTCTGCCCAACCTAGGTTTTTTTTACGTTATTTACCTCGTCGAAGAACATTTCAAAGTGTCTATTGTTACATAAAATTAAGATGAAATTTTCATAAAAGAATGTTTTAAAATTTGAGGTATTCTATCCAAGAAAACCACTGACTTTACTCAGAAGATCTTTTAAAGTAGCCAAACGGTTCATAAAATATGCAAACCTGAGTGCTACCATTGCAACATGAACAACCATTAATGTTGTGAAATGGCTGACATCCCTTTGGTCAGATTAATGGCATTTTTAAGTCTACAAGCACTCCATTTCATTTTCTAAAAATTTTTTCTTGAACAAGTTATGCCAATAAATGTTTATAAACAATAATAATAAAAAGCCGATAAGCATATGCAAGAGAGGTCCTCATTACTCAGCCTTAATGATCTATAATAAGATTCCAAAGTCAATATAGAGTTTAGCCAATCTCTTTACAAATAAATTAAAAGAACTGCTTACTCCTAAATTTAACCACAGCTTTGATAAATTTTTGAAGGATAGATTTTTGTAAACAGTATTTTAAAAAGTAATTTATTTTTTGTAGGCTTAATTCTCCTTTTTTATTCATTATTTTTTTACTCTGATCAACCCCTACTTTGTACTTATATAACCAATGGGACAATATAGATTATTATTATTATTACATAATACATTGAGCAGCTAAGAGGCAAATGATAAACACCTTTAATTAAAAAAAGCCCGTATAGAAAAATGAAAGAGAAAGATAGCCCATTCAATATTATTTTATGATCAATATTTACTTATGCTTCAGCATCATTTTTTCTTAGCACCTCTAGTCCTGATTCCATTGAAAAAAAATCTGTTTTGAGTGAGTCAAATAAATGACAGAAAATGAAGAATTTGCTGTCATTTAAGTATTTGCAGTTTAGTCACTGATAAGAACTTACAATCATCAAATCTTTGCATTAAAAGAATTCTTTTTGGAATAAAACTTCATATCACTAAACAATGGTGAATTAATAACCACATTCCTATAATTGCAGAAAATAAAAATAAGCACTTTTATTTAACTTCGAAATGAGTTAACCATGCATTTACAACTATAAATAAAGTTAACTCATTGATGGAGACACTGAATATTTGTACGAATAAAAGGCAAAGAGTAAAATATTCGGAGAGCATAGATATGCATCTATGTACTATAAAAAGATCAAATTAATTATCCTTGAATGTAGGCAACCCATAAATAAACTCCTGAAATGTAGGCAACCCTCAACACGAAATAAATTATCATCCGCGAATGAATGCATACTCATTGTAAAGGCCGTTTTACACAGAGTGAGTCATTGCAGAATCTGAGGTATGTAAATAGGCACAGTCTAAATAGTCAAAAGCTAAATAAATCTAAATAGTCTAATACCGAGCTTGCATTCTCGCAATTTCAAAAATGTTTTCAGTGGTAACCTGTGCAATGACATGCTCCGTGTAAATTGGCCTTAACAGACTGACTACAAGTTGCACTAACTATTTTAATTGCTATTCGGATATAGACTTCTCATCAATTACATAAGTCTTATAAAGGGGGCAAATTCTAATCACACACTTAGTAGTGTCATGATTATCACATTACAATAAAGAAAAAATAATGGAATATGAAATGTATTAGGTTTCCTATCTTGTGCAGCACATGCCCTCTTCATGTACAGCACATGCCCAAATCTCAACACCAGATTAGGATAATTTCATTAGTCACTCATCACTTGATGTATTCTTTCCCATGACTAACAAATATTTCCTTGAAGGAGAGTATGCTTGATTGAAATTTGATGTGTTATCTGTATCATTCGAATGGAAAAATTTAGAATCATTTCCTTCAAAATATGACAAGGCAGTCTACTTAACCTCAAAGATTCATTCTTCAAACTATCTATGTAAAAATTAAAAGAAACACCATAATAATTTGTACAAGATATTTTATAAATTCATGATCTGTAATTGCCCAAGTAGCAGCGATAACCACCAGATATCTATATAAGGTTGATACATCCAAAATACTTTGTTATTTAACAATGGATATTTAAAAAACGTTACTGAGATATCCTATTTGTAACATCCACCATGAGTTGTAAAAAGAATTACACACTTCCATGTTGTAATATCGGTGATATAAAAAATTGCCATTTCAAACAGTATAGGTAGTATAAGTTCTGTAGAGATTTGAAGAGCAAAAATATTTTGCCTGTATGTTGGGGATAACCGAAAACCATAAGAATCACACCCATTATCTACTCATACTACTCATTCATACTACATTATCTACTTTCTACTAAGATTTTAAGAAGATATCTAAGAGATGTTGTAATATAGACCTCCATATCTACTTTAGTGCATTGCTACAATGTTGTTTGGCAGGTCCTTTGGATGGATATTCATACAACATTAATTGGATTAACATGGATATTGCACCGATGTCATATGTTAATGCAGAAAATGTTGTCTGGATGTTGCTGGGATATTGATTGCTGCTTAGGTGGCTAATGCGCAAACACTTGTATACTTCTCATTTTATTTATATGAAATTTTGAGTACCTCATAAAAATAATTCAGCCATTAGCCCAGGACATGAAAACACTTTGAAAAATGTTGAACTACCAACTGCCAACTGACCTCTCTTACGAGGACCCATCTTTCCCACTTATCCTCTCATATTTTGTCATTCCTGGTTGTTACAGTGAAAACATATTGTTAAAGCAAAACGTAAACAATGTTGGCGGCACTATACATACATCACATTTAATTTGTTTTATGTCCTTTACGTATCAGTAGATGGCATTGTGTGTTGTTCCCCTAATAAAGCTGTAGTAGCAAATTGACCGTCGAGGGAGTTAGTTCATTTTGCATGGCGCACCCGAAATTCCCCCAAAACTTCCTAATAATCTGCTAATAGAAGTCGTCACTGGTGAAATATTACTTGTTTAAACCTTGTGCTATCATCTTGAAAATTTTCAGGATACATGAGGTAGACCTTAGTTAATATTTTCCTGAATATCAAGTACTTATATAAAAATAAATTTGAAATAAAGATGATGAAAAGTTTCAAATTTGACAAACAGGCATAATGGCCAGGGACTGGGGGAAATTTTACAAATCAGGGGAAACCTGATACACCCTGAAGATTTCAAAGTGAAAGTACAAGTATTAAAAGAGTAATTCGTTACCAAAAAAGACCAGTCCAATCGGATAGATACATTCTCTTATTGAAATAATGATTTTTTGCTTGAAAAATGAAGCAAGTCTTTGTCATCCAAGCTTATTAGCCTGAAGAAATTCCTTACCATTAATTCTTGAAATTGAATGGATTGGGATTTTAAGAACAAGGGAATTTACCAATGCAAGAAACTCCATCTTCATCCAAAGCATATCCTTGGTTGCACCGGCATGAGAAACTTCCAACTGTGTTCTTGCAGCGACCATTTTCACACATTCCAGGGAACACAGTGCACTCATTGACATCCTTTCTTTCAACTATGCCAACACCTTTTGGGCAGAGCTCAGTATGAGCTTCCGAACCCACACGCGGACATGCTTCACAAGATCTGGCATCTCCATCTCCAGCCAGCCCAGCACCACCCCACCCTTTGCCTAGAGTACAACAGCACGTGGCCTTGCTGTGAAAACCACCAAGTGGAGCACGGCAGACTCCATGGCGGTGCTCCAAGAAGCACATCTCCTCACGGTTGTCAAGACATCTTGTCTTGGTTGCATCTAATACCAAGCCAGGGGGACACGCACACATGAAAGAGCCTTCAGTGTTGACGCAAGTTCCCCCACCCTTGCAAATAGTGGGGTCCAAGTCGCATTCATTTATGTCTGTGCATGTTTTTCCATCCACCTATAGAGAAATTTGTCATTAGCAACACACAACAACAGAATACTAATTGATATATATAATGTCCAAACTCTGAATTACTAGCAAATTTCAAAAAATTAAAATTAAATATTTTTTTTTAAATAGAGGCATGAATTTTAATAAAACTGAATTAGAAAAATTTCTAAAGATATAAAGAAACACCAAACTAACTGAATGTTCATTCAAATCACTAGACTGAGTCAATATTTGCTATGGATTTTTGAATTCATCAAAAATAGAAAAAAATGGACATTTTAGAGAAAAATTGTTGAAAAAATATATTGGCCACAAAAATGTTTTTTTTAATATGCACCACACATGATTTTGGAAATTGAGACAGCTAATATGAAAAGAAAAAAATTAAAATTTTATGCATTGGAGCAAGATTAAGTAAAAATTCAAAAACATGAACTAGTTTAGAAAATGGTCGGATATGTGTGCACTCCACTTATAGAAACAGTTTTTATGTAGTATTTTTTTTATAAAAGTTTCAATTAGAAGCTCAAATTAAGAAATTCAACATACCTTTGCATACCCTATATTGCAGTCACACTCATGAGGATTGCAAATTTCACAGGGACTTCCCCAAGACAAGCCTATGGAGCAGCAACACTCTGACCTAAGAGTCAACCTTGCTAAATCATTTTCACATCGACCATCCACAAACCTAGTCCAGCAAGATCCACGTCGGTTATCTAAATTGAAGAGGATGATGCATGAGAGTAAATTTCAAATAAGTGCCAGATCATTCCACTTCTAAGCTAACATTTCAGTTTTAACAACAACTACATTTAATCAAAATAACAACTACATACCAATGCATATCCTGCCAGTGTTGTCCAAAATGGATCCAGGGCCACATTCACACTCATAAGATCCACGAGTATTGATACAATGGCCATCAACACAAGCATCACTGCCAAGAGTTCGACACTCATCAATGTCCTCACACATTCGATTGTAACTGTTGAGTTGCGATCCAGTAGGACAGATGCACTGATGTCAAAAAAAATGTATTAGCATGGAACGCCAAAATAAAAGACAAGAGTGATTCATGAAAACTTTACTAAGCTAATTAGGTTTAACCCTCAAGGGTGTGCAACCAAGTAAAGGTATCCAGTTAATTCCATGCCTCCAGTGTGATTTTATATGCAATCAGAAGTATTCACATCACCCAGCATGCTTTACTTTGGGAGACATCAAATAATGACTAGATAACGTAACACTTTTCAGCATAATAATATTCCTAAAAAATACCTATAAGAAAACATAGAAGGCCACAATAATGGTAGTGATTACATCCTAGAAAGGGAATTATAAAGATACCTCATGAAAATGTTTGACACATGACGACAGGATTTGGATGGACAGGGACATTGCATTGTGCACACCAATAGATTGCATGCTATATATTTAAAGGTACCCTTGAAAGGTTAAATCATTCACAATAATATAGCACACATCTACATTGTGGGATTCTGAATATAAATCAGGCCTCATGGAGAAATCATTCAACTATTTACAGAATTTATTGTTACTGGTGCAACCATTGCACTTACATATCATGTAATCAATGACATAGAACAAGTTTTTCAAAATACCTGAAAACTTCCAGGAGTATTCTTGCATTGACCACCACTGCACACAAGTTCTTCCATTTCACATTCGTTGATATCAGTACATATTTTTCCAGTGCTATCGACTTCATAACCAGGATTGCATATACAACGGTATGTGCCAATGAGGTTTTCACACGCTCCATTTTGGCATATGTTAGGATTTTGGGCACATTCATTTATATCTGTGGACAAAATTGATTACATAGCATTATATTTGCACTAAAAATAAAAGTTGTATCCACTTCTAACTATGCAATACAGAATAAGGAAGTAGCACAGATGTAATTAATCATTCAAATTCCTCTTTGCAATATGATACATTAAATCCACACTATCCTAGGGAGCACAGAGTTTATTTCTGGCTAAATCTGCTTCTTGGTTATTTTAGCAACACTACCAACCGAGAGTGTGATACTCAGTTACACAACCAGTAATAGTTATCGGACCTCAATTCAATTCCCAAAATGCTCCACCATATTCAATGTATGATTGAAAAAATAGGCAATTTTTTTATTACATATGTCCATAATAATGAGTTACCGTAACAAGAGAAGTGATTTTGGAACAATGTCTGCAACAATGGGTTCCCTTAATAATGAGGAACTTTCCAGAGTTTAGGTATTAGGTATCATCAAATAGACCTATAATATGTGTGAATCATAAATACATCAACAACAAAAGTCCCTATCAGCTATTTTTCCTTAAAAACACAGATATTATTTTAAGATATGACAAGATTTATTTTTGATTTTAAAATTTTTAGAATGCAATTCAAGATAAAAGCTATGGATTGAGTTTTAATACTGAAATACTTCTGGAATTCATAACACATAACACCATTTGAATGTGGCAGTCAACACTATTTTCACAATAGATTTGACATCTCCATTTACAGTTGGATTCCAGGTGAATTCAGTTCAACTTTCTTTGGAATACAGACAGTTATTGGTATGAGAATCAGTTTAAAGATAGTTGGATATTTTTTTTACTCCAGACATGTTTATTTTTAGTTTTGTGGAATTTTCATGGAATAGGTATGTACTATTTAAAATCCAGATAGCATGCAAAAATTCCCTCTTGATTATCAAATTGGCTAAAAAAATATCTGACAAAATCATTTTGTTTAGCAGCCCTTATTCTTTCAAACAGCATGCAAATGGAGTTCACCATCAGTGATAGATCAATCATAACAGCTAAAGAAACAATATTACATTGTAACCCAATGACACTTACCATCCCCATTGTAAGTCATTCCTGGACCATGAGGGCATAGGGCATCAAAATCTGATGTTCCCAGCATTGGACAAGCCTGGCACGGGGTTCCCCATCCCATTGGCTGGCCCAAAACAACTGTGCAGCAGCAGCAACTTGATTTGGGCACTGGGGTGGAGGCAGGGTTGGAACACTGGCCATCTTTGAACTGAGCATAACAAAGATCTCTCCTTGAATCTATGGAACAAATAGTAAAAGTTTTCATCAGTTTTTCTGGCAGCACAAATAAAAAACTAAGAGAAGGGTATGAAAAATTCATACACCACTAAATCAAATATGTACAGCGATATACACATATATATATATCTTCTATATATGTATAATAAAAATACATTGCTGTCCGTTAGTCTCGCTAAAAATCGTGAAATGCTGGACTGATTTGGCTAAGTATGGTTTTAAAATGTTCGTGAAAGTTCAGGGAAGATTTAATCGGTGAGAATATTATGATGCGGTACCTATGAGGCCCTGGAAAGGACCCTGACCGATTTCCATAGGATATATATGTAAAGTTAGTTATAAATGCCTGCAGACCTTTTTTCTTTTGCATATTTAAATTAGTGATAATGGTTACATATAGTTGAAATGTACACCATTGGAAAGAAAAATAAATGCACATTCTTATTCTTGCAATTGATTTTCGTTTTCCACATGGTTTACAGAGAAATTTGAAACAACATTCATAAAAATACTGAAATTTTTGCGTTTTTGGTTTACCCTTGACAATCATCAGTATTGTTAAGGTAGTTTGAAATCTCTTTCTAAGTTTATTCACAAAATAAATCCTTTGATGAAGTCGTTAAAAAGTTCGTCTGTCATAATTTATTCACGAATTTAGTGCGCGATATTTTTTTCACTAATTTAAAGCTAATTTCGTTATTAACCGTTTACTGTTTCTGTTAAGACATTCAGTAACGTAGTTTGACATAGCAACACTATTTACAGCAAAGTGAAAGAGAACTTTCTTTTCCTTAATTATTTACAGTGCCAAAGAGAAGACAACATAACTTAGGTCCTCAAATTAAATGAAATGAGATACCTTACGTGCTAACCCTACTAATGACCATTGAGAGACAGATAATTATGATAGTCATATTGGTATGACAAAATTTTGTTATAGAGTGACTGAAAATGAAGCAGATTGGCTAAGAATACAACGACTTCGTACCATCAAACACAACAACAGCAAGCACGACATAACGAAATTAATCATTTCTGCAGTTGCAGTACTGCTGTGACCCTGGAACGAGTAGGATTCAACTACGGTTGGGTAAGATAATTGTGCCGACAAATAAGTAACAAGAGGGGAAATGAAAATCATTTGTCAATATTGTATGTCGCTAATATACAGCACTGGATGTACTGGATTATACTGAGCTGGTGGAAAAGCAAAATTGCCACAAACTGCACAACCTCCAGATCCATTAGGCTCATTAGTTTCTGGGATGGGAAATGATTCTTAACACTTTTTGGCCGATGCTAAAAAAATAACAGTAGTTTAAAAAGGAATTCATCATCCTTAATTGTTAACTCACCACAAAAAATGAAAAAATATAGTTTATCTATAAGCTTTCAATTGATGAACCGTGTTGTAACTGAGATGCATTTAATGTAGATATTATATTAATTTGAATTAAGAAATTTATTTAACCCTTTTAGTGCTATCCTTCTTCCTGGGGTATAGTCGAAAAATGCGGAGGGCATTTTAATAAAATGTAACAACTAGGAAAAATAAACATTATATAGTTAATTTTTTAGATATCTTTAAGTGTTTTTTTTTATTAATGAGATTAAATTGGACAATAATCACAACATTTTTATACGTTTACTGATACATAAGTTTTTTTAATTTCAATGCCCTCAAATTTAACAACAATAACGTAAAAGCCGATATATCGGCGCGCCCCACTTTTCAGCCGAGCGGTAAAAGCCGATATATCGGCGTGCCACACTAAAAGGGTTAATAGAGATAAGCCACAAATGGTACTGACCTAAAAAAATTTCAGGTAGGCACTTATTTGTAGAGATAATTATCTGTAAGACAATGATTTGATAATCCATGACGTGGTTGAAAGAAGGAACTTCAATAGTTTGGACATCCACAAATATTTTATAACCAAAATTAGCCAAATCGGTTAAGCCATTTCAGTTTTGGCGAGAAGAATTAACTGTAATTGATTTTGGTATTTGTACTCCTGCTATTGCCAGCTGAGCGTATGTGTATTGTTGGGCTCCTAAATGAGCCGCTTTGATTCGGTGGGCGATTGTCGAGTACTTTTGCAGTGAAGGTATCATTATTGTACAGCAGGGAAATAACAGTGAAAGTGATTATTAAAATTTGATTTAATTAATCATTAAAAAACCATATTCCCCAACATTGAAAAAGTAGAGATGCTTGAACGGAAAAACATCTCACTTAAAAAATGGCTGAAAAATATTTTTTCCTGAAGAAATATAAAAATTTTCTAAACTCAATACTTCGTCACTTTTGGTGGGGAATTCTATCACAAATTATGATAGCCAATCAAAGAAAAAATAGATCTGGTTGAAAAGATAAAACTAATATAATTGAGTGTGTGATGGCAGGGAAATACAGTATTGGAAATTCAAAAACATACAGAGTATGAGTGAAAATTCAGGATATGATACAATAAATACGGAGATAAAATGAAAAATATATTACCCAAACAACTTCGCCCATCAGGTCCAATATTGAAGCCTGGTAAGCAATCACACTTGAAACTTCCAGGAGTATTCGTGCAGGTGCCATGCCGACATGGATTGCTGAGACATTCATTTATATCTGTAAGAGTTTTCAAAAGTACACACAATTATAATTTAAAAATACAATAAAATACACAAGTTACCCTTAATATATGGATCATTTATCCCATGGCAATGAAACTATAGAAGCAGCAATATGATGCGCTCTAATTAAATTCTAATACAATTACTTACCAACACATTTTTTCCGGTCAGGTGCCAGTTTGTAACCAGAATCACAAACACATTTGAATGAGCCATCAATGTTAATACACCTGCCACTCTCACACATGCCAGTTTCAGAGCATTCATCCATATCAACGCAAAATGCTCCATCTAAAGAGGCTGTGAAGCCAGGTTGACAAGTACAGCGATATGAACCAGGGATGTTATCACATCGACCATTAAGACAGATTCTTGGGTTTTCATAGCATTCATCAACATCTGAAAATAAAATT
This sequence comes from Ischnura elegans, assembly GCF_921293095.1. Taxonomy (NCBI): domain Eukaryota; kingdom Metazoa; phylum Arthropoda; class Insecta; order Odonata; family Coenagrionidae; genus Ischnura; species Ischnura elegans. Next base: position 84,375,270 of record NC_060255.1, on the reverse strand, counting down.
TTATGGATGAAAATAAATGACACATGGACTCTTGACAACTAAACAGTAGTATCATCTGAAAAAAATGCTATGGAGCTAAGGAAAACTTAAATATTTTCAATAACGGAAGAAAGAGGTTGAATTCACTACACTTATCTTAAATGAATTAACTTCATTTGAAATAAAATTTCACAAGAATTCCGCAATTTGAAATTTTTGAGTTCTGATAAACTTTTAAAAATTATGCGAAAAAAAATAACGGGTAATAAAAAAAATCATAAAAAGTTATCACCGTGGCTAGTCCCAGTATACTTAAATTTGAAAAATTATGTTGAGCTAACTTATTGGCATAAGTAAATGTGTCCAGAAACAGGATGTACCAGCACCAGAATAAAATAACAAATACAAACAAAACATCATAAACAGCAAGTAATCCTACACAGCTGAAACACATATATGTAAAAGCAACATCAATGAACAGACATCACAGAATTCTGGGAATTAGGTATCCACTTGCAGTCAGTCACGGACCTTCAACAACTTTCCCTATCCGACTACTGATGTCACCACACCCAACCCTTCGAATGCATGCGATTCTCTGTAACATGATGTCATCATACATGACAGGAATGGAATCACTAAGCTGCAAGCTTAGCCCTCCCGCAATTAAAATCTGTTCACCGTCAAGTTGATGATTGTCTAAGAGTGCTGAAATACCGGTTTTGGAGATAATCTCCTTCAAACTTAAATTGGCACTTGGTTTTCCTGTATTTGAGCATATTCTTAATAAACTTGAAACACACAAGGAAAAACTACAAGAGATATTATCATAATCAAAATAAAATTAGGTTACCTATGCATGCATGTCCAGTAGAAGAGAGGACATACCCAGGTTTGCATTGACATTTGAATGAACCATCCATATTAATACAAAGACCATTGGCACACATTCCTGTTTCACTACACTCATCATGATCTGAAATTAAAAGAGAAACATGTCAAGGAGCTATGTTTTTATAAATAAAATGTGATTAAATTTCGATGATAATTTTACTCCATTTTCTAAAGCTGGAATGCTAAAACAGCAAACAAACAGAGATTCAACCAATAAATGCAATTCATCTCAAATACCAAAAATAACTTTCATTTTAATTATGTAGTCAATAAACACTAAGTCAATTTTATAAAGTTTATAGAAAGATAATAAACATTTAAGCTTACCAATACAGGATTTCCCATCAGAGGAGGTGTCAAAACCTGGAGGGCACAAGCATGTGAAGCTACCTTGGGTATTGATACATCTCCCTCCAGTGCAGTAACCTAATCCCAGGCATTCGTTTATATCTGAAAATAAGATATCATCATGTAATATTGGATTCTTTAGTTCACAGTTAAAGAATAACTAAATATATTGCATCTATGGCCAATCACTGATAACATTACAGATACCTCTCAATTATCCAGGCAAGAGAGCCGACGATTAAACAGAAAACACGGATAACCCAAACTTTAAACTTTATTGCCTATAATGTTCATAATTTATATAATTCTAAATATTTATTATAATTTATTCATATAGTCCATTATTTTAGATTGCTTCAAGGAGTCATTGAGATCTTTCTCCACCTGACTGCGGATCCCCAGCCAGTACAGCCCATACTGCATCTATATGTGAAGTGGATGCAACGAGGATGCAATGTGTGACAGGATGCACTAGGTACCAAATATCCTTTTGCCATCCTTTGCTAGGAGCACCTATGCCATCTTTTTCATGTTGTAGTTTAATACAGTAGATTGCGTTTAATGGGTCCACCGGTTATTTGGGGCAGCCGCTTAATTGGGGCAGATCTTGAAGAACAGAACTCAATAGAGGAATATCCCAGAGTATTCTCCGCTTAATTGGGACAGCATGCCGCTTTATTGGGCCATGAGTCGGCGACATAGACTCGATACTCGCAACAAAATTAAATTTTTTTGTTTTCAGAATACTATTTTTTAAATATTTTCCTCCTTTGATTTACTCTTATTTTTCACAAATGTTCCTATTCCTGCCCTATTTTGAAAGCTCTCTTTGTTGTACTATCCGCAAGAGGATAGGACTTTTCTTTAATAGGACTTATTAAAAGACATTCATTCAGCGTCGCCCAAGGCTGCAAAAAATATTTTTAGCTAAATTGTTATAATTCTTAAAAATGATACTAAATTAACTAAACTCGTTGATTTATTAAACAAATTAATAGAGTAATAAACTTATGTTGCATTATAAACATTCTTTAGTCTTCTGTCTATGATTTCAACGTTTGTTTATGCTCATATACAGGATAGTTCGCCTAATTGGGGCAAAGTGCACAAGTCCCGATATGTCCCATTTAACCGGAATCAACTGTACTTAAAAGATGAAACTACAACCAGTATATAGTTAAGTATGACATATTGGTATATGAATTAAAAGGTAGAATATATAGAGCTACATAATTAGAAACGAAGAAATGTATCAAGTCGCATATCTCATGCCTGAGTATTAAACATTATAAAATCAGCAAATCCTCTTGCATTAAATATTATTAATATTAAGAATTATTATTATTATAATTATTCACTGTATTCAAGATTTACACAAACATACGGAACTGTCACTGACTGCAGCAGTAGGTATGGACCTTGCCGTCTTGTAGCCATCTTTCCCTTTCTCGACTTGTTGGAGCCTTGTAGATCGAGTGCTGCGTTAGATGCGTTTTATTGTGACCTTTTTTAATTCTGACGATTGCAGCGGTTTTGACTAATCTCCCAGTATCGACCCTTGCTCACTCATGGCCTCTACTCTCCTGGATTTCAACCCTGCCTTTGTTTTGGACTCCGATGGATAGCAATGTTGTACTGAAGTTCTCATATGTTGTCTTGTGTACACCTGTACTCCTCATATGTAGTCCAGTGTTCGCCTGTCTCTTGTTTTATGCGGAGTCATTAAAGTTATTCTCATGAAATAAAACATGCTCTGATTTATCCTGAGTTGTTTAAAACAATCCTGAGATAAAGAGAACCAAACAAGAAATACAAAAATATTATTTCGACTAAGTTCAGATTTCGGCCATTAGATGGCAGCACATTCGTGCATCCTCCCAGCATCCCTCTACGTGTGGCTGTATCTCTCTTCCGCATCCCCTCGGCAGCGGTTGGGTATACGGATGGCATCCACGAGAAAGGATGCACTCTTACTCTTTGCATCAGGATGGCATCCAGCTGCCAACGAGAAATTTGATGGTTTGTGCCGGCTGGGCCTTTTCAGCGGCAATTGTTTAAAATACTGTAATTGTAATTGTTTTACCACTGCTCCATACACTCCAGCAAACTGTCTATGCAGGTAATCACCATTCTGTGACACATGCGATCCATACTCCCTTTGTCACCTTCAACCTATGACTAGAGGATCAAAATGCTCAGCCATTTCAACCACTGCAACATCAAAAAACTACTGTTTCACTGAATTAATATGGAGGATTCATTACTTATTAATTTGAAAATTCATAAACATAAATGTAAGGCAAATGGCTGATTTTAGTTCATTGATATGTAATTATTTAAGTTTAGGGAAACCCCAATCAGCAGATATGTTCTTGGTCTACTGATTCATAATTGATCTAACAATTCCAGAGAAATCGTAAAATTGTTAATTATGAATTAATTTTTTGTATGATTACCAAACAAGCTTCATAAAAGGGCTAATACTTAGATTTACACTCTTGCATTGAATTATTGTTTGAATTTAATAAGTAGCATTACAAATACACTAACAGTAATTAGAAAGAAAAACTAATATGTTATCATAAGTTCAAACTGAAAAGTCCTCAGTTCACACACTTACCTTCACAAACTTCCCCATCTGTCTTTTCATAACCTGGATGGCACTCACACCTATAACCTTCAGGTGTGTCAATACAGCGACCCTTACCGCAAATTGTGGGCCGAAGAGCACATTCATTCACCTGCGTGATATTTCCAGGTTCCACGCACAGTTTATTGTAAGCCTCTTCAACAAAACAAGGAAAGGAGAATTAAATGAAGTCAACACATAGCCAATAATGAAGAAGAAACAAGTAAGAGCACTGAGTACATTGAACTTGGAGATAACATTTGAACACATTCATTAGCAACCACATAAACAATAACTATTGACAAGGTTAAATAAAAATATGCAAAGAGCCAATGAACTTACCTTCCCCAGGGGCTGGGCAAACATCACAATTATCTCCCCATCCTTTCCCCATATTCATCCCACAACAGCAATCTTTTTTCGTAAGTCGCATTGGTAAACGTTGACGGCACTGCCCTCCCCTTCCTAAATATGTGTAGCAATTACCCTGCCGTGTATCTGAAAGAATATTGTCTAATCAGTCAATATCCCAATACAAATTGCACATAAGTTTTGCCTAACTTATGTTCCAAAGACTTGGTAAAATTCAAACATTGGGTTTACATCAGAAATTACTTTGAAAAATCTATCATTACCAATGGTTTTAAAAAGCCTCCAAACCAATTCTCTAAATCGTATTCAGTAGAATGATGGATCATTTTCCTTTAAATGTGAGAGAATACTATAAGCAATCACTAAGATTAAAGTACATTTAAACTACGCACATGCATCAAAATATCAATGCTTACTATGTACTGATCAAGTATTTTCACAAAATTTTTTAATTACTGAAAATAAAGAAGACAATAGAAGCACTGAATACTGATATAAATATAAAATGACTGATTCCTGCAAAATGCAATGAAAGTATGCACAAATTGAAGTAGTTGGTGATCAAAATTAAAATACAAAGATGTGCTTATTTAATGATTTAATTTATTTTATAAATAAAAAGAATATTCCACCAAGTCCTGTCAAAATCAATTGATTTCAAAACAATTATCAATATATAGTACATAAAGATATGTAGTTATAGTAATTGAGATCTGACGATAACTTACCTATGCAACTCTTTCTATCTGCATTTGGAATGAAACCTGTGTGGCAAACACAGTAGTAGGAGCCATCAGTATTGATACACTGCCCATTTTCACAAATACTTTTGCCTCCTTCTTTGCATTCATTCTTATCTTCACACTGATTGGTGTCAGGATTCCGAGTTTGCCCTTCAGGACACTCACAGCGGAAGGATCCAATGGTGTTAACACAATTTCCACCATTACACAGACTTGGAATTGCTTCACATTCATCGATGTCTGCAAGAAAAATTATTAAATAATCATAGCCATTCTCTCGCAATTTTTCAAATATTGAAACACAAAAATTGTCATCCACTTTTCATGAGTTGGTGACAGACATTAATTTCATATTAAAGAAAAAGGGGAAAATTTTATTAACGAGCAATATAAGTGATCAAGCATAAACATATACCCATCAGCACAGCAACTTTTGGCATAAAGTAAGATCAATGTGCAAGAAGAAGAATGTTAATTTCAGGTAATCCACTTGAATTAGAAGAGGGAAAATGCTGTAACTACATTAATGCACACAAAATGATTCTCTTTGTATTTTCATTAATTAATATATGAGAAGAGAAAGGAGCATTAAGAATGTTGTCAATATTGCTCCTAGTTCTGCTTACCAAGACACTGGCCACTGTGAATATTCTTCAGGAAGCCTTCATCGCAGTCCAGCCGTGTAGGACACTGCTCACAAGGGTGACCCCAGGCCCTGCCCACGGTCGCACAACAAAGCTGTTTGGTGCACACGACCCCTGGCAGCTGACCCTGGCACATGTCATTCCGCACGCGTGTGAAACATGGACCAATCCTATAGTCTGGATCATAGATGGGAAAGTTACTAGTATGAATTCACTGTTTCAATGTAAGGTTCATCTAAAAAAAACTAGCTGACATTGAAATCTTAAAAATAAACTAAATTAAGTTGTAGTTAAAAGTTGCATATTTAATTAACGGTGGGAAGTTTTTTTCTTAAGCCCAATGTTTGTAAATAATATTGATTTCAAAATCATGATTTACTTCTCGACCATTTTTTTAATTAGCATCATAAGAAGACTGATGAGTAATATGAGGAAATAAGCCCATCTAATTTTCCCTAAGCCCCTTATTGTGTAAGGTGTGTGCTCTGATTTGGCAACATCGTTTCTCTCCAGATCGCAATGACTAAAATAAATTGTGGCTAGTTAGGACTAGTTCATGAATAATTTCAGCAAATCATATTCTTTGAAAAAAAAACCTGAAGGAGGTTTAAAAATATTCCAAAACGTTGGGCAAAAATTTTGCATTAAATTCTTAAGACCTACACTCCCATAAATTATTCAATGACGATAATTTTAATCTTCGAAGGTTAAATTCTAACGATTCTAAAAAGGATACTTTATGCACATTAATTACTTAATAACAATTTGTCCAATTAAATTCATTCTTACATCTCTGGATAAAATCAGGGTCGACTAGGTTGGCAGAGAAACGGGGAGAGGTTGAAGGGCAAATTGAAGAGTTTTTGAGCGGGGAGTAAAAAATAAAAACAAAACGAAATTAAGAGACACATGAATAAATGTGGTGCGAGGAGGAATTGCATACATTCAGACACTCGGATCGAGATGCGAAAAAAATAGGCCCCCCTTCATGCCGACTGAAATGAATGGGCTGCTTAAACTGCTCAAATAGTATAAAAAAAGGCTAACGCACGGCGCTGGTTGAAAAATGCTAATCCTCCCGGCGAGACGTAAAAAATCATCGTCGGCGGCATGACCTCCCGCCTCCTGTTCATATTTTTTTCCGCGCTCGACACGGGTTGATGTGTAAATACATATTCCCTTTGATGCTACCGCTTTTTCTCCCCCCACCCAAGCTGAATGACGGGCCGTATTATCTTCCGAAGCGCGATGACTCCGCGAATGAAAAACATTTGACCACCATCCCCGGGGGCGGTCGAATGCGGCAGGGACAAGCCGAGGCGCTCAGACGAAATCCCCGGAGCGAATTTTATTCCCTCTGCCTGATTTATACGATTACGTCGAATGATGTCACATTAGTGCGGGATTGTTATTCAATGAAGCACGGAAATAAAACACGAGCGAGACAGCCGAAATGTTTACGATTAAGACCACTATCTTTCCTTGAAGCAAAATGTACCACAGGAACCTTATTTTTTAGTCCCACAATCCGTGCTTGATAAATGTAAAAATTAACTAGTAAACAAGCCAATTGAACGGAGAGGGGTAAAAATTAATTTTTTGGGTACAATAATTACTCGCTATATTCCCGCACACTATAAAATTCACAGATTTTAGTCTGTCGTCAAACGAGGGTAAACTCCCCCACAAATATTTTATGATTCGCGAGGTAAAATAATTAACTCTTCATTACATAATAAACACATTGTAATGGGGTCGACTGTTGTGCTACTTCAATGATTTAACAAACTCTCATTTTCTATCATCGCTAGACAAAAAAGATTAAATATTATAAATAAAGTCAAGAAACAACGAGAAACATTGAACCTTCCTATGTTTTCATAATAATAAAGTTCATTACATATCACTTTTACATTCCTCGGGCGATTTCCATCCAGGATTTCACTTCATCAATCCAATATAATAATTCAGAGAGGCTTAAATGTTAATAGAGTAATTATGATGACTTACCTGATTCACATCTTCGACCGGTGTAACCATAGACGCAAGCACACCTATCAGGGCCAATGCAGCGGCCTCCGTTCAAACAAGGTTCCCTGCAGATGGCTGATTCCCAGCAAAATCACCGTATGCCAAGATGCATGTAATCGAAAGAAATTTTCAAAGTTAACATTGCCTCTAGAATAGGCATAAAAGTACAAAAAATGCGTTTCGAGCGACAATACGGCGAGAAAAAAAAACTGAATAATATTTTTTTAAATTGTGGAAGAGGCAAGTTCAGGTATATTAATTCACTAAGATGAATTATATAAAATTTTATTTGCAAAATTGGTGGTCGCCAATCAAGTTCACTCAAAAATCCAACTGAAGAGAGCTTAAATTACGATACTGACTGAGTAGCATAAGGATACGGTAATAAATGTCGAAGAGACTTTTTCCATCATTTCAGATTAATATAAAAATTTCATAGTAAGAAGCAGTTTGCGGGATATCGAAAGACCATACTTATCAATTGTCTGTGAAGGATGGATATCGAGGCAGAAAAACTTGAACAAAGTACAATAATAATCCCTGGAGTCAAATATTTACCAATTAACGGTAAAAAGAGAATTTAAGCAAATGAAGTGGAGATTACGATAATTATTACGGGATTTACAGTGATTTACGTGAAAAGTCCAACGTATTCGGGGTCACGATGAAATTCACTTAAATATTCTTCGGCCCAGTTTCATGATATTATTATGGAAAATTTTAAAGGGTATGAAATCCACGATTAATACATCCTGACACTTTTAAAATAGTCCACCTTCACTGACCGTTCGTATATTCTATTGAGGCAATCAAGGACTCTCGGACATATTCCAGGTAAGACACAAGCGGTATCACTGAATGGTTAAGATCATGGAAAATTGATGAAATAGGCTCCTAGTAGATACATAATACATTACAAAGAACAATAGTAATACGTATTATCGAATCATAACTTTAAGCCTCGAATAAAATTTTGGAGTTCTAAACAAACTTTTTGGAATGGTATCATTCTTTCATCAATTATTTGGATACTATTACAGCGAAAAAATACTGTTAGCGAATTTTCGATTAAGTACTCATGAATTCCACTCACCATAATAAAACCATGGCCTTGACAGAGTAACCCGATTCAAAAACTTAGGCTAAGAAGTTTAAAATTTTATCAAAAATCCAAACTTCAGAGTTAACTCCAAAAATATTTATTTACATGAGACAATGTATATAATCGTATGCAAATCATTAGTTACACTGATATTAAGAGAACTTGAAGGCCCTTACAATTGTAAGTAATAATTCATCGTTTGAAAGCATGGCAATACTGGATCGGGAACTATCAGAAATATTTTAACGGAACATTAGGCGTAAAAAAATTAAATAATAATTAATCATAATAATTAATGACGATTAATTATTAATCGTCCACTCACGTTCACCGCAGTACTCCCCCTGGTATCCATTCCGGCAAACGCATTTGGAGCCGCTACAGGACCCTCCGTTGAGGCAGATAGCTTTGCATGAATTCACAGCTGAAAAAGGTGTAATCATTTGATGAGACACAGAATTAATCATTCTATAAAAATACATGGTCAACTTCATTTATAGCATAAATGGGTTTTCTTTCTATGAGGAATCTTAAAACTAACTTTTCCGTCATTAGAATTTCCAGATATTGGCATAGAGAAGGAAAAAATAAATTTCACGAAATTTGGAACATTCTGAGAGCCTGAATTTGCGAGGAATAAAAATTTGAGATGATTTTCATTTCTCACAATGGTGGTCCGTTAAATGACTATTATATTTTCCCGAACGGCGAATTCAAACAGCTTATACATGGGAGTTACAAGGCAGAGTACGTACTACTTTTTTAGGCCTTGGTTTTTAACCAACAACGAATCCATTTTTAGAATATTGAATTTTGTTGTCAAGGAACACAAATATCATGACTGGGTCCGGCAAATGATTCCTCGATTGATGAAAAAAATACGGGTGGTGTAAAGAATTTTGTACATAAATACATAGCTAGAAACACAAAGAAAATGCCAAAAAAAGCATAGTTCGCGCAAGCAAGCAGTTACTGTGGAAACAGAAAATATTTCACCATGTTTTTTGCACTTTCTGAAGCTCATTTTCTCTCTCAAATATCGAATATGAAGAAGGAATAATTGCATACTTTTCGTGATATATTCAAGCATTCGACGCAGCTAATAGGGGAGACTGTTTACGGTTGTGACAATTTTCACTTTATCGCCATTAGTTCTGGTAGGAGGCTACTAAGATTATCTACAATGGCTCTTTGATTAAATTTGTACATTGGTACACCTAAAAATATTAAGTTTGTATCCCTGAGCATAATGGTTAGCTCATAGGAGCGAGTTTTAATAAAAGTGTCACAACCGACCACACCCCAAGTGCGGTTGTGACAGTAACTTGGGTCGGTAGTGACAGGTTTAAAAAATACTCTAAAATGGTCTGAAATCGTTTTACTTGCAATAAATATTTAACATAGTACAGCACAATCATTTTTCGGATAAAATTACTAATTAATAACAAAATAAATAAAATCTGGGAACACTACAATCATTTACAACTAATAAGGCACCAAATCCTCTAAAATTATTTGCCAGTCTTCACATATACTCTATATTTATAACATCAGTCTCCATTAACAATTAGTTGAGAAGTAGACAAAACAATATCTAGTTATTCTTTAAAGGAATTCTGTCAAAATAAGAAACAAATATAGGTGACTTTAATGTTACTACTGTTGACTAAAACCTCGCAGCGTCCTCCTCAAGAAAAAATTAACTCTTATGTACCAACATACAACATCTAAAACTAAAGAAATATATCGGAAAAAAACTTAAAAACTTGATTACTAGTCAGACTCGTTACAGTTATGATAAATTTAATGGCGACTACCATCTGTGCAATTTAAATGGGACCAAAGTTCACACTTTCCTTGGCATTTGATCCATTTTTCGCCAGGACTACTTTCAGAGTATGCGCCAACGCAATCCCGACAAAAATACTCTTCTTCGTCGGACGGCGGTTTTGTTGCTTCCATCGTTCTTGTTTTGCCTTTTCCTTTCTTTGTTCATTTCGGGTCATTAAGATTTTTTCTTTACGTTGCCTGCCTTCAACCGCTTTTCTTTTGCTTCATATTCTTCTCTTACCGCCTCTTTTTCAGGCCTATCTGCGTAAATAGTGGACTTCTTGTTTCTGGGACCTTTTATTTTTCTCTGTGGAGCCTTCGGGAAAGGCCGAACAACTTCAGGAGAAAAAGCTGATGGCGTGGCTGAGGATGAAGCAGTTGGATGAAAACTGCTATAATTTAGGTTTGAAAAACTGTCCAATGGAAAGGAAGGTGAAATTGGCGGAGTTATTTTTCTAGGTCCAGTATTGTGCTCTCTAACGTCCGGGATTGGTCGATCTCTCTCAAGGGACTGTGAAAAGTAAATTTCTTCTGATGTAAACAGCTGTATTTTATGCTTACCGGTAAAATTGTCTCCAGAGTTAAGGTTCGGCATGTTTATATCTGATACTGTTGCAGGAGCATTCTCTTCAGTGTCAGGGTTTGCTCCGTTTGTTACATAAAATGGTGATTCAGGTTTGTTCTATTTGGAGTCATGATTTGGTCTGTCTGTTACAAAAGATGGGGCAAAATCAACTTCTCCAAAGAGATTACGGTTGAATGGATAAATAGCATCCATCCATCGCAAGCAGTATTCATAGCTTTCTTTAAGGGTCCGAAAACAGACCGGTCAATGGGCTGTAATTTATGTTAGCAGTGTGGAGGAAATGGTATGCTAAAAATGATTATCTAGCACTAGCAAGACTTACAGACATGAGCATTTTTACAGGCATTAGCAAGACATGAGATTTTTACAACATAAATAAAACAACCTTTATTTTAAACACGTCATCATCGAGCGAGAAAATATTACTTAATGACAATGCGTACTGTTTTTGCAATGTAATTACCAGAGGAAATATTTTCATATTGGAATCAAGGAATTGCGTTGGTGAAGCACTGTTAGTTTTTTTTTAATGTTTGAGAAATACTAGGAAGGATTCATCTTGCATCCACCCTGAAGGATTTGCAGTCCCAATAGATCCTATTGGCCGGTCCCTAATGAAATGGTCGTAATTTCGAACACGTGGAAAAATAAATAAAGGAGGAATGCTATTTCCCAAGGCGTTCACTGCAAAATTTACTGTGACTAACGTGCCCCATTCTGCTGAAGTTACGGCTCCCACTTGCCGTATGCCACGTTTTGCAACGACTTTGTTAGGCCTGTGGACTGTAGTGACGCCTGTTTCGTCGACATTGTAGGGGTGACCGGGGCAGGTTTTCGTATGGCCCTCCGCCGGAAAAAATTAAGACAAACGGTTCAAAATGGTGATTTTTACGGCTTTCTGAAGGATATTTTATTAATCCTCACACTATTCTATAAGCAATATTAATCTAATCAAGTAAAATAGATTCAACTTAAAAATATCTACGAGCTCTGGGGGGGGGGGGGGGGGTTATCCCAAAAAATCTTGTCACTTACACAGGAAAAAAAACACCCAGTAAATAAAACAAAGAATGATCTCCATTCATTCGGTTCATTTTCTAGCTTTATATTAAACAACAAGAAAATGAGATGTATTAACAGCAAAGCAACAAAATAAATTAGGAATTTCGCGACAAAAATCAAGACATAGAAAAACAAATCATACTTCTGCTAAGGAGCATTAAAATGTTTCATAGCTTTTCCGAGGCTTGGATTGGCAACAAGCGAAATTAATATCAATCAGTCACCCAAGAATACAGATATTTTCACCGGAAGTCGCGAAAGAACTGGCGAACCGCATACCACGCCCTTCATCTCACTAATCGTTGACTCACCCACAGCCATCTTCCAAGTTGACAAAAAATGCGCCAGGAACTTGACCCAATAATTTAACCCTATTAAAATAATAAGTATTTTCTTCCTCAACGCCTTCCATTCAGCCTAAAAGGACAGAAGGTCAGATGGCGACTGAAATAATTTAATTCCAACAGGCACATTTCTTCGACAATAGTGCGGCAAAATACCGCTTTTTAGCTTATTTTTTGAGCTGCGAACCTTAGATAAATTTCAATGTCGGAGTGGGAGTTAACATATATTTTTATAAATTAATTCACACCACATTTCAAAACCACCTCTCATACGAGAGCTTTTATAAAAGCTTTTTTACATCGTCATTTCTCGATAAACTACATTCATATCGGAACCAATAGATGAGATTTTTACAACATAAATTAAACAACCTTTATTTTAAACACGCCATCATCGAGCGTGCTGTTTTTGCAATGTAATTACCAGAGGAAATATTTTCATATTGGAATCAAGGAATTGAGATGTTGATGAAAGACATTGATGAGATGCATTTACTTTTAAGCACATTGCAAAATGGAGAGAAATTATTAATTTATACATTCCCAGAGAGAAATTTAGCATGAGAAAATCACGTCGTTTAGCTGGGATCCAAACACCGATCTGCCAATTGTCGACCACGTACGGAACCAGTTACCAGGCTTGGTGGTGTGACGGTATCGCACCAGATTGGTATTGTGAGATCTGGATTCTTGTCTCAGCTAAGCGATATCATTTGCGCATGTCACCACTCTTGATGTTAATGTCTTTGCACCCGTAAGCGTGACTGCGTGCAGTGCCTCTTGACACATGCAGTACTTCGGAAAACATAAATTGTGACAAATGGTATTTTTACTAGACACTACATCGGAATACTTCATTCTCGGTACACGACGCTGAAGAACCCTAATATTTGAAGTACTGGTAGCGGGTGAGACTTCGAGGAAATACTTCACACCAAAAGCTGAATAAATTCCAGCTAGCCTGTTTCCGCTTGGGGTTTTATTGTTACTCGGAAACCTATTGGATAACAATTACATCTTATAAGGCCAAAAATAAAATCTCATCAAAGCCAAGTTGCTAGAATCTGTCTTAACATCCGACATGAATGCTGACGAGACTGAGACTCGTCAAGGTAAAATATTAACTGAAAATGGTTATTTTAAAAAAATCTTCACTACCGACCATAGTTTCGACATTCTAAGTCATATTCAAGACTTTGACAATGACATAGAATGTCTAAATCATGGTCGGCAGTGGAGTTTTATATTAAAGTGTGGAAACTACTATTTGAAGTTAATATTTGATCATGGCAATATCGCATTTCCACCAAGTCAAACCTGAAACGATTTAGTACGTTCGTCGAGGAAGGCTAAAAACCGGAAATCTCGGGTTTCAAGACGAAATTCCAGGATAATTTAGAAGGGGGGAGCAGAGCTACGAAGGCAAAGCACCAGAGGACCGCAAAACATAACGAGGGCACGCACTGAGTCACAACCTTTTCCGCAGGGGAAGTCAAAAACGCTTGCGTCACTTAATTTTACGCCAGCTCAGGGGTCCATCGCGGCGACCAATGGTTGATTACTTTGTGCATTTCATCTCGAGAATAGCGTCGGGCAAACCAGTGGAGGCAATGGAACGAGAAGGAAAAGCATTAAATAATTCCAACCCATCACACTTGCGGCTTGTCCCTTGCAGCGAGAGGGGATGAACTCGAGGAAAAAAAAGAAGACAATGCTCCTTACGCTACCGAAGCCGCCCCATCAATTCAAATGCCTCCTCTTCCCCTCATAAGTTGCCCCCAGCCGGACGGTCAAATTGACTCTCCTTGCCCGGGGCAATGCGTCCGAGAACCGCCCCGCCGAAACATTCATCGCCACCACCGGGTGCGGGTGTAAAGATGATGGTCAGAGCTGACACCACCACCACCAACACATGCGCATACGAGACGGTGTTTTTCATTCTCATCTCCAAACCATCCCTCCGCATCAAACTCCTTTAGCCTTTAGGGTCTCGGTTCGTACAGTCTCATATACCGTCCTATGGCTCATCTTCCCTTGACTGAATTCATGGCGGAGTGGGGGCCGGGCGAATAAAAAACGAGAACGAAGACGAGAGAGACATGCGGGCCTTGGGAGGAGGGCCGACAGAGAGGGGGGAGCAAAGAGGCTCATTTCCTCGTGAAGATGTGAGCTACTTACGGTCCGCGTACTGACGGGAAAGGCCGCACCACGTGCTTATTTCTAAGCTGAAATCTGGTTGAACGACGCCGTTTTTCAAGGAAACGCGGTATAATTGCTTTCCCATGCCTTTTCTTTAATTATAATATTGCCTCGAGCAATTTTCTCGATAGCAGTTTATATTTTTAGTAAATAAGAATAAACGATGTTTATTCACAGCCACCTCCTTACGTGCGCTAGTTATTTCTTAGCTAAATTCTGGCTCAACTAATTATGAATATTTTCCGAGGAAACAAGGCGGAAATGTGTTGCGTCAACTTTTATTTTCTTGAAATATTGTTTTTCGTTTATATCTGGATTTTCTTCGGGTTCTCACCGCGTCCGTTGACAACCATAGCCAAGTTTTGGAAAATTCTGGGCTTTGGAAATATTAAAATAATAAATCTCAAAGTTTTTCAAATGTATGTACATACACAGGTAATTATTTCTCGACTCTTCCACAGTTTTCGCTGTACTGAATCCACCAAAAGCTGTCTCATTATGATAAATTATTACAACCACACACAAAGTCAGTTATGCATGCCTCGCTAGCCTTATAACTAGGTGGCTATTTAAACAGAAAATTACAACATACTTCATCTTTAATTAGCTCATCTAATTTATCTCACCTTTATCTAATTTAAAATAACTTCATCTAATTAACATTTTAAATTTCTCATCCTTATACTGCACAGCTATTCATGCATGTCAACAAAATTCCTGGATGCAAATTTTAATTAAGTTCACTGAAATGCTGCACGGTAAGCGGAAAGATAAATCTGAATCAATGTCTCACAGGTGGAAAGAGGCGGTCAGCAACACTATTTTACAGCTAAATAAAAATGTATCAAAATAAAGAATATATTAATGAAGATTTCCACTCTACAGGGCCTAAAAATTTCCAAGAAAGCAGTGGATCCCTTTCTTTCCATTATAAAGAAAAACCTTGGGGAAATGAAAGAAAGCTAAAAAAAAGGGCACAATAAGGATTACCAAATGAAGACAGAGGATTACTTAGACTGTTAATAATTGATTTAATATTTATCACATGAGGTAGAAACTAATTTAATTTCAGTACAGACAAAAATACCCATAAGAATTCCGGGTAGGTTTTATGACCTAACACTAAACTTGGAAGATGTTTTTGACATATTATAAGATACAGTTGCGATACAAAAAAGAAAATTTCACTCTAATGTATTGGTCACGTCGTCAGTGAACTACGAGTTTGAGGTTTTAATTCAATAGACGCTTCTTTACACACATTCTACGCTACTATATCCTTGCGATTGGTGAGGAATCCTCTTGGTAAACAAACGCACAGAAAAACTCCCCATTCCCAAGCGTAGGTGTCAATTACTTTTAATACCGGACTAACTACTGGGCGGACATACCAACCAAACCGACAGTAGCAATGGTAAACTCTGCGAAATTATCATCATTAACATCGTTAGCACTCACTGAAGTTTCTGCTCCAGCCTTAACAGCGGACCTTTCCAAAATCATCTCGACGGCTACAGTCTTCAGTTTCATCGCTTTGAGAACTAGGAATCCCCATATATTTCTCAGGCCTTTTCTGAAGTTCATCTGACGCAAGGGTCACTTTAGGCGCTCAAATTTCCTCCCTCAAATCTCATTACCGATGTTCTCCATGGCAAACAATCTGAGACGATCTTCGCTTATGAATAGATATGACACCATGTTCTTTAATTAAAAATATATTATTACGGCACTCTCTATAAAGACTAGGAAGTGTATTTTAGAAGGGCTCTTCTCGGAAAAAAATGTTAAAAGACTTTGCTACTTCGCGCAAGCAAAATCACACCTTAAGCTACGAACATTTGAGAGCCGGGGTAATCCGAGAGACTAATAGAACAAAAATGGAGGCGATAAGCTTCGCTGAAAAAGATACGAGCGAAGAGAGAGTTTCACAGGGATTAGGCTTCGAGTCGTTAAGGGCCCCGTTAATCTTAGATTTTCTGCTTGTGAAATTCAGAACATACGTGCTTCAGAGAATCAAAGCTTACTCCGCATCAGAATTTCCAAGTATATAAGGTAATTTAACGGACCGTGACATACAAAAAATAATTTTATACAAAAATTATTTTTTTAAATTAAGTGACAATGTAAAAAATAATATCCACTAAAAATACTCCTAAGATGTGCAAATTAATAATGAGATGAAAATCTGCACGTGCAATACAGATTTTCAGCCATTGTTAATTTGCTAGTGTCTTGTGTAATTATCTCAAAATGGAATAGAACATAGATCAACGTGTCAAAAACATCAAGATGAAAACAAGTAGGTGAGATTACGTAGGTGAAAAATAGTTACGTCTCAATCCTAACAAATTACAAAGACGACATTTTTCCGAAAATGAACTAGCCAGACAATTTTTTAAACGTTCATTTTATGTTTCCAGGCTATTACTATCTATTATTAGGTGTAGAAACCATCAATCGAAAAATCCATAAAATGTTCACCAGTGTTTTTAAATGTGTAATTATTAAAGGGTAGGCTGTTAGCAAAGCCTTAAATAAGATTTGCGCATCACTTGTCAAACAACACTTTTCCAAAAAAGAGCATTTAACTTTTGAGTTGAGGGCAGAACTTGACGAAAAATGGCTGGGAGAGAAATTGTTAATAATGATGAGATAAAAACAATATTTGTGCATTTTCCAAACCTGTAAGACCTAACAGGCAACCGGTTCATGAGTTTATAGAATGAAACGCACATTTATTCCACACACAATATTGAAGCTATTTCATCTACTCGGTACCTCCAAGAATATCGCTTCATATCCGTCACTTCAGTTTTGTGAAAGTTTAAGGACAACAACTGAACATTAAATTTGGGAGATAGAATTTATTTTAAGTTAGGCTGAATCGTACATCCCTTACATTTTTTACTAATTAATCCTGAAGGTCCCAAAATTAGTTCGATTCTATCCTAAGATAAGGATTTCTGGGACAATGACTAAAAACTGCATTCTAGTGAGATTACCATAATTTTTTGTTTTTTTCCAGGCGAACAATTGCAGTGAAGTTTTCTCGGGTTTCACACCGGGTCAGGTCCTCCATTTCTCCTTCCAACGTTTCGATGAACAACTCGCCCATCGTCTTCAGGGATTCAGGAATCCAATACCAATTCCTCAAAATCTCGGGGTATATATATATAATTCTGAGGTTGAGGGCGGTTCAGCGTCTCCTGATTGGCTGCCAGTCCCCTCGTATTTTTAGGAGGTGGTCCCATATGTGGCTTAAATTATAGCCGTAGTCTCTGTTGATGTTATTTCTGTTTTTCCGAATCTGAATAGATTCTTTTACTACTGAGATTACCAAAGGTATTTATCCATTGATGACCATAGTGGAATACTAAGTTTTTAATCACAATCCTATAAAAAGATTTGATGCTTACCCGGCGTATGCTGGTAGTGAAGGCTGCTCGGGTGCTCCACCACTCCATGGAGGAGATTAACCGCTGGAGCACCCAAACAGCCTTCACTAATACCCAACAAATAAAGTTACACAGAGTATTGGCCACATCCATCACTTAGAAATACCGAAACTTAAAATTAACGCACGTCAGATGTTGGCATGGAAAATACGAGGGCCGTTTTATTTCAACCTCTGATGGGTCACGATCAGAGGACGAAGTGATTGATTAAAAGTTATTTCAGTGCTATATGTTGAGCATACTTGTGGTGTCCTTTCGACAAAATCGTCTCGGCGATTGAGGAATTGGTAGTGCCTATGGACAAGCTTTACAATATCTTCTTCATGGAATGTAGCCGCAAATGACTTCCAATGAATCTCCTTTGTCCTGAAGCACATCGGCCGTTTGAAAAAGCTTGCCATCTAGCCACATCTTCATTTCAGCGTAAAGATGGAAGTCACACGGCAATAGGTTGGCATTGCACAGCGAGTGATTGAAAATGCCACATTGAAATTGCTCTAGGAGCAGTTGGGCTGAAACAGCGCTGAGATGACGGGCGTTGTCACGGATCAGTACACTTCCGGAAAACAGCATGTCTCTTCTTTTGTTTTGAATGTGAATGGGCGTAATTTTCACACTCTAACCACAGTGCATTAAAAAAATCTCTTTTATCGGCATGCTAAAAGGTGAAGACATGTCACTGTTGGGCCATTCGACGACTTTTCTGGCTGTCGGTCCGCAGTGCACACTTCGCGGGAGAATCAATTGAGGCAGTGTAGTTAATGAGATTGCAACTAACCTTAAACAAAAAACTTACCGTCAGAAATGACTAGAGCCTGTGGTGCGGAGGACGCGCAATTGCCCTACCTGCGCAGTAACCGCCTGTCGCTTGTAAGGTGTTTTTCCTGAGCGATCGGAGGTTGAAAATAAAACACCCCTCGTACTCTTAGGTCGTAGGACGTAGGTAGCTCTTAGTTTATACGTTCTAATAAGACTTAACTATATGGCGCAAAGGAAGTAAGAGAAAGCAGCCCAAGAAATGCATCTCCATTTGAGCGTGGGTGTGATATTTATTCCCACTTCCATTCTTTCGCCTCCCCTTCCCCGACTGCTGGGGGCGAGAAGACAGTTTAATTGCTCCCAATTGGCCCTCTCCTCCCGGATCACTGCCACCGCGGGTGTTAGTGGCGCTGGCCTTGCCTATTCCCCTGGGGAATACGATGCTGATGACCCAGAGGTTTTCGAAGGAACGAAAAACGAATCGAGGGAAAGAGCACAACGGAAGAAACACCACTGACAGTGAGTGGCTATTCAAAAATAAAGCTGAATATCCCAAGGCTTCTCCAGACTTTCTGCAAAACGTTTCATTTACCGGAATGCTTATACCATATATACTTTACAGATTATTAACATTTTACTTATTATTCTATTATACTAACTTAAGGCAAAAGTATCGGGCTTTACAAGTAATATCACCTGAAAATTACGTCTAAAAGTACATCAATTTTATCTAGCCTCAATTCGCATCGGAAAATCTTGGTTTGAGTTCATGCGTTTACATTATCACTAGCAATAAAAATAAGGTACGATTACAAGTAATACAAATAATAACAAGCAAATATTGAAAATCTAGTCTAGATACGGATATGTCGATAAATGCACTTCTATTGGAGCGTGGCTATATTCATATACATGTATAAAACGGTGAAAATTAATCAATAAATCAAAAGGAAGTCATACTTTAATTAATGAAAATCGACTAATACACAGCTGAGCCGAATACTACTGCGCATGAAAATTATAAAATCACAATCGTTTTGGAAAATATAAAAATAAGCAGCGCCATAGATAAATTACGTCATAAAACCCAGGCACCTCACTGCCTTTCGATACTTAGAAAATTTAAGGTGGAATTCACGTCAAAAAAGAGTAATAAGGGGATACGCTAAACTTGGATTAAACAGCTAGAAATAGTATTGAATATAATGCAATTTCATTAACTTATATGAAAAATGCACTGGCAATAATTTATCTTATTATGATCAAAGGATCCCATTCGCGAAAGCATAATTTTGAAAAATATGGAAAATAGGGTAAATTCAGGGTAAAAAAAAGGGTAAGGAGCTATGGTTTACATGGACATTTGAAAGATGAATGAGAGGTCATCGTAGCATGATTAGAAAACTCGAATTATAGACACAAAAATTATTACATATGCGCGAGTGAATAGAGAGAGTTGTAACCAAGATTAAGCCTAGTGCCATAAAAAGCAATGGAGCAACGAAAATTAATTGTCAAGGGATTATATAACTACCTATAATGCGTTTGAAAAATGATAGAAATTTACTTTGCCTTATAAGACAATACCGAGCCACAAATAAATAACCCAAAGACAATCTGCAAAATATAGTACATTATGTATACCTCGAACATTGCAATTGGTCTAATGACCGAAAAAATGGCATTTCAAAAACCATTCCAGGATTAAAAATATTTCTTTCACCTTATGTTCCCTGTTAAAGAATCATCCTCGTAGAATCCAAATACGACGGCTGAAAATTAGCTTGCTTCGCAATAAATCAACTAGTTAAGTGACCATGCGCAAATAGCTTCAGCATTCTACGAAGACTGCATCCTACGCAAAGGGCTCAATTAGCCAGGAAACATAATGACTTGATAAATATAGACGATGCAGGCAAAAATCGACCAAAATGCTCCATATAAAACTTACCTGCAAAGAATTTCGAATGAGCATATCATCGGCTAATTATGAAGCAAGATCATGCCTAATAAATTACAATACTTAATTAACAGTGAATTCATGAGATATGAATGAATGCAGCTACGCAGCTCGATGCGAAAAGGAAAAATAATAAATGCTTCATGTGTCAAATATGCTCCGTATTGCAGCCCATTCCATACCATTTATCGATAATACTAAGGCCATCACGACTCTTCCGTAGAAGGCTGAAATACAAGGGTTTCTTTTCACGTCAAGTCCTTTTGGCTGCTAAAATTCATCTTCAGAAACGAGAAGGAGATGACCTAAAAATTAAGTACACCAAAAAAATCGCTTTCTCACTGTTTGGTAAAATTTTCCTTAAAAAGCCGAGTTTGAGACTCGGTTAGTTTGCCAAATAGAAAGTTTTCGCGGAATGTTATGCAACGCGGCTGTATTTGCGGATTCTTCCTCGTGGATAGATGCTGTGGACAAAATATTCGTGGGCCAGAACGACACTACCGTCCACAGTAAGAATCTGGGTGTAGTTTGACCATTTTATCTCCGAGGCAATGATGCTCATCCACTTCCTCAAAACCTCTTAAGTCATCCTATAGTTTCCCACAATGTCACGCTTGATTTGTCAACTACACTTATTATTATATAATGTCTTTTTCATTCTTCTCCATACATCTCGAAATCAAGGAGCACATTCTCATCTCAAGAAATACGTTTCCATAGAATATAACGCTTCACTTCGGAATAGGCTCTTTGCTAATTATTTTCTGAAGCTGAACCGTGCCATCGTATATTTTTTGGCTGAATAATGCCCCTAGACGAACGCTGTCTATTTTTGATGGGTCATTCTCCCACAATCGTACAAAATTATGTGCATGGACTGCCATGAAAAAAAAAACAAAACTGTTAGATCAAAAATAAAGTGACGTATTATTTTATGGACCCTTTTACTAATTTTAGAGACAAATTAGCGAAGAAAAAATATTTAATGTCCACAGACTACGATTCATGTCCGTAGTCAGTCCCACATAGGTTTTCGAAGAGGTGTTTATTGTATTAACAGCCTTTACTAAATAATTTATTATAAAATCTATGATTAAACAAGTTACACCAATATAAAAATTCCAAAATAGTATTTTTTCGTGCTTTCCCGGCGAATAATCTTAGTGAAAAGTTCTCGGGATCGCCACCGGGTCAGGAACTGCATAGCTGCCAACTATGCAGTTCCATGGGCAGCCATGCAGTTCCTGACCCGGTAGCGATCCCGAGAACCAATAGTATTTTTTGGCTGCTTTTATTTCATCATATTTATCATAAAATAAAATAAAACATTAGTCAGACCGAAAAAATCAATGTCCGTGGACACACAGGAAAAAGTGGGAATTATTCATAGGATATGGTGGCAGTCCTGAACAACCAGTGTGTAGAGAAGGATATTGCCAGCTATATTTGGTTGTTTGATTGTATGCTTGCTTTAGTGAATGTTTTAACGCTGGAAGAAAAATTTTGTTTCAGTTTTTTGAAAGAGCAAAGATTAGTCATGTCCGTGGACAAGTAAAAATTAGTAAAAGCAAAATCTTCTACTAGGTAATTACAATTGAGATGTCTTTTATAGCTATAAGATGCAATTTCAATGTACCTGGCAAGGACAGTGTCCTGACTTATAGTCATTATCAACTATAACTTAATTTAGAGGAAATCGTCATGTCCGTGGACATCATGTGCGTGGACGCCATGTCCGTGGACATTATGTTCGTGAAAACTGCAGTCCATGGTTATGACAGATGGTAACGGACATGATGATACCTACACTACGACTACTCACAGAATGTCCGATGAAAAATTCAAGAAAAAATTTTCTCGTGTGTAAACACAATATTCCTCTTTTGCTATAACCGTGGACATTTATATCATGCCCGTAGACGGCACAAAAGTAAAAACAAAAAAGTTGTAAAAATTACTAACGATCTCTGCCACTTACGTCATTAGATTGTATGATTGACAAACTGTAATCACACAATAGGGTGGTTTCCTATTATTTTTTTATTGCCTAAATCGAAAGATTATTACTCCTAAAGTACGCATTTCACGATCTTAGATTTTCGAATGAATATATATATATTTTCGCGATTTAACGAAAAGTGAAAAATTTCAAGCGCGTGAAAACGCGATGGCTAAGTAGGAATGATATGAAAAGTCCATGTGACGTATTTCTGGTTCCCGCTGCCGCCCTGTGAGGTGACCTTGAGGCGAGGCTTGAGCGCTGATACGACGTGGGATGCTAGCAGGAAGCGCTTGGCTTAAATATGGATTATTACTACCTTATCAAACGAAGGAAACTTTCCGACCTTAGCCAGTTTTAATAGGTGATTATTAAGAGATGTTTCCCTGAGCTCTGTGCCTCACGCATGCATTGGTGATCTCAGACGATGTAAAACTCCTATCCTTTCGTGTAGAAACTACGTCCCTGAGACGTCACGTGGAGTGCAATCGCATGGGCGCCAATCTGGCCTTTTTCATATGAGGTTAAAATTGACCATTGCCATTCGTCTAAACTGGGATTTCTAAGACCAAATAATTTGTATATTATGAATACATTAATGGTGGGTAACGAATCGCAATCTATGCCTTTCGTTTTCTTTGATGAAGGAAACTACCCTATTTACTGTCCAGTGCCTCGAAATCATTGTTGAATCACTCTCCATTAACATTCGTCTAAATTGGGATTTGTAAAACCAAACAATTTGTATATTATGAAAATCCTAATGGTGGGTAACGAATATCGATCAATGCATTTCGTTTTATTTGATGAAGGAAACTACCTTATTTTGGTTCTCAATAAAAAAACAATTAATTTTTTTAAATTTTGCCTGTAGAAAATGTGCGTTTTTTGGAGATAGATCCTGATATGTTTACTCTAATGAGCCCATTTCCGTCCAATGCAAAATCCAATTATTTAACTGCTCAACCACCTCAAATTCTCTCGTCCCACCTTCATATTTTCACGCAGTTCCTTACTTAGGGCCGACTTGAAAATAAAGTTAGATTCCGCATCGCGGAAATTAAAATGAGATAAGATTATTAAAAGCAAACGAAATTAAAATAGACATTTAAATAACCTCAAGGCAAGGAAAGAGACCAATTTCGAACCAGATTTTAATCAGTGTTTATAGCTGTAATAAAACTTTCAAAATATGCAATTAACCAAAAAGGGAGAGGCTAAAATAAAAAAATGGTAAAATAATTAAAACTGAAGGAAGATATCTAGATGGAGAGAATTTAGATTACGCGACGGAAAAAATAAAAAGGTTAGAGAGCTTGCGGTAAGAGAGGCAGAAAGGTAAGAGATTTGATGGGCCGAATTAGTAGTACTGACGTTATTTTGATAGAAGACAACAATAAAAGAACAGACCGTAGTGAGCGGTATTAAGAAAATTATCACCGAATACTGTCTAAGGAATATAACTAGTGAAGAATTAAAAACAAATGGGGCAAAGTTATATAGGGGAGACCGGGGCACGTTGGCCATAGGGGCAGGATGGCCCAGTCGAGCTAATTCCAACAATAGACACTGAATCGTGCTAGAAATCTATCAGAAGGTTGGTAGCACACTTCCCCTTTCTCCACAAGACCATTATGACTGGCGGAGCAGTTTTTGAGAAGTTATAGTGATTAATTGTATTTGCGCGTGTTTCAGTAAAATTCTACTCCCAGGTTAAATGCGTGTTATTTAAGTTTTGATCAATTTGGGCCCAATAGTTCAGTACTATAATTAAAGATCATAGTTTAAGGGTAACTTGTGTGTGGCATACAATCTAAATTGATACAGTGAATTTTGTGACGAATAGAATTTATTGTAAACATGGCGATGGGGCAGGTTGGCCCAGCGACGACGGGGCACGTTGGCCACCCGGGCAAACATGATCCTATGCATTCCTTCGTCAAAAATGGCCTAATTTTGAATAGACGGTCACTTCCATCATCAATTGAGCTGTAATTCAGGTAAATGACTTAAATTTGTTTCAAATCGGTTACAATGCATGCTACTATGTATTTCTACACTTTTGATGGCCCATCTAGATAAACAATCTTACGAATCTATATAATAGGGTACTTTGTAATATTTTGCAACAGGACTCTTTAAAGTTAAGAATATAAATAATGCACATACGATTCAATATACCATCTTAATTTCTAGATATAACTCTCAACTGCTCCTATTGTATTTAAAACCCCAGAAAAAGTCTTACTTTATCTTAAAACATTTTACCGAAATTTTATGCTGAAGTTCAATTATGAATACAAGAACGTAACACGAGTAAGTCTTAATCGGTACTTATGAAATATTCCTCACTTTTACACCGAGATGAAGGTAGTTTAGGATTAACGAATCGCAGTAATTGACTGCCGTAATTTTTAGAGGATATTTAATAACTGAATCATCATAAATATTCTTTCTCCTAACGGCGATTCTGTCGTCGACAACCACAGATAAAAGAGCTTGCATGAAAAACGCCCATGAGTTTGCGAAACTCAGAAAAAACATATACTCCTCTCTTTGACTCGGTGAGGCGACAAAGGATTTTATTCCCAACACGCCTCGGCGGGACATAAAAGCAATTAGAGGCGCGAACACAGGCGCACTGCGCTGCAATTGTAAGAGATAAGAAAAGTGAGGGAAACGACAAAAAGCTGAGAAAAACGAGACGAGAGTGAGCAAAGGACAGCAAGGAGATTGGATTGCAGACAAATTCTCGCCTTCATCTCCGCAAAAAATATACGCCTAAACTGCGTACACACGAAAATTCACTTGCTAAACGATTTACTCAATTATAAAAGCACACTTTCGTCTGTTTATCTTAATCTGTACCCTACTTACCGGAAAAGAGATGGATGGATTTCAATGCGGTTTACGAGGGTTAGAAGGAAATTGTCTTCCTTCATACTACTATGAATTTTATAGCCAATTAAAGAAAAAAAAACAAGAATTTTAGGGTTGATGCACGCATGTATAATAATTTTTCCCGTAGGTATAAGATACTCATACAGTTATTTCTAACTTAAATTAATAACTTTTTAAACGATTACTTTGATTGCTTCGTCATTTTGTTAGCATTTTATTATGCCAAAATCTGCCAATACATTTCCTTTTTTTTTTTTTAACTGTTATCACTTTTGAAATAAAAAGAAAACGGAGAAATTTTACAAGGATTACCGATTATTCTAAGCATTACTAAGATAATAAGAAGTACAAACACATCCATTAACATTTATAACACGAAAATTCATTTCTCAAGCAGAGTAAAATGAAAATTAAATTTCTGATGACGCATTTTCATCACCAAACGGCTACTTCAGCATTATGTAATAGTTTATTGTCAGTGAATCATTTATGAATCATTTGATATTATAATTAAATTGTTTCTCATGCATCTTTAAGCACGATAGTTAAAAATATATATTGAAAATTCACAGTCATATCCCGCAATGGCAATTTGAATTCTCTCCACTTAAAGGCCAAAATTTTCCTTCATACTCTTGATTTCGACAGGAGTGAATTTTCCCTAACACTCGGAAAAAGATTTAAGACGAGTTTACTACTAGAGCTAATTTTCATTACGTTTGAAGCTTTCACAATTTTTATTGGTTAATTTTTTGAGTGAGTTATATCTTCTACAAACTTTACATTGTATAATGTAAAAGTTTTTCTGAAAGAATACTGGTGAACAGTGATTTGAACTTTTAAACTAATTGGATTTTAGGAAATGTAACATTTCATGATCTTTTAAGGTGAATATTTAGATTACATTGATAATTCTGTAGAGGTGCAATTTTCACCACATTTTGGGGTGATTTTGACTCACAATTTATATAAGATATTTTTATGGCCAAAAAGAATTTGCATTGGATTCGATTCAAAACAGAACTAAAAATGGTCATTTAGAAAATTATTTTTTAGTCAATTAATTAAAATTTAGTCTATTAAAATGTCAGTCAATTAAAAAAATTAGAAAAGCATTACTATTTTCTGACATCTACATACGAGATTTACAAAGACATTAGGTCTTGATCACGCCAGTGGCAATTTTTTTTCCTGCGTATGAGCTGTAGTATGATACATTTTAAAAATTACGTTTTTGTCAAGCATTAAAGTGCCTTCCATCACATACGGTTGTGATTGAATAATAAAATTGGTGATGAATATGATCCTCCAGTTTTTCTACCCAGAAATTTAATGCAGTTTATACTATGAGAAAAATCACCCTATGATGAGGTGAAATTGCCCGACTCTTACAAAAATAACGCTTAAGACTTCGGAATATTAGTGAAAATAAAAAAGGGACTTCAAGTGTTTGAATAAATCTCTTTTGCAGTGGAAAAAATATTTCACCCCCGTTGACGTTATTTAATTGTATAGCGTAGACGTATTCAAAACCAAAAGTGGTTCGAAAGATCATTCTCATTCAGATCTTTACATCATTCTCATAAGATGTATCATTCTGAGAGTAATGAAATGGATTATAGGTTAAATGAAGAGAATATGAAATCTTCGGCTTAAAAGACTAATTTTATCTGGTTTGACAGAATTATCTGAACCGAAATTGAAGCTAAATAGTAGAAAGAGTCCACGATTTTATTTTGCCTACTTCAGTTAATTTTCGAATGCAAGCTAATATTTTCTATTTATGAAATTGCCTCCTCTCAAATCAATATTTCTTGAAAATTTCTTTCTCCCATTAATCCTTGCTACGAAAAAAACCCTTCGGTTTGGTTCGGTATTAGTGTATTTTACTCTTCTTCCTTTCATTTGCCAGCTTCTCGGCCATCACCATAGGCCCTCGAATTAGAGCAGGAGACACATTTTTTAATGAAACCACTCGTTTCAAGGGCGACAAATGTCCTTTTTCTACGAATGCAACCATCAAACGAGCGCTAAAATTCTCGTTTCCCCTAAATAAAGGCATCTCTGTGTCTCCTTCGCGGCTGTAAAAGTTAATGGGTGCCGTCTAAGTGTGGGAGGTGTGTCAGGATAAAGATCTGAGGAATGAGGAAGAGGGGAGTTGGGTCAGCTATGCCGAGGATGTGGAAGAGATTGCTGGGGGAGTTAAGAAAGACGTCCTTGAAATTTTTATCCGTCAGCAAGGGAATAGATGACAGACCGACAAGGACGAACGATGACTAAGAAGTGCAATACGCATGACTGAAATTCCAATTTCAAACAAGGGCTCCAGTCAGAATAATGCTCCTTACACAACCCTCTCCATGTTCAATTAAAACAGCATCGACGCAAGCAGTGTCGAGACATTAGAAATTACCATAATAAGCATTTGACGCAGGACATTGAATATATTGGCAACATGGTGGATTAATTACACAGGCCAACAAAACAATTTTGTTTGAAAACTTTTTTATTTTAATAGCTGATCTTTATAGATATTTATGTGCCGAATCCAAACCTAGCCATCGTTTTTTTGTATCACCCATAGTTTCCAAGCAATATGTATTTAATCTTTAGTCTAATACTCCCATACGGTATACAGGGAAATCAATGAAACACTGTGTTGCATCATAAAATTGTTTGTATTTACTGTTCACTACATCGTGATACAATTGTTTGTATTTACTACAGCGTGATAATACAGGGTTCACCTGACAACTGAAATTGGTCTACACTTTCTTTCCCTTTTTTCCTTGAAGCTTCTAGCGTAGCTTTTTATGCAATGACTCGCTTGCTGAATTTCTCGGTGGAGTACAAACAGTAATCCCCATTATCTTCGTTCATTAGACCTACTTTTTCAATTCTATTATAACTATAAAAAAGCTGTTGAATTCTAAAAAATTGCTTGATTTCATAAATTTACCTGTAAAATGTGAATAAAAGGTGGGTGATACAACTTTAAAACCATCATATTTGGATTCAGCAACTTTGAAAACATAAGAATAAGGTATTTTCAGTAAAAAAGTTTTTTCCTTGTTGGCCTGTGTTATCAATTAATTGGGGACCTCCGAACTTCGAGTAAGAAATACTGAAATAAATGACGAGTAAAATTGCCCATTGTAACTGTAAATTGTAATTTCACTTTTCCAGTGGTATAACACAGCTAAAGTATCCTCCCTCAATACACGCAGAGAGCATTTCTAGAAAAAACATTTTCTCGATATGTATTAAGATTTTACAAATTTTCGGAAGAAAACTTAAAATATTTGGTGACAAATCGACTAATGCGTATCGAGATAACTTGTATTGTTTTCATATTTTTACGGCAAGGTGTCGAATAATATATTTTTTTAGGTGTCGGCAAATGAGTCTTATTAGCTCGTAGGAGTTTACGCAACAGTTGAACGACTGTAATTGATGAGCATTGTCAACATCATCATAGGTCGGCAATCCTAGGATTGCTTTGATATAGCTCTACCCTCAACTTTCCTAACAACTAACTTTTTCTTATGCAGACAAGTATCTCTTGTGAAGGCCACACACGAGACTACTCTTTTGCTTCCTTAATTACTTGTCCTACATCATTTATTACGAAAACATGGCAGCGGAGAAAAAATTATTTGGATGGAGAAAAGGAAACGAACCAGCCTTTTATAATAATTAGTAATATTTTGCATAGATTCAACAACAGCCCAGGGAGAAAGGATCACCAGGAAGTATTTATTTTATTCAAATAAACGATCTTCTCAGGAAATATAACATTTACCGATGTCTACGACTTTAACGATCCGAGTTCCTTCTTTACGGAGACAAACATTATCATCATTTTACCTCACCAAATTTATATTGCCGATGTCCATATTGTTTGTCACTGGATGCCACATTTCCTTGAGGCGAATTTCCGGAAATATTTAGCCATGTAATGGTCCCTATTCAATAATACCACTAAACTTTTAATCTCATAAAATGACGATGCCTCGAAAATTCCACAAAGGTTATGCTGAGCCAACCTCTAGATAAAATACGGCCAAAATACTTCGTGATACACAGCAGAGAGGCCCTGTTCTGGGAAATGACTTGAATGAGAGAAATTTATGCCGCGATGGCCTCTACCCTCTCTTATATATTGCCACTATTTGTTTGGTTCATGAAACACGTAAGTGCATCTAGACAGTGGGGTAGCCAGGAATTTGGATGGGGGTCCAAAACCAGAGTGGAAAATAAAAAAACAGAGTTCTAAGTAAAGGGTTATAAAGCAATTTTAACACTTTTCATAATCGAAAAAACTTCATTTTTATAAGAAAACTTTTGTAAATACATGATTTTTCAATATTTTGTTTTCTTTTATGAAGTAAAATAATAGTGTTTTTACATTAAGGGGGAAGTGGTCGACCCTCTCGGACCCACCCCCTATCTACGCCACTGCATCTATATATCATCATCTACAACGTCCCCACAAAGTCACCGTCAAAAATCTACACTCATTCGCCGAAATAACAAAAATTATCACGGAATCCATCAGAAAATTCCTTTACAACACATTCTAGTGGACGGTATTAAATAGTAAATAAGCTTCTGCAGAGTCTAAGACAACAATATGTATATATTTAGGAAAAACTGATGCATCAAAAATAACTAAATGTAGAATGTGTGAATGGCATTGTGAAAGTCATGAACTTTTAATGCAATTACAATTAAATTCAAATAACCGCCGGTAAATAGTGTCCTTAAGTATATACAATGCACCTGGAAGATGGCGCGCCGTCTGTGCAAATTGCATGGTGCAATTTTTTTCTAATAATTTAATAATGATAGAGCAATATAGAGCTGCCTCACAACCTAAAAAATATGCGGAAAAAAATTGATAAGCGTAAAAATCCCATTAAAAATAAAAAAGACGAAAACTAATATGTATTTAAACTCGGGGCGAATAAAAGAAAATCCGCGAAAATGCTAACAAAAAGGGGAATAAGCCGAATCTCGCCGTAGAATTTCTTTTTAATCGGAGAGAGCTAACCACCTACCTACTTATTTCTTTGAAAATTTTTAAAGTAAAAATTACGTCAGGTCATGACGACGATCACGGCTAAATTCAATCTAAATTAGCGATAATAACTAGAATATCTAATAAATATTTTAGATTTTTTTAAATTTAGAACACTGGAGAATGAAAATGCTATAGATGAGAAAAAAAATCCTGTTTTCTACCTTACATTCCACTACCACGGCAAAGATTCTGGCGTAAAATAGGAAGAGGGATGCTCACTATTGAATCAAGGTAAAAACAATGAAAAACTAAGGAATAGTTGAGACAACTAAGTATTTAAACAGCCTAAGAGCACTTCATTCTGTCTGTACAGCTGTAGTTTCACGAGGAATGTCCTCACAGGTGTTTTGATATCAATACAAAAAAACTCAAACCTATGGGAAACTTATACAAAATGAAAAAAATGATATCTAAGAAGAATTTTATTCACATTACTACTAAACGCACATTTAAGGGGAAAGAGGAACAACAAAGCTTAACGAAGATTTCTTTTATTCCTTGAGAGCTGATTCACGAATCATAGGTATGGTTGAAGGCAATAAAAAGGCAATAAAGCAAAGAAGGAATATGAATATTGAATGAAATATAAAATTTATTTGCATAAAATTTTACGATATGAGAATACATTGGAAAAAGCAAAATCAATAATAAAATAAAGACCAGGAAAAATTTTGATAAGTATGTACCGGTTTGTAGGTTGAGTTCAGAAAAAAGAATCGGAGGAAACCAATTAAAGATATGTAATGGAAGAAAAATTTTTGTGTGCAAAGAGGGAACACTGAGAGAAAAATAAAAATATGACTAGAACGAATGACTTCTGATATAAAAATACAGGCTGGATGTTAAAATTTTTGAATGATTACAAACTCATGAACATGATGATTTTTTCAAAAAAATTTTAATAATACCTAAGTAACCGAAAAACCACGTAGATTCACGCATCCTTACTTTTGCAACACCTCGGCTACCGACTTATGCTGAACAGTTCCTAGTGAAAGTGTATAGTTCACAGCCCAAAAGATAAAGGATTATCAAGATGTTGCAGTTACGTCACCGTAAGGATTAGAAGTCTAGCATCACTACTTGAATTACACCTCGAGGAAGAAAGTTACAAAACTTGATATTGCTCCAACACACCATGAACTGAATCGCCAATCACATGTTCTTTTCTTGGAAAATTTCCAGTCACAGTGAAATCTCCGCTCTAACTGCTTCCATAGGCCACACACATTTCTTCTCGGGGGAGAGTACAGCGATAAATGGCACTCGGAGTGGAATAAAGGCGAGCTAAAACCTGGCGTACTTCGTTTGAACTTTTGATCAAATGTCAAAAGTTGACGAAGTATACTGAGAAATGAGTAATATGTACTTTAATTTTACTCCACGATATCTGTAATTTCACCAGAAATTTCCTCACCAGGAGGTTTGACAAAGCGCAAAAGAGCCAAGCCCTACGCGAAACCTTATCAAAATAAAGTAAAAAATGGACTCAAAGGCAGAACATTTTTCGAATGACAGGAAATCTGCGAAATGTGTATTAAAAAAGGATAAAAGTTAGACCAAAACTCACGTACGATTTTTAAAATCCGAAAGAGAGTGGTTGGGGCTCAACCATTCCTAGACGTGGTTTTCCAAGGGTAATAAAGCATATGAGGATTATTATAGGAAAATGAAATAGGATAACAATTTAAAAGAATTTTACTGCAGAGTAATTGAGAAAGCATTGTAAAAAAACTAAATTAATAGTAAAACATTAGTAACAATTTTATTATAAAAAGAGAAATTTTTTTTAAGAAATTAATTTCAAAGTTTTCATGCTACCATTAAATAGTTACTTTTGTTGGAATACCCGTCCACGCACTTCATTGCTTATACTAATCGGTACTAACTTTTGATCTAAGCTCGTTGCTAAGCAGAAAAAGATGGCCATAATTTCTTGATTTCGACCTAATTTTTCATGTAAGATGTTTAAAAGGAGAAAATTGTATCAAGAACTAGATTTCATAGTTATATTGTAACAATTTTATTGCTATTGTTGTTACAGAAATACTCGTAGGTGTACTTCTTCATTTATATTTATCGGCACCAACTTTTGATCTAAGCTCGTCCCTGAGCAGAAGGATATGTCAGGAATTGCTTGATTTCGGCCTAATTTTTCATTGAAGGAAAGAGAAAATTGTTTCAAGAACTTAATTTCACAGTTTTAATGTTAAAATCTTATTATTATCGTTGTTATTGAAAAACTGTATTTTACTCCATCGTTTAGACTCATCGGCACCGACTTTTTATCTAAGCTCTACGCTAAGCAGTAGTATATCGCCGCAATCTCTCGATTTCGGACTAATTTTTCATAAAAGGGAAAATTTTTTCAAGAAATAAATTTCAGATTTTTATTACTGCCATTATATTGTAATTGTTGTTACTGAAATACTCGTACGTGTACTCCATCGCTTATACCATTCAGCACCAACTTTTGACCTAAGCTTGTCGCTAAGGCGAAGGACATGGCCGGAATTTCTTGTTTTCTGCCTAATATTTTATTGAAGGAGTTTATCAAGAGAAAATTGTTTTAAGAATTTAATTTCTAAGTTTTGATGTTACAATTTTATTTTTATCATTGATATTGAAACACTCACATGGGTAATAAAATGTGATTTGATGCTTTCCCGGCGAATAATGTGGCGGCCTTTAGAATGAGCCCCGAGTCGGAGCTCGAAACGTTTGCTAATATGGATAACGAGCGGGCTTCCTCCGCTCTTTTCAATGCAGGTCCACAGAGGGATAGGCGCGTTTCTAATTTTAAAATGTAGAAAAAAAAGGCAGGATCTTATGTACAAATTTAATTGGAATGTTCATGTACAAATTGAGGTCAGAGGACCTCTTTAAACACAACATTGGGAGTAATTAGACTATCCTCTGTTAAACGCACACGATGACTCATACTTACGTATCAACAGGAGACTTGAATGTGGAATTAGCCGCATTTTGATAAACGTTAATTAAAGAATGTGAGATATTGTTGCAAATGAACAAATGTATCAGTTTGTGCGCCGTTAACGTCAGGAATATTTACCGGTTTTTGTTTTTTTTTGTTTTCTTTTGTTTTTTTTTTATTATTTAAAAACCAATTTTAGGAAACAATAGCTATATTTAGGAAGTAAGGTATACCGTCGCATGTTCTCTGATAAATTATGTGCATTTTGGTACCTCATTTGTGGAGTTTGGTTGCGTATAAGTTGAGAAAAAGGTATCTATACAGTAGAAATAATATAGAAGATTTAATCCGGTGGGAATCCCGAGTAGAATTTACCAGCTCGTACGTCCACTTCACCGTTTATACTCATCTGCACCAACTTTTGATCTAAGCTTGTCGCTAAGCAGAAGGAGATGGGCGGAAAAATAGGCGCACACCCTTCCTCCCGCATCCACCAGCTCTTCTGGCTTTCACGCAAGTGCACACTGGTGGCGACAAGTGGGCGCGGCCCTGAGCGCCGAACAATTGAGAACGCCTCCCGATGCCTCGGGCAACAAAAACAGCGTGACTGATTGAGGGGAGACCCATTGTTTTCAAAGACCACGGGGCATTAGAGAGATATACTCTAGGAGGAAATACATGCTTTATCTGCAATCCCCCACGTGAAACACGAACTGTGCTGTCAATTTGAACGTTGGACAATGCGTTGGTTGAATTATTTCAGGTAACCTGAAGCATAAAATCGGCGATGAACCTTTGTGGAATTTAGACATAGTCAAAAAAGAACTTGGTTGATTCTACTGATTTGAATATAACTAGACCAGCTTCGAACAACTAATGATGATACCTATAAATGGACACAGGTCGAGCCGAATTCGTGGAATCAACCAAATACTTTCATTAGCAATTTAACTTGAAAAAGGCACATGAATACCAGAGCATTCTTTAGATTTTGTCTCCCACAGTTTAGGAGGAATGACGGACAGAGCGTTGGTTGAATTATTTCAGGTAACCTGATACATAAACTCGGCTATGAACTTATGTGGGATTATACGTTTTAGTCAAAAAAGAACTTAATTGATTCCACTGATTTTGATATAACAAGACCAAATTCGGTCAACAAACGATGGTATCTAGAATAGGAAACAACTCGTACCGTATTAAGTCGTGGAATCAATCAAATGCTTCATGTACACTTTAACTTTAAAATTGCCAATGGCACATGAATACCAGAGAATTCTTTTTTAGCCTCTGAATTTTTAGGAGGATACATCACTCCTGGTCATATGGTCGTATTTTTTCTTTATTAGACACGTTTAATAGGTACTATGTTACTGGCATTAAAAACTTCTCTGGAAATTTTCAGGGTAGGTATATATGGTTGCTCTTGTCAAACATTTTCCTATACCTCAAATTTGTGAATTTTACATCATCATTTTTTTCAGATGCAACATTTTTATATTTTAATTACAGGGAAATATTGAAAACATCTACTGTGCAGACACACAAAAAATTTCAAGAAGAGCTTCAGTTTGAAACGAGTAGTACGTTTAGAAGAAAGACTAATCAATGAGGACTGATAGGTCCTCATGAGGTTTCTAAGCACAAGTGAAGATAATTTCCCTGACCTTTACAATTATTGACTCGTATATATACTTAGATTGTACTTATTCTAGCGATGAAATGATGTAACTTGGTAATCCTTCTCCAATTGTTTCAAAGACAACGACCATTGAATGACGAAGATAATCTACGAGGAACTGAATGGCTTGTATGCAATCCTCGGCGCGTAACACGAATATACATCGTCAATAAGAGTGGTAGACAGGTATAGGCATTGTTCAACTAGCTTAAAAAAATGCCCATAGAAGATGCACGATTGCAAAATAATCTTATTTCCTTTTGTTCATTAACAATTCAAGTTTAGGGCACTTTCTCTTAAGTTTACCATCTTTATACCCATACATTTCTTTTAATTATAAATGGTTAAAATGAGATTGTGTAAATTAATTATTCTTCTCATGACTTTATGGCTTTAAAAATGCCGTGCAAATATGTTCATATAAATATATGCATCATTCATAGTTATACTATGATTCAGTATATCACTTTGAAATTTAAAAAAATATATTTGCCAAGATATTACTACTGATTCACGAAAATTAATGCAACATTAAAATTTTACTTAGTTACGACTCTATCAGGTTTCAAATGAACACTAACTCAACACACCAGGTAGTTATCCTACATGAGCGTTCTCAGAAAACACTTCGCTTATTACTATGCGATGATGAAGCTAGTCTTAGACATAGGGTAATAATTTCCAGTCATAAACTTTTCCTTTCGCTTTAATTACAGCCCGTAAACCTCATTGTAATTCGCTAGGTTTTCAGAAATACGCGGACGAGTAGGAAACTTGCCAAATAAAAAAATCCGAGGGATCAATATCCCAAGTTATAACACGATTTACATAAAATCAAATTTCCAGACTTTTCCTAAGTTTCCTGTTCACCTTCATATACTGCAGCCCTGGTAAATTAAGCGAAAATTTCCAATACTTAGTTCACGCTATCAAATTCCACGGCGAAAAATATTAAAGCTTCTATATTTTAACACATGCGGCAGCGAATACGGCAATTGTAAACAGGAAAGTCGCAGCAATTGCGGAAGACTCATAGGGGTATAGGTTTCTAAAACCATACGTTTCACTTTTGGCTTGCAGCTCTATGTTCACTTTTTTTATGGACCCATAATGGGGCTAAGTGAATTTTTACAGTGTAAAAATACTGACTGGGAAATTAAAAAAACTAAACTTCTATCGAATGCCATCAACGGAATCGCCATTTTAAGAATTATAGCTAAAGATTAGCAATTAATATTCACTAAATATCCTGTTCAAGTCTCAGCATGCAGACATCATACCTGAATTTTAATTCCATGATACACAAATACCCAAAATAGGATCTTTTAACGTAAGACCACAGGGAAAAAAATCACATTGATTCGACTTCAAAAAGTAGTATGGACCTCTAACTTTAATATTTTATTTTTAATGGCGATAAATATTAATCCAAACATGATAAATTACGTTTTTTCACAAAGATGTGAACTCCGTGATAATATGGGCATTATTTCTTTCGGAATCAAACGTTTTTTCAAGAAGGGTGGATTTCCATTGCCGCATTCGATTCCAATTTTTCATTTTCATTTTTTTATGATTTCATTTATTTTTATATTATTTGATTGTTATTAAAATAAGATCAATTAACATAAATGATAAAAATAATCACTAGGTCAAGATTCGAACTAAAATTATTAGTCGAATGCATGTGCCCTCGAGTCGTTGGAAAACTATTCATCTAAATCTCTACAAAAAGAACTTCCTTGAACACTAAAAAATGTCATGAGAAAATTCTTTTTCATAAAGCGGATGATATATTAAAATAATTTTTTAACGTTTAACTGCCTAAAAAAGGTTAACATACCTCCATTTCCTCGTAAGGAACTCATGTTATCTACATCGTTCCCCACTCAAATCCATTGCTTATCCGCTTCGCCAATCTCCTCAGAACCCCTACTGATATTACAACCTTCCAAGTACTGTTTTGAGCACAGAAGGCTCAAGGTTTTCAAATCCCCAGCCTGATGCAGATGTTAAGTCTTACTAAAACGCGGATCATGTTAAAAAATTGAGGTATAGCCAACAGATACGTTTTACGTGCTCGCAGCGTGGTGAACGTTGCGTAATAAAAATTCAATCCATACCAAATATTCAAGCGATAGTCCGCAATGTACCATTTAGATTACTGTTTCCCAACTCGTAGAAATTTGCTCAGGGACGAAGTTTAGCTGTAACGTTCCTTCCTCAGTTTTTATGACGCATTAAGAATCCAGTAACTCAGTTTTTCCCATTTCGTTATCCTATTTCAAGGTCCCCAGCTCTTAGCGACTTTTTGATTAATCCATTGGACCACTCCCAGACTCTCGCGGACTCAGCTGTTGTTCACAGACCTTTTAGTGGGAACCAGTGATATATATGTACAGATATTAGTGATGGGTACCTTCGCTTCCCTTCGGTATTGTTAACCAAGAGGAACAAGTTTAATAATTCGTTCCTTCCTATCCTTTTTCATGTGTTAAGAACGTATCTATCATCTCAGGCATAACTTTTAGTAATTTTACTATTTTCGTAATGAAAAGTAACTTCGTCCCTATGTACACTTCTCCATTAAAAACTGAACTGGGTTTCAACACTAAAGGATCTAACGCATCTAGGTCATCCTTTGAAAATGTCAATGTCGCAAAGACTCATTTCTAGCATATATGTAGCTGTAACTTCTTGAATCATACTTGGCAGAAACAAGAAGCGGAGGGTCTTACATATAAATATTACCTGTGATGATTCTGTTAACGAAAAAAAAGCTTGGATTGAAACCCAATCATTTCCCAACCCAACCCAAACTTTTTCAATCCAAACCTTCTCATTTCAACAAAAAAAAGTCCATTACGTCACATTTTCATGCACAACATTCTTAATTCCACCGAGTAAACTAGCCGAAAATGATTACGGTCAATAATTCCGTTGCGAATACGAGATTGTGGCATTAGGTAATATCATTTTCATGGAAATTGTTTCTTTGAAATTCATCCTTGAAATTTCTCAAAATCTTACCGGTGCCCGGGCTATCTCCGCTGCCTCGATGGTCCCCGTTGCCCCTATGGTCCCCGCCGTTGCCTCGGTGGTGTATGCCCCTGCGGTGGTGCTCGCCGTTGGGCCTGTGGTGCTCCTCGCCACCCCGGACGTGTTCTCGTGCCTGCGGGTGTCCCTGCTGCATCGGGGGACAGGCGTGCGAGGTGAGCGAGCCACCCTCGCAGCGACACGTGTTGGGCTTGACGCACATGCCATGACCGCACGACCGGGAGCAGATCGCTGGACAGTGGGGAGAAAGAAGCAAGGGTATGAGATCAGGGGCATGGGGAAAAATTAAGAATGATAGTCTGAATTAGTTCAATAAATCATGGGCGAGAGGATGCTGAGGGAAAGAATAATGTTGATTAACCCATTTCCACCCGGTGATATCATATGAGATCACTTGATAATTAACAGATTGCGTAATTACCTGTCTGGATATTTGCACATCTATTCTCCATGCTATATCAATTATGTATATTTCTCTGATATCCAAATGAGATTTTTTAAATGTTCGCTTTGAGTTCATTCATACACAAGCCTTCGCTTGAAATTTGCTAATATTTTAAGTGATATCATACGAGAACACCAGGAGGCAATGATTTCACGTCTCGGAGAGGTCTAAAATGATATGCAAAATTATTTGCCAACGTTTTGATACATTTTAATAAATTTTTCATGGCTTTTTTGCAAATAATTATTTACTGATATCAGTAAACAAACCTTTGCATATAATTCTTAGACCTACACTCCGAGAAGGTATCCAACATTAAAAATTTGAGGTCAAGAAAAAGGAAAGAATAATACTCTGACGATACATCATTAAAGTACACGTTTTCATTAAAAACATCTTGGGTAGTCCTAGCATAAAATACGTAAACTTTACCGTACTTGGCCCCACTACTTACTATCACCTTGATTTATTGCTAAGCAGGGTGACAGAGTGAAATGCAAACAGAAATCGCCATACTGGATTTGACCAATATTCCTGCGCCCTGAAAGATGAAATCGCCTCTCGACGCCGCGCCGCCTCGATGACGAGAGGCGACTGGTTCGTCGGTGACGCCGCGAAGTTACACTCTTCATCGGTGCACAACCAAAGTTACGAGTAGCTTATGGCACGGCTGTCCACTCATGGGTTAAGATAAGGTTTGGGGCCTGTCCCTCCCCGGAAATGAGGATCAATATACGCCACTATGATAGATAATGCCACTGATAAGAGATAAGACATCGCGGTGCGGAAGGATCGGAAATGAAAACAATTATTCTACAAAATATTTTTAAAAGTTACCAACAAACCACGTTTTTATTTAAGCTATAGGAAGAAAATACCAAAATAAGTAAATTTGAAAACTGTATTTTTATTAGAACTAAAAAGGAGAAATTAAAATACCCTGCCTACCACGTTAGTATAGTAGCACGCTAAAATTTAGCAGATAAAAGACTACACGTTCAAAACCAAAACCGTGATGCGCAATCGCTTTAAATTTGACACGGGAGTGATTTGAATCCTTCATCATATATGTATTTGAGATTTTGGTTGTAGTATCGCAATGAATGATTCCAGAGAAATAATTTTATTTGAGAGACTGAAATTGATGGGCAATACGTTTTTTGCTGTGGACGTTTTACGTTTTTTGCTCTTTTCGGTAAAATGTAAGTGTAGGACTTTGGGCCAAAGCAGGTTGGTTTATTTACTTCTCTTGAGTTTAAAAAGAAACGCGATATCTCAAATAAACTTTTAAATGCGTTTTAATATTTTATTCTTTTTAGTTTCAATATAAACATGTTTTTAAATATTTTTTTCATCTTTTGTAATATTATTTTCCCAATTTTATTTCGGAATTTTATTTTATAAAAATGAGCCCTATTAGGTCACCCAAAACTTCAACATGGAAAAGTGAGAAATAGCAAAGTCTAAAACGATACAATATGTGCTAAATCAAATAGTAAAAGCACTAAAAAATATAAAGCAGTGAAGTCAGTAGTAGTATTAGAACCAAAAATCTTCTGATTCATATTCTTTAACCGTACGACCATTGAACACCTAGTACAATAACGGAGAATGAAATCCTAAAATTTACGCGGTAGTTGAGCGATCACTTAAAATGTTAACTGTCGAAAATTGAAGACCTAGCAATTGTGCAAGGATGCATTTTCATCTGGTTCTGATCTGCAATAAAATTTCAAGTCGATAGCTAATCGTGCTAAATGTATCTTATTTCACGTTATTATCTGCAACATTCCAAACACTTAACAGCATTCCAAATTAATTTTAACACAAACGTGTATTTTATTAAGAGGACTAACCTTAGTATCAGTTTTAAGGAGGAAAGAAGTTCTGACAGTTAGATCGTAACTGGTTTGAGCAAGAAATACGGGTAAACAGAGAGTTGGAGTATAGAAAATAATCAATAAAAAATTAAATTACAGATAAAAAGCGTTTGCTAATCAAATCTTAACAAAACGAGCCAAAAATTTCTTTTAATTCCAGAAAATGTCCACTGACTTATCGTCGAATACGAGAGTTCCCTTGAAAATGGAACGTGTAACTTGAAACAGATTGACTGAATAAAAATAACTGCACAACATAACCAAGATCAGCTTCCAATTTGAAGTAAATTTATCTCAAAATGTCAGTAAGGTTAGAAGAAGTTTGTTTAAGTATTAATTAAAAGACAATTTCACGTAACTTACGGATTATGCAGAAGCCTCCTGCTTTCTTCTGGGTCCACCCTGGGCAGCAGTAGTTCCGGTACCTTGAGCGGCAAACATTTGGCCTGTAAAGAGAAGAGGGAAATCCTTAGAAAATCAAAATATCCTAGAAACATTTAGATTGGATACTTCGTAATTTATACTCGTGAGCTTCAGGGAATAAGTTATTGAAAAATATCAAAGAAGTCAGGACTAGAGGTCAGAGGGAGAAAAATAATAAGATTTCTATTAAAATGGCCAAAATACACGATTCCTTTCAACTAAAATTTTAAAATGATCGTTATCTTTTCAGAAATTGAGACTCTCTTGAACTATCGATTACCAGTCTCTTTCACAGACGAGGAGCTTTCTGGAAAGGATTCAAGGATCGTTTAAATAGGAGCAATATGCAGTGCAAATACATTTATCAGCGGTTTACAAGCCTGAACGTAAATATAATTTTTTTATTATGTCAATAGTTAAAACTATTTTCCGTTCTGCAATTATTCCTCTTACCTACGCATGCATAGTAGAAAACACGGAATTAGGCGGACGATTTAAGTCGTTATGGACAGCATATAATATTGGGTTGAAATATAAGCACTGCTCTAAATGAAAGGAATAGTTTTCCTTATACTTAGATTAACTTATGGCTTAAAAAAACACAGAAGACAGCCTAATCATCAAACATGCTTATCAACCGATTATTTATTATTTATCTTTGCACGTTCAAAAATATCCTGCCCTCCAGTCATGAACAAGATGGGCCTGATTTAGGGAAATTAAAATGCTCAACGAAAGTCAATAAATTTTAGCTATATGATTTGAAATTTTTAAGCCATATGATTCTTGAATAACACGATGAAGTTGAAATACATCTTTCTTTAAATGCTAAATAATTTTCCACGTGTACATGCCGACAAAGAACTTATATATGACGTCCAAACTTCTCGATTCATCTTTAACCTTGAAGTCATTGGCATGCAGCCATTACCGCATTTCCTAATTTGCGACTGGCAAGTGACCAATGGAAAATTGAGCAGGGCTAATATCTACAAGTAGTATCTCGCAAGAGCCTGCACCAATGAAAAAAAATATGAGAAAAGAAAGAATGAGGAATAAATGAATGGATCTTTCTATGGGAAAAACATTCAAGGTTATAGAAATGCTGAGGATGGACCATAAGCTACACATATTTCAGGGAGGCAGGGGCTTAGTTTAAAGTGATTTGCAAATTAATCAATGGAAGCTGAAACATAAAATATTTTCGACGTAATTTTTTAGCTTTTTGGTATTTTATTCCGTATTTTCATATTTGACATCTCGTTGCTTTAAAATTTACTAAAACACTGCAACATAATGCAAATAAAATTGTTAGTCGTTGGGTGAGTTGGCGAATAACTTTCCAGGAAACCTTACCAAATTGCAAGGGGAAGGGCTGAAGCCCCAAAATATACGAAGCGATTACTGGCCTCGAAAGAGGCTATGTCAAAGGGATAATGCACAAAATGAACAAGGATAGAAGAGTGGCCTCTCCAATTGAATAATTAGATTTTGAAGTATGGAGAAGGACACAGGAGGAAATTAATGATTAAGAATCTACAAAGTTGCCGAACTTCCCCTTCCTACTGGCCTTTGATTTGTACTTGGCCGTATTTCACAATAACTATTGTCGTTAGCAACTCTGCATTCCTAGTAAAGATAGTGATAGCCATATAGTAAAATATTACTACTTTTCACAAAATAGGCAAAAAAAGGAAAGCAATTCATTCACTGAATATTATAGTTATGAGGTAAGCCCTGCTGAATGTAGCCTATGCAGGATTGAATAAATAAGAAAGCTGAGTTAATTCAATAGACTGAGATAATAAGTGCGATACGTAAGGAAAATGATAAATAAGGGGTGAAGAATGATCGACGATATCTTAAAATAAGCTTAGATACTATCCCGAGAGCAGCTCCTACAGGGTACTGCAGACACTATCCACAAATAATGAAAAGGACAACAATTTAGGGAAAAACCTATATAAATCATCACACCTTTTTCGACCCGAAGACCGATTTAAATAGGTAAGGGTAGAATTTACCCCAAACTAAGTCGTTGACGAGTACATACAACGCATTCAGTGTATTAGTTGCAGATGAATTTTCCAGCGACTACACAAGAGTTCTCGAAAAATAAGGCAGGGCTTTTTTTTTTTTTTTTTACAAAAAGTCGCAATCCTCTATCGATAACCCAAGACGAATTTAATCATACCATTAGCAGAAAATAACGAGGCCCACCAACTATCACACGGCCTGAGCACTCGGCAAAGCTTACGGTAAATACGAAACCGTACATGTTCTCCGTGAGATGAATGATATCAACCAAGTATGTCTGACGAACTGAATCATATTCACGGCTTGATAACTTACTGTTCGAAATACGGAATCTCTGACGGATTGCATTTTCTCATTTGAAATTTGACATACAATTTTAAGGAGCCGTTCCACGAGTACTTCGGGGTCAGGACAATGATTACACTAAGTTTCCAATATATGTAGATACGGTTATATTTTCTGTGATAACACTGGGGAACAATTTTCAACCTTATTAAAGTATACCGGGACTAGCCACGGTGATTGCTTTCCCGGTCAAGGCGAATGATTTTTCTTCTGTGGATTTTTCGCACAATTTTTAACCTATTTTCTGCTGACTTCAATTTTTGAGCAGGTTAGGGTAAAATAGGCATGATAATTTCAAAAACTGTAGGTAGTTTTCTTCTACCACGTCAGGTTTTTTTACTATTCCTCGCGTAATTGTGACCACTCTCTGCTAGATTGAGCGTCGATCACAGGAGGCATCACTGCTCTCCAATTGGCTGACATCAACCTTATCCGACGGGCGCCGGGTGACTGACGCCGCCGTAGGAGACCGGCGACAAATTCATGGCAGTTTAGTTATGCAGGAGATACTACAGTGAGACACAGGCACGTTGCCCGAAATTTGCTTCGTGTGTTGCGCGAGTTGCCTACACGAATAATTTTTTTGCCAATTCACACGCATCTGCAACTTTGTATAAATCATATGCCCATTCCCAGATTGTCACTGGCCAAACGTTCCCTCCTCTTCCGCCTCTCTTCCCTCATTAATTCTCTTCCAGACCACATCGACCCGTTCTCTTTTCCTATCCACACCTTTACAAACCGCGCTCTTTCCTACGTTAATAAAAACTCTTAAGGCCAATGACATTACTTTCAATGCATTGTTATTTATTTAAATTTATTATGTTTGATAGTGTTTGTACTTTTTATGTTTTTTATACTGTGCCACTATAATCTGGTAATTATGCTGTATGGGGGCAACTTGATAAATAAATAAATACATAAAATCATTCTGTATGGC
The DNA here is from genome assembly GCF_921293095.1 of Ischnura elegans. Taxonomy (NCBI): domain Eukaryota; kingdom Metazoa; phylum Arthropoda; class Insecta; order Odonata; family Coenagrionidae; genus Ischnura; species Ischnura elegans. The sequence continues at coordinate 84,330,607 of NC_060255.1, read as the reverse complement.
CAGTATATAAGGTAATATTTCACTTTAAATTCCTTCACTTGCAAATTTTGTAATACGAATGGGACAACAATAGGGTATATTGTAGCTTAAAAAGTTGACGTGAAGGATAAAAACTGAGGTAATTTTCTTATTCAGAGGCCAAAATTTAGTCGAAAACAAGTCGTAGATATAAGACAACAAAATGGCCGTTCACCAGTGTAAGTCACTGATTCTTTCCCCGCGAATATCGCAGGTAAAACGTACTACCGTACAACCTATCCATACAGACATCTCAAGCGGATTCTTTTGAATGCATAGGGGGTGATCAACCTTCCACAGACGTAACCAAGGTAGTAAAATACAACCTACCTTTTAGGGGGAGTTGATCAAACACCATAAAATGCTCACTCCATACAATGCTTTCCGATAGCCATCGAAAGTAAAAGGATAGAAAGGACCGCACCGCCTGATTGGAAAGGGTTATACGAACTGAAAGCCTTCTGAGAAATAACACGCGAGTAACTACCGATTGATGAGCCGAAAAGGTTCCCTTCCTGACACTTGTCACTTTTTATCACTTCAAAGCCACAACTTATATTGATTGCGATTTCTGAGATCATTTAACTTCTTCTCCATCACATGCTCCACAACCTTTCGTATTTGCCAGTAAATTAACACTCCTTGAAAACGCTAAGCAAATCTGGCCATTCCCAATGTAAATTAAAAAAGGGATATTTTCGACAAGAGGCCGGAGAGTAACTAATTCACAGAATGAAAGTATAATTTGTCAGGTAAGATAACAAAAATTTCTCCAATTTGAGTATCTCTGAAATACTTAAATTAAAGGTTAGTATATTTTTGAGAATATTACGTCAAAATGATTATAAAACTTTACTGGTACTTTTGTTAGTTGATTTATGGATTTCCAACTTAATATTTCCAATCTTTAATTCTCGTTATGATTTTAGCAACGAGGCGGGACGATTACCTGAACGGCTTTCCTGTAAGCGGAGCAATTATAAATTAATTAAGTACGTTTAAGTTCTTGACGAAAACGTAGTAATTTTTTAGAATAATTGAGAAAGCCCATTACCATTGATGAAAATTTTCAAAATTGATGATGACTACTAAAGTAATATGAGATAAACACAAGTACATTTACACTCATTTATTGATGGAAAACATAAAGAATAAGGTAACTGGGTCCCCAAAATAAAATATGCATGGCATTAATGGCATAATACTCTCATGAAGAACACGTCGTCCCGCTCTATATTTAGTTATTAGCTCAATCAAGGCAAGCTAATCTCAGTTAAGTATACGTAATTCAATAATAATTATTTACGGAGAGGACCACAATAACATTAAAAATAAACACATTCATGATAAAAACAGGAAGCAGTGATGATTTTTGTGATATACCTGAAGAAATTTCATCAACAAATAGAAGAAAGAAAATTCAGCGGGTGTGGAAATTTCTCCTCGCAGCTGTAGTCCAAAGTAAATTGTACGATCGAAATAATAGAAGACCAATCGTTAAAATTAAGACTATAATTACAAGGGATGCGGATTATATTCAAATGTCTTTCTCCCAAACTACTCGAAACGTTTTAAACAAACTTCAACTGTGAAAATTGTAATAAATTGTACACGAGGCTACGTGGATAACGGGTTGATTCGCTGTCTAATTTAGCCTAAATAATAGGATAAGAAGGTATCATTGCAAACAATGCTCTCGAAGGGATTGCAACTCTTCGCGTTATTTTTCTCAGGAGTACCGACTGAAAAATAACAGTCACACTTGCATTACTGAGAGATGGTTAAATTGCTCCATGATGGAAGATTTCTCCAAGGCTTAGATGATTTGACTTCAATTTTAATTGATGAACTAGATACCGACCTAGATAAACATGCCAGGAAAGTATCCTGACGCCACCAAGATGGCACTTCGATAATTTCGGAGATTATGGAAATAATAAAAAAGTTACTCATCTTAGCAATTGAAATTATCAACCCTTATAAAGAAGAAAAATAGAAACACAGACATCCTTAACAAAATATCTGGGAATTGGAGTCAAGGTTTAATACGGTAAGATCTAGTCAGAAGTTCTAATCCAGATTAATTTGGAATATGACGAATCTTGGGCCACTCATGGCCAGGATTAGAGGTCATCTTCCAGACTAAGCCAGAAATATATTCCTTTATTGACAGCTGCGATGAACATCCGCGACATATGTGATCGAGGATATTCATATCTTACGTCACCTAGAACTCAAGAACTAGATGCCATTAAGATTGCCACAATTTGTTCAGCCCGATGAAAATGCGACTCGCCACAGAGGGATGTATATTACATATGAACTCATTTTGTATCGACCTAAGTAGTACAATATCCATGAAAGGGCGAGAAAAACATTATCTGTGAAATAAGAAAACTAGAAAATGATTGCTCCAGTGATGAAGACAATGATTGTTTAATGTCATGACAAAGCCAATGCGCGGATAAAAATCTTTCGTCGTGGACTTCTATTTCAAGAGTTTGGTTGGAAAAATTTAGATACCGAATAATGATGGAGATCAAATGGATCGACCAAGTAAGTCATGAGGAAATCTTCATAAGAGTGAGATAGAACAGAAAACGCTTCTGAAAACGCAGACATGATGACAACTCAATCGGGAGTAAAAATATGTTGAAGACAATCGCGTGCGGATATGGGAAAGGGAAGAGCTTCCTATGAGATACACCAAATCATTAATGATGTCAAGAAGAAGAAAAACGTGAGCATAGGAAGATCATTTAATTATTTGCGGTGAATTATTGGCGTGAAGTTTTTCTCGGTATTTCCACCGATTGAAATCATTTCATATTAATAACGGTTCAACTAAGATATAAAGTGATACTACTTTGCACTTTTCCACATAAAACTTCATTTCACCAGTGTCAACACCTTTCACTGCACTGTAGCATTATCAAGACAGTCTTCTGTCTTTATCAAGCAGTCTGCAGCATTATCAAGACTTATTATTACACAGTATCTCCTTCTTCCATTCAATTTAACGTTTCAACTAACCACTAGTTGTCCGTTGAAACGTTGGCGATAAACAACGACTAAAAGCCGCGGATATCCCGAGAGAATTTCTCTCACTTGGAAATTTAGATGATAGAAATACTGAGTGAGGAGTCGTGCTGAAACAATGTGGGCCTTATTGATGGAGACGAATAACGGTACAAAATTATTAAAACATCAAAAAATGGATCAAGTCTAGATAACTTAAAATGATTGAGTGACTTCATATTATATTTTATTCTAGTGCTATAAATTTTCAAAGTTAATCCTCATTTTATCACGGCAGTCCTAAAGAATTACAAGAATCTATTTGGGATTCCTAAGGAAGGCCCATAGAGACATCGACTACGTGAGCCTCGGCGTCACCTTGTGTGGTAACCCTTGAAATCAGAAAATCCGTGTCTGTTCCGAGAATATCTCGTCCCTCGCTTATGGGATCCCACGTGCCTAGTAGGGGACACACTGGAATGAGTCCTGGAGCAGTGAGGGGTGCGCTGGAATGCAACTCTCTTGGGACGAGATGCGTTTTAGTCCCAACGACCCCGAACGATTCCCCGCGACCGAATAGAATACTATTACAAGCTAACATAAGTGATGCTACTTCACGCAGCCTCTTCTTGTGTATTCATTTATTTATAGTGTATAACGTATATCTAACATATAGATACAATTACAGGATGAACTTTTATCACCAAAATAAGTACAATTTCTATATAATAGTGTTAGATTGCTCATGTACATAAATTATTTTGATTTTCAAGTTCCTTTCACATAAAATTTCCATTGCCTAAGAGCAAAATTTCCCATCATACTCAAATAAATTCAGCCCGTTATATATTGTACCACAGGAATTACAAATTCTATTTAAAGGGGAATTTTTATAGTAGTCACTTTTAACATTCATAACGTAAGAAGTCCTCTTATACCTTACTTTGATAATTGGAACACCCATGCATATTCTACTAGTGAGACTACTACGTTCACCTTCATTTAAAACGTCAAGCAAAAACAACGAATCTTTTTGTTATCTCCTTACACATAGTTTTTGAAGTGGTATTGAGGAGACTCCTCCGTGGAAAATTTAGTTATCAAGACACGTTAAAAATAGGCAATAGCCGTTTCGTCCGAGAAAATGCTGCGTCCGATTCATTTTGTTACCTATACTATCATAAATAATAGAGTAAGAAGGTATTACTATAAACAATTCTCTCGAATTGACTGCCTTTCTTCACATTTTTTTCAGGTACCCAAATGAAAAGTAACTACCACGTTCACATTACTTAGGGAAATACTAAGCTCACAACCGCTATACGCTGGCATAAAATTTAACTCTGAATTAAAGTCTACACCTGCCACTTACAATGAAAAAATGCCGCAATAGTGAAAATAGTATGCAAGTAAAGAGAATCATCGTTTTAACTCTGAAAAGAGAAAATAGGAAAGTATCGCTCCAACTAGTAATTGTGTAACCTCATCATTGCGTCAACATGTGGATAAAATGTGACGATAAAGTAACTACTGAGTAGGGAGTCGTGCCAAACCAATTACAGACATCTTGATTGATGACATATTGTGTGAAAAATAATAATTATAATAATAATAATTTATTCTTCCATGCATACATATTTTTTTACAGGCTATTACATCCATTCAAGGAAGTAAGGTAGCCCATAAGGCAAATGAACCAGACGCAGCATTTACCGATAGAGAGAGCTATGCATCAAAGAAGCTGCGAGCACTTGCAGGCACAAATTCAAAATTAACTCTTCCATGAAAAACGACAAACTCTTCATTAGTGTTTCAGCCTGAAGGTTGGTTTGGATAGGTGAAATTAGAGCTTGCCAATTGCAAAACCACAAGTGAGTGAATGTATAACATTAAGGGCAGCGTACAGTAGGCGAAATCCATAAACTAGGAGGAATAAAGTCGAACAAAAAACTTTGGAAAGGGAAAATTTGAGAAACGTAGTAAATTATATAATATATTCTTAAATATTATACGTAGTGTTGCACGTTATCGTCTCACTCTCCATCAGTGCTTCAATCCGAAGGTTGGTTTGGATGGGTTAGGGTATGGTTCACCACGGAAAATGCCATGGACGTGTGGATTTTAATGTTCAGGGTAGTAGGGCCAGTTCTTTCGTCTAGGTTAACTCGCATGACGAATTTTGGTGAGGGTATCCAAAGGTTTCACTTGGGATTTGAATTCGAGGCCCTTTGAGTCAATATCCGATCGCTCTCCCTGTTAGACCACGATAAATAAATTTTATCTTTCTAATAACAATTAAAAATAAAATGGGGATGAGTGATGAACGGTCGAACAATACAAAAAAGACAATTTGGGGAATGCAGGTAGATTGGAAGAACCACCGGCATAAGCATAAGCAGGTTATCCAAAGCTTAACACTCTCCGTATCAAGGATCATCCAATTTACTTTAACTTCGAAAGTCACCGAATAGAATGGGACAATACCTTAAACAGCACCCTTGACACATCCCTTACAACATAAAGGTGTCCTAGGAATGGAAATTCAGAAGTTTTGGACGTTGCTTTAAAGCAATTTCCAACAAAGGTGTACTGACAATCTTTCCTGTGCATCCCATTAAAGATTTTTCACAAAAAAATTTTCACTGAATATCTCAATACAATTTACTCGAGTGAATACCCAAAAAGAGTTTTAAAATGGTAAAATACACATGAATGCCAACCATTTATAAGAGAGAGGCATGAGAACAGGAGGGGCAAGAAAGATGGTAAGAAAACGCACTGAGAAAAAAATCAGTCAAAAAGTTACACCACTACAATTTCAAGCTATTCTTTACTTTCCCTTTGATTCCATGCGATCACTTTTGTAAGTTTCATAAAAATAGAAAAAATGCTCCATCAAAAATTTCTCGTAAAACGTTGTCTAAATAAAATTTTTTAAATCCCTTCCAGCTATTTTACAAAAACTAACTTGGCATGTCGAACTCATGAAAATTACACACTCGTTCTCTCACATGATAAACAACTGGGATATGCAAACCCTGCATCAATTCCGATACTTGAATCTACTTGCCAATCAACTCAGCCTTGTTTGAAGGCACTTAAAAAGTCTCAGCAATCTCTTGTGGGTAATTACCGTCTGTACGTCTAAGGGATACCTCCCACGCCCTGAAGCAATGCCTTTCAGGGTATGATGCACACCAAGCCTCCTCGACTGACCATTTGAGGAGTTTGAGTGACAGCGCAGCCCACCAGTTATCTCAGGCGAGAGATGCCTTAAATACGGCGGGAAATGACGTAGGACACGGATGCCGAGGAGCGATTATTTTTCGCGCAGATCGACGGTTGCATGCAGTGCTGTATCCGAAGCAAACTCGCGGTCGGCCCATTAAGGCCCCTTCCAAGCAACAGTCGAATCACTACTTCGCTTCATTCCACCCGCCTCACGGTCTTCGCTAACGGTCCTGATTTGGTCAGCCGCCGTGTAGATGCAAATGATGCCTTGAATCGGCGCCAGATATATAATCGAGCCGTAAGCTCTATCTGGAGATACAAGAGTAACCGAGCGGATCTAAGATCTCTGTTGACCAAGGACGGAGGATATCGTCCACGCTTAGCATGATGAAAATCAATTATAATTCTTTTCCTGTTGGCTAAGTCTGACCTACCAAACAAAGATCGGTATTAACTTAAATACAAGAAACAGATGGCACCTAACCAGTATTACAAAACCCTGATTATAAAATAAATAATTTTTTTGGAGCTAGATAAGTATTATCTAGTTCAAATTATAATAATTAAAATAATTTCTAAACAAATTCTCTTGTCGATCTTTCGAAAACTTTATTTTTGCATCTTCAGAGCTTGAGAATTTAATTGATTTGAATATACATATTTAAAGAGTCAAGTGTTACGAATCAATTAAAAACTTAACGTCTTAACCCTCAAAATAACAAGATGGATTAACCTGATGATAGTGCAAGTAACCAAACTCAATATGCCTTAGAAGTAAACATTATACTATCGTCTAGAAGGAAAAAAAAGAAGAAAGATATGCAGTCGGACACAAAGGGATTTTTCTCAATAATATCAGCCAGCCAACTTCATCACAAAAAATGTTGATACACATAACAGTGTCATGAAAATTAACAGAGTCAAGCCAATACTCAATTGAATAGGATCGCTGTTGCTCTATGATGGACGATTTCTCCAAGGCTTAGATGAATTGACATTAATTCTAAGTGATGAACTAGATACCGACCTAGATAAACATGCCAGGAAAGTAGCCTGATGCCAACAAGATAGTACTTCGATAATTTCGGTGACTATGGGAATAATAAAAAATTTACTCATCTCAGCAATTGAAATTACAATCCCTTATAAAGAAGAAAAACAGAAACACAGACATCCTTAGGGAAATATCTGGGGAATTGGATTCAAGGTTTAAATACGGTAAGATCTAGTCAAAAGCTCTAATCCAGATTAATTTGGAATCTGACGATTCTTGGGCCACTGATGGCCAGGAACAGAGGTAATCTTCCAGACTTAGCCAGATAGACATATATCCCTTTATTGCCAGCTGCGATGAACATCCGCGACATGTGCGATCTGGGATATTCACATTTACGTCACCTAGAACTCAAGAACCAGATGCCATTAAAAGTGCCACGATTTTTGTTCAGTCCGATGAAAATGCGACTCGCCACAGAGGAATGTATATTAAATATGAACTCATTTTGTATCGACCTAAATAGTACAACAAAACTTCTTCAATCTATTAAAATAACACCGGTCACCAATTAAGTTATCAACTGAAAAATCAATGGTTACTGAATTATTTAAGCCGTTAAAGAAATACACAAATATACAAATACCAAAAAACTTCGATGTCAGGGATAAAAGAAGAAAATGGCATCATAAAATGAAAGAGGAAGAAGGTACCACCATTAAAATTTCCCTCAGCTAACCATTTAGTTACATATAGCTGCGACAGCAGCAATTGTTATAATTATATATATCTCTAATGACTATTTGCTTTGTGCGCGGCATAATACCTTTGGTTTGGCATAGTTCCTAACTTTGGACTCTATTACATAAAAGTGTGACAATGACAAAACAATTGATGAATTAATTTAAAAAATTGTGAGAACTAAAGCTCGACTAAGAATGGAGGAAAAACATCAGGGTGTGGTAACCCACTCATTTAAAAGATGAATTTGCTCCTCGTGCATCTGGCCTGGAATCATTTCATAACATCTACATCGTGACACACACATTCGACTAAACTCCATAAACTCCGTTAACTCCATACCTATTTTGATGTTCAATATTTCAGTATTGTTCCCCAAACAGTGCAGTAGACATAAGGAAAAATACCACTGGCAAATGGTTTCTATAAATGTCGTTATAAGGGGTACAACGAGCATACAAAGTATATATATAATTTAATATCATAAGCTATACAAACAGCTTAAGTACCGACTCTTGTCAGGATTTCCAAAAGAAAAGGTGAGCTCCAAAGAATTTCAAATTTTGAGAAGCAAACTAGCTAATTTATACACCACAGATTCACCAAAGTAGCGTGCTACGATTTTGGTATTTTCTTCCCCACTGGTATTCCCTTCGATTTATAGCCCGATTTTTTTCGACGAGGAACGCGGGGATACAATGTCAGTTTACGTCCGTGTAAACTGCCAATAAAGTGTTAGGAAAACTCAAGTCTACCGATCTCATAGAGATGGGTTTAAGGGGACGGGTGAGAATGGGTTGGCGGAGGGGAGTGTGGGAGGTGCAGACAATTTGGGAAGGGGTGGTTGACCCCTTCGCCGGAAGAGGGAAGAAAGAATGGAAGTGGGCGGGGCCGGTGGGGGAGTTGTAAGGTGGGGAGGGGAGCGGAGACGATCTGACGACTTGAGTGCCTCACTTCAAGTGCGTGCTGAATCGAGCAGAGGAGCGTGATGTACAGGCAGGAACATCCGAATTTCGGTTGTCATCTGTTTAAATAGCTAAAGGCCGTTTTACACGGGGCACGGAATTGCGCAGGTTAGAGCTGCATTTATTTCTAAAATGGCGTGGAATTGCGCGAATGCATGAACGAAATTAGAACAGGGGCTATTTTGCCGTCTCGCATCCACGCATTCTCGCATGTTTTCTAGCAATTCACCGCTTTACACGACGCAATTTTGATTGCGCCTTCGCACGTAGGATTGCGATTGCCTACGTCAGATTGCGCAATTCCGTGTACCGCGTAAAACGGCCTTAATATTTGGCTAGAGCCATGAATTTCTCTATTATAATATTCATAGCTAATAAGTAATCGCTCTTTATCGCTGACGAAGCGTTGCATAAGATTTTATTTAATATATAAGCACGTCGTTCATAGAAATAGAAATAAGTCGATTGGACTTTTATTTAACAATTCTCCAGTTTTTTTCCCTATGATAATGCATTGATGTTTTAAATGAAAGGTAATGGGGCCATAAAATAAGCCGCGAAAATACATACATAATTGTTTATCCTTCCCTAAATTGGCCATAAGAATACCGTTAGAATCGGCGAAACTTTTCATTGTTTTCTGATTGATTCTGAGACGTGCAACAAGATATAAGAATTTAATTTTTATTGAACTCTACCATAAGATTGTCATGAGAAACGTATTTCCCGCGCTTCTCGTAATAAAAGTGGAAGAGATCCGGCATGCAAATATCGTAAGCTACGCAGAGAAGCTTTGGAAGAGACGGTATGGGATGGATTTTCCTCGTGTGCTTCAGGGCGCGAATCAAGAGACAATGGGAACAATCTCGGAATAAACATAAACAATAACACTCTGCGTGGCTACGCGGTAGCTAAAAGCCGACGAAAATGGAAAATATTATGATTATTATAAGTAAATCCAGGTACTTATCCTCGATGAGAAATGAATTAATGAAAAATTAATAATTGAAATAAACAATATGTAAACAAACGCTGAAGTCAACAAATTAAACCTACTAGACAATCTAACATTATCTCTTAATACTAGCCTCAATCGTCGTAAGATGTGTGCCTGCATTTTGATCCCAATTTTTTTACACACCCGGGATTTGCTATCCTGTCATCTAGAAAAAAAATAAATTCATCTCCTAAACTTAGGAAATTTAAAGACATTCAAACTTCACTTCAGTGATTTGAATAACGTAAATTTACGTTTTCTTCAAATTACCAGAGTCCAAAAACGCCTAGGCTCACACATTGCGGGGAGAATGGAGTATCCAAAAACCGACGAAAAGGACTGCTAAGCCTTCCGTATTTTCCGGGGTCACAGCATACGTAATACGAATTTCTAAGTGAATCAATGACACAGGCGCGTGTATCTCAAGCATCAACGTTCGTCATGTCTATTTTCGTGGGATGTACAATCATAATTTACGTTCCGTTTCCAACAAAAGATAGCGAAAAAGTGAAACAAAAACACTGAAAAACGAAACCAAAAAAGAGAGGACTAAAAATATCCCATATAACAAAGATTTTCCGAGCAGTAAAATTGATACATAGAATTTGTCAATATTTATAAGTGCAAGTTTAATGCAAGCCATTTGATTGCGCATAAGCGGCTCCGAGTTATTACTAGTCCTATCCGGCGTTCTGGCTCCAAATGCAACTGATCTAGTACGCAGGGATGAATAGTTCGACAGAACAGAGGCTCATTCATGAGACCAAGAGGCAAGTTGGCCATTGATTTTGATTCAATGACTAAGCGTCAAGCCTATTTATCATGACATTTCTCGGTGGCTGAACAGAAAAACTGAGCCGCAGACCATATGACGGTATCTGTGTTCTCGCAAAGTACATGGAGCTCGGAAAAAAAGTGATTTCCACGCAAGATCTGCGGTTGGAAAATATATGTTCTCGCGATTTCAAGCTGTCTAAGTATGTGATTTCCGGAAGCCATTACGATGAAAGAGCCAGGAAGATAAATCTTAGCAGACGAAATTCAGATGCAAGAATAAGAATTTTCAATCTTACATCAACCTAGCAGTGAAAATTTAAACAAGTGATCTCATATAAACAAATATAAAAGAGAAAGCTAGGAACCGCATTTATCGATCTTTATGCTTTATTTATTAGTATAAGACGAGGGATCTATTAGGACTTATTTTCTTCGACTTATTTTCGTCGACAGGAATGTAGACGTTGATTTCAATATCCCCTGAACAATTAGCCAACAATCAGATTTGTGGGATAAAAATGGAAATAACGGACATACATGCATACAAGCATTTTATTTTTTTACGCAATATGACACATGGGAACTCTACCGCATTTGGTTTAAAATTATGTGGCAACAATACGCTAGAAATACGCAACATACATTATGTGGTAGTGAATGCTAAGCAAGAATCCAAATTTTAACGCTCTCTCTCGAATAATAAACGTTTTTATGGAGATCCCACCCACTGAGACACATGCGAATCTTATATCACGTAATAAAAAATAAACTTATATTCTGTTGAGTCGGCAGTTAATGCCATGACCTTGTACTGATAGCCTCATCCATCATGCATCGTCAGAGTTAAAAAAAAAAAGCCATCAGAGTAGGAGTAAAGCAGTTGACTGATATATGATTCCCCATGCCAATAAATAATTCAATTATTAATAAATGAAACACTCTATTTAATCAATCTCCATTACATTATATATACGGTAATAAAGCGCAACAGCTATACAATATATTATAACACTTAAAACGAAATACGGACGATGACATGGGAAAGAAAATAAAATGACCTGATTTAAGCCCAGATTTTTGACACTATCAACAATATAAAAAAGAGTAGCTTGAATTGACACAAAATATGCCACTCATACATAAGAGTGACAGAATGCACTTAAGAGCTGCCATAAAGAGAGAGAACGATTAACAAGGAAAAGCTGCCACATTTCAGAAATAAAGACCGCCATAATTAAACCAAATACTTTTTTAAAAATAACCCTAAAATAAAAAAAATACATAACTGATATCTTCAGCCGTGAAGTTTTAAGTATGAAAATTATTGACGAATTCTGGAATATTGACGCGTGAAAATTCTGCTTATTAGAAATTGCGATGCTGTCAATGGTGACACAAAATACTTTAAGAGATTGGTATTTCTTTAAATATTTTAAAGTTATTTTTCAAAAGCATATAGGAAGACAACAACATAATAACGTGGCCAAATGTTTTCATGAATTCCGAGGCAAATACCCTTACGATGAAATAACAGCATCAAAATATGCTGAAAATTCAAATATTACAGCATTTTAATTCTTAGTTGAAAATTGCACGCAACAAATGGGCATCTTATGCGAGCTACATGTTGTGCAAGGAATTTTTTTACCATTAATTAGGCCAAGAATTTAACACATGGGTTGATTTATGGCATTTATTGCATGTTACAATATCATAGACTTCTTGCATGCCTGAGTGGGTGCGGGCCATGTTGAAATAAATTGATGGCAACTTGGAGAACGAGAAAGCTATATTTTAAAAAACTGCACTCCGGGGGTGCCAAAAGAAGGGAAAACGTGAAATAACGTTATCATTTTTGAATGTAAGGAATAATTTCTAATGAAGTATTTTATTAATCAGTAGAAAGTAGAATCATGTATTTAAAAAGTACACTGTATTTAAAAAAATTACAATTAAATCATTTTTGAATTTACCGCGTACATTTGAAAAAATTAACAAGCGTATTTTTTTAATATTTCAAATTTACCGCACAATACAAATTTTTCTACACATCGTAATTCAAAATTAACAATTTTAAAAAATTCCAATAATAACATACATTTTGAATTTACCGCGCATAATTTGTTCTGTGTTTCTCCGTTTCTGGATTTGAAAGCACAGAATGACAGTTCACGAGACAACTGTCTATATGTATGTGTATATACTACCGAGAAAAAAATTTCTCCACGTGTTTCCTTTTTTATATTTCTACAATATATAATTGTAAACACTTCACTTTTATAAATTAATTTTATGGCGCAACATTCGAATAAGCTACTCAAATTGAACGAATTAAAATAAATTGAGTTATATTGCACTAACCTTCACTATTCTTGTATCGAGTACACTCTCCTGCACGAGTATGGACTGATGACGGTGACGGTGATGCGAGTCTAATGGTTTGTACCCCTCCACAAGTACTGAGTATATAGCGAGTATACTCTGTATATACAGAATATACAAAAATTATACATATATGTAGTAGCTGTGACGGTGACGCGAGTCCAATGTCTTTTACCCATCTACAAAAATGCTCAACGTGACATAAGAAGTTATTACTTTTACCCATCCACAAAAGTGTATATACAAAATATACAATTACAAATATATTTAGTAGCGGTGACGGTGATGCGAGTCCAATGGTTTGCACCCATCAACAAGTACTGTGTATATAGCGAGTATACTATACTATATACACAATTATACATATATTTAGTAGCGGTGACGGTGACGATGACGTGATTCCAATGCTTTTTACCCATCTACAAAAGTGCTCAATGCGACATAAGAAGTTTTCACTTCAAAAACGTAGCATGCTAAATTAAAATCACGATAACTATGAGGAAACTTAACCCGTATTTAATTTTACTTTTTTCGATTCACAACCTCGCTAATTCTTAGAGCAACTAAATTACTAAAAATACAAACTAAAAACTGATTCCACAAGGCGGTTAGAATTGCGCGCAGTTGCAGAAATGGAACAGTAAATTCTAGCAATTCATCTCAAGATAGAGGACGAGGTACTGATGATGATTCTTATGAAAAAAATGTTATAAAAGTACACAATTTATTTTTAAAAAATTGATTAAAAATCAAGAATTGTCACGAAATAACCTCGGAGAGTTATTACAACAGGATTATTCGTCAAGGCGTTATTGGATCATTAAATTCACACTTGGCGTTTGTAAAATTTTAAGTGATAACGCGAAGAGGCCCGCAAAGTGGCAAACATTGTGTAGAGGAGCACATACATAGTATGACGTCATCCAGCGAGACGGAATTCGTTATCGAGCCCGTAGTACTAACAATAAGATAAGAAGAACACACGTTCACACTCTCAGTGGGATGAATGGAGAGCGTGACATTCGGTGTTTGCCCTCTGAATTGCTCTCGGAAATCATGCCTCTCGTGTTTACACGCGATTCCCGCCGGCTGCAAAAGATTCAAGACGACTCGGGTTCCTCGCCCGACGCATTCCAGAAGCTCCGGTGAGGGTGAACGAAATCAGGCGAACGCTTGAACCAAGAACGAAAATCGTGACTGATCTGTCATTTACAAGAATACTAAAACGTCTTCTTGCAGGAATAGTACCTGGAAATGTAAATTTGGCATTAAATTGGCGGAATATTTAGCAGACATAGGAGATCGGTTTTCATTTTCTACTTCACTATTTTTTCTAGCGATAGGTGTTTCAAAAAACATGTAAACCAAGAAATGGATCTCTCAATAGACGAGTTAAAACTGTGAAACTAAGGCGCGCAGCAATTTTATCCTATTTTCATCTTAAATTCCAGAATTTATTGAACTAAGAATTACATAAGTTGTTTCTAAAAGGGTTATATTTAAAAAATAAATATTTTTACAGCATTTCAATGAAACAAGCGCTGTCTATCAGTGAGGTAATAACAAGCGCATGTTGGAAACCAAGTATAGATATCGCAAGTAGGTACTTGGGGAATATACGGCACATAATTTTGAAAAAATAACGGCCTAAATAACATTAAAGTAGTTTATTCCGCACGCTAAACTACTCCCTAGAGAACACTAAAGATCAAAAAAATATTATATATATAAAAAAAGAACTTATTTTTGGATTCCTAACTGTCATATTATTACGTATATAATAACCATTCCAACATTCAATCTGAAATATCACCATTGTTAGCGCGGGCAATAACACACAGTGATGATTCTCTAACATGTATAACCACAGTATTCTAGGCGATAAAAGATAATAACAAACCACCGAATTCAGAGCGTCATGAGTATAAATTTAAGCTGAATGAAACAGAGTGGCATGGGAAAAGGACAGAATCCGGGTAAACGTCTCAAGTAAAAGCTCAAAACATACGTGTATATGATTAACCCCAAAAGAACTTCAACGCCGATTACATCGAAAATTCTTTTATTCTACTCCTTTTCGCATTTAAAAAACATATCTGCGCTTACTTGAAGATAAATGCCAAGTTTCTATCCCTTATCGATTTAGGAGCGAGGAAGAGCATTGGCTCCTAGTTCACAGCGGCTTTCCCATCGCTGAAGTTGGGGTATCTCATTCCTTGCACGCACTCAGCACGGAAGATAACGACAAAAGGCCAACAGCAACCTTCACATGCCAAACATACTAGTATTGCGATGCGAATTGCATACAACGTGCCTTGAGAAGAGGGAGTGTTCTGGTTCAGAGAAGCAACAACCATCCGCGAATACGAGTACAGACGGCATTGGCTAAAAAGGGCGTGCGCTGTTTAAAAGACTGATGATGAAGAAGATGGGTGAGATAATTCGCCCAACACAAACACTAAAAGAATGCTGAGAATATAAGAAAATTGTAAGGAATCCCAGGTACAGGTATATGAAAATAAACGGCAAAGAATAGAGAAATGTTAAACGAAACAGATAATAAATAAAACGATCACCAGTATCACGATGGACGAGTGAGACACATCCCTTGAATAGGAGACTCTGACATGAAAAAAAGTCGATAGCTATTGCAGGAAAGGACAATTTTACATAAATTGAAGGAATTGAAGATTTACATCCATTACAATTCACAAATTCAACTCAAATATAAATTATAATAGTATACAAAATAAAGTTAAAAATTAATCATAACCAAAATTTCTGGTTTGCATATAATTTGCAATGAATTCAAGTCCAAAATTGTCAGGTACTCTTAACGACAAGTTTTTAACAAATATTCTGATAAAAAGTTTCTATAATGTTGCGAAATGATTTATTGCATTAACATATTTGAAGATGGAACAGTACGATAAAGAAACGAAGGCAACAGTTTGATGCATTATTTTGACGTGAACTCCGGACGAGTTTTGAATTTTTATCATCAATCGTAAATAATTCTTGAAGTATAAGGTGATGGGGGAAATTTGTAAGTGTCAGACTGGTACTCCGAAATGTTAGCAGCGTTGAAACTTTCATCCCCATGCTTGACCAGAAAAATTTTCCTAGATCCTGATCGCCAAGAAAAAAGTTATATCTTACTAAGGAGAGATTCATTCCTCATCTTGAAACGATTCTCTTCCTCCATAAAAAAGAAACTAAACTTAAGGATAGCATAGCGAAGTAAGAAGCGATGATAAAAAAAGGAAACAGAATTGGGACCGAAAGCTCTGACCACTGGGCAGCAACGCAACCTCTCTCTCAACTGGAGAATGTGCCGCTGACTGCATCCGAAGCTGTAATGCAGTTCCCATAGAAGCACGCGTCTCACTCCACCCAAAATGATGTCATCACCGTCTTGGGAACATAAAATACCCCTTGAAAGATTGATGGGAAGTTTAAAGACAGGCGCCAAGTCCGGGAAGACAATTCATAAGTCGCCCATGGAAGCGGCTCAAGCATACAGTTGAGCCTTTTGAGGAGGAGATGAAAGCAATTGCCATAAAGTGCTACGTCACCTATTACCCAACCACCCAATACGGATAATTATTCCCGCCCATGGAAGTGACAAGATAAGTCTTGGCGCGAGAACAAAAAAGGCATTAAATTAAGATGGCATCCTCAGCAAGGAATGAAATTGTGACTGAATCAAAAGGTCCAATAAGCCCATATTTCACGGTAGCAGGAAATATACCAATACAATCAGCTGATAGCTAATAATCTCAGCTATATAGGCTTGTTTGTATAGGTAAAAAGCTTTAAACAATAAATGGAGAACAATGAACGCATTAGTAAACATTAGCTGCTATTGCTGAATTGATTAACGGTTTATGGTATAGACGTGAAAAGACAATCGAAGCGCCATATTTTTCAAGGCAGTCAGGAACAAAAATATAAAAAGTACAAAAGGAAAAATTTCCACGTCACTCTCCATTTACTCTGGACGCATAAAAGAACCAGGATAACTAACAAGTTACAACACAGGAAAAAAGTAAAATAAGGACATTGAATGAATATATATAAAATATCAAGTTACGCAGACGTAATATAAGTCTTGGTGCTTTTCTGGCGCAAGATGTGGATGAATTCTTCACGGGATCCCCACCAGGTGAGCTATTCTATCTCTGATAGAATGGCTCGTTAAAAAAACAAAACTCGCTAAAAAGATAAAACGTCGCGACGTTCCAATAGCTGGCTCTGCCATCGTCCTCAGGGCGTGATTGTCGGCTCTGATAGAACAGCTCACCTGGCGGGAATCCCGTGAAGATTTCATTCACATTATCCAGAATACCTCAGTGAAACAATTTTTATGTGGATTTGGATATATGAGGGCAGAGCTCACCACAGACTGAGTCACAGATATGCGAATTCCACACCCAAGGATAGGAGGACTAGTTCTACTCCCTGAACAAGGACCACCCCTGCAATGAGCCCAGGACCCATCGATTATCAGACGAAAGCTAGAAACAGTAAGCTGCCGCATTCTGTATGGGTACAAATGCAACAGCACAAAATCCTTTAAGGACGTACTTCTTCAATTACATAAGCCACCAGAGACTTACTGCATGTGTAACAAAAATCATAAAATCCCATAACGATAACTATTAAGGAGGGGCACCATGATTTTAACCTGAAATGTATCGACGCCTCCACAGCAAAAACGCTCAAAAATCGCCCGCCGAATCAAATCCGCTCATTAAGTAGCCCTAGTAGTACTTACTAGATAAGCGGATTTGATTCGGTAGGCGATTGTTGAGCGCTTGTGCAGTGGAGGTGTCGGTATGGTACACCAGAGCCATGCCAACTAGGTATAAATGAAAATAAATCACCAAACGACATTGATTTATATCAATTTGATTGATCATGAATTTGATTTATAATTTACCTTTCAATAAGATCTCCAAGATTGGGTCGCTTGCTACTTTACCGCGGCGCAATGGTAGAATATCGTTCATGAGCGTGTTTGAAATTGGTATCCTGGAAGATAGAGCACCATCACAGACAGTCGATCGTCCAAAAGAAAGAACAAGAATGAGCGACATGGGAATGGTCTCACAAACTATGTATGATAGACTTCGATAGATCTCCAACTACCTCATGACCTCAAGATCGTCTAGAATAAATCAATTGTGATGTGTCGATATCTTTTTTTCACCCATGAATTAGCCAAAATAATTATTCCCATCATCCTTCTCCGCCATCGGTAAGCTCTAATTTTTAATGTTTCCTCTCAAAAATTTTTCTCCAAAAACTTTTCCTTTTTGAACAAAAAATCGACCTAATTTTGCCATTACAAAGGAGCGATTTTGAAAAATTCCTTGCAACCATTAATTAACGAAAATGTGTTGGCTTGCTTAGTAGCTCAAGTACCCTCCCCTTAAAATACACGCTAAACACCAATTTTAAATGAAAAAATATTCAGCCAGAGATTTAAGATAAACACATTTAAGCATAAATAAAATTAAGTTTTAATCACATTAATGAAAAGAAGCCAAGATGGGCACACAAAGTACAATAGTGTCTGCAGATGAAATATTGAAAAAAAGAGGAGCTGAATCACTCATTGCAGCTGAAAAAGTATCCCTAAAAGTGTGCGATCATTAGATTGATACGTAAAAACAGAGCGTGCTATTTTGTGGCAGAGAGAAATGGGTCCAGACGGCAAGGGTGAAGAATGGAGGCAATGGAAATGTGATGTTGCAGAAGAATGATGAAGATTAAGTGGACGGGACGGACGAGTCACCAATGAAGATGTCCGGCGAAGGGCTAGGAAATGAAGTCTGCAGCAAAATTCACCGCGAAGAAAGAAGAGTGACCTCTTTCGGGCTGACCAGCTTGCAAGCGCTGAGTGGAGGGCTCATGGGTAAAAGTGATGAATGGACATGTCAAGCTAAAACATCACAAATATATTCCGAGCCGACAAAATATGTGAACCGCAAGGGAAGAGTGATCCAAATACATTAAATTTTCTTTGAATACTGACCATACGAGGAGAATAATCGATAAAAATGAATAAATAAAAAAAAACAATTTATACTGACCATAATTCTTTCTTTGGTTAATGAGCAACCGCTCTTTTGTGTGCTTTTCCCATTTTTCTGCATCCATAATGCAGCGGTTCAGGCATTTCTCGGTGAAATATTTAAAAATAATAAGCTCTCACTCAGTAAGAGATCTTCCAGGTGATTTTGGATAGGTGAGGATAGAGTCCACCCCAGACTAAGCCTCAGACGTGTGATGTTCACACATCAGGATCGGGGGCTAGGTTCACTACAAGAGCCATTCCACACAGCGAGGATCGCTAATGAGTGTCTACAAGTCATCAACCAAGATATGAGCCCCAGCCCTTTCGATCAGTAGTCAACGCTCTAACTGGTAAGCTATCGCGCTCCATATCCGCTCAAATATAATAGCAGAAAATCGTCCTTTCACGATGAGGCACTTCATTTTTATAGGTAACCTTGGACGTCTTGCATTTTAAAAAATCGTCACAGTAATTACTTAGGTGATGTACGATATCATGATTTGAACCCGAGATACTGAGTAACCCATATCAGACTCATTTCCCTGAAATATGCTACCAAAAAGTAATCTAAGTTTGTGCGTGGGTGTCATGTGTAATTAATAATTGTCTTGTCTCCTTGTGTAATAAATTTAATAACTTTAATCCTCAGTTAACTATCCATCATACTGTAAAAGACAGTTACCTACTCTAAAATACACGTGGAGGTCGTTGGTCCACGGAACTCAACCAGCTCTAAAATTTGCATGATCATCATCGATACGATATTCCTTAATCGGGATGCCAAAGCTGTAAATTCGTGAATGTTTACCGTAAACTTCGTACCATCAGACTTGTTCTCTATTACTTCTTTCATCATTCTCTTTATGAGCATTTGTCTTCCATGTACGACTCACTTTCCATCCGCGATGACGAAACACGCGACAAGTGCCAAGACTACTTTGAAGATCTTAAGGTCAATAAAATTGTAAAGATTAGACACTTAGATGCAATAGTCAAGGAATCGAGAGGGATTAATTATAAAATATTTATAAAGCACAGCGAAAAATTGTGAAAAACAGCAATTAGACAACTAGCGAATACATTTGATAATATTTCCTACTTTTGTGGCTACGGAGCAATAGGGAATACAGATATTTTCAAATGCTTCTGGTAAAACAAGCTTCCGTAAATATCAGGTTAATGCGGAAACTTTAATCAACTGAAACAGTAGTAACATTCATTAAAATATTATTACTTCAGCCAAGGTCCTGTATACTTATGGATTCCAAGCCTGCATCACACACACTGCCATGGTGAACGACGCATTTCTAACAAAACTTTTTGTCTCCATATGATCGAATAAGTTATGCAAATATGGCTGAAATATAGTTTGAAGAAGTATGAATCTACTTTTCAGTAGAAATATTTTCCTTTAGAGGGGTTAGAAAATAATTATACAGGAATGTTATTCCTCTTTTATATATTAATTCATATACTTATCACAAAATATATTTCCTTATCAAAACAAGATGATTCTATGCTAGAGTTATGGATTCTAAGAGCTCACAGATTAAAGTGGAAGCGTTACAAGGATTTCATAATTAATACCTGCCAATATATCTATCCATTGAATACAATAAATAACCTTTATACTTGAAGCGTTCCTGTAACCAAATTAAAGTTTTCCCTAAAGTATAAATTAATTTTCAAAATATTCCGGTACCAATAGCGCTAAAAATTATGCAACGAAAATTTCGAAATCCGAAACTACCCTAGGGCTAAAACAAATTGACTTGATATGATTCCACACCGTCCAATTATTACTTTGACTTTACCCCTGTATTTATTTAAAAAGTACATCCACAAATGGGAATGGGCAAGCATTCTCTTTGCACACGAACATCTACTGCGAAGTTTAAATAATGAGATGAATAAAGACTCGAGTTAAAATATTCACTCCACATTTTATAACTAGGTAAAAATATTTTTTGGCTCACGTCCTAAATTAATTGATATTAGAAAAAAAGGTTCAACCTTTCAGAGGTTCAAAAGATAACCCTATTCTAATGTGCACGACAAAAAAGGTATGACTTTAATGCATAGCATGAATTTTAATATTAACATAGATGGAAATTAGCGAAAACGTACTATGAGCATGCGCGACCATGTCGCTCTAAGCTCCATCAATACGTTTCATTCACTTGTAGAAGGAAGACCATTCAAGGCAAACACATAAATTCCTCTTACTGCTGAGTTTCCTCAAGAGTTGATACGAAAGGGGTCTTCTCCAATGCAACTTTACGACTCCTGCTCGTCAGTCTCCTGACCTTTTTGCCCAATCTCCTCGTTTAGTGAGTCATGCGACCCGTGATATAGTACCAAGGGCCTATAAATTTTTATGAGCTTCTTCTTTAGGAAAAAAATGAAGATAAAATGCTTCACAAGTGCACCGCCACGTAGACGCGAGGGTGACGGCAGTCAATTAAGCAAAATGAGAAAAACTCTGGACGAACACTGAGCGTATGAAAAAAATACCACCGACTTTGACAGTGACCTATGAAGGATCGCGCCAAACAAAGAATGCAAATCATTCACCTACACATTACTGAATTAGTATATTATGTATACTATATCAGCTCAATTACGAAAGATAAAGCTCGACCCGTCAGGGAATGACTATAGACGTAATCATCAGTCGAGGCGATGGGCAGCAAAGAACTATAGAGTAATTACTATTGGTGAATATATTTAAGTGGCAAGGACAATTTCGAATCTAAGCCGGGAGGAGACAGGATAATCTTACAATCATCATACTTACCTGTCGAAGTTCTGATTATGGTCTAGACAAATATACTTATTGGTCGCACACAACTCCTGCTACTGGTACAACTGCCAGACGATATATCCTTTAATTATGAAGAAGTACTAACACAAACGTTATTAAATATAGCTTGAGGAATTGTTAACAAAAAGTCACTAAGGAATTATAGAACATATGCATAAAATAGACGAGAAGAGTAGGGTCAGAAGACAAATTCACCCCTAGCGTTTTTTTAACAGCGTGATTAGGGATAGCGGAAAACCACGGTGAGAACTTCAAACGTTATAAGCTAACCAACGTCCAGTTTGCTTTATGTCACTGGACACAAACCTGATAAATTCATTAGCTTTCATGAATTGCATAAGATCACGCGTTTTTATAATTTCCTCAAAAACAATATTACGCTTTAATAACACTTTTAACAAATTACGTTTTAAAACATGGAACAACTAAAAATAATGATAGTTTTATCCATCAAAAAGCAGGTTTATACATTTAAAAATTTAAAAAAAAGTTCATCATAGAGAAATGAAACTTATGGGCTTGATTCATAAGATTGAAAAGATTGGATGTAAATTAGCTAGTACGGATCGTGCCAATGAGTAGGTATGCTTAGCAGGGGACGCGTGGGAAGTTTAGTTAATATCAAGGAGAGAGATTTATACCGTGAGGACAGATGGCAAATATAGTCCACGTACCTACGCAGAAGATTGGGTGCTCATTAGCTAAAGAAAGAATTACGGTTGGCAAACGTTGGTGTGTGGAAAATAAATTCCCAACAAAATACTTCCGTCAGAGATATCCTCATATCCATTATCAATAACAAGATTTCAATTTTAAAACCGGAGTGTTTTCCATTTATAAATGGTTATATAAAAAAACGTTATCCCTTTTCACTATAAAAGGCATCGTATAGCGGAGTGGAAACACTTTCTCCGCCCACAGCTCCCCTTAGCATAGATATATAAAATAACTTGGAATATTTTCCATACGCTAATCAAAATTCCTCTCGAGCAACTTAACGGCAATGTACTATTTTCAAATTCATCTATTGGATGGTAATGCTATAAATACTACAGTTATCCACGTAATACAAATTTCACTATAAATAACATAGTCATTATTTTATAAAATATATTTCTAAATTGCCTAACTAAATAGTAAAAAAATTTCCTGCTAAAATGGTTACAAACTGGTTGAGACGTTAAACATCCGGAAATACCTAAGGGCTGTTTCGGTTGTGCTTCCTTGAGGGAACAAGAACTGTAGATTATACATGGAATATAAATACGGGGTAAGAAAATTAAGATAAAATACTTCATAACATGAAAAAATATACAAGTAAAACGTAGGCAACTCAATAAACTATTTTATGAGCTATTAGAAAAATCACTTTTATTATCCATCGCTATTTAATACTGTAACTGAAGTATAAATACGAAGTTGATATAATTTGATGTATATAAATTAGACGAAATAGAAGTCTGTCGACAATCTACTGCTACTAATCTAAGTGCTGGAGGAATTGTAGATTTAAAAATATATTCATCGAATTATTTACATATTACATCCCTTGATTTCGCTTTCAGTTCATGCAGTCATACTTTAACTTAGATACATGTCAAATAACTTGGCATCATACATATGCAAAATAATAATGAAAGGTTGGAACTAAGAATTTATAATGGAATCGCGAGGCGCGGCGGATAAGTTCGTGCTGGGAAAGATGTTAACCGTCAAAAATGGTAATATCGAGCGGTGCTAAGTATGCTTATGTATACCCTTATTTAAAACCTCATGTCTAGATAAATGAAAAGGTTAACATGAAATTTAGCACCCACTCTTCCTGGATTCCTGCCGCACTACTTATTCAGCCCACTTATTCAGTTACGTAAATATATCTCGTTACCTAAGGAAATAAAATGTCTCCTGGTAAGATTTAGAGGCTAATTGAGAAGTGGGAAGTAAAAATTAAGGACCTTCGTCAGAATTTCCAGAGGGAACCAATTACGTATACATGACCACGAGATCAAAGAGAGGGCGGAAATCGGTTCCCTTTCAACTTCCTCAAATGAACTCTTCTTCAACAAGCACATAGCAACGTCCAAATTGTAAAAAATAAATGAATTGAAACCGTAAACACTGCGACTTGTACCAGATCCTCACTAGGAATAAAAAAGAAATCAATGCGTGGTTTTGCGTTTCCTAATATCAAATCGGAAATATATAGACGTGATAACCAACGACCATGACATCGTAAAATGTTTACACCAACAAACGGAAAATGGTTAAGCATCACATTATAGTAGGTTAAAAAGGGATGATAGGTTCCTCCTCAATACACGCGTGAATTGACGAGTGAACACTTACTTTCCCATATTATCCTGCTGCATCCACCTATCGTAAAGGAAAGCAGGCTGTACGCTGATAATAGGAAATAATATAAGTAGCATTGATTATTAGAATATTATAAGAATTCAATGAGTATAATTTATAAAATGTAGTAATTTCTTATTCAAAACACAAAGCCCAAGCCTTACGAGCAGTGACGTCTTGGCAAAATTAGCAGTGCCGGAACGCACTTTCCTTAACTTTTTTTAGATGTGTGTGTTTTTTTTTACAAGATATTATTTACATTTTATTACAATTTTTTGGTTACGAATTTTTATATAAGAAACTGGCTGAACATAATTAAATCCACTCCAAGGCCAAAAGTTACGAATATTTCCTCCGTCAGCATCATTAGTCAAGTTGAAGATAGGAGAAGAGAAGAAGAAAGGGAGTCTTTAATTAATGGAGTTTTTATCCTTCACAGCCACAAATCCCAATGTTAATATCCTGATATGAGACAGGCTCGAATACTATTTTCTGTGAATATTTTTCCTTTTCTTGACTCAAAAATTCAATGAGACATTTGAATCCAAGCCAGAGCCCTTAATACGCGACGATTAAACCTACTCACGAAACCATAAATATCAATCATAGAACAGCGCAAGAAAGGGAGCCGTAGTTGATCGCACTCCAGGTCATAAATCATATTGACTTCATCTGAACAGCATGCGCTCGTATTACCCACACCGAGATCACGTTATCCGCAGCTGCCCTAAAAACGGGTGAGCATCTAGGAAGCAAGTGCAACTGAATCAAAAACTATCCAGTTCAGGCGGAATTAAGAACCTTTCAAGCACCGAGTTACTAAGATGATGCACGAGCCCAGGAAACATTTCAAAAACAGTTGGGCCAGCTCGATAATTTTCCTTAAAAAATTAAATTGAAGCATAGCGGAGATGATTTAACAGAATTAAAATCTCAATGGTAGTTGTTTCTTATGAAAGGTACTTATGAGCAAAAAGAAAACATATTTACGTGGAATTCAAAAGACGGTGACAAGATTAATTTCTTTAATTTCGAAACTGGACATCGGCCATGAGTATTTTTCTCTTACCTAGTCCATTGCCATTAAATAAAATCTCGAACTTAGAAGTAAATTATTATTTACTTTGCACAAAATTTTAAATAACATAATCAGGAGCCAGCAGGTGTGTGAATGCAGGAAAAAAACTGACAGGGCGTGTGGGGCAATTAGAAACACTTCGATAAACTATCAGGCTACCTCTGACTCAGCTATTACCAATATTTTTCCTCACAACATCGTTAAATAAATGTTTAATCAGCTAGAGGTACCTTCAATGCACAGGTTAATCAAGAAAATGACCAAAAGGCGAGCCTGGGGCTTGTTTCGAACCATTACCAGAGAGCGACCTCTAACTTAAACGCCGTTCGAATTTGTGAGTGATTTACGGTCAAACAAAGCGCAAAACGTAAACATCCGAGATTGAAAGAGGAAAAACCTCTCTTTTTTCGACAGAAAAAAATGAAAGAATCCTTTCTGAATCTCTCTAGAAGCGTCGCGTAGCAGCAGACATCTCCACGGAAGAGGAGGCAAGAGGAACAAGAAGTTCCTCGCCTCATTTCCTTCATCACAGCCACCGCCTCGTTATTCTCTTGTTTTTTGGCCGTCGCCCTATCCGCGTTCCCCCTCCTCGAAGCTATCCCACTTCCCCTCCCAATGGCTCCCCCCCCCCACTCGTCACTCACGATAAAAAGACACGCTGCGCTCACAGACGGAGAAGTGACAATGCGTCTTCCGAAAGTATTCCAGTCTCGCGATGCGGGCCCACGGATTTACTCATCGACGATCAACGGCGCATTCCAGAGCTCTCTCTCGGGGGAGCAGTATTTTTATTTCCATCCAGATTCTCACGAGGAATTCCTTCGAGCGCCGAGATCGCGCCCAGATTGAGAGTGATAACGAGGGAACGCCCAGGTGGCCTGACAAACGCCCCGAACGGATCGTGATGTCAAATTTTTCGAAGACACGTTCATTTGGTGTACATCCAGAAACTGAGTAGGCACATCAGTTTACAAAAGAAGAATACGTGGGAAATAATAATTCCGAGGTGGAAGTAGGATTAACTAACATTTTGTCTCTCATTTATACACTACATATGCCGTTAACCACTGTGGACTGAAAAAAGAGTAGAAATACACATGAACACTTCTTTCGAAGGCACGAGTAGAAGTGCTGAAAATATGCCCGGTAGCGAAATAGACAAAACACAAACAAGCAAATAAATTACTATCGAAGGAATCACTCGCATATTTAAAAATAAAAGTATTATTTATGATAAGTTTTACCCAGAATACAATGTCTAAGAACCAAATATAGAACTTACGATATTCTACCAGGGATAATAATTTCATGATGACATAAAAATGATGAGTTAATCAATTTAACACAGGAAAAAATGGAAAAATTCATTAAAAAATTTGTTATCTAATCAAACTACGAGAAGAAAATCATGAATTATCAAATTCGCAAGGAATAAGGAGGCTGCAATAAGGCAAAACTATCTCTACCTTTTTTTCCTCTTATTAGTTAAGTAAGCCTATAAATATAGTAAAATACTACACTAACAATAAGTATTCAGGAAGTCATGACTCTCAGTTGATTCCCAATTAGCTTATAGAGTAAAACGCACAAGCCTCAAATTAAAACGTCATTATTTATACAATGGCCTTCCAAGATCCTGGGTTTGTGTCTTCAAGAAATCTCGTAGTCCACGCTTCGCTTCACACAAACGCATCGCTTACCATTATTCACATGGTCAAGTTCAACGATTAAGGAGAATGACAGTAGAATTCACATCTGCTATCGGCCATCCTAAGCACATCAACAAATTTGAAGGCAGGAAAGTCATATTTATGCTTTCTCATTATCACTTTCACTGCTCGTCTCTCATTCGACTTTCAAATCCTGTTATTGTATCGTTTGAAACGAAAAGAGAGAGGGAGAGAGAGAATACCATAAAATTATGGTGAAAGAAAACGAAAATGAGAATCGAGAAAGGAAGTAATCGAAGATACTTCGATTCGAAAGAAACAAGACTGCTTCCAACCATGCAGTCCTGAGATATGTAGCAGCCAACATAATTATTTACTCCCTACTGCAAATTATTTGACGCCTGAGTAGATTGGATTCGTATCCCAAAGAGACAATTTATCTGCGGCGCGTACTTTAATTTTGATCTTCCTCAAGAGTGTATCACTCAAAATTCAATTTCCTCTTAAACTGACAGCGTACGTCATGGCCTTAACCTTCTGAGTTTTTCCCAGCGTTTGAACTTCAACTTCCAAATTTAAACGCCGCGAACGTCCAAGCCAGTCTCCTTGTTTCTGACCTTCATAATCCAATACTTCACACTCCGACATTCAAACATATATTCACATCCTTATTTCCAGTTCCATTGCCTTAGATAAAGGAGTTTCTTCGGCTCAATGCTCTTCATCTTTCATTTTTCTCCGATTGCAGTTCATCCTATTCTATGGCATGCACTTCCCGGGAAATTTAAAGATTCAAATAGCATATGATGCGTTATGACCGCATTCAGCTATGTTCAACGCGTTCGCATTCCGTAAATAATTCGTTAAAAACCTTAGATAATCGCTGTTTTTAACACAATAGAAGAATGACCTAATAGAAGACAGAGGAAGAAATCCGAAATAACATCTAAGAATAGCAATTTACTTCATTGATCACGAAAAGAGGAAAAGACACGTTATTAGAAAAGAGTTATTAAAATAGAATCGAATTGAAACTTTAAACACATTTAAAAACAAAATTCCGAGTATTGACAATGAAAAATTGCAATCAAAATTCAATTAAAACTGATAGCAATAAGATTAACAAAGTATCAAGTTGCGCACGCTATCACAACTTCCGCAAAAAACCACACTACCAGATATGAATCACTTCATGGATATGATGTTCATTCAGAGCGACTGTGACCTCACGTTTCAATGGCCTTTGCTAGATAAGGCTTACCAAGATACATTCTCTGCCTGCCATTGAAATCTAGCATTGAGCAGCATAATAGTAAAAATTAATTAATTTTTCGTGTAATTTTGAAAGTTAAACTTAAAGACAATTTTCATTAGTAAAAGTTATGAAAAAAATACCAATCAGAACAATAAATAGAAAAATCAAGCCGTGATTATACAAAGAGAAACTTACAAAATTAAATGAAATATTAAGTCAATATCAGCATCACATAAATGTATGAATATCGGTGAAATGTTCAAATGTACAATTAATTTTCATAAAGTGAAGGCTGCACTGGAGGGGCTAAGTAGTAACTTCAACATCGGTCCACTGACAAAGGCTCTCACGAGGGCATAAAGAAAGAAGTAAAATACTGATTTCCGTCGCCATATTCATCCATTACTCCTGTTTCAGAATGCTATACAAGGAAAACGAGATCCCAATTATTGAAATTTGAAACGGGTTATGAGCAGTTTGGTTTGGAGCATCGGATTTAGTTAAAAATCGGATTAGACCTAATTAATTGAAGTCACGAGCAGTAGTATCATAGTAGGATACAATATGCGAACATGTGACGGCCAAATGACGTCAAGTGAAGGATTGATCGCAATTTTATTTTAGCGAAAATCGTATACAGTGATGGAAAAATAGGAGGATATTAAAAATAATGTTTAATTACGGATGACAGAATGGATATATCGAGTTACTTTCATAGAAACATATAAATAGACAACAATTTCCACTGCAAGAATTAAAAATAATCATTCGTCAAATAAAATAAAATTCCTGCCCTATTTATTCTTTTTTTCGCAGATTACTGAAGAGCACGAGTTGATCGATAGGCATGAAAATATACAGGCAAATGAAAATTTCAGGTCCGTCCAATAAATCCTCATACTTTCATGATCACTGAATAGAGAATACTAAAGGTCTTCTGCAGAAGCAGGAAGACTGGTGTAATCAACGGAGGCTATCACTTGAGTGTAGAAATCGATACGGAAAAAATATACGTGCGTCTTTTATTGCCGATCAAGCCAGCAAGCTAAGTGACACGCGTGACCCTTGTTGTCTACAAATAGATCTTCAATTGACCGTTGATGCACTTTCAGCAAATCGATCACAAGTGACTCAATAACCAGACACCTCGGTACGATGCCGCACCACATGAGAACGAATGCCGAATGAACGTTGGAATAATAAGAACCAATGCTGAAGAGCACAAAAACAATTCCGTCGCCACAAAAAATCTATATAGCTGCGTTTCACCATTCTGTGCCATAATTAGTACCTGCATGTTACGCCATAGACTGCCACGGTGCGTGGCGGGAGCTAAATAAAATTTTTGGGTGAGCAATATTGTTCAATGTCATTAAATAAGGATAAATATCCATTCATCGCCTGATGATGCGACCTACAAGGGCTGCGAAAGCTCGTGTGACAAAGCAAAAGACGCAGCTGCTCCCGAAAGCCGTTGATAACAATCCATATCGCTGCGAGTGCTTACGTTCCAAAGGATAAAATAAATGCTTTCATTTTAATGAGCTGAGACCTGAAACCATTACTTTCAATAGGGAATAAAATGTAGTTCTAAACGGTGCTATCTTCTCTACACAACCAGGTAGGAAGTGTTGGACATAAGATCAAAATTATAACACCAGAAATAAGATTTTTTAAATGATTAAAAAAAACGATAATATGACAAATAAGTCTCCTTATTCCCAATAGTAATCGTGTGAGAACATTTCAAAATATTTGATCCTGCTAACTTATTAATGGTTTTAAGCATTTTCTGCGATACTCCAGTCGAGATATCTTGTTGAAGGCTAAATAATATTGGAATGAGAATATCGCATATCTCTTCGGTCATTACGGTATCGAAATTAAAATATGTAGATCTGATTCGGTCAGCCATTGTATCAAGGCAGGCAAGAAGATAGAAGTGTGTCTTTCTTTTCCGATCAATCCAGCATGTGATACGCGTGACCCTTATTTTCTAAAAATAAGTCTTCAAGCGACAATATATATTCGTATAATAAATTTAATGACTGAATTTTGATTGTCAAGAGCTACTCCAGTCCAACAAAAACCGTGCAACCTTTTTCATGCATGTACTAAGTAGGGTCGGCTGGTTTTTTTCCCCTCAAGTATTTTCCAAGCAATTAATACATGGTCGATAGTCTTTGAAGGAAAAAGGACCAAAAGGCAATGTGTGAAGTATCTACGTAAGACAAAGGAAAAGATAGGATCCGCTAAGCGAAAATGCGACAGGCATTAGCGAGGCGGTAGAGCGAGTTGCTACACATCAATCGACAAATTAAAACACCAAAGTCGATGTTCTTTTATATTTTATACATTTTGTGAGACTATGTGCAACTTCAATAGCGCCAGTAAAAATTTGGCGGAACATGAATCTACACAAGAAGTAAAACTACTACGCTTTACTTACCACCATCTACAGGAAAATAAAAATATCATACTTCAGCTGTGATAGAATTAATGAGCACCTATTCCCATAGCAGATTCATTCAATAATGCATTATTTGGGGCCAAAATTAATACACACAAGTGTATTAAGGTCGCAATAATTTCAACAAATTTATTCTTCTCCGCTACGCCCCGGGTAATAAAAGTCTAGGAATTTCTAATTATTTTTCTCATTCCGTCATATTTCCTGCTCAGAGTACATACAAAAATGAGCAACGGAATTAGAAAAATAAACCGAGTCAAAAAATAAATTTAGAAGAATATTTTGGAAGAAAATTTGAGAACTGCAAAGTTAGAGTCCACAGTATGAAAAAAATCAGTTATTTCCTCAGAGAAAATTTGGAAAGACGATAAATAGGAATAGTAAATTAATTCATTTCAAAACTTAAAGGGCATTCACAGATATCTAATTTCAAGTTCATACAACTGAAAACCAATATTCTTGGACACTAGCGATAAAAAGCTGAGAATAATTGCTTTTCTTATAAGAATAAATAGATAACTTTACCACATAAAGCTAATTGAACCACAATATTGTTGATAAAATCTGTATGAGTAGCAGTAATTTTTTGAAGCCTTAAGTCTATTCAAGTACATGATTTTAAAACATTTCCCACCATATAAATTGCCAGTCCTCCTTTGCCAAAATGATTGAGAAATGTAAGAGTTGATCCATTTTATAAACAGTGTGCATAAAACGATGACCCCCAAGGGTCAAATAACTCGACGACGGACGTGATCGCGCATGAGAATCAATCAGCCACGAAAAGCACTTGAGAATGGTAAACACTTAAATATCAATCATTCATGACGGAAGAGGCATTAAAGAAGCATTGAAGGAATACTGTTCGCCAATTGAAAAGCTTTTCCACGGTATCGTTACTCTTCCCTATATTTTTCCCGACTACTATGATGTTTACTCCAGCCAAACGCGAACAATTATCCACTTCATTTAACATCAAGTTTAAACTACATGAAGTCATATTATTGATTCTAATTTCATTTAAAAAATCGAGAGCAATTACAACGATTGAATGACTAATGGAAAGCTATTTCAAAGGTAAATGCCCTTTCATGGGTTTCAACTTATAGTGGAGCTTCACTCAACTGCTACTACTTCCATCCTATACTGAGGTACGTAATAAAATTGTATTGCAATCTCAACACTTTTTCTTCCTACCGTAATTTCGATGAAATTTCTGGGTAACATTTCTCTTGCGATCGACTTAAAACAGATTCAGGTTATTTCAAGACCTCCAGTGCTACTGTTTTTCCAAATTTTTCTCCCACGAACACTCCGTGGGATAACTCTGTCTAATAATATTGGCCACTACAATCCCTCCAAAACTTCACTTTAAAAAAAAACTCCCTTTTAACACTTGTATTATGAAGGTATTATAAATCTTCCTTTCCTTATTTCATTCAAAAATTAATAATATTTAAATGAAATAAGGAAGGAAAATTGATTCATAGTTCTTGGAAATTGTCCATTAAGAAAATGTCGCAGTATTTGAGTATATATGAGCTCTTTGCATGCAAAAGTGCTCATAATACACAAATTTGTTACATAATCAAATAAAATTGCTTTAAACAGAAACAGTAACTCATTAAATAAACTTACTTCTGTGCGGACTTAGTCGCTCGACTGAATTTTTGAAGGTATTTCTGCAGTGCTAACAATGCCTTGAAGTGTATTCAGTGAATTAAACGAAATAATAGGTTCAAGTCGACGAATTATCAAAAGGAGAAGAAATTCTAAGCTCATTAGGAGATAGATATTTTGATGAATATCTGAAAAAATATTTTTTAAACCTGTTGTGTGCTTCCAGCAGCTGCAACAAATCATGCCCATCCAAACAATCCAATCCACATCTTTCACGCACACGTTTTGTCAAATAATGAGATAAAGGTACAATCATGTAAAGTGTGTATTTCAACAAATATTAATTAAATTGCGGCTATGATTTCTATTGATTGATAAATTTGAATAATTTCTTTCATTGCGCCTCAAAAATCAAGTAATTCTCTAATGGAAAATTAAAATCAGTAGGGCCGTAGCGGAAAAATTGACCTAGTGACATCACAAACAAGCTCCGCAAGCCTCAAAAATTACTACGCCCTAGAAGAAAATATACGACGAGAAGAAATTATAAAATATCTTACCGTTGTTGAAGAGTCCTTATTATAATTTCCTAATCAACTAAGAACTAAATCCGTATATTTCCGGAACCAATCCGGAATCCAATTTCCGGAACCAGAAAAGCTCAAAAAAGCAAGAAAGGTGAGAAATATGAGAGACTACTCCAGTGTCTTAACTACCTCGTGTATTCAAATCATAGGGAAATGCTGGAAGTTGCGTTAAAAATTTATGACGATCGATTTAGTTATTCTGAATCATATTCTATGATGGAGTCATTGTTTCCAATATGATCAATACCCTATTCTTTGATTACTCTCACGTTTCATCAATGACTCCACGGCTCCAAACAATTAGGCGCCCTTTGCCTCTTGGAAAAATATGGCGGGACGAGAGAAATAATTGCTGGCAATAAGGAAAGTGTATCAGAGGTTAAATGATAACCATTACTTATAAATTCCAATCCACAAGCCAAATCCTTGCCAAATGCTATGACGCATCAAACGAATAAGGCGTTGGAATTACAGTTAATCAACCATTCCAATGATTCAAAGGATACCGAAAAACAGCGATTTTTTTCATTCCTCGACACCTATATATCCACTTTATGGCCAAGTTAGGTAATTTCCTTTTAACTAAATATGTAATACTCAATTGGGATTACAGAGAACTAAACTTAAAAGTTATTAAACATAAAAAACAAATAAAATATCTTAGTGCACGATTTGACAATCGAGGACATTAATGTGAGATCGTATTCACACGCATTAAATAGCGACAATAATAAATACGACACCTGCAGCATTGAAACCAAAAAGAGTTAGCAGATCGTAATCACACGCATTAAATAGCGACAGTGAGAAATACGACACTTGCAGTGTTGAAACCAAAAAGAGTTAGCACATAGTCATCTACGCTTTCAACGCTTTTCATTACCAAAGTTCAAAAATGACTGATTGGCGCCATTTTTCCACCCAGTAGCGTTAGCAGATTCATTTACAATTAGAAGGGCAATAAGCAACTACCCACATAAAAAAAATAATTGAGCAAGATTCCTGGTATCAGTCGACTTTGTTCGCCAACAGGATGGACGGTATTCTATAAGACCTTAACATCTGAAGTATTTAGTGGCGACAAAGAGGAGAAAAAAATGAATAAATTCAACTTTCTTCATCCGATCACTTACTCGGCTGCAGTTCCAGCAGGGAGCTAGCTATTAAGTGTCACTGGGAGCCTTAATTCCCCACCCATTCAAATGAAAATGTTCTGATAGGAGGTGAAGTAATCAGCTATGGAAACCGCCGCACCCATCGGGAATAGGCAATCAACTGATTGACAGGTGTTCCTTTTGTTGAGGGCGGGAGCAAGCTTTCCCTTTCGCGCGGCAACTCGACACCCACACGGTAAACTAAGCATCACGGACGGTGATGAAACTAATTATGATTGGCAACCAACTTGATTTGCTCTGGCAGGACAATCTACCGTGAACCATGCAATTTATAGGTCATGATTCACTGAAGCATGCTCGCTTATTGACTCCACGATCGGTAAGTATGGGAACAGCAAAATGCTACTAGTTTCTTGACGTAGATCAGATCAATCTATGACAGCAAAGGACAGAAATTCAGCAGGAAAGTATGGAGAAGATTGAAAAGTTTCCGATCAGGGAATCGGGTGTAGCCAAGCTTGAATTCGAGGGCTGCTAATGAATTATTAAACTCTTCACAGACGTACGATTCTTTCTTCGAAATCTGATAATGAGAAAAACAACGAGAAAGAGACCAAAAACGGTAAATGCAAATCAATCCTTCATAGGGTCTCGTCTAGTGATACATCTAGTGAGACATCTTCGATCAATCTTTTGATAAAAAATATTCCTTGCACGATTTAGCCGTATGAATGGTTTCTAATAGGCTGTCACTGACAACCATTACTGCCACTAACTGGCCTATATTGGCCTTGCCAAGGAGTATATATCTCCCTACATATTTCAGCAGACGCCCACATTTCGTCTAATTATGGGCTCCTACTTCTAATTAAACTAACAATATACTATTTTTCCTGGGTTAGCCATTGTTTGAACGGTATGCATTATTAGAAATTTCGGATTATTGCTGAAACTATGGACAGAGATGATACTTAATAATAATAAAGATGTAATTTCAAATGGAGTACCAAGAGAGGAGTACCATTACCACGAATTTAAGCTAAATGTATCAAGCTCTTCATTCATTAAGTCCAACTCAGCAAAAGCAATCGAAGTACAAAAGTGCTTTTGACAAATCCGACAAAACTGACACGGTATTAGAATTTACAAAATTTAATCTACGAAAAATTTTAGGCCGACTTGTGATCGACCAAGGAAGCAAATTTACCACGGATCAAATCGGAAAACAAAATTCCA
The DNA here is from genome assembly GCF_921293095.1 of Ischnura elegans. NCBI lineage: Eukaryota > Metazoa > Arthropoda > Insecta > Odonata > Coenagrionidae > Ischnura > Ischnura elegans. The sequence goes on along the minus strand of NC_060255.1, from coordinate 84,295,195 downwards.
CAAGACAATGTTTCGTCCACAATTTATTTTGTAAATCAGAGAAGATTCCTGACCTTTTACGCTATATCCATTCAGAAGATGGGAAATGGAATGAATTAAAAAATACTAACGCGGATACAACGGGGCGGCGATATGACAAACAGCATCAATTCGTCATGAACTGTCCTGTGACCTTCCCCCTTATCACAAGCACGAGTTGCGACAGGACTTACATCCCGGCTGGAGTATCTAGTGACAGAATATAATAAAAGCGGGGCCGGAAAGGAGGTGGGGAGATACGTAAGGAAGTAAAAAATATGTGGAAGAGATGGCAAGGAAAACATGGAGAAGAGGTATCATCATACACAGGGTCACAAAGAGGGGCACTTATTTCCTGTTTAAATGAGACGATCTTATATGGAACACAGGCTGGCACAAAAGCTCATTGCCAAAGTGAAATTTTACAGGGCTTTTTCATTAATTTTGCGAGGTTTAAAATAAATAGATAATAATCCTAAAAATAAACTACTCACAAAACTAATGCCCTAAAAAAATATTTCTCTCTTTTATTCTTGCCACAACTAGCAACAATGATGAAACCAAATAAATATATTTATTCTTCCTTTGCTGTGATGTGGCAATGCCAATGAGCGTCAACGCAATACACTGTAATTTTATATTCTGCGCAACAGTAACAAGCATAACAAAGATAATCATAATAAGTATGAGACTATTATAAACTATTTCGATGGAAATTGAAAACAATCGATGTATAATAAAACACAGCTACTTCATACATTTTAAATTTTATAACGTTGAAGGATGTAGAAAAACTGCATAATATTAATATAATTTTGGTTAACAATTTAAAATCAAATATTCACACTCCAGAAGCTACAGAATTCATTTTATTACTACTGCGTTAAATTTTTCCAGTTTTTCCCTCTGACAATAAAGGGCATTAATAACTCTTAGGTCACTCTAAGACAGTACAGGTTTCATAACGCGCACCTAATTTTTAAAAAGTATTTTCGTAAAGGCCAATGGCTAACATCCCACCAACAACCACTATTGAGGCGGAGCGCCGTCGTGGGCGACGTAGTTTATGAAATACTTCATATGTTGCTGAAAAAAGATTTTTTCATACATAACTCAAATCAGGTCTTATTTATCACAAACATTCTTATATTCTGGAAGAAATCAACATTTGTTCTTCGCAATATTTTCTCTTTTTCCATCAACATCGCCACAAAGTACAGTAAAAATTTTCATTTATCAATTCAATTTCCAAAAAATATATCACGGAAATCCCAATTGTGTCACAACAGTGTAAAAATTAATATTGTATAAAGTCAGCATAAAATTGTTGGAGATACTTTGGAATTTTCATGATAACGGCACTTCTTCGTTTGAAGGTGACAACCTTAATTAAATCATGGAACAAGAGTCGATTTTCGAGCGAAATATATCCTTTAGTCCTCAAATTACCTCCCACACACGCCTTCTTGAAGTCGAACAGGAAGATATTTCGTCACATCCGGTAAGATAGAACTATGTCACAGATAGTTGATGCGAGTGCAAGGACGAGCGGACTCGAGTTGATCCAGTTATTTTTTTAATACGGATGCTAGTCATTTTTACTCGGTAACGATTTTTTACAGAAAGAAAATGTTTGCTAAACGAAACTAACACGCGAAAAGGATGGTGAGCTATGAAAAATGTTTATAGACGGAGTGACATGATAGGTCACTTTAGTATGAATCTGTGACCCCAAGGTCAGCATCCAGCGATTTCTCACAACGCCACTACCGACACAAATGCTATTCAGGGCACCGAAAATTAATTTTTTTCAATATGGCCAATCGCCAACGGTGGCGTAGATGTGTAGGTGGTTAGGAGGTTTGAACGAGTCTTTCAACATACTTTATGTTTTTCTACATGCCAAAATGTGGGAGACGTAGGTAGCTAAACCCAGGGAAAAGAACCGGTTTCCGCCAACCCTGATTTCGTGACATCAATACGCCATTGATATGGTCTGGGTCGAGATCTATTCTCACCTATCACACCAAACTCGTGTCTGACTGTTTCACAATGCATGTGAAAGATCTTTGTCACAGCATCACTATCCGAAATTTCAATGATTAAAAAAAGAATTAATTTGCATGTCACAGCATATTTATATCGCATATGAACAATAATTTTGCCTCTTTGCTTATAATCACAAATTCTCACGGAAAAATAATTTTTCAGAGACTTAAGTATACGAAACGTCAAAAATGTCTTTAATCAATATTAAGCTATGTGGCTACTCACTAAACCTTTTGATTTTTCGCGCAATTTGGTTACTTGAAAGTTTTAGATTTTCCGACAATTGTCATTGAGATGCAAAACAAAGGAGAACTTTCGAACAATGAAATAAAAAATAGCATTCAATTCTATCCATTTTTTCCCGGAAAGCCTGTTTCTTTTTCTTGTTCAATCGACCTAAATACTCTATTCTCAGTATATAACTCGAAAGTGCAAATCCATAAATATAATTAATGTTTCTCCTTCAAAATTACTATAAAAATATACATTTCACCTCCACTATAATTAAATGACTGCCATTTTTCATGAATGTACTGACGTAATCAAAATTAATATAATGGAGATGATTCAATGCAAGAGGAATAAATCTATGATCCAGTAGAGTAATCAACATTATTAATTTCCAAAGGAGTATACGTAAGGAATAAAATTCATGTTAATACTATCAAATTAATTATTGCTTCGGTAATGAATATCGAGACAGAAAATGCCATTAGTCTATCCCCAAGACCAGGCATTTAATTGCACCGGATTTTGAATACCAATAAAATTCTATCAAAGTTATATTTCAATACGTGCACCTATATCTGTCAATGAATGGGAAAGTATTAATGTAAACAGTACTTGTCCAAAATAGGGTGTACAGCTTAAAGTTTTGACAATGGTTTACCAAAACGTCCAACCTCGGGTATAAATGATGACCCACTAATTCTTTGGTATTCAAAAGTCAAGTTGTTCTACCCTTGGCTGGAACATTAAAGTTCTGAGCAGTAGGCGCCTTAGAATAGGACAACGCCCACTTTTCTTGGTCCCAAAAAAAACTACCATCGACAACTTTCCAGCCATCCCGGAACTTTGCAAATGTGATTGATCGTATTCCCGCATAACCAATTAGCTACTAAAGAAACTAGAGTAACTTGATAAAACAATGTTACTATTATGTAACCTGATTTCTGTTTCATGCTACTAAAAAGGTTATAAACTAGTGCAATGGTAGCCGTATAGGTGAAAATAACATTACAGTGCATCAATAATATTTCAATCTGAACGTTGGTTTGGATAGGCGATGGTACAGCTAAACCAAAATTAAGCCATAGGAGTCTGAGATTCACATTTACAGGTTTGGTGTCCGGTTTCTTTTCTAAGGCCTCATTGCACTGAAAGAATTATTTATTTGATACAGTACAAAATTTTCCCCCGCTCGACGACTTCCTTAGCTGTAAATAATTCCTTCGAACTCATATTCAAACAAAGCGGTCATAATTAATACTTCCTGAAAGAATGACTTCAGGAAAATACACTGGCCAAAACTACGTGAAAGAGCAGTGTGCGTTGAAGGACTATTCGCTTTCAATCTTGTAGCGACGACTCACTAGTTCGTATCACGCCTGTCGAACAATATTCTATGTAGTACATACATAGCTCCAAATAGTCGCATGATTAAATTATAATTATAAAAAGGAAAAACAGAAACATACTATGCTCTGAAACGCCTATGGTGAGGTAGAAAAAGCTCCAGCATAAAACTGCCCGCAGCGAAGGGACTGCTATAGCGCTACAGTCTATCAAACACGTGTACAAAGTAAGGCCGGGTGTCCAATGTCCATGCCACGTCTGAGGAAACATGCAACTTTACAGTGTTTTTGCCGGGAAATTATGATATGAAAATTACCAAAGAGCTAATTCCAAAGTGAAAGAGATTTTTAGCATTGTTCTTATGATAGTTCAACCCAAAAAATCTATGCAGAAAGATATTGTTAAAACAACAAGTTCTACAAAAAGAGCTGCTAAAATTAGCGGCATAAAAAATATATTTCGTTGATCATGGATTTGTAGATCATGTGATTTATTTTAACAATTATTTTGACGCATTGTCTTCTTGAAAAAATCTTTAAATGCAATAAAATATACGAACTATAGTTTTTAATTATTTTTAAAGATTTGTTCCAAAATAGAAACACTGAACTGTAAAGGGTAAAGTCTGCACTCATCAATTTGCTCAAGATTTGAGATTAATGATTTGAAATTTGAAACATACGCTACACAGAAGGAATTTTTCTTTAATTCCTAATAAAGGCGGCACTCATTAAAGAAAAAGCCTCGCGCGCAATGGCCTATGTGAAAGGGAATTCACGGAAAACGATTGCCGTAAAAATGTGCGACGTAGCCAAAATATAATAAAGAGTGAAAGATAACTGACGGAGAAAATATGATAGGATCGAAGGCCAATCTCTAAACGAATAAATGATAACTTCACAGCGCTGAGCTTCATGCTTCCAGGAACCAATGGAACTTAGTGCACGACTTAAGAAAACTCTGGTGACCAATCGATGTCTTCGCTGTACGATTGAATAAATCAGATTGTCACTAGAAATGAATGGCAATATAAATTGCAGTTCTCATGACAGCCGTTACTAGAGAAGATAAGGTTATCGTAACGCATTGATCAAGAGGACGAGGTAGCCTTATAATTGGATTCAAGCGAATATTTCCGAATAAATAAATACCTTAACACAAATCATGTGCGGTAGCTTTAATTAAGTTATTCTATATTAATTGGCTATTGGGCTTTGTTTTTTTTCGGAAAAGTTCACACTAATAAATACTTTGGACAGGACAAAAGCAACAAGTTGGCGAAAAAATGTCTATATCACAAGGAACGTGTTAAATCGTTGAGATGATTCACTCTGTCTGGCAAAGGGCTCAACATAAATGCAAATGTTGCTGAGTAAATTATAAACGCGCATCAAATAAAACATCCATCTAAAAACACTATTCTCCCAACTATTTTACAACTCATCATTCATATACGATTTCTTTTATTTTTATGATTTATATGATTTTTGCTGTAGATTGTTAATTGATTGAATGAGAGGTAGGTTATTTTTACAATCAATTTTTTAAAGCCCATTTCTTAATATTTAAGCTCCCCGATGAAAAGCGTAAAAACAGCATTCTAGATTGGTGGTACAATTTAAAGCACTAACATTTTTTTCCAGTGCTTCACGTTTCCCTAATTACGCTGGTTTTACCCTGAATTTCGTACGTAGGTACTTGTGACACAAGTGGCCAAAATATGCTCGTAACTACATTGGAAAAATTTTCATGCAAAGGCCACTGATAACGTTAAATCTGAAACTATAGGGTGAAACGATTGGGTGCTTATGTGGATTTCTAAATCCAGTCTAATCACCACCCGAAAATAAACTGAAATCATCCGAGAACCTAAAAACCGGGGTGTTTGCTTTTCGAAGGCGAAATAAATGACTTATCACAATTCACAGCGAGTGCAGAAGTTTCTAATATGATGTATGACGATGAAAAATAGTAGTATTCAAAACGACTTATTAATTCGTTTCGTTAATGGCGGATGAGATCGACAGAAAAAAAATAACATTTATTACTAACAACGATCAACTACGTGTAGAACACCGTGAAAACTTACTATGTGATCTGTAGTTTCAGCAATCTAACGACTTGATCGTTGGATTATTCTTCCTCATAGGATAATCCTCCAAAATAGTTAGAATAGCAATGGCTGTTGCGTGGTTTCGCTGGTGGTAGGACCCGCCCGCCTTTGTGACGGTGCGGGATTCCTCGTCCCATCCCTGCTTCCCTATCCCGCCCCAGGAGGCGTCGTCGGGCTTCTATCGCGGCGGCGCCTCCTTCCTTTCTCCTTCCTGTCCTCCCCCTTCTGCGGTGCAGAGGTAAAAATCTTCAGCTTATAGGCCCTGCCCCAGGAGTGTATCCTTGCAAGCCCGCCATAGGAGTCTCGTTCCAACTGTAGTTTCAGCAAGGTCAACTTCTAATCATTTCACTAAAGCCATTCCACATAAAAAGTAAGCGTACATCTGAACAGGCGATACAAATTGACCGACGAAAAACATTAAACATTTAAGACACGTTACGTAAAGAGATAAAAATCAACAAGTATTTTGAAACGCTTGAATCGACAAAACTTCGTACACGATAACATTTTTAAAAATCACCATACCAAACCTATAACTACGTAAAAATAATTGAAAATAAGAAGTTTTATCTTAACATGCAGATGCCGCGGGCCAAAGTCTAGCAAAAATATGAACCGAAATAAGATCTAAGTTGAAAATGAAAAGATATTGGAGCTCTGCCATAAATTGTCAGTCTCTAGAACCGGAAATTGATCGAAGATACCAATTTTAATCGTTGCATTTTCCCGTCAAAAAATATACCCATCACTCAAGAAACCATTAATTTGAATCCACATCAAAATTAAGCAAGCCAGCGACCTCACTCATGGGGAGACCCGCTAGTTTAAGCAAATAATTATAAAGGAAGCGGCCTTGATGAGGGATGATGTAAGACGGCCTTGACCAAGGAAACTTGCGGAGAGATACGCTTAATAGGTTTAATTGCTCGAAAAAAATACACAAATAAGTAAGGTAAAATTGGGCGATTTACTTCACCCTCCAATTTCGTATTTTTTGGGAAAGGTGGTCCAAACTGTTATCGAAATCGGTATCGTTACCAAAGCGGTATCGAAACTTAAGCCTCTAATTTTGTAATATCTAGAAATCTTGCATAAATTAATGTTTCGCTGACGGCCCACATGAGCGGACAGAGTGAGAGAGAAAAACTAGAAATTAATAGAATCCTTGGGGGCTTTTATAAAGAAGTATTTCTAAAGTAATGACCATAATGAAGGAGTAATCAGAATACTTTGTAAGTATAATTGACAATCCCCACCTTTTTCCGCAAAAAACGATGTTTTACTTTGGTTCGAAAAATGGAAATAAGTCGATAAATGTGATGGCAATTCAATATAAAATGGTAAATTTCACCGCAGTGAAAAATTAGCTAGAATTCTAAGTTAAATCAATTTATTTATGGTAACATGATGCGATGCCGTAAATGTCAACCTTAGACCCTTCGATCACACATTAAATATTTACTGTGGAATTAAATAGTTCATCAAACGCCTCACACTCCTAAAACTAAATTCTTTTAAGTCCGTTAGTAAGGATGCACTGATGTGTCATTAATAATTCCAGAATGACTTAAATTGCGATAAGCTATTGATGAATATATTCGGCCTACGATATTTTTAAACTGGAATATCCTCGAATGAACCTCAGCCCTCCCAGGAGTACGCAAAGGAATTTTCCTCGCACTCATGAATGAATTCATCATTAATCAAAATTACCAACCGGATTACGGAGTCTAAAGCCGGATTGACCAGACGGAGCAAAACAGCTAGCTAAAAAAGAAAAGAATATTCCCACCGCAGGTGGGACGAGTAAAAAGTCGAAAAAGGAAATGAGTCTAGGAAGCTTTGCATCGATCTTTCTAGAAAATTTCAAGGCCATCCTTTACGCCTTAATCACACGGTCATTTTTTTTTCGTCTCTTCCGAGAGAAACATGAAATGATACCTAAAATTATGCATTTAAAATGACTGTTCCACGCCTTTCCGGTCAGAGAGCATACTATCCCTTTTACCATCCCTGGAAAAGTTAACCAATCAATAAAATCAAAGATATAGCCAACAGCAAAAGTTACGATGCGTTTCACTTTGAGTGGAATGATAGTTTTAAACACGAGGATACAGGGGTAGCGGCACCAGGAAATACGCATTACCAAACAAAACCCAATAAAAATTATCGAAAACGGGACGGAAAAATGAAATTGCTATCCAGATAATGATCCCTCGTGGTGTTATTAGTACATGACCCATGGAAAACTATCCCCAGAACTATCCAGTTTGCACAGCAGGGAAAACATTCCAACCATGGTCACTCTAATATCAAGCTCTAATTCCCTGAATATTCCAGGTTTTCATAATCCTTACATAATTTTCCAGTATTCTTATGATAGTTATTTAAAGAAAACAAATCAATACCTTGGCAATTATGAGAGGTTAGCACAGTAAAATTCCTTAAATATATTTCAGAAAAATTAGGATAGCAAATTAGTTTTAAAATTTGCCTAGTTCGTACAGGACAGGATTGAACATATTATTAAAATAATACGAACTTAAATATTACGCTATCACTATACCATACATCCAGATTGAACACTTCATACACCCCAAAATAAAATCAACGAAGTGCATGAAGGCCCGTGGAAAGGTACTCCCTCCCCCGCCCCCAACCTGAATGTGTGATATTCACACGACTGCGGCTAAGTCTGATGTGAGCTCTATCCTCGCCTATCGAAACAACCCTTCGAGTTAAATAACTGATTAAGTGATAAGGCCTTTATGTGATGATTTTTTCAGATATTTTTTGCCGCTTTCCATCACATTTCAGAGTTTCCTGGCACAGCGAAACTCTCTGGCTCTCCAGGCTTCCCTAAGGAGGGGCCACACTGATTTTCCAGTTATCAGCATCGGATCATCTGGCACGAGAGAAGGCAGGCAGAGAGCGTTTCATCCGCGAAACGCACAGACTATGCAGATGCTTCCGGGTGTGGTGCCGTCATCTCGTCGGCGGATGAGCGTTTTCAACTTTTTTCACGACCGGAGAAGGACGGGAGAGGCAAGGGAAGTGTGGGATGGGATGAAGGGGGTCTACAACTGCTCCGTGGTGTGTGGCAGTTCACGTTGAAGGATGGATTTCAGTTCTTTGGAGAAAACACACAGCGGTGAACAAAAAATTCCCAAAAGTAAAAGGGAATCGGGGAAGAAATAAGGGATAGACTAACTCGAATGAGAGCGTAATATTAGAAAATTAAAGCTGAGGTAATTCCTCTATCATTTTCAATATAGCAACAAGCAATTTGGACTGGTAATAAAAGTATGCAGTATGGAGTTGAAGGAAGCACTGTTTGGGTTTTTTCATCAACGCCGCGCCGGTGTTAGCGTTAAAAATCAAAACGCGTCAGTATATCCCATTTTGTAGTTTTATATTCATAACTTCAGTACCTAACGCAAAATTTTATGATATAAAGATATAGTATCAATTTAAGTATAATTCCTGCGGTATTTTTCAATTCGGAATCCAATCTGTAAACGAAAAAACATAATTTACCAAAACATTTTTCCTCAACATTAAATTTTGTTATGCCTCTTCATGACTGCTCATATCCATCCTTTCTGTACAGTATTTTAAAAGCGTTCAGGATATCAGCATCAACGATAAGCTGCGAAGGATACTGCGATGGTCTGATGCGACGCTTTCCGCCAAGGTGGTAAACCCTTTTTTTCTTCAGTATTTGTGTTTAGGGTGCCTCGACAACTAAGGTCATTTGCACCATTTTTTTTTCTTCACTCGCGAGTATCGAAATCCCCTTCCCTCCTAAGTACAGCCTAAACACACCGGCGCATTCGCAATGCAGATTCTCAGCAAAAAGACCATGGAAACTCAACAGAAAACGACAAAAATTAGCTGGAGAAAAAGGCTGGCAGATAGTGGGATTGATCTCATGAGGGATATGGGATAAGTTTAATTCGGCTAGTTCAGCAACTCACGAAGAGAATTACCAGATTCAGATCGGTGAATGACAAACTTTCCTGGTGTGGAAGAGTTTTCACGGCCAGAGGAGAACGGAGAGGCCAAATACCGCGATAGAAAACAATATTTGAGGTTGACCTATCCCCAAATATGATTGATATATTGATTGTAAATTCCCCACCACCCAAACTACAAACAACTCCATAAGTTTCCTTTCGCCAAGACGAACACGACTACAACACATATTCAATGGTGAAATATTTCAATTATATTCACTCAAAAAATAATTTATCCTCCACGCTATCTACACATAAATTCACAATCATAAACGGACCAGCAATTTTGTTTCTATTTATCTCCTTTTAGAGCGTAATAAACCTCCCGAGTCCTAACAATGAGGAAGTACTATCGAAAATGGGAAAAGAATAAAGCACAATGAAAACCCTACGAAGAAGAAACAACTATTTGAAAGAAATGATGAGACGTGCTGTCTCGATGAAGACTATCGTCGAAGGACATAAGGATGTCAAAAACGGCAAGGGAAACCCTCTGAGAAAATATATCTAGCATAAGATTAAGGACGTATAATAAAATATCTACCTTAGCTTGAAAATATTAGCTGAAATGAGAATTGGCGAGTGGCGTGCAGTCTTACCGATCTTAAGAGAGATTTACACCGGAAATAATTTGTGTAAGTTACAAGGAACCTGCAAGCGAATTCCAACGGAGATAGAGAAAATTTTCATGATTTCTACAAAAGTAGCAGAAGCGCATTTTTGCAAGTAAACAGCAACCACATTCTACCTATCTCCGAAACATTTATGGACAAATTTACTTCTTCCGTAAGTTATTCAGGCTTAAGAATTCAGCTCTTGACTTGAGTAAAATTTTCCATTGCTGGATTGTAGACCAGTGGAGATGATGACGACTTTAAATGATTCTATAACAAAAACAAATTAATGACATTCGAGGTCAACGTACCCTCCATTTGGAGCAGCCTGCAAGACATTCTCCAGATCACCACCGTTAGCACCAGGGCCGGAGTGGGAACCCTGCTGGGACCCTGCAACAGCGGCCGCCAAGGATATTGCCAACAACAGCACCGGCTTCCAATGCATCGAGGGCACACATAACCAAGTCTGCAGCCCCATCCTCCGGGAGGAGGCCTACAAGCCTCCCTGTCTCCGAGAGAGATGTTACACCCTGAGGATAATAACCTCGGGTCAAGACTCGAAAAGTTTCCCCACGTCTCTAGCCAGTCCAACCCACTACCACCAAACACTCGGCTTCTGGTCTTAAACTTCTCCGTGATTGGTGAGAACCCACGTTGAAGCGCTTCTTTCAGTCTCCGGAAGATGCAAAGCGCTATATTTGGTAGATCTAGACCCACCTAAAGTTCTGGCGAAGCGGTACAGCTTCGCTAGCGGGCATCGAAATCCTTTCTTCCTTAAAGGACGATACTCCTATCCAAGTCCCGAAAAATCCTCTCCACGCAACCCAGCCGGCAAACCACGGACCCACCACAGTCTCTCTCCGTCTCACATTTGTGTGGAGATGCAAATTCCTCCGTCACGCGGAAAAAAAACTCGACAGAGAAGGAAAGACTCGTGAGGGAGCGTGGAAGGAAGACGCGAAGGAGGAAGAGAGAGGTGGATAATGATGGCTTGCCAGAGGAAAGCCCACTCAGCTCCCTCCCCGCGGGAATACGAAGCTCACTAGAGTTCTTAGCGGTCCACAATCGTTCTCCTCTTGGCGCCGGACACGCTTACTTTTCGGAAGCAGGATTGACTGGCGGTTTGGAGCGGAACCACTCCTCGGGATAGCGCGCGTCCTTCCCCGATTCGTCTCAATCCTCCACGCCCGTCCGGAAAGAGTTGAGTCGCCCAGCCTCTTGGTTCCCCGACGTCTCCCACACGACTGGGTCGCCCTATGCATAAGCGGGGATCTCGCCCGCTCAAAGGTTGATCCCGCCCCTCCACACCCCTCCTATCCTACTCCCCCTCCTCCTAAAGCCTTCCCCTCCGCAGCCACCATTCCCATCCCTCACTCCACCATGGAAGAAGACGATGCTCATATGTTCGGGGCCGCCTCCTTCAGGGAGAAGCAGTCACGTATGCCTCAACGTAAAAGATGTCACGAGCGCATATTTTTTTTATTCGCTCTTGGCGATGCACTGGAATGAGCGCGAAAGATAGGGGCGCGGACACGCGTCGCGGTCGAGGATAAAAAGGAAACGGTGGGAGTGGAAAAAATTTGAAAGCAAGATTTGAATCGGAATCTCGAATGCAGTGCATTACGGAGAAAAAAAATATTAATCACGTATACTAGCGAGTAAGGTAGTTCTATCCAAATTATTTTGAAAATCAACCCCTTCCGTTGACTTTCCTCTCCAATTAATAGTGACCAATTATCAAAATAAACAAATATCAACAACTACACAGGGGGATTAACTACCCAAGTAGAATTCGACCCCGCGACCTTTAAGGAGGTAGACACCGACGCCATCCGATCACGATAAATAATTTCATTCCAACACTAGTGAGCGCGAGGGAATAGTAACTCAAAGTGGTCATATGCAAAATGCAACGACCCACAACTCGGTCTTAAAGTAATAAGCCAGCAGTTTAATTTGTGTCGCTTTCATAAAAAGATTGTCGAAACATTCGCAGATGATCGTGAATAAATTATGCATTGAAAGTTTTTAAAAGAATGATTAGTTACTAATAGAACGATATACTAGCCGAATGAGATTTTTCTCAGAACGACCTTAGCTTAAGGTGATGAGGTAATAATTCTGCACATACCTTAAGGAGTCTTGAGGTCCTCTGGGGCATCTTGTATGAGCTACCTGCTGAAGTAGCTGGCCAGAAGGCAAGATTTTCTTGAAGAACCTCGCATTGCCGGAATATATAATATCTCCTCATCACTTCCAAGCCTCAAGAAACTTGGTTCCGAAGCGATGTCTGCACAACTAGACGGCCAGTCAGGGAAACAGTGGAAAGGTACTCTTCAAGATCTCCTCTTCGAAAGGTATGCAGGTAGACTTCGCAAGGCTAGAATAAAACACTCAAAGTCAAAAATGTTGCGGTATCACCTGGGAAAAAATATAATGGACAAAAATTTACAAAAATCATCATCATCATTAGTCAACAATCCTAAGATTGGTTTGACCCAGCTCTCCATTTCTCTCTCTCATCCGCTAACCTTTTCATAGCTACATAATTCTTCTCTTTTACATCCTTTATAACCTGTCCTATGTAACTCGTTCGGGGCCGTCCCTTGCCCTTTTTCTCTTCCACTTGTCCATCAACGATTATCTTCATCAGGCCATCGTGCCTAAAAATGTGGCCAACTAGGTTGTCCCGTACAAATATCATAAAGGATTGAAAATGAAGTGATTGAAATTGGAAATGAAGTGGGGCAATAGCGGCCCAGTGAGTAGAATGCTAGTCTACAGGCCCCAGGCTCCCAGGATCAAATTCGGGTGAATTAAATCTTTGAACGCCTCACCAAAAAAAAAATCAATGCGGAAAATGTAACACAAAAACTTAATGGTGAATTTTACATGGAGCCCTTTTGTACTGTCCCCCGCGTAATACAGAAAAAAGTGTTATTGATAGATTCACTGGAAGGCATCAACAATAAGGTAATTAATCCCTTTCAATGAAGTAGTATGGAGCCCAAGCTAAGGAAGGTACTTAAACTTTGAAGTCACGATAATAAATACTTCTTCAGATGACAGCTGAAGCATTTGGTATGTGAAGTTCACAAATAATTAAATTAAGACCCTGCCCATAGGAGATGTGACCGAGGAGTGAAATCTTTAAAAGCTTTCATCTTGATGAGATAACATCGTGAAGAAAAAAAGAAATATTAAGGTGAAAAAACAACTAAACAACAGCTGGAATGTAAGGAATGTAGCCAAATATTAGAGCTAATATATCGACCTCAATGGTGGCGGGTAGAAGTCCTTGCTCAGCATACCGAAGGCCGTGGGTTCGAGTCCCAGCTGGATAGGTCGCCCCCATGTATGACACGAATGTGTATTATCATCTATTGTGAATTGTCGAAATTCCCGATATAAAGGCCTTATTGTGCTGGTTTCGGGGTAATTGAGATAAATAAAATATGCAACGGGAAAAAGACACCAAGCAAGATATCATGTGACAAGAGTGGTTCAATGCGGAAATTAATCGCGGAATAAACATATATCGTCCCATTTCCAAGGGAACCATAGCTATTTAATCTCCAATTACCATGAAAACTGCACACTGCACACGCCAACAAATGAATCAATATTTTCAGTGTCTAAATACGATTTTTAGAATTTTTATTGCGATGTTTTGTCTTTGAAAAAGCCAGATTTCAAATCCACATCAGGGGTCATCTCCCCTCAGTGTCAAAATGGGTAAATGTATTATTTTTCCGTTTTCGATGCTACATCGCGGCTCGGTTTGGAGCAAAAAAAAGTATTTCATCGTGTAAATGTATCCGGTCTATTTACATTACAACTGGCCATGTCGAAAGCTTGGATACTATGTTCCAGTCCCTGAATAAGGACGAAAATTGAAAAAATGATTTTAAATGCGCTCGGTAAGGATAAAAAAAATTATGTTAATGAGTTCGGTTAATGAGTAACGGTTTAGGTGACATACGCTGTCGATTTCTACTACAACAAAAAAAGTGATTGCATAAGAAAAACAGACCGTACTATCAATTTTACTAGAGCTCGCAAAAGCAGCACGCAGCTCGCTGCATCAATATATGCTAATAGCACATATTCAAACATTTATTTGAAAGTTTTGGAACAAGCTATGAGTTAATAATATGTTTCCTGTTCAAATGGTCTAGTAACAAAGAGAATCGTTACACACTGATATTGGCGGTGAGAGGAAAAAATCTGAGAATCATGCTGTAATCGAATACAATAAATTAAATGTAATAGTAAATGTAAATCTACTCTAAAAAAAATTCATTAAGAACAAAATCACTTTCGGCCTCTACACTAAAAAATAAACTTCGCTCACTTGAACAGAGGTTAATTATATACATTTCGACTTAACGCAACATTAAAGATAGTCTGGTATATGTTATGTTCGCCAGATATTACAGAATAGGCTTGCCTAATTATACTGTCCCTAGCAATTTATTCAATCTTGAGGTTGGAATTAAATTATCGGACACAGCGGTGCGTATCAAATAAGACTTTCAATTAATAATACATTAATATTTTTATTCAAAAATGTTTCCCGGGATTCGCACCGGGTGATGCTTGGAGACGCTTTAACAAAGTATTACCCGAACTCTACAAATCTCTAGAAACATTTTCACATCCATTTCCTCGATAAAATCTAAAATCATTAATTGATATTATATCCCTTTTTCTGAAAATATTCTACAATTTTCCATTTTCTAAATCTCTAATCTGCGGGATGAATAATGTATATAACCTTACAACTTGGTAAGAGAATGAAAGGGCCAACGTGCACGAGTGATAAACATGGTTGAACGTATCCATATACTGACACCGAAAAACGATGAAATGCCTACCTAATATGTTAAGCATACTAGGTGAAAAATAATATCTTTTTCCAAACACCCCATAAGTGAATAAGCATGGTACAATATAACCGTAGACATTTGAACCTGATAGTTATGATTACGACAACGTGATACTCGCATTTCCACTACAATATGGACACTGCTATTAGTAGGCGAACTAAGAGATAAATTCATGCGGGGGCAAGAATAGAGAGGAAAGAGAAGTTCCATTCCGCCATCGGCCTCGTGGTTCCGCATCTTCAGCGTTCCTCATTCCCCGAGAAGGATCTTCCAAAAGCCCTGTGGAAACTGGAAGGATGAGGCGTCAAGGGTCGGGGGTAGGGGAAAGCGGATCATGGGGAGAGGGAGATAGAAGAGCAGCTTAACCAAACATCCTCCCTCATTTCCTTCTGTCCACACTTACATGGAGATCCTTCCTCACCTCCATTACCCCTTCCTCCACGGCCACAACAAAAACGAGAGGCGAAAAAAAAGAAGATGGAAGGCGTCAAGTTTACTTTCCCCTTAATCAAGTTGACAAGTAACGTTAAATGAAAATTATGACATTATTATATTGCCTCTGCCCTTGTCCTCCTCCGTCCCCCGTTTCAACACATCCCGTCGTCGCAGGAACACGAGTAGTAGTTCGTTTCATGTGGACCGTTGAAAAAAAAATGAAGACCTCTCCCCGGCCGCTAGGATGGACCGCTCTTTGTGTCTCGCAAAAAAATCCACTTTTCGCTCCCTACTTCCGGCATTCTCGTTCGTGGAGTGGAAAAAAAAGCGAGGGAAGCGAGGAGGTAGGCACAAATGCATAGAGTTTAAAATGTATGGCGCGGTAAGGTGGGAAAGGAGGCGGCGCGGATCTATACCGACAACATTCAATATAATGGACACAAATATAATTACCGTGTCTTGGTCGGAAAGAGTCTCTACAAGTAAACGCATGATTCCTAACCTCTCTCAGATTTTTCCAACGTCCTAGTAGCAGTTCCTAGGCTTCGCACGTTTTCACACAAAAAAACAAAGATTATTTTTGTAAAAACAATTTTTGTTATTGGGTATAGATGAGGCAAGAACCTAAAAGTGATACATAAATAATTACGGAGACTTCCGCGGTGAGTTGATTGGTGATAGTTTTCCGGGTTCATTCCGCGTTGATTCTTATTTTTTCGTGCGTTCCATCTCCCGAAACTGTCGTCCATAAAAATAAGAATCAACGCGGAATGAACCCGGAAAACTATCACCGATACATAAATAACTCTGTTTTTATTTGAGAAAGGAAAGAAAGCCTAAAAACCCGAGATTTATACCTTTAATGTCATATTAGCGACGTATAGGTCGTATAATAAACTTTGCCATAACAACGAGTCCGTAGATACAGTACGGTGGGATCTTAAATGAAGGGTGTCACTAAGTGGATTATTTACAAGTCGGACGGTACATAGCTTCCGTTGGTTTTTCCACCAAAATGACAGAAAAGCGACGATGAGCTTTCAGAGAAAACAATTTTTCCTTGTATTGCATTTACGTACTAATCACTCGTTTAAGTTCAGCTTAACGCCATTGTTTACGGGTCAATGTCGCGAGACAATGATTAATAAAAATATTTATTTGCCTCCAAAGAAGGATATTCAAAATATGAATTCTCTACGTATTTCAGAAACATAACTAGACGTCACATTTTGCAGGTATTCATCTCATCTGTGCGTGAATTGAGAATAAGAATGTATTTTTAAATATGTGCGACACCCTTTCGGAAATAAATATACGATAAAAACATGAAATTATCATTTCATTCAAAAGGGTCCCATCATTTTTTCTCCATATAAGCAGAAGTAAAGTACTTAAGAAGTCACGAAGTGATTCAGAGTGAGATCCTTTCATTTAAAGCGATTTCAAACACATCATCTGCGGGATCACCCTTCCAGCGGCACCGAGAATATAGCGTCTATTTGTGATAATGGGAATCGTCACATATTATCTCCTACTAAGCCGACAGGGAGTTTCCCACACAAATTCATCGTCCAAGCCTTCCCATAATGCACATTTTAATGGCCACTGGGCCTCCCAAAGAAGGTTCTAATACAGTTGAAATTCTTATATGGGGAAGAATGACTCACTCGGTCAGTTAACGATCAAGTGTCCTCATGAGACGAAAATGGACTCGGGTGCCATCACGTCCTAAGGCCGAGAGGTCGAGATAGCAAAATCCCCTCATCCCAATATCCTACACCCACAACATTTCACCCTGCCATGAAGAACAAACCCGGTTCTCAGTCACCGAAAACAACATACCTTTATCAAATACTATACTGCGAAATGGGATGAATAGCAATTTCAAGCACACCTACTTCTATGAATACATGAATCATTGATATGCAGTATTTAAACTATGCTTCAATCGTATATTTTATATATCTATAAATATAGTACAATCTAATATAATTTATCAGTAATAATTTATGTATCTATAAATATAATCACTGTTTAAACATAATCGCATGATGTCAGGTTTCTATTCATATCGTTTTATGTTACTTAGAAAATATGATCTCTAACAAATAAGATATAGACATAACTCAGGTACTACAGAAGACGTACGGACTGCAATTACGAAAAATTCCCAAATCAGTAGAGAACGATAATGCTCCACAAAATTGCCAAAATCTGTTTTTAACGAAAAACTTCCTCTCTTAAGAAGAAGAATATCTGAGCTGACTCAAGAAATGTTGAATGGATGAATTTACCCTGTTTTCGAAATAATTGGGATGATCACAGTAGCTGTAGATTCACTGGAGGCATCGGCAACATTACGATATCCTTATTTTGCAGTTGTATGAGAAGTATAAGACTTTCATAAATGATAATTTTGAATGGCAGTCCCAGAAGTAAAGATTATTTTCCAGTCGCACGATTTTCTTGCAATACAATTCACCAAACTCTCTATTTCAAAAATATAATCAATTTAAATGCCAGGACCTTCCAAATGACCTCCAGCTCCATGGAAAAGCTGCGACGATGGAACTCACTAGACCAGTTTTATTTTTGTCTTAATTATTTGACACATTTCAAAAATATCCTGTACTTTAGATATGAAAAAATATATCTTAGCACCAGGGCCGGTTTAAGCGGTAAGCTAAGCCCGCGGCCGCGTGGAGCGCCAATCAAAAGGGGGTGACTAAGATCTCAGTCCAATTTTCGGTTGTAATCAATCTTGAAAGCTGGCTTACGCTGTATTTATTGATTTTTACACATTTTGTACTCTGAATTTTCGTAAGTAATTTGTTTCTAAGCTCTAAAAATATCACATTCAATATATAAAAGCAAGCACTTTATAAGTTCACGCTGATATTTAAGTCTCGGCCCTTATTTCTAAAGAATTTGTATTTATTTTATAATGTATCCATAGAGAATCCCTACTACCTCTCTGGTTATTTTTTAGGTGGGGTGCCGCAATATTGCTCGCTTAGGCACACTAGAAAAGTGTCTAGAAGCTCTGCTTAGCACCTGTACTTTCAGGACATCAATAGAATATAAGGTTCTATTTCATTCACCCAGAAAATTTCAAGATGTGAGCTTGAACTTTAAACAAGTGATACAAGAGAATCAAAACTAAATTAGACCCGGTGGAGCGGGAGTGATGCGTTCTCCCAAGGCCGCAAAGTTGACCGAAAGATCGGGCATGAACGCTACCACTGTCGCCGAATAAACTGCATGGGGTATAAATTCAGAGGTCAACGCATAGTTTGGAGCACCTAAAAACTAATACTACCAGAACCACAAGATGTTATAACCTTTCCAGTTGGGGGGAACATGACCCAAGAATCCTTCACTATTCTCGAGAGACAAAAATAGAACCAGTCTAACGCCTTTAAAAAGAGGGGAAAGGGATAGAAGAAGATAGAGGTTGACGGAAGAGGCGTCACCTACGGTAAACGGACAGAAAGGGTTACATGGGAGAAAAAAAGGAAGTGGGAGATGATGGAGTAAGGTTGTCAGCAGTAAATCCCTCCGTGCTCTAAGTTCCTAAGAGGAAGCGGAAGGAAGGGTGCAACAAGGCGAAGGAAGGCATAGTGAAAATGAGGGGTTGGACTACGGGGACCTCTTAGCTTTCGGGAAACGATTTTTAAGATGCAAGAGCGGATAGGAGGGGAGAAACGGGAGTGACAGATTAAGGGACATAAAACGAAAACAGAGCTCCTCTTTCAGATGCACGATATGCCGTTGGTTCTCCCACGAAGGGAGAGGAGGGCAGACGCCGTGAAGACGGTAGGGCGGGAAGGAGAGATTGGACAGTGGTGATGGGTCCAAGTCTGTCCTTATACCGATGTCGGTCAACGTTCGCCCGAGTGAATCAATCGCGAATGATCGATCACTCACGGTGTCCAGCCTATCAAACCAGAAAAACCCATGTATAATTCCATGTTTTCCTGGGAAATTTTGCAAAATGCAGGTTTTTTTTCAGGTTAATCTTACGAGATTACTGCGACGGATAAGAATTTCAAACTCCCAAAATTACTTCAATACTTTTAAGTCATCATTATCATCAATAATCAACAATTCTAAGATTGGTTTGACGCAGCTCTCCATACAAACTTTTAAATAATATAATATTTATGCATTATTTTCCGTTCCTAATTTAAAGACTTGCACTTAATGTATTCCCATACCACTGAAAACAGCACATTTGGCCTTTTACATCGGGATGTTTAACACATTTAACCATTACACATGCACGAACATCCATGCCCCGAATAGGGGCAACCAACCCAGGAGGGACTGGAACCCTCGACCTCTTGCTTGGCAGGCGAAGACTGTACCCAGCCACCACCTGGCTGGCTAATTAATTTATGAATGTCTCTCTTGCCACCTCAAGACATATATGGATAAAAGAGTATTCTAGCGCTTGAATATTTCAAGCGGGTTCGAGAAGGCGGTGGGAATATTGTTGTGTCACGTGTTTTCATTGTTCGTGTGTATAAGTGATTTAAATATTCGGAATTTACCCCAGCATCATTTCGGAAGGGAATGAAACTTTGATGTACACCGTCAAAAACGCTTTAAATATTCAAAAGTGTTCCATTTGACGGATGAGACATTGTTGAGATTGGTTAAGTGGCGCAATGAGTCAATATTGTATTAAAGTATTCTAAATTTCAAAAATACAACGATAATGTGGTTATTTTTCAACGTTATCGAGAAATCATACAATTTATATGCATTAATAGGTATGCATTTCGATCACATATTTAATGTGACACATGACAACTATGACTGTATGGCAAATGCCAAAAATGTCAGTCGTGCAGTTTGGCAAATGGTCATCAGAGTATCAGAAAAAATTCTTATATTTATGTATTATTTTATTAATTTAAAAACTTACACTCAGAAATAGAAATTTTACACTTAATTTATGAATGTCTCAGTTGGCACCTCAAAACATTTGTCATGATTGAAAGAGTTATTAATATAAATATATTTTTCCATGAAGTGCAATTTAAAATGTAATCAATGCATTGTAAAGCTTACATAAACATAAAATTATCTTTATTAAATTACGATAAACACATTTTAGGCAAAAAAATGGGTGTTAAAGTGGCAAAATTTTATGTGAAATGAATTTGAAATAAAAGATTGGGCCGTGGGTCAATATTCATCTCGATTGCGACTGATTATGTTCTAATCCTACAACTAGCAATAGATGAGCTGCTTTTGAGTAAAATATATGCCATAATTATAACATTATTTAACCATCTAATTTATGGTATATTATGAGCTAGTAACTTAATGGAAGTGTTTGACATGCCGGAAACAAGCCCAGAATTGACTTACGTTATTCATTATTCTCGCCCAAAATGAAAATTTCAAAAAAAGAAAGAATGAAATAGAGGGAGAACAAGGAAAAAGTACAGACAATATGGGAATGTAGAACACAATTCGAGTGAAATCTCTAATGGGATTTTCAAAAAACAACTTGCACAATGATACGAAATAAATACACTTCAGGGATGTCCTAAAAAGGACTAGTAGGATATATACGTGAACTCACAATATGAAATACCACGATTGTCCAAGGCGTCTTTTTTTCGGATAATTTCACCTGCCTCCCCGATCGCGAGTAACTGAGCGACCATTACCTCTCGCGAAGGACGAACAAGAATGAACAACGTCCGTTGTCTATCACGAGCGACAAACGATCACTTTCGATAGAGACTTTCCAAACAGATCGTCCCGTTCCCTGAGTGAGTCTGTTTAATGAACGATCACACAGACGAACTCAGTCGCTCATTTCGGAGGTTTGCGACCGACCCGTTGCAAGTTGAGAGGGTACCCGAGAAGGTTGCGGAAGCAGGACCCGCCTCCTTCTTAACCCTTCTTCGGCGAATGTATTATGAAAATGCTCTTGGCTTGATGGCCGTCGCATGGAGAATTGATGGATCGGGTGACCTGCTGGAGTCGAGTTGCCCGTGCTCGAACAAAATGAAAGGAGAATGTCTAAAAGAAATGATCTTAGGCGGAAGCGGCATAATTTAAATTGAACGAATCTTACCAAGAGGAATTTTAGCCATTTTATTTCAAAAATATTTTTTTATTCCAACTAATTATCAAATGGATACAACAAAGTTTAGTTGACCATTATGACGACAATAAATTATTAAATACAAGAAAGGCATTCCCTAAAACGCTGCGTCATTCTCCACATTTCTCCAGTAAAATTTATATTTATCTCAATTCTCCATAATAAATAACCACCTCCATTTTCAATGCACTCACACTCGTAAAATACCCAAAATACATATCCTATCCAAATAATGTTCAATCACGCAACACAATTGTAACAGTGGGTGACCGAAAACCATAGATATGAAAAATGATCGTGATAAGTACGGATTTAACGCGGCGAATCCTAAACCCTTACGTGAGTTAATGTTTGAACTTGATTTTCAGCTTATTGAATGGTCAAATTTTCGACCTCGGCTTCACCCCAGCTGTTTTTTGTTCACAAAGTTATAACTGATATTACATGAATTGATATCAAACTGACAGTACAAGTTATGAGGTCCAATATTAATAGAGATTTCACAACTCTGAAAAGCCAGCCGGCTCTCTCTACGTGAATGGGAACTCTACAGCAGACACTGATTTCAAAGAGAAAAGGTAATAATGAAATTCTAAACAGCTCGCAACTGCGGTTCATTTCTCTTCAACCCTTTCAGTCATAGTGTCCACTAAAAGATAATTTAACATTGGGGGATTTTAACCTCCCAATGCGAATGTATACCTATCCATAATTCTGGGCAAAGGCCACAAAGTTTAGATAGCGAACCATACCAAAACATTTTGGCAAAAGATTTCATGGAGCCATAATTAAGGTTAATAAGCGAAAAAACAATAATTTTCATCTACACAGAGAAAAAAATATCTGACTCAAAGGGTTAAAATCTGGCACATAATGTGACTCCTAAACCATTAACAGAATCCATTCGTCTTTTAACCAAGCCGTCACCCATCTTAGCACAAAGAATGGGTGAAATAAATAGGAAGATCTTTTCTCCCAAGAGTATAAATATTACCGTTTCCAAACGCGGGTGATAAAATCGAAGAAAACCTTCTTCGATTAGATAGACTTCTTTGGATAGACATCATTTAAGCTCCTTCTGGGTTACGACAAAGGAAAAGATGTTTTAACGGATTCCAATCATTGGTATGGTAAGGAGGTGAAGGACATTCTCGGTAAATTGCTATACGAGGTAATGGTGGAGAGAAAAACGACGCTGGTGTAGGCCTTTCCTATCACTGAAAGTCACTAAGGGAACCACAACTTAAGGAACCCACCAAAAGACTTGCTGTACTTGTAGTGACCTTCGCATTACACATATGCATGAATTCCCTTGAAAATGCTCCACCATTGCCGCGATCTGAACTCGGGTCTTCAGGATACTACGCCAACTCTAACCACTTAACCAACCCGACCCCCTCACTAGTTCCTCTTCCGAAACGTTTCATTGCAATGAATACCATTTCGGGGTCCACTACGTGGATATTTTCATATAAATACGCAATTATGGATAGAATAAGTAATTTTGCGGACTTATAACTACTAAGAACTACGATTGATGGATACTCACAATATCAGAAACTATCATGGCGAGATCATTACTGTTTCTAGTGTTTGATTTGTCCTGAAAAAAGATAGTTAAATTTTCAAGTACATTATAGAAATTTACTCCAACGCACCTTCAATGCAAACCGAGCTGCAGTTCTTCCCTCCTGTTCTTTCGCTCTCTTATCTAGCTAGCTTCCCACTTAACATCTCGGGGAGAATCTCCCTTAAAAACTGGCAAATAAAGAAATACACTACCGGGAGACAAAGACCATAAATATTATGTAATAGACTTCGCTACCGACTACCTTACTTCTGAGACAACAATGATATAGCAAGAAGCTACAGCCACGGGTAACTTTCTATTGCGATGAAAGTGAGTTACAGTTAAATTAACATATTAGATAAACATATAGTGGGTGAATAATTTGACGTGCCGCAGTGAAATTTTCCTAATTTTATACCACCTACCTTTGATCTACATAACTTCAGATCGATTAAAATAAGGTTAAGTTTTTAGATATAAGCAAAATGAATTTTAACGTTAAATAAGGCATGAGACCAACGAAAATCCCGCAAAAATTAAGCAAAGGACCAAAAGCGAAGGGCAAAAAAATCTCGATTGCCATTTGAGAGATGGAAAATGAGTTTTTTCGCAAAAATATAATACAAAAATCTCAAAAAACTATAACTGAGCTATCGAAAGTCAGTAAATTGATCTTAAAAATCATTTACAAAAGTTCAAATTCCATCCACCACAGTTGAAAACCATTTCCTAGAGTGTGGATGATTTTAAGTCAAACTAGTGACTGGAAGATTTTTTCTAAAACAATTGGACGATGAAACAATTACAAAGAAATTCCATGAATATTATATATGACTAAAGCTAATATTGTGGAATGAATATAACTTCAAATTCACCGCCTAAAAGTCACATTTAAGAGCGCCTGGCCTGCCTACATTGCGACTAAGTCCGTCATAAAATCGATTCTGTTTACGCAAAAAATACGAAGCCAATGGAGGCTTTAAACGTTAATCCTCTACCACTCCCCCAGGAAGAAAAATGGTTTCTAAAAATCATGTTTTTCTTAATTCGTGAAAACTCGTGTAACAATTGATGAGCAACACGAAAAGTCTTCCTTAACCGCACTTCCCTGCCAATTGACTTACACTTCTTTGTTCGCAAGTTACATAAAAAGCGGTATCACTATAATGGAAAAACTTAAGCAATAATGCACACCCAGGTATATTCTTAGAGAATATGCTGTAATATTTGAACGCATTTAACGGTTGGCGAACTTAATCAATAAGCTAACATACAGAAGTGTATTCCCATCATAGAGAACAAAATTGAAACTCGCAAAAACGATAATGCGTATCCACTGACTACCGCTTTTTATGGCAAAATAATCTTAAATCTTGTTAATAAAATACGGCGACCCAAACATACATGAATACGACTGCTGTTAAAATAATTATAGAAGCAGAGTAATTGGGAGGACATTAGGATTCCAGCCTTTCATTCAACGGCCACCAAACGGTAACCGCCTTTCGTGCGAAAGTCACTGTTTTTTACCAATATTTAAACAATGATAGGCGCATCAATATATTTATCGTTTCTTAAATATACCAATAAATTACTTCACTAGACTTATTTGGACTCCGGCTTTTTCTACATTTATCCTTCCCTAGCGTGCCCTATTGAGCAAAATGTTCTCCTTTTTTGGCCTCATTATAACAGGCTCGGATTATAATAAGACTGGCTCAAAAAGCCTATCATAGAGTTTAAAACAAACTTCAAAAATATCACTAGTTAATGAAGCATTGATTACTAAAATAGGGCTAATTAAACCACTTTCCTCATAAGACGATGGATGAAACTCAAATGCACTGTATTCCTAGACCATCAAATTTGAAGCGTTTGAGAATGAAATGAGGAATATAAAAAACCCTGACATAATGCAATCCATGATTCAGACTGGCAGATTCTCAAACCCTAAGAGGTCAGCTAACAACAACATAAATAACACGTTCAGCCAACAACTGCATGAATTTTAAATAACATTACATTAATGTTGCCCTAGATATTGCCAAATGGGATAAAATTAACCTAACCATCAATCACGGCTAATTAATCATAAATATTTATGCTCCCTTTCCACCTTTCTCCTAAAAAGGAGTCTCATTGCTTTCATTTCCTCAATTTTCCGTCGACTCCCACGGTTCAATGGCACCTACTCCCACCCATCCCAAATCCTTACGTCATATCCCACAAAATACCTCGGCACACACATGGAAAATAGAGCAGAGGAGGCTATTTGTTCAGCGCAGTAGCAGTGTGCCATTCCCAGGAGATCCTAGCCGTGGAGGCAAAGATAGCGAGAGAAATATTTACGACATGCACGATAAGGCGAACTCTGTGTCTCGAGAAGTTGAGATCCCTACATCTTCCACTCCACAGCACCTTCGCTAATGTTTGATCTAAGTTGCAAGAAATGTTTCCAGCCTTGTTTCGTCGCCTGGATACATTTTGCTTGGTATTTTACGTAAATCACCCATTTCCTCATCAGTCAGGTTAATGGAAAATTATAACGTGAGAGAACATCCGCCAAAGGACTACCTGATGCGGGAAATGGGTTTTAGTGCGACAAAACCTTGCAGGATCCAGACTGAAGCAAGAAAAATTATATGGACTTAATGTAAAATTCAGAACAGGTAAATTGATGTCGAAACATATTCCATTTCATATGTTCACAAATGTTTCAACAAATGCTTCCAGCCACGACGAGTCACCAGGCTACATTTTGCAATACAAAGGTTTCATTTCCTCGCTTTTCAGGCTACAGGAAAACGTAGACATACCTACCGACGTGGGCATCATAAAACTGAAGCCATCGATTAAGCAAGATAGGAATTAAGAATAAGGTTTCCCTGCAGTACCCTCGAAGTTTCAGGGAAAACAAAGAAAGGATCAATTCATTTAATCAATTCAAACAATTTGAAATGCAAGGTTGAAAACATAATTGATATCTTTTCTACGAATTTTTTACATTGATTTTCAAAGAGGGAGACCACCAAGCGCTTTGATAATTGAGGGATGTCGTAAAACTTTTTTTTTAAATGAGTATCAGTGCTAGTACTAATAGCGACGTGATTGGACAAATAATGATTGTTAAAGAGCTTCATGCTGGCAATATCATAAGAAAACACCGAGCACGCATGATAAAAATTTGCAATAGGGCTAGTTGAAAAACCAACGAGTGGAAAACTACCGCATTGAGGAAAACGATACACATTCTAAATATAATTCACAAAAGAAATTGTTGTTTTGAAAATAAGAAAATGCAATGTATCCACTCAATTTATTTTAGCACGGCGCGTTTCGGTGGTGCGACAAGTTCCAACGGCATTCCCAAAGTAAAAGGCAGCTCCCTCCGATACTAACCAGAAAAATATTCGACTATGCATGCACATGATCAAAGGGTTAACTTTTTTCCGCATCAGCAAATAAGACAGTACATTTGAATCATAAAAATTAACTGTGGAGCAGCAAACTTAACCTGGTTTATCTTGGTTCTGGATTATAATTTAATACTTGATTGAAAAATTGCAGCAGAATTCCTACATTTAATCTCCAAGGAAAGCCCTATGACGGAAAAAGGTATTCCGAATTTTCATTACATATTGCCGAAATAAAGAGGAAATTCTGTAGAGGGAAATTACAATAATGGACCTTTCCCCACTTTATACAGAGATAAATCTATGGCGATGTCACAGCTGGTTTCATTTCGGCAGCCACCTGACTGACATTTCTGAAAAAGGTAGAGAGGTGTAGCGAAGATTCTTTGAAATCAGGGACGGGAAAGAACAAAAAAAAATATTAGACTAGATATTACACCAAGACATACTCTGAGATTAATCACACGCCGAGACACAGCCTCGAAGGGGGTGATTGATATGATAAATGAATGATAAATTGATAAAATGATAAAATTGAATGATAAATTTGATAATAGGCTTAAGTCATTAACTATTGATAAAAACATGATTTCTTGAGGTAAATACAACGCCATTCAAACATTCAACTCCGGGTAAATATGAAAAAAAATTGGCAATGTACGTGGAAATGGAGAATACTTCCATTAAACTTTAACCAATCAAAGAAAGTGCAAAACCTATAAGAGTATTGAAATAATTTTTGGCTATCAAACGAACCGGGGAAAATTGCTGTAAGGATTTTCCACAATGAGGTTCCATATTCCAATTTCATTCGAAATATAAATAAATATTGCAGGATAGAAATATTCCTACATTTAATCTCCGAGGCAAAGCCTGATACGGAAATAGGTATTCCGAATTTTCATTTCATATATTGCGTAAATAAAGAGGAACTTCCGCAAAAAGAAATTACAATAATTGACCTTCCTCTGCTTCTTACCGAGATAAATCTATGGTGACGATACTCTTGGTTCCATTTTAGCTTTTACTTGCTTACTGAACAGTAAAAAACGCACACATGACCTCCTTTGTCATTCACCTCTCCTGATAATCATTCAATATCATTCTGCGTTCCAAAAATAGGCGTCAGAGAGCAAGGTTTTTAACTTCAGGACTGCAAAGGGTAAAACATTATTATGCGACCAATTAGCATCTCGCGAGGGGAAGCAAGACCAAAAATACCATCCACAACATCACGAAGGCAGACGGTGGGCAGCCGAGCATTAATATTGATGGGACCCCCCAGCCATCATCTGCGAAGCCGGTCATGCGCCTGTCCACTCAATGCAGAACAGGGTCTTTTGATCTCCGGGGTCAACCAATGCCCACGTATGTTCCACGCTCCAGCTACGCTATTCTTTTCCTCCCGCCCTCTTAATCCATGCACACGCATCTGCTCTCCAACCCTATCTGCATCTCCGATCGGCAAATGCATTTCCGGATCGCGTGAAGTGACATCCCCCGTCACGAAAACCATTGTACCTACCAGCCCAACGCATTCACTTCCACACGAGACAAACCTCTCAAGATGGTAGTTCCGCGACTATGAGATTTAAAACAAATACTCTCTATCTATCTATTTTTTTAAGTGCTGCCATCACAGACGTCATCAATCGGGGTTAAACACCACAATTTGAGTACACAGAATTTGGATGATTCTATCCCTACGTTTTCAAGCTAAGATTTTCCCAACAATTTGAGCCGTCTGTAGTGAATTTCCCAAGTGACTAAAGGGATATCACTTCAATTACAGTATTCATTAATGGATAACTATAGAAGTACAACATTAACATGTCTCATCATTATCACTGGTCTACAATCCTAAGATTGGTTTGACGCATTACCCGCTCAATTCTCCTATCAGCTAATCTTTTCAGACTTACATATTTCTTCTCTTTCACATCATTCTTTACCTGTTCTATATATTTTGATCGAGGTCTTCCTGTTCCGTTCTTGTCATCAACTTGTCCCTCGACGATTGTCTTCATCAGGCTATTATATATCAAGATGGTGCCTATAAGAGGTTGTTCCGTCTTCTTATCAAGGTGATCACAATGCTTACAGCCTCTCCTTCTCTTCTTAAGACTTCCTCATTACTAACTTCGCCCATCCATTTGATCCTCAGTAACATGCCTACACTTCATTTTTCCCTGATTCAGATTCCAACTCGGAAATAATAACGGTTTTTTGTCAGGATGTGTCCAAGTGTCCGACAGAAATGGAATTTTTAACCCTTTCTAACCCAGAGCTACTTCTGGGAGAAATAAAATTTCACGATTTTTCATTTTGAAAACTTGAAAAATTTGCCCTCAATTATAATTATCTTGGCTGCTAAACATTTCGTCATTAAAATTTACACCACGAAATAATGCGTAGGTAGTTTAGATATTTCCTAAATAGAGATGAAAATGTATACATTTTTGATGTTGCTTAGAAGCAACATTGGGTTATAATGGGTTAACCCGGTGGAAATAGCGAGAAACATTTATCGATCTATCTAGTATTTGTAGTATCATAATGCTCTTCTTGTCGCCCTGAAAGATATCAGATTTTCATTGCTTTCGCAATCTAAGCCTCGCTCGTAGCCTCCAGCCGCTACCAGCCTAATTCGTGTAAAAGCTGATTGACGCCGAGTAAGTTTTGCGAGCATGCCGTCGATAGATGTATGGATATTATTATTACAGGTAATCGAAAGGTTAAGGTCGTTTTAAATGGAGTAAAACACAATCATTCTACGAATATTCCGGCATATCACCATTCCCACACTAAATTTCCTTTTCAGCGGGGCACGAGGTATCTTTCATATCATGCACGCGCACTGTTCTGCTGGAATTTGAATTAAATAAACACTAACTCTTAATAACTTGAAGCTCATGAAGGTAAAAAGGGGGAAGAATGACAAACCAGTCTTCCTGTCCACACAAGCTACAGGGAGAAAATTTTTAGCGGAAAAAATGCATCAAAATGATTTATTTTAACGAAAAAGTTTAAATTTTACGACGCGGCGATTAATTAGTTAATTATAAATGCTCGGTAGATTTTTTTATTTACTTAATAACGTTAATTTATTTGAGTAAGTATGCCTTTGTTATGGTAAGTTTGTTAAATCTTTGTTTGGAATGTAGCCATTTTGAGAGTGAAATAAAAGAACAGTGAAGAAGCAGATTGTGTTTGTTTAAAAAAACAGAATATTTGAGAGAGGAAGCAGCTGATTCAGTTTTAAGAAGTTTTGTTCCCTTAATATTTGCTAATGATTATCTGACAGCTACTTTACGGCGATACTCGAATATCGAATGGCTGAAGTATCATTCATTGTCACCGCTTCGTGAGAATCAAAGACAGAACTTCACCCCGTCTGACGACTGATTGATAAAAATTGAAAGACTGATTACTATCTGGTTGATTATTTCTGTCAAGCTAAATGACATTAGTTCTACATCTAAATCTATATATTACCCCCCGAGCCGCCTTAATAAGCGTATGGCGGGGGATGTTGAGACAACAGCCGTTTACAAATAAAAAGGAACAGCTGTAACGAAATTACGCCTAGCATTTATTAAAGTCCTTTATAGTTCGGGGGAAAAATGAATTCCCATATCTATCAGTTCAGCTAAACATCTCTCTTAATTTACAGTTTCTGTCGGATCATTATTATACAGTGGGGTTCTAATATGATGTTCTCCGTGTCGCTCCTAAAGATATCTATTCTGAATTGCTCAAGCAATCTAAACCTAGCGCGCAGCCTCCAAGTCTCTAGCGGCTCCCAGCCAAGTTCGTCAAACATAGGGGTAACGCTTTCTGTACGCCCGTGACAGTTTTTGACGACTCACGCAGCTATAATTTGCATATTTTGTTAAGTTCACGGAATAAGTCTTAGTGAGCCGGATGCCATATGCTCTCTATATATTCAAATAGTATCCAGACGAGTGCGAAATAGAACCTCTCTTTTACTTTTCCATCCGAAAATCTTCCCACTATACGCCTGACGAATCCTAGCTTCTTCAGGGCTCTGCCACAAATATTTCTTATCTCCCCACGATAGGTTCGAAGTCATCGTAATTGAACTAGTTATTGACTCAAGTAATTCTTCGAGGATGAAAAAATGATCGACCCAAATACAATCACTTTCGGTGGCTCCATTTGGAAGATTAAAAACAGAATTTAAAGAGCATTTAGATTTACCTAGAGAAAAACTGAAACACCAACTTCAAGGCGTTAAGTTGAAGGCTTTATATAGAATCCTCTTAAAAGGAGAATAAACAGCGATAAAGGCGTCGGAGACAGTTACTGATATCTTGGGAGATACATATAAGCTTTTCAAAACGGGGCAAAAAAGTGGCAAAGTGGAGAAACAATCCGAAAGGATCAGGCAAGGGAAGGATTGGGAGCATGCCAACAACTGTGAACACAATAACTCAAGTCGAGGGTTACACGGTGCGTTAGTATCAACACATCTCCGTGCATAATCGAGAGACATATAAAGGCAAGGTCATGTGGTATGATAAACGGTCCAATTTGGACACAACGTAGGCATACCAATCCCACACACTCCAACGATTAAGTTACCTTGGAGACGCTAAAATACGCTCGGATAATTTGTCACGCCTACTTTCTCTACGCACACTCCCCGTCACTCGAGACGCTAAACATATTCCCAGGCCGCTACTTCAGATTTTTTAATTATATTTCTGAATAACTATAAACTTTACGCCAACATACAATCGATTTAATAGTCGAGATTTAAGAAAGAATTTTCGAAATGAATATTACGATCATTATACCATATTAAGTATTATTAATAATTGCTATCAACTTAAATTTCATAAAATCACAATGGCCTACCTTTAAAACTTGATGCGTTTGCCTTTTGGAGTCTCGGAGGAATTACCAAGCATACATGAGATTAAAGAGAACCTAGAGGAAAACTGTAGCACCAACCCCAAAGTGTAAAAGACATTAAATGAATAATAACGACATATAATACATAAGGCATTAAATAAATAATAACCGGAACTCAGCAAATTTAAAAAAATGCTCTTCATAAAAATAACTTTTGCTAATTTCTATGCTCTTAATTATTTTGACGACCCTAAATTAAAAATTATTTGGTGCTGAAATTGTACAAAAATAATATATGGAAAGGATTGATTTCACTAACTAAGACAAAACAGACAAAGGACGGACGGTTTGATTAGAGTCTGAGAAAGTGGTTTACGAACAAATGCTAGAGAAATAAAACCAATTTCAGCAGTTCTTAAATCCTCTCTCCACAGTACCTAATGAAATCAATAAATGCCCATTCCAGGATCCACGTTTTATAATCCCAAGTTAGATCTATTTAGCATCAAAAACCGAAGTAAAGGAATACTAATATTTATAGGCTTCTCGTAAAAGGAACGTTAGCCGCCGTTAAACTTGAGCGGAGTAAGCAGTAAGCAGGACGACAAAACTTTTTTTGGGGTATCGCCCAATGCTTCCCACAACGGCGCCATCTTTAGGATTCACGCCACCTTCACTTATTATTGCCAAGAAAAAGTGACCGGCGTCGATCAGGAAACGTTGGGGTATTCTCAACTCCGTCGACTTCAAGAGGAATAACCCTCAAAGTTTCATCATAGAGGCCTCATATGAATCGGCAAAAATTTCATCCACATTCAGCCAAGGGTCAATACAATATATATTTTACGCTCTAGGTGTACTAAGATTACAATCTACACGAAAACAATTCAATTTGCACGAATAGGTCAATTTACAGCAGATATACATCGATTTTTAAGGGGCGTTCGAAGTTTCACCAAAGGAATTCTGCAGTAATAGGTCGGTTAGGACCTTATCAGGCCATTATGATTATGCAATAATCGGCATAATATTCGAGTAAATAATTATAACTAAAACATGGTTACGTTAAAATACTTCTAGGGATTCACCAGCATTGTTGAATCACCCTTTTATCACCTTGAGAAAGTAAAAGAGGGAAATAAACATATTCCGAGAAAATAATCTTGAGGAATTGGTGTAAAAACGGAGGCTATAGGCATTTATAATTTAGGTTATTATTAACGTTTGCTTACTCAAATTAGCGAAAAAATTATCGACTCTCACTCCGATTGTTTTACTGCCTTCTCATCTAATTTTAGCTACGAACCCTAACTTTTAACCAAAAGCGACGGAAGAAACGCCCAGCTCGCAATTTTCGAAGATAATAGATAATTAATCATTCTAAATACACATCGAAAATGGATACGTAGGATACATAAGATCCATGAATATTGCCACTGTGTACGATTTATACACAACTCATGAAAGAACCTAATGCGTTATTATGCATAAAATAATTTGAAACAGCTGCACACAAAAATGCATACAAATAAAAGGAAACCAGGAAGTAAAATCTGAGGCTCGGTAAACCTTAAGATTGCATATAAATGGTGTTATCAGTGGTCCACATACATGACCACATGGAAATATTAGAATAAAAGACAAGAACTCCAAAATAAAAAAATATTAAGTACAAAATTCACTAACTCTTTATAAACTTTGTGGTATTCCATTTTAAGTAATCCTAATTAACTTAAAAGTATTAAGTTGTTCGAAATGGCCATGGCCCGGGACTAACTTCGATGACTTCGGCTCCGCATCAAAACACTAACGAATAGACATAAAAGTAAAGGAATTTAATCCGTGACGCGAAAATGTAAATTGCACTTCTTGCACGAATTTATCGAATGACTCCACTTCAATATTCTGTCCATAATATTGGACGGCATTCAGTTTGATAACCAATCCATGAGCAGATATTTCGAAGGGGAAAAATCATTTGACCATGGGATGCGAGTCTGTACCCCAGTCTACGAAAATGATTTCCAATGAGGTGTTCTCGCAAAGAGTGCATTTGCGAGCATTTATGTTAACAAAGGGTTTACTTCCGTTCAACCAAGACGAAGGTTACCACTGTTTCCCTAGTTTTTTCTTCCGTCCAAAATTCTTTGCTATTACATACACTGACTAGTTTGGCAAACACAAAATGGCACACTAAATTCGATTAAAATGGAATTCTATACTTTTCGAGGAAAAAAATAATTACGGACCTACGGTAGGTAAACGCAGGGCAGGTATGTCCCTCCGCATGCCCCTATGATAGAGCCATCCAACCGTGGTAAGAAATGAAATGTCGCCAAAGCAGAGGATCAGTGGGAGAGGATTATCGGGAATTTAAATAAAATAATTGACCCAGAAGAAACAAAAGCTGCTATAAATAACGTAATCGCCTACAAGAAACTTGCCAGTCTCGACGCGACGCTGTACTACGATGCTAAACATGTCAGATGTGAAAACGAACGATGCGGAAATATAGTTGCCTACACCGATAATGTCATTTCTTATAAATTTGAAATGATTTTATTCATTATTAATGTAGAATTTGAGTTTAGTAGTCATTAATAATGTTTCTATTTTTTGTAGTGCGGGTCCCTCCACGCGCTTTTATTTAGCCTAGGAGTTATTTCTGCCCGAGTGAACCATTTGTCATCATAAATACCACAAACTGGTGGTAAAAACTAAACTGGAAACTAAATTTATACTAACTTTCTTCCTGTAAAACACAGGCCATAGCGTGAAACAGTCGGACATGTTTCCAAAATCAAGTATCCATCAATCAATCAAGAAACAATTTGCTGCCTTAGGGATATGTCTCCATATCGTCCGCCTCTCTCCTCATAAAACCGAAAACGTGCACAATTGTAATGTGAAACCACCTTTCGCCAATTCACAAGACTGAAAACGGGAAAAAATAAATGCAACCATCTCGGAGTTAAAAGTCCTCGTTCCAGAGGAAAATCAGTCAAATCCGAAACCAAAAATCAGATCTCGGACCTTATATATGAGACCAAAAAAATTTCCTGGAAACGCGGCGATATTAATATTGGTGGAAAAAAATTTGAGGTCCTTCTCTCGAAAGAACCGCACCCAGCTCGAAAATTCTCAAGGGTGAATGCCAAGACCATCTGTATTTTATCGCCGACGAAAAGCAGGAGGTGTCGTGGATGCCATGTCTGTCCTTGAAGATCCTCTGCGGGAGTGGCCACGAGGTAGGCGGGACGTAGTGTGTGGGGGGAGGGGATAAAAGAATTAAGCGGAGGTAGAAACAAGAGATACGAAGAGAGAGAGGGGAAACGAGGCTGGCACGTTCCGAAATTATGATTGAATGGGAGCGGTATGGGAACGGAGAACGGGTCGTATTTCCCACACCGCGAATAACTTCCTGTGGATAGCTGTTTGAAGCACTAGGATTCGCAAAGCAGAACAGTGGAAACGAATAAAGTGTGTTTTTGTATGTAAAGCAGTGACGCCGATGTGGGGTGATCCGTCCCATTTCGGTTTTTGAGGCTCAAATTCCCAAAGGGCTAAAATGGATATTCGATATAATTCAAAGGTGACTGATGCCCTATCAAGGATCGAAGAACTTAAATTATTACGAAAATAATGTTGTTTAGTACTAATAAATGGTCATTTATTTTCAAATAAATTTTGATTTTTGATAATTAGGGTTTAAGGCTATGTAAAATAAAGCCCCAGTGATAAGAAGAGTGGGAAATAAGGGAGATATTCTGAACATTCTGCAAAGAAGACGGGACAACCTAATCAGCCGCATCATGATCACGAAGAATGATTCTCTGATAAATAAAACTGTCAACGGGCAAACGGACGGTAAGATCTCCGAATGAAAACCTCGAATTAAATATAAACGATGTGATATCGAGGATGTAACAGAGACCACATGCGTAAATAAGAAAAAGTTAGCTGATGGGAGAGTTGAAAAAAGAGGTACTATAGGTTCCAAAAGCATGCATCTATGCTCCACTAACAGGTTGAATTAATACGGCGAATTTCAGGTAAAAACTCAGGAGGGTTGGAACACAATGCGCAAGAACTTTGGCCCTCACTCGAATGGGACTGCGTCAACGACAGCCTATGAGAAAGGCTTGCGACGGGATTATAATTCCTAGAGTCAAAAAGCAGAACAAGGAGCCCCAGCGAAAGGACGAGGAGCAGATGATCCTCGTGTCCACGCTCGCAACAATCGGGAGTTTTATCTCTCGGGCTCTCAGTCTAGACAACAGCTCTCATTCCCTATTTAGATTCCAATTTAACACTACCTTTCTTCGATTATGGCTAATTGACGCCACGGACTAGACTGTGGCGCGGGCAGAGTGGAAATCATTGATGACTTATGATTCGGCACCAAGTCCACCTGAATATAGATTTTTATGCATTTTTTCGTCTTCGATGATTGCCTGAGCATCGATTTCATTCTTTCAACCAACACATTTTTTGCGTATTTTTTCATCCCGTGGTTTCTCGAAAAATACGTAAGAACTCATAAGTCGTATTCTCCTAAGCAACACAATATAGACTGGTGTCATTATTGTAATTTCCTGATGTTTTTATATGCATTCTGGGATTTTGAAGTGACACTGGACACCATATATCTCAAGAGTAAACGAATCCATCGGATCTAAGTAGGGTTGAGTCGATTCCAAATGTCGATTCCACCGATTCTCGGGTACGGAATCGGAATCGAGAATCGATCGCCTAAAGTCGATTCCGATTCCATCGATTCCAGGAAGATAAATATTTAAAATAGACTATAAGTTTGGGGCATAAAGACCGCCACACACCTGAGCCATTGTGCACTGTGCATTTTTAATTAATAATTTGCCTGAAACAGTTTGAGTGTTTATTATTTTATTAAAGCTGAGGATATATTTTAATACTAATTCGCTATTTTTAATAAATATACTTTTAATTAGCCACTTAATTGTCTTAGTGATTGTATTCCATTCAATTCTTAAATTTTAATGACAGCAATGTTACAAACAAATCAATATCCCACCAATTAGTATAAATAAGAATCGATGGAATCGGAATCGAGAATCAATTTGAAAGAATCGGAATTGGAATCGACTCATCCCTAGATCTGAGCATATTCTACGAAGATACATGTAATCACTTGCGCTGGCTGAGACGTAATATAGGATTTTGCCGATTCGAGAACGCTCTGAAAATCGCTCTTTTTACACTAACCCTGAGGTCAGGAAGAAACGAGGCAAGGGTCAATCAGGCCCGGAACTAGGGCGGGGCAGAGGGAGCACGTGCCCCGGGCAGCAGGTTTCAGGGGGGGCGTCATAATTTGTGAAAGTTTATTATAAAAATGTCATTTAATTATTCTATTCGAAATTTTTTAACAATAATTATTATTTCATACACTATTTTGCAATAGTACAAATAAAACTTTTCAATATCAAAAATAGGTTGCGTAATTTCAATTACAGCATCCCAAAAAATAGCTTACGGATGTAATATATTTTAGTGTTGGGGAAGGAGGGAGCGAGGGGAGATAAGGGGAAGAGGGGCGGCAATTCATCTTTGCTCCCCCTGACAAAACCCCCAGATTCAGCCCTGATGGAAGCAGGGATTTTGCAGTGGCATTGGAAAACCATATCTGTCAAGAGGGAACGCATCCATCGGATCTACGTACATTCTACGTAGATATGAGTGATCAGTTGCGCTAACTGAGACGTGATAAATGGTTTTGACGATTCGATCTCGGTAGTATGCTCTGAAAACTACTTCTTTTAACAATTACCCTGAGGTCAGGATGAGGCGAGGAAAGGGTCAAGAATAAGTCTGAGCACTAAAGAGCAAACTAAGCTGGCACTGAAAATCCTTCGAGAGGTTCATTAGACCAACAGCTCCCTCGACCGCCGAGCTCAAGTCTTATGCCAACTCCCATCCTTCCCCAATTCCAAAAGCCATCACTACCTTCCACCCACTCCGTAATCCATTGTTCTTGGCACGGCAAACGCCCAGTAACCCTGCCCGACAGCCCTCAAAGGTCCCGCACGGGAAAAAATACGTAAAAGTATTCCCACTCTGGACTTAAATGTGCGCCTCAAGTCCAAAGCGCTTTCCCAGGACCCCCTAGAGCGAGGCTAGAGAACAATTATGCTGGGCGGACAGCTGAAATGATTGAAGTAGGACCTCCCAGTGAAGCAATCTTCTAATGCCTCGCCCATTCATATGCGCTCACTCAAAGATGGCTCACTTGGCCATCAAAATCCGAGACAGAGCAGTCCCCACGCGAAGAGTTGCGAGACTGTTTCATATTTAATTCAAGCAGATTAGGTGGGGAGGTCCTCTCGAGGAACTTGCGAGGCTGGAAACAAAAGGCTAATCTGCAGGCAAAGAATTCTTCGAGGATGGAGGTTGACCCTAAACCAAGGCCGAAGACAGGAAACCAAGATGAATAATGCACCTTCATCGTTCAGAAATCAGTCAAGACTAAACTTCCACCAATGACGATAGAAACGCATGAATTTCTATAGCGAACGGACACCATTTTCGGCATTTCTTATTCCATTGACAGAATTGCAGAAAACGAGCCAAAAATTGTTTCTGTCTGATAGTTACGGAGAATTAAATTGAAAAAATAGGTCCGAATACTTATTGATAAGTATAACGAAATTACCTTTTCAAATCCACAAAAAAATGACAAAAAGCTATCTGATTTTCGATGATGAGACTTAACGATAAGAATTTTTATAGATAATATCCGCGTCTAAATAAATTAGAAGAATCCCACTCCAGCAAATATCTAATAAAGGGTATGAAAAAAGGTTTTTGTTTTCTTTCCACTAACTTTCCAGAAGTTAAAACAAAAAAAATATTTTCGATAAATTAATTTCGTATTAATAAGCCATACCTACCCCTCAGCTGTTATCATGCCCTGACAGTGCTCCAAGAAGAAAATAATGCAATAATACTACTATTATCCTGAAGGAATAATTATAATAACTCTAAGTCCACTACTTTTACTACTGATCTTTCTACTAAACACAACCAGAGATAATCATAATTTCACTAAAAGTGAAATATTATTCGCCGCCCTTCCTCAGATACATAGGATAATAAAGCCACAAAAAGAGGTATTCGTGACTTCGGCGGAGAAAAACACAAATAAAAGAGGAAATTGGAACAAGCACTTTGGATTGGAGAATATCGACTCAAAATTTAATGCTAGGTTTTGAAGAATACCGTTCATTAACTGAAGGTATAACTAGATCCAAGGGTGAATAGGATGAGTATTATCGGTAACATTTGGGATAGTGCCCACTTAAAAAAGCATGAAATGATCACGGTTAGGGTAGCGAAAAGTAAACTACCGTTTAGGAGAAATGAGATGGAGATATTTCAGGGGAGATATTAATACGAGGATGGGCGCCGATTTCCAAATTTGCTGCAAAAAACTGAAATAATTAGCAGTGAAAAAGGCACAAATTTTGAAGGATAAAAAATAGCGAATATGCTGAATATTACTTATGGGTATAGTAGTAAAATATGAGAGATGAAAAAAAATATTAATAAGAGAAGGGATTTAAAGAACTCATGTTTAAATAACCTGGGTACAAGGAATGGCGTAGCTTCTTTTTGAACCCATATTTTACCACGCATTACAGACTAGAGTCGTCTTAAATACGGATGAAAATTTCCCTTGGACTGAACAGAGTAATACAACATTACTCATACTCATAACGAATAGTCACGAAACTGTACCGGGATATGAGAAATTCCTTATCTTCGATCTAAACCATGGATCCCAAATAAAATTATCTTTTTTATATATCCCTAAAATGTAGTAAGTACATTACCTTACGCAACATTTACAAATGCATCCAGTAGGTACCTTGCGCTATTCATTCGGAATGAACATATTGAATCCATAGATGAAGTCGATATATTGCCAAGGGCTTGCAAAAATGATTTTCAGAGAGCCAAATGAATAAAAAAAGCTTCAAAACATAAAAATGAAAGCTCTAAAATATTATAATTTAAACAAAAATGACGACGCAGGCGTGAAACATTTCGAAGCCAACTAATTTTCATGCTGAGCCGAAAACAATTATGTCTTCATTGGGAAATTAACTGCTAGAGGCTATCAACAGAAAAACGAAACCTCTATAGAAATATGCAAATCACCTAGAGGAAATGCCACAATGGGCTGGAGATGATGTATTTTAGCAGCAGCGCCGTAAGCAACTTTTTCTGCCCCAAACAAGTAATTAACGTCCAATACAAAGATGTGAAATAAATATCCTAAACGAGGGCTCTATAAACAGTATCTCAAAAAACTTTCACGAATTATGACTATATTCATAGATCCAATTTACAAAAGAAACAAACTTAACGATATCGATAAGTTTACTTACATAAAAAGATAAGTAGATTAACGTACACGAGAAAAAAATTATTTTTAACAATTCACAAAAGAATGATAATTATTTTTATCAAAAGAGAATAAACTGATAACAAAAGAGAGCCAGCAAATCCAATTTATGAAAAAACTACAACGGTCATTATCATGCCATAAAACCATATGATGAAAATTGTCCATAGAAACAAAAACCATCCGCTACGAACAAAGCAAAAAATTCAATGAATATGACTTTTTGTCAGTGTTATGACACTGTCAAAATTGCGTGAAATTTGGGATTCTATTTGAAGAGCAAAGTTAAGCACATAATTATTCCTCAAAGAAATTGTACAGATCACACATACCCACATCATTAAGGAGCGCAGTATGTTACTCCATTGTTCTTTCCCAAAATATTTCAACTATTTGTATCCTTAGTAAATAATTTACACAATCGAAATTTTGGTGAAGACGAAATTTCTTCCTTAATGAGTACATACATGGAAAATTAAATCACCCTACTAAACACACGTGTCCTGCTCCGATTCCTCCACGCGCACGAGCCTCAAGAGAGGTCATTCCCCATTCGCTCTAATTAAGTCAATTAGCTATTTCTACGGACGAGGGGTCAATAACGTAACCACAGAATATCTAGACTGGCATGCAACGCACATCACGGATGATCTCGTTACCGCAAGATAAAAGGAGGAAGTACTGCTACGCTCTTTTATGCCTTGATGAAAGTGATATCTGGGCCAAGTGCATGGATTCCACTCTTTCTTACAGTCTCTTTCACTCACGCCCAATCGTATAGACGAAACAATTATCCTAAACAATTTTTTCAATGGGAAAACCAGAGATAGAGAAAAAAATAGATTGTTTCGAGAGTATTATGCGCTATACAACAATATTAATAATAACATCCCTCCACCATTAAAATTTTAAAACTTTTCGTCGAGAAGTAATTTTAATTCACATTAATATTTCAACCCATGATAGAGTAAAATAAAAATTGAAGAAGGTAAAAAATTTAACCTTTTCTTTCGAGATATCATGAATAAGAGATTATACAGGTTTTTAAAGGAAAGGTATAGATTCTCGACCAGAAAAAATACAAATATACTCTCAGGATAATAGAACAACTTAATATCATAAATATAAGTTGAATTGTAAGATAAGTGAGCCCTGATGATCATCAATGCAGGTTATAAAATATTATGACGCTAAAAACCTTTACCTTTAAAGTTGAATTTGTTGAACCAAAAAATTTGAAAACGAAAACATTCTTCACAAAGACGGTATCGAGCTTTAACTTATTATACTTCTCTTAACATGCAAGCGTATCAATTTATATTATTACAATAGCCTCACTTCAATAAAAAAAACCTTAACCAAGAGCAACATCTATACGGAGTAGAGTGGAATTCCAATTACGTAACCTCTCTGAGAGATAACTCGATACTCCTCTAAGGCTACCACCGCTTTTCAAGAGATAACGCTACGCCAGTAAGCTAATTCCATATGCTTGAGAAGACCATAATCGACCACAGGATAGCGCATATTGCAACAAAATTCAAAGAAAAACCACAGAAAACGTGGGGGTACGCCTCGAGCTGCACTCCATTTCCTGAGCGTACATTTACCCACAAGTAGCTCCTCAAGTTTCCGCCGCACCCGATTTTCCATTATGATTCATTTGATTTCTCAAACCTTCGCCTATCTAGAACTGGTAGTATCTCGCAAAAAAAACAGGCCGCTGACAAAAACCCAACGAATTACAGGGGCGGATCAAAGATTTTTGAAGTGAGGAATCGCAAACTCACGATTTTGAAGACAAACAGGACAGGACAACAGAAATAATTTAATTTAGCTCTCCTCGGGTAACAGATATAGGATGGAAATAATAAAAAATCAACACAACAAACACTTTCTCAAAATTTAAATCGAACTTCCATCATTTGTATGATTTTCACAGATTAACGTTTAATGAGTCACCCGAGAGAGCACTGGAAGAGCGAAAAAATTCCTCTGTGCGAATTGTACGGAAGTAATACGAATAATACATATGAAATCGCCGCAAACTGGACTCGAATCAGGTATTCCATCAATTTATATCGAGGTCTCGATTTAATGAAAAAGATATTAAAAAACAACAAATTATGGTGTTCATTCGACTAACATAGGTTAGAGTTCGGCCAAGCCGACTGTAAAAATACACAAGGTACGTTCCGCAACTGCCTTTTAACATGATTTTCTGAAATTAATCCCATTACAATGTCTTCAGCGGCTATTGTATCATTTTTCAAACATTAGCTAAATATACCAATATTTTGCTGTTATATACCTACCTCAAGTGTACTAAAAAATGAGCTAACACCAGTATAGCTAACAGATTTTTGAAATTCATTGCACAGGAAGACAATAAAATTACTTCTCTTTATAGAGAACCAGAATAAATACAATTCCTTGACTCAGTGAATACACCAAATATATCCTTTTATCCATAAACTAGCAACAAGTCTAGTTGGAAAACACTAAAATTATTTTATGAAGGCACCAAGGAAAAATTCAAGAACACGTTTAAGTATCATTCACAGGCAAACGGAAATTCCTAAATATTTCACAGGAGCTCACAACGAAGATTAACATTTTTATGATGATTTGGAAACGCTCCCCGGCACATTAATCAATGATCCGTAATTCATTCCACAAATTGCACGAAAACCACTTTCCTGGCGCTGAATTCGCGTGGGTAGCCACAAAGTCCTCCGATTTTTTTTAACCTATGCGGCAGTCGATAATTTGAACGAACCTTTTCAGTGTAAATCCCTCAGAGAACAAATTATCCAAAAAATTGTAGCGCCTCAATTTAACAAAACACACCCCAATCTTTCGTTACCTTTTATAGACATGGTGGCGACATCACTAATCAACTAATAGGACCAGGATTTTAAAATCAATTAATGTAATGACACAGAAGGACGTTTTTTCATTTTCTAAACAAGAACCTCAAGGGGGAATTTTTTTTCAAACTTAATAATACATTAAGAGAATTTAAATTTCAGGCATTAGATTACAACTTCCTCGCACATGTTTTCTGTTTTAAATAAAATTCTTCAACTCAATTCTCAGCCGCAAAACCAAACTTTTGAAAATTAAGGCACGTCAATTAATGATACTTCCAAGTAACAAACTTTGAATTGACAATTGAGAAAAGCTGTAGAATCAATAAACTGCACTATTAAATGCATGTTAATAATAAACAACTATTTTTATTCACCACAAAATTTCGCTCAGAAGACTTTTTCTACTATCAGGTGTCAACTTTATCAGTGATGACCGTTCACCACGCATCGGACGAAAACGGCATGTTCGACAGACTTTAGAATGCAAAACAGGTTACAAAAAAGAAAATCGAAAGAACCTTCCCCGATAAAAATAAGTGATTTTAAAAATAGCCACATGATAGAAGGGCAAAGTAAACCCTAGAAAGTGGAGATGCTTGTAAGACGCCGACCGGAAGTGGTCAATGGAATCTGTGAAGTTGTTTCACCACAGTAATGGAACACTTACGAAAAGCCATCAACCGATACAGTTAATAAGCCGAACAACCGAACTAAGGGTTTCCGCGGGCGTTCCAGGATTCCAAACCAATCACAACTCTTGCGGAAGGCCAGCTATACCGTTAAATCCCGTGGGGGAAAAAAACAAACTTCCGCCAACATATCCCATGGCTACGAAACCGCAACCTATATAATGTCTTCCTGATC
Source organism: Ischnura elegans (assembly GCF_921293095.1). NCBI lineage: Eukaryota > Metazoa > Arthropoda > Insecta > Odonata > Coenagrionidae > Ischnura > Ischnura elegans. The sequence goes on along the minus strand of NC_060255.1, from coordinate 84,251,315 downwards.
GAGTTTCATAGAGGGTCTCGGAAGGTCTGTGACCTCATAATATGCACGTACTTTCGACGATCGAACTCTAGTAGGGTAAACCTCGAAGAAAACCACTGCCCCTTATAAATTTGTTCCGTATCGCTAGTCACGGGTGGGTTATAAGATCGGCCCGCAGGTCCGAGTAAACTTTACACTTCGACCGCTAAATAAACAGCCCCAATGAGGAAAAATAAAAAAAAGCACGCGCAACCATGATTCATCGGTCTTCCATAACAACCCAACATCAATTAAATCGATTCATCCACCATGCATTCTTTTCTTCCACTGTTTTCGACGGTTTAGTCAGCTTCAATTTGGCATTAAAAATAACCAAATATTAAGGTCCTTAAAATTTACCTCACCTAAAATATAATTCTACAAGATCATGATTATTTAACTTAACAAATTCCAGCCAAAACTGAGAAGTTACCAGAAAAAACTAGCGCCAACACTCGAGAAGACCTTTTCATAAAATTGTGTTCATCACCGTCTCCACCTAATAGGTGACAAGATTAAAAATTGCCACCATATTTCGCCATATGTACGGCAATATATTCCGGCTATTAATGGATCATTCATTAATATTTACAAAGATATGGTAGAATGAAGTTGTGTGCGAAAGCGCGGTGTGGTAATGGGTAAATTATAGAGCTACTGATCAAAAGGTCCCAAGTGAAGCCTTATAATACGCAAAAACAAAAATCATTGCAGGACGAAGATACGGACCCTCACATTCAAATTATGAAAATGAGTAGGAAATTATATTATTAAGTCAAAATAGTAAAATTCCATACATCCTCTGATTCGAAAGATCCGTCACCTATCTTTCACAGATGCAGTATATTTTAAAGACTCTTGGCAGATGAATAAAATTATAACATCAAACAACATCTTAGCATCTAACTTCATCAAGGGATAATTCAGAGTTGAAATGAATTCCATTGTGATCAAAATTTATAAAAAAGTAAACTCAGCAAATGAAAATTTACAGCACTTAATTAACAGCATACAAAAAACACACATAGGAGATCAATTCACAATTACAGAAACAAATAATGAAACCCACAATACACTACGAACACTTCCATTCCAACATCCTTGACAAAGAACAGCTGCATGAGTTAGTTGCAGGCAGACTCAATGATGACAGTCAATTCACTTCACCAGAATGGCGAATCACATGGTATGATTTCAACATAGGGAAATCAAGTCAGAAAGGTGGGATGTCGACACGGAAAGAAGAAAACGAAGACGAAAAAAAACTGATGGAGTATTGAACGAGTTTTGAGAGATAACCCAAACCTCGAGTGCTACAGTCAATATCAGAAGCGTCTGACAAGTATTCACACTAGCCCTCATTAGAGTAGATAATAATGACTTCTTTCGCAATTTTTAAAATGACGATTGTAATAGTTTTTAAAATATAGAAAACCTTTTTTTCTTTTTCAACTTATCATCTACATATTTCATAAGCATTAAATTAGGGATATTATCTCTCCCCCGCGTAGGCTTATATCAAGTAAAAGTTCATTATTGCAGAGGATAATTATTGTAAATAACTACCTTGTAAGAAAGTAGGTACTTACATTGGAAAAGCGCTGTCGGTATATATAAACTCCACCAAATGCTGGCATGGGGTAGATCCATTGGCAAAATAATCATAATTTTGAATAGGGTCACAATCAACGTAAACTTGGGATCACTATTTCTTTCCGCTCACTGATTAGTGCAGTAGAAGCAAAATCATTACGCTTTTCATCAACCTGAATAAGAGGAAAAAAATTCATAAGATTTTTTGTGAAACTTTCGAGCATTTTAATAGTAATTATCGGATGAAAATTTCTTATCATATAGGTAAACTACGTTTAACCGTTACTTAGAGATATTACATGATTTTAAACCGACACTAAGTAAGATATATTCGACATTTTTAGTTTACCCTTACTTTAATTTCAACAACTAAGGGACAGAGGAAGTCCCTACGGATTAGTATTACCGAGTTGCAACCTGCTGGATATAATAAAAAAGTGAAATGTTTCCTGGGGTTCATTCATTTCAATAAAATCTACCGCAAAAAATAAAATAAGTCATTATTTAACAGTAAAATTGTTTTCATAGAGTGGATTTTCTATATTCTTTCACCGCCTGAACAGTTTTCAAATTATTTACATCAAGGATGATGTTCGCCATAGTAAATATTTGGCTTATCCGGGATCCGAACCCGAATTTCACACTTTAAATACTGTTAACTATTACCTTAGACTGAAGTGCAAAGCATTGAACCGCTTGAAGGGCTAGCCTGGAAATTTTTTCCATTAAACGCATAAAGATTTTACAAACCGGGCAACGAACGTTACGGTCATAATTTTTTATACGGGTAGATTTTTTTCTACACGTATGGCAAGGCCGTAGCAATCGGAGAGTCTAGGGGTCCGAATCCCCCCGAAATGTTAATAACATACGGACTAAAAGTTAAACCCCTCCAAAAGCATTCCCTCCCCAAATACCCGTGCAATATTTTATTGACAACGGTCTTATGGTATACCGACAGTCCCTTTAATGAAAATCTAACAAGGTCGTTATTAAATCAATCTAAGTACAACCACCAACGACTATGTCGATTAGCGCTCTTGCTATTTCATGCATATTGGTAATTCAAGACTCCAGAAGCATTGAGCCACGCATTTAAGCTCCATTTATGTCAGTGATTCATTGTTATGCCATAAATAGGTACCTATTCATCTGCGAAAAAGACAATCTTTAAACTAAAACATGGAAGCCTTTATCATAATTTTAAGTTCAAATTATAAACGTCAATGAGGTGATTGCGCAATTATCTCGTTAAATGCAACGGTAAATACTGGTGCCCAAAAATCTGAACATTTGTTTTTAATTTAAATAAATATAGATCCTAGATAGAATCTAGATAAGAAAATTGAATTTGGTTGAAATTTTCAAACGGTAAATTTGAGAATTAATCCTATAATGAAACCGCCTTACCCATGGAAGTAATAAATGCAGGTGTATTTTCCCTATATAAAGAATTTTTCTAATTTTTTCCACGAATACCTAGATGACGGATACTAGTAACAGATAGCCTAAAATTTTTGTTTCCTATTTAATGGGTGGAATAAACTCTACAATAAATGCAACTCTGTAGAAGTTGTAGATAAGAACATAATTCAATTAAACGTGGATACTTCCTAGTTCAAGCCCCTGCGATGATTTCCTCAAAAACTGTGGCGGGAATGAAACGTTAATTTCTTGGGATCAATAAGAGTAAATTCAGAAATTCTTTTAGTTCTTTGAATTCAACAAATTAATTCTCAACGATTCATGAAACGGATTCTGGAGTTGTGAAATGACATAGTGCTGAAATCATAATAATTTTCAGGTATCAAATGCAAAATTATCTGAAAATTAAGACTTCAAAAATAAAGTCATTTATATTTTGCCTTTCGGTGAAGGCAGGATAGAGGAGACCTTTCTCGGCTCTCATAAATTAATATCTCGAGTCCATACAAACGACGTACGACCCTTTCACCTGAGTTCATTACCGGAGCATCCATTCCAGTACTTTATGACCTAATTACAGCAATCTCGGTATCCGATTACCAGCTATCAACGGTAGTCGTTCAATAGAATGAAAGTAATATTTTACACACGATGGAACCTTTTGTATTCTAAGAAGTCTTTCTTATGTAAGCGCCTCCTTCTCACATGAATCTAATGGCAGAGAAGTGGAACAATAGTTCGAAAGTAGTGAATTAAGTCAGCAAATGTTGATTCCAGCTCTAGCGATCCAATATCAAGTAGCTTGGAGGCGGAAAATATCACCAAGGGAGGAGCAATATACATATATTAATGTTCTATGTTACAATGTGAAAACGGGAGCATGAACTACTCCATCCTATGTCGCTGGCATTTCACCTTTATCAAACAGAGGTGGGGTTATAAGCAGATAAAAGTTTTACAATTACTAGAGGAAACGTTAAATGTCAGTTTATAGCAACGATGGACAGTTTGGCCATCTTTAAATACGAATAATTCGAAAAAAATACTTATCATTGTCTGAATATTATTATTATTCCCCCTAAAACAATATAGATACTATTTTTTCTTCGTGAAGAATATTTTTCTTGTTATACATTTACGGGTAATTAGATAAATTATTTAAGAGCAAATTATGAAAATAAAGACAATTACCCGTGGCTAAAACTAAAGAAAAAACAGAAATTCTAACGATATGTAAACCATTATCATTGGAGGTATCTTTGACTAAGCACCACGGTTCTTAGTACCGGGGTTTTAACTTTTGATGACCAATCAATACTGTCCAAAAGATCAAATTGTTTCTTGCTCAATTTATCAGTTTGACTATTTTTAATTGCAATACTACCTACGGCGCTATTCTGCGACAGTTACAGTCCCAACATTCAACGCAAAATATGTGTACTCCATTCATACACCCCAGTAAACACAATGCATTGCGGAAACGTTGCAAAAGGGTTCCGCGAGATTGCAGGATGCAGCTAGGCGTTGGGCAACATTTCTGCGACGTCCTAATTACGCCGCTGATACACTCCTTTGGTCTGAAAACTTTATAACGTAATATTTTAGCCAGAGGATATACATATTTAAATCCGATTCATACTATTCATAAGAAAATGATTGTATGTGAGAGAGGAATATTCACTAGGTTGCTACATGTTGACGGTCGCTTAGCGGTGTTATTTGGACATAGTTTTCTCCAAAGATATATTCAAATATGGGGTTATTAAAACGTTTTAAATCTTCTGAAGCAAATTGGCTCTTACAAGAAAAATTTTGTTTCTCGCCCTTAAGACAGTTAGTAAGAAGAGGTTTAAATAACCTCACCAATGGAGTGTTTGGCATGATGTACTACATCTTCACGGACGATATTGGGAGGCTTTTTTCATACTTAGGGAATTCAAAGACTGACATGAGAAAAAGGTAGTTTAGCACCACGTTAACCTGTGCCTGCATTTTTGGTGCATTAATTGTCATTGAATGGGTGCTTATTTGGGGAATAATAATTATCACCATCCTGCAATTGAAATCGAAATCCTTCATTTCATATGCATTTCGTTTAAAGCCAATGTTGGCATCTTGCATCCAAAAAGATGTTAAGGAGAAGGTAATATATTGGCTGAGACATGCCAATTCAAAGCAGCAAAGAAATGAGAAGAAAGTAAAAAATCTGCTTTGTCATAAATAAATATTTTTTTCTTTAAAGGTACATTGTATTATTTTAAAGGGTCCATAAATTTTGCAAGTACGCTGCAGGAGTTGCCTAAGTGCTGCAAATATGTTTCACCAGAGGTTGCAGTTACGTTGCAAAAACGTGGGAGATAGGACTTTTGACTGGTTTTGCAACGTTACCAATACGTTGCAGCAACTCCATGTTGGTTGCAGCGCAATGTTTCTGGAACGTTTGAACAACACTTTTGGTTTACAGGATTCAGTTGGCCTTCAGATTGCCTTCTTTCTCCTAGCACTTCCTTTTATGTCGATCAAGCCACTAGAGGAGAATTATAAATCCCTTCGAGAATCTAAAGGGTGGAACATTCAACAGGAATTTGGTGGAAGGGTAATTAATCTTTACTTGTGAACATGAAGGGGGAAAATCTACCTACAAAATCCTTTGTCTTAACAAAGTAAAAGGACCTATTTAGTCGAAAAAATAAAATAAAGTGGATGAGGATATGAAATTGCAAAAACACATTATTCACCTTAGAATACAAACAATCGCATTACCTTGATAAGTGCCAGAGTATCAGGATTATCACAATACTCAATTAAAGCGCTACCATAGCCTGAATGAACCACGCTTAATTCAAGTTTTTACCACCAGCTGTCCTGGGATAAGTTGTGGCTCAACAGAAGGTGAAAAACAGAACCTAGAAAGATAATTACTTGAGTTAAAGAAACATCCTCCAGCGATGATGTAAGTGAACGAAAAGCCTAATCATTCGCTACTGTTTCGCCATACAATCTACCACGCACTGGCGGATTAAGAAGGCATATAATTTCTGGGACATTGAGGAGGTGATAATTTTTAAGGTGGTTCTCCAATAAAAGTTTTTATTTCGCTACCTTAAAAATCGATCAGAAAAAGTAATCCATGAATACGTAAAAAGCACTTGCATATGCATTTCATAACTCAGTCGCATTGTCGCCGATGGGTATTGCATACCACCAATGCGCCGGGAAAGTAACTCATGATCTCCCACCAAACAACGACCTTAATCCGCCCCTACCACCGCACAGTGGCGAATCCCACAGGAGCGAGATCAAAGGGGATCAGTTGAACCCCCGACCCCATCCCTACTGACAATAATAACAGAATAGGGTAGTTTCCTTCATCAAAGAAAACGAAAGGCATGGATTGCGATTCGTTACCCACCATCAGTGCATTCATGATATACAAATTATTTGGTTTTAGAAATACGGGTTTAGATGAATGGCATTGGTCAATTTTATCCTCATTTGAAAAAGGCCAGATTGGCGCCCATGCGATGCCACTCCACGTGACGTCACAGGGACCAAGTTTCTATGAGTAGATAGGAGTTCTACATCGTCTGAGATTACCAATATGCATGCATGCCCGCATGCATGAGGCACAAAGCTCAGGGAAACATGTCTTAATAATCACCTATTAAAACTGGCTAAGGTCGGAAAGTTTTCTTCGTTTGATAAGGCATTAATAATCCTTATTTAAGCCAAGCGCTACCAGCTAGCAGAGTATTCTGCTACCTGCTAGCATCCTGCGTCGTATCAGCGCTCAAAGCCTCGCCCCAAGGTCACCTCACTTGTGGCAGCGGGAACCAAAACGACGTCACACGGAGTTTTCCCAGCATTCATACTTAGCCGTCGCGTTTTCGCGCGCTTGAAAATTTTCACTTTTCATTTAATCGCGAAAAATAGATATCGTCATTTAAAAATCGTGAAATACGTACTCCGGGGAGTAATAATCTTTCGATTTAGGCAATAAAAAAATAATAGGAAACCACCCTATTGGCGGTATTCCATTATTTCCAAAATTTCTCAGTAGTATGGTACATACTCGTACATAGGCAGGTTACCCTTAACTCTCTTAACTTTGCTGTATTTCGCCCTTTATTTCTAATTTCCTACATTCAGACTCAGATAGGCAGAGGTAAATAATCCTCAAAGTATTAAAAACATTACAATATGACCACCAAAACACTTGCCCGACTTTATATGACCTCAAAAAGGTCTATGGCAGTCTGTGTTATTCCACGTTATAAACATTTTGAAATTCAAGATCTTGAATTATAAATTCATGAATTCAATGAGTCCTTCAATAATTTATTTCAGTTCAGATCTCTCGAATTAGATAGCGTAAAAATATCTCATAAACGGAGATAAAAATTTGGATACTTCTGATGGTCACGCACAAATTTCTAACCCATAACCTTCCAAGGGGCGGATTAACGTCGTTGTCATAGTGGGGACGGTTCAATAAATATCGTGGCGCCTTGGTGGTATGCAATACCTCTCCGCAACAGTGCGTCTGCGGTCTGATACGGGTAGGAAAGTGGTATCCAGTCAGTCATAAACTATTTTACACGCTTTTTCTTGATTTGCTTCATCGATGGAATCTTGTGATTGATTTCTAGCCCACTTCCCCTTGACGTATCGGCTTGATTTTGCACACTTGCTCGCTTCTGATGACAATACAGTATGTATTCAGACATTACAAATTTTGTTCGTTGTGTTCTAATCCATTAACTAAATTTCCACATGAGAATAATTTTCAATTTTCTCAATAGATGGCGTCAGTTATAAATTTTTCGCCAAAATTTGCTTTGACAGCTCTAGTTTCATCGATTATACGATTCACCACTAAAAAGAAGAAAAGAAAATTAAAAATGATTGAAAGACACGCTTTTTCAATAAACAGTACGAAATGCACTAAAAAGTAAAAAAAAAAAGGGTTTCATCACTCGGAAAATATATACCAACGTACAAGGCTTTTCTACACTAATTTGTAATGGATCTAATCAACACCTACGCTTTACTCCCCGAGTGATGAAAATCTCATTTTTTACATATTAGTACATTTTATAGAGTTTCTGGAAAGAGCGTAATTTTTAATCTTTTTTTTGCCTTATTTTAAATTTAACATAGTTCTTTAAGCTAATGAAATAAAAAATTTCATTGGAAAGCTTCCTTCAAATTAAAATACTATAACTTTTCCAGAAGAAATGGGGGACGGCAGCCCTCCCTCCCCCATTAATCCGCCACTGAACCTTACCGCGAAAAATTGGAAAACTCTTCAACAACCGTATATCAGACAGCGCGGCGTCACAGACTATCCCGAACACGAGAACACCCCGAGGAGCCGAGAGGGCTATGTGGTCGCGGTAAACGGGGTTCTTCTCTTGACCATCACGAAAGGTTAGTACGTGAACAGAAGGGGATCCACCGCTGCCAGGGAACTAAAGAAGAAAAGAGCCGCTACAGCGGTCAGCGGCTACCCATTTGTTGGGTAAGCCAAGGGTTCCTCCGTTACATCTTGGTTTCAAGAGACATTATTGCAAGTCACAAGGAAAAGGTTATGAGCAGGGAAAATATTATTAAAAACGTACGCGGGTACTGATGGGTAGTTCGGCTATGAAATCTGAAAAACGGGGACCTTGAAGCAACGGAGGATTGAGTCCTTTTAACACTTTAGAGCCATCGGAAGATGCTGAAAATAAGGTGGTTTCCAAATATTTTTTATTGCCTAAATCGAAAGATTATTACTCCGGGAGTACGAATTTCACGCTTTTAGATTTTTAAATGACGATATCTATTTTTCGCGATTAAATGAAAAGTGACAATTTTCAAGCGCGCGAAAACGCGACGGCTAAGTATGAATACAGGTAACTCCGTGTGACGTCGTTCTGGTTTGTGTGACGTCGTCGTGACGTGTGACGTCGGTCTGGCTTTAAGCGCTGATACGACGCAGGGTGCTAGCAGGTAGCGGAGTACCCTGCTGGCAGGTAGCGCTTGGCTTTAATAAGAATTATTAATACCTTATCAAGCGAAGAAAACTCTCCTACCTTAGCCAATTTTAATGTGATTATTAAGACATGTTTCCCTGAGCTCTGTGCCTCATGAATACATTGGTAATCTCAGACGATGTAAAACTCTTATCTACTCGTATAGAAACTAGGTCCCTGTGACGTCACGAGGAGTGGCATCGCTTGGGCGCCAATCTGGCCTTTTTCAAATGAGGATAAAATTGACCATTGCCATTCGTCTAAACCGCTATTTCTAAAACCAAATAATTTGTATATTATGAATACATTAACGGTGGGTAACGAATCGCAATCCATGCCTTTCATTTTCTTTGATGAAGGTAACTACCCTATTAGTGGGAAAAAGAAACAACGAACGTAAAGGTTTATCATAAAATTGCATAAAAAATGAAATTAGAGGAGTAAGAGGGAAAATAGGATATGCCTTATAGAGAACATTCCGACCCCCCTGAAAAATAAAAACATAATTACTTTGCTTCAGAAAATATAACAACACATTGAAAAATCATGAATTTACCAAATATTTATTTGAAAAATGAAGTTTTTTCGACTATGAAAAGTGTTAATATTAGTTTAAAACCCTCTTCTTAGTATCCTGTTTTTCAAAAATGTTCCCCAGTGGTTTTGGACCCCCCCCCTCTCCCGAACGAAATTCCTGGCTACCCAACTGCTGAGATACGTGGGTATATGATAAAGATATTAAAAGACATGACAGGGGAAAAAGTGTAGGGAAGACTTCGGGTACACAATGTGAACCGATTACTGAAGGGCATGACCGGCACAGCAACGATTTGATAAGAAAGCATTAAAGTGAGTCGTTTGGAAATCTCATGTAGAATTTCCTTAAATCTCTGCCTAAAGAATGTTTTCTGCAGCGAATCAACTAATGAGTCACGTTGCCGTAATGCAAACCCCCTGGTGAGGTTGGCTGATCCCTGAGACGCCTCCAAAAATGTGGTGGTTTTTTTTAGTCGGAAACGGAAGCAATATTCACTGCTGCTTCACGCTTTAACAGCTTTCCGGAATGTTGTTTTGAGATAAATCTCAGTAAGTTGAAGAGTAAGAAAACTATTACACTACTTCAATTGAAAATATCAATCAAAAATATGATCTATAATTTTGTTGCAACTTTAAACAAAATACCCCCCCATAACGGAAAACCTAGTTGACATTAACAGTAATACATTTAAAAATGCATAAAAGAAGTTTATAATGACACTCCTTAATTTAAGCACAAAATAAACAGCAAGAGCTTGGATTTCGAAGTTTCAAGAGAAAATCGTTAACTGAAGATTAACAAAATAATAGTTCAACTGTGAGCCACAGCTAATTATTCATCCGGATCAACAAAAGAAATGAATATGCGACAAGCCGATGTTCTGAAACTGATTAAAGTAAACAATCCAAATTTCTACTTCCGGCATGAAAAAAGTATAGTTGAAAATTTGGTCAGTTTTTTTAGATTTCAGTGATGGCAAGAAATGGAGAAGAACACCGCCTGCAATACGCCCGGGAGGAAGAGTTGCGACCGCCGACGATGAACGGCTATTCCTCCGCCATCATGAGAGGGCGATTGGGGGACCCGGAGAGTGGTTTGAGGATGAGGCCAATGACGAAGAGATTGCAGATCCCCTACGACAGCCGTGAACGGTCGACAGACGATATGACGGCAGACACCCGACGCCGCTCAGTTGGGAGCCTTTCCATACGCGGTCTGCACCGCAGGAAAAAAAACATTACCACCACCACCGAGCGACCATACGGAAAAAGTCCCGCGGGTCGGCGATGGCTATAAGATCTTAACTTTCCCTTTTATGTCTTCCGATCCGCGCGGCAGCGGTGCCCGTTGATTGAAGGGTGGTGAAACGGTTCTCTAATTGACGCAGATGCTCATTGTGGGCGAGAAGAGTTGGCGAAAGCCACCCTCCCTACCCCGAGAGGCATTTTAGGTCAAGATTTCCAGCTGGTTCGTGTCTTATGGGGTGGTTAAATACGTCCCTCCGATCGCGACCGTCATTTCACTCGATTCGGCGCCGGGATAATTTGAAATCGATGGAGTGAAGTCTCTGATTAGACGATCGGATATTCAAAGATAATGGAGTTGCTGGAATGAGCGACTTTCTGAGTAGGACGAGCGTTTCAACCTCATTTTGCCCTTTCAAATTCCTTTCAGAAGATATACGGAAAATATGGTTCCGGGAAATGGAGCTGCAGCCCATTATTATCTTCCCCAAACAAAGGCATGGTTCCATGGGAAATTTCCAGAAAATTTTCACCGTGATGCTAAAAAAAATTGCTATCTTAACCTCAAAATATTAACGCATCAAAGCTTGAGTAATACGTCGGAGTATTTTCATTTGGAGCTCAACACCTAGATGTTCTTGAATAGCACTGTATGCTCTCTATCGCAATTAATTATGATTTCTTTTCATATAAACTATATTCAAAATGTAGTTAAATTTTATCTTCAATTTACTATACCGTATATTAAAAATTATTTTGTACTGTTAACTCATAAATAAATTTAAATAGGTAACATATATCAACATTTGCTATCTACATAGGCATTCTGAGCCGTAATTTCCTTGAATAACAAGGGCTGAATTATTTATGACCCTATGTGCCCCCGCGCACTGTCAACTTTTACAAAGCAACTATTCAGTAGCTTTGTGGAAGTTCAAATGAAACACACAGCATTGTAAACAGTAAAAGTAAAAGTTGCCAGTGCGCGGGGGCCCTATAATAGAAACAATATCTCAGATATTATGCATTCAAAATGTAATTCAAATAATAAAATAAGAATTCCTGACATAAAACCTACTGTTCAGTTAAAGCTGTTTCAACAGTCTTGCAATTCTGGAGAAGAAAATTATTAAGCATTGAAAATTGTTATAATATGGCATTGATGTCTGAACAAGGTATTATTAACATGCATTCAATATGATTAGAAACATAATATAGAAAAATTTGGATAAAATGAAACACTATAGACAAGATAGTGGTATCAAAATGATGAGCTGTGGATTAAGCTGCAGCATTTTCCTCATAAAATGCATTGGAAATGTTTGGCTAAATAAGACAACTTAAATAGGTGCATTAAATTTTTCACTAGGATATTTTGGTGATTTTTAGGACCGTAATTTCCTGCAATACTTCAGCTGGGACAGAAAATCTGGAGCCAGAGAAAGAACTCATAAAATGGAATTAAGAACGAGAAATATTTTTTGAAAAACCGGTATATCCCAGGTTTTTTTAAAATTCAAACGAAGGACTTAATTGGTTCCATTGCTGCAATTTAGCAATTTCACATTCATCTTGGTTGCATATTCTCATATTAATTTAAAAATAGATATTACTTTAGATTATTAGATATTTAATGGAAAAATTTTTGGAAACATTTTTGCTTGGCCCATCACCCCTAGATCCAAAGCTCAACAATTCATTCTCTGTGCCACTGAAATGATAAAAAATTCAGGATGTTACAATGCCAAGTATGTCGGCCTAGTTCACAGATGACACCAATGACAGCAAACCCCCTTCTAGGCAAAGTGCGGGCAAACATAAGTTTAATACATTGGTGATACAATTTGTAGTTGGTCTTATACACATTGTCGAAATGTGAAACCTATAATTGAATTTCACCGGTACAGATGGTATGCAGTTTGAAAATTTCTGAGAAATTTTACATGGGCAAATTCTTTGAAGATGGACTATTTAAAGAAGTTCCTGAGAAGAAATCAGATGTCAATGAGCTTTGCTTAAAAATTTTACCACCACGGAACATATCCCTTCAGTGACAACATTACTGAAAATATGAAATATGTGCTATGAGGAATCATTCAGCATAATGTATCACCCAAACCAAATTAGTAAATACTGCTAAAATGAAAGCCAGAAAAAATAACTTTACCATCAAAGGGCTGGTGAGTAATTACATAAATAATTTCTTGATAACGTGGCCAATACCTTAAGTTTGCGAGCCATAATCAGGCACCACCACCTCTAATGGTATAACAATCATATAAAATTTGAGTAACTGCAAAACCAGGGATTTATAATGAAATCCGCCCTGTCTACCAATCATCAAATCTTCTTACAGCATGTACCGTATTTCTCCGAATATAGTCCCCCCCCCCTAATTTTGAGGCTTCAGTTTCGGAAAAAGTTAAAAAAATGGATTTGAATATAGTCCCCCCCTTTACTTTTACCACGGGCATTTTTGGAAAAAAAGGGGGGACCATATTCAGACATATACGGTATGATTTAAATCACGTCCACAGAAAAAATGAAAACAATCAAATAAACAATGCAATTTTTTTCCACTTTTCCAGGGGTAGAAGACTACATTACAATACAAAAACTACTTCCAAAAAGGAGAAGAACTACAATTAATGCAGAAATGTTAATTACCAAAATCAGTGAATTAAATTCACTTCTGTAGGTGGTGCCGACATTACTACAGTTCACTCTCAAACATCTGGGCTAGGAATTTCTATTTTCTTCGTGAGAATAGACCATATGTGCCACCTATGAAAAACATCCTAAGATTAATAAATTATTTATGATTAACATAACTTATATGCATTATAATACTCATAAAATCAAAGTATTGTTATACCATGAATGTATTCCAACGCTTAAAAGATGAAAAAGCAAAAGCTGCAGCTCCGTTTTCATGAGTTGGTGTCTTAATTAGAGTACTAGTTGATTTATTCAATCAGAAGGAATCTATCAATATTAGAAGGGATCCCTCAAATTCGTTTAAACAACAATGAACCATAGGAAGCTGAAGCAGGGGGCCACAAGTAATGCAAAGCTATGATTACCTCAGGATAAGTTTGTGACATCAATTTATCTGCAAAAGGGTTAGGGCCATCAGTTTTAATTGGAAATAGCTCGAGAAATAGGCTACAGATCAAAAAGCAGAAAAATATGGGTCTCTTTATTTTTTCTAACTATCAAAATTGATCACATAACAAAATTGGTGAATGAGCTCACTCACTTTTCACTTCCACCATATAGGTGGATGACCACATTTTCACTTTATGCCTATACATATGTTCAGCTATCTCCACAGCATAAGTGCAAAGGGACATTATGGGCCAAAATGAGGTCAAAGGATAAGTGATCCTAGGATGGGTGAGTGGATTCCCAATAGGAGTGAGCAAGACTCTCGACCACCCACAAGTCTCAGCGGTCACGACGAGACCTAAATTTCTCGGCATTGACGAGACAGGAGTCTTGGAGCGGCGAATCTAGAGACTCTTTGGTCATGGCAGAAATTACAATATCTATTTTAGATACTGATATTAATTTAATGAAAAGGTAATTTAAATAAATGATATTTCCTAAACCAACAATACATAGTTATAATAAAAGATCGACATGGACAATTTAAGCAAAATAAGTTGGTATTTAATTGACTAGAACTGACTGGTTGTATTATATTACTGTAAAAATAATCATTGATGTAACACTTAATTTTATACATCAAAACTGTATACTAATTTTCATTTCAAGCACCTATAATGGTTTACAAATAAACCAAAATGTAGAAAAATGTTGTGCTTCAATTTGAAGTCCTGCACTTCAAGATTCAAATTTAATATTAAATATAGAGGTCAGGAAAAGAAAAAAAAACTCAAAGTATTTTTCAAACCTCTTGTTGAGTGCTCAATTAACATCAAACACACACACATAAAATATTGAATGTAGAGCAGGGACGGATCCAGTATTTCTTTCTGGGGGGGACACAAGCAAGGCCGTATCCAGAATTTTGTTCAGGGGGAGGCACAAGGATATCTCGTAATACAAAACAAATGCAATGATAATGAGACCGTATTAAAAATCTTGCATATTTTTAAGGGCCTGGGGGGGGGCACGTGCCTCCGTGCCCCCCACCCCCCTAGATCCGCCTATGATGTAGAGGATAAATCATTAATCATTTTCATTGGGTGAATAAATCCATAAATATTGTGAAGGATAACATAGTGAACTCTATCACCAATCGATTGTGATAATCATAGGAAATTCTCGCCTTACCAGGGAGTCTCAACAGGTGTCGAGAAGTTTCATGAGGTCAAAACTTCTTGAGTCCCATCAAGAGTCCCAACTGAGAGGCAAGACACTCGCTGCACTGAGAAATTAAAGTCTCATCTTGACCGCCGAGATAAGACTCTCACACAGCACCAATTCCCAAACCTGCTGTCTGTCAAGACTATTATGCATCTTCAAGATCCATACTCTCCAGACCTAAATCTGGCTAGTCGATAAACAGCACCCTTCACTAGAGTGGACCTCGGGGATAAGATGATTGGATCTGCTGCACAAGTCTTCATCAGGATTAAGCCTGGCTACCATATGACCTCTGGTTTTATTTAGCTTAACCAATGCATGCAAAGCTCGCAGGTACACCTCATCTCTTGACTGTTCATGAAATCAGCGTAGATCAATAAGGTAAAATTAACACTTCTTCTCGGTCTACATAAGGGAGAAAGGTCTCTTTGCCTATTCCTAGATTGATGGAGGAGGCTATGTTGAAGAGCACTAATTGAGATCCAGAGGGGAGCACCTCAGCCATCCAGGCAGAGGCCAGGATATTCACAAACCCGGCCCTGCTTCCAACCCTACAGGAAAATAGGAGGGCTTTCATAGAACTCCTTGGAGTACCCCTTATAAGAGGCACCAAGGTCCATCATGGAGGCAGGTATGCCTACTTACAAAAAATTTTGGGGGGCCCAAACCGGGGATCTTACCCCAGGAAATTTTATAAGTAGTGAGTTTTAAGTTTTTTGAGTATTTTAGAAGAGTCATATGATCAACATTAGAACCCTGATGACTCGAATCTCAGTATCTGGACACTCCAGGGAATATCGACAAGCCTGACAAATTTTTCCTCACACCCAAAACGAATTTTTGAGGGGGCTCGGGCCCCCTTAGGCCCCATGGAGTCGGCATCACTGCATGGAGGTAATCTCCAAATTATTGCAGTGCTGATGAGCTGCTTTTACTTCCCACTGACAAGGGGAGACCACGCACCTTGCTCCGCCTTTTTCAATGCCATATTATTTATGGCATTCGGAATGGCAAACACATCACTGAACTGATAGGTTTTGAGGATGGTAGAAAGTGTAGTCTTTATATCTCTGCGTTCGAAATAACACTGCTTTAATACCTAATCGCCGTTATGATGCTAAAAAAATTTTCTCACGCCTATGTTTGCTGCAATTAAAATTAGTGAAATACTTGTCACTGCATGATCAAAATGAAGATTACAAAATATACTGCCCAGAACCCTGGCCCCCCTGATGACAGCCGGAGACACTCACCTCTAGACCAACTGACCCATCTGTATGAAGCTGCGTTATTTTGGGATTATATAGCGCTTGTTAAAAATACCGCTCGAAAATTAATTAATTTCAGTCAAACTAAGGCCCATTCAATGGAACCACTTGCCATAAAAAATACAGAATTGAAAAAGGCAGAGCAAGGTACGTGGTCTCCCCTTGTGAGATAAGAAGCCTATTTTAGCAACCTAAGCATAGCTTGGCCACCAGGAGGGAGAGGGAAGGAAAGGAGAAGGGAGAGGAAAAAGAGGGAGAGGTGAAGGGCTACCAGAACTACCAGGAGATGCCCTTCTCACCCCTCTTCCCAACCATTGAAGTGTGTACTGCTTGCAACATTTGTGACCAGCAGAGGCCCTAAACTGGGTGCAGAGGATGCAGGGATCCTGAAGGTTGCTACAAAATGGAGCCGAACCTCTTGGAAAATTTCTGATGGTGAGCACCAGGAGACTAAGAAGGCAAGGCCCTCCTATGCTGAGGTCATCAAGGGCCTCAAAAAGATGGCCGCTGTGTCTCACAACTACACAGAGAAGGAAGTAAATGAGGAGTATTTCCCAAAGATTGAGGGGAAGTTATGGGATGCTATTCCATAGGGCCAGAAGCTCTAAGTCTTTGAGAGCACCACACTCATTAATAGGGCTGAGGAGATCGCCCAAGGCCATTACTGCCACGTGGCTGGCAGAGGCCTCTGAGCAGATTAGTGCTGTTGAATGGACCATGCTCAAGTGCAAAGAAGCACCAACCCCATAAAGAGGAAGCATTTTATGGTCTGGGTCCGAGCGAGAGACCAAATGCTTCTTGAGCAGCTCAAGTTCATCAGAGGCAGGTGATGCCCAATGACATGTGTTTTACCTTGGTTGTGGAAGAACCGTCTGCTTAATTCATCATTGGGGCTAGTATCAGGATGTCCATTGGCCTGAATAAAGTTGATATCACCTTCTCCAGTGAAGTAGGAGGCATGGATAAAGATTCGAAGCCACCTCAGGATGAGACTGCTAGGAGCAGTAAGGAGGAAGGAAAGAAGTAGCCATTGTGGTCATTCTTATGTTCCAAACGAATTTCCAGCATTCCAGGGCAACCTCAGTGGTCCTGTAAAGGTTCCCTAGCAAAGGTAAGCCCATCACTGTTCTGATTTAGGAACCCTGAGCTTTCCAGGTTAGAGCCTTGGGAGTAAATACAAGAATGGGAAACATTGTCTGTCACTCCAATGTTGATAGACCTAAGGAACGTGTCCATGTTCATGGGTGGAGTGCAAAGCACATATCTGAATATACCTTTGTTGACCAGACAGCCCATGAGAGTCCCTAGCCAAGCTATCAAATAGCCCATTGATAAGATGTGATTGGACTGAGGCACAGGGTAAATACATATGTATAGTAACTTTTTTTCGTCAAGAATCAGTAAAAAAAATGGCTATTGCATAAATGATTTTCAGATACTTTTGTTGTGTCAAGTTACCAGCTAGTTACCACTTGAAAAAGAATAATGATCACAAATGTTTATTGATAAAATTTTGTTTTCGTGGTACATACTCTTCTTTTATCACTAGCAGGGTTACCACTCCACCTAAATAATGAAATTCATTGTTTTTTCCAGGTTTTTACGGTCTCAATGTCAAATTCACGGTCCGCTAATAACCCAACAATAAGACAATCACCGGCCGTATATTAACTAAAAATTAACGTACGCGACAGACGCCGTGAATGTAAACATAGCAATGAAAAGTGATATGTGTTATGACGTCACCTATCGTTTGCAAAATTCAGGGCCGACTAAAGGCCCAACCCAACCATGCTCTTACCCGGATGCTGAATATCATGGAATCCTTTAATATGCGAATGCCCTAAGGACCTTCTTCCATCTGGACACCGGAAGTCCTTTTTAATTCCTCGCCGAGAGATTGTTTTTTGTGCACCACAATGTTTTATTACCACACAGTAACCAAATTTCCCTTACCCAATCTTTCAGAGATCCCGGAAAATATTTTATTAAAATTGTTTATAGAAAGTAATAAATCGAAAAATCAATTTCATATAATTATAATGCACTTGCTTTGAAATATATAAAGACAAAATAAATACCTGCTGAAACACATTATTTTCACTTTCACTTTATTATTCACATATACTCAAACGACAGTGGCGTAGCCAGGGAGGGGGTTCGGGGGGGTCCAGACCCCCTCCCTGAAATATAAAAATATATATTTTCTTTCATTAACCCTTTCGCACCAGGCTCCTTCACGGGAAGTTGCTTTTGGCTGTACGAAGGCTTTGAGAATTTCCTTTTCACCCTGTACGGAGTTTTTTCTCGGCTAGGAATTGTCCAGATAGTCACTTCCTCCACTTAATGACCTTTCCTTGCGGAGTGCCGGACCCCTTCCTCAGCAACTGGGCAAACATAATCCTCGGCCCTTTTCCCGAAGGCAGCCCATCATAGCGTTTTTTTGCGGTCAGTTTATTGTTACGAGTGCGATTTATTTTTTTTTAATTGTTACTATTGCAGCAAATGTCAGTTCATCAATGTATACCTTTCATTTTGCAATGCCTATAGAACTTTTAAACGAATTTCTACGGTTATTTTTAGGGTTTTCAGCAAAAGGGCATTATATCATAGACCAACAAATATTTTAAAGGGAATGAAATCTTTCAAAGTTCCTAGCATACTTCTAGGTGTTTACGATTTATGATATTAACATATTTTAGATCCATGATGCCCAAATCCACACTCTCCTCATTCCCGTCTGCTCTCCTCGAGTTCTCTGAAAACATGAGAAAGAAACATTTCAAATGTTTTAGAAGAATATTTTCCGAGATTCCGAGAAGAGTGAGGTTATCATCTTCCACATACATATTTCAGTATGAGGATACTTGCACCAATCTACTCTTGGGTGTGCCATTTGGAGGGTAATAAGTTTTTCCAAGAAAGCATTAATGCACTAATGTGTCCCAAAGTAAGCCTGTGAGGTGAACAGGGCAGACCACCTTAATGTAACCTGACCAGAGAACCAAGATATGAGAGTAATTACCAGGGTAGAGCAGTTCTCTTTCCTGCAATGGTATGGAATGCTTCTCACAGCATGTACCAACATAAAACATTCCTTATTTGTACATTAAATTTACAAATTATTAGGATATGCATTAATTACTATTTATAGCGAAATTCATTTATAATTCATTTGTATTCAAAGGCTGATAAGAGGTTATTAAAATTGTCACTGTAGTTTTGGCTCACGACAAAAAACTGAGAGAATCATATTTTATTGCATTATGAGGGCTTTTTTTTCATAGAGGAGTTAAATCGGATATTGTATCGAATTTCACCGCAAATGTACACTTAGAATGTGGCCAACAGAGTAACGTATATTTTTAGATGTAAATCATTGCAATATCGGTCCTATAAACTTGCTAGTAAGTTTTAAAAATAACAATTAAACATCTAACCTTAGTGTCTCCAAAATTTGTTCTAGGTGATGATCAACTCCGTTACTGTGAGCGCTGGAGTTCCGTTTAAAATTTGGAACCGATCAGCAGAACATCCAGAATGTGATTCTTGGCAATGATTTTCAATAAATGCAACATGTACGTTTTTAGTTATTCTAACTTATAAACAAATAAGTGACCATGACCACCTTCCTTGAGTGGGACACTAAGTGCCGGAATGGGCCGAGATAATCCCCACTTGGACAATAGGAAAGGGTCAGACCTCTCGCGCCTAGGGACCCTAATGGCGGTTGGGACCCACTTGGCATGCTCGACTGCAAAACCGCGAAAACACGGCCTTCGGCCTTTTGCTTCGAAAAATTCAAGCCGTGAATACACGCCCTTCGTAGGGAAAAGGTTAAAGAAAGCAAAATATTGAAAAATCATGAATTTACAAAATATTTCTTTAAGAAATGAAGTTTTTTCGATTATGAAAAGTGATAAAACTAGTTTAAAACCCATTACTTACTACCCCGTTTTTCAAAAATTTTCCCCCCAGGTTTTGGACCTCCCTCCAAACAAAATTCCTGGCTATGCTGCTGTCAAACGAGGTGAGCGCAGTCATAAATTGAAAGCCAATTTACCATAGAAATGTTTTCTGAAGTAAAATTCCAATGGCAAACTCATATTTCGAAGCATATGGCATATGCCCTCATTTTGTGTGGGAACCGACAACCTAGTTACATAAATGGTTCATTCTGGGTCTATCAGAAATGCAAGTTATTTCATTGTACTTTTTCGAATACAAGTCCATCCCAAGCTATCACTAAAATTGAGACGCTTAGACAAAATAACAGACTTCCACCATTAAAATGGAAAATATCAGTCAATGTATCGTCATATAGCACGGACCAATTACTACACTTCGAATATTTGTGTGTAGATAATTGCATAAACTAAGAATCTGCACGTACTAGTCCTTGAAACATGTTTAACATATCAAATTTGATCAGTCAATCATAGCATTATTATCAACATTAAGATATTTTTAAGGTTTCATGACAAAATTCACGGCTTTTTCCAGGTTTTTTCACGGTAGACAAAATTCACAGCTTATTCACGGTTTTAAGGTTTTAACGGTAGAGTGGGAACCCTGACTAGTTTATAACACTCTCATTAGGATCAACATGCTCTTTGACTGGTAAAATAGGCATTGGCTGATTGTAATAAACCAAGAAATTTGCCATATCATTGCAGCTGCAATGAATTAATGCAATGACTTTAATAGACCACATAAAATGACAAATTTAAGACATGGGTTTAGGCATAAAAGTATGTTAATTTGACACAGGATCATAAGATTAATTCAGTCCTCTACTAATAGGATTGATAGTGTGGCATTTTTTAGTGTCCCCCCCCCAGAAATTCCTCCAAACTTATCCGCAGAACTTCTCCCGCTAAGGTTTTTCGCGCAAAGGATTTTCGCGCAAAGGCCCTTCCACAAAGGCCCTGTCTCGGAAAATCCTGTCTCCAGAAAATCCTGCCACCGGTGGCGCGTCTGGTTGCCTCGGCTAATAGGGGCCTTACTCTAAGTTACCTCTAGTACAACAACACAGCATGCAATATCAATGAGACTACCAAAGATAATAATGCCAACAATAATGAAATACCATAAACATTTTAAGTAAGATGAAAAAGCGATTTCAAAGCTAACATTCAGGGAAAATAATGGAAAAAAACTACAAATTGAATATGCACAGTAGGCTAAAAGATTATAGTAAGGTAAAGGAATGAAACCATAATACATATTTGAATGCAGAATTATTTTAGAAAGTTGTCAAGGGATTACAGTAAAACCTCTATGTAGTGAACCTCTTTACATCATAAACCTCCATACTTCATACCACCCCTACGGTCCCGTCAGATTTACATGTAAATTTATAGGCAAACCTCTATGTAGTGAACCTCTTTATCTCGTAAAACCTCCACTTATCATTCCAAGGAGACACCCCTGAGACAGCCTAACTACCTCTGCAAATCATACAGAGACAACTAGAGACCATTAATGCAGCCGCGACTACGTACATGGAATGACATTTTCAGCAATAAATGTTTCAACCTTTTTTTTTTCTTATACACCTTTAACCCTTGAACGTACCTGGTACGTTTGCACGGCAGGCTGCTGTGAACGTACTTTTTCTTCCTCCCTGCTATGCACTATCGCCGAAGCACTTCGAAGGGTCCCTAATCCGGGACACTTTCCTTTACGAGCTCACCCTCGCTGGACCCTCTCTTCGACCCTCCGAGCCAGGGGCCTCCTTCCCCAAAAATGACCGCTCTGACTGCATTTTGAAAATCTATCAATCAATGCGATAATCAAAAAATGATTGTTTGCATCGCACTCCTGCCAATCAAGCAATCAAGTACGTCTTTGAACCGTGTTTCTGCGATGAGAAATAATGATTTTGTTAACTTTGCTAAAATGGCCAATTTCCAGTGGTCCGCAGCCACGTTTTTAGCAAAGTCATTAAAGCCATTTTTAAACCACACACCCAAGTACGACACCTCTTCAGAAATGCCAAGGATAGGACGCCACTTCAAATTGAAGGAGTATACGAAATCCCCTGCTGATCGTGTGAGAAGAAATACATCGGGGAAACCGGACGAACAGTCAAAACTCGGATAGAAGAACACAAGCGGGCCATTTGACTGGGTTACCCTTCAAAGTCAGCCGTAGCAGAACACGAAGCCACCGGACATGCGATCGATTTCAAAAAATCAAGAGTCATCGCGAGGATTAAACATTTTAAAACGAGACTCATCCGCGAGGCCATAGAAATAAAGAAAAACAAGAACAACTACAATAGAGATACCGGATTAAGAATCAGCAATACTTGGAACCCAGTCATCCGCAACATTTCGTTATCTTCCCCCTCCAGTCCTAACTCCCCACACCCTCCGCCCACCCCTCCCACCTGAAATATAAAAAGGCAGCAAAAACCCAATCCTAACATTATTCCCTTGAAAAAGTGACCAGCAGTCGGTCGCGAAACGTCGGGGCTATCTCCATCACGACACGCGGCATACACCCGTATGTGACTTACTTTTAATAATCATGAGCCGCGAAAGCTTCAATCAAGAAATAAAATTGTTAATTTTCATCACAGAAACACGGTTCAAAGATGTACTTGATTGCTTGATTGACAGGAGTGCGATGCAAACAATCATGATGCACAAGGGTTAAGAAAAAGTCTTAACCTTTGTGCATCATGAAGGAGTTCCACCATGTTACGCCAACCACCATCGCATTCACAAACAATCATTTTTTGATGATCGGATTGATTGGTTGATTTTCAAATTGCAGTCAGAGCAGTCACTTTTCGGGAGGGAGGTCCCCTGCTCGGAGGGTCCAAGAGACGGGCCAGCAAGGGTGAGCTAGTCCAGGAAAGGGTCCCGGATTTGCAACCCTATGAGGGTGTACCACGCCCATCCTGGAAGTACTTGCTCCATGGCCCAACGAAATGCATTTTAACCTTTTCGCCGCATGAGAGGAGAAGGTTTTCGGAGATTGAACGGCAGTGAAAGGGTGAATATGCTGAAATTTTCACGTTAATCATTAGTTGTGGCCATTTTGTTACAAATGAGAGCAAACCTAACAGTAAATAAGAAAAAAGGTATCCAACTATCCTGATTAAGTGACTGTTGAATTAAGAGAGATCACATTGTTTTCTCTTGAATCATGCAATAGCACTCGCTTTCTGTAATTATTTAATAATAAATACATGTTCGCTAATGCATGCATGTTTGTTTAAAAACATAAATATAATGGTTTGAAAAACAAAAGTGCATACCTTGGCACTGGAAATTCATTAATCTAATATTAATGAGGGAAGATAGTCACCCTATGTAGCCTTCACACATCACTCTCAACACTGATGAATAAGTCTTTCAATACAAATGCAAAATATGACGAAAAACTCTCATCAGACAAACAATTTTATACATCCATTGACAACTTATAAAAAATAGAAAGTTTTGAAAACCATGCATGGTTTATACATATGTTGACATAATATGAACAAAATAGGAATAAGTATTACTGAGCAGACACTTTTCACCATTAATCAGCCTGATATGGGTAGTTCAAGTCCATTGATGTCAGCCTGACTGAATTCTGACATCAACTATATCTACCAGAATACAGTCTGTACAGGGCCGACTCACTTGGCTTCACGGAGAGCATACACTGATACTATTTTTTTCTTTCACTGACGACAGCCTGATGTCAAATAACATCTGGCAGCTCTAAAACGATTCTATGCGTGATTAAATAAAAAAACGCAAAGATATCAACCATGGTATGTACCTCTTGTGAAAGTCTACACTCATGATACAAAAAATTCCACCAGCAATATGTCCAGCATATTATAATGGTTCTACCAGGCCACCTTTAATTTCAGTCTTCACTGATAAAGCATTTGTTATCCACCACAAATAAATTTATTCCACACTTAAAAAAGGCATCTTACTGGTGGTGCACATCTACTGAGATAACATTTTCTAGATGCAAAGCAAATACATATATTGATTCAACAAATTATAAATTTCCCTATATTAGAGCACCACATGCACACCTCACTACATAGAATTAAGTTACTACCGCTCAGAAATCTCTGAACTAGTTTAAGTAACACTAATTAACAGCATTCACATTTTATCCCAACTTGTTCATTTAGTTACCTGTCTTTCCTGTTTCCTTCCACTGCAGATTCCAAAGCTGGCCAACTGACACCATTTCGTGGAAGTTTGGACTGAGCAAATGGATAAATCCAAACTAGAAACCACTTATCACCGAGCAATTCCTTAATATTTTGCTCAACCCCGTAATCATAATCCATTATATTGTGTCTTTTTTCATAGGTAACGATTCCCCGCAATAGAATTGTTCCATGAATGTAGAGAAGTGAACCTGAGATAAACATGCCAGCCACATTTACTATATATAGGAAGACAAAAAACGATGACGGTGAGGCATCGAAGCCATAGACAAGCATGGCCAAGGGGCAAAGCACCTGAAAAATCATAATATTATTAATTACAATTATTGGTCCACACCGCTCACACTAATAATCAACAATGAAAACTGAATTAATGGTACTCTAAATGAATATTAACCTTCATTATTGCGATGACGCCCCAGGTAAAGTGCTTCCATATGAAGGCATTGTTGAATATAGTTGCATACATTGTGGCAATGAACAAATTCAGAATGAACATTAAGTAATACCTATGATTGTAGTGTCCAATGCAGCATCCCGTGAAAGGACAGTGATGCTCCCTTTTAAGAATGCAACATCCACATATGTCACAATGCCAAGATCTTGGAGGAGCAGGTAAGTCGCACGACTTGCATAGGTGCCAACCTCGATACACAGAATCACTAGTTTGCTGAGCAAAATTGTCCTTGCTCAGGCTCGTATCACATAGAAAAGTGGCCATAAAGTTGCTTGTAACATTAATCATGACTAGAGTGCCACAAAGAAAGTGAAATGTATGCCATAGAGACCAAGGTGTGTAAACCGTAGGTAACACGATAAACAACTCAAACCAATACATAACAGGTATTATAAGGAATATGAATGAGAATGACAATAGGTCCATAAAGGTCTTTGGGTAACACTTTTTCCGTATCTTCATTTCTTTATAATTGTAAATACAACACAATGTAGCACTAGCTTTAACTTAAAAAATAAATTTCTACATTAAACTTACACGGAGAAACATATTAAGTATTCATTCCAGCCGCAGTCAATAAGTAAATAATTTCAAAAGAATTAACACGGTTCCACAATTTCAACTTTTTAATGAGACCATTGTTTACAGCAGCCTCCGTACCATTATGTCCACAATAAAATGTAAAAACAACAACTCGACCGTGGAAGCACACTTGAATCTGCTTGGCATCTTTCCACTTACGGCAAGGTACGAAATATTCCAAATAATCTCTTCTCACGCTATCTAAAACGAAAATTATCTACAAAGGCAGCCGCCAAGATCATTTTTAAGATAATAAATGAGCATCGTTTTAAGACTTTCAAATTTAGCGCGTTGACATCAACTTTTCGAACAAACGATTTCTGCGATCATTCAGCGATGTAAGAAAACGGAGTGGAAAGATATGGTTGGGTTAGTTTTTACATAATTTTTTCGTTATATATTCTTGATTTTTTATAAAGGAATGCGATATGCATAATTATTAGTGTCTCATGATTTGACTGAAGCATTAATTCTTCTAGCTCGCATGTACGCCTTCCTTCATACAGTTAGCACAAATTAGTGACTTGCAATAACATTGACATCAATAATCGCTCATACATTTTTTCTTATTTAATATTTACATTGCATTGCGGAAATTTAGCATTTTCATTAGCTAAACCGAGAGTTTTTGACACTATGCCTACTTTGTTCCAAATGCAATTGATCATTAACTATCTCCTTCAACATAAATTTGTTTTTAAACGAACGTGTCCCAACTCTTGCAAAAGAGATTTTAATAAGTCAAATTTCACAGGTAGAATTATCGGGATAAGTTCGTTTTATATAGTATAGTTGAAAACATCGTGACTTCATAACCAATCTTTGAACATGTGGGAAAGGTAAGATAAGGTTTAGGACATGGTAAGGTTGTCATCACTTTTAGGGTGATATGGAAGTGAAAGGATTTAAGACAGCCTTTAAGTCGATTTGGCTTCCATAAAGCATTTTTTAATTTTATTCCTTGCCATATTACCAGGGAATAACGAAAGTGGACATTGAATCAATAGGGAATAATGAAAGTTATGCCTCGAAGTAATTGCAATTTTCTCATTTGTAAGTTATTTTAACAGGCTTTATCTCCCTTTTGAAATGTGAAAACTGTGATTTCATGGTTGATTTTTGGCCTCTTATACTTAAGTCTCACACTGTAGGGAAGGCAAAAATATGAAATTACAAATACTGGTAACACAAAATTTTATTGGTAAAATGATATTGATGTGTCTTAACAAACAATATAGCTGAAAGGCTGTTTTATTTTGCCATTAAAATGTCATACTACATGAGAGAGACAGAGATACCACACTTTGTTGATGTGCTCTTACACCTAAAATGCAAACTGATGCCAATCACCTAGGGTGCATCTGGTCTTTAGCCCTGTTCATCACAGTTTAACCTGTTTAATTATGAACCAGAACAATCCATAATAAGTCTCATCAATAAAAACTCCAACTGAGCATCAATCTTATGAACCATGGATAAGAGCCTCAAGATAATATTTTTGACTAGAGATGGATAAGGTTCTTTGCCATTAGCTATGATTTAAAAAAATAAGCTTTCCTTAACTAACGGTATGGTAATATCAAGTCAATTTACGAGAAGAGTCTATCCTTGAATCTTGAAGGTTCTCACTGAGCTCTTCTGGATGAATATTTTTAAGTATTTTTTATCAATTTTTACCTTTTTTCCTAATAATCCATGAAACATATATTTATTAATATATCCAACAAGTGATCCTCATCATAAAATTATTACAAACTGTCACATTAACCCTTTCAGTGCAGTGGGTCATTACATCAGCTTTTGCCGCTCGGGTGAAAAGTGTGGTGGGCCGGCATATCAGCTCTTATGTAGTACATTATTTAATTTGACCTAACCTCTGACATTGATATATTTTATTTCAGTAAAAGTAATATCTACCTATGAAATACTTTATCATCAAAATAAAACTCAGTTTTAAAAAAGTTTAAGTAACTAATCTACCAGGTGAGGGTATGGCTCCAACATAAATTTTGTTTATTACCATGGCCTTTCCCTTTCTCTCATGAATATCTTTCTTCAACTCCATATTAGAATTCATAGTTTTCATTTTATCCATGAGCTCCCTTGCTTGGGTATTCTATCAATGAGCTTCCCTACATTTTGAATGTTTCAACCCTGTGAAGTGCTGTTTCAAATCAGACTTAAAACCATCTTTTTATTTACACTCTTTCATAATCCTTCTATCAAAAATGCTTTCCTATACATTATACGCTCCTTGCCAAACAATTCTCTTCTTAATGTTCTAAATGCTTTTCTAGTTTTCCTCTAATCATGGTTCCCACCCAAACTGAAATATAAAATTCACGGTTTTTTCCAGGTTTTCACGGTCTAGATGTCGTCAAATTCACTGTCTACAGAAAAACCATTTTAGGCAGAAATATTGATCGCGTAACAATCATCAGCCGCAGTTTAACTAAAAATTTAACAAACGCGACAGACGCCGTAATAGCAAACGCAGCAATTATTTATTAATTATTATTATTTTTATTAATTTTATTTGTCCAGAAGATCATATATTACAGTGAGCCACAGAACATAGATATAGGACACGTCATGAATGTTAAATGAATCATAAAAATGTAGCATACTGAACAGTACGTAGATGTAACACTATGAAAGTGCTACCTCTCTTGACGTCGCTGGTAAAATTCAGCTCTGGCTTAAGTTTGTGAGCAGGAATATGGAGGGACCAGGGTGCCAGGGGATTTAAGAAGTGTCTGAACTTTCACCAGGGTTAATGAACACTTTGGTTACCAGTCTTCCGGCTTTGGTGCAGGCTTAAAGTCAATGTGTCGCCATGGCACACGGACTAATAATTACGCTTAGAATATACGTGCACAGATAAATGTGTGGACAGTGTCTACGCATGACTGACTTTGAAACATGATCAACATATCAATTTTTCTTTTGCTCTTTCAATCGTAGTTCTAAAATCAAGTTTGAGAGATTTTTAAGGTTTTATGATGAAATTCACTGTAGACTAAATTCACGGCTTATTCACGGTTGAGTGGGAACCCTGTCCAATTTACTGCCTCCATAGCTACAGTGTTTGGGGAAGGCCTACAATATTTTTCCTGACTTTGAAGGATGGATTTCCCCTTCCTGCCTGAATCCAACAAGTGATCCTCATCATAAAATTATTACAAACTGTCACATTAACCCTTTCAGTGCAGTGGGTCATTACATCAGCTTTTGCCGCTCGGGTGAAAAGTGTGGTGGGCCGGCATATCAGCTCTTATGTAGTACATTATTTAATTTGACCTAACCTCTGACATTGATATATTTTATTTCAGTAAACGTAGAAATAATTTGTCAATATTAACCAGTTTAACCTCAATAATAAAAAAACACACTTATGTAATGTATATGTTATAAAATAGCGCTGTATTTTTTTTACCTACTTGCTACATTTTATAAAAATACCCTCCACATTTCTCGCCAATATCCCAAGAAGAAGGATAGCACTAAGAAGGTTAAATCTCTCTCACGATTTTTTACAGGCCTCAGTTATGAAGAACAAAGCTTAAAAATGGGTTAAACCAAAACCTTGAAACCTAAAACCTCATCATCATGAGTCAAAATTCCAGGTACAAATTTTCCGAACTATGTGGCGTTTATACAATAGGAAAAAAAAGAAGTGAGGGCCGTTTCAAAACCTACATATCAAATGTGGACATTCGCTCTTGGAGTGCAAGTAAGAATGAAAGAAGAGAATTTTTTCAAGAATTCATCATCAATCCAGAAATTTACTCAAATGTAAGTTCATACTAAATAATGTCAATTTCAATGCAAACATTACAGAAAATTTGAATTGAAATAATTACTAACAAATCTTAAGCATTGCAAATATCTTAGAGAAGAAGTGTTGTCTTGACCATTAGTATTAATGTAGATATCTTCTTTTCTGGGGTAACCAACCAACCTCAGACAAGCATGTGCATACCAAGATATTATTTTAATTAAGCAGTGTTATAAAAGCTTCCATACAGAATAAATTAAGGTGTATAATTTTAAAAAATGAAAGGTTTAGGGAAATAAAATAACATGACAGAAGACACATGAAAAAATTTATGCAACAGCTGTTTCAAAATCTGGGAATATTCATGAAAATTTCCATTGCTGAAGATACAAAAAAATTTTTAATTGCTTACAATAATATCCACTTCTTCTTTTAGGAGTTTGGAGACATTTATCTGCCATCAGCTATTGCACTTGCGGGTGCATTACTTGCAAAAAAAAATTCTGACATCAGGAAACTGTCAGCAGCACTAGCTGCGAACGGTATTGACGTAGATGGAGTTTTGGAGGTAGGTACTGGATCAGTTATTGCATATTAAGTAAAGCACAGAAGGTATTACATTTACATTTATTTTATTTACATTTCTTGCTTTAGATAAATAAAACATATTCATTAAAAATAATACAGTCCTTGATTTCAATGACAGTCTGAGTTGTATTGCAGCTGCGTTTTCCATGATTTAAGAACATTCATTCCATATTCCATGCTGTTAAAATCAGGGGTGCTCATCTCCCCTATTATGAAGGGTCCACTCCCCAGACTAGATTTGGAAAAATTAACTGATGAAAGTCAAAGCTAAAACAGTAACTTTTATGCTATACATTATTTATTTATTCAGATCCTTTAAAAAAAATTCATTCACCTTAAAAATCTACTCCTTTCCAATTTTGATAAAATACAAGCATAAATGCAAACTTCAAGTTCAAGAATATTTTTCTAACTTTTCATTAAGAAGTTTGTAAACCTTAATAAATTCCTTAATTCAGAATTGGTGTTGGACATCCATTCTCTCCTGTCCAAAAAAAGAAGTCCTGCAGGACTAAAAATCCTTTCACATTGTGCTGATGTAGCAATACCAGTATTGTAATCAATACAGATATATCTGATATTGGTTGAGAGTTCATCACCAGTGATACACTAGTGAACATATCTTACTGCTTCCTCATCTGCGGTTGAAAGCTCCTGCCTTTCAACCGCATCCCAAATCTTTGAGTGGTCTCATACATTATCATCTAAGGTGTGTTCCTAAACTTGGGTGGTCAATCCACTGAGCCCAACTTTTGTTTGGATGCACAACTACACTGCTATATTGCTTTCTTTGATTAAATTTTATTTTCCCCTTTATGCTGGACAAGCTGTGTGCCTAAATTCGAACAGAACGACATATACCAGAATTTAACTAATAGAATTTATAAGTTGACCCTAATAAAAGCTAATAATTAATTAAATAGTTAAGTACATTTTTACAACTAATTTTAATTTATAAAATTGTCAATCCGAAATTTGCCATAACGTAGTATAGCATTCACCTTTATAATTCCCCAAAATATTTATACATACTTGTAATTTAGCACGGCATTTAGCAACAGTTTAACCCTGGCAAAAAAACCACCTGAAGTTTTCACACAAGTTAAAATCTGCCTATCTGAAGTTTTTCTGCATAAAAGATTGGTTTCCATTTTTTCAAGGTTCATTATTAATGTATTCAGCAATGATATCAAAGATTTTGGCAAATTCAGAGTTGTTTCATCTACGTCTACAAGCTAACCCGCTACCTGCCTCAATAGGAATGTGGCAGGAGGCGTTGGGGCATCATTTACATATAGGAAAGAAATGCTCAAACCATATAACAGATATTTATTGAAGTCCTTTATTGATTCAGGGAAAAACAAATTCCCAAACCTATCCGTTCGGCAACATATCTCTTCTAATTTATTATTTATGTTTGACTGGGAAATGTGGTGGAATTCTAATGTAATGTTCTCCGTGTCACTCTTGAAGACAACTATTCTCAATTGCTCAAGCAATCTAAGCCTAATGCTCATCCCCCCAGTCTCTAGTGGCTCACAGACTAATTCGCTTAGCATCTGTGTAATGCTTTCTCATGTAATTTTCTGAGTTTTTGCCAAAATAGGGATTGCCAAACAATGTAAGGATAGGCAGTCTGAAGACACCCAGGCAGTACATTGTAAATCATTGAGGTAAACTGGAAGGAAAAAATAAGGGAAATTAAGCACTCTTTTCTTATGGGTTTCTTGCAACCATGCTGACAAACATCCAGGGTAGGGACAAAATGGAGGCCTAACTTTAGCACCTCCTTAGATATTGTTATTATATCGTTTAAGAGAATTAAGGTACATATTTATGAACATGAAGAATGTTTCTATTCCTATTTCTACATATTGAGGAGAAATTACATAAGACCATTATTTGAAAATCATTCACATTTATACATAAACTGATGGCTACAGAAACCAAGGTCATGAGAAAAAAAAACATGTTCTTATACAAACAGCTATGCATACTATTACCTACTTATTAATAAATATCTTGTAAGGAAATATTAAGTGACTTGCTCAGTGCTGACAGATTATGAGATGGACAGTTATTAACCCATAAATTTTCTATCCCGTTATCATGAGATAATGATCCATAAGTACTTCAAATCAATTATCCAGGTAAAAAAATCTGTCGTGGCCTTTATACAAAACCAAGTAGCGGTGATAAAATCAGGGACCAGCTGTGAGGAAGCAAGAATTGGGAAAGGAGTGAGACAAGGCTGTGCTTTGTCACCCATAATTTTCAACATTTGCACCGAGAAAGCCATTCATGAAATCAAAGAAAAGTCCTCAGGAGGGAAATAAATGGAGAAAAATTAGCAAGCTAAGATTTTCCGATGACATAGCCATCATAGCAGAGACAGAGAAGGATTTGAAAAATATTCTGGTTTAAATGTGTAGGATACTGGATAGATATCAGTTGAAAATAAACACAAAGAAAACCAAGTATTATAGTTTGCAGCAGAAGAGAAGAAGTCAGGACTAACATTAAAATGGGGAAACAAAAACTGGAGGAGGTGGATGAATCTATTAGGAAAACTAGCAATGGGAAAAGCAGGAAAGAAATTATCAGCAGAATAGCTGAGGTGATGAGAGCATTCCACCAAAAGAAATATCTACTTACAGCGAAAAATTTAAACATAGAAGTAAGGAAACAGTTTATCAGAGCTTACATTTGGAGTATGTCTCTGTGAAAGTGAGGAATGGATAATGATAGCTGCGGAGAAATCAAGGATAGGGGCCTTCGAAATGTGGTGCTATAGGAGAATGATGAGGATAAAATGGATCGACCAAGTCAGAAATAAGGAAGTCCTAAGAACAGCAGGGGGAAAGAGAAGCCTCATGACTTTATAGAACATATCTTGAGACATGATTGCCTGATGTAGACAACTGTAGAGGGAAAGGTAAATGGCAAGAATGGAAAAGGAAGACCTGGAATGTAATACATGGAACAGGTAAAGGAGGATGTGAAAAGGAATAAATACATAGGTGCGATAAGGTTGGCTGATAGAAGAATCGAGTGAAGAGCTGTGTGAAACCAATCTTTGGATTGATGACCGGCGATGATGGCCTATATTCAAAATATTTGGCTTCCGTTAATACCCTTAACAATTATGTTTGAATCTCCACAGTTAATTTGAGAGAGGGATAGTAAACCACAAGAGTGATTTTAACATTAAAATATTGCATAGGTACTTATGATAAAAGTTGCAAATCCCATTATCTAGAAATTGGAATATTTTTAAGATATTTGATTTCACCAAAACCATGAACATATTATTAACGACTTGACAAATTTAAAATCTTCCCAGATGTTTCAACACTTTAATAAAATGTGAATTGTATCTTAACGCCAATTGTGCCTCTACTGCTGATCTTGGTAGAATTTAATCTCCTTCCTCCCTCACCTACCCCACACATTCACTTCTGCCTATTATCCTAAATGGAGGGCCGGTTCTAGAGATTTTTTTAGGGTAAGCAAAAAACATTCTGGCCCCCCACCCCAAAAAGATAAACTGAAAGGTAGTATGGCTTCTCTCTGGCTAAATTCAAAATAAATACAAATATCATAGGAATAAGGTTTGAGACTAAAATATCAGCATGAACTTATAACATCCTTATACATTGAATATTATATTTTGAGAGCTTAAAAACCAGAACTTTAACACCCTCTTTTTCCTGGCACCCTAGGTGGCCGAGTACTTTGCTTACCTCTGAGTCTTCCCCCACCTCATGGATATTTATGAGAGGCTTGCACAAAATATTTATGTTAGTTGGCTCTCCCCCCTTAAAAATGACACATTATTGTTGAAATCCATCGGGGTAATTAAAAAACTGTGTAGAAAGTACAAAGTAGTTGCCTTTTACCATGTTTGATTTATATGTCACTACATCCAAAATATATGCATTTAAAAGCCGCACTACATGAATTCCAAGGATTTTTGGGGACATTAATTACTAATTTTCATTAAAAGACCCCGCACCAACCAGAAAGTGGAGCGGAGCAGACTGAGGATGAAGGCACAGCTTATTTCCCTGAGCAAGAGAGCATAGAAGAGCTGGTCTCCTTTGAAGCACCTGAGTCAACAGAGGTTGAACAAGAGCCAGAGGACAGTAGACGATCCTCTTCAACAAAAAGTCAGCAATTAGAAGAGAAAAGTAGCAGATCTTCTTCAATAATAAGGGAACAATTGGAGGATGCACCTAGACAACCTTCAATTGAAAGTGAGCAACAACCTGATGATTTAGAAGAACAACCATCAACAGAATTTGATACTCCACTTGAAGGTCAAGCGACAGATTCATCATCCACAGATAAACAAGAACCTAAGGAGCAGATAAGGCAACCTTCAATTGAAAGTGAGCAACAACTAGATGATTTAGAAAAACAACCCTCAATAGAAATTGAATCTCCGATTGAAAGTCAAGAAAGAGATTCACCATCCACAAGTGAACAACAGCCTGAAGAGCTGAAAAGGAAATCTTCAGAAAATGTTGAGCCACCACCCGAAGAACTGAAAAGGAAATCTTCAGCGAAGGTTGAGCCACCACCTGAAGAACTGACAAGAAAATCTTCAGAAAATGTTGAGCCACCACCCGAAGAACTGAAAAGAAAATCTTCAGAAGATGTTGAGCCACCACCCGAAGAATTGAAAAGAAAATCTTCAGCAAAGGTTGAGTCACCACCTGAAGAACTGAAAAGGAAATCTTCGGCAAAGGTTGAGCCACCACCTGAAGAACTGAAAAGGAAATCTTCGGCAAAGGTTGAGCCACCACCTGAAGAACTGAAAAGAAAATCTTCAGAAGATGTTGAGCCACCACCCGAAGAATTGAAAAGAAAATCTTCAGCAAAGGTTGAGTCACCACCTGAAGAACTGAAAAGGAAATCTTCGGCAAAGGTTGAGCCACCACCTGAAGAACTGAAAAGGAAATCTTCGGCAAAGGTTGAGCCACCACCTGAAGAGCAGAAAAGGCTTCCTTCAACTGATATTGAGCAAAAGTTAAAGGATGAAAGAAGACTGACCCCCAAAAGTGAGGAATCATTAAAAGGCACATTTCAACAGCCTGAAACAAGTGATGAACCAAAAATGGCTGATGAAAGCCAACCTGTATCAAAAGAGGTGAAAACAAAAGAGAGCATTTCAGAAAATTCAAAGATATGTGAACAGGTTCTGCAGGAAATCAGAAAGAGCATGGCAGAATCCTCACAGCAAAATGAACAAGCATTAGAGGATATTAGAAGGAGCATTGAAGAATCCTCACAGCTAAATGAACAAGCATTAGAAGATATTAGACAGAGCATTAAAGATATCTCACTCCTAAATGAACAAGCTCTAGATGACATTAGGAAAAGCATAGCTGAATCCTTACAGAAAAGAGAACAAACTCCGCAAGGCATTAAAAGACTGCCTTCAACAACAAGTCAGACCGATTCAGAGAAGGAAGAAACTCCACAGGATATAAAAAGACAGCCTTCAACAACAAGTCAGACCCATTCAGAGAAGGAAGGAACTCCACAGGATATAAAAAGACAGCCTTCAACAACAAGTCAGACCCATTCAGAGAAGGAAGGAACTCCACAGGATATAAAAAGACAGCCTTCAACAACAAGTCAGACCGATTCAGAGAAGGAAGGAACTCCACAGGATATAAAAAGACAGCCTTCAACAACAAGTCAGACCCATTCAGAGAAGGAAGGAACTCCACAGGATATAAAAAGACAGCCTTCAACAACAAGTCAGACCCATTCAGAGAAAGAACAAACTCCACAGGATATAAAAAGAGAGCCTTCAACTACAAGTGAAACATATTCAGAGAAAGAGGTTGAACCACAAGCATCTACAAAGAGTGAGCATGAAATTGAGGAAGTTGAAAGTGATCTTTCATCGAAAAGCATAGAAAACACAGCCGATGATGAAATATATCCTACAACTAGTGAAGATGTGCAGGAGGATTACGTGAGATATCCTTCTGTGAAAAGTGAAAAGGAACTAGAAGACTATGCAAGGTCTTTGTCTATGAGTGAACAAACATCAGAAAAAGATATAAGGCAACCTTCAACATTCAATGAGCTGGATGTGAAAGATGATGTTGAGTATCATTCAGCAGTAGAAGAAGATGAGATAGAAGAGAAGCCTCCCTCTACTCCTCCTGAGCAAGAATATAAGAAGACACCAGATTTAGATTTACAATCAAGAATAGACTCCTTAGAGAAGGAAAATGAAGAATTACACAGAATCATCTCTGATATGGAGTTAGAACGAGACAATTTAAGGAATGAGGTAATGAGTTTAGAAGAAATGACAAAGAGCCTTCAAAAACACGATGCTGAAAAGCATCAAAAACCCGATGGAGATGCGGGTATGAAGGGTGAAATGATGATTGAGGATTTGATTGCCGCCAAAGAAAATGATTCAGAATTTTTAAAAGGGCACATATCCAGGCTACAGTTATTTATGGATACTATCGCATGCATAAGCAAGGAAAGAGATAGCTTGAAAAATTATGCTCAGAAATGTGAGTGCATGGAACAGGAAATCTGTAAATTGAAACAACAGAATTGTGAATTAGAGAGAGACCTGGAAGAAGCTGACGATGAGATAGAAGACTTGGAGAAGGATCTTAAGGATGCCAGGTGTGTAGAAAAAAACCTACGAGAAAAACTATGCCAATGTGAACAGAAAGTGAATGCAGAACGGCGGAGGTCAACTGATTTAGAAAATTCTATGTCAGGGAACAGTCAGAGAGCAGATGCACTAGAAAGGTAAGCAAAAATCACAAGAAATATGAAACCATTGTGTTTCAATACTAGTTCTCAAAGATTATGAGAGAGTCAACCTCCCATTATCAAAGAGTATTAAGAGAACAGAATAATTAAATCCAGAATATTCAAGACATAATGTACGAATGAAAAACAGAATGCTTGATGCTAATTTGTATTTTTATTAAATTCAAAACTAGACAGTTGATTCATAAGAGCAGTGGCGTAACTAGGAATATGCTTTGGGGGATAGGATGGCCTGGGGTGGTGACCCCTCTCCCCGGGAAAATTTTCGAAAAATGACTTGCCTGGAAATGCATTTTACATCATTTTGGCTCTTAAAATTTAACTTCCATCAGATGAAGTCAGTGGCATAGTCAGGGGAAGTGTCCGGGGGGGACCAAACCCCCCTCCCTCCCAGAAATATAAAAACACAATTACTTTCCTTCATAAAAGAAAAAACAAAATTGTGAAAAAAGATGAATTTACACAATATTTCTTAAACAAATTAAGTTTTTTTTTCAATTATGAAAAGTGTTAAAATTAGCTTAAACCTTGACTTAGTACCGTTTTTCAAAAATTTTCCCCTAGCCTTGGATCCCCCTGAACAAAAGTCCTGGCTACACCACTGGATGAAGTTATTTTAAGTCAAAACTAGAAAATAGTTTTAAATATTTTTTATTTCTGTGAGACTTTGGGGGGTATCTATCCCCCAATTCCCCTCATAGTTATGCCACTGCATAGGAGGATGACTCATAAATCATAATTAATGGAGGTTTCTGAGCTAATTGATGAAATATGTATCTAGCAACTAGATGATCTTTTATCGTTTTTTCATCACATAGTGACTTAATTGTACGAATGAATGAATATGTATACCATTTGATTCTCACTGTCACATTCTTCTCTGAATTTTTCTCATTTTAGTCATAACTTCCAAATTTATCATTCAATAATCAACCTTAAGGCCCCTATTAGCCGAGGCAACCAGATGCGCCACCGGTGGTGCGTCTGTTGGCGCGTGTGGTTGTCTCAGCTAATAGGGGCCAAAGTGGACTGCGCGGTTGTGGGGCTCAGGCGACTGGTTTCGGTGGAAAGTCTGGTGGGGCATATGGTTGCCTCGGCTAATAGGACTCATTTGATTCTATGCCCCACGACTGACCAGTTCCACCGGACGCGCCACTGGTGGCGCGTCTGGTTACCTCGGCTAATAGGGGCCTAACTTCACAGCTTCAATTAATTCCTTAACATAGCAATTATTCATTGCCATTGTTTGATAAAAACAGAATCCATCATGAATAAAAATCTTGATACATAATACCAAAAAAGATAACAATTTAAATGCGGGTCACTTTCATTACAGAGAAAGAGATAAAATGGCAGAGGCACTGAAATCGGTAGAAGATGAACTGGCAAGAATGAAAAAGAAAGAAGAGGAGGAAAATGCAAGGTGGAAGAAAGCCATGGCAGAGTTGGAGAACACAGTGAAAGACCAAGAATCTGAAAGAAATAGGATGTCCATCACATTACAGAAAATGATAGATGATGAACTTATCACATTGGAAAGGGTAAGTTAAGCAGCTCCTTAACATCAAGACTTATTTAAAAACAATCTTTACAAATTGAATGAAAACTAAACTATATATGTTTTTCCAGATAAAATATTTATTAGATCACTACCATGGTTTCAACGCACTGAGTCATCCACAGGCTTGAGGATGGCGCAGTGCGTTGAAACCATGTAATTGATTGCGTTGGTGTCTCATAAATATTTTATGTGGAAAAAGTTGATTTTCATTCAATATGAATAAAGTCCATAAAGTAACGCCTCAAACCATCAACATCTCTACAAATTATGCGAATATGAAAAGTAGAGCAACAACACGATATGCAATTGTGCTCACAATTTAAACCATTACATGGGTAAAGACTGATTATACAGGTAGTGCCGGTGTTACGAGCAACCTGTCTTTCTTTAGTGAAAATGGGTCATTCATTGTAGGCAAGGAGGTTGGAATATAGTGGAGGGGGCACCAATGGTTCCGAGCGTGGAGCAAAGTGTGGCAGGAATGGGGGTGCTTGGGTAGGATAAGCCACACCTACTTTGGCCAAAACATTGGCAATCTCATGAGGGTTCATGAGTATGTTTTGGTGAAATTTTTGGTTATAACTCGTTAATGCATTAAAATACTCTATGGAACACATGTAGTAAATCTACTTTAATTACTTTATTGGTAGGCTTCGCGAGGCTATGTCTCAAACATATTTTCCCAGGGAAAATTTATTGTCAATCACCACGGTAATGTTCTACAACCAGCTAAGCTGAAAATAAAATTACGCACTTATACTGGCATTTAATTTTATTACAGCCAATTGAAATCTAAAAATTACAGTAAAAACGTACATTTTCAAGGATATCCCCACCTGTCAAGTGGCTAACAGGACATATTTAAATTAACAGAAGTATCGCAAATGATGGAGCGCTTCGATGACAATCACCAGCTAAATACTAGCAATTATGGTTGTATATTTCACTTCATGTAACGCATTTGTAGAACAAAACTTAGCCAACACAAAACATCAGTCAATAATTCCAAAAATTGTCAAACTAAGATGGCGAAACTGTGACACGCTAAAAACTCAGAAACGGTGCCTCCAGATATTCCAACCCCCTTGATTGTAGAACTTACGAGCTAAGTACAAGCTGTACAAACCGTCAGAACAGATAAGGAGATGTACAGGAACTGTACACGAAATTGCAGCCACCAATTCACTAATGCCTGATGAGAAGCTATCAAACAGAACAGTTAACACAGTTTCCATGAAAACTTCACTAAGAGTTGGTGAGCTGCTCCTGAATATGCATCCCTTATTTTTTAAAGGAGTAATTTGAGAATAGCCGAGCATAAATAATACAGACCTTGAGCAAAGTCCCAGATTTTAAATTTTCAGATCAATGAATCCTCAAAGAATTTATCAACCTTTCAGAAAAATGATATATGACATTATTGCTAATGACCAGTGATGCCCAAGGTTAATCAAATACTGGTCCGCTTTGATCAAACAATATTACCGTAAATGAAAGGATTCTAAGTTTCATATTTCTGAGCAAAGCCGCACTGGCTTTGATGTTTTTGAAAGATATCTGAGAATTTATCTCCCTTATGAAGATTTGAAATAGGAATTTTCCTTTTGCTACTCAAACTATGTGAACCAAGCTTAGAGCATTCACATGGAATGCTCATCTGGTAGCTTGAGATCCTGGAATGTACTGTGTATGATTACAGAATACATATTTAGGAAATCTCATGCATGATTAGTAAGATAAACTCTCTCATAATTCTTCATAGGATTATTAAAAAGTTTCCTAAATATTTCAAGACCTTACTTCAACACTTGGTAAACATTTCATTGACAACTTTCAATTTCAACAACAAGTTGGGCCTGTGTACAACCATGAAAGGCTTGAAAAATAAATAGCAAAGTACACTGAAAGCTCCTTCATGGCCTCCTAGAGGGGGATAGATGGCAGGTTGCGCAATGGAAATAAATTTACAGGAAAAAATTTGGCGGAATTTTTAAAATGATCTGAAATTATAAGAGCTATGATAACAGCATGATCAAAACTGTTTAGAGTCAATTTTAAATATTTGAAGACCTCAAACATTTGATGGTGTGCTTATTTAAGGAATTCACTATTATCAGCTAATGGAAGGACTACAGCCTTAGCAGGACTGGTACCACCCACTGCATATATGTAATATCTTCACCCATAAAAACACTTTAAAATGCTGAAGAAAGAATTAAGAATTATTTTTGCTTTTCCATTGAATAGATTGAGTGAAGAGTTCTCGGGATTGCCACTGGGTTAGGAACTGCATTACTGCCAAAATTTCTAAATTACTGCAGTGCCTGACCTGGTGGCTATACCGAGAACTCTTCAGGCAAAACACTGACATAATGTTAACATAACAGGTCAAATGACCAAGCTCTTACTAATATATAACATTCCAATCATCTCTAGTATTAACCTCAATTATTTATTTCCACAGGAAGCTGAGCGACAGGAACTATGTAATTTGAGAAGAGCATCAGTGGATAATGAAAATTTGATGGAGAAATTCAAACAAGAGATGGAAATATCTAAATCTACTTATGAAACTGATGTTAGCCATTTACGAGAAAGCTTAACAAGCAAAGATGGGGATTTACTAAGGATGATTACGGAGATCGAGAAATTGAAAGAAATAGTAAAATCTCTGGAAGATAAGAGGCATACACTTGAGCAACTAGTTGGGCACCAGAAAAGAGAAATTGACGAACTGAAAGATAAACTAGATGTAAAATCGAAAATCGAACAAGGAAACATGGAGCTTTCAGTTGAAGACATGGAAATAAAAATCGACTATGGCGATAAAAATAATAGCAGCTACATTTTAAAAGCCTCTTCTTCAGAAATGGAAAACACTGAAAAACCTTCCACAAGAGAAAAAATGTTATCAATCCCAGTAAAGCTGGGTCCATGTGCTGAAAAGAAATTGCTGAACAAAAAAATTTATGAGGCCAATATTTGCAACCAAGCATTTATTTCCCGTTTTAATTGCTTAACCAAGAGCCAAAATACTCAAGCTGTGAAATTTGAAGTATGGGAGAGTGAAAAGATTATTCTACCAAAATGCATTTGATTGAGCTAAAGAGTGTGAACACAAATATATATTTAGATCCTTTTCATTTGTTTTTTTTTTTTTGCTTTCAAAGGGTTTCAAGAGAGAACAATTTGTATAAAATGTAACCACTTTCAACGCAGTAATTTATATCTTTAAAAACTGAAAAATACAGTGATGATATGAAATTGCAATCATTTTTAAAGCATCCCTTTGAATCACTTCTTATCACAAAAAGATAAAATAACAGTACCACACAATCACACTTGGCATTAGATGGCTGCTACAGGCCTAAAAACAGGCAGAAACCCCAATGGTCACTGTGACCAACATGTTTCTGAGACTGCATGTGGATTCACCCAGTTTGAAGAAGTACCCATCTAGGACAGACTAGCCAAATAACCTCCTGCCTACTGAGTAGTCAGCACTGTAGTAAATTCAACTTCGAAAGGTCAGGGTGATCACGCACTTCGTTACGCAGAAAAGTGAAAAAAATAATGAAAATATTTACAATTTTCACCTGATGTAAGACTTATGGCACTATTTATATATTACTCAACATTACCATTGTTTTAAGCTGGAACTCTATGTAAATTTGCAATAATAGGGATAACAATATGCAGAATTGGAAAATGTAAACATGCATTTCAGATTTTAGAATTCATAATTAATGAATAAAAAAAAAATTAAACAGTCAATTTAAAAACCAAATATCACACATGACAATTACTCTAAATTCAGCTGATTCAGGAAAGATATAGCAGATGTTTGACATAAAATAAACGATCGCTTTTCCACAAATATCTTAATATGCATGATGCATTTTGTCTTACAGAGTCATCATCTGGTACAAGGCATCATTGTATGTTAGAACATCACATTTGTACATTTTGAGTATGAAGTGGGGAGGATTTGACAAGTTTGTGGAAAGGGAGTGAAATGGAAGAGTGGTGGGGAACCAGCGAGATAACAGAAAACTAAGGAAATATGGAAAAACCTGGGCAGGATGAGGGATATAGTAATAGGTGTAGAAGAACAAATTGGAGAAAAAAACAGGGAATTGAGAAGGCCAAGGGGTATCGATAAAAAGGGGAGGGATGAATAAGAAAGGGCATCCTTTCTTTCATCCCACTCCTTCAGAATCTTTCCCTTTGGCCATTTCCCTGTTTTTTCCCCATTTTGATATTCCACAATTCTTGAATTTAAAATTATTTTCATATGTTTTATATTAACCATCAATTTTTTTATTTAGTAGTCTTGTCTTCTAGAATCTAAAATACATGTTTCATTTTTCGAATTCTGTTGTTATTCTCATTCCTGTTACTGCCACGTTAAATAGAGTTCCAGCTTATAATAGAGCAAATGCTGTGTAATAGCATAGAGCAAGTATATAGTTCGGTAAGTATATAGTGCGTAACGGCACTCCTTCTTTGCAAACTTTCAGAAGTCCGTAAAGTCTGGGTAGTTTAGGAGCACTTTCAAAAAAATCACGAGAATGCTTAGGAGAAACCTTGTGGTGACCAGATACACCTCCGTCACCAAGATAGCAGATTTACTCAGTAATAGTGAAGACAAATTGCCCGAAAGCAACCACGAAGGGGTATATGAGATGAAGTGTGATTCTGGCCAGGCATACATCGGCCAAACGTCTAGAGCTCTTAGATGCTGCCTTCAAGAGCACTGGAGAGCCATTATTAACAGGCAGTTTCGTACCTCAGACATCGATGAACACACAATCTAAATGTGGAAGAAGCAAGATTGATCACAAAAGAAAGATGCTATTATTAAGCGTCCTGCATTCTACACTTCAGACCTGTAGAAGCAAACAGCAACATTTGCAAAACATGTCATTGAGAGAACCTGAAAGCAGTCAATCATCAATTACAACCAGATTGTGCTATTCCAGTGCATGAGATAAAAATATATTTATTCACCTAAATATTTCTTATTGTGTCCACAGCTTCCAGGTACTAAGAGCAAGGCCCATTTCAATGTTCTGGCCACAGCTTTCATGAACAAATGCTTCAATGAACTCATCCACCACTAGCCGCATACGTAGCCGTTGTGTTTTTGAGCGCTTGACAATTTTCACTTTTCATTTAGTCGCGAAAAATAGATATCGTCATTTAAAAATCTAAAAGTGTGAAATATGTACTCCTGGAGTAATTATCTTCAAATTTAGGCAGTAAAAAAATAGGAAACCACCCCATTATTGCAATATATTTGTAGGCAATAAAAAAAACATTTTTAACTTAGGTCTTTATTATAAGCACCATAGCAGACTGGAAAAACTTATTTGAAACAGTGGTAAAGAACTTAGATGAGTGCATTAATATAGATACAAAATTTAAAACAACAAATTTTTATTGGTTTATTGCACAATTTTCAAGGTAAATCAGGTATGTTTACCACAGCTCAGGGAAATGGAATCAATTTTCAATTGAAACCACAAGGCTTGAATAATTCTGGAAATACTGTCGCAAAAGCCAAAGAACAAAAAGGTTTACAGCCCATTACTATAGCATGAATGGAATGAAAATGACATCATACAAGCACCACTTCTCTACACAAAATTATCAATGTAGCCTTATTCCCCCAAAAACAATATTTTACAAATACATTATTATAACATGGAAACTTATAAGTAGGTACTCAGAGGATAAATAAAACCAACTTTGACTACTTCTTCTGTGATGGAAAATATCATTTATAATGATTACAACACCAATCATTTTCAACTCAAGCACTTAATCACAATAATCAGAGCAGATATGGTACAATTATTGGATGAAAAATGGTTTGCACACCTACGGACCCAGAAATGAATCCAGGACAAAATTAAGCTTTTTTCATGAAACGCCTCATCCATACTTGAGAGTTCTGAGGAGAGTACTTCATAGAGCATTTCAAGTGCAGGGGGATATAAAATTGCAGAATCCATGGTACCTTGAACTAGGAAGAGATAAATGTTAATGGACTGCAAATCTCAACCCTCCTTTCATTTCTTAAATAATACTTCCTTGACCTCCATCTACATGTCAATAACACAAT
This sequence comes from Ischnura elegans, assembly GCF_921293095.1. Classification (NCBI taxonomy): domain Eukaryota; kingdom Metazoa; phylum Arthropoda; class Insecta; order Odonata; family Coenagrionidae; genus Ischnura; species Ischnura elegans. Next base: position 84,206,771 of record NC_060255.1, on the reverse strand, counting down.
AATAATAATAATCGCCTTCACTTACAGCCAAGCAAAAGTAGGCAAAATTTCAAAATTAATAAAAGAATAAAAAAAACATGGTATAAAACAGAAGCGTATTCAATGAACGAGGAAATAATTACTGTTGGTGGCATACAATCACTTGAGTAATCACCTCATTCTGAATCATTTATTTTTTATAATGAACAAGCTTTTTCTCTTATCCATTCTGGATATTAGCATGTACATTAGATAAACTTTGGTGCTGATTAGTATGTATGTATTAAAAATATGCAAATCACAGTAAGAAGCACAAGAAGCCATTGACATCACAGCAAAACCTCTGCCAGCCAATCGGGGATGGATACATATATTCATTTGATAAATACTGTAATGTTTAATGTGTGATTATCTGTAAGAGCAAAACCAACCATGGATGCCCACATAAATGTAGCTTTACTTGTAAAATTGAAGTACTTGAATTCATGCATCACACACCGATGAAAATTGGGTTTCTGTACGCTAATGGTTTGCCCAACAAGAGCCTATCCAGCACATAATAAAAGTACATATGTAATATTTCAGTCATGCCATGTGAATGGCAATAAATTCACATAGATTGCAACAAGAAAAATTTCCCTGGACCGGGAATCAGACAATGGATTTCTATGACATTCCATAGGAATTCAGGAATATCAGCTAAGTCATTCATAGGAATAGCATAGTGGTCAACTCACTGGCTTAGAAAGCCAAAAGTCTGTGGTTCAATTCCGGGTCCAAAGGAATATTTTCCGTGGCAATTTAAGTGAACAGTATTTTACAAGGCCATCAAACATTGAAGAATCAAAGACTTGTGAATCAAACCCTCTATGGATCAGCAATGCATAGATGCATACCTTGCCAAAGGTAGATTAACATGGTACCATATACGATTCAATTTTCATTACGTATAGATATCCTATCGGTACTGATGCTGCAGTGTTCAACATAAGTAAAGCTTATATACATTATCAGTTTGCATGGAAATTTACACAAAATATTTTAGTGAAATTAAAAAATGGGCAATAATATAACAAGTATAACAAATGTTGGGTTATCTGTCCTCAACTAGGTATCCAATGATAGTGGGTACAATCATATAAATAATAATAGAAACCAGGATACAATAGAGAAATGTGGCAGAAATATATACTCGACAGGCTTTTATGTGTCACACAATTAAATGCATCATACCTTTGAAGCCACTCTTTCAGCATTAAACTTCCAAAAAGTTAGCATGAATATCTCACTGCTATTACTACTTGGTTCAACAACACTGAAGGAAATTCAGACAGTTGAAAACCTTACACATCTTTCAGGGTACAACATACAGTAAACGGAAACAATATCACTTAGGTGAGAAAAAAATTTAGCATTTCTCAGTTAGAAGAGAAAATTAACAGTTCTCAGTTAGCTCTTTTTATGCACCTATATTGATTCACATGGCTTTATTAGAACACATACTGAAAACTTCTTCATAGGGGAAGGTTTCCCTACAAGATATTTTATTCAAGATACTATGTAAACACTATTTTCCTCATCTCAATTTTAAGTTTTCCAGATTTTACATAACTTTTATTGGATCTGAGCACAGAGTAACTCTATGGTCTGAGCAATTAATTCATACGAAAAAACTTCATCCATTATACCCTTTTCTTGATTTGCTTTTTTAAGCGAGTCATTTTAAAAGAATAGAAAAGAAAGAGGCATAATAATTGTACTAACTTATGAGGCTAAATTGATTAAAAAAAAGAAAGCAGCACAACATAATGTTGAACTCTGATATCAAGAGGTGAATCGAAGATGGTGTGATAAATTCTGAGTCAATTTTTGAGAATTACCAACAGAATGTGTAAAAGCTGAAGCAAATGCATAAACAATATTTATTTTATCATCATGATATATCCTCATTTTCGTATGTTCCTTGCATCTTAATTTCCTCAATATATATGATTAATGAATGTAAACTTAGACCTCTGGCACAGTGATCTTTACAGGCATTTGGCCTATTATTAGCCTATCTTAACTTCATCTTTTTAAATCCAAATCCTAAAAAATATGAGCCCAAAAAACACTCACTCAGAGATTCGACCAGAAGATTGGTTCCTGAAGGACACATTGGAGGGATTGGCACACACCAGACAGCCCCAGGCATGTGACTTTCAAACAGGGGCTACTCCTTTCCCTAGCCGCCCATGCATTTCAAGGATTTTTGTTTGGAGGTTTCTGAAGGCTTCACCCCACATTTTATCCCTCTAAACTTCTAAGAGCAGCCCAATGCTCTACCCACTAGGTCACCATGCTTCCCATTGAAAGGTTACACCATGTGCTTCCTACCCTGATAGAGTGATATCCACACACCATTGACCTAGTCTGGGGTCAACACAAACCAACCTTCAAGTTAAATCTGTGAGTGAGCAAGAATGATAGAACAATGACATGGCATGAAAATCCAGATTGTGTTCCTAGCAACTAACAATGGCATAAGAACGGCTTGAAAACAAGATCAGCAACATCAGTGGACAAACAGAAAACCTCCAACAGTATGATTTTGCATAAAATTGACACAATAAGAAAACTGAGCTCACATCTGCATCACACCAAGCATGTAGATCCAATGCATAAATCAACCCAAATTAAATTTTCCAAATGCCGAATAAAATTTAAACTGCTAGCAAAACAGAAAGGGGTCAAACTAGGCATAGGGTATGAATTTGAAGATCACATCGGATCTTACCATATTCATGAATGCATGAGTTGATTCAATCTATAGCTATTCAAAAAGGGAGGGAGTAGTATTTAGATGATTTGACCAAATTTATAAATTAGACTCAACTGATTCACAAGTTACCGTTGTTTACTAAGTTTACCAAATGATATTAAAGATCTTTCCAAGATTTTCATGCACACTTTTCAAATTAATTTTAATATGTATTTTCTAATCAATAAGAAGTGGTGTGCAATTGAAATGCCTGCTGTAAGAAATCATTCAGGATGTGAAATATGGATCAATTTTGCACACAAGTTTGGCACTAAATATCAAATCATTTCCTAACCTTTTTTTGACGTTTCTTCGTAAGCAAAACACCATATGCAAGTGTGCCAACTTCAGACATTGCCATATGAATGAGAGAATAAGTATAAAATTTTATAACTAACTTGTCACCGTGGTATCAAATGGAAATCTTATGATTGAATGTTGGCTTCAATTTCATGTTACTGCAAGACCAGCTCAATACCTGACCACGACCAGTGCTCTAGATATTCCTACTTATATGGTCACCACTCACATACCTCCCGACAGCCAGCAAAGGCACTTCTGTCCCTGCCTTGATATGCAAAAGGTACCATTTGAGATACCAAGAAAAGAATGCCAGAGAAGTAAAAGAAAAATAAGATAAACCATGGGGAAGCAATTACAATATCACAAGGTAAAAACTAGGCACTGGAACTAGTAACAGAGTTATGTTAATTGAGAAGCAAATCAGAGAAAACAACAGCCACTCCTCTGTTAACCCTTTCCTGCAGGTAACTACGAGAGGAAAACATTTTCAGGGCTAAGAGTAGCATAAGAATATTATAAACCTTTCTGTATGGAGCTCTTTTTTGGGGAGGAGTTGCCTTGGTATTCTTGCCTCTCTGAATTGGGACCCAACTCAATGGGTCGCCCGGCCATTACCACGACTACTGAAGTAGACCCTCTAACCCCATCTGGGCAGAATTCCACAGTCAGCTCATTGTGTTAACAGTGTTTTTTTTAACCAAAAGTTGCTTTTGATTTCAATAATTTACTCTTCTATAAGAAGGACTAACATTTTTTAAGTATTGTGAAATTTTTAACAGATTTCTAGCATTGTTAAAAACAAAGTGAACAAAAGGTACAAGGACTATGACTACAAGACTAATACTGCACAAGTCTGTTATTAGTACTGCTAAAACTTTGTTTAAAAATTGCTCACGCACAGAAGAAAATGATTTCAAAGTATTGACAGTTGGAATATGGAACAAAATGTTTCTTAGCAAAAATCATTGGCAATGTAACCACTTCACAATGAATCACTGCAGAGGAGGAGGATCATGAGTAGGAGGGTCAGACTTATTTACCAAGGAGCGGCCCTAAGGTCTCACTAAACTGGGTCCCAGGTAGGGCTTGAATGCATCTGACCATTGCTACCCTCAGCTGTCACTTCCTTTCCTCCGAGCAAGCTATAGCCCACGTACGATTGTTTGCATTGAAAAATCCAAGCCAGCTAAACCCGACGTTAGGTCTTCTGCATATAAAAATTCTCATCAGCTCCACCCAACATTCGGCATGTAAGGGTTAACAAGAGAAGAATAATTTTACCTAATAAAGCACTCAATATAAATAAAAGTATATGGGTAAATAATGATATTAGAATCAAGGCTGCAAAAAGTTTTCTGGAAAGATTTGTACGGAGTTACATACACCAAGGCAGAATAGCCAAACTTGAAGTAGCAGAAATGTAGTTTTAGGGATCTTTTACAAAAATTAAACAATGGAAAAAATTTTGAGCTAGTACTGAACTGAATCCATATAGAAAGAGAACATTGGAAAAAAATGGAAGATAAGAAAAGCAACTGGCTCATTTGACACTCCAACATGATGCCTTCATAAAAAATGCAGAGGGATATAAAATAGTAGATAAAAGAGGAGGACCAACAACTTCATACCTTTAAGTACAGGAGATGCAAATAAGATGTGCCATATTAAGTGAAATGAAGAGAGTGGATGAAGAGATGGACGGTTGGAAGAAGTTGAGGGTGCAATGACAAGGATAAACCTTGATCACAAGAGAACTATGTAGGAATGTTAAACCTAGAGATAGTACTTTAATAGGAATTGCCCAACATATAGCTGATAACCCCTAACCAATTAAGAAAAAAAAAGATGGAAAATATTTTCCCATTATTAAAATAGTGGTGCAGAATTTATTTATCCTCTTCTAAAATCAGGCAGATAAAAAATCCTGTTCCCATGAAAGTATACCGGGACTAGCCACGGTGATAACTTTTTAGGGAGTCACCTGCAATGCACAAATAGTGCGAAAAATCCACAGAGGGATCCGGAAATCGAGGGATCCGGGTTCGAATCCCGGTCAAGGCGAATGATTTTTCCTCTGTGGATTTTTCGCACTATCCTGTTCCCAATTTTACAAAATGATAAGTCTAGTCAGAATTACAGTGTGCTCATTAAATAGGAAAACATATATTGAGTTGAATTGGGTTGGTTATACAAGGGTTGAATTGAAAGAGAGCAAACAATTTGTTCTACAATCATTTTGTGTAACCTCAGATTCATATGAATTTGATCACTAAACCTCAACTTATTCTAAGGTGATGTATGCATCAAGGCAGTGGCAGATCTATGGGCTCTAGCCCATCTCCTGGGGTATACAATTTACACTAGATAGAATGGTAATTTTTTTCCGACCCCCACCACTGCTGGAATATTTAACCCCACTTAGCCCCCCTTTGTCCCTATCCTGGATCTGCCACTGTATCAAGGTATATTAGTAATCAGCAATAGGGATATACAGTGCAACCTCGATATAACGACACCCCACGGTGCACTAATAAACACTCGTTATAGCGATTTGTCGCTTTACCGGAGGTGGAGCAAATAATAGCCAATATACCTCTTGCGAACAGATATACAGGAACAGGAGTGGTGCGGCGACAGATAAACATCTATCCGATAAACGTAAGCATAAATCCAGACGAAAGGCGATGTTTTTTTTGCATCACTAAATTTCCTTACTCAAACAACGACTAACTATTCGAACAATTTATAAGCGCCGCACTGAATAAAAATCATGCAAAGCATTGTTTCGTCAATCATTATATTTATCGAAAGACAGTTTACCACATACATTTGAGACTGAGCACTCCATTAACTTCATTTCTAACAGATCGCTAGCAATTACAGAGGTTAAGGAGTCTTGATGAAAGTCTTCCGGCGGTGAAACCCTCGCTATGGCGAGAGCCAACACCGAAAGGGTCTCGTTAAAACGAATTTTTTAACACGCTTATTATAGGGTCAATTGACGGTGCATCGGCTATCTCTCGTAATAGCGGGGGTGTCGCTATAGCCCGTACTCGCTTTAACGAGGTTCCACTGTATTTACAACTTTTAAATCATTAAAATGTCTTCATGTATAGAAATAGAATAAATATTGTTCCCAAAAAAATAATCACGAGGAAAAAAATTACTAATCAATAAAAAATTTATCAAATACAGCAGAATTTGCTCAAAATACTGATTAGAAGCAGCAGAATTTTTACATTTAATCCAGACATAATTCGGTGGAACTTATTTAAATGAAAATAAATTTATTTGGTGTTTCCACAATAACCTCACATTACAACAACCTGGGTTTTAACGTTCTACAACATATGACCACAATACTATTATAGAATTTCAAAATGGGTTATTTTGAAAGATTAATGTGGAATGAGTAATATAAAGATTTCATGTCCACCCAGTATTAACACGGATTAAATTAATAAAAATATCTAATTAAAAATGGACAAATTTTCAAATAAGATTTTTAGCCACAACTGAAGAGAAGTGATTAAGAGAAAAGTCCTAAATTTGAGATTTTTCAAATTGCGAACATGTAATGGTGCATTGATAACCACAGGTATATGGCAGCCATATACTAGAAATCTATGCGTACAACAATATCTACTTAATAGTCGATACAATCTAATACCTGAGCTTCCCTCAATTCACATATAATTATAGAAACTATTCGATTAAAATTTTCAATATTATTGAAAAAATATTTAACACTACAATAGAAAAGACTCAAGTATTGCTCACTATTGACTTCATGGTCTAAAGGTAGATAACATCAGTAAAAAAGTCTACTAACATTATTGTTAGAATAATGCTTTTGTAGCTTAGCCAAGGGCAGTACATGGCTTTTCAGCTACACTACAGAGGATATGACTACACCCTAAATTTTTCATGCGTACAAAGCAGTATTAAACATATATTGAGATTTTAGTGAAACCAACACATTTACTTCCCACAAGATGCAATAAAAAACTTAAAGACTTTCAAAACAGTCGTACCTGTAGGATCTATTTTAGCACGAAGAAAAACCTTTTCATCACTCTCAATGATAATTCATGATTGCAATGATAATTTTGGCAAATCAGCCTCAGTCATTTGGGCCTGTGCCTCTACCATAAAAATACTGATTAAGATATTATGTAGTAAAATATTTACTAGACACAATGGCCATCACACCTCTTTTAAACATTCCCGCAACTTAAACTGAATTAATCTATAAGAGTTATGATAAAGCTTTTAATGCCTTGAGGCATTGTTCGGGTAAAGGCATCATAATCAATCACAGGCTACAGCAACAAGCATAACAAATGGAAGCTCATTCAAATTTAAAAATTTCATATGATACTACTCCTATTCAGTAAAAATGACTTCCTCATACATTTATGAAGACACAAATCAACACTGTATCGATCCAAGGCATCAAGTCTATCACAATAACGGGAATATTCAGATCCTTATTCAGGTGGAATTTTTAGAAATAGTGATATATGAAAATTTATGCACAGAGAATGGCAATTTACAAAGCATTATGGACTCACAAAGAATTATGCTGCATCATACAATGTCAGCATCAACCCTGAAGAGAGCCTGATGAATAAGCCACTGCAATTAGGAGAGAAGGCTCCCGAGGATAAGCCTTCAATACTCCAACACCTATTCAGTTTCAACATCACACTGAAACGTCCGGTACGCATCCTCCATGAACTCAGTAACAGAATTACTGAGGCAGCGGATTGCTTGGAAAAAGGCAGCCACAAGAAGGGAAAGGGACAAGGAAAGTAACTTGCTTGGAAGTAAAAGATCATTTGCAGATGATTCCGAGGTCTCCCCATCAATAGAATCAGTGGTACTTACTCGATGCCTCAGATCATTTTGACTAGCACATGATGATTCTCTTTTATGCTTCGAACAACCTAAATGACTGCTGGGACAGCTACTTGGTCCACTGACATCCCTCTCCACCAAACTGTCCACCTTATTCATGTCTTGCTCAGAGCTGCATGGGCTCACCGATTTTAGGCACTCAATTCTGGAGTTCACGGGGCTGGTAGTGGCATGGGGAGGGCCTAAGCACACCACAATGCACTGTCTACATGTCCCATTTGGGTGAGCAGCAGGATTGATTTCGAATCAAGGCGGCAACTGAGCGTTACTCTGAGCATACACTTCCTCAGCAGATTCACTAGCACCAATGAAGGCCTCACCACTGATATCGGTAACATATGGCCGCATCATTTCAAAAGCAACCGTAACCTATGAAAAAGAAAGTTTGAAAAAATTAAAAATTAATATAATGGACCATTTGAGCTTACAAACTTACTACAAAAAGAGCACTACATAATATCTTCAATGGTTTGCTAGCCAACTCAGTAAACCTCAAATTCACATTAAAACTTAAAAAAATAGATTTTATAAACCCTGACCAGTTTAAACGCGAATCATTCCTAAGGGAATTGAGAATGATTTATGAATGCTGAAACCAGTCATGGTTTAACAAATAAAAAGTTCTGTGAAATTTAAAAATTTGAATCTATTTATAAAGATTAGGCAATACCCAATTTAATATCTTGATAAAATTAATAAATCTTTTGCCCTACGATTAAAATTGAGGAAATAGCAAAGTCTGAGGGCTACTAACAATGGAAGCACAAAATTTGCACCTATGAACATAGGCCGCTTCTAGCACTAGCGCATGCCCAATAAGTTAAAACCAGATACATAGGTGTTAGCATAGTCCTAGTCTAACTGCCAAGATTGAATAACATGATTTCCATAATCAAAATTCTGTCCTAGCTCAAACATGTCTACCACGTCGACTCACATTAGACTGAGGAGTATTCAATAGACACACTAGGGATACCTTCCTCTGCAATGCAGTATGTCTTCCACTTCCCTCCCTTCCTATCCCTTTCCTTCCCCTCTTTTGATGGCTTAATCCATTGGGGAGCCGCCTCGTTTATGGTGTATAGTTACATTGCAGCATATGAGAGTACATACTAGGGATTGAACTTTTTCAATTTAGTTTCTGTCCAGTTTTTCACTAAACCTTTCCAGAAATAATACAAATACTTCTCTTGCGCTCATGGAAACAATTAATGAATCGTGGCACGATGCTAAACCATCTTTTAATACCAAAAATTGATTCCATTCGTCTAAATTTGCTGATATTAAAGTGATGAAATGTAATAATATTGCATATTTCATTAAGTCTCGAATTTTTATTTTATTTTTTATTTTATTCTCAAACCACCGGATACAGCTCTTATTGGCCATTTTATACCGGAGTATTCAACAAATGTAACAAGTAAACGTACACGAACAACCATGCCCTAGACCGGGGAAACCTACCCAGGTGGGACTCAAACCCGCGACCTCTTGTTTGGCAAGCAAGGCGAGGACATTACCCCGCCGCCACCGAGGCCGGCGATGTTTCAAAATGCATACAAATGACGAGTATTTTGTTAATAACTAAAATTATATTGTTAATATGAACTGTGCTTAATATAGTCTTGGGGTGTAAGTCAGTGAAATGAAATGCAAAATGTTAGCTGATGTTTCGAAAATTTCATCAAGGCCATGAATAATTGTTACCACAAATTAATACATGAAGAGATGAACAATTTTTACAATGATATTTTTTACAATAATTAGAAAAAAATGCAATTGTACATAAATGAATATGAAAATACAAGAATTTTGACATACCTTATTTGTGCTTTGTGTACTGATTGTAGCAAGGTTAGCAAAATATCATGGATACCATCAACTTGAAATAGGTAAATAAAAATAAATTTTACTGAGGTTGTTGAAGTATGATCGTAATGTAAAAATTATCATTGTAAAAATTGTTCATCTCTTCATGTAATAATTTAAAGTATACCGGGACTAGCCACGGTGATAACTTTTATGGATGTCACCCGCAATGCACAATCGTGCGAGAAATCCACAGAGAAAAAATCATCCGCCTTGACTGCGAATTTAAGTACAGGCGGTCCTCGACTTTCGTACACTCGACTTTCGTACAATTCGCACTTTCGTACGTTCAAAATTGACACCTTTTACTCGACTTTCGTACGCTAAATTCGGACTTTCGGACGTTGGTCTGCAATTTTTTTAAAATTCCTGCGATATTTATTGCGCATCCCAACATTCAATTGTTTCAAATGCCAGTATCGGCAGTACATATATGCAAACAATACGAACGTATATAATGAAGGGAACTGTTGGTAATTGACTCTAATCTAGGTGATTTATTTGGGAGAGAGACTGCCTGCTATAGGCTCCTTTATCAAGAGAAGGAGAAAGCCTTAATTGAAGATATTTTCAAAAGAAGTTGACTAGACATCATCGAATAGCTTTCAATAAAACTAGTAAGACCTTCTTTCTAATTGTGTTTTTTCGTTTGAGTGCTGTTTCATTCATGTAAACCTTCAGCAACGATATTGCACGAAATATCACCCGAATTCCGTTTGTCTTTTTTGAATAACATGCGGAATATACGCGATCACGAATGTCACCTGCCAAATATCGAATTTTGGTGTAAAAATTAAAAGGTATCCAGAGTGCGGGTTCAACAAATACATTTTGTTATGCTTCTTGATATGTCCTTTTATTTATAGTGGACGTAATAAGTGGAATGTCAACTTAAACGCCAAGAGGAAGTTTCACTCGATAGCCAACGGAGTTCTTGTTTTTTGAACTTTTATTTGCATTTTCTGCGTATTTTCGAAAGAAATTAGATGATTTGAGGAGTTTTATTAACATATTATTAAAATTAAGTCAATTGAAATGAATTCCGTGAAAAAAAAGGTTTTAGTACGTATATTCCGCTCTTTTGGAACGTAACCCCTAATTAGTATGGGAGTATATGGTTCGACTTTCGTACATTCGACTTTCGTACAAGTTTTTGGGAACGCATTGTGTACGAAAGTCGGGGACCGCCTGTATACCGGGACTAGCCACGGTGATAACTTTTACGGGAGTCACCCGCAATGCACAATTGTGCGAAAAATCCACAGAGAAAAAATCATTCGCCTTGACCGGGATTCGAACCCGGATCCCTCGATTTCCGGCCGAGTGCTTTAGCCAGTTAAGCTACCGAGGCGTCATTCTTCCCTGTGGAAATTTGTGGACTATACCGGACAAGGTGGTATGGACTGCTGAGCATATTATGCGACGAGCAGTCCAAATCGTGCGCACGGTGCCACAGCCAGAGAGTATGTGGATTTTTCGCACAATTGTGCATTGCGGGTGACTCCCGTAAAAGTTATCACCGTGGCTAGTCCCGGTATACTTAAATTCGTCAAAGAGAGAACACCTATATGTGTTCAAAGTTCAGACTTTACTCTCCGGCTGTGGCGCCGTGCGCACGATTTGGACTGCTCGTCGCATAATATGCTCAGCAGTCCATACAACCTTGTCCGGTATAGTCCACAAATTTCCACAGGGAAGAATGACGCCTCGGTAGCTTAACTGGCTAAAGCACTCGGCCGGAAATCGAGGGATCCGGGTTCGAATCCCGGTCAAGGCGAATGATTTTTTCTCTGTGGATTTTTCGCACGCCTTGACTGAAATTCGGACAAATATCCGTAGTGTCCAAAAATATACACAGGGAAGAATGACGCCTCTGTAGCTTAACTGGCTAAAGCACTCGACCAGAAATTGGGGGATCCGGGTTTGAAGCCCAGTCAAGGCAAATGATTTTTTCTCTGTGGATTTTCGTCTTCATGTAATAATTTATTGTTACCATTACTCATAGCCCTGATGAAGATATTTAAAATATCGAAGCATCAGCAAATATTTTGCATTTGATTTTACTGACCTACACTCCAAGACTATACTAATTACAGTTGAGGACTTCAAATCTGGAAATTTTGTCGCACTCTGGCATGTAAATGCCCTGACTAGTGTTGGCGTCAAAATGATGTGCCGCTGCACTTTGAAAATTTACATCTAGACTTCAGTGCATGCCATAATAATGAATAATACGTCATTTTAAATAAAATTTTATTCTAAATTCTGATTTGTTTTTTGTTTTGTGAAAAATTCAAAAATCAAGACATGCGTGTGCAATAAATAACCCCGCGAACCATAAAATTAGCCGCTTTGTCAACTTCATGAGCTTTGTAACTCAACCCAGGGAAAACTACTATGTCTATAACATACAACTTCCACAACAAGTTGCAAACATTAATGTAAATTAATAATGTGGCTTTTATGTATTTTTAGGAAGCATATTTTGCTGTAAAATAATTAAAATCTTTAAACAATATCTAGTGCTACAGTTTAACGCGAAAGAAAAAAATAACATTGATAGAAACACTTCTCAATTTATTTTAAATTTTTCTATGATCCATAATCTATAAAAATATTGATATTTGTGAATTTTTATAACTTCTATTAGCGCCATGTTGCCAAACGGGGGCACACCGGTCCAGTGCTGATTACCAGGAAGCAGTTTCACGCATAAGAAGTGGCAACGCAGCATTTGTTTGCTCCGGCATATTTTTTTTAAAGCCCATATATAATCTATGCTACATAAAAATCAAGTAATTTCGGATTGCTGCACGGTAAATGATATCTGTGAATGATTCTGGAGAGCACTAAAATAACAGACAATGTGCAAAAATAATATCAAATTGTTTGATTTACATGAATCATGAAAATTACATGAAATTTTTAAGAGTGAAATATTGGATTATTCGTGCTTTCCATAATTCGTGCCACCTCTACCCATCATTAGCACGGATAATTGTAGTAGGATGTATGATATTTTTCTGCAGCCCTCATTTTTGCTCTCTGACAACGTTGCTCATAATTTTGCAAGTGGTCAATATTCTAGTCCTAAAACAACATAATTTCATTAAATTCAAAATCTTCCAATGCAAAAATAAGAGGAAACCAAACTGACACGATAACGGGAACCCTCTCCTTCATGTAACAGGCACAATAGGTACTCAATTATCCAAAGTGCTCATTTATTTTTATGTCGTAAAAACTTACTCTAGGCTCCTCAATTGAGATTCGTCGAAACTCCGGAACAAACGAGAGGATGTACAAACAGAAAGCACAGGCAACCACCCATTCGGATGCTGTACTGGCAACATGAAGGCCCCATCCTCCATCTTCTGGATACCACTTCCTGGGATCCGATCCTACAAAAAAAATGGTATTAGGCATCTATGGGCATATTGTTAAAAGGTAAACAAATCCTAGCCCATTATTGTAATCAGAATTAATCATAGACATTCCAGTGGAGAGAGAATTTCTTCAGGGCTCAATATAGCAACCTAGATTACTTACACGGGAAAAAAAAAATAGGTCTCAGAATTCATTTAAACTTTGAAGTGTTATCCTCCATTATGACCTGTCCTCGAATCACCCCCCATAAGGGATTATATAACCACTAGCTTAAACAAGAAATGCAGTTAAACATTTGCTGTTCAAATGTATTCCCATAAGAACAATTTCAGTATACTGAACCGTAGTCCAGAGCTCAATTGCCAAGCTGATGTCCCAGGATAGTCACGTATACTCTACCCATATTAACCAGAATCTTATTCACATCCTTCTCTGTCTCTGCTATGAAAGCTATATCATAGGCAAATTGTGGCATGCTAATTTTTTCTGCATGGATATTCACTTCAAATGCATCTCCTGTCATTGGAAAGTTTCTGAGTAATTTCTCTCAATATTTCAAGAATTGTGTACCAATCCACATTGTCAAATACCTTCCCTGAGTCCACAAAAACAATGAATGTGGGGTCGTACTTTTCCATTCTCTTCTCAATGAGGGTCCTTACCCACGTACTCATCTGCTCTTTGTTCTGTTCTTCTATAGATAATCCTGGAAAGTATCTTCAATGCATGGGTTGTCGCACTTATGGCCCTAAAATGTTCACAGTTCTCTGCTCTTTGTCTCTTGGGATTAAAATTTTCCTCTCAAAGTCCTTAGGTATCTCACCTATTGAATATGTACTTCACACTTATGATTTTGTTCAACACATTTTCTCCTGTATTTTTAACTAGCTAACTTTGACTTACAAAAAGTATTGGGGGGGCCCAAACCGGGGATATTACCCCCGGAAATTTTATAAGTAGTGAGTTTTAAGTTTTTTAAGCTTTTTAGAAGAGTCATATGATCAACATTAGAACCCTGATAACTCGAATCTCGATATCTGAACACTCCAGGGAAAATCGACAAGCCTGACACATTTTTTCCTCACACCCATAACGAATTTTTGAGGGGGTTCGGGCCCCCTCAGGCCCCATGGAGTCGGCACCACTGCTAGCTACACTGAAATATCATCAATTCCACGTGCTTTTTCCATCTGCAGAACTTTTACTGTCAAATTAAATTCTTATCTTTGGGGCTCCCATGTCATCTTTATCAAATTCCCTTCAATTTTCAATAATTTCATTTTAGGCTGTTTCCTTTGCTCAACTCTTCCAAATATTCTTTCCATCTCTTCACTTTTTCTTCATTTTTAATGATTAGTTCTCCATTTTTTCCATTAATTTAAATTTGCATCTTATGCTCCTTTCCTCGAAGAGGTTCCTCACCATCCTGAAGGCAACCTTTACTTTTCCATACACAAGACACTTAACGTCTTCACAGAAATTTTTCATCCACACTTCAGTAGCCTTGTTTGCTCTATGAAATATCTTGTTTCTTATTCTCTTGTAACAATTCTGTCTTTCCTCAGTTATCGGATCTTGTACTGTGTTCTTTCTTCAATGAGATTTAAGACTTCCTGTGTGATCCGGGTTTTTTTTCATAACAACTTTTCTTCTGCCAAGAACTTCTGCAGCTGCTGCCTGTAGTCCACTTCTAATGATTACCAGCTCTCTTCCACTGATTTTTTAGTCACATCCTCTCCAATTTTGTTTTCTACAGCTTCTAATAATGCCAATGTTTTTCACGGTTTTCTTCAACTTTTTAAATTTTAGGAGGAATTTAATCATAACTCGGTTATGATGATGTCAATATCTGCTAAGGAGTTGCTTTTGCAGTCCTTTACCTGATTCCTGAATCTTTGTTTCACTATACGGAAGTCAATTTTTCAAATTTCTAATATCTCCCTACATTTTCAATTTTTATCTTCTCAGCACAGGATTTTAGATAATATGCAGGTAACTACTATCCTGTGTTCAGTAAAAGGCTCATGTAGCCTTTCCCCTCTTTCATTTCAGTTTCCTTATCAATATTCTATGGATATTATTCCATCCTGACCTTCACCAATAAAGGCATTCCAGTTGCCTAAAACAATAAAAAAATTGCACTAAAATAATACAATTTTCATCCATAAAACTTTCCCCGTGATTATTTCATTTTCTTTGCGAAAACAATTATTTCTAATTTATTGCACATTTTCTTGATAACATTGTATTGTAGGTATTTTATGAACAGGCACTCAAACCAATTTTTCAATGCCTGTAATTTCATGAAAAAAAGGTCTTACTGGACCACAGCAATATATTTACTCATCAACATTATTATGCAGTCAAACAGCTAAACCAATCTTAGTACATTACATTTACAAAGAACTGACACGCTTCTACATACTATTTACCTTCCCATTCCAAATCAACAAGCTTTTCAGCTCCTAAGTTATAAGGAAAGCATTGTTAAGTCTTCCACATGAAGGAAATGTACAGGCTATAGCACATTAAATTATACTTACCATGAAACAACAAGTGGGAAGCAACACCTGTAATACTGAGAACCACAAAGAAGATGGTGCATATCACAGACAAAATTATTCGCACATGGGCCAACCACAATCCATCAACAAATGGGTGTATATGATATGAAGCAAAGGCCTGAAAGATAGAAGAAAAATGCAAAGCCAATGAGAACAAAAGCTAACGATTTACATAATAAATTAATCAAATAACAGATTAACATTTTTAATATCATAAAGGAACTAGAACAGAACCAGTAAGAGATATACCTGCGTCCAAAAGTACAGAGTTCCCATTCCAAAACAAAGAAATGCTCCCGTGAGATGAACAACAATAACATTCGTTTCCTGAAAATTGGCCACAATGCTTAAACCAAGGCAGGAAATAAGACCTATACACAAAGACCAGTGATTAAGCCGTATTGACAAAGGTACAGGTGATGCTGGCTGATAATTATCAGCTTCCATGCGAGGAAATTCTTCTATCTCTCGATAGCGAACATAAACACAAGCAGCCACTGGAAAAGAAAAAGACTTAATTAAGGACATAAAAAAACAATTATGTATCACCAATTCATCATAGACTATTTTAAAGAAATATAGCATGAAGAGATGGAAGAAGGTACAGGACATTATAGGGTGTGGCTTATCATTTTTTTCAGATTTTAGATTCCAACGTTCTAAAATATACTAAAGGTTGTGAAATGATAAGGGTCATCATTTCACCATGTCATTTTATCCAGGTATGACACCTACTGACTTGGATTTTGATGAAACTTGGCAATTTTCATTCTTCCACGTAGATATGAAACAGTGTAAAATATTTCTTGGCTATCTGTGCTAGTGTTTTTTTACATGACTTGCTTGATTCACATATTGCCTCAGGTCAAAATTTGATGTTTTATAGAACCATGATTTTGATACAAAATTTTCTAAAATCTTATGAAACATCCGAGTTTGGAGAATTTTCAGTATCCCTTAGGATATTTTTCAATTAGTATTTGTAATCCTCATGGCTTCTACAGTAAACCTCAAAATTTCAAAAGAATTGGATGAAAAGTATGGTGGAGACTAATTATTTCTCTCTGGAGGTACAATTGCCTCTGGAAACTGCATTCATTGAAAAACTGCAGTTTCACCCAAACTTCAAATGGTCATGTAAAAAACACTAGCACAGATAGCCAAGAAATATTTAAAGGCGATGTCCCACGGTCAAATTTGCATCAAAATTTGATGCAACTGACGCACACCCTGTCCCACTGTCAAAATTTCATCCAACTGGCTTTTGGTCCTATCGTTTGTACAAATCACCGTTTTGTCCAAATGGATAGGACAGGTTCTAAATTTTCATCCAATTGGATGAAACCAACAAATCACAGGGCCTTTGACAAAAAAGCATTGCCAAGCGCTGACACACAGGCCACATAGGTTAAACTTATTTATTGTCTGCATTAGCATTTTAATATATGTATATGTATATATGGACACAAAAATAAACTTTGTTGTATTCCACACAGTATGCATTAAAAACCTAACCGATTTTCACCTTTTCAGGTCATTATCATTATCGTAAACCTCTAGATAAAGACCTAAAAAGATCGAAACCGGTTGAGTTTTTTCATTAGTGCTGTATGGAATACTAAAAGGTTTAGTTTTGAATTAATGTCATCATACCGCGAAGTGGATTCTTAAAACATTATTTCAAATATATATACGTTCGTGATTGTCTATTTCATCGCCTGGTGTGGTGCTAAAAGTAAATATGAGCAAAAATTGGTCTTGATAGACGATGGAAACTCTCAACTAGGAAATCCGTAATAATTAGTTGATCTTTAATAAGAAGGAACCGATCTTTAGAATCAAAATACAAGGAGGGATGTTTTGGAAAGTATAAAACTTAAGGTATCGAGGCCGAATTCTACAGGTTAGCTTTGTGGAGGGCATACAATGCGAGCAAGCTAGCAGCTGGAGAAATGACTAATATGGACTGACGATTAACCTGTGAAACACTACAGCTGCCCGTTTCTATCTCTATGATTATAGGATAAGGACCTTATGTATGCAACTGCTAGATTAGGAGAGAAAAAATGTGATTTAAATGCACGTTTACAGCACTATTCATAACATCTTCTCAACCACAATGTCCATCATTTATTAATAACATTTTCGCCGCGGGAATAAACTGCCTCACGTTTGTATCCTGCCGTTTTATTCCGCCCTCAACCTTGCTGATAAGGGACATGAAAATATCATCAATTATCGATAACATCGGCGACCAACTCCTTCTCCAACATGTTTAGCATGCTTATTCCAACGCTTTCAAATGTTCAAGAGGTCTGTTCAGACAATTTCGCCTGCTAAAAAATACAATCCTTCACTTCCACAAGCTTCCAAATTTGTTTACATAAATATCGTCTTTCGTTTGTTTTTCGTCCAAATGAGATGCATCGTGGGACACCCCCGTCCAGTTGCATCAAAATTTTTGGACAAAAATTTTGATGCAAATTTGACCGTGGAACACCGGCTTTACACTGTTTCATACCGACATGGAAAGATGAAAATTGCCAAGTTTCATCAAAATCTGAGTCGGAGGGTGTCATGCCTGGATGAACTGACATGGAATGACCCATAACCTAAAAAAATAATTTTGATTGTTTAACATTAGAGGTAGCTCACGAGGCCAAAATGACTTAATAATAATTTTCTTCAAAAAGTGAAAGTATGGGAAAAACCAGAGTAATTGCCTTTAAACTCAGTCAACCAAGAAAATTTTTAGCCGGCAATCTGAAAAAGGGACTACTTTTTCTGCCATATGAATTTGGTATAAAACTCATTAAAACCCAGCCTCTTATATCGGATATATACAAAGCATCCCAAGGTTTTTTGGACAAATTTATAAGCTTTACTTAAAACTCAATGAAAATTACTATATGAATGTGTTAAAAGTAATTAATTGGAATTCAAAATTTTACAACATTATTAAATATTTTACTATAAATTTTAAAATATTTTAATTATTTGCTTAAACCAGCTAATAGATCAGCCACCGGCATTCTTTGCACCTACCCCTAGACTGATACATCAGCTGACTGGCAGTTAAGGGGTTAAATGTCGAGAATACACATCCTTTGCCATCTAAAGGCCTGTTTACACGGTACATTAACACATACGGGTTAATGTCTAAATGTATGAACGCCAATGTGCACCGTGCAACCACCCAACTTGTGCGAATGCATGGACAGAAAATAGAACCTGTTCTAATTTGGTTCATGCATTCGTACATGTTCCGTTCTGGTCCACAAAAATCATTCACGCAAACGTACTGTAGTATCCAGCAGCCATTGCTATGCGTGAGCCGGCACGTAGGCATGCTAGTCCAAAGCGCAAGTCTACGATATGACCCGCTCGTGATCGGCAGATGTCGGTCCAGGGGTAGATAAGAGGGTTTTTTGGACCTTCCCTTGGGGAAGATTAAAAGGGTATGCCTAGCTTGGCTCGAGGCTGAGTCGTGGCGCGGCATCTCGCTGTGGTGGTCACGGCCAAGAGGCCGGGGACATATTTGTTCTTTTCAAATTACTTCATATTTATTCTTAAAGGGAATGAAGTCACTGCTTTTTATTCAGAGTGACTCCTTTTTATTTCCGCCACCTGATCCTTCCATTCGAGAGACGTTCGTATTGTCGCTAATATCTCGTTCGAAGACGAGCGGGATACGACATAATAAAACTGGTGTCAGGTGTTCGAGGAAGCGGATTGATTGGCAGTCTTAATTGGCGTCGCAGTCGAGGACTCCATCACTCCCTGAGAGCTGTCGTCTTTGGAGAACACGGAAGGATCAACAGGAGTCGCCCGTTATCAGCCAGGAGGGAGCGTTGCCTGTGCCACCGAGGGGACCTTCAGAAAGAGCCGGACGCACCAGAAGAGAAAAAATTGTGAGTAAGCCACACTTGGTCCTCTAATTCCCCGCAATTCCCTCATTGTGTAAAGTGAAGTAAATAAGAGTGTTAAGATGGCCAACGCGTTGCTATCTTCTGAAAATGGCGATTATTGCAGTATCGCAGAAGCGATGAAAATTGTTAGTCAACCCTTTGATGGAAATAAAAGTAAATTACGGGAGTTCGTGGAAAATGTGGATGTAGTATTTGAATTAGTAAATCCCTCTCAGCATGATAGACTTTTAAAATTTGTGAAGGCGAGAATAACCGGTGACGAGATCAAAGTTAATGGTGCGAGACCTTACTCATACATGGGCGCAAGTTAAGGCGATTTTAGAAGAGAATTATGTAGTTAGGCGAACTCTTGACTTTTATGCTTGTGCCATGTTTAATGCAAAGCAGCACAAGGGGGAGAGTATTGCGTCTTGGGGCTCGCGCATTGATGCTATGCAAACGGAATTGCGTGATGCGGCTCGCCCTGTGTTGAATGAGAGCGAAGAGGCTGGTGCCGTAGCATTGGTGAATCATTTAGCCAAGGCCTGCTTCATTCAGGGGCTGGAGAATGAGCGGATCCAAACCATAGTGCGAAGTAAAGGGGAGGCGCTGCTATTGCCAACTGCTGTAGAAGTAGCTCTAGAGGAAGAAAGCGCTATACTGTCTGCCATTGAGAGGGGAAAATCATCTGATGCTCGAAGTCAGTTACACTGCGATAATTGCGGAAAGCGGGGCCACCTAGCTAGCAAGTGCTATTATAAAAATAAGAAGCCCTGCGAAGAAAAGGGGATAAGGAAAATAGAGGGAATGAAATGCTTTCGGTGCGGGAAACAGGGGCATATGGCGAGAGAGTGCCGTTATAAAGTGAGCACGCAAGGGTCCTTCTCCGCTGGAGATAAAGAAGAGATAAAAGAGGGCCCGAGAGGTTTCAACCCGAAAAAGCCTAAGCAGATACACGTCGGCAGCATATCTGAAGTCGGCGATGGAGATTCGATAACGCTGCACTGTCCTGAAAGTAAAAGCGGAAAGTTGTGTCTTTTGCTGGACACAGGTGCTGACGTAAGTTTAATAAAATCGTCAGTATTGAAAAGAGGGACTAATTATTATCCCGCTGAGAAAGTGAGGGTGAAAGGCATCACAGAGGATCTCATTGCCACAGAAGGAAGAGTGACCTTAACGCTAGAAGACCAAAATAAAGAGGCCATTTTAGATTTTCAACTCATTGATGGCTCCCGTTTCTCTCTGAGTTTTGATGGAATTATTGGAAGAGATTTACTGAGGGAATTAGGAGCTGTAATATACGTTGAGCAAAGAAAGGTTTTCATGAGAGGGTTGCAACTTGAGATGGATAAGAAAAAGAAATTGGAATGTGATCCCGTCGTGGAGCGAAGGATTAGAATCCCCGCTCGCTGTGAATGCATAGTAAAAGTACCTACTACTTCCAAAGGAGAAGGAGTATTAGCAAAGGAGAAGTTAGAAGATGGTGTGTATCTGGCTGAAGTTCTGACCATAGGGGTGGACGGAGAATGTACGGCCAGCGTAATGAACACGACCGATAAGGAGGTCGAGTGTAAATTGTCTCCAAGGGTATTGCAAAAAATTGAAATAACTTCCCAAGGCGCTTCATCAAAGCTTAAAGAGGGTGGAGCCAGGAGAAATGAAATTTTAAAGAGAGAATTGCAATTAAGCCACCTTTGTGGAAGGGAATCGGAAGACTTTTTGGATTTATGTCAGAATTACAGTGATGTATTTTTCTTGCCGGGCGATAAACTAACCGCTACTACGGCAGTGGCCCATGAAATTCCTACACCATCGCGAGAAGGAAATAATGCCATTAATACACGCCCTTATCGCATCCCCGAAGTGCACAAAAGGGAGGTAAGCTGGCAAATACAAGGCATGCTGCGAGATGGAATAATTGAACCCAGTAAGAGCGCCTGGAATTCACCTATTCTGGTAATTCCTAAGAAGGAGGATGCCTCCGACAAGCAGAAATGGAGAATTGTGGTGGATTACCGCAAATTAAATGATGTGACGGTGGGAGATGCATTTCCGTTGCCCCTCATTACGGAAATATTGGATCAATTGGGAAAGGCCAGGTATTTTAGTACATTGGACCTTGCTAGTGGTTACCACCAAATCCCTATGGCAAAAGATGATCAACACAAGACGGATTTCAGTACGTTTCAAGGTCACTATCAGTTTAAGAGGATGCCGTTCGGATTAAAGGGAGCGCCTGCTACTTTTCAAAGATTAATGAACACCGTCCTAAGTGGCTTGCAAGGCTTACGATGCTTCGTGTATTTGGACGATATTGTGATCTTTGGCAATGATTTTCACTCCCATAATGACAGGTTAAAAGAAGTCTTTGGGAGATTGAGGGAATATGGGCTTAAATTGCAGCCTGAGAAATGTGAGTTTTTAAGAACTGAAGTTAATTATCTGGGGCACGTAATTTCGGAAGAGGGCGTGAAACCCGATCCAGGAAAGGTGGAAATGATTCATAAGTTTCCACGGCCGAAAAATACTAAGCAGTTGCAGAGTTTTCTGGGATTAGCCGGTTACTACAGGTGATTCATCCACAATTTCAGTCAAATTGCGAGGCCCTTGCATGAGTTGCTGAAAAAGAACGCGGAGTTCGAGTGGGAAGGAGAGCAAGAAGAAGCTTTCCAGAATTTAAAGGGAATTTTGATGACGGAACCGATATTGCAGTATCCGGATTTCTCTCGCCCTTTCCTATTGACTACGGATGCCAGCAATAAGGCATTAGGAGCCATTTTATCACAAGGTACGCCGGGAAAAGACCTGCCGATTGCATATGCATCGAGAGCATTAAACAAGGCCGAGAAAAACTACTCCACCATTGAGAAGGAGTTACTAGCTATTGTTTGGGGAACACAATACTTTCGGCCATACTTATACGGCAGAAAGTTTACAATAATAACTGATCACAAGCCGTTGACTTGGATTTTTAATGTGAAGGATCCAAGTTCGAGGTTAATGCGATGGCGAATTAAGATGGAGGAGTATGATTATGAAATCATATACAAGAAAGGGAAGCTAAACTCAAAGTCGCATATGGGCGATAGAAGCCTCAGAGAACGAGTCATCGGAGGTCGAGACTCGTGAGCAGATGAGCAAGGAGAGGAAGGAAGAAATTCTGCGAGAAATACATGATTCACCCGTGGGCGGCCACCAAGGAATGAATCGTATCGATCGAATCGAAATTGTATCATAAGTGGCCAGGGATGAAGAGGGAATAAAGTCACTGCTTTTTATTCAGAGTGACTCCTTTTTATTCCCGCCACCTGATCCTTCCATTCGAGAGACGTTCGTATTGTCGCTAATATCTCGTTCGAAGACGAGCGGGATACGACAGTACATTAACTTGTACGTATTAATGTATCGTGTAAACAGGCCTTTAGATGCGAAGCCTAGACGTGCATACCTTGTTTAGAATGCGTAGAGAGTCATTTTTTTGTCCAGTTTTTGCACGTGGATAACCATTTTGCAAAAATGAAATTTTTTTTTAATAACACACCTGCCTGCTTTATTAAATTTTATGGCAGGAATGAAATGTAGTAAGTTTTGTCAAAATCTGAGTCGGTAGGTACCATAATGGGTTCACTTGTGAGAAAATAAATACCTACATTGCATTATTATTGTGATTAGTCCTATTGTGAAACCCCAATATGTAAAACAACCTAGCTGATTAAAAAAAAACAATGCGAACCTCTAGCATATTTTCAGAGACTAAGATCGAAAATGTGAGAAATCCCCTGAGGTTAAACTAATAAAATTCTGTGCACAGGATACGATGGTGAAGCTGATGCTAGAGAAAGAATATAAGGTGAAGAAGACAATACTGGTTTTACTATAGTTAATATGAGAGAGGTTTGGAATGGAACTCGAATGGTTCTAGGATAACAAGGTTTCTATGCCAGTACAGATAGTCTGTGCGTTACTTAATGCTACAGCTCCACGAGAGATCATTAATATTCACGGAAGGAAGTTAACATATTGGCCAACAAATGTACACGCAATCAATGACTCCATTGCAAACTACTACATATTCCCACATACGAAACTTCTCAAGTATAAATAACCGAAATTCTAAACTGAGAGCACTTCATATGTTAGAATAACAACGATAACGTATTCAAATGCTTACCTTTTATTGTAAATGCATGTGCCAGTAATTTAAGCCGGGATATTATATAAATTAATGCAAATTGACAATGATGAAGCATATAATGTTAATTATAACAAATTTAAAACATTAACAATCGGATTAATGGAAATCAACAACTCTTTTCTTAGGTATAAAGTGAATTATCAACATAACTAAGTCCACTTACATAAAATTGAGCCCATGTTGATCAGCTGACCAAATACACAACTCTCCGGGGAATATGTTGCTGCATCACTGATGTACGGGAAATTAGGCTCGACATGGCCTTGCAAAACTGCAGCAATGTAGCTAGGGTAGATAAATCATAGAAATCAGTCAACTACTGCAAAGTAGTCTCATGGGAAGCACGGAATACGCTTAGAGAGCTACAATTTAAAGACTAAGCGGGATAAAATGGAATGAGCTAAACCATTTCAGAGAAAGATGAACTTAATTCAAAACGCTAAACTCATCTTCACAATTAATTAATCCATTGAAATAAGATATACGTACGTGCCAAGAAACGTCGTGGGAAAAAGAATAAAAACAGCAATTGGTATATAATGCAGTTTCTCGAAGGTCATTTTAGGGGCAGACTAAATGTCACACGGATGGTAAGCCAGCGTCGACCTTCACAGGAAAACGATCGTGCATAAAATCACTTAATACTCATACACCCTAAGCACCGGCAACAACGGCATACTTATCCACAATGGTGTATGACTATGACATTCTAATATATAAAAGACGACAGAAAATCTGCACAGTAACGGACAAGAGATTGCCGGAAATGCATACCACACGTTATTCCCTCACGAGTAATCACTCATTATGACAGCACTGAATGGAAATATTAGAATTGCCATAATTATGATATTCTATCACAGAAAGATAAGAAACTCTCTGACGGATTCCCACTTCCAGCACCCTTGCACCAATGTGGCGAGGACTCCAATCAAAGAGCATTTTAATGAATCACGTCAGGTATTTGGAGGAGTATATGGATGTTGGAACCACAACATTTTGGATAATCCGTTAAATGTTTACATTAAAGGGAATTTCGGCAGAAAGAAACATATTTTTCGGGAACAGTAAAATTTACTGCATTGTTGACCACTCACTAGTCCTCTGGATTGTTGATAATACAATACAAACTAAATGAGGGAGTAGTGTAGAGAACTGCCATCCAGAGGACTCTAGTGTATAGCGATATAATTTCCCATCTTACATCCTTGTTTGCATATTTACTTCTTTGCACTGAAGAAGATGCCCTCTTCAGGGTGAAATTGTAACTCAATCGTATTTCAGTTGTTTACGTAGATGAAGATGGGAGAAGAGATTGCTGAATGTAAATATATAATGTATTTCGAATGTTATTATTTGTGAATCGATGCATGGTTTCGCAGAAACGTTGAATATACGGCCTTCTCAATATTCTGGGTTTTTATATTTATTGTTTGTGATCCAAGACGACTGAGGTTTATAAAATGGAGATCAGTGGTAAAGAACATTGTTTACCCGTCGAGATATTGGACGATTTAAGCAGGTTTGGGATTTTGCAGAAATTCATTGCCATTTCAAAATAGCTAAAGTTTTAATCGCCATGACTTTTTCACAATTGGCTCTATTCTTGTAGTCGTTTCATCATTAACGTCCCTGAAGAAGAAAGGAAAGATATCGTCAGGCTTTGTTTTCAAGTAGAACTAGCTCATTGGTTCTATTTAGATTTCTACTGTACTACTGATCCAAAAACTTGCAAACCCTGTGGAATGAAGGAGTTTTGCACGCATATTTTCCAGGTATGATGACGAAGTTATATTCTAATAATCATTCAACGTGATGTAAAAATCTACACTCTGTAGAATATTTACCTTCCAAACGTACTTTTCTCTAATTTCAGCATATCCCAACATTGAATCCACATGTGAAGGATTTGGATTCTGTTTTGGCGCAATGGAGAGAATACAAACTGAATGTGCCCACGTACGGTGCCATCCTGTTAAATAAAGACTTATCTCAAGTGCTATTAGTTCAAAGTTATTGGGCCAAAGCATCTTGGGGATTCCCGAAAGGCAAAATCAATGAAGATGAAGATCCATCACATTGTGCTATTCGAGAGGTAAATGTTTTCATTTGCAGTACCATTTAAATGTAATTGAAAAGTTTACTTAAATGTTGTTTAATATGAAAGTAGGAGTGCTTGTGGAATGGCAAGGTTTACCTGAGAACGGGAAATGGTCAGAGAAATAGTGGATCTTTAACTTTTATTTATTATGATGATTGGCTCGAGAGACAGTAATTTTTTATAGGCAAATGGCAGGTATTTTTTAGGTGCAAAAAACCATGAGAAGGTAAAAAATTTCTCTGATTCTCACATTCGTTATTGTTTTCCAAATTATCTTTAATAACACGGCCTCTCATGGCAGACCGGCCTGATAGTAAACATCGACGTAATATTATTTGCTTGGATTTTTATGAGAACGATGATATCGGTCCAATTGAAGCCCTTATTTTCTCAAAACATTAAGAAATGATGGGAAAAATGTCGTGGCTGCCTTCCTTGTAGCCTTTGGTTAATAAAAGAAATGCAGCTCAAGAATTTGAACTTGTATTAGTATTGATTAGTTATAACTCTACCACTGCCCTGCCAGAGTGGAAATCATGAACTGGTTCAAGGCTGGATTTTAATCTAAGGTAATTTGTATCAGGATTTTTCTCAATAAAGAGATCGAGGAGGTCCAATATGGTGGAGAGTGGAGGCAATTGTATTACCAACTTATAATATTTGGTTTTAAGTATTTTTCTGGAAAGAATTTCTTGCTCAAATGTAGTTAAAATCATGGTTGGAAATTTTAATTTCTTCAATTGAAATTCACGTAGGATTAGGCCCATGCTGGACCCCTTCTTACGGCGGGGGATGGCCATGGCCAGAGGGCATCAGCACTATGCAGGGGGAGGACTACGGAGGGGTCGGGATGTGGAATATAATAAATAAATTTTAATCTTTACCCTCCTGATATTGAATTGAATCTTACCAGATTGAATTACATATGTTAAATTTAATAATTATTTTGTGTACTCCAAACGGTGTTGTGTAATTATGATGTTAAATGAGACTGGATTGAAATCAAGTTAACTGCTCAATGTTGGTATTCTGACTGTTAAATTTGTCAGTTTGGGAACTGGAGGGTGCCAAAGATTTCCAGGCTGGAGGGTGCACCGGTATACGTCCAGGCAGCTCAGCACGGGCCTGCATAGGATAGGACAATGGCAAGAGATATTTTATAAAATATCTGTTATCCTTTTCAAACATGCTCCCTGTGTAGTTTCAGAAAAAAAGTATCATTTGAGTTCCAAGCATAATTCTCGTGATGCCTCCTTGCCAGAAAATAAAAAACTATCAGCCCTCTCTGGCTCTCTTTTTTTAATAGTGTAGTTTCCTTCATCAAAGAAAACGAAAGGCATTGATTGCGATTCGTTACCCACCATTAGGGTATTCATAATATACAAATTATTTGGTTTTAGAAATACTGGTTTAGACGAATGGCAATGGTCAATTTTATCCACATTTGAAAAAGGCCAGATTGGTGCCCATGCGATGCCACTCCATGTGACGTCACAGGAACCTAGTTTCTATACGAGTAGATAGGAGTTTTACATCGTCTGAGATTACCAATGCATGCATGAGGCACAGAGCTCAGGGAAATATGTCTTTATAATCACCTATTTAAACTGGCTGAGGTCGGAAAGTTTTCTTCCTTTGATGAGGTATTAATAATCCCTATTTAAGTCAAGCGCTACCAGCTAGCAGGGTACTCTGCTACCTGCTAGCATCCTGCATCGTATCAGCGACTAAAAGCCTCGCCCCAAGGTCACCTCACTTGCGGCAGCGGGAAGCAGAACGATGTCACACGGAGTTTTCCCAGCATTCATACTTAGCCGTCGTGTTTTCGCGTGCTTGAAAATTTTCACTTTTCATTTAATCGCGAAAAGTAGATATCGTCATTTAAAAATCTAAAAGCAATAAAAGAAATAATAGGAAACCACCCTATTAATACTGCTCTCAATGTTGCATGGGGAATGGTGTAAGTCAATGGTAGTTGTGAAAGTGGTCTCCATCCCTATACTGGAATTTTGGAAAAAATGTGAAATTTCTGTATGATATTTGTCATTTTCAATTGCTTATTTTACCATTAATTGATGAAATTTTCCTTATTGTAATATTAATCAGTAAAGCCCCATCCTGGTTTTTCTCCTTGCGCCTAACTGATTCACATTTAAAACAGGTCTTTGAGCAAAAAAAAAATGTTTTAAGGCTTCTAGATTTACCCTAGATCTTTTATGGGGGAGGGGCTGAAAAGTATAATATGCATGAACAATCAAGTCAGGGGTGGATCCAGAATTTCTTTCTGGTGGGGGGACTACAAGCAAGGCCGTATCCAGGATTTTGTTCCAGGAGGGAGGAGGGGGGGGGGGAGCACAAGGATTCCTCGTAATACAAAACAAATGCAATGAAAATGGGACTGTATTAAAAATCTTGCATATTTTTTAAGAGTCTAGGGGGGGCACGTGCTTCGTTGCCCTTTCTCCCCCCCCCCCCCCCCCCCCCCTTAGATCTGCCTATGAGTCAAGTAGCGAAGTTGCGCTATTGTAGGGCATAAACTTTGTCCGTTTGGACATATCTTTTAATTTTAAGTCACAAATAGACTACTTTGAATGTATGGGTGGGCAACCTCAACAAGCATGACATGACATCCTGGAGGCTGCTCAAATCTCCTGCTGCTTGCTGAAAATGGAGCAAAATTCATGTTTCATGCATCTGTTGATGATGTAATACTTAATTGCTAAACTATTGATAGGGAACAACAATTACAAAATATTATTTTAAATATAAATAATCAAATGTCTACAATGAGTTTGTTTACCTAGACCTGAAATCACAATTTATTAAAATGTTTGATTGATGGAAAGAAACATAAATTATGACAAAAAATAAATTTCAGGCAATTATTTTGCTTTTGCCAATAAATTTTTTAGCTATTGAGTTATAGATCATTGGCAAAAGAAGCAACATGAAAGATGGTCCATTCCTGGCTGGCGGCTAGGAGATGTAACTAGCCTGCCCACTGAAATGTTCAAAATAATCAATTTGTTGTGTAATGGTCACTTATACTCCAATGGATGAATTATTTATCCCACTAAAACATGGCTAAACTGAATGTATTCAGAATGACCACTTATTCATGTTTAAATCGGTTTTCAACCCCTGTGTCTGACTGTCCCTAAACTTTCACCAATGAGGGTTAATTTAGAGACCTCAGATTTTTTGGTACTAACTTTGGGTCAACTCCACGACTTTTTTCATTGGGATAAGTTTACCCAAAAAAATTGATTTCTGTGATCTACCCCCATGTGCACCAATGTATAAGCCACTCACACATGCAAACCTCCCTGAAGACTACATAGTTACTTCTGATGGAGGAGACTTGTCATATTCTTTCTCAAGTTTCCCATGTAAATTTTACTTTACTCTAGGAATTATTTGAGAATTTTCATAAAAAGTCTGAAGTGGCTTTACGGTGAATCCAAGGTAGAAGTAGCAGTGTTTTTAGCTCAATTAAATTATCATTATGTTTGTTGTGTAGATGCACTCCACTCAAAAACTATTTTAATAATTTTCAGGTTTTGGAGGAGACTGGCTTTGACATTAGTTCTTTAATGGACAAAAATGAATACATTGAATCCACTGTGAATGAACAGTTGATTCGACTCTACATAATTGCTGGTGTGCCTAAAGATACTGTATTTCAACCACGAACAAGAAATGAAATTAAAAAGGTAGAATGGTTTCCAGTTGCTGATCTTCCATCTAACAAGAAGGATATGACACCGAAAGTTAAGATGGGGGTGGGGCCAAATTCATTCTTCATGGTGGTGCCATTTATGAAGTGAGTCGTGAATCCACAGCTATTTATGTATTTATTTTTATGTTCTCCCACTAATTCAAGGGAAAACACTTTTACAATACATTGATTACCAATTAGAACATACAAAATACAATGCCTATTGTCTAATCTTTACCTTGGGTGAGTTTTTTAATGAGTTACTTTTATTAACGAAAATAATGCCCCTTAGCTATACTGTACAGTAAGTCCTCTACTTACCAATATTCGACTTACGAACTTTCAGAGATTTTAACATTAAAAAATTGAAGCGTGTGTGTAATTTCAAATTTGACGTCCTTCATACGCAATGCGGTGTGGTGTAGAGGAATTTGCTTTTTGGGCACAGTGTTAACAAAGTACAGCAAACTCCCAATTATCTAGGCGATTGATGGGGAGAGACAGCATGAATAATCAGAAAACGCAGATAACCCAAGCTTTCACTTAAATAACTTGTATTATTCATAATTTATGTAGAACAAACAATATATGTTATTATTTATTCTGTTATTTTAGAGTGCTCTCCGGTCTTAGTTCCTTATGTTCTCTAACTTTGTCATTATTAACACTAGAAATCTGTTTAAAATTCCACAATGCTTAAAAAAATGTTGGTAATTCCTTTAGAAGAGTAAATTATTGAAAATCAAATACAATATTTGGTTGAAAAATACACTGCTAATGCAATAAGTTGACTGTGGATTTGTGCCAATATAGGGTTAGAGGGTCTAGACAAGTCAGTGGCTGGGGTAAGGGACAGGCCTTTAAGTTGAGTTGGGTCCCAAATCTGAGGAACGAAATACCAGGGTAACTCTGCCCTAAAAAAGAGGTCTGTACAGAGAGTTTTAAAATATTCTCATATTACTCGTAGCATGGAAAACGTTTTCCAATAGTAGGTGCCAGCAGGAAAGGGTTAACGCAAAGTTGTAATGCTGTGTTGCATTCTACAGGATAACTTCACTTTACGTCGCCTTGCTTAGGTTTTTAACGCACGAATAACTTCAACTCATGAACAAGGTCTTGTAACACATCTTGTTCCTATGTCGAAGGCTTACTGTATATAAATATTGGGTAAGTTAAGGGATGGGGAAGGAATGGAGGTGAAGGAAAAGCTGCGATATTCAGCATAATGGGACTGGAAAACAAAAGAAAATATGCTAGCTCATTCACTCAGCTAGCGGATTTGCCCACAGAACAGATTTTTGAGCAAATGTCTCGAGCAAACCCTGGTTAGTAAACTTTTCACTTATGAAAGAGGTTTATTTTTTTGTTCTGATTATGTTTAAAAGAAAGTTACCACATTTACTGTCCTTTTTTTGGTAACAAAATGAATAGAAAAAAGTAAACTACTGTGTATGGTGTGACTAAAAAATTAATGACACTGATAGAAAATCTTGCTGTGGCAGTGTGGAAAATAGAAATTTTGTTCATGAAATTCATGCCATCACAACCAATGATCTGTATTTTCAGTTACAATATTTTGGAATTTCAACTCATATTGTCAAGGCTATTTCTTATCTATCATTTTAGTTATTTTGAATGAATATTTAATTTCTAATTTTTTGACATTGATTATTCATGCACACAGCAGCATTACCTGCTACTATGAACAAACAGTGGCATGATGCCATAAACCTGCAAGAAACAAGTATCTTGTAGGCAAAAATATTTTGCTGAAAATTGCAGAAAAATTTAGCTTTGAATACTTAGTTGATCAGGTGAATTCAACTGTCTGTCATTTGAGTTGTGTACTAGTTGAAAATTTATATTTGTTTTCCTACCAATATACCCTTATACGTAAGAAAATCTTCATTTATTTTTCAAATTCTCGATTTCAACTTTTCCCTTAAACCATAGCTATTTGTCCCACGTCCTAAGTCCTAACTATATGTTCCAAATGTGCTCTTTCTATTTTTTGTATTCTTTCATTTGATAGATGAATGGGATAGGTAAGTTATTGCAAGAAAGAGTCTTCCTCGTTGAGCCATTTTCTTATAGCTTAAAAATGAAAAAATGCATAAGTTACCTCCAACTTTTTGTGAATTAGTGATGTCATTTAAGTTTTAGTTCATTAAGTCATTTAGAGAGATCCAATCTTTGACAGAAAGAATTGCTCATTTGTGTTTATGACAACAAACCTCATAAAATGCATACAGAAGACCATGAAGTAGGCGATGGATTCAAAAATGGATAAGATTGGTTGTCTCTGTTTTTCAAACCCTATTGCAATGGACCATAATGAAACAAAAGCGAATAAGCCAATCTAATTCTTAATGCCAAACTATCATTGCCATTAAGTAGGAGAAAAAAATTTAGGTCATTATGAATGAATACATATTTTGTATCACAGGAAATAAGATAACATCTTTAT
Organism: Ischnura elegans; assembly: GCF_921293095.1. Lineage (NCBI taxonomy): Eukaryota > Metazoa > Arthropoda > Insecta > Odonata > Coenagrionidae > Ischnura > Ischnura elegans. The sequence goes on along the minus strand of NC_060255.1, from coordinate 84,174,560 downwards.
GGTGTCACATGTTTTACTCGCTTATAAAATCTAGTAAAATTGTGTTCGTTAATATGTAAGCGTGCATGCTGAAAACATATCTCCCATATCCTTGGAATCATCTTACGTTCTTAGCCCAAAATCAAATACTTTCCACCTTTACTGAAAGGAATAGTGTTAATGAATTCAAATGTTGAGGCCTTCACTTTGTAGAATTCCATATTTAATGTTTGGAAAGGAAAAGCTAAGCAATTTCCTTTCCAAACATTAAATAGCGTTAATCCTTCTTTATGGCATTTGTTTGTTACCTGATTAATGAAAGGCCCAAAATAAATGTGGGGACAGCTTTTCTTAATGATTGTTTTAATTTCAGGAGATTAAAGCGATGGATCAGTGATAAGCAACAAAAGTCCTCTGACTCCTCTAGGCGACGCAATAAGTCAATGAGTGATACTGAACCGACAGCAAACAAGTCAAAGAAGCAGCAACAGCAGTTATTTGCAATGGCCTTACAGGTACATCTTTGTTTCTCAAAGTACTAACTTGATCATTTTCTATATTCAGACTGTCCCATAGGTCGTGTGTATATTCATGCTAGGCAATGTTATTTTTAAGTCATTGGAAACTCCTATGTTAAGTATGTCGATAATTATGTCAGAAAAATAATCCAGTGAATTATCCAGTGCCTGTGGTTAGGGTTACCTCACATTTGCAACTCACAGCAAGACAGTTTTTATGAGATGGTGGAGTTCTCGCCTTAGCATGACTGCTGTACTGAGCCCCTAGAGATTCTTCTTTATGGAGCATCTTTAAAGGACATTCATTAAGAAGGATGTCGCGGATAATCACACACTCTCAGCACCAACCTCTTTTGACCCTTCCTAGCGGGGACTCCGCATTACCACGGAGTCAGAGGGTAGTTGAGCTCCCTCCTTTTGGGGTTTATAACCCTACCAGCAGCATTGGTTTGCGGTCAATCATGCTGTGTTTATATGAATTACCAATATGGATAATTGTTGCGTGAACGTAAATTGCAGACTTCAAATTGAATTCCTCATTTTATTCTGAGAATTGTCAAATTTTGAATGAAGCTCTACCATCAATATTAATGCAGCAACAATTTCCATGTTGATGTTTATACTGAAATCGAGATATAAGTTAATATTTATCGTAGAATTTCGTTTAAAAAATTGTAAATGCTGCTGAAAAGACAAAGAATTCAATTCTTAGTTTATAGTTTTGAGAAAGGAACAAATATTTATTTTGCAAAAGTCTGGTTAAAAAATTGAATGACCACAGTCCCTTACCGCTAAGAGGGGTAACATAAGACAAGGGGTCTGGGTACCTGCTCCCGGATTTAGGGTAAAGCCTAAGCCCCTCAGTGGTGTTGGTTCCCAAAACAAAGACATCGCACACCCGCAAATAAAAGGGGGAGAGCTAGGAAACATACATATTCAGCATTCATTCACCTGCAAAGGAAAATCTCTGACGAAAGTTTGCTGCTTTCGTCTCCCGGGTCAAGAAACGTCCAGACACATATTTTCGTCTTAAGTAGGGAAAAGGTTAATCTTGGTTATAGCATATGTAAAAGATGGACGTTGAGTAAAGGCATAGCCATATTAACTGACCAGTTCTTGTAAGATCGCTGATATCAAGCAATGTTGGATGGAACGTGATATAAGTGTACTTAGGGAGAAAAAGTATCTGAACACATTTTGTATTGCCATTATTGGTCCTTGAGAAATTTATTTCCTTTCTGTTTAAATATCATTATTAGGTTGATTTACAACCAGAGGAATTAAAGCATTCCACTCAATCTTCTTCTTTTCACTGCACATTCAAAGACAATACTTGCTGCTGGGATACCCTAAGAGGGATTTGCATGGGTCACCCGAGTGCTGACATATTAGATAATCCTTAAGATAACTTTGAAATGTCATATCTAACTCTTATGTCAACTATTCTTCACATTTTTCCTTTACCGATCCATTCATGTTCAGCTTTTTCTTCATACATAGCACTTTCTCTTCCAGTCAGGCAGGGTCTAACAATTCACTTGCTCTTAACCATACAGGAACTAGTGCAAATGACACTCAGGGCGGGCAAGTAGCATGTATTGTATAGTCTCTGCCTTAAATGGTGAATAGAGGAAGATGATGTGACGTGCTGGAATTTCCCTTGACAGAATTTGACCTAAGAGTGGCATGCCTTCATAAAGGATACTAATTTATGTACAGACTGAAAGTGGCTATCCAAACTTTGTTGCTATACAAGAATGGAAACCAGCAAATAGAAAGGTGTACCCATGCCAGTGATGACCATTCAAACCTCAATTACAAAGCCTTTATCCTTTGTCAGATAGTGACGGGCTCTTTAGACATGTGGTTGGCTGAATGAATCAGGAAAGGTCTGGGCTACTGATCAAGGCCCCCAATGATTAAATTATATGCAAAGGATATACATTTTTTCTTGAATGTGACCGCTAGCTTCCTGCTATTTGTGCGGACTTTTGGTATTTCAAGATTTTTATTTGATGCCTAGACTTAAAAACATTTGAGTCATATTTGGCCCTCACTTTTCCTGAATTTTCTCCATCTTCGGGTCTTCCTCCAATACACCATAATTTGAAGGGTAGGAAAGGTAGCTTGGCCACGGGTGAAAGAGTGTCTGAAGTTTGAATGGTGCTTTTGGCCTCAAAAATTCCGTAAAGAGCCCAAGAAATCATCTTACTCTGAAGAAGTTCAGTGAAAGGCACCTGCCTACCTGCAGTGAAAGTGTGAGATTCGATCCCTGTGGCTTGGTCCAGGGTAAATTTTAGCCTCATTCAGCCATACATACCTTCAGTTTGAAGCTCTGAGCGAGTGTCCCTCTAGTTATTCAAATATCACAGGATTACATTATATCATTCCATGTCATTAATATTTTATCTACATCGTGTTTCATGCTAAAAAAAAGCTTAAAATTTCTACCAACTCATCGCAGGTTCAGTTTCAAGCTCGACCAGTTTGAATGATTACTGATTAAATCTTTTATTTGAAATCTTATTTTGTATTCTTCTTTGAGTAGTACTACATAAACCCTTAACAGGTAAACTTTGTTGCTCTGTTGATTATAACTGAGCTAAAAAATTGGTGTTTCAATCAAAGCCTTTGAATAGGCAGCTAAAATTGATCGTAAGATCATTTCACTGGTGTTCCCTTCATATGTTATGTGAATGAAATTATTTAATCTCGTTTATTATGAATGTATTTTCAGTGTATCAAGAGAAAAGAGTTAATTTGCTTTCTTTAGACCCAGGTTGAAATAATTGCTTATTGCCATTATTCAAATAAATATAATCCCTGTGATGTTATGGCTGAAAAATAAAAATTATAGAGTGTAAAATTATTTATTAATTGCTGCATATTTTTTCCCCGAATCTAGAATGAAGTTATGGAGTCTCAGGCTAATCGTCAGCACAAGGTTCCGAATAACTCTCCAACTCAAAGAAATGGCCGCCGTCAGGATAATTCAAAATCTCATGCTAAGAATGGTTTAAGAAGACAGCTATTCAATGGTAATTATAGTTATTCAGTGGGATTTGTATCTTATGTTTTTTATTGTTCTGAATTTCTGATTCCATATCAGATATACTGTAACAATACATTTTTCTGTTAACAAGTTGACAGCCACGATGATGTGGAAATTTTCTTGTGGTGCAATTGGTGTGTATATCAGTCACATAGCATGGGTTCATGACTCAGAAGTGTAATTACTGATGAATCTAACATGAATTTTACTATCTCATAATGACCACTTTGGTCACAATCCATGCCATAACAATTGGTCCTGGTCACCTGAGGTTTCAGGAATCCTCTGGGATTTAGTTACTCCAGGGCCGGTCACTTGGCCAGATGGCATATCGGCAACTTTCATGGCCAGTCACTGTGACCAACATGTTAATGTTCTCAAATATTTTCTCATGCAGGTTTTGGGCTGGTTTTATAATTGTGTGTCCAGTACAGAAAATTAACTTTTCCTATGTCTGCCATTTTAATTTATAAATTATTATTATTTATTATTATTATTTTTAAAATTTATTTTATTGCCCAAGTTTTACAGCATAAAGCATTAATTTCAGTCAGGGTTTTGCAGTGGTCCATGACCTGGCAGACTTCCAGGTTCTGCTGTATCTTGCTTTCAGAGGCTTGAGCTTTTGCCTCCATTGCAGGCAGCATTGATATATTCAGGAAAATGACCTCCTTTGAAGTTCGTCAAGAATTTAACCACCATGACATACAATGTAGAGAAACAAGTAATGAAATTCCTTCATCTGAAGAGAGACAAAGAGTGGAACAATGACCCTGAGTAGGAACATGAGAGCACACAAGGGAGAGAGGATGTTGGCTTTTAAATCCTTGATGAGCTCCGAAGGAAGTCATAACCCTGAAGATGCCACCTGCAGCAGAGGCGAAAGCTTGAGCCCGTAAATTCAAGATGAAGCAGAAGCAAGCAGAACCCAGAACCCCTCCAAAGCATTAAGCTTTCTTTTTGCAAACTCGAACATTTCACTGATGATGACAAGTGAACTGGAAGAAAGGCGAACTATGGTCATTGATGAGTTACATAGGACAGGTTATTAGGGGTGTAAAAGATGAGAAATACATTAATGTGAATAGGTTGGCAGATAGGAGAGTTGAGTACAGAGCTGTGTCAAATCAATCTTTGAATGGCTGACGCATGATAATGATGATAAGCAGTTGTTGGCTGTAATATAGGTAACCTTGTTCCTGAGCGCAAGTATGATATAAATTAAATTGAAGAAAATAGTGTGTTGTGATTTTCGCTCAAACTATTTTGAGGTTGTATTATTTTTACTCTTTCAAATATGCAGACCTAAAAATAATCCATAAGTACGTAATTGGTACAAAAAATGTGCAGAAAATTCTCTTTTAATAAATGTGAACGAATAGGGTGGTTTCCTATTATTTTTTTATTGCCTAAATCGAAAGATTATTACTCCTGTAGTACGTATTTCACGCTTTTAGATTTTTAAATGACGACATCTATTTTTCGCGATTAAATGAAAAGTGAAAATTTTCAAGTGCGCGAAAACGCGACGCGTAAGTATGAATGCCGGGAAATCTTTCCGTGAGGCATATTTCTGGTTTTCGCTGCCGCCCTGAGAGGTGACCTTGGGGCGAGGCTTTGAGCGCTGATACGACGCAGGCTGCTAGCGGGTAGCTGAGTACCCTGCTGGCTGGTAGCGCTTGGCTTAAATAAGGATTATTAATACCTTATCAAATGAAGAAAAATTTCCGACCTTAGCCAGTTTTAATAAGTGATTATTAAGACATGTTTCCCTGAGCTCTGCGCCTCATGCATGCATTGGTAACCTCAGACGATGTATAACTCCTATCCTCTCGTATAGAAACTAGGTCCCTGTGACGTCACGTGGAGTGGCATGGCATGGCCACTGTACAGTGGAACCTCGTTAAAGCGAGTATGGGCTATAGCGATACCCCCGCTATTACGAGAGATAGCCGATGCACCGTCAATTGACCCTATAATAAGCGTGTTAAAAAATTCGTTTTTACGAGACCCTTTCGGTGTTGGCTCTCGCCATAGCGTGGGTTTCACCGCCGGAAGACTTTCATCAAGACTCCTTAAACTCTGTAATTGCTATCGATGTGTTAGAAATGAAGTTAATGGAGTGCTCAGTCTCAAATTTATGTGGTAAACTGTCGTTCGATAAATATAATGATTGACGAAACAATGCTTTGCATGATTTTTATTCAGTGCGGCGCTTATAAATTGTTTGAATAGTTAGTCGTTATTTGAGTAAGGATATTTAGTGATGCAAAAAAACATCGCCTTTCGCCTGGATTTATGCTTACGTTTATCGGATAATGTTTATCTGTCGCCGCACCACTCCTGTTCCTGTTTATCTGTTCACAACAGTTATATTGGCTATTATTTGCTCCACCTCCGGTAAAGCGACAATTCGCTATAGCGAATGTTTATTACTGCACCGTGGGGTGTCGTTATATCGAGGTTACACTGTACACAAATACGATCAATGTGTAGATGCCAGATATTCATTCACTGAGTAAAAACATTTATCTTGAAGATAAGAGCTAACTTTTGGTTTGAACACCGAAAATCTTTCTTCCTTTTTTATATTTAGTGGCAGACCATTATATAACCTTACACACATTGCATGGGGCCCTTTCGAAGTTGCACTTAGATTTGACAATGAAGACAAAGAGCGTGGTCATAATAATTTTATAACAAATAATGCAAGAATTTGGTGCTGAAAACATAAAACAAAATGCACAGAGTGGGCATGAAAAAACAAAAAGCAATATTGAATAAAATGGCTTCATTTACCCTTTTGCTAAAACAAAGTACAATAAAAGAATATCATGATAAAATGGCTGAGGACAATGTTATAATTTGTCTTGGAAAAACTTCTCCACATAATGGCAGACTTTATTATGCAAACACTTGTTGAGTTTTCTCTTGAAAATTGTGAGGGTTATTGTGTTTTTCAAGGATTATGGCATATTTCATGGGAAATATTATAAATCTTTGACATAGACTGGTGAGTTCCTCACTCAGCTGAAGTCAGATTATTACTTTATCTGTGGCTATTCTCTTTTCCTTGTGTCAATTGGGTACGAATTGTGCAATTTGTGAGAAAAAAGAAGAATTCTTTATAAATATAGCACATTTTTAAATATAAATACTCGGAATAGGAAGTATTCTGAGATCTCTATGTAACATCTAGACTGTACATAGTATGTTTTCTTCCAATGCAACATGGAATATAATTTTTCTTATATCTTGTTGTAGGAGATGAAGACAAGAAGGACAAGGGTAGACAGCAAAATCAAACCCAGAGAAACCTTAGTAATGCCAACATCAATGACTTTCGGGCTCCCTCGTGGATGAATTTTAAATTCAACCGATCTGCGATATTACAGTGCATAGAGTGATTGCTCAAAACAATGGTCATTTATTATGTGATTGGATCTTTTCCATTTTTTAAATTTTGTGTATGTGATTGCTCTCTGACAAGTGTAGTCGTATGCATTTTTTACAGGAAGATTAATCTTTCATCTAAGATGATCTGGAAGAATAGTTTAAGAGTTAGTACTAATCCCCTAAGCTAACTTGCTGGATCATGCTAGTTAGTTGCTTACAGGTAGAGAAACTTTGCACCGTATGATGTTTATGTTTCTAGACTAGCCTTAAAATTGCTAAGAATTCCATCAATTCTCTATGGATAGCCTTCTAAAGTAATTTATTTAATTGATTTTGTGCGAGGTGTGGTAATTAAAAAAAATTTTTTTTGGGCTTCCACTTCCTCTTCATGTCAGAAGTTTCTTGAGGTCTCTTGCGACCTAAAGAAGCTGGCAGGACTTCCAGAAAAACTTGTCATTAGATTTCAGACAATGTGGTTGAAGCCTGGAAAACACCATGGCATCAATTTATTTATCACAAAGCATTCACTGCTATGTTGGAATCACCAGCATAATCCATAGTCTTAGCAATTTGGGTTGTCTCTATACAGTCTGACTTATGAATTTCCCACCTTTGAAATGTGATAAATCTTAACATTTTTTGCTTATTGTTTTGTGCATAGTTGCATTTTGACTTTCATCAGTATTACCTCACTAGATTGTAGTGAAAATATTTGCCATTGAGTTTATCCAAATGTGCCTGTGTGCAAACTTAATGCATTTTTTGATTTCTTGGAAATTTTTCATGATTTTCAAGGAAATGTACAAATTGTAAATAATTTGTCAATTCAGGAGATTTATTTTTTTATCTTTAACCATTGATCCAAATCAAGCAGCGGTTATTGTAGTATCTCAAGTTTTAAAGTAAGCATATCACTATTTGTTATTCAATCTTTTGATTGCTCTCATTTACATTGAATTTTATTTTTACGGCAAGGAAGTCATGAAATTTGCTGTTTTATCATTTACGTGCCTTAAATATTAACTCATGTGTTAATTTGAAGGTATTTTTAATCTTAAGGGTTACATTATATGCTACAATGTTGTGTTATCTAGTTTACGGCAGCAAATATCAATTTAATTTGTATGCAGAATATAACCACTTTTCAAATGAATTATGTTGCTCTATACATTAATGTAACCTAAAAATTAAAGAAAAAAATATAAGGGCAATTACATAAAAGATAATAAATGTAATTTTGTCTATTTTTGTGATTGTGTATGCATATACCTATGTACTTAAATTTTATTGCATGTTATGAAAGCTATGAATCGGCAAAAGATTGAAATATTATATATTGTGAAATGTTGCTGAGTTTCATGTTGTATGCATATGATCCTTTTTCTTTCTCAAGTTTTGGTGAAAACTTCAAAAATATTTAAAATATTTCGCTTGAATATTCATCTTCTATGATTTGTGTATGTTCAGCATTTTATAATATATTCGCAGTGACCAAAACTCTGATCAAGATCTTAAAGTATCTGAAAAAATTCAGTTTCTAAAGTATGATTTTATTTTTTTTCGCTCAGAAGTAGTCTAAATACCTAACAGGAATAATTAATGTTACTCACATCCTGGTTGACTCGTGAATTTTGTTACTGTGCGTTTGAAGAATCTGTAGAGTTATATTAATTCTTTCTTTGCATATCTGGTTTTTCATGTTTTTGAAAAATTGCCATTTTTAAATGAAAATATAAAAGCAATATTTGGTTCCTAGTCAATCGTCCCAACTCAAGTCAAATCAATTATTTGTGCATGGGGTTTTTACATTTTCCTGAAAGATTCTTTTATGATGATTGTATCTAAGTTGATTTTGACTCCCTAGTAAGTCTTGGTTGCTCAATACATTGATTTTCAAACATCTGGGTTGGAGTGAAACTCTGTGGAAATGAAAAAAAAATATATCAATTTCATCAACTCTGTCCTTTTAAGGAAAAATAATAGTTCATAGCTTGCTTCTCAGTTGCAAACTTAACAATATACTATCAACTAATTGGTGGGTCCTCAAGATTTGATTATACTGAACTGAAAAGATGTCTGCAATGGAGGATCAAATTTGACTGTTCTTGTGGGACTGCTCTTGTGGGACTTCTTTAGGGAACTGCTCACACTGCAATTTTGAATCTGCAAAACTCTGGGAAGGTTGTAGATAAACCCAAGCAAGAGTTCTGGCACACGAGGGCTTATAATTAAATAATATGTTCACTGTCGAGGAAAACTTTGTAGTAGCTGCGGTAAAACTGCTCAAGTGACTCAGAAAACACACTGACAGAAGCTACTCCAAAAGAGTGATATCAGTATCACATGGTAAGATGGTAGCCAAATTTTAAGTTGGAATTAATTTGCAGGAAAATGTGTTGGATTTTGGTCATGTATTGGAAAGTAAGCGGCTTGAAATTTTTTTCTGTTATATTTGGTGAGTTTTCTGTGAATCTTGGAAAGTTGAAAAAAATTATTTTCTTGACGAAATAAAAAGTTATCAATTAAAACTGCCATTTCTTGTATCTTTTTCTCAGGGCGTTGTAGAATTAGCTGATGGTTTCCCTTAAGCCTTTTCCTCAGAATGCTATTTAAAGTTTAACCCATAGAATCCTGGAACATTTTTATGTTTTGCAGGCTGACTGCATTATTTACCTGAAATTTTTATTGCTACCTGCATATCTTGCACTTGGGCACTTTTCCTCACTGAAAGGATTGCTAAGGGGCTTAACTCTACCAGATTACCCCTCATGGCCGGGAGTGCCCCCCGCACAGGGTGTCTCTTTTTCACTGGCTGGCAGCTAAAATTGTGAATTGCAGCAACCCACGGGTTAATTTAGCAAGCTTATTTCAGGGAACTTTAGGTTTGGTACGAAATGTTATTTGTCTTGATATTTATGTCTATGTATAAAATCCATTGATAGGCGACATCACCACCATTTGTTCAGTGGTTGGGTTACAGCTGACTAAATATACATTTTAAAAAATTCCATTTGATTTCTTATTGCACCATTGATTTCCAACTTTATCGAAGAATTTTTTATATACAGAAAGATTTAATTGGATTGATATTCCTTGGATACATTTCTATGCATACATTATACTAAATAATACATCCCCAAGTAGTTGGTCTTCCTGCAAAATCATATTGTTTTCATAAGGTCAATAGCATCCATTTAATTATGTTTATCCAATTGATCGATTTGTCTACAGCTCCTTAAATTCCTCTTTTCCTTGAGCCAATGTGTGTTTTTTCTCCTTTCACTGCCAGCAGGTTTCGGTATAGTATTAATTAATCGGCCCGTATGATATGAGTAAGAATTGGCATTAGCTCATTCACCCTACCAACAATTTACTGAAATAATTAGATTTTGTTCCTTTATAAAAATTGTATTCATCATTCATTAGTCTTCCATGGTTTTAAGCCCCAGTCATATCTTAAACATTGGTTGGCAATCTAGATGATACAAATCAAATTAAGTAAGCACTAGAAATAATTAACAATTTGAAATAAATACAAACTTTCTCAAAACAGTCAGCGGTCTACCCACATTTCAGTCACAATGTCTGTTTCTGTGGCAATAAAAGGTTTTATATAAACGCGTTGCTGGTTCTAAATCTTGTTATCATAAGGTTTTACAAGTTGGGGTATGATCTTGGACTTCAGTGGAGGAACTGGGTGTTTTCTGGATAGTGGAAATTGGAATGTTCTTGAGAGTATATTGAAAAAATTCTACCAGTATGGATAAATTTAACTATTTATGATATATGCGATGCAAATGGCGCATACGGTTGCATATATTGCGCAAGAGAATGGAATTTGGAATTCACTGATTTAAAATTAGGCGGGAACTCTGCTCAGAGGGGCGGTTCATTGAAGTTTTGTGGAGGGAGGTGATAGTGTAAACTTCTCTCACTCGGCAAAAACGAAAGGTTTACCAAACATCAACATTTATTTATGGACTTAAAATTCTAAATTATCTAAATTCGTCATCTGCTGCACGTCTTGAGCTAACGGGTGGCTTGAATCCGACGTCAACGGTCAACCTTCGTTCTTCGCCGCACTGTTGATATCGGAGATTAGGCATCTGGGTTGGAGTCTACGTCGAGTCGACGGAAAGATGGCTGCAACCCTGACGGCGGAGCAAGAGCAGGTAGGCAAAGTTTCATTTTCTTAGGTTATTGCGCTAAATTCAACATTGTGAAGAATCAAAGTGTTCACTATTGTGGACGCTCGTCATCAAGCCCTAAAATTCGCGGAGCGTAGATTCTGGGTAAAGATATTAACGTGATTGCACTAGTAGTGTTGATCATAGAAAATATTTTTTGTATCTGTCTGCCGTCTCAATTTTTTTCTGTGTGTGGAAGCTTACTGTGCGAGCACTACATACGTAGTATTTTTCATTCTCCATGGGTTAATTCTTTTCTCATGTAGTTGGTGAGCTGTCAGTTCTTTAAAGTACTTGTGATTTAGTTTATTTTCGATGTACCTTATTTATTTGAGAATTTAGCATTGAGTTTCATTCTAAATAAAAATGGGATATTACTCATCACAAGCGGAAAAACTGTCTATATTCCTACGTTGACTTCGAAGCAGAGAATTTCGTAGGAATCTGAAGCTCGTCTAACGGTGCCTAAGAGACCATCAGTGGTTTGATAAAACAATTAATCGTTTTTTATGCATGCAATTTTTGTGTTGTTGTTTTGAACGTGTGCCTTGATGATCTTGTTCATTCGAAGTTGCAGTCGTGAATAAGTTCTTGGGATTGTCATTGCTCGCCACTCCCACTTGGCACGATTACAAAAACAACCTGTTGTAAGTCATCGCACCGTTGCTCATGCTTCTCCCCCGTACCGATTTTGTAATCGTCTTTCTTTGTTTTATTCCGTTGTGGTATAGGCTGGAGTCTTCATTTTTTTAAACAATAAATGTGTAATCCTTTCTTTTTCGCATAATGTGTATTATGTAGGATAATAATTGAAAGTCTGCCCTCCCTTCTATCGAGTTCTTTCTTCCCCCTGCTCCTTCGATGAGTCCGACAGCGCTTTCATCATTTTCCCATCTGCGTCCGGTCATCCCATCCTTCCTTTCGTTTCATGAGCGTAAGTTAGGTTACACCTGCCCTCTCTCTCTTTACATACGGTCTGATGGGCTGGCAGAAATGTGCATCAACAATCACTGTATCCCAACGTTTCCTAGCCTTCCAAATGATATGGTGTCCCAGTTATTTCAGCACGCGTTTACTCATCGTCATAATTGCCAGTCCCCAACCCAAATTGACGCAGATCTCCTCACAGCTCTCGTAACGTGTAATATTTTCACACTACGTGGTTCCTCTCTTCCACTAAATTCAGCTTATGTTCCATGTATTTCATCGGAGGACTTCCTTTGCCGTATTTTTACGTCCGCTTGCCTATTGACGATTGTCTTCTTACGGTTGTCTTAAGTCTTACCTTTTTTCAGTATCTTTCATAACTTCTTCATTATTGACTTCCTTGATCAATTTTATTGTAATCACTCCTCTATCTCGGAGAAACCTTAACATTTCGGAGTTCATTCATATTTTAAAATTAATAATGCCTTAAATCGACCGTCGTCATTGCTACTTCCGGTGTATGTACTCCCATATTTTATAGTTCACCAGTCTTCTCCTAGATTTTGAAGCTCCGCCCTTATCCGTCCTCTAACTCCGGAAGTTGTCATTCACACCCCCCTCTGGGCTCCCCGCTTCATATGAGACACCAATGTAGGTTCCGTCTTTGTAAGGTGACACGCCGTCCCTTTCCTCTGCCCCCCCCATGAAGGCAACGTTATAGTACACCGAGCCATCGTCCAAGGTTCTTGTCACATTGTAGTGAGAAAAGATTCGGCGTGGCCGATTGTCGCGGACTTGCCTCGTGGAATGTTTTCGCGTATCCCTTTTCTCGTCCTCATTAAGTCGACGATAGCGGTGAATGTCCGCTTAGGACTTCATGTGTAGCCCCCTTTTTGTTCTTCATTTCTCTTGTGTGCTAATTGAGGTATAGTAAGAGCGTCACGCGAGGCCCGACATTTTTTTTGGACGTTTTCTCTCTCTGTCTTGATGCGTCTTCGTGTCTTTCGCCGTAAAATTCACAAAAAACCGTGTACCCTATTCTCTCTTCCATTGAGAAAAAATATCGCGTGAAAAATTCGGTTCATGTTCCCTCTCCAAAGAGAATCCGGCATGCTTTTCGAAATTATCTCGCAGGAATCCATGGAACCTTTACGTCGTGAACACTTTAGGTACCCAAGACAAGAAATGATGGCACATCGTGAATCTTAGGATTTGGAGAGGGTCGTCAAAATTTCCGCGAAGCAATAAGGACTGTCCCCCGGAGTGAGTCCCCACACTACAGGCTACAGATAGGCGGTATTCATATTAGTACATCATTTTAAATACTTCGCGGACAAGTTTCGCAGTGACAAAAGAGGTGCAATGTGCTTATTCATGTGATATAATCTCTAAGTATTGCGTATAAATTTATAGCCGCAATTATACCTAATATCCTACCCATTCACAGCTTTTTTAAGAGAACTGTCAAAAAATTATTTTCCATAATTCGTTTATTGCTGTGGTATAGTCAGGAATTTCTTTCGGGGGGGTCCAAAACCAGGGGAGAATTAAAAAAAAATACATGTTACAAAGTGGTGGATTTAAAACTAATTTTAATACTTTTCATGATCGAAAAAACGTCATTCTCCAAAGAAATATTTTGTAAATTCATGATTGTTCAATATTTTGTGATGGAAATAATTGTTTTTTATATTTTGGGGGGGGGGGGGGGACGGACGGACCCCCCTGGCTACGCCACCGATTGCTTTTTCGGGAAGATTACAGACTGCTGTATCGAAAGTTGTTGGAAAAACATTATTGAACGAATATTTTCAAGTGTGATTTACTATTAATCCATATTTATGCCCTCGTATTCCTCATTTTCCCTTCCATCAGAATGGCAACATACTGCTCTGTCTGGTGTTAAGTTGGTTAAGTTAAATAATTCTGATCACAAATTTCCAAATATCCCAAATTCAGTATTCAGTTGGGATAAGAATTCTTTTTATCTAGCCACAGAGGTGACACTATCCCATCAGCAGGCGTGTGTCAGCTTTGAACCGTATTTCTTTGTTGTCAACAAAGACTCAAAATCGCATATGTTAAAGATTATACTTCCCTCTCAGTTATGGCTTTTGGTGCTTAACGTGCAATTTTTTCCTGCAGTAATGAGAGATTGCCCGCATTTTATAATATACTGCGTGTAACTACAGTTAAAAATGTTTTTGTGGGGGAGGAAAATCTATTTTCTAACGTGCATTTCAGCTGTCGATCCCGTTTTATTTATTAATAATGCCTGCATTTTTTTGTCTATGTGCGCATGCGGATTCGCACGCCAGGTTTGGGGTAAGCGGTCCTCGAGTGTTGTTTCCCTTACCTCTTTCCATTTATGAGAAAAGTACATTTAGATATTTGTAAAATAAATAATTGTTCATTGTAAAAAAAATTGTATCTATAGTTTATTATGGAAAGGTTAAATTTTTGTTTTTATCCCGATTCTGGAAATACAATAAGGGATTTAAAATTTACAATAAGGGATTTTGACGTATATTTTCAGAAGGGTTTTCTTTTGAGGAATTTAAAAGAAGTTGTCAAGAATTAGTAATAGAATTGAGAAAATTGATGGGAAGTAATTTGTACTTGTGGTCTTTGCGTGGTAATGGTATTTTTTGTAATATGGATGGAAGGCAGCACTACCAACTTCACTCCATCTTCAGTCTACTGCCGTCGAAGTAGGTCATTCTGTGCTGAATATCGATGCTTGTGCGTATGTCTGCGTGACAAATCAAGAGGGGTCGTCCCTTTAATTCCTGCAGTATTGTAGACCTATTTTCCCCTCTCGTAAATGGTCTTCGAACGCCGGTCGATATCCCATTTTTCCCCATGTATGATGCATACGTTTTATTCTTCCTTTCGTCCTATCAACCTGTTTGAAATATCTTCGTGAAAAATATTACCATCTCTTCTTCGTCTGCACTAATATTGTAACAATGGTAGTCGCGTAAATGGAAAACCTAGAAAGTTGGGGAGTGTTCCGGACTTATCCCTTGAAAATAAATAATTGCCAGGGGAAATGACGAAAAATCTGAAATGAAAATATTTGCTATGGAATATTACAAATTTATTTTTCGTCATCTTTTTACTCAAATGTTAATGATAATTAAATATCTAATTCCCAGCGTGCCATTAAAGTGGTCCCCAACAACTGTTCAAATTAATTTTTTGTTATATCCTGATTTTACTCAATATGTTTCAATTTAACGCTTCTAAATCGAATTTTTATCTCCTGGAGGAGGGATTGTGAAAAAAGTAAGTTTTATTTTCATGATTTCTGCGAGGAAAGCTCTTCTAAATCGTTAAAAGAATTATTAATCATTAATTTTAAGAGAGTAAAATAGTAGAAGTTATCACTTTAACAACATTAGCGTGATAATATCTCCCTAGCAGAAAATGCGGCAGCTATTGCCTTCAAATTAATTCCAATCAGTAATTAATGGAGTCGCCAGTAATCAATTACTTAATACCTGTATATAATTATCAGCGTTAATTTGCTGCTTCGTTGTATATGCTTTGGATACAACCGCGTCGATTTTGTTCATTTAACACGAAAATTTTAGTTAAATTAATATGATTCTGAGTGATAGATAAATAGTACTTACCTATGTAATATTTATGCCTCTTCTCCTTTAATATCACGTTTTTATCACTTCATGAGTTGAAATCTGTGAATATGTTGTACCAGCCAAATCTTTTTATCATTATATCGCATCAGGAATTTTAATCCAGTCTCTTTTGGTTAATTCATTCAAATAATGAACTTGATTGAACATCAAAGTAACCATGAATTGAGCTATTTGAATGATTTTACGGAATTTACGGCGGCACAATTGGCCAAGTGGAGATAATCTTTGCGTTCAACGTGGAGGTCAGTGTTTTTGGGCGTGTGGTTTATTGGCTCTAGTGCATCTTCGGGAAGCGTGACCGTTTGGGAGTCCTTCGTTTCACATTTTAAAAGCATGCTATCTGATCATTTAGGGATGGCGTGACCATGAATGTTGGCACTTTTCACGGGTGTCGCCTATTTTTCATCTCCAATGAATTCTTTTTTCCATTAGTACCTTTTTTCTGGAGGAAAAATTGTAAATTTTTAATTATGAAATTTGGTCACCTTAATTTAATTCACAATCTCCCCCAATAATTACTTGTTTGCTGACGAGCCCTAGTTCTTTATCCTACTGCATTAACATGCTCCGGCGTAGGTTAATTAGCTTATTATCTACCAATTGGCTTTCTTAATTGGCACGGGAAGTAAACTGCTACATAAAAAATAAATAAGCATTAAAATTAAATTGTGTGGAACAAGTTTACTGTCACGTCTGAGATTAAAAATAACCCTGTTTTAACTCTCAAAAGATGAAATAATGATCAGTTGATTCTCTTTCTGCAATTCTCGATTAATCTCGGTTTAATAGGGGTATGGATATGGAAACTAATAGTCCCAGTGGATTAATTTATAGATAAGGAACTGTAAAGAAACAAACCTATTCGAAGTATTTCATTACGAAGTATTATGTTGTGCGTTGACTGAAGTAATGTTTCCGAGGCACAATCCGTTGTTATTTGTTGTTATAAGGGGGTAACAATATGGAAATTAGAAAAATTAGCTTCTCACAAGAAATCAAGATACCGAAGGAAACAGATCAATTGAAATTCAATAGTGAAGCTGATTTTTCGTGAAATATTGAATTTAAATTTGTGCTAATTCATTTAAGGAAATAACCTTAAGAATTTTTTAACGTTTAATTCCAATGTACACGCCTTTTCCCAATTTTATACTTCTTAATGCTTAAATGATATTGTATTTTACAACCATGCTTACAATTAGACGGGCCGGCAATACCATAAGTAATTATGTAATAATTATGGTTTTCAAATGAAAATCCCTGAAATAACATCATGGGAAGCCCAGTTTTTTTGCGTGAATCAATGAGGCAGTATTACTTTTAGATGAGCGTATTTTCAAACTTTCATGAATATTTCTTTCGTGTATTGGTGGAGAGCCTTGAAGCTCGCGTTGGAGAACATACCCAGGCACGAGGACTTAGTTGCGTGCGGTATCGAGTGAGTTTTCGATTACATACTCCTAAGGCTCTGTGATCACATGACGAATTCTAATTTACGACTTCATGAAATTTTTTGCTATAAGTATGTACTGCTTCCACACTATGTATCCTTACGTTATCTATCTAAATTAGGTTACATATGATACAAACTAGTCTGTAAATTAAATGTTCAATTTATGACTTTTTCCAACATTATTAGTCGTTCCATTATTAATTAGTCGTCGTCATGATCATTTCAATTTACATGTTAATAATTCAGATGTAGGAATAATTTTTTAATGACTCTGATAGTAGTGCGGTTAAAGTGTCTTCATTTATTTCCTCCGTTATTGTCAAATTATGTACTACTTTTTCTTAGTTTTTTTCCTCAAAGAGCATTAATGTTTTAATTTTCGTCTTCATTTTTTTATTTTAAAACGTCGCTGTCTGAAGCCAGAGAAATTTGTGTGTATTTTTTGGGGAAATTTTTAACAATTAACGTGGAGATACCGATTTTAATGATCATAGACGACGTAGTTCAATTATAGGGGTATTTTTCAATATTTTCCTTTCATAGTATTAGCTTTATATCTCTTTTGAACGTTATTGAGAGGAAGCATGTAACTTCAGGTCGTATTTTGTCTTTTTCCTGACTCGTTGCTCGTTTAAAACTCGAGTTATCATCTTGATAATACTCGAAAGCATGATTGGACATTTATTAGTACATATTTGCTCATACTGAAAAGTATAAATTTTGCATCCAATAAAATATAAAGCTGACATTTTCAATGTATATAGTTGTTTCAGTATCAATGTGGGAGAATTCGAGCATATTACGTAAATTAAGAGTTACTGGCAATTTTCCACTAATACTTTAATTTTCCTTTCGTGACCGGTGTCAATATTGTAACATGCGGGTTTGTGTTATCTTCACCTGTAGTGAATATAATGCAGGATATATCGAAACCGGTCGTGAAAGAAAAATTAAATTATTTATGGAAAATTTCATGTAACTTTAAATTAATTCACTAAAATTTTCAAATTAGAGATAGATGCAAATGCTAACAAGGTTCAAGTTTGCTTTGATGAACACATAGAAATGTATTGATTAAGATCAACGCGTTTGGCTCATTGGGTATGTGAAAGGGAATAGAGATAGGTAGGTACTCATTATTTGACGTGCCGCAGGTACGTTACAAGCTGTCCCGGTAAACCAAGTTCACCCCAGCCAACCAGTTAACAATTCTAACATTATTCTGCTCATTAGTCTATGTTGTGGGTGTAATGTTTAAATGGAATAGCCTCTTTTCATCTAAATCCGGCCCTGCTGATAATTCAAGACGATAGCATTAGTTTCGAACGAGGAAGAATCTTTTATAAGATTGGCGCATATGTTTCTGTTGGCATTGTAATGTGATGTTTGTGTGAAAAGGAAACTTAAATTGAACTATTTTTAAACAAATTACATGAAATGATTTTACAAATTGCATATAAGTATAAAGATCAAAACATTATTATTTTTTGAATTACCATATTGGATTTTTGGATTGGATATTTGGATTTTCTCATTTTTTTGTTTTTCTTTTTGCTTGAAATCTCAGAAGCGCATTTCTTTAATTTTTCCATATTTTTGTGATCCTTTCTTTTTTGTGAAGTAATCACCCAAATGTTAAAAAATATTATATTATCTATACTTAAGATAATATATACTACTAATATATGTAATAAAGATAAATAGATATAATATACTACGACTCTAATATAATATTATACTATCTATGCATGGCCTATGATTAGAAGAAGACGTACGAAAGACTCGTAGAATAGGTGAGCATTGAGGCAGTGTATAATCGATAAAACATTTTCAAATTGGCACCGGGTAAGGCTGTTGAACGCAAGCGTATCGATGAGAAACTCCCTCCAGTCTTAGCCCTGATGACGATAAGATAGTTTCTCATCGATACGTTGGCCTTAAACAGCCTTACACGGTGCCGAGCCCGAGAAGATTTTACCAATTGTATTCGCCGGACATATTTGCGATCCTTTATTACTTTATAATTGTTAATTGTCTCTAAAGTGTAAATTTATGTCCTTAAGCATTGAAATTTTCTCTGTTTGAAGAAGAAGTAACTGCTGTAGAAGGAATGATTTCTTTACGTTGATTTGTTAACTGGTTGACAGCTTATTGTAAACGCGCCCTTGGCGCGGCCATACGGCTGGTTGGATTGAACGAGGAATACGTCGCTGAAGAAGACTGGTTGAGCGGGAGCGATTCGTCCCTGAATCTCATGAGTTGAGTGAAGCTTTGAAGTAGAGTTCCAGGATACAGGACCAGGCTGGATGTGGTATCGACTGACTTTTCGGCAGCTCTTAAAGCATCGCGATAAAAAAGACTGCGAAGAGGCCGGCGCGGTCGCGGAGCATGATTTCGAAAGGGCGGCCTTCTGCCCTCGCCAACCCCGAGGCTGGAGTGGGGAAGGATGCACCAATTTAGCACCCAGAACCCATTCAAGGGGAATGGGGAGTGGTGGGAGGGGGGGGGGGGAGGGAAGAAGCGTGTTCCTTTTCCGCTACCGCAGGAAACATGCCGTGACGGTCTGATAAATATATATACGAGCTTTTTTGATGGATTGCGAGCCAATGCTTCCTCTCTTGCAGGCTTGTGCTGCCGCGCAACGTATAAGCGACCATTGCACTTGGATATGCAAGAAATTAAGGTAGCACAGTACTTCGGCGAGAAACGTCTTTGTAGACCATTTCCTCTTCGTTGCATAAAGTTTGCGTAGGTTCCCTTGGAATTTGATATTTTTGATGGATTGCGAGCCAATGTTTCCTCCCTTGCAGACTTCTGTTGCCGAGTACGGGGTAACGACCGTCGTTCTTGGATGTACAAGAAATTAAGGGGGCACAGTAGCTAGGCGGGAAGCGAATTTGCAGAGCTGTACAATTTACTTTTCATTGCATAAAGCTTGCGCGAGTGCCCTTTACATTTGATGTTATTGTTGAGTACAGTGGCGCAGCGAGGGGGGGATTTTGGGGGTAACCCCCCCCCCCCCAGAGCTCAGAGAAATTTTTAAGTTTAATCCATTTTACTTAATTGCATTGATATTACTAATAGAATAGTGTAAGGATTTACAAAATATCCCTCAGAAAACTGTAAAACTCACCATTTTGACCAATTTATCTTAAAATTCCGCAATTTATTAATTTGACACCTACCGCTTATCCTGGTGGGTATTCTATACCACACACCCCGGTATTAGTTGCACCTAACCCCCCCCCCCCCCCCCCCCAGCCTTAATTCCTAGCTGCGTCCCTGGTTGAGTTTATAGGCAAAGAGTATATTGAGGAATTTAAATTTCGAAAACTGCCAGAAGGAGAAGAATCTAAGCTGAAAAAATATGTGCATTAAAGATGCATAGGTCTAAGCGTGTAGACGGTATAGTATACATGAGTATTGGGTGTAACAGTAATAACCATATCCAATGCAAAGGAGGGAAGTGTGCTGTTGTTACGGGAGGATTTTCAAACTTTTGACATAATTTAAGCGGTGGCCTTGTGGAGAAAGAGACTATAAAATATAAATGAAAGTTTTTGCAGTTTTTCAACGTGCTTCCTTCGAATTTTCGCCCCTTAAAAGACAGGCCCTACGTGATAGGCGCAAAGATTGGTCTATCGCATTCCTAGTAAAATCATAATACGCCGCAGCATTTTATTATGATTTAGCTTCATCATGGAGTATACGAACGTATGGGTAGAATTTTTTTCTCTAATGTTTCCTCGCCATTTGACAAAAACAAATAGAAATGTTCATTCTCATAATCTCTGCTGTATATTTATATATTTATATTATGATTGTAGTATTGATATTTTTCAAGCAAATATCGGAACCATTCTTTTCTATTGTTTAGTTAGCGTTACTCTCTCCGCTGAGGTAATATGCCCTCGTAAAGGCCAATGTAATGCGCTGGAAGAACATTCGATATTTTGACTTTGGTGTGAAATTGTTTCACCTGTATAGTTTTTAGTGTTGTTTTCGATTTTAGAGAGGACAACTATTATGGAACGCTAATGTAATGCCTACGTATGCAACAGGATCAAGTTTGTTTGGGAATGGAAAAAAATTATTTTTAAGTTGCTTCAATTGGATTCTTGCGTAAAAAAATTTTCCGATACCTCTTAGATATTAACTTAGCTTGCTTGGGAAAGGTGCCAATCATTATATTTACCCTTAAAGTTTAAAAATAACGCGATTTTTTTGTGCCATGGAAGAAAATTATTTAATGGAAACTGCTAATTCACATTCTTTGTATGCGGAATGTTTGAATCGTTTTCAACAGCATATCATCTGCTGCTGAAGTGGCAGTCACGGTGTTTGAAGGAGGTGGAAAGCATTCGAATCTCCTAAATTACGGTAGTCCGTGTATTATCATTTTGATTGTCCTCGTTTCGATTCCATTGCAATGCATCGCCCTTAAAATGTTTGGAGGTGCGTTCAGGCTCTTTAGCCTGTTCACATTCATTGTCGAATTAGAATAACTCTGCAGAAAATACCACTAATATCATCTTCAGATTCTAATAGCTCTGCTGAGAAATACAATTGTCAGTTGCAACGAAATTATGAATTTAAGTTCAAGTGGCGGTATTCCTCATCGTTTTTATTAAGATTGCTTTTATCTCCATACGACTGCTGTGAAAATTAGATAAAAGGCTTCGGAGAGGGTTTCTTAGCATAAAAGAAGCTCAATTGAAAAGATTTCAGTTTAGGTAATCTTTTCTCATAATTGTTACATTTTTAAGATTTCCTTGGCATGCACAGATCTCATCGCCATGTGCCGTCCTGTACGTATTGGGGAGAAGACCGCCTAGTATTCAAGGAATGTTGTTTGCCTTTTTTAAGGTCAAATTTTAATAGCTTTCACGGGAATGCAATAACTTCTGTAGCGCATTCTTAAGAAATTGTCTGAATGAAATCACGCATTAAAATTCGGGAGGTGTAATTTCCGAGAAATGTTATTATGTTTATTTACCTTTCCTTATGACTTCGGTGATGGACGAGAAAAGACTGGATGGGTTCGAGATGTGGATGTGGAGAAAAATGGGGAAGGTGAAGCGGGCGGAGAAAAGAAGGAACAACGGAGTGTTGGACTTGGTGGGTGAGGAGAGAAGGCTTTTTGATGAGATACGGAGGAGACAGAAGGTATTGATGGAGAGAACGGAGTGGGGGGAGTTTTGAATCCAGTGTTAAAGGGTAGAATGTTGAGTTAACGGGCGAGAGGAAGGAAGAGAATAGGATTTTTAGATGGAATGAAAGGGAGGAAGTGTTATTGTGAATTGAAGAGGGAAGTCCATGAAAGGAAGGGATATTGCCAGAATACCCCATAAATATTCCAGGCAAACCCTCCTTAATGGGTGGAATACATCAATTATAATAACGACGTATGTGAAAGTATAAATCAAGCTTGGTTTCTTAGTTAGGCTTGGTGCCCTAACATGAGAGCCGAGAGGAACTCGGTTACTGCGTAAGATAGCATTTTAGGTTGTATCTAGTTACGATTGTTAGGCAAATTTTTAAAATACAAGTCCTTCTATATATCTCTTCGCTATTTACCGCCCTGAAAATAATTTGGAGAGGAGTGGCTGGTGTACAGGAAATGTTACCCGCCTTTTTTAAACCGTTGAATTTTAATAACTCTGTGAGGAATTCCATTATTTTTGTGGCGCACTCCTAAACGATCGTCGCAACGAAATCGCGCATTAAACTTCGGGAGGAGGAGTTCTCCAGGGAATGTTATTACGATTACTTTACTTTCCTCGTGGATGCAGTGAAAGTGGAAACCTGTGCTGGTGAGTGGGATAAAACGGCCGCGTCGATTCTTGCGTGGAAGCGTTTAAAGAGAACATCCTGCGGAGGATATCCGCTACTGCATCTGCTCTCCTCTTTTAAATGCTTCCCCTTCCGCCGACCACCGTTCCCCGGTCTCCGAAGTTTGGAAGTGCTCCCGTGCGTTTAGTGATTTTTTTCCCTGTATGAGTTTCCTGCTTTTTCATCGCCACACGAAATGGACACGTCGAATATGTGCCGCAGTCCATTTACTCCAAAGCAAGAGGACGTTCGATACTTCGTGATAATCCGCGAACGGAAATCCGACATTCGATCGAGCATTTGCTCGAAAGCCTTGAAACCCCATCCTAGCGTTTCGTGTCCTGACTTATATCTTGTTGTTTGCCATACCGTTCGATGCTGAGCGAAGTAATGTTTCGGAATTCAATAGTTGTGTAATAGGAATGAGAGTAAATCGAAATTATTTGTTCAGTCACTTTAGAGATTGCAGCAGCGCTCATACATCTTGCTCTAATTCTCGTAATACCTTTGTTTTTTTATTAGGCAACCATTGATTTTGTGCGTAAATATGCGGTGGAAAACAGCATTTAGATTTTAGAGGAATTCAATTTCTCCAAGGTTATTTTCATGCTTCTTTAGGAAAATGATTTACCTTATTGGACGAAGAAGACTTTAATTTTTCCGCCGATTCGCCTACAGCTATTTGATTCTTTCTTTTCGCTAATCATTTTTATGCAGTAATTATCTCGTCTTCTTGAAAATTACTTGGCTTCTATCGTCTTTTGGCTCACTGACTGCATGTGTGGTTCACTGAATAGTATGACCCTTGGTTGATTTAAAAGTCTCTTGTTTTGTGTCCTTGTGCCATAATGGCGCCTTCGCTTGTATTCTATATCTCCAGGTTGATTTATTTACTTTTACCTTTTTTCATTATTTTGGAATTTGGGTGCGTTTTTGGCTTCCTGGGGAAAATTCAATTGTTGGTTGGATATTTTTTGGTAGCGAAGTTTGGCGTCCAATCCTGAATGGGTATCATTAATTCTCTCCTCCCTCGGGTAAATACTTAGGCTTGTATTCGGGTGAATGAGTGTGACGTTTCATTCGGTCCGAAGTTGTCCGAAGAAGCTGCGCTGAAGTATCCGGGAAAATTTATTTGCTGGACGTTGCATTGAGTCTGTTCCTTTCGTAATCCTCCGTCCCGTGGATCTTGTTCACCGTTATTAGCCATAATTTCGCAGGCTTCGTACGGAAATATTTACCGTATTTCGCGAGGGAATGGAAATATGAACTCGCCCAGGTTTTACATAATCCATACTTGACTTGAGTGAAAGTGAATCCTAAATTTGAATTTACTATATCTGTGGCAAATATTTCTCTATATTTACTTACGACTTGAGTGAGAGAGAATCCTAAATTTGAATTTACGATATTATCTGTGTCAAATATTTCTCTATATTTCTTGCCACTTTTTACCTTTTCGGAAATGACGAAATTTTTAGAAATGTATGTTAACATGCCATTAAACAATGAGTGCTTCTTTTTTAACAGCATTAGCCGTGAAACATAACCTTTAGTGTGGTATTCAGAGATGAATTGATAGCCTTTAATATGTTTTTAATATTTGGAAATGGGAATTGGAAAGATAATTTCTAATAAAATGTAGGCTGGGAAGGGAGCGAGTTATTGAATGTTTCTTGTTAGTATGCTGAAAGTTTTGATGGTAGTGTACAGCAATATGATTTTCCGCTTCTAGAATTTGATAACCAATTTCATGTTTATTTTTGTATCATTTTTTAAGTGTTGGCTTGAATCTGTATTGCATTCATGGTAACACCACGTCCTTGGTGTGTCAGCAAGTTTTATCGCTTTAGGAACGTTCGATCATGATTAGTCGGTGAAGAAGTCAACTGAATAATGTTTTGAATGTCCATTTTTTGCATTTTTATGATTTAAAATGAAATTATTTTATTTTACTTCCTTTTTTCCCGGGTTTAATATAGCTTTGTGGCTTAAGAAATTAATAAATTCCAATTTTTTACGTGTAGTTTGTGAGTAAAATATGCTTCTTCAAAAGCGCAGAACATTATGGTGTGAGTTATGGCGTACTCCTCCGACCTATGCTTTTCTGAGAAGATCCCTGATGGGCTGATTTTATTCGATATTATTTTTTATATTTAGCAATAAGATTTTTTTTACTTAGAGCGAATTTAAATTCCGGTCCTATTTAATTTAAGATTCTGGAAAATGGATTTTTAATATTCATATTTTACCAGCATTTTAATTAAACCTATTTCGAAGGTTTTAAATTACTTTCTCCTATTTCCCTAATGGTAACGGCATTGTGTTTTAAAATCACGAAGAATGAAAGGTATCACTATAGGATATAGTTCAAGGCGTTAATGTATTTTATTATAGTTTCCATAAAAATTGTATTTTAATAAATATTTGGGCTTGATTTAATGGTAGGCATCCATTATAGGAAGACTGGTGGACTTCTCCATATGATTCGTGGATTATAAGATATTGTGGAAAAGTGCACCAGTTTTCTATTATTTTCCAAAACAATATTACCATTATTAGGAAGTTGTTGCGTAGCCACATTCATAACTCTGTTTATTTTTACTGATGCGGTTGAGTTGGCGGGGATTGCATAAATATTTTATAAAGCATAAATATTTTATACAGCATAAATATTTTGTAGTACCGCCGACGAGACTCGATCTTGAAATCTAGGCATTGGAGCAGAACACCGTAGCCACTGGGCCATGGTAACATACATGTATTCGCATGATGGTGTGAAGGGAATTCAAAGCCAAATGCATTGATAACTACCGATCCTCGCGCTACTAGTTACTGTATTTGAAGTGCGATTTAATGCGCGGGGACCGGGTTCATATTAGGAGTCCTATTGTTACCTAGTGGAACCTCCTATAGCCTATATTTCTGAGTACCTCGATAGCCGAGGTTGTTAGGGCGCTACTTCATCATCCTCCAATATGTAAGTTCTTGGTTCAAGACCATGTGAAGGCTAATTTTTTGCCGGCCTCGGTGGCGGTGGGGTAAAGTCCTCGTCTGCCAAACCGTAGGTCGTGGGTTCGAATCCCACCTGGGTAGGTGGTCCCTATTCAGTGCATGGATGTTTGTGTTGTGTATTGTTTATCCTCCGTTGTAAAGGCCTTAAAGTGCTGTTTACGGGCAAGTTGGAAATAAATAAATGTATAAAAGACGATGCCTGTTTGCCTGTCCGATAAATATGTATTTCCATACGGCTGCACGGATTGCGACCGAAGTTAGTGCATAGGTAACATCTCCTGCTCCCTAACCCCGTAGTGTTACTTTCGGTTGCGTCCGAAGCGTCATTTGCGTCGTTTTCCCATTGTCGTTTGCAACGTCACGTCATACAGCTTCTGCGGTTGGACATCCTGCCGGGTAGGCACACCTATTGACACGCTCATAGAGAGAACATAAAAATCCTATGTTATCATGAAATCCAAGTTCCAAGTTTCCCACTTCTCTTGGCACTATCCTTCCGGAGCATTGCCGGGTGGCCTGCTAGTAATATACAGGGTGTCCCATTTATCTTGACCACCCGAAATAACTTCTTGTTCAGATGCAAATTCAAAAATGTGTCAAGCAAATGTTCTTTAGCCGTCAGAGGGACATTAATTAGCATGATTGCCTTCCTTGTAGATTTGTTATTTACAAAGATATGATCAGCAGTATGTCTTTTTTAAATGGCACCCTATATTTTTTAATTCGGCAATTCATTTCCTCTCCTATAACTCCCCTGTTCATATCTTTGTAAATAACAAAGCTACAAGGAGGGCAATCATGCTGATTAATTTTCCCCCTGACGGCTAACGAACATTTGCTTGAGGCATTTTTGAATTTGCATCTGGACAAAAAGTTATTTCGGGTGGTCAAGATAAATGGGACACCCTGTATAAACTATATGGCAGATTCCTTCCGTGGTGCATCTTGTACATTCGATTGTTTTGACGGCGAGCTGTCAGATTTCGGGGCGCGGCCTTTTTGCTCTCACTTTCTGCGGCGAAGAGTCTTATGAATGGAGGCGAGAGAGTTTTCGGGTAACGAGGTCTTCCGTGGCTTGGCACTCGGCCTTTTTTTTCCTCGCTCGTCGCAGTTGTGGGAGCGAGCCAAATCCCTTCTCTTCGACATTTTTTGTTTTCGAAAGAATGAACGGTGTGCAGAGGGGCGTTTGGGGGTATCATCAGTTAGCGCGGGGATGATGCCTTTGCGATGTGGAGTCAGTTTCCAAAAGGTCATACCTTCGTGCACATCAACTCTCGGTTTCTTCACCACCGCTCTTTGTGTTCTCGAAGGTATTCGCCGTAGTGCGTCTTTTGTTTACTTCTCGTCACTCGCTTACCTACCGACAACCGTTTCTCAGTTGTTGTCGTCTGAGAGCTGTGCAATATGCATTATTACTCCGTTTCGAATCGTTGTCGATACTTTCTATTTTTTTTGTGGAAATCAAATTTTTTATTAAATGTAAGTAATTCCATTGCCTATCCATATGAGTAGACCGAATTTGTGACTTCATATAATTTATTTTGCTTTGGTTATTTTTTTAAATAAGTGATGCTGTCGAAGAAAGTATACAGAAGTGGTAGATGTACCTTTTCACCACCACTATATAGCTCTTCAAAATTACTCGTATATGCGTATTTTTTTCCTTTTCTTAACTTTCATAACAAAAAGTTACTGTCCAGATGTACCCATTACACAGTGGCGTATTTTTAATTAATTTTTCAAGTAGCTTTTAAATTCTTTCGTGAAATTTTCGAGGAAGCTGATTTATTTCTTAAAAACTCGATGCGAATAATCAAATTTCTAATTGATATGAAGGGACTGATTTTTTGACTTGGTACTACACTTTACTGCGTACTTTATTTCGAGGTAATATTAGCGGATGTACTCAAGTAAGTGGTTGGGTATCAACTGTATGCATGTCCTGTTGTAATGCCTTCGCGATGTAGCGCCGGTTTTCAAAGGTCATACCGTCATGCACGCCACGTCTCGGTGTCTCCCCTACCTCTTGCTCTTTGTATCATCCCAGGCCTTCGCCTTCGTGCGTCTTTTTTTTCCTTCTCATCACTTACATCTTGTTCTTGTGACGGAGTTGTGCTTTGTGACTTCATTTTTCAAGTTACTACTACCTACTTCTCTTTTGATGGAACTGATTATTTTATTTAGATGTAATTAGTCAAATTACCGATCTGTGCGAGAGGGCAACTTTTGTTATTAATATGTACTTACGTATGTATATTTAACTGTTTCTGTAAGACAGTTTCTCAAATGTTTTTAAGAGTCTTATGGTGATGTACTTTGAATAAAACTGTTATTTTTTAAGTAAATCTTTTAAAAACCACTTTAGCAGATTTTACCATTAGGTAAATCTCCCGAAATCGATTTTTATTAAAAGATTCATTTTCCAATCCAACATATTATGCAATGTATGGTGCCAAATTCTATAGATTTGGTCTGTGATGTCTGTTGAAATTTTTTATTAATTACAGTATGTGTAAAAGTCTGTTTCCGTGTAGGTAGAGGTCTCAGGATTGATTTTAGAAGAGTCAAGGGAAAATTTGTCCGTTTGCATCGTTTGGTCTATCGATTCTTATGCTTCTCCGATTCCCGTCTGCTGCCTTCTGAAGTGTTGTGACTCTCACCGATTCACTTTCTCACGTATTTTCTTTTGTTTTGATTCCGTTTGATGCGCATTCTTCCGTTTCGCGATGTCTGCTTTTCCTGTCTGTTTTATGCTCGCTTTTGTGAATAATTTTTTTGTGGCTGCGTTTCGAGCCCGAGAAATTTTGTGAATAAACTTCCAATCGATGGTTCATCGTATGTTATTCTATGCTTATTGATTTTTAGAGCTCGACCAGTTTTATTCAAGTTTTTTTTTGCCTTGCAGTGGATGTGCTGTGTGTGAGTTTGTTGTAAATTTGTATTCATTAGAGGATGCTTGTAGTGATGCATTTTAATTTAAGAGGGAACGCCGCTGCCTCCTCAGCATTTTATATATCAATAGCTCTGTTATATTTAAAAAATCAGTACTTGTAGTGACTAATAAAGCGGTCGGAGTAGCCCAACGGTTAGAGCATTGGCTTAACTACGGGGAACGGGTTCAAATCCCGGCGAAGGAAAAAGATAGAGGAATGCAAACGACGGACTTTTCTCTTCCCCACCATGTATCCTATATCAATATGCGGTTACCTTTTCATTTTCCGTTTTGCGTAGAAGTGAATCGGGCCCATAACTACGACAGCTTTGTTTTAAAACGTCCCGTAAATACTCTATCGCATGTTTGAAAAGACTGCTGGGGACTTTTAAAAACTTAATTCTTCGTATGAATAAAACATCAATTTTTTTTCAAGTACGTTCAGTATATGTACATGCTGCCTTTACGGCTGATGGGCACGAAAAAATGAAGTGGTAGTGCAATTGAGGTAATAATTATGGTCGAATACGGAACGCTTTTCATAGGGAATCATTAGGGTGAATTAATAGTATGTTGCTATCATTAAAAGAAAATATTGTTGCGGTTGAGGAAATATCCTTGTTTCTTCGGTGAATTTCAGAGAGTAGTCGGTACTTTGGAGCGTTAATATTTAAGGAACTGGAGAAAGACAAGGAGACATTATTTTTACCTTAGTTTTTGTTTTAGTCTCTAATTCTGTAATTAAAACGAAGTTTTACCCAACTCCTCGATAACGTATCCCTCTGACTTTATAAATGCCATTAGTGCCAATGATGTTAAAATAATATTTTTTCTATTATTAAGTGAAATATTACTGCTATATATAAGTGTTGTTTATGGTTTTCTTTTATCCATTTTCGTACAATTTTCATCTTCTTAACGTTCATAGTCACCTTTTTTGATAAATTGATAACGTTTTACTATCTATCTTATTGGCAAATCTGTCTGAGGCTGTCAGTTTTCAATGGCCGTAGCTCTAGAGTCCCTCTCGCGTTTTGTACCAAGGTAATTGATCTTTAGTGTTTTATGAGGATTAATTCGGTGGTTTGGTCGTCTTCTGTCCTTATTTCGGATGCTAAATTTAAGCCGCTGTATTTGTGTATGATAGAAATTTCATGGCTTTCCTCGGTGCCTTAATTTGATTCAGTTTTTCTCAGCCCGACGTTTCCTAAGTGATGACAATCTTCCCTTTGTATTTCTCCACTCAATATTGGCCAGGCTTTCAAAATTAGGGTCTGAAGGTGAATTTTATCCACGGAACAGAGATTAACTTGTTTTCTGATAATTGAGGAAGAGCGAAATTAAGTCCTTACTTCTCAAAACCCAATGTTTTTACTAAAGAAGACCTACTGGAAGTTTTTGATGGTTTTAAATTAAGTGCAGTGTCACCATTTACATTTCTATATTTACCTTTGGTTCTTTTACTTTTCCTCGTTTTTAATCTACATCGCCAGAGGCACATTCCATGTTTTGTGTCTGTTTGTAATTCGTTTAGTGAGAGATGTCTTTGCATAGCCTATGCATTTGCAGTATTTTTTCAGACTCTATATCCGCGTCCTAACTCGCCAGTTAGGTGCCTTAATACTGAGGATTGTTTATTATGCCATATTGGAATGTGTCCTTTACCACTTGGGTCTCAGAATAAATATAAACACTAGCGTTCAAATAACCAGAAGCCAAGGCCAACATTGAAACCACAACTTCAGTATCACTATGGGGAATGGAGTATTTTTCCTTTATTGTGAGTGTTAATTTAGTGAAAATGAAATTTCCTACGGAATTAAAAAGTTGAAAACAAACACTGTTGGTGTAATTAGTCTGTCAGATCCATGACATGAACTCTATTAAGCTGTTTCAATCTTGGTCCCTTACGCAGTAGCAGATTGTCCCCCTTGTTCATATTTTCTCCTGTTCATATTTTCTTTTCTGTTTGGTTGAATCAATCGCCA
This sequence comes from Ischnura elegans, assembly GCF_921293095.1. Classification (NCBI taxonomy): domain Eukaryota; kingdom Metazoa; phylum Arthropoda; class Insecta; order Odonata; family Coenagrionidae; genus Ischnura; species Ischnura elegans. Next base: position 84,143,622 of record NC_060255.1, on the reverse strand, counting down.
GAATTGGAAGTGTATCCTTTTTTGTGTTTTCCATTGCTATATTTAAGAATCCTACGATGTGAATTATTTAAGTATTACTTGACCGAAGCAAAGGTAGATATTGCCGGATATTTTATTGTAGTCCAATGTTTAATATGAATGTGCTGAGCTCGATCCATTGTGCATTGTTCCGTTTAAATATTGAGCCTTTACAACCATAAATTTCATGGCATGGGAAATTGAGCTTTCAAGGCTTCATTATGAAGTTTATTGTTGGGTATTTCGTGTCAGAAAAATTAAGCTTTGTTATGAAAGTGTATTTAAAATATTTTGACACTATACAATCGTTTATTTGCGTAAATGTTTAGTAAAAAAATGAAAAACACTTTTTACGCATCGAATGTGTCCAAATTCAGTGCCAATTATCTTAATAAAATATTTCCCAGATAGCATAATCTACCAATCCGTGCATATGAATTATGTCGTGATCATACAATAGATCGCAAAGTCCATGAAATAATTCCTTTTTGAAGTATTTTTACTGAATTAACCTTTTTCAAAACTGCATAATTCCCCTATAAATCTCAACCAATATTTTAAAATTATTTCGCAACTTATATACAGACGATGGCTTATTGTGTGTTGCAACAAACTGGAATTATGCTATTCGCGAAACCGACTCTTCAATTTTAAAAATCATTATAAATACATTATGTGCTAAACTATTCGTTAACGTGACAGTTAATATTTTGGAATGAGCAAAATTTTATTGGAAAAAGAATCTCGCGGGAAAATTTAAGTCTGACAGTGCAATGCTAACCTAATAAGGTTGTTTAGATCCTTGTGATTCATTTATCTCCCTGATGACTGCGTTGGTGGTGCGCGTTCGTTTGCTATACGTGCATGCGGCTACCTTTAGAGACTGTTGCGAAGGTGTTCAGCAGGTGTCCGTTTCCCTTTCCCCATCTGGTGTCTTTGTGGACCAAAAAAGACCGGAACAGCTGGCGACCTAAGGGGCGTGATGCCATTTGCCTTGGCACATGGCTATTTCTTTTTCAGTAAGCATTTTGTGCGAAATTATTGGAGGGACTATACCTTGCGTATGTCTTTTAGATAAAGGCATTTGTGTTGATGTTTCACTTGAATTTCAGATTATTCTTGCATTAGCGTATTGAGTGAGGGTAAAAGTTACATTGAACTCAATTTATGATATTTTGATGTTTTTATTGTGTTCATTCATAGAACTGCAATATTTAGGAAAATATGGTTTACATATCTTCTGTGAAGCCTTCGGAGGCGCCTCCCGGATCCTTGGTGAACAAAAAAAAAAAGAGATAAAAACAGTCCTCTCAGTACTAGGTAAACTCACTGAGCGACTGCATTTCTTTGATTGATATTCAGCAATACTCTTCATCATTACCCAATCGAGTTGTTTTAAGTCGAGTTTTTTAAAACTGATGTTTTAAGAGGACGTTCACCTTCCGAAGTGGATATCTCGACCTTAAGGACCTTCCACTAATCCGTATCCCCATTTCTTTTTCGCGCGTTCTCCAAAGTAAAAAAGTTGACAATCATAATAATTTATCGCGCGTGCTTGACAACAATGTGCTCTTAAACCTCATTGGGTGCTTTCCATTCATGCGACTCATGAGTCGACTTGTGTCGGCTCGCGGCATTTGTTTATAACTCTCCTATTCCTGTGCGTTACCGTTTGTTGACTTGTGTCACAACAGTCGGCGACACACACCGAATGGAACACGAAAACTGCGACGCAAGTCGACTTGTGTCGACGTGTGTCAATGAATGGAAAGCACCCATTAAGCTTCCTATTTCAAAACAGGTAGAGCTACCTGTTTAAAGGGATTGTGTTAGTCGTGGGAGTAAAGCTTCAAAATTTCACATGCGGTTAAGTAACACCGTCCTTTCCCTCTCATATTAGGAGGTAGTTTAAATGAATAATCATCATGATGATATAATTATCCTCATATGCTCGATGGAATGTAGCTGCAAGTGATTGAATTAAATTTACCCTTAAAAGATTCCCTGTTCGAGCTCCAGATTAAAAAAAATAAATATTATCTGACATAAAAGTGGAAAAATACGAGTTGCCCTGTTTGATAGTATGGAGGACTAGATGGATTTGTTTATCGTAAATTTTGATGTTCAACATAATATGTAGTTAATACGAGCATCAGAATATGATGCCGATCACCAATGTCGCATTTTTATTGTGACTAACAATCCAAAATTTAGATAGTTCTACTTGCATTATTTGACATTGAATTTGAGATTAAATTATTAAATGAACAAGTTGTTATAATTAGTTTAAAATATTATTTTCAAAAATAGTTATAAATAGTATGCGTATTTTGTGTTCATCTATATCCCTTCGTGTTTCGGAGTTAAATATGTCAATTAGCCTTTTTAAGGAACAAATTCCGGAGTGTTCTTGCCGTGGAATTTATTGGGGAGTTGAATTTGTGCGAGTAAGCCTTATTAATTGCTATATATTTGTTTTAATGGTGGCGTTACTTTAATTTTTGTTTGCATTGGGTTTCTCATTACGTTTATTTCTCAAGCCCTAAGTCCAAACGTCAAACCGCCGACTACCGCTGAAAATCAATTAGAGAGATATTGCTGCATCATGTGACGTGGGACGGTGACGCACTTGAGAATAAGTCGCTCGAGGAAGTAACCGGAAGATGAATGTACAATGGCGTGATTCCTTTTATTCATACAGCCATCAAGTTGTTGCGCTTTTTGTGTGGGTTGTGAGTAAAACGCTGGATGTGACCGTGACTTACAAGGTGTATACTGCATAGTCGACTTGTTAGTGGAACTCCAGCTGTGATTCACCCAAGTTTTTTTGCCTGAGTAGCTTGCTTTTTTCAATTTGCAACATTTTTGCGTGGTTCACAAGAGTATCATAATTCATAGTGACTAGAAATAGAAATATTTGACTGATATGATTTTCCGGAGATTGAAAATTCTAACAACTTTACAATTATGCGAGGAGAAAAGGCCTGTTATCGCCAATTTACAAGGGTTATTCAAGGCATTCCTCCGACCTTTCTTGATGATGCAAGTTTATGTAAATGATAAATTTCTCCTAGTTGTATCTTCGCGCTTCATCGCGGTTAAATATTTTTTTTACGTGTACGTGATAACCGACCCACAGTTGAGCAAAATCACAATTACATAGCTGCTAATTCAAAGTAAAATATGGCATAATTAGAATCCCTTATGGGTACCGCGAGTATTGGACAGTATTTTTCCATCATAGCCATGGTTTGGGGGTCCCGTTCCACCGTGCGGCGTTCCTATTCATCAACGACCAATAGTGCGAAATAATCATAAAATCAACAGTTGACAATTATCTCACAGTCAGCTGCTGTCTCGTTCATTTACATCGTTGTTGATGTATGTGGTTTGTAGATGTGGAGTATTGAAATTCATTTCGTTCCGAGGAAGAAGTCTTTACGGGAGAAAATTATTGCTTTCTCTCTGCATTGTAGAATACCTATTGGCTGGTCTTTGCAACTAGCTTAAGGTGATTTGTGGGTTTAGTTCCTCAGGCAGAGAAATATTCACGAGCCACAGGTCCCTAACCCCTCCACGCATTGAGTATGCAAATTTCGTTCGGCTCTCGAAGTGTAGGTATTTATACATCAAGGTCTAGCGATCGTCTGCACATCCTCATCTCGGCAGGAGCCCGGCTTCAAAAACTCACTATTCAGCACTGTTATTCTTTATTGACTGTTATGAATTCCATTCGCGAATTCCTTTTTCGATGTTCATAATATTAATAATTTTATGCGGCGTAACTCTGCCAGGGAATGTACCTACAATGCATATTTCCTCTTTCTTGTGCTCATGTTCTTAATTTAATCTGCCTGTCCTATTTACCATTTTACGATGATGTACATTTTTCCGCAATTTCGTCGTCCAAGTCAAGTTATACTGGAACATATTATAGAAAATATGCAATGGAAATGGTTTGTGTAATAAAATGGAAGTGGACATTTTAAAATTCATTTTATACCATTGCAAAATCTCTTGTAACTATGTCGATCTCATCTTAGAGTGGTTTAAATGAATTTATCGCATCAACCACCACCTAAAGGAATTGTTAAATACGTGGAGAAAATGTGATGTAATTCGTTTAAGGTGTACATATTTATAGTGGCAGATGTTGTTCAGCCCTCAATGGTAAACTGTGACCCTCACAAAAATTCTGTGCAGCCGTAGTATTAAGGTATTAATTAACCAAAGGTAGTATCGGACGATTCCCTTGTCGCCTTTCGTTGAGGATAGTGTAATGCGGACGCAGGGTTTCTCTCCACTTTTTCTCCCGCATTCTTCTTTAGGATATCGGTCGCCTCTTTCGCAAAGTACCAATACCTACTCAACGTAAATGCCGGAGGAACCTCAGGCGCCGACATTAGTTCGGAGCGCCAAAGATTCACTGAAATCGTCTGGTTTCGAATGATATTAATATAAATATACCCTCGGTGATGAAGTTAACGCCCCTGTATTTCGAAAAATTTTGAAGGGACGATTCTTCAAAGTAGGTGAGTACTTGTACTGTCTTGTATACTTTTTCAAAAAGGGTGCCCCGGCAAAAATGGTGTTGCTTTTCGGTGGCATTCCGAATAATTAAGGGCGCGGCGACGCGTCGTCACGAACTGCCCGCGGCGCTATGAAAGGTATATCAGGCTCTAATTATATTTTACATTCCTATCGCCACGGTATCAAATAAATTTGTAAGAAGCACGCTGTCTCCCAAGACGTCGTACTTAAGTGTGTGAGTAGTGGCGATTTCAATTCTGCTTTAGTTTTTTTGCTTCGATTAAAATAAATACTATTATAGAACACTTCTTATATCGATATGGGCAGTGTCTTTGTGTGGAAGGAGTGAAGAGAATGCCATAGGCCTCACTCGCTCGTTGACTCAACCCGAAGGTTAGTTTGTTGAAGTGAGGGTAGAGCTCACCCTGAACTAATCCACAGCCGTGTGAATGTCTCACTTTCAGGGTAGGGTGGCCTGTTCCTTTCCTTGAGCCTCCTCGTACTTCTAGGGTTTTTGTGTGGGGGTTTTCGAAGTCTTCGTTCAGATCTCAAGGCTCCGCAGGAGATATTTGAGTTGTGTTTTCCCCAGCAGTTTGAATTTGCTTGCTAGGGCCGAACTGCGACTCAGAAGATAATCTTGGACTTAAATATGTACCGAAAATTACTTTTGTGTGTGATGGATGCCTAAGCTTTTTATTGATGTGGGAAGTATGAGGATATTGAAAACGGATCTTTGAATGCGATATGGGAAATCGAAGTTTGTGAAGATGATGGCATATTGAATATTCGGGTTGTTTGAGGAAGGGAGGGAAATATTCGGGTGACGTACGGAGACGCAATAAGAATTTGAGGTAGGCAGGAGAGGGTCGAATACGTAAGGGAGTTGGAAGAGAAGGTATTGCGGTGTCTGAATGGAATGGAGGGATCGTAAAGGAAGGAAAATCTCCGGTTGGAAAAGTAGTAGGTTAGAAGGAGTGCAATAAAATGGATGTAAAGGACCCGAAAAAGTGGCGGAATTTTTGGCAGGCTCCGTCCCAATTCCTTCCTACCTGTGCGTGTGTTTGGTGAAGGTGGTCTGGCGCGATTCCCGGAAATTAAAGGAAGACTACGCGCCCTTGACGAGCGATGACTAAAGGAGTAAAAATGCAGAGCTTATTAGATTCTCTTGAAGGAAGCCGACCTCTGATTACTCGGCAACTACCTACCTCCGAGGTTCTTTTAGCTTTCACCGCACCTGGAAGATTGGCCTACGTTGAATGAATGTGTCACTAAAATTCTCGTTTATAATACCATCCGATACTGGCGAGTTTCGACTGTTAATCCACGAGGAGAAGGAAATAGGAACTATACATTTTTAAAAGTATTTTTTGGAACGTGATAGCTTTTAAACTGCAGCACAGTGTCGTATATAATATTTCGGAAATGTTTAATGAAGCATTAAATTTGTGTACTGTCACTTAAATTACGGCATTGCACGAAATTGCATAATTTTTAGGCGACAGTAAGTGGTTTCAGTATTCCGGGACTAGCCAAGGTGATAACTTTACGAAGTCACCCGCAATGCACAAATTGTGCGAAAAATCCACAGAGAAAAATCATTCGCCGTATCCGGGATTCGAACTTGGATCTCTCGATTTCCGGCCGAGTACTTTACCTAATCAAGCTACCGAGGCGTCATTCTCCTCTGTGGAAATTTTGTTTTCGGATATGGTCGTCAAATATCCACAGGGGAGAATGAAGCCTCGGAAGCGTAACTGGCTAAAGCACTCGCCCTGAAATCGAGGGATCCGGGTTCGAATCCCGGTCAATGTGAATGATTTTTTTCTTTGTGGATTTTTCGCACAGACAGTAAGTGCGTTAAAATAACGTTGTAAAAAATTCGTATATAACCGTGGAGTAAAGGTAAGGCGGTAGAAATGGAATCGTGTGACAAATTAAATCATTTCATCGCCACTAACCTTGAAATTAGGTGTGAGAATAAAGATGCACAGGTTCAAGTCCCATTTATTTTAGGTACCCCTAGACGATGAATCAAAGACGACCAAACAGGCCATGTAACTAATTCACGTAGGTATGCCAATGAAATATACATATGTGCGTTATAATATGATATACCCTCTTGAATTTTGAATTTTTAATACCATATTGAGTTATGTACTCGGCCATTTCAAAAGAATACAATAATAAGTGAGATAGGATTTGTTTCACAACTAGCCAAGGAACGCACTTTGGTTTTTCAGTAATAATACGTTAATTGTCCGGAATATGTCGGAGATTTCGAGTCTCGACAGGGAAATACCAGGGGAAATAGTCGTGCTGTGAGGGAAAAATCGTGCAAGGGAAATGGGATTCCTGAACGACACACCCAAATTGCTCGGAAATAAATTAATCCGTTTATTTTGTCTTCTATTCATGTGAATTTGTCTATAAATTGATAATTGAAAGTTAATTTGCCGTGAAATTAAAATTAGAATGTTCAATTTTTCTCTCAGCATCATGTTACTGCGGAAAATAGTTTCTGTCCAGGTAATGTCATGGAATTTCTTTTTCACAATATTATCACAATTAGGAAATAGATTGAATAAAGATCGTAGACTTTCCCGGCGAATAATATTGATAAAATCTTCTCGGGTAAGGCTATTCAAGGCCAAAGTTTCGATGAGAAACTCCCTCATTGTCATCAGTGCCAAAACTGACTGATTTTTTTCATTAGGACTTGGATTGATTATCTCTCTTATGAAGTTCTTATCTTTCATCCCGTTTTCGGAGACCGTATTGGTGGTTCGTCTGGTTGAGAATAGCATGTGAAATTGTTTCCGCGAGTAGGTGAGGCAAGGGAGGAAGGGCAGGGGGCGCCACTGAGCTGGCTTCCCTCTCTGCATCCGCTGGACAGGAGGAGTGGGGCCAAGTGTGAGAGAGACTCTCCGGGAAGCCACCGGAAGCGGCGGCGGCGGTAGTGCTTCCGAGAAATAGGCGCGGGGGGATGTGGGGGGGGGGGGGAGCGGGGGAAGTGAGGCATCGGCCCCTGGATGTGGCGCGAGGGGGCGTGTGCTCAACTAAGAGCCTTCTCCAATGTCGCGAAAAACTACGCACTTAAGCCCCCGTGATTTTTTCCCCATCTTAGCTCCTCTCCCAGGTTTCGTCTTCGGTTACCCGGGTTACCTGTGATTACCACTGTTTCGGGTTACGTTGACTTAAGCCGTTTCGGAACTTTCCGAGCGTATTGTTACCTGCCTTTTTAATTAGTCTGTACGAACCGTATTTAAATGTTACTGTCCGCTCTCGCTGTCGTTTTTAATTTCAGGTTCTTCATTTAGTGCATGAATCAAGCGAGATATGCCTTGGAAAAACCATACATTGAAAATGATTGATGTGGTATAAGGAGGAGGCGACCGACAGCTAATGTCATTTTTCGCCGTGAGGGAAGGGTGGAGAGAAACCCGGCGTCGGCATTAGCTTACTCCTAACGAAAGGCGCCAAGGGGACCTCGGTTTAACGTCCCATCCGACGGACGGAGTACTGCACATGCCATCCGCAACGCACTCAAGCAGGGATCAGCCAGACCCAGAAAAATATCTGCTACCACCGGGATTTGAACTCGGACCGACTGGGTGGGAAGCCAGCACACTAGCCATCACTCCGACCCGATCCCCCAATTTGAGAATGAAATGGTTTTGAACATTAAAAATAAAGTTGTTTAACAAAATACACGAATGAAGATAGTTGGAAAATTTGTTTCGCGAAATTCAATAAACTTTGTGTAAGAACCAATCGAAGTAGCGTGCCCATGCCATCCCGACGGGCTTTTGGAAATCTTAGGTGAGATCTTCTCTCATCATTAAGTAGCCACGAACTTTTTTAAAACTCTAAATTCTTTTTAATGAGTGTAGTATCAATAATCGAATTTTATTTTTTATAGACCCTGCCGACTTGCCGTTAGTCTGTGTGCGTTTTCATCATTGTACTGAAAATGGTTTTTTGTTTCATACATACGCGTATGTTAAAAAATGTAATCAATTCCGTTTATAGTCATCAAAGCGTTGGTTATGTTAAGGAAGCGTCTTTAAGTGTTGGGTAACTTGCCATCAATTAGGTTGTGAAGTAATGGATTTACTGTCGATTATAAGAACAATTTGCTTATCAATTGGTTTTATCTCAAAATTCAGGGTTCGATACGTGCCAGTTAAATCATGCTAATAGAAATATCTAAATTTTGGAGTGTTAGTTACAAGATAAAGGGGAATTTGGTGATCGATATCATAGTATGATATTCGTGGCGGTGTTCCAAACGAACTAATATTCGTTAAATATTATACGTAGTAGATATTTTTTAATTATTGATTAAATTACTATTGATTAAATTTGATTATTTATTTATTATTGATTAAATTTTCCTCTTAGGTTACATTACTCGCTCCCTATTATTTTTTGATTCTTGGTTTGTTTATGATTCTTTGTCTTTTTAGATATACTTCTTATAGGTTGGTGTGAGGCTTAAGATTCTTTATGGTCTAAATCTGGACCGTAGTCTCCCCTATCATTGTGGACAGCTTTGATTACCTGGAAAAAAGTCTCCTGTCGAATCGTGAGAGGGAGTGAATAGCTTTAATGGGAGTGAATTATGGGGAAGAGTTCGTGGTAATATTGGACCAAAATGGATTAATTTTGTTGCTCGTCCATCTTATTCCTAGAATCTGTCCATCTATTACTCCCCACCTTCCCTCATCTATCCGTCTCTTTCTCCCTAATTCTCCGAATTCTCATTTTAGTGACAAACAGTAGCCGAATAAATCTTGCCTATCGTTTCCTGTTCTTTCATCAGTTCTTTCCTCTCATTATATCTTCTTCTTTCTTCCAATTACCATCTTCTTGTGTCTTTCCTTCTGTTCTACGGCTCTTTTCCTTTCTCTTCCATTACCGGTAACACGTCCAGCAATTAACCTTGGTCTTCATCTACTTGGGCAGCTTTTACAAGAGTTAACCCCATTACCTCCCGGTGATCTTATATGAGGGGTGAGAAGCCAAGGGGTACAAGTGATTTTCTTTCTAAACAGAGTTTGGTACAGAAGTTCATAAAAGAAATTTACAAAAACCAGGTGGGCAGGGGATACGAGTCATTCTATGTTCTGTGCCGACATTGAGTGGAAGATCAGATGCACTACTAAATATTCATTTTGTCTCGCATGTTTTCTTTACATAATTTCTGTTCGAACTCTGTTTAGAACAAAAAATCTCTTGTACCCCTTGGCTTCCCACCCCCTCATATGAGATATTTTAAAATTAACAGGTTTCGTAATTATCTGTAAGCATATTTGCATATCTAACCCCCATGCTATGTGTATTTGGTATATTTCTCTGATATCCACATGAGATTTTAAAACAAGGGCGTACCCAGGATCCAAAATTTGGGGGAGGAGTGGGGCAAGCCATGGTTGTTCAAGTTGTTGGTAAGATTTAAGCATGGAAAAGGTGAATGAATCAACATTTTAAGGAAACTGTAACAGCTCTGTATTAGTTTTTAAATTTAGTTACTTGAAAAAATATTATTTTCCTTAAAGACATTTGCGATTTTTGCTTCTAAGGGGAGAGGGGGCAGCTTGCCCCCTCCTGACCCTCGCTGGGTACGCCCATTTTTTAAAATTTTTCATTTTTAATTAATTGATATATGGCTTTCGCCTGAAATCTGTTAAATTTTTGTGATCTTATGTGATATCTCAATCGCGATTCACCTTACGAAAATTCGTATGGTGAATCGCGATTGGAAAATTTTTTAGTTGGTTGAGAAAGGAAAGGAGGTAAAAACTATTTCCATTTAATGCAGTTGTAGCTTTTTATGACTTTAAATTAGATAATTGAAAACCCCGTAGAATTAATGGAGTTACGCATAGCTTCTTTCGAGTTTACAAATTTAGTAGAAGTGTGTGGGAAAGATAAATACATGAATGTGTTTGATGAGAGGTGTGTTTGCATACCTTTGAAGCCACCGTATATTAAATACCTACCTCATTTCATTACTCACTCTATTTGCAGTTTAAAGAGGTCGCGCCACTGACGTTTTATACCAATTATGTCTTTTTGCTTCCCACATCCTGCTACCAGCGTTCGGCATGTAATTAGACGTTCTGCTTTTCCTCTTACCGTTCAATTTGCTGCTAAATACTCAGGGATCATTCCCCCATCCATTAATATGGTTGTGTAAATTAGTATTCCCTCAGCTCTAAAATTATTTCAAGGTTATATGTGGCAGTGTTATCATGACAGTTGAATAGTCTCATGCTGTATAATATCCCCGTTGCAAATACATCACGGTGAGAAAATAATAAAAGGTCAAAGAACTAATTCAAATAAAAGTTAAATGTTGGGTGACAATTGTGTAGTAAGATTGGTGGAGTATAGTGATTAACTTTAAAACCACACAGTATTGTAATGTCCACATAATGCTGTGAAAATCATGTAGACAGCCTTGCGTTCTTTTCAGGTAGGCACTCAACCTGATGTTGTCGGAATACTGACGAAAGAGTAATTGGAGGATTAATAAGTAAATCTTTCGTTGCTCTATTATTTAGTTACTTAACGTTTAATTTTTGCGCTGGGATATCAACCAAAACAAAGGCTTTCATTCTGGAAGGCACTCAAAATTTCTACCGTTTTTTCATCTCGTTTCTCACTTTTAGCTATTGTTAATTGAAGGCCTAGTAATTACCTTTTTTGTTCCTTGTTGTTGATGTTATGTTTATTTGTTTTTTAAAACATTAGAAGTGGATATAACATAATATTTCATCCTTTAAATGTATGAGAGTTCAACGCTGCGTTTATTAGGATACGTTTACGACAGTCATAATTTTTGAAATTGCTTTTCTCGAGTAAACTGGACGAATTGGCGTGTTTATTTAGTTAAATCATACACCTTCCAGTTGGTGGTCCTGTGGACCTTAGTGTGGATGAAATTCTGCCATTATATTCCTTCCTTCGTTTTCCCTCAATTTATTCCTCCCAGGGTTCAGATTTGTTTTCATTCCGAATGGATTCAGAATTTATCGTCGTCGGTAGTTTACCAAGGTCTCTCGACATTGATCAGAGCCGCTGTAATGTTTATTTTATTTTTAATTCTGAGGAAGCTTCTCGTTGACCAAGGTTCTCGCTCGTGCCATGTTAGGAATGTTAATGTTAGAAACGAGGCGTCGCACGGCGGTAAAGCTGCGTGATTGGGATGGAAATCCGCTTGGGTAGTTCGTCTGGGAACGGCCGGCCGTTGGGCCTCTCGGCGCCGCTATGAGGAATGTAGCGAAGTGAAAATTAAGGCGACACTGCTTCGATGAATTCAGCGTGAGACGGCGGGAGCCCATATTTTCCCTCGTGTTTCCGCGAAAAATATGATTTATGACGGTGTTGGGTTAGTGATCAGGTGCAAAATATTTTCGAGGAATGATACTGTGTGAGTGACGTGACGGATTATCCGAGAATCATATTCCGCCTCAAGGAAGGATGAGGTTGTAGAAATATGAGCGCGAAAGCGTCATATCACGCTAATATGGCATTCACCATTGGTTCATTTGCGTATATGTCTATCATTTTGAATCGTAGGATGGCACGAAAACCAAAGGTTGAATTTATCCATACGCTTCTACTTAGAATTCATTATGAGTGCTAAGTTTGTTTGGTGTTGATTATGATTGATGTCTTAAATCACGAATGTTAAAAAAGAGGATCCTCAAGTTGGCCTCAAAATGTGTTGACACTCACCGCGCGTTTAAATGGGTTTACAAAAGTCGCCACTCGCGTCGCTGACGGACAAAGTGATCCGAGTTTCGCGGGAAAATGAGGTATAATTAGCGGTATTAACCGAAATATGTATACATGATGATGTGATCTATCATATTAATTAATTTTCAAAGCCATTCCTCGGAATCAAAAGCACTATACTGCAAAATATTGGAAAAAAGTGGATCGCATTGCAGTCATCATTACGCAGCTGACATTTTTGAATACCGATTGAAATGCGACCGATGTGGCAACAGAAATCCGCCTCTGTGAGGTGGCGTTGGGCCTCCTCAGTGCAGTCCGCTTGTCCGAACCGTTTCCCAGCGTGTGCCATCAGTGAAGGCTTTACGAGTTCTGCATCGGATAATCTTAGTGGATGCCTTGGCCATTGGAAAGTTGGTTGCAGTCGAGAAATATTTTTGTTAGATTCAGCCGTTGAAAACCCCTCATTTTTGTGAATTTTTCTCGAAATATTGATCTATGTTAAAATTGCATCTCATTAATAGCGATTTTTACTATTTTAATAATTTTATTCCTACCAATGTGGTTTCGATTACCAAGTTTTCACGAATTTCACTTCAGTTTTCTCCCGTAAGTTCCCTTCATCGTTTATTCCGTTCAAATATAAACATAATTCGTCTCATCCTAGTAAGTGACTTCAAGGATCTTTTGTATGTTTTGTTTTGCCACTAAAATATACAAAAGACCTATTTTGTTTTGTTATTGACTAAAAATTTGAAGGAATCTTTCTCTGGAAAATTTTTAATTTTGAAGTCGTTTGCAATAACGGTACTTCCTATCGTCATATTTGATCTTGAACGTGTTTCTATTTGTTTCTCTATAAAATTTTATTTAAGTAATTTCTTTTCAAATCTTAACTATTTTGAGGGGAATATTACGTTCCAAATAAAAATCTCTGTTCCGAACTATGAAAATTAAAGGAAAGTTCTGTTAAAATTATAAATTTCGAGGCACTAATGTACTAAGTGGATATGTTTGTACAAATCGCAGGTAAAGAATTGAATTGTTCTCTAGCTACGTTTATAAATTTATTTTACGACGTACTGTGATAAAGAGCCTTTTCAAAAGGTCCAATTCGAAGAAGTAAGTTAACTTTAACTTTGGTTCATGGTGAAACAAAGCCCAGTACTATTCCACAAACTTTTATTAAGACAATTGTCTTGATAATGACGGTATAAACGTCGAAACTACGTGACAGATAATAAAAGTTTGTGGAATAGTGCGGGGTTTTGTTATACCATGAACATTTCATCGTTCCACCAAGTAGCGCCCAAATGAGTTGATTTTATTTCACTTTGGTGATGCAATTTTTTTGATGTGGTTAAAAATAGCGAAAATTTACGTGCACAGAAAATCAATTCAATAGTTAAATCTGTAAGTGACGCCATATTCAAATGATGTAGTACTTGGTAGTACTTCTATACTTGTGACAGCTATTAATTAATGGGCTACATTACGTGTCTTGTGACCTCCAAATTAAACCCCTGCTGCTTATATATGTGTGCTGAAATCCCTGAAATGCCACATTTGTCTCTTAATATCTCCTTTCTCTGCTTGGTTAAGGTATTTAGCATAGTATGGCCACGTGCAAAATTTGCTCAATGCCAGTGCACAAGCACCCGTTGATTGGCAAGTACTACCTGTTCGTTTTCTCTCTGTGATCATTTGTCTTACGGTTTGAAGAAGTCATTGACGTGCTGGTTCATCCCGTTGCCAATCGCCAACTGGTACCCCCTACATTCTTCGGGATTGTACTAATTGACGCAACGCGGACGAAAGTTTCACACACATACGATCGCGTGAGAATTTTTTTCGCGTCCACGGTGGTGCTAGCGTTTGAGAAATATTATTGGTGGAGAAAGGATGTCGTCACGAAAAACGAGACATGCATGAGAGAGCTTATTTTCGCGTGATGTAATTAAAAAGTCGCGGAAGGATTATTGACAGCTTAATTTCGTTGTCCACTACCGTCCCGTGTTTTGTTATTCATTAGTCATCCAATGAATAAAACTCCAAATTCTACAGATGAAGCATTTATAAACGAATATTTGTAACATTTTTGGTAGTATAAAAATCTTTCGTTCTCTACAGTTACCGCAAGATCAATTGATTAAATGATTTGCAATGTTATATATGAAACAGTGTCAGCATTTCTCACTGGTGTCGCTTGTCTCTCTTGTTGGTGGTTGGTATAACCTGCGGTCATGAACCGATACGCCCCTTAGTTTACTCTAGCACTTGTGCCCGGGTAAGCATAGTGACATTTAACTGTTTTCTTGATTGCGGAAAATATTTTCAAATTGAATTCCTTACCCTTTATTTCATCCCGTAATATTTCATTTAAATTCGCTATTTTGGAAACTTTCGTTATACAATGCATTTACACGCGCTACTAAAATACTCATGCAGTTGCAACGATGCTGTCGTTGGAGTATGATGCGGATGGTGCGGGACAAACAATCCATGAATTGAAGCTCTTCACGATCTCATGTATTGGTACCTATATACATAGCAACAAAGCATGTTCTATTTACGTCCAGGAATGTTATTACGGATGTACACTATTGTGCTAGGCCAGTTGCTGCCGGGCAAAACTTGTACCGTTATGTTGTATATGTTCGTCTTCTTTACCTGTTGTAGCTTTTGTGTATGACCCACCCTCTGCCGATATTACTACTGAATTGGGTGCGCGCGTATTTGCCTATGGCTTCTAGATGGTCGTCTTTCGCTATGGGGTGCGATTCCATGACCCGACGTAAGTCATCTGATAGCACCTTTCCAATTTGGGAGGAACCAGGATTAAGGCAGATTTTCGTCTCCAGGCTCTGTATGGGGATAAGGCCCGGTTTTTTGCGATCGACTTTTTCGTTCTGAGTTGGCGTTGGGAGGGTTTTCGGGTCCGAGTTTATCCCGTGGGATATCTCACGAAAAGGGAAGTCGTAACTTACTTAAATATCTGGTGATCCGAGCGTGCTCGGATACTTCTAGGGGTGTGGTCATTGAAGAGCCTCTGCCGATAAACGCAGTAGAGGTATACTTATAATTCCCGTTAAAGTTCAGGTTATCCATGCGTATTGGGTAAACGATCTTCTAGGAGGATCATAATGAAAAAAATGCATTTAAATGAGAAAAGGTGGCAGTGATTGGTTATGACGATTGGTGCTACGCAGTTAATTTTCTGCAATTGAGTCAATTAAGTTAATGCTTTTCGTTTAAAAAATCTAAAGTCAATTATGTGTAATAGTTACAATATCTTTTGTTTTTCAATTCAAAAAGGTATATTTTAAATTATAGATTTCTAAGATCCCCTTCAGGATAAAAATTTTTAAATGGAAAATTCCTCTTTACGTTATCGATTGCCATTAAAAATATTATCCTTCTATATATAGTGTTCTTTTAGATAATGTATTTAAAAAACGTATTTTGTACAATATCATTCGGAAATGATTACATGCAGTGGAGAATTTTTAATTTCGTTTGAAATTTAAATAGTTTTCTTGATGATCTAATTTGTGCAAAAGTAAATAGTATCGATAATAGTTTATATAGGTGTATTACCTTGTACCTTTTAAGTACTCATTGTTTCAATCTCTTAGTTTGTTTTGGATTAGTGAGGATTAAGCTTATTCCAGAGTTAACGGCAGCGCGTGATTTTCTCAAATTCCGAGTAGAATAAGATTTAGTTCCTTTCCATGGGTCATATCGCTCCTCGAATTAAATTTATTTTGGAGTACGTGAAGACATCATCTTAAACTTTAAACTAAGAACCTTCCCGCCAGATGCCCACAAGGTTAAAATTCCTCTTGCGTTTCAGAACGAGACAATGAGTTAATAAATACTGTCACTGAAATAAAAAAACGTCATAAGTTTACTGAACATGGCGTTAAAGTCAGTGCAGATCACTGAAAGATTTATCTTCCCATTATTGTTTCATAAAAGCTGAGGTCATGGATTCTGTCCGTGTAAAGAGGGGTATGTGTTTTGTTTCTGTAAGAGGAAAACTAGGGAAGGGTCTTAGGTCGGGAGTGGATTGCGGTGACGTTGCTTTGTTTTTGACTTTTTGATCGCTCTATTGATCGCATAAGTAAATTGGGAATGAGTTTGATTTATATGTTGAGGTGTTACGTTCGCGGAGGGTGTTCGGTCATCGAGAGTTTGGAAGTTAATACATCGTTGGTGCCTGAGTTATGGGTGTGGAGAAGGGTGGAGAAAGCGAGAAGGAAAGGCGGAAATGAAGACAAATGAAAGAAGAGACAGGCGGAAATTGAGAAAAGCCCCAATCGGTGGGTTTGGTCAGGAAGGGACTGATAAGATTCGTAGCGGTGATGTTCGGCGGAGCTTTTGATTATAGTGGGATGGGTGTTGGTAGCCGTCGTTGAAGATAAAATGCCGGGAAAAGGGTGGAAAGGGGATGGAAATAATGGCATGCCAGCAGGCCCGTAACTAGGGCGGGGCAGAGGGGGCACGTGACCCGTGCGGTAGATTTCAGGGGGCGGTATAATGTGGAAAGTTATTTAAAAAGGTTATTTAATTATTCTAATTAAATCATTTAGCAATAAATATTAAAATATCAATTATTAAACAAAAATATTCATTAAACTTTTAAATTGTAAGCATTCAGTGTGTTATTCCAACCACCGCATCTCAAAATAATAGCTAACGGTTTATTATATTTTAGTAATGGGGGAGGAAGAGGAAGGGAGAAATGGTGATCAGGGTAGGGGGGGCGACAAACTGAATTGCCCCCGTGACAGAAGTCTTAGTGGGGACCTTTTCATTTGCCTTTAGTATCACGCGCTAGCGTAGCATAGTAAAAAATTCGTTTGTATGGTGTCCAAAAGGGTGCGCAAAGTATTTGAAAATGGTGTAATAGCCGAAACCGGTAATAAATAGAAACTGTGTATTTTGTGGAAGTAACAAAGTGTTTTCATTGTTAATATGGAACCCCTCCACCACGTAAATGCTTCAAGTTTTGATTTAATTACCTGAACTGTTTCGAACTCGGGGAAGCGTATGGTCATTTTGGATTTAATAAGTCTTGGCGGATCTCGTTTTTTTGCGTGGTTAAGCTGGTGGCCCGGGAAAGGAATTGGCCTCCTAATGTTTTAGCTCCGGACCAATAATGTGTGAATACTCGCGAAAGGAACAGAAACGGGTTCTTGATTCTGTTTACGGGTTACGGGTTCTGGTGCCAAATTACGGTCGAAAAACCGAGGGTTATAAACGAAAATGAGTCTTTTTTTAGGTGGGGCCTAGATAAGATACGCTGTCTAAAACTCTTTCTCCCGTCAATATTAACGTTATCATTTTCTTTGGTTCTGGAAATATGATATGTATGAATGACTTGAGGCCGTTAAGTTACTTGAAAAAGTCTTTAAAAAAACTCAGTTGCCAACGCGACCGAGGAAATTGAGTTGTCCTTACTTCTCTCCCTATATAATTAGAATAAATGTAAACGCTATTTCAATTAATGCGCCATTGCTACTCGTAAGTTATTTTTTGCCTGCCTTTACTTATTTTAGTTCGTCAAAAGGGCCGCATTAGCTTCACCTGGCTTTGTAGTTCATCTCGAGTAATTAAGTGTCACCGAGGACTCAAAGGCTACCTTGCATCACCCTGTGTGATTATATCTTGCCGCTCGTAGCTTACATCACGGCTTCTTTAAGGAGAACGTCTTATTTCTTTCATGTCCTCGTAGTAACACTATGCTCAGTGCTTGAAAGGTACTTCATGCGGGTTACGTCTTATCGCTATTTTTTTAATGGTGATTTGCATCTCTGACACCACTTCAAAACTTCTGCACTTAACTTTCGTGAAACGTTCGTGTAGTGAAGTAGGTACTTGATTTCGTCCGAGAATTAAAGCTGAAGGCAAAAATTTCTTAATTTTTGTCCCACCTAGTATATATGCTTTTATCTTCATAACTATTGAACTGAGAAATAAATTTAATTCAAATTTTCTAATCTCCGCATTTTGAAATTGGCATTTTGACTCGGGTTATTTTCCATTGATTGTTTTTTGATTGCTGTGGCTAATTTTGATCTGCCACGGTTCGAGGTAAACAAGCTATCTTTGCGATTGAAATTTTTTTGTATTGCTAAGCACATTGAATTACCACCCATCCCAAGACCATTGTTTACTTGGAGATACTTCCTGTAGCATTTTAATAGACATGTCTCTGGATTAATTTATTTGTATTTTATTTTCCGCGTATATATTGCTATTTAAGTCCCATCCAGCTTTTATACGTTAGCTTTTATTGTTCGCCTTCATCTACGTACTATCCCGCGAGTGGACGCAGTAAGTTTAAGGTAGGGGTTGATACGTCACCAATTGAACTTTTCAAGTTATTTATTAGTTTGATTGATAATGAGGAAGTGACGAAGCCGGTGGGCATCTTATTGGTAACTGTGAATAGCTGGGAATATATTTTGTTTTTATATGAGGTCATTGATTTTCATTCCTAATCAAGTTTTTGCGCACTCGGATATCATCTTGTGCCCCAATTGGATAATGGCTGGGAAGTATGCCAAAGGCCGCTCGGGCCGATTATGTGTGGATAAACCATATTTAATAGGAAGATGCTGATGATGCCGAAATTGTAGTCTACAAGCCAACTGAAGTGGAAGGAAGCCTTAGAAATATACAGAGATTAAACCAGAACACTGTTTCAGCACTGTTCAATGTGCGATCTGTATTCGGTACTTCTTCAGTGTTCATACCGGTAGGGGAAGACATGGATATTCCAGGGTGATAAAAGTAGAGATTGGAACTCATTGGAATGGAAGGGTAATGGTCTGGGAAATACTTCAGAGGCATAGAAAAAAATTAAAATCGTGGTCGAACGGGCGTAGTGTTGCTCCGTTCGAGTGGTTAGGTGGTCGTTTTATTGACTTCCCGGGTGGGCGGCGGTGGGTTGCGCCTACTTAGCGCAACTTCACTTTATTTTTTATACTTCTGCTAATGCTCGATTTAAATTTCACAATAAAACTTGCGATATTATTCCAAAAATCGCTCTTAACGTGTGGTTTGCCATTCATAAAAAATCGGAGCAGTTTTTAAAATTCTGACTAGAAACTAGGGAAGAGTCAGAAATTTTTTTAATGGAAATGTGTTTTTGAAGCCTGTTATTTTCCACTGTGTGTTAACAAACATCGTAGGAGTAGTTCGAAGGATTTGCTGACGTAAGGAAGTTGTTTATGTGGGAGTAGAGAATGCTGAATGGGCAGAGCTAGCATATGGTCGGAGTTGTGGTCTTTTATGAAGGATTAGGCTTTCTAGTGGATTATTCTAAAGTTTTGCGTATGCGATGGTATTTAATGGTCGATGCTTGCATCCCAGTAGTTTGTTTACGGAGGGATTTGGTTCGGGTTCTTGCGCGTCATGGTTGATGAAAGAAATACCTACTGCTTGCTCTTTCATTGGGTGCATACTGGAATGAATTCTATGGTCGTGAATTGCAATTGTTGTTAAATTGATTTAATGTCAGGAATCATTGTTAATTAGTGAGATTTTTGAGGTTTTCAATGCTTTGACTATTATTCCATCGCTCGAAACGCTGAAAAGTCTACTTATCAATTCCTATCTTATCTCCACTTTAGTCGTGAGGTAAGTTAACGAACCTTTTTTCACTATGGAGGGTCCACATACTAGCCTCTTGCTTTAACGACGATTATTTCAACTTTTCAATGAAAATTTGATTTATTTAAAATTATGAGAACATCCTTTTTATGAGAATTCATAGTTATTAGTCATCATGTCGTTGATTGTTAGGGCAAAAGTTGCTGCATTTCTCGTTTTTAATGCTAGAAGATCTTTGTTGAGCAGAAATCTCTCGTACGGTTATGGAGGCGGATTGAAAGAAGCATTACTTCATTTTTAAATTATTATGTCCGTTTTCGATGTTAAGCTAAAGTGGAGTTTCCTGGAAATTTCCCTTATATTCGATGCGATAAAAAATAAATTTTATCTCTTTATCATCAAATCTGAAACGCTTATTTAGTACAGTAATAAAAATCTCGAACAATTGTTTTTTCGATATTGAGGCTTTTGTTGTGCCCCGAAAAAAAGAGTCGCAGAAATGCTGTCTGCTGTTTTCGACAAACATCTACCAATAGCTGACTACTCGTGAGCATTTTGTACTCGGTGCAGATTGAAACACTATTTACTTTCTGGAGGCTTTCCGTTATTTTCTTCGTTTCAAAACGATTCTCCGTACTTCGATTCGTGCTCATGGTGGCATTTATTTCTGGGAAGTGCTCGGGTGCAGTTTTTATTCCGTTTAATCCGTCTACTGTCTCTGTCAGCCTCGAGTGAGAACGTTTTCCTCAAGAGACGCCTCTGACGTGCATGATCATGCGAAGAACTCAGCAGTCATGCGATGTATCGTGGTCGCGGGTATTTATCGGTTTGAAATCTATGACATCAGTTAGGAATGGCCTGAAAATTGTGCTTATCCCTTATTCCGAAAAATAGTTATAATTTTAGCAACTATTTCAATATTTCATTTTGATCTACCGATCAGCTCTCTTGAAGAATGAGAAATCATTCTGCTTTAAAACTCTAGAAGAAACTTAGATTTTTTTATATTTAATAATTTGCCTTTATTGCATTTTTAAATCAGGAACTTCTAAGCCGCATGGCTTGTCAGAAGGCTCCGTAGTATTCATATCAGCGGCATGTTACATAGTGGAAAATAATATTAACATACATAAAACAGAACTCAAAACACATCTCATTGGAAAAAGAAAAACTTAAAAAACCTGTAACATGAATACATTTGCCACAGTATAACATAATATTGCAATGATATAAGTAAGAAAAATTCACAATGATCACAAAAATGTAACATATTCATAAATATAGTGCTAAGTTTTAAGGGATTACAAATTCACAATATCATTAATTAACCACTCCTTGATACTTTTTAAAATGTCTGCCATTCTTTTTAAATTTCTCAATTGGTTAGGCATACAATTAAAAGTATATGGTATAATATATGTAAGCAACCTTTTTCCATATAAAGTTTGATAATTATAAGTTATCAGCATATGAGTATTTCTTTTAGACATACAATGGGTATTCATTCATGGAACTTGATATTCTTTCTTAAAATAATTTTACACAATGATTAACCATTTAAAATGTATCTACAGTTAAAACATTATATTTTACTCAATTCAAATCAATGTTACCACAATATGAAAACCCAGCCAAAGCAATTGATTTTAAAATTCTTTTTTGGTTTCTAATTATTGTATTTAACAGTGTATTACAGGCCATTCCCCAAACTGTGATTCCATATCTTAGTATGCTCTCAACCATTGCGAAATAATCATTAATTTGATCTTTTTAGGTACAATTTGTCTGAGCATAAACATTTGATAAGCCACCGTTCTTAATTTTTTATTAATTTTGA
Organism: Ischnura elegans; assembly: GCF_921293095.1. Lineage (NCBI taxonomy): Eukaryota > Metazoa > Arthropoda > Insecta > Odonata > Coenagrionidae > Ischnura > Ischnura elegans. Next base: position 84,121,874 of record NC_060255.1, on the reverse strand, counting down.
TAATGTGAAGAGGGAATTTGAAGTGCTCATCAATGATCACACCAAGATAAGTGCACTTTTCTGCCTGGTCCAATGATGGACAGTTGCAGTTATTAACAAGATCAATATTATTGTCATGAATGCATTTGTGGGAATGGATTTTTACATTTACCTGTTTCCTCATTTTACTCATTGAGGATATATGCATCATCGACGTTTTATCTTTATTTATAATTAAATTATTGACAATTATAAAACATAGAGGAATAGTTATTATGTGAGAATCCTATTGAATTCGAAGTACGTTTGCAGGAAAAAAAATGAGTTACGGCGGCCTCGAATAGTTCGAAGAAATGGTAATGTTAAAGGAATTAAATTGACTTAACTACTTATATTGCTGCAATTGCGTTGAAAGTATTTCACATGTGAAGGCGTTAAAAATTAAAAATTATCGGCAAAGTTACTTGTTTTGAATTGTGTAGACGTGAATGAATATCATTTAAGTTCTACTAGGCTGTCTTTCTAGTTGAGGAATGCAGAAAGCAGCGATGAGGGCATGCCTGATGAAAAAATTGCTCTAACAGTCTAAGTTGGATGGATCGTTGCGTAACTCGACAACAAGCCATCAGATCATGTCGTTAACTATGAGCGCAGCAATTGCTGTATTTCCTTTTAATGCTTGAGCAGTTTTTACGAATTGTCTATAATTTTTATTAAAGGTCATAGATGATGAAAAAACGAGTAAAACTCAGTAGCCTTGGTAGATGATATAAAAGTAAACTTAGCAACGCTTTACCGACGTCACAAATCAGGGATAAAATTTGAAAATTCACTGAAGGTAGACTAAAACTTGTTCATACTCTACTTATTTCTAGAACCACTGGTATTAGTAGTATTAATTTTTTTGGCTGCATCTTTTATGATTATATTGAAAAAGAATGTGTCTTATTATTGCCGGGTGAAGTTTTGAGAGTGAAGTTCGTTCAAATGATTTTCAATATTCGTGGAGTCATCGTAATCGGATTTACAATTCCAGGCTAAACAGTTTTGCCCATTTCCTTCGTAACTTTTGAACTTCAGTGTTTCAAACAAAATTTTCTTTAGCTTTCTCAATGAAGCATCCTCGTATTTTGAGTTTTTAAGGTCGCATTCTCTCTGTTTTCTATTTGACAAATTGCAGTGACGGCGGAAGCTATTTTTTGTGAGGAGGAGGATGACTGTGACTTGAACTCTTCTTAATCGTCTTAAAAAGGTTTATGAAAGTTTGCATGAGTTTATTCAGTCCAATGTGGACTTTTTACTGGAAGGAAGTTTTTGACGATCCCAAGCGTCAGTTTAACTTACCTACTTTGATAAATATTCTATTAATTTCTTCCGTCTTTTTTTGACGATTTATGCCGGATCGGGTTTGACAATTTCATCGCTTTAGTCTTCTTATATGTAGTTCTTTATCCTTTGATGGCGCAATCCTATTAAATGACTTCTTTTCGTACTGTAAATAATCCAAATTTGGCTTCCAGCTACTAATATGTAGATGGAAATGGCTAATTAACTGGACCCACTCAATTTTATTAGTGCCCGTGCGCGACATTCATACTTTTTGGGGTGTGCTTACAGGGGATCACTCATAGTGTTTACTAAGTTGGGCCTAAAATATTTTTAGTATCGAAGTCTTGTTTCCTATTGTTGATGATAAATGGAAAATAGAAAAAAATCTTAAAGGCTTATTCAATAAAAATCCCGATTGACTCATTCAACAAAGCTGAAGCATTCTCAATTTTTGGTAAATATACATGAGTCTGCCTTATGGCCAAAGGTTCAGCGTACCTTACATTTCATGTATATTATGGGCCGGATTCATCGTATTCCAGAATGAAGATATGAAGAATGAAATTCCAGAATGGAGATAACAAGTGAGAACAAGTGAGATAAAAGTGTGCTTACTTTTTCATAATTTTCTGTAATTACCATTAAATGTCTATTGCTACTCCATTTCATGGTAGTTCTCTCACAATCAGTTTTACTATATCATTTTTTTCGTTTATTTTCACTGTACGGATTACTGGCATGTCTTATTTTGCTTGTTATGAATTTGATTCTGAATGACGTAAATAGGGCAAGTTTTTGTAATGCTTAAAATTGGAAATATATTTTTTTTCCTTGCGCTTCTATTTGGGCTACGTACTCTTTCTTCCTGAATCTCTGGGTTCGTTAATTTCGCTGTATCCTCACGGATCAATCTCTTACCGTTGAGGTTTATCATGCTCAGAGTTCATTTTTTCTCTCGGTTTCCTTTTTGGAAATTGCTGCGAACTGAAATCAGGAGCCCGAAATTGTGTTCTTCTTTCATCATTCCATTACCTTCCCTGAGTCTCAACGTAATAATCTCCCTTCTCTCTAGATGAAGCATTTTATTTTCTTTCATTCCAATTTTGCTTGCGCTTCCTCTTATTGATTTTGTTTTCCTCTCTCCGAGTTATCAATATTTATAGTTGGTTTAGATTCCGACCTCCTTGGCTTGGCTCATGGTAAAGTTAATGCTGGATCATTTTAACTTTTATTTTACTATCGCGCAAAGGACATTTTGTTGCCTTTTGAAACAGTTTACTGAATATGTGATGTTCTTCTCAAGTGTACATGATGGTAACGTGGCCCTGAGATTTATTGCGGCTGAAGGTACGGATATGTGCGAATTGTTCATAATAAGGCAGTTGAAAGGATTCGGAACGATAAATTACGATTGAGGTAATTAAAGAAAGTAATAATTGCTTAATTAACTTTTCTATGAACTTTTCGATTTCGCTTAATGGCAGGCATTTCCAATATTCCAATCAATTCTATTCCATGGATTGAGTTCTGCGTAAGATGATTTAGCTGGTTTCATGTAAATAGCTAGTCGAATCAATACTCCCCAAGCCTTATGGTGCTGGATGATTTGAGTTTGAGAACTGATCCCTTTTCAATTGAAAACGGATATACATAAGCTTTCCGCTTCGTATTAAGCTGTCTAAATCTACTTCCTCATAGTCCCTTCTTTATAACCACCCACGATCCTCCTCCCACTTCTCTTTGAATGTTCTGCTTAGGATATATTTTCGTGGACTGTGACAATCTCGTCATGTTTGGTTATGTCAGTCATCATGCAGTCAAAGAGCCATATTGTTTTCACTTATTTCACATGTGCCGACGATTGGCTTCTTTTTATTATATTTGATCTGTATTTAATATCTTTCTTCTGGAACTGAATAGGAAGATAATTAGGTATTCGATGATTTACTAACGAAATGCATTCATTAAAGAACGACGATTTCGAACAAAAAATCTGGTTGTTTTACTAGCAGAAGAGAAAAAGCCGAAACCAGAGATCGTAGGCCATTGCCCTAGTTAAGCGAGTTTTTTTTTCAAAATTACCTGCAAAAAAGGTTATTGCGTAGTCAATATGTATGAAAAATTAAACTTTGTTTTTCCACAGAATATTTTTATTAGTACACCACCATGGTTTAGACGGAAAAATTTTAGGAAAAATTTTCTCTGGAAAAACAAATTTTAATTTTTCATTCAAAATGAGTAAATTCCTTAAAGTTTTGCTAGAAACCATCAACTTCATCTAGTCAATATGAGTTGTTGACATGTAACGGATCAGTACTATGAGAATTAATGACTTAAGAGAAATAAAAAGATCGATATTAACAATCTCATGTTAAATATATGCATAAAAAATAATTACACAAAGAATAGTGTTTAATACAATGACATTTTGTTTGTTACATCAAATGACTATTAAACTGCTTGTGGAACTGATTTACATTCACGTACTCGTGAGAATTTTTCATTATTATAAATTACTTAAATACGGTAATACAGAATTTAAGTACTTAAGGCGAACCGAAATTTTTTTATTAGTGTTATATATTTTTTCTTTCTCTCCTCATTTTTACACACATACTTTTACAATTTTTACATTTTCGGTTCGTTTTTCAAAGTTTTCTCTTTTTGTTAAGGCTACAGATTCATGTTCCCTAGTATAAAGATAAGAGGTTATCATGTAAAGCAAAGGTTCTCAACCGGTGGTACGCGTACTCCTTGGGGGTACGCCGAAAATAATCGGTAATGGTGGACGCCAAGAACTTAGTATCTCTTAATCAGGAAATATGTATGCATATAATATGGGGTTTTTAAAACGAAGTTTCTATTGGTACAATTATTTATAGCTATAAGTTTCACCGACCCGTAGTGAAAGTATGTAATAAAATGTGCTCGTTACATTTATGGGGGTACAATAGTTAGTTAGTTAATATTAGTTATATGCATATAAAGGGGTACGGGATGGAAGAAAAGGTTGGGAACCGCTGGTGTGAAGTAACCCTTTTCAGGTGATGTGGCAATGATTATTCTCATCCAGTCGGTGACTGTTGTCTGGGGTAATTCTGGAGCATTTTGTATCCTCGCAGTCCATTTGAGAAATGCACGAGCCAAACATCGCCCTATTGTGTTTCCCACACGATATTCCCTTCCAGCTTTTCGGTCCGCTAAGGAATTCATGGAGTGACGTAATTTAGTTCCTGGACCAGATTGAGTTCGTCAATAGCATCAGGTTCAAGGCAACTCTCTGTTCAAGGAAATGAGTGTGCATTTTGATTGCTGGCGTGTATAATGTTTCCCCCTTGATAGCTTTTCTTTTTTCTAATTGGTTTATTTTTGACGTTCAGCGATGCCCTCTGGCACTCTCAAATTCTTTAATAGCCGTCGCCGCTATGTACCCGGTGGTAAAAGGAGTCAATTGAGGTCAATCGGGAAACTGGCCGGGTTCATTTAGTCCGTCCAGTATTCACGTGTACATAAACACACGAAATATGCCGTTCTAGGCTATTATTGTTCTCAGGATGTGCATATTGAGGGGTTATATATTGTTAGCAATTATACTTGGAGATCTTTTGAACATTTCGTATAAATTTGGGATTGTGTGAATAAGGTTTCATTGCCCTTTTCCTGTGTTTAATTCATTTTTATTGCGTATCAGTCATGGAAAATGTGCATCTAATTCAAATTTATTGCCTTTAATGTTCACATAACTTTGGCTTGGTTGGTTTCATATATCTTTCAATTTAATTTCTGTATGTGGTATTTTCCGCGTTTAGTATTTATCATTTTTTCGGCTGAAATTGGCGGACGCTTTTTCGATCCTGTAAGTTTAGTTTTCTGTTTTTGACGGAGTAAGTGGAGTCTTTTTATGTGATTTATTTTACATTTCATGCACCGTAAAATAAAGACTTTGTTGTACAAAAAATAAGTAGGTTGGCATTCAAGCATATGCCTTTTATCTTATTTACGCTTGAAATGCAGCGAATTTCTAGACCTCTTGCGGCCTTATCCCTTCTCTGGAAATGATGTATTGGCTTCATTTATCTTCGTCACTGGGAGACGGTTAAAAAAATGCCAATTCGTGTCTCGTTTGCCCTGGCACAATGACACAGTGATTGAGGATTTCCGTGTTTTCTTTTTTTACCTCTCAGGATTTTAATCAAAATATTTTCGCTGTGGGTCCCTTGTAACTCCCGGAACTTAAATGCGTAAAATATATATGATCTAACTAGTTATTGACTTAAAGCAACCGCGTAGGCTGTGTGATATGAAGCCAATTGTAAATTTCAGGTACCTCAGGTCAAATTATCAAGGAACTTGTTTTCATGAATGTTCGTTTAAATTTTTTGAGGTTTCCAAATCTTTTTAGGAAAATCTGTCGTTGGTTTCTGCTTGCGACTTTTCACGCTAGGCGAAGTTGCTGTATCGAAATAGGAATTCTTCCTCTTGGTAAAAGACTAGGGCGCCATGAAAAAACGTCCGGTTGATCAGGAGAACGTAAGGCGATTATGTTGCGTTGCAAAATTTTATGCAATGGAAACACTATTAATTGCTCATATTTTCCATAGAATTGCCCTGAAATAGGTATTTTTGTGCTAATTTTATTAGCCATTATTTTTTCCATTCTTGTGAAACTTTCCCTCATTTTTTATTTGGAAACATGAGATTAAGATTTAGGAATACAACGGGGTCATAAATTTATTTAATATACTCCGAATTATTTTTTTTGTTTTAATTCATGCGGCTATTTATGAACGTAACGCTGTGTTCGGTTTAGAGGTTCAGACTTTTATATTAGACGTGAGCAAGTTCTGTGATGTATGTGAACACTGTCATTTGAAACCATTGAATGGTGACTAATGGAGATGCTTTCATAAAAATGCTGTAGAATTGCATTTATTTGATGTTAGATTTACGTATCTATCTATATATCATAAAGTCCCCTAACGACCACTCATTCATTCACTCACTCATACAAATGTTTGGGGTGAACGAGACGAGACACGACAAAAAGTCTTATGAAGACCCCCTCTAAAATTGCCTGGAACCCCAGGAAAAATTATGAAAACTATAAATTTCCAATTATTTCTCTGTCTATTCATATGAAATTGAGTATGGGGATTAGTTCAAAAAATGGCCACCAAATTCCAGTGGCGGCGTGTCAGTCATACAAGCAAACAATCATAGCAACATATTTGTTTATACAAACAAGAGGAGCTAAATTGGGAAAGAAGATAAAGGAATTAAAACGAAAGGATGATAAAGATAAGGTAGGATATTTACTTAGTAATTTTTGAAAAGTTAATCTTTTAATGGCTTCTTTCCGTATGAACAAAAATTTAATCACATCAAAGCGTATTCAAAGGAAAAGAGGAGAAATACAAGGTAAACAAACCTTCCTTTAAAGATAGGTAGGTAAAAATGATTTGATTTTCATTCGTTGTGATGGCGATAACGTTTTATTTTTCTTTACGTCCTTTTTCTTTTACTAACCTTTTTAATGTGCAATGTTATCCGTGAGCTGGTGCATCAATGACAGTGGATAATAGAATATGGAGAATACGTGCGATTATAGAATCGAAAGTGTGGTTGTTATTAATTCCATAGTTTACAAGTGTACATAATGTAGTTCCCCTCTTGTTGCCAATACACGGTTGCAGTAGAAAGATATCTAAACAACCTTTCCTTAAAAGATAGGTAGGTAAAAATTATTTTTAGCGTTTTATTTTTCTTTACGTTCTTTTTCTGTTACAATTTTTTTAATGTGCAATTTTATCCGTGAGCTGGTGCATCTAAGGAAGTGAATAATAGAATATGGATGATAAGTGCAATCATAGGTATTTCTTATTCAATTATTTGTCTTACGAAAAGCACGTTTCATTGAGTGACTAAGTTATTTAGCTTAAATATATTCTAAATCATGACATTTATGATGACTTGTTCATTAAAAGTTGTCATCTGCTACTCACCAGATGATTTAATTTCGCATTATATTGCATACTAAAGCTGTAAGGAGATGTTTGTGTATACCGACTCATTAAAAAATTTATAGAGGTTTTCCTGGAGTGGTATCATTCGCGATCATGACGAATAATTGTTCAATAAAATCATCATTTCTAAATTAGTCACACTAAGCCCAATTCATGCTAAGGATCTCCACTTATCAATTAAAATGTAGTTTACTGTAGTTCATTGTATTTCGTAAATTCGTTATGTTATGATATTAAGTAGTTATAAATTGAGTGTTACAGGGGAACATGCTCTCGACGTTATTTTGTATTTGAATTGAATAAGTTAGAAACTCTATCAGACTCATAAAAATCCATTTTATTTTCTTAGTCCCTCAGAAAAACGTTCCTCTTCAATAATATTTTACTTTTTATTGTAACCCACGTACTATACGCTCGTTTTACTTGAAAGTAGAAATATTACTTATATCTAATCTAGCCAATTGAAAAGTAAAAGATCCGTAAGTAGCAAGCGGCATACAAAAAGTATAAGACCTTCCATAGCGACCAAAATAAGGCCGAAGGGGGTCTGGGGGGGCAGAGCCCCCCCAACGAGCAAAGCGAGTTTTAATATATAATTGTCTGCTTTTTGATAATGATATCCGCTGAAACTTATCGTGGGTTGCCAAATGACCCATGGTTGACCCATGCTTATTTATTTACTCATCACAGGGAAGAATGCTTGATAGGCGGGGGAGGAATAGGATTATAGGATAGGATTTATAGACAGAATCAAAGGGTCTAGGCCGTATTGTGATTTGATGAGGGAGATCCAAGATGATAGTTGGGACTCCAGGGGAGCTTTTCTATTAATCCATGCGAAACTGGTAGAATAATTAAATGATAATATGATAATGATGCATTTACTACTACGTTAACCGTGATTTTTTTTTACATTGATACAATTGATTGAACGTTTTAAGCTATTGGATAGAATACTAGGGCATATTTTCCCTTGATCACTCTTATTAGCCACACTGAGTGTCTTTGTTTTCCTTTCGGGAATGACCCAAAGCACTCAACGAGCGTAGATCAGTTGGCAATAGAATCAAATACCTCGAGTTCGCATCGGCACAAGGTTACTTGCCGCGTGTACGCACGGCAGTTCTCATTCCATTGGCGTCGCGTGCCGAAACACATTCTACCCTCCGTGCATAATGGCTTAGTGCATGCGTGCCGCAACGGCTCGCAATCATGCCGGATAAAGCGTGCATTCATTATTCGTGCGCGATCGGCCTAATCTCACTCATCTGGTGGAAAAATCTCGTATATTCTGTTTTCCCCCCGCCATCCGACACGGAAACAATAAAATTCCTCTCTACAAAAGGGAGTGATTTTTTTTAAAGTGATGGAGTGTTGAAGTGTTTTTTTTTTGGTGAGAGGTTAAAAGTGCGTTTTCGATACGATCATCCAAAAAATGTATAATGAAATATATAGGGCAGTTCCTCTTTTCAAATCGTAACCCCCGTCTGATCTACAGCTGTGATTTATCAGCGCACAGCCCGAACTGCTGGTGATGGGTCCTTGAGATTTTGAGAAAATATTTATGCTATGGAGAATAGGCGCGCTTGGGATTCGTACAATAATCAATGTTTTGGATTGTTTACTTTGTCAACTTTATTTTCAATAATAATGTTTCCTTGGAAACGAGGCGGTACTATGCCAATCTTACTTCTTGTTTTTAAAGGAATATCACCGTCTGCAACGTATGTGCACTTCCACGGTTATTTTTTTGCTAATTTTTACAGTGCCTACTGAAATTGTTCATCATCATCAATAGTCAACAATACTAATATTGGTTTGACTTAGCTCTCCATTCCCCTCTCCTAAGCGCTCGCCTTTTCACAGCGACGAATTTCTTCACTTTTACAATTGAAATTTGTTGACTTTTTTTAATTTATAAATTATTTTTACTATCAACACCATTAGCTTATTGAGCCCACGTAAACAACAGTTGCCTTTTTAATTAGTTTTCACCAATTCCGGCATCGGTGGCGGCGGGGTAAAGTCTTCGCCTTCCAAACAAGAGGTCGCGGGTTGAGTACCGCCTGGGTAGGATTCCTCTACCCAGGGCATGGTTGTTCGTATATGTTTAATTGTTAAAGTTGTAGAATATCCCGATATAAAATGGCCAACATGAGCTGTATTATGTGTTTTGAGAATAAAATAAAAATAAAATAAATCGTACCGCTGCTCCTTTTTTTACTCTGAATTTTTAACACCCCCGCTGAGAATAGGTGGTGATTTTGGATCGGAGCGTCCGAGAGAATGGATTTCAATGTCGCTTTCGCTTTTAAAATTCCGCCTCGCAACCGCCACACCCTCCGCTCTTTCAGTCCTCCTCTATGTATCCTACCCCCACACCACTTTTCATCCCCCTCCCCCGCGCCTTTTAAAGCAATAGTGGACGCATGCGCACTGGGGCTCCCATCATTTCGACACGGGGTGGGGGTTGGGTGTCGAGGTCTCGGCGGGGCAACTCGGGCTTGTGCTCCCACGTCTACGTCCGGACCTCTCACGTGCTGATGCCAAAGCGTCCATTCCCGCGTTTTCGCTCGCCCATAATCTTCGCTTGATCCATCTCTGTCGAATTCCCATCGCTTACGCCCCCCTTTGCTGTCTTCCAGGGAGAGGGGAGGGTGATCTAAGAGGTGGAGGCGTAACGCTGGACGCTAGTATTAAGCCGTTTGTGGAGTACGAGAGCGTGGGGGTTGAAGGGGGCGTTCTCTTCCCCGTCGGACTGCTCCAGGCGGCGTCTGCTTCGCCGTGTTTTGCGAGTGGGAGTTTTTCTTGCGGGGGCGGCGGGGGGAAGTGTTCCAGGGGAGGATGACGGCTCGTTCCCCGACGCTGTAGTGTGCTGGAAGCGCGCCTGTCGTCAGGTCGTGTCCGTGTTGGCTTGGTGTGTTATGTGTAGCTCTCGGGTTTCCAGCTAGGAAACAGCTCCGAACTGCTCCGACGTTTCGTTGACGTAGCTCGTTGTCATCACAGGGTGGATGTATTGTTGCCGGGCGCGTCTCGCTGAGTGTCATTGTTGTGGGTGAGGTCCCATTGTTGAGAGAGTTGTGCTGCTTCCTGGAGGCTATTGTTGTTGCAGTCGTAGCGTGATTTCGTTCGTGTTTCGCTTGTTTTTGTCGCTAAACTACTCCGACGTTTCGGTGACATAGCCTGACATCATCTGTGAGGGTGAATGTGTTGCACGTGTTGTTGCTGGGTGCGTGCCGCAGGAACTCTCCCGTGCACCATTGATATCTTTGGTGAAAACTCATTGTTGAGAGAGTTGTGAAATTTCCTGACTATTGTTGCTGGTTAGGTGTGATTTTGGTCGTGTTTCGCTTGTGCTTTCGCTGTCTGAAGGTGTCACATCAAGGCGTAGATATCACACCTGAGAGTGCAGTACTGCTCACGTGACGTGTTTTCCCCCTTCCCCTGTTTGTGCGTGCTTATAGTGCCACTCACGAGACTGGAGTTCATTGTCGAGATCTAACGCCGTTCGCGTGACATAACTTTCGCTCTCTCGACGTCTTTACGTTCGCCCAATGCCTGGTATCGTGAGTACGTTCTAACGCTATCGAGACTTATCGTCATAATAACCTTCCAGTAAAGCGAACTCCACTCTTGCACATCGCTGTGAATGCTGCGTATCGTGCATCCGTTTATTTTAGGCTGTTCAGGCGTCACTAGTTTTGTCACTGTTTAGGACTAAGCATCCGTATTTACAAGCACTCACTTTGAGTTGTGCTCTTAATTGACACCGCAAGTCGCATTTTCCCCTGTCTCTAGGGTAGTGTCGGTGGGCACCAGTGAAATTAAACTGAATTTAGATGTATCTCACTTCGTTTTGAGCATCCACGTCGTGTTCATTGTTAACGCTGCAAGTCTCATTGTTGACGCTGTCGTTAGTTTAGTCACGCCTTAGTTTAAGGCACCCGTGACTAACCTTGCTTGTCATCGTTTTTGTGTCCTCAAGACGTCTGGTCAGTGTCGATTGAGCATCGGTGTCAATTGGTGGTTCTTTCCCAGTGCTCGTTTGGGACCCGCTCCCTCGTGGCCTTGTCACCCGGCAAGTGGTCGGGACCCAAGTTCCGCCTTTGCGCATTCTTTCTTAATCTCCTCCCGTCCCGGTGGATTGGTCCCCCCTCCTCCTCCTCATACCCTCCTCCATCCGTCCCCCTTCTCTAACCTTTCCCAACTCCCGAATCAATCCGAGGGAGTCTTTTTTTCCTCCTCCGGAAACCACGAAACTGAAGGGGGAGGGATAGAAGAAACTGACCGTATCCCAAATACGATAGGAGGAAGGACAGATAGAAATATACATTTTTTCGATATCTCTTCCTGCATTAGTCGCCCATGAGCATTCCCCAGAAAGGAGTGGACTATAAGAAACCGTCATACGAGACATTATCCTTCTTGAGAATTATTGTTTTGCAGTGACACATCACTTCGCGTTCTCGTGCAGTCGAGTCTTCTGTCATCGTGTGTGTGAGTTTTGTGTTATACTTTCTCATATTGACTCAATTCTGGGGTGAATTTTTTTCATCTTTAGGAAACTCCTCGAAGAGCGAAGGAAAAGGGCAGGAAATACTGACAGTATCCCAGATAAGGTTGGAGGAAGGACAATATATATAAGGGCAAACATTTTTCCTTTCCTACATATTCTGGATGTCTTGATCCCTTCTTCTGTGTGTTGTGAACTGTTGTACTCCAGTGATGCATTAATTCACATTCGCAACAGAGTCAAGTCTCGTGTCCAAGTGTATATTCAGTGTCAATAGAAGAGACAAGATCATAGACACAGTAGGAGGAAGGATATATATTTCAGCTTCTTTTCCTCCGTATGTCGACCAGAGCAAACCATCCGAAAAGAGTGAACTGGGCCATTCCGTCTTAGGGAACTTTCCCTTCTCGAGAAGGACATCGGCTCCTTTTATATAACAGTGATATTCATAAACGTTGAGGGTCAAGTCTCGACGTGTGCTGTTAAGTGGTTGAGTGTTGGTTCGTGAAGTTCCCCTGATCACTTCTCCGGCCTGTCTCGCGATGATGGAAGCCAAGGAGGTGGACGAAGAGGTGGCATGCCTGTCGGGCAGCGAAGGCGACGCGACCGGAGATGACTTCTCGGACGCAGAAGCAGAGCCTCCGCCTCGGGCCGAAGGCGGGGACTCCGCTGCCGACGGGTTGTTGACACCGCAGCAGAGAAGGGTCAGTCGCGTCTCCACTCAAATCCGCGCGTGCCCCCCTCCTCTATATTATATTTACGTCATGTGTCGTGTTAGAGCGTGCGCCATCGCCGCTGGTTTAGGAATACAACGTGTGCCGGACGCCTATCGGAAACTCAACCGCGCGATCAAAGTGTTGGGGGATATAGTTTGTTTGAAAGTTCATGACCCTTTAATGGGTACCATTGAAAAATATAGCAAATAATATTTATAATATATTGTTTTTAAAACAGTTGAATTAGTCGTACCTTAATCTTTGCAACATCAGTTATAATTGGGAGCCCTATAAAACGTTTATTATGACTACCATCGTTTGATTTTTGGTAATGCATGAAGTTAATATGATATTGCACGGAAAATTGATACATAAAGTTTTTATGGTGGTATTAGGCCCTTGAAAATATCTAGTTGTTACGTTAAATATTACAAGGTAGTTCTCTTTTCTTCACTCAACCGCCAATTTTATTTACATATTTCAGTATGTAATACTGACAGACTCCGTTATAAATAAACGGAATGAATCGTGTAATTTCGGTCTCAAGATGGATCATTTTATTTCATTTATGATGAGAATTGTTCATTACGGTTGATTTTGAGCTGTTAATTTTTTGGCAACGGCTTAACCAGGTTCGTCTTTTCATAAAAAAATGGAAAATCGTATGTTGACGTAAAAATTCTCTCGGCCCGTGTCGTCACTTCGGTCTTCTTTTCTTTAGTTCCAGACCGCCTTTCCTTACTCGCTCCCTGTTTGAGCGGTGAGAGAAATAACGCAATTAGCGCACATTGGACAGCACCGTTTTTTTCTTCCCTTCACCCGAATTTTAAAGACTTCGGTATCTCGTGGAGTTTAGGGGGTTGAAGGTGGTTATTTTAGAAATAAGCCGTTTAAAAGGCGTCCCGAGTAATGATATTATGATAATCCTGAAAATTTCCTTTTGCACTGTAAGGGTAGGACGTAATAAATGTATGTAGGAAAAGTTTATTTGGTATTGTTAAAGTCTTCAAATTAAACAAATACTTAACTGTCACGCCCTTAGGTCACTCGCTGCAATTCCGTTGGTGCACATTATTAGTCCATTCCGCGAGGAATATCGCATTGATTAAAACTTGTTATTTTCCTGATGAATAAGTTGTTAAGTTGTTGAGGATATTTAGTTATTTTTAGTGGTATTGGGTACGGAATTCGTGTATTTGTTTGGAAAATTTTCACGGGAATAGGCATTTTTTGAAAATTTCAAGAAGAAAATATCTACCTCGTTTCTCGTAAAGGCGTCAATTTATCACTCCTAAATTATCTATTTTTTAAGCCTTTCTTTTATCGAGTAATGATTTTTTAAAGTGATTCTCACTTTTAGGAATACAGATTCATTCCATCATTCGCATGCAGTTTTGGGTGCCAGCACGCTTATTTTTTAAAACTCCTCTCCTTTGGAAAAGGGTTGCCTTTTCGACATATCTCTTATCTGTTGGATCTCGTTCGCAGGCCATAAGATCTTTCTGGAGGCAAAGTGGGGCCGCATTGAAATTCGTAAATGAGTTACGGTTGGGCAAAACGCCAGAGGGACTCGAAAGGAAGCAAAATGAGACGGATATATGTTCACGTTACTTGCTATGGCAACAAATTCCCCTGATACGGAAATCGAACCAAGGACCTTTGCATTTCCGAAAGCCATAGGTCCATTGTTCGATTCAGAGGAATTTTTCCGATAGCAATTGATTTTAATTTGGCCGTTCAAGCAGCAGGCTTGAAATTTCCACTACCTATTTTCCATATCCAGTTGTTCTTTGTGAAATTGTATGCATTTTAGAGAGTTTTTTTTCAACTTTGCGTGTGAAGTACGGAACGTATCTCTCATTTTTTACCATGCGATTATTGATTGTTATGCCGCCGTATTTTTTTCGAATACTGTGTCAGTGATTGTATGAAGTGGCAAAACATTACGTACTAGGAGCTTAATGTTATTATTTTTAATTTTTTTTTCGAGTTCTACTCACTTTTTTATGTAGAAAAATATCTGACATTTGGCGACTTAAGTTCCTGAACTTTTTAGAAGTTAGAATATGCAGGTATACTTTCAACTTTTTACTTAATCCGACAGAAGTTAACGTACTTACTAAGTGTACTCTTTTTTCAGTAAAAGTTTCAGTACTCTTTTTTCGAAAGCTAGCGGTAAAAATAAAAATTTCGCTGGCACAGACAGCGTACCAAAGAATCGCAGAGTGATATGATTTTGCCTGAAGATCAACTTTTCGAGTTGAATTTGTTTTTTATTTCAAAGGTTATGAGTTGCGATTTAAGATCTAGGATTCTAGGATCTAAGATTGAAATTCATTCCATCTGGCAAGCGGGGAAAGACTATGTTTGAAAATTGTGCAATCTAGTTTTTCCATTAAATGACATCAGTGGCCGTTTTTTCTTTTTTTTTTCTTCTTTATGGTTCTTTCTCCAAAATTATATTGGCTTCTCGCAGAGAAGACTGCAAAATGCACTTACATCCTAAAATTTTACCACAGAAATTAGAAGTTTATAAATTGTGCTTAAATATATATTATGGATAAATAATTGAAAATTTGAAAAAGATGTCTTAATATGTTTAACATCTATTTTAGAAAACGTATGAAAATTATAATGTATATTTTTTTTAAAGATTTTCTGAGAAAGGCTATTAGGCGTTGATTAAGTTATCCCACTGTGTTCCAGTCCGAGATGGGTCGAGTAACGTCAGGTAATAGGTGGAGTATTTCTCCGTTCTTTTTTCCCTCTCTAATGGTGGTATGAGTGGCAGCGATGCATACCTCTTGGGAAACATTTCATTTTCCCCGGAAACCACTTGACAGCTGCTTGGTAAATTACTTCCATAGACATTCATTTTGGATCGTTCAGCTTTTCACTTTTTTTTCTCTTTTTCACTAAATTGAAGTACCTACTCGAGAGGAAAAAATGAACTATAGAAGAGGCTGTCGTTACAAATTACATCCCCAACTTTATTTTCAATCGTACGAAATGTTTTTGCTCACTTAATTGTATTTTTGTTTTCAATTAATTCCCTAACGTTGCTTTTTCGGATCAAATTATTGTTTCGGCCAAAGTGGTCGGAGGAAATTGGATATCTCATTCATCCGGACGTGAATTTGTCTGAGTGGGTGTCTTATCCATCTCCTCAGTCGTCTTGAGTTCTTTCTTTTTTATGTCTGTCGTGTGTTTGTGGGCCTTATCTATCGACACTCATGGTTTATTTACCAATTCGATCGATGAGGATGCCCAAAATACACTTTCAAGTTTGCCTATCCATGATATTCACGCCTCATCTGTGGTTTGGGTTCCTAAAGAATTTGTTGTTGATGGATTTGACTTTAGAGAATCTATCGCCGTCGAAGGGCGAGGGTGCGGATTAACTAGATACGGAACCTATCCCGATGGTTTCGTTCCTGTAGCTAGGTTCCCTGTAATAAAAGTGTGCGATTTATATCCAGGATGTATTGTATTTGTTTTGTATATTCCAATTGACGTTTGACTTTCCTAACTATTGAAAGTACGTTCTGAATTTTCGTTAATGTATTCATGCTCCATACATTTTGTTTGACGGTATTTTTTCATTTATCACTTTTAATGCATTTCTTGAAGTACAAAAAGTGCCTGGTTTATTATATTTAAGGGATGGCCTCCGTGTTCCCACTGCTTAAAAAACTTTGCGCTGTTCAGTCTTCGTCTCAGAATCTTCGGTGTTGTTTCGTCTTGTCAGTGGAAGATTAATTTCGAAAACGTTCCTGTTTTCTTCGCTAGGTCGAAGTCATCTTTGGCCTTAGTAAGAATAGTGGAATTTTATTTAACGAACTAAATAATGCGGAAGGGAACACGAATGCTTGCCTTTTGTACCCATTGCCCGTATTCGTAAGTCCGTAGCCATAAATATTTTTCGGAATGGGGGATGACCTGGGGAACAGATACATCATTCTGTTATTTCATTTGGAGAGGATACACCATTATGTCTTCCAAACATTTCGAGGGAGAAGGGGGGGAGGAGTTTCGAGCCCCTCTACCTCTCGTAGTGGCCTTGATACATGATATATTTTTCATTTAATCAATGTGTGAAATTGTTAGCAATGTCGATTTAGTCAATTGGATCACAGGTATTGAAGAATTTCAATGCAATTCAAATATCTATAATTTGCTAGCAATGTGAAATTTATTTACAAGTTGGTACATGTAAAACTTTCGTATAATTTAGATTTTTTACTCGTCTCTACTTTTAGGTTATTTCTTGGATCATAGGTCGTAATTATTTTAAACATTGGTTTAAAAACCTTTTAAGGCCAAGTTTCTTCTTCTTCTCTTCCATTATCAAGTGCAAGGAGATGTTTGCTCTGAATTACTTGCATTCCCTGGAGGAGTTTCATTTGGGGGGGGGGGGAGGGGGTGAGCACGTAAGACTATATTTCCCAAGCATTCCTAATTAAATTATGAACTATTTGGAAGTTTTTCTTTTTTTTCAGGTAATTTTATTTTCTTAAAATTTATGCAGCTTGTGCCCAAATTTATTCAGAAATATTTTCCACATGGTATGAATTTGGTTCGGGGCAAATCAACTGTTCGCGAGTTCACGTCGTGGAATGGTGACGTGATGGATTCAAAAATAAAATTTGTTATATTTCACGCAGTATTTATTAAAAACTCAACCGGTTACGGCATTAGGTCATTATCAACAATTAATAGAAACTTTCGTCGATAAAAAACAAAGTTTATAATAATATTTTTATATACTTTATTTCCTGTTTGTCATCTTGTCCGGGTCAAATCTTGCAACTCAATTTAAACCCACTTTTCGAATAGCTACAAAGCTGAAATTTCCATGGTAACTAAGAACCAGATTAAAATTCAAGCACTTTTTTATAATTTTAACAGTATATCGATTCTTATTCAGAATTTAAAATTGATTATGGAGATAAATCCAAAAAATTGCCACCAAAATCGGATGTCGTTGCTGCGATCATAGAAAGGAACAAGAATGATAGAGTTATAACAACAAATTTGTTTACGAATTAAGTATTATCGTAGAAACGTACGCCCAATGTTATTCGTTGTATATGGGGCAAATAATTTAGATACTCTGTCCGGCTCATAGGAATTTTTTTGCATTCCTTTCTATTCGGGATAAAAACGTTTTTTATAAAAACTTATTTTTATTTCGTATTGTTATTTTTTAAATTTATCTTGGTGGGTGAGGAGAGGCAGCTTTTAGAATAAATACGGAGGAGACAGAAGGAATGGATGGAGTGAGTACTGAGCGGGGAGGGGAATTTGAAAACAGTGTTAGAGGGTAGAATGTTAGGTAAACGAAGGGGAGGAAGGAAGAGAATAGGATTTTTTGATAAAATAAAAGGGAGTAAGCCTTATTGTTTAGATTGAAGAGGGAAGAGCTTGAAGGAAGGGGAGGCTCCCAGAATTCTCTTTTAATTAGTCCATGGAAACCTACCTTGATCGGTAGAATACTTTAATAATAATAATAATATAATTAATTTATCTGGGTGGGTGAAAAGAGGCGGCTTTTAGATGAGATACGCAGGAGACGTAAGGTATGAATGGAGCGAGTACTAAGCCGGGAGGGAATGTTGAAAACAGTGTTAAGGTCGTTTTACACGGTACATGGAATTGCGCAATCTGACGTACGTGCGAGGGCGCAATCAAAATTGCGTCGTGTAAAACGGTGAATTGCTAGAACGCATGCGAGAATGCGTGGACTTGAGATGGAAAAATAGCCCCTGTTCTAATTTCGTTCATGCATTCGCGAAATTCTACGCCATTTTAGAAATGAATGCAGCTCTAACCTGCGCAAATCCGTGCCCCGTGTAAAACGGCCTTTATAGGGTAGAATGCTAGGTGAACGAGGCAGAGGAAGGAAAAGAATAGGACTATTAGATAGAATGAAAGGGAGTAGGCCTTATTGTGGATTGAGGATGGAAGAGCTTGAAGGAAGGTGAGGCTCCCAGTATACTTCTTAATTACCTCATGGAAACCTACGTTGATCGGTAGAATATTTTTATAATAATCGGTTCGGATCATTTCACTTGCACTGTGTTTGCGGCCCACCCAGCCCCGCTTCGTGCTTTATGGTGGCGTGGTCATTCGTCTGGATGCCACTCTCACTCGGCTGGCGTGCGATTAGCGTCTTTACCGTGTGCGGGAATATCACTCGCCCACTCGTCTCGTCCCTCCTCACCGGTTTTCGTCTCGCGCGACGCCAACGGTGTGCTCCGGAGGGCGTGTTCCTCTTTCTCCCACGCGCCCCGCCGTGTTGCTGCCTGCCCCATCCTCCTCCTCTGGCCTTGCTCCGGCCTCCTCGGAATTCGTAAAGTGTTTGAAATGGGAGTCTCAAGTCTGTCTCCTTTCCTAGCTAATTTATCAGCTAAATTTTTTAACCGGCGGATTTTTTTAAAAGTTTTAACTATTTCTGTTGGTCATGTGTATTTTCATCGTGAGATAGTGAGTGAAATGGAAATTTTACCCCTTTTCTGTGGAAAAACTTGGAATATTGGAATTTATTTTCCATGATTTGTCATTATGTAATAGTGAGTGAATGAAATTGAAACTTCCCCCCTTTTCTGTGGAAAAACATGGAATATTGCTATGTATTTCAGTTTCGTTGTGAAAAAAGTAGAAAGTTGACTTAACGTCTACTGGTAGATGACAGGATTGGTAAACCTGCAAAGACGTAGAATATGAGAGAAAATGAAAAAAGCTAGAAAAGAGATATTTGCTGTCCAAGTACAATGGTGAATTTTTCTCAGCCTCTATTGCATCCAGATACATCTTTGATTTTTGAATACATCATTCCCGAGACGTCACCAAGTGGTGCTCCATAACAATTGAAATTCATTTTTATATCATGATTATATTTCACCTAAGTATAAGATCGGCTTTACTTCAATCACGTGCTTATCTTGTGTGAAGATGAGTATTCGGTCAATTGAAATTTCCAAAAAGGAATCCTGCGAAAGAAGTCGGACCCTTGTTAATGTATTTTACACTGCTATTTGAAAGACCATGTCGGATTTTGTCTGTATCACAGTATAAATTTGTCTGTTGTAGTCAATACTTTTCTCTCTCTAATGCCTGTTAAATTTGGAGAAATCAATTTCTTTGATTCGTTTGATATGGTTGAGTGAAAACTCAAAAACTATTACAGGCATGTGGCTTGGAAGTTTTTTGTGGATTTATTTACCGTTTGTATTTAAGCGATGTTTATTTTTCGATCGCGAGTTTTAAATGTCATTTGTAAGAGTTTTGCCTAGTCTCACCGCCTCGCTAACACTCGTACTTTGCTTCAACTCGTAGGTTAGTTCGGGTCAGTGAAGTTAGACCTCATCTCGCACTGAGCCAAGGGAGTGTGTTTTCCTCTCGTATAGGATAGATGGGCCACCTCTCCACGCGATGCTTTTGTTTGGGAGTGTGAAAAGAGTTAATCCGGAATTGAGCGTGGAGTTCTTCGATTAGTAGCCATACGTTCTATGCGTCAGGACACCACGACCCATTAGCCGATCTTATACCCTTTCAATCCAGCTTCATTGTTTTGCGGATTTAAGAGTCAATGTCATTCCTATGCGGGCATTTGATAACTTTTACGCTTGCTCTCTGATGTGTTTGAAACTGTATAAGTTTAGAATTTAGTGGAATTGGAGCGACTCATGAAGAGAGGTGTTAAGACGGTTATAAGCAGTTGTTGACTCGCATTGTAGTCTCTCGGACGAGATTGATGCATTGCGATTTAAAAATAATGCAAAGGTGTATTTTTCGCGGAATGAATAACCGTTAAAAATGTTCGTTTCTGATGAACTACTATGCATAATAAGCCTAAAATTTTACGTTAATTTATTTTAATGATAATTCATAGTTTTTGGAAATGTAATGTGACTTACATGTTAATGTCAATGTAAATTATTTGATATCAAGGGGATTTACTGTTTTAACGTACATCTTCGCGTCCATCCATTCCTTTTCTTGGAACGGCGATTTCGGCCGATGCATATGGCAATATGGGTGTGATAGTCGTTCCTGTTAATGGCCAATAAAACCCACACATGGGATCCGAATCATCCTTTCGCTAGAGATGTTATTGGGTCGTTCTACCAATAAAAGTAAGATCTGGCAGGCAATCTGTCTTTTATGCAACGCGATGCTCGTAAACGTTACTCCCTCGTTTTATTTCATTCTTAAGTTGGAAATTGTACCTCTCACTTGAAGGAATTTCAACATCTCTTTCAAATCGAGCAGAAACACTATTTTCCGGTTCTTGGAATTCTTTTACCGATGTAACCCCCTTTGTCTATACTACCTAACTCTCTGGGGTACCTGTAAGTGTAAATAGTTTTCTTTCATTCCATTTAACTCTTTAAAGCTCACCTTTTGGCAGTGGTATAATTCTCAGAGTAAAACAAGAGCAATACAAGGTATAAATGGGAAAAATCCCACGTCACGTGATCTCGGGTGGGTCTGATTGGCTGATTCTGACGATAGCGTTTCGTTCCATGTCGTTTCTTTTGATTGGCAATTTTATTTCCATTGAATTTAATGCTCACTTACAGGAAGTATTGGTATTGTATCGATGTATAGTTGTAAATATTTCGCTCGCTCATTTTTCCATGTCCCATGTAATACTTAAGTTGATGTTGTTAATATTAGCCTCAGTTTTTTTACATAATGCAATCGCCTTGAGTGTTCTTGTTATCTAATTATATGGTGTACTACCTTACCCATTAGTCTCTCTTTATCGGTTTATTCAGTCCATTTTCGCTGTCTGAACCTCGTTATTTTCCTCCTACTATCCTCTTAATACCTTAAAAGAAAAAGAGAGACGAATTTGCTAGTAGTAATTAATAATGAAAAACACTTTGTTACTTCCACAAAATTCACAATTTCTATTTTATTACCGGTTTCGGCTATGACACCATTTTCAAATACCTAGTAATACCTAGTAATAGCCGAAACCGGTAATAAAATAGAAATTGTGAATTTTGTGGAAGTAACAAAGTGTTTTTCATTATTAATATGGAGCCCTTCCACCACGTAAATGCTTCAAGTTTCGATTTAATTGCCAGTAGTAAATAGGCTTGAATATTTTATTTATTGAACCTTTTGGGCTACTTGAGCTGTTGGTATGAGTTTTTTTGTACTAATGGATATTGCCAATTGTGGCTTATCCATTCTTGATAGATAGTGGAAGTGATATATTTTAGATGTACCTACGTTCAAAATCTGTCACTTTGACCTATCGGAAAAAAGTGAATCTGAACCTTACTGAATGAACTTGCGGTGAATTTAAATGAACGGATTAATTTATATTATAGTTGTAATCAAAATTCGTAAGGTTATATCGATGTTATCATAAGACCCTATGTGAAAGCTCAATATCAGGTGTAATTTATTTAAAGTATAGCTTGGGAAGTCCAAATTTTCGTATCGTCGTTATTTACAGTGTATTTAGCAATTTTAAAACAATGACATTTAATTCCTTTCTCTTGGAATCTCATTAGTTGGAAATGGAAAAAAACGTGACGTCCTCTCAATATTCTGCCTTCATAAATATTCCTTCCTTTTCTGATCTCACTGACGCGTCATATCTATCGTTTGATTGGTCAGTATCAGACCCGGCTCTCGGAAGTGTGAATTTGGTTTGCGGCGAATGCGAATTAGTTTGCGAGTCATCGTGAAAAGCGTCGATTGCTATATCCGCGGCATTTCCTGTTCCCGTTGCGGGAAATTATAATTCCTTCCGTGCACGAAGGGAAATGAATCAGTTGACCTCAAGTGATGCGGCGGGTGCGTTTATTTCGTGATAGCGCCGCGTATGGAAGTTCTCTTCGATCTAATTTGGTTTTGGTGCGCCTCTACGTGACTCACTGATAGTGTGATGTTCAGGATAGTGGTTTTCTTTCGCGATAGTCCGACCACCAGTGCGAAGAGCCGCCAGCTTTCGCTAATGGTTTTCGAACTTTTTTCTTTCTCTGTTCTAAAGTTGCTTGGATAGTAGGTACTCGTACAAAAAGCTGTCACTGTAAATCCGTCTTTAACTATAGTAAATATGATTTAAATCTTCACGTTTGCAGGAAGTTCTCTGGTTTGGCTTATCCGATCTAATTAATTATCATTTTAAGTAGTGGCTATATGTAGGGGAACTTGTTGACTTCGTTGTTATCCTATAATAGTTTCATCATGGCAATATAAAACTGAGGCTTAGCTTAGTACTTCGGTAGGTTGGACGTTTCTCTTACGCACACGAAGTGTGTGAGGTTAATTTGCCGGCCACGCAGTGGCTTTCTGTTAAAGGGTGCCGAGGTTGTCTTGCGAAATCATTTCTCCGTATTAAATTTCAAGTAAGGTTAAGGGGTACACACATTTCGCATTCGATGACAGATCCTGAGAATAAGTACAATACACTATCTTAAAAGTGTTCAGGAGAGGTAGAAAGCGGTGGAGCAGCCACGTTGCCTGAGGGAAACCAATTGCTTCGATAGTAACTTCGGCAGCCTCCGCCCCTCCAAAATATTATTCTCCTTGTGGAAACTACCTACGATATATCTTCTGAGGAGACTATTTATTCGATTGGCATCTATCCTCTGACTCTCCAATTTTCGATATTGTTACCTTTCATAATTCCTGCTTATAGCTAAGGATGAATTTCACTTGCAGCACTATGAACAAAAAGTACATAGCTGATTTATTGAAATTTATGGTTTTCCTGTTGTGCGAATTGAAACCAAAATATCATTATAGAAAACCCGCATATCAAAGAATACCACTTTAGTTTCCCCCTTAGCAAATTTCTGGCTGCTTGCCTGCGGTTGAGATATTAAATAAATGTGTTTGGAAAGAAGAAAAGTGTTAGCTTTAAAGCAACGAAAAAGTTGTCCTGTCTTACCTATTTTCTCATTGCTCTACTGCGTCTTCATCTGACCGTTTTTTCTTGCTGTTAATCAAGAATACTCTTAACTCTTGTGGTGTAAGAGTAGATGTTGTTGTTAGTCGGTCAACTGATAGGGGTTGGGAAATGCTACGTGGGATCGCTCGCTCGCGTGGAGAAGGTTGTGGGCGGGAAGGAGCCGCAATTGAATCGGCTTATGCTCTTCTCTTACTTACAAAAGAGTTTCGAAATCATGAGGCGAGGGTCAGCGGTAGGTGGTGCGCATAGCGTGGAAAACAGTCGACTTACGTTTGTAATTCTCAATTCTCCGCTCATCCGCCTTCCAGGTCGTTTTTGAAGTGAAATGCCTTATGCAAGTACATTTACTCGACTGGCCTTGTACACACACGCTTCATGCACTCGATTGGACGAAAATTGCGAGGTAAAATCATTTTCTCTTTCTGGTTTTGTATAGCCTAACTGAATGAAATTTTTTTCAAATGAAGTAAAATAAACGAATTTTAAAGTATGGGAAATTTATAAAACTACGAGGCGTGTCTTTAAGTATTTTTTAAGTTTAAGTTTTGAATTAAAATAAAAAAGCAGTACACTTTTTAAAACTTATTTTTGCACAAAATAACATACTTTAACCTGTTTTTCAACGTAATTTCCGTTAAAGTTATGGCACTTATCGTATCGAACAACAAGCTTTTGTATACCGTCGTCATAGAAAATTGTCGTCTGAGTTGACAGACACTGCAAACTGTTGTTTTTACGCTTTCCTCGTCATCATGGCGCTGACCCCCTAGGTGTTTCTTCAGATGAAAAATATACGTGGTCACTTGGCGTTAGGTCGGAACTGCTTGGAGCAATATCAAATTGTTACCAACCAAATGATACTATGGTATCTTGAGTTTGGTTGGCTGCATGTGGACTTAAAAAATGTGCCTCATGTTGTAGAAGGGGGAGGTGGTTGTGGAAGCTCACTTCGCTCCAATAGTAGATTATGAAAACTAGCGCCAAAGCGTAGCGCCGGTTTAGGAGAATTTTAGTCTTAGTGTAAATTGAAGCTTGTAGCCAAAACATATTGCGGGAAATAGCTTGGAACATTAAAACTCACTGAAAGCATTCTAAAAATTCCAAGTTAGCGAAGAGAAATCGTAAACAAGAGAGGAATATAAGTCATATCCTTCTACTTCTTTTCGAAGGTGAAAACCGGCTTTTAGGCAGTAAGCATATTAAGTCTCAATGAAGTCTACTCCGCAACGTAACGAGGGGGCCGCATTGTGGCCTCACCTGGGCCAAGTTGAATAGAAACCAAAGTCAAGTCTGCTAATATCATTTTATTTTGTCGTTGTAATGTGGAATATTTCAGCTCTGCCGCGTAAGACGCGCTGAAATTCACATGCATTTTCATGGAACAAATTCTCGGGAGTCAAACCACGGACGTTTCTCTTACTGGACCACTACAATATCCTGCTTTCTTGATTGCATGGCAATTTTACCGATGTCCGTGGTGCTAGGTGCTTAGGTCCCTTGCTTTGCCATCCTTAATATACAACCAGGGTTGAATACCTAGCAGGATAAACCTCGGTTAAAATTACGATAGAATTATGGAATATGGAAAGTGCAATTTTTTGCACAGTGGGCCGTAGAACCAAAGGTCTGTGCGTCGATTGCCGGTGTAGGAGAATTTGTTCGTTGCAACTTTTTAAAAATTTTTAGTGAAAATTCTCTCGATTTAAATTATAAGCTGTCAGTACTTGATGTTTCACTTCCGGTTACCATTTCCGTGAATGACACATTTCCTTCCGCGTCTATCCATTTTATTTTTCAATGTTTCGCCAACGTTCCAGTTGGCGGAATATTGTCCAGTGATATGAATTAACACGGAAGGAAACCCGGAAGAATCGCTGCCTACCGTCATAATGTCCGTGGAAGCCTACTTGGATACTTTGGAAATGACACTTTTCTTTTATGTTTCCTGGAGATCTAGTAGACGTAATTGACTCCGTCTTCAAGTATCCCAGCAGCGGTGAAGGAAATGCCTCCTCACATCTCTTACTGTGAGTGCGTTGCTTGGAGACTTCTAGAGCGTTATTGCCGACACTCATTGTCGCTGCGTCCTCGGTCATTAATCCGTCTACGTCGAATTTTGCATTCAACTGGTGGGATGCCGTGTGTGGCTCTGTCACGTGACGACGCGTCTGCTCTCCGCGGAGGATTACGATAACGGAGCGTGCTTCGAGTTGAATAAAGCGCACCTGTCTCTAATTAAGACTCCTGGGAGGATGCGGTGCCTGCTACGGAGTTCTCAGCTGGGAAGTTATATCGCCGCGGGATTGAAGACAGGATGGAGTTCTTTAAATAAAAAAATGCCCTTTCTTCATATCAGGGTATGACTTCATGAATAGTCAAGACAGCACGCGGCTCCAGACGTCTCAATTAATTTGATTTTCTTTCATCACTTTTTTCACTCGGTTTCTACATCACAAGTGATTCCTCCTTTGTAAAGTGTACGTGACTAATAGAAGAAATCCCGTCAATATTTTGGAATTCTCCCTGAAAAAAAACCATCCCATCTGTTTGACGTGAAATACGAAAAGAATCACGATTTTCTATTCTTCCCCTGGAGAATGGGGTTAGATAGCGTTCGAAAACTTACCTACACCTGTTCTTTTCTTAGTCATGGAAGTTTATTTGGGTTTCCGACTTAATTAATGGGTAATAAGTTGCCGATGTTCCGGGGTTCGTTGGACTCCGTTTTAGGACTCGAGTTTCTGAACTTGGGTTACCGTGATATCATCTACTCGTCGTGCATGGAACCGAATAGCCTTCTGTAGCGCAATGCGCAGCCACCAATTTAAAATAATAAAAAAAAGCCACTTGGTACTTTTCCACAATAACTGTCACTTTCCCGACTATTTTGGAATTGTCTATCTCATACGAATGTAAAATACTCGCGATCTGTTTTTCTGATTTCCGTGAGCAATCGTAGGTAGGCTGGGGAAGATAATTGCCTCCCTGTCAGTGTTTTCACACTAAGGGTTTATTTCGGGTTGAGTAATACCCTCGCGTATATAAATAAACTTCCGAGTATAAATTCTGAGTGAATGAGTGATGCGTAAATGATAGAGGTGTATTTATTGTAGGACGCGACTAATGGGCTCGTTCGGACAGCTCCTCCGGAGGGCACGTAGCACCAAGCTAATGACCAATTTCTTCGTAAAATTCCGTTTTATTTTAAATAAAATGATACACGTATAGCAAGACCGCCAATTTACAGTGCACTTATCATAAAAAATGAATTAATGAGATAATTATAATTACAAATCAAACAGTAACAAAACAAATCAATAGCAACATAACGATTACGTTGACCTCAGTATTAAGCAAGTTATAGAGTCATTATGCGTGAAATGAGATGATGCCAAGTGTGTAAAAAATTTTATTGCTAACAAAAACTAATCACTGTTAGTCGGGAGAGAATTTATCAGGAGGGAAAGTCGGTAGAATAGAGAGCGCTTATTTACTTAATTATAATAATTTTCAAATCAATGGTCGTTCATCAAAATCATAGTATATTTTTTCATTTCTGTGTATCAATTTGGTTTACAATTTCAAGTTTTCTATGGCTCTCGGGGTTATTTCACAGGGTTTGGTCCTATGATATCCATCGCGTGTTATCATCTTCAGTGGAGTGTTACAAATTTACCCGGCCAATTTCACCTCTTTAAGCCTTAATTTTTATAGGATTGGTGTTAATACCAAGTAATTGGCTTGCTACACATTCCTGTCCCACATTGATTCCGTTACCGCCTTAATCTTATTTTTCGGGAACACTTCTTGAATTACCCTTGGTGCTGTGCGTCTTGTTGGTGCTCTTGAGAATTCCTTCGTTTTTCTCCGTTATGCTTGTCATAAACTGAGGAAAAAGGAAAATATACCCAGTGGCAGTGTACAATCGGCTCATTATATTTAGAATAGTCACTTATCAATAGCCTGAAAAATCAAGGAATGAGCGAGTCTGCTCTACTACATTATGTTTCAGTTCCGTCTTCTCTGCTACCGTTGACCCCGAAAAAAATATTCGTGAGCAGTAACTTAGCGTAGCGTCGGCGGCGTGAAGGAATTCATAGCCGTTGATCCTTGAACTGATATCACCCATGTCGTGTTCGGAAGGCGGAAAATTTGTCAGTATGGCGTTGATCTTGATTTTCGAGCCAGCTTCGTTTCATTTTCTTTGTTTCACTCTCACAGCGATGCTTTTTTAGATATTATGTCCTAAGATATAGTAAAGATGTTCCTGATTCATGATTACGACTGGATTATTTTTCACTCGTATACCCTTCAGACGCTGACGAATTGCGGTACTTATGCGTTGTTTGTGGTAGACATTATTTCGCGGAAAGCATGAAAATATCCCATTTAATGTTAGACAACGGAAAAAGAATTGTATTCGCGGAAAATTTTAATTTCTTGGCAAATGTTTGGATTTAATGGGCCTATTATTGAAATTCTTTGTCCTATATTATATTTAATTACTCTAGTTACTCGAAATGTCAGGGAATAGACGTTATAACAAGTTTAAAGAAGACCATACCTTCTTTATTTTCACAGTGACGGTCAGTTTCATTGACTGGTGAATACACCGTTTACGCTTCATTTAATTCCTATAGTGCTATTATCGGATCTTAATTTGTACTTAATGCTGCGAATTAGTTTCGTTTCAATTATTTCGGATGCATATTTTTCATCATTTATTCTCGTTACCAAGAAGGAGTTTGTATCACTTTTTATAATTTAGATTCTTCTGTCGATTATTCTGTTTATATTTCTCCCCTCTGATGTTTTTGACGTATCTGGTGGCCTTATGGTAGTAGTAGTTTGCCCTAATCCATGCAAAAAGGGTTAATTACTGTGGCAAGCAGTATCAGTTGCGTGGCAGAGTGATTGCCTATTTGGTAGAGCATTTACCCTAGTCCAGGATGGACCATAATTCTATAGCCTTAATCAACCATCAGGTTGTAACCCTGATAGAAAGCCTGTTAAGTAAATATCATTATAGTATTCAACATTTAATTTTTTATTGCATCAGTCTTTCATATTCGCAGTACTTCTTTGTCTGTTGTGGAGGCTCCTGATATTGTGCAAGTGCTTCTTTTAATTTCGGTTATTTTACTTCCTCATTTCTAGCTACCATTAATTCTGTAGTGATCGAGGTTGTAGGGGTTCAAAGTTCCTGTGATAGGTTTGGGATGGCCATACCCTAGAGCGAAGCCATTCTTTAATATTTTTTGGCTTTTTCTAATCCCATCCTCGGGTTCATTTGAACTAAATTTGACAAATTTGTATTAGTGCACCGTTGTTCTATTTCTCAACCTTTTAAAAGGGAGTAGTAAGTAAAAGTACGTTTGGAATCTAAATGTGACTCAAATGTTGAGGTAGACATAGTATTTGTATAAAGCCAAGCTCTTTCTTACCAAGCTTTCCCTGCCCATTATTGAAAACAATATCTGCTTATAAGTATTTATTTTTGTTTAATGTCCTTATGTAAGAATGAATCGCATCTAAAGCCACAAAGCTGTGTTGTATAAGCAAAGATAATGAAAATGGAGTAGCGAATCGACCTGATGGATATCACTTATCGTATTGCCTGTTCCAGTTTCTGTCGCACAATCAAAATGAAATGATGGAGACTTGGTTTCTAAAATCAATATTCCATTTGTAAATTGAAAACCGGCCGCTCACGCTTTTGCTAAAAACGGCATTAAATTAATTGGCTCCAATACATCGACATTTGTGTCCATGATTAAGATAACATGGCTGTGGATGGAAAGCTTTTGTTCCCTTAGCTGTCGATGTTTTTGTAATTTTACTGTATTTCCGGGGCCGTATCTCTTCATGATTCAATCTCATTCATTTTGTTCATGGCGTTCTCCTCATCCCAATCCTTATGGTGAACGCATTTGTGTGATCAAAGTGCGGTTGTACAATAACGAGATGTTCAATTTCCCACAACTTCACTCAGCTAATACATTTATGAAAGTATTTTCTGTCCTCGGTAGCCACTCCTGTTTGACGACGATTCTCCCAGTCCATTCCATCCTTAGCTACCGCAGTGTTCACCATTTCTTTTCAAATGCTCTTCTCTGCCAATCCATCTCTTTCAATGTAAGTCCCAATGCTTTATGAAGGAAATATAGATCTGGAATACCAAAAGGCTTGCGTGAGGAACGTGACGCGAATAGTTTATGGAAGGATCGGCAAATCTGAATATTTCATTCATTGGAGATTTTAATTGCTTCCATTTTACGTGGGATTTGTGCCATGAATTTTTTTTTATATTTTTACTCCATTCAATGTATTCTGCAATTTGAGAAAATCTGAAATTTAGCCTGTGTTCATAGTTGAAATTCCTGGTTCGAATTTCATTAATTTGAAAATTCGCTGAAATTTGGACGAAATAAAACGCTGAGGTTGATGTTTTTTAACTCTTTCTTTTAAAACTCTATTGCTGAAGTAGGCATCAAATTATTAAGTAAATGTATTTGAGTCGAGATCTCCCTTTTCCATTCCTTCCATCCATTTATCCCTCGACAATTGTCTTCACAAGGCTGTTATGCCTCAGAATATGGCCGAAGAAGTCGTTTCGCCTTCTTATTAGGGCTTTCATAATGTTTCTCTCATATTCTTCTTAGGACTTCCTCATTGCTCAATCGGTATACACATTTGATTTTCTTCATTCATCTTTTGCACCACATTTCGGAAGCCTTCGCCCTTCATTTCATTGTCATGCCTCACTTCCGAGGGGAAGTGCACTCAAAAATATTTCTGATATATGTGTCCTTTCGTATGTGATTAAATTTCCCGCTAGGCGTTGATACTTCTTTTTGTGGAATTCTCTCTTCGCCTGGACTATTCTTCTAATAATATTTTCCTGCTTCTTCCATCGTGTGTTATTCTGCTTCCCAAATAACTGAATTAAATTACTTCTTCCAGATTTTGTTTCCCTGTTTTATTGTTAGTCTTATATTTTTTCATCTCACGACGGCAGCGGGGTGAAGTTCTCGCCTGCCAAACAAGGGGCGCGGGTTCGAGTCCCTAGGCGCCCCTCTAGGGTGCCCGAACCCAGGCCATGGTTGTTCGTGCACGTACAATTGTTAAATTTGATGAAAACCCCGATGTAAAAGGATGGAAAGGATGCAATATGTGCTGTGGGAATTAATAAACAAATTTCTTTGTCGACAACGGTGAGCCGCATTTAGCGTTTTGCTATACTGCGCCCTGAACGCCGCCAACTCTCTGACCGAAAGAATAATGGAGTTAGCAATGGTGTAATCATTTATTTTTCCCGATGTCGTATGGTATCATTCTTATTTTTTGGACTGCTTGTGCTCCCTACCCCATGGCTTCCGCTCGTGTCATTTAATTCATCCCTCCCTCTCCCGTGAAACCATATGGCGCGCTTTTATGCGGTTCGTATTCTATTCTCGGCGCCAAATGGTCGTGATCTGTGGTTTCCTCGGTTTTGTCTCAGGGGGTCGGTGAACTGTGGCAAGCCAGCATAGTGTTGTTTTTTGTTCACTAATCATGTGCTATATTTTATGAATTGGATGGATGAGGCAGATACTTTGTGGAGATCCATAATGAGATATGAAGTGAAACACTTTGCGCTTTCCCAAAAAATAATAATTTTTATGTTTAATAACCATTTTTATGTGGAAAGTACAAAGTGTATCACTTCATATCTCTGATATATTTTAACATTATCGGTTTCATTTTTAAAATGTCATGTGGCTTTGTCACAAAAAGTTGATCCTTTAATGAATCTAAATGAACCTGTTAGTATTTTTTTCTATTAATATTAATAATAGAAGATATTATTATTATTGATATTAATATTTTTATTGGTTCCTGAGAACAAGTTTTACACGAGTATGGAACAAATCATCATGCCTATTGCCAGGCAGCGCTGTAAGGGGTGCTGGGATCGCGCGCAATATATAACAGTAAAATTTTACAGAAAATGGGCCAAATAATATAAGCACACCCAAGTAAACAGAAATAGATTATAAACTATATTGAAGCATTGAATGGAACATAAAGTAGTGCAATAAGAAATTCATTTTTCATCTGGCAGTGAGATGAGTTCATCAATGGCGTTGCATTGATGGTTTCATTGATAAATATGTAATTTCGATTTTATAGTGCTGATGTTTAACATTTATTTCAAGCACCTGAGTAGATCACACAAAATTTTTACTCCAGTATAACCCCGGCTCCTTGAAAACAAGGGTGAGTTGAGGGTTGTTAACACCCTCTAGTGCTATGCTGATGAACATCAGCGTTTATTGGTAGATTGAGCAAAGCTTTATTTTGAAGCACAAATATTATGATATCAATATATACAAAGATGGAAGAGGGAGAATGTTAAGATTTTGGAAAATAAATGGACAATTGCTTATTCTTGAGATCTTTGTCATAATTTTTAGTTCCTAATTTTGGAGATAGAAAAGGCGATACATATGACGTGAGGGTCCCCATACAGTAATGAAGAATTTTAGCCGACTGTGAATAAATGCATGGTATACCTTAAAAGCTTAGACAGTGTCAACAATGATCACTATTTTCCTAAGGCGGTAACAGCCTGAGGTAACATGAGCACATAATTATCCACCTGAGTTTTCCAGGATATTACAGGAAAGAGTGGACGACTTAAAAGAAGATCCATTTAGTTTACATAGTATTCAGGAAACAATCTTTTTTTGGCGTTGGTGGAACAAGATGAATGTAGTTCTTTCATTGTTGATAAAAACCAAGTTGTCATTATCCATTTGCTCATGCTGACGATTTTCATTTGCACCCTGGCATGATTTAGGGTTGTGGAGGAGGTAAATTGTGCAGCATCATCAGTGTATGTAAATACTTAAATTACGTTGATGACATGGGAAACTCCGAAGAATTAACTCATTTGCGCCTAGAAAGAGAGCTCGAGACCCTGGTCTAAGAAAGCTTTTACTCCCCCTAGCTAAGCAATGCGGTCCCTGAGTAATAGCTTGTCTTGCACTCACACTGATAAAAAAAATCTCCGCTCAAAACCACAACAATGGCGTCGATATTCTGTTCTAGCCTTATCGCGTTCATACGAGTGATACGTCCCGGAAATCGATTCTGTTCTACTGCGACGCTGGAAGGGCATTTGTCTCCGACGGTCGTAATAGAACGAAATAGCTGTGTCTCCTCGTGGAATGGCATACCATCGCTTGAACCCTTTTTCCGACATGGAATGCAGTTCTCGTCGTCGTAACCGTGTCACCTCTTCTTTTGCTCGACGTTGGCAGGTACGTTTTGGATCTTCGAGTTGACATCCGAATTTGAGCGAGCGATTTAGTGATTATAGGAGGTCTTTCTGGCGTTATGTGGTACATGTACAACATAGGTATTAGCCTACACGAACGAGTAGATGTACAATTTCTGAATTTTAGAATTGTCAAGTAATGTGACAGTGTCTGGAAAGTCTTGTTATATTGGGGATAATGACAAAATCTTATTTTTGTGAAAGTCAAAAACTGTTTTTCTTCATCCTCTTGCGCTTAGTTCTGACATACCTTAAGTTTGCTTCATTTGATATATGGTTTTAATTTAGTGCTAATTAAACAGTTCTGTAATATTGGTAAAGTACGAATATTTTGCTTAATACGTGTTATCAAGCAATATGAGAAACTGTATTCAGGGAAGTTCTGGATCAGTCGAGGGAATTCAGATTGATATTTGACCTTGTTTTATTGACAGGTCGCATCGAAAGATAGGTACTTAGCTACTACAATCTCCGAAGTTACATGAATTAATAATCTAACCTTTGACTGTGGTAAAATGTATGACTCTAAATTTCAGTGGAAAATTATAATAATATTTTTGTTTGTTCACTATGCGCAACTATTCGAATTCGTCAACGGTGATTTATATTGATAAGTTATGATCAAATTTACCTTAAACTATTTCGTATGATAAAGCGGTCATTATAATTTATTCGAAAAACAATATGCTGCTTCTGAGCTGCCTCCCCGATACACATCGCCATCGCGCTGGCCGTAATGGTCTTTGGATCGAATCTCGCGACTTGCAAATGCATCTCGACGAATCGTTACGACACGCCCTTTTTCCTTTCACTTCATCCCTTTCGGAGGAGCAATGGGAGGTGAGGGGGAGAGGGAGTTCGTCTGCTCTTCGCCTTTAAAGATGACTTTTGAGGAAGGAGAGTGGAGGAAGGGAGAAATGAGAGTGGGGATCTGAAGGAAGGAAGGAGAAGTGTGATGAGGAATGGTGAGGAGTATAGCTGAAAAGAGAGGAAGAGGGAGACAGAAGCAGGAGTCGAGAAATGCTATGGCAAAAGGAGAAACCTGCGCTTATGACGTAATCTATTTCTTTCTTTGTTTTGCCTTTCTATCTTTACCTTCTTTTGAATTCTATGGCTTTCTGTCTGTAAACGTTCCTTCCTATTTAGGCTTCCTTCTTCCATTCATTACTATTCAAAATGTATACCAAATTTTGATCCCTCATTTCATCCCTCATCTACCTCGCACCATCTCTATCTCAACTTTCCCCCTTCTCCTGAGTCTACCATTCTTTGTTATTTACTTGATAATAATGTTGAATATTATCTTGTATATTGTTGTTTACGTTTTGCTTACTATTAGTCAATTGGTTTCTTTGTTATTGTGATACCTCTGTTATTGGCCTCATTCTTTTTTTGGACTGCATTAAATAAGTAAATTCCCACAATATCTGGAGTGAACGAGTCAGCCTTGGCGAAGTGGTACCTAAGTATTTGCAAGCTTACTTTCAAATTAACTACTAATAATTAAGTATTGATATCTAACATTAAGGTATTTTAACTGTTTTAAGTCAACCACAATTACTGCATCGCCTCATTTTCAAATTTGTTGCAGAACTTCTTGTAGGGAATAATTATCTTTTAGGGCAAAACATTTAAACACACGCAATTCAATAATGATTCCATCTAAATCCATTTAAGCTGTGGGAGGAATTACATTTCGCTTTTAAATAAATATTTTTATGTTCCTTTCCTCTGGTAGTGATATGACTTCACGTGTGCCCCACATAAAAGCTGTGCTCGATTGAACCTAGATGCTAAGCGTTGAAACCGGTCAAGCTTTAATGAATAAGTACGTCGAATTTTATTTTTCCACATACGATTTGGTGTGCCTGTATGGCGTGACGTATTGTCTTGGAATCCCAGGAGTAACTTTTGTTTAGGTTTCCTAAGTGCGGGACCAATAGGAATTCACATATACCATCGCCATAGGGTGGCTGTGCATATACGCACGCGCAATTTGCGTTAAAAAAATTCGTTCCTATAAAGCAGGTCTTAACCTGGAACATCAACATAAGCAGGCGAGTACTTCACTCCGCCATCACCGATGTATTGAAATTATACGTGTAAAAGCATCTTTACTCGGTGCACGTTATTGTGCAGGTTAGTACTGCATTAATTTCTCATTATGGCATGCAATTTCGCTAATCCATGAACGAAATTCGAACGGGCTGCGCCTACGCCTTTGACTTCGCCTTCGTACACACGTCAGACTATTGAGCTATTACGTGAAGTGGCCTTAACATTATCCTGGGTGGCAAAGGTTCTGGTCAACAAAGTTGAGCCAGCATTGGTTGAATTATTAAGACCGTTTAACACGGGGCATGTCATTGCGCAGTTTAGCACTGAAAAGATATTATGAAATTGCGAGAATGCGAGCTCAGAATTAGAGCAGGGGCTATTTTGCCAACTTGCATCCATGCATTCTCGAATACGTTCTTACAATTCACCGCTTTACACGACGCAGTTTTGGCTGCGCCTTCGTACACGCTTCAGATTGCGCAATCACGTGCCCTAAGTAAAACGGTCATAACATTCTACAGCATGGCAACAATGCTGTTATAAAAATTTAACCTGCAGTTGTTGAATTTTGACACTCGTACAGCTGCCTAGCCAGGGGGAGGGTCCGGGGGATCCGGACCCCCCTCCCGAATTATAAAAACAATTATTTTCCTTCATAAAAGAATACAAAATATTGAAAAAAGTTTTTTTCGATTATGAAAAGTGTTAACATTAGTTTTAAACCAATTACTTAGTACCCTGTTTTTCAAAAAATTTCCCCCCTGGTTTTGGACGAAATTCCTGGCTACGCCACTGCACTCCTAGTAGGTTCCTCCACGTGGATGACTTGATTACTGAGAAGGGAAATACCTGGAAGGTTTTGGAGGTAGGCAAAGGGGTGTGAGATGAGGTATGGTGATGTTGGGGTGAATGGGAGAATGGAGGGAGGGAGTGAAGCAGGAGTCGAGTTAGTCGTTGGCTTAGCGATTTTCGCCTCCCCAGCACCCTGCCTCCAGCAACAAGGCTTTTCTACCTCCTCTTCCTCCTCTGGGACTAATGAAAAAATTACTGTTTCACGTCGTCGCCAAGTTGGGGCACCTCCTCTCTGTAAACTTTTGCCGCAAAAATAATACGGGGAGCAATTAAGGTGGATTCAATTTGGCCCTTGGAGCCACGAGACTGAAGTAGTATGCTGTTGGCGTGGCGGAGTGCTTTCCAGCGTCGACTGCACAAGTGGATCACTTTTAAAGAACTATAAACTCTACGTGTTACCCGGTGTAGCCACGCATTTGCAGAAAAAATATGTTTTCATGTTTTGACGAGGCGATTTCATTTCTTTTCTCTGTTATTTCGCCATGACCTTTTTGCGTTTTCTGTGACGATGAAATGCACGAAAAGCGTGGAGATTATATTTTAATAGATTGAGCGGATGAGTTTCATTTGTTCTAAGTACCCATATTCTGGAATGACTTAGCAAATGTTAAAAAATGGGCAGGTAAGGTGAACGGTTTACAGAGGTGTATTTCAGGTAGCATAATTTCAGGCAGTTAGAAAATCCGTAAATGTCGATATTTTCAATTTTATATGCTTTTAAGTTTGTGGTTGGTAAATGAATCGTGAAAATTAGTATGCGTGCTGTTTTATTTTTTATGAAAATTTCTCTCGAAAATGCGATTTCCGATGAATAACTCTTCTTTAAAATTCTCTTAAAATGTTTTAGGAGTACATACGTATATATATTGTGAAATATTTCATTGTGACTTTGGCAGCCTTTAATATCAGTGTATGTTATCTAGATAATAAGGAACCGTGTAGGTTTTTAGTTCGAAAAATTGGATTTGTAACTTTGAGAATTTCTCCCAAAAAATGCGATTTCCTATCTACAACTCTTCGAAAATAGGCAGGATTTGTTTGTTAGCTAAAATTGACCTATTTCATTTTGTTCATGTTTAGAGCTGCATAATGCCTCGTTGTAGGGGTACATATTTTGCAATATTTCTTTAAGTCTTTGGCAGACTTCAATGTCAGTGTATGTTGCCTTGATAATATGGAACCATGTTGGTTTTTCGTTCGAAATGTAGAAGTTATAACTTATATGCGAGGATCAATAAGTCAGTAAGATCCCGTATCCTCCTCGGCCATGGCGTGTTGTATAAAATACGTCGACTTTTAAATTTTTTACCGCTTGGCTAAGTGAAATGTTATTCCAATTTGTTCAGTGCTTCCTGACAAATGATAGCATCTTAAAGAATTACAAATTAATCGCTAATGCTGTTTGTTAACATCTAAATAAGATATGAAATGATGGTACTTTGCACTTTTTCATATAAAACTTTATTTTAACAGAGTCGACATGTTTCACTGCACTTGAAGTCTTGATTATGCTGCTGTGGTAGCTGCAGCTGGCATACTGTAGTGTATTGAAACATGCTGACTCTGTTGAAATAAAGTTTTATGGGGAAAAGTGCAAAGTACTATCACTTCATATCTCATAATGGATCTCCTCCAAGTATCTGCCACTTCAATTCAATTTAACATCTAAATAACCCGTAAACACGAAAATCAGACCAAAAATAGCGGCATACGTCCCGGGACTGAGAAGGTTGTTATGGCCCGTTGATCTTTTTATCGTACGTTGGCTCGTGTTTGTTGCTCGATTAATCCTCTCCTCAAGATTATCCCTTCCTCCTCTCTTTACTTTTTATCTCTCCCGACTTCAAATGGTATCGGAAAAGAAAGACTGAATGCTGATCCCTCGAGTGAAACGGATCGCTCTTATGCGTTCTCGCGACGGAAAAAGGTCTTCCCCAGACGGCACGCGGCTTGTCTTCTCAGATTCTGGTTCGAGCTGTGATGATCACGGTCTTTCATCGAAAAACAGGGCTTTGAAAAAATAAACCGCCCGTGCCGCCGTCTAGCGCTCGTGTTCCTACGTGTGACGTTTCCTCTGCGCGAGGATGAGGTTCTTCATCTGTTGGTGCGCGGGAGCGTGGAAAAAAAAAGAGTCGGCAAACCTGTCGTGTCCCGCGAGGGGCGTCCCTGAAATTAATCTCACGGGCGCCGATAATCAATCCCTCCGAATCGCAGATGAGTCCTTCCCTCTCTTGTTGGCCGTGTTCCGTTGCGCTCAGCCGATGCTCATTTGTCTCTCGTCCGTATTTGCGAGCGCGCGCCATTGTCGACGGCAACGCGTCCGAAAAATGTGCAAGGATCCTTCTCCGACTGGGTCACAAAAGACTCTTTTGAAAAGAGGAAGCCGGGGGCGATGAAACTCTCTCTTTCCTCGCGTTTTATTTCTCTCCAGCACGTTCCCTTTCTCCTTTTCGATCCTTTCCCTTCGGTGGACGGTTTAGAGGACTTTGTCCCTTTTTTCGATCGCGCTGGGGTCGTAGGAAAGTTGCGCGTGTAAATTAGGTACTGCACGCGTGTGTTACACTTGAATGAATTCTTCTCGGGTCTCCAGCAGGTTCGTTCCTGCATGTTGGGGGCAACGTTTCGCTGGGAGACTTTCCCATCATCTTCAGAGCTGATGTATCATCAGCCCTTTGATTCAATTCTTCTCGGGTTTCCAACCGGGTTAGTGTCCGTATGTTGTATGCCGACGTTTCGTTTGGAGACATTCCCAACTTCAGGACTAATGATAGGGCTGATTATTCATCAGCCCTGAAGATATTGGGAAAGTCTCCCAAAGAAACGACGGCCTACAACATGCAGACACTAACCTGGTTGAAAACTCGAGAAGTATTCAATCAAAGGGCTGATAATTCATTCAAGTCATTCACAGAGAATAACTCAGATTATTCATGTGTTACATTTGTAATATCCACTATAGAGTAGTTGTGATTGATGCAAGATAATGCACAGCAACTTTAATTTTTTTATTTTGAGCTCCTTTTATCGCACAAGATCTGAGGCTTTCCTGGCGTACAGCTTGGATTTTAAACCGTGCCATTGTTTCCATGTTTCCTGTATTTCGTTGGTAAAGTTTTTTGATTGGAAAGGATTTCGTTTGAAGGGAATTCCTAAGATACCGTGACGAAAATGGAGACTTTGATGCGGTGTAAAACCCGTGAGTAGTTTGCTCAAGCGATAGAAATCTAAGTTATCGCTCAAGTACCGCATGAACGTTGATACCTTGGTAACCAAAGGTTTCAAATGAAGCTACACGTTTTATTGACAAGGAACCCGAAATGAAGTGAGAGTTTAAGATTTTTGGGAACTTGTAGCATTGAACAATATCCATCTATAACAAGTAATTATTGCCAAACTCTTTTCTTTTGTAGGACGTCTTTAGGCCTTTAAATTGTAGCGCTTTCCAGGTTAAACAAATCTTATCAATAACTCAATTGCCGTCTGTAACATACAAGAGCGGTCAGGAAACGAATTGCGGTTCACCAGTTGGGGGCCACTGTGCTATAATGTCAATATCCTCGGCAAGGGACTATACGTATTCTGCATCAAGTGACCCGAACCCTTTCCAAAGTCTCAACACATTCCCTTTAAAGAGGGAGAAGAAGGCCTTTCTCGTTTTTTTTACTGCAGTCGTGATTTCTCTCGTGTTTATATCAGTCCGTTTCCTTGGAGAAAAGGGTTCTCAGAGTGTCTGTCGCTCTTCGGCATCGTCCTTGGGGAGGAGATTGGGGTGGGATCTCTCTGTTAAAGGATTTCGGGACCCTTAAGGAATTTCATGCGGCGAATGGGAATGTATAAAAAAGGAGGGAGAAGTGGGAGAAAGCCTTGGAGAAAGGAAGGAATGGGGAAGGAATTATATGGGAGTCCCAAGAGGGAAGGTCACGCCGCGAAATATTCGTCATTCTCTTTATTCCGCCTGTTTTCCGCTGCCGTGCTATCTCTTCCCTCCTCTTGTCTCTGTTGCAGCAATAAATTTTACTGCCCCCGTAAGGGATAAACTTATCCTCCCTTTTCAATAAAATGGGACACGTTTGAGTGCATATTGTTGATAAAAACAGTATTTAGGGTATTAGAAAGGACTTAGAAGTGAAACTCTGTTCGTTGCGAATACGCCAACATAAATTTTCTTTTGGGTCGTTTTGTATAGGCCTTTCGGAATATGAACTATCATCTCAATGGTTCCGCCCCTCCTTTTTTGTGTTGATGTTGGTTTTTATCTTTCCCATCAACGTTACATGCAGAAAATACACGAATGCACGTAGAATGCAATTATTGTGTGGCGAAAGGCACCCTTGAGTTAATGCTCTCGGAGGGGTTTTCACCGATCAGGTTAAAAATATAGCAGGCTGGTACATATCAACAGCATAAAAATATTTTAGTGAATTTTTAAATAAAGCCCTGGTGCAATAAAATTTGAAAGTCTGCTCATAAACTGCCACCAGATAACATAACAGAATCAATGATGGGGTAATACAAGAAACAAGGCATTGATGTGAGATAAAAATGTGTATGTTGTAAAGCAGCAAATTTACCACATACATCCCAAAGTTACGTAAATGACCTTATATTAAAAATAATCCGTAATATCTTTTCTGGAAAACAATCATTTTTGTAATTATTTTAGAAATATTTTCTCCGACTTCAACGCGGAAAGGCTGAGTGGATGGCAATTAAATGTATTTAGGGCACTCTATTACAAAAGTATCCCAGTGTAGCTTCATTAATATATGTTTGAACATAAACTTTATAGCTTGAAAGTAAAACGTTACATTGATAAAGTCAAAAAATTTCTCTGTTTGAAAAAAAACGTAGATATCTGGAAGAAAATGATTGGAGGGATAATGTGCAGTATGGTTTAAGTAAAGGAAAACTGATAACACTTTATTTTTTCCCATTACCAATCTAATAATTTTTTCCACTAAAACAGGGTACATATGTATATACGTCGTAGATTTTTCGTTATCAATAGAAGTTTCCCTCTTCCCCTAAGCCTTAATAACATAAATCGCCTAACCGCAATTCCCTTCTCTGATTCCGAACATCCATCCCCTCCAAATGTGACGGTACGTCATGATATCCGTTTCCGTTAACTTTTCGTTTCTCTGGTCGATTCCTTCCGGAGGAATTTCCGTGAGGCTTGATAAAATTCCATTTCGTATCTATCTGCGTGAATCCGCGTGGTTGTCGTCGTAACGATTTCCCTTAGACCCGATGCCACGTGCCACGTATGCAGCTCTGTGTCCTACATCCTCGAACTACCTCACGTGGCAACGGAGGAGGATAGAAGTTTATTATCAGTTGCTGAGGTACTTCGAAAAATTGGACACATTCATCTACATGTGCGATTGAATCAAGGCTAATGCAGATCGTAATCAATTTTGAAGGTTGAAAGATTGATTGGACCAATATGATGATTAATTGATTCATTGCAAATTTGCGATCTAATGATGAGGAGATCTCTTACTATGCCTTGCTGACTCAAATTCCAATAATTATGTTCGCAATATAGGTTTTATACATGTGTTTTCGACGTGGTGTTTATGACTTGTAATTTTCTACTGTTAAATGATTAAACGCTCACACAGGTTCCGACGCATTTATTTCATGATAATCACGTTGAAATTCATTTATAAAATTTCAATTTATTGAAATTCATTGTTTTGAAGTAAGTCATTTTTTGGAGAAAAGTTGCCCAGTGTTCATGATCAAATGCAGCGACAGTGGTTTTTCTTCTAATCGGTTGAAGGTATGAAGAATCAGATCTGGAAAGAGATCCGATTTAGTAGGCAATAT
Organism: Ischnura elegans; assembly: GCF_921293095.1. NCBI lineage: Eukaryota > Metazoa > Arthropoda > Insecta > Odonata > Coenagrionidae > Ischnura > Ischnura elegans. The sequence continues at coordinate 84,080,311 of NC_060255.1, read as the reverse complement.
TGAAGGAGGGTTATTATCAAATTCATAAAGTTTTTTAAATCATGGATTGAATCATGGATGGGAGGGCGCAAAAGGTACCTTGAGTTACCTTTACTTTTATCGTAATAAAAAATAATCAAGTCACATCAAAGTTTAAGAAGGTTTATATTAAAGTGATTAGGCAAAAATACAAGACATTGCCATCTTATGATACAAAAAAGTTACAATTGTGGTTCTTCAATGTTTGGCAATACGGGCGGCCCCATAAGAGGGGGGGCGCCCACCATCTGTATCCGCCACTGGAATAGCCATCAGCATTTTCATCGGTGATATTGTGCTTTTATCAGGAAGAGTCCTACGGGTCGGTTTTGCAGAGAGCAGTGGGTGGACTGGGCTTGCTTCTTTTCTAGCGAGTGTACTTTTGAAGAGCTTATTAATTAAAGAAGCCGGATAATGATCAATAATGGAGATCATAAATACTATTTTACGAAATTCTTGGCGTAGAAGGCGGTGGTGTGTTGTGAGTTAGATAGTCTCCTCAAAGACGAGCTCGGTGCCGTCGTAGAATCTGAAATTTTTATTTTTATTATTACTTAATTGCCAGTTAATCGTGTAATTTTTTTATTTTATGTATTTATTTCCACACTTCCGAGAACTGCACTATTGGGCCTTTACATCTGTGTATTTGATTACCTTTACAAACAAACGTGCTCAAATATCCATGCCCTGGATAATGGTATCTTACCCAGGCGGGACTCGAACCCGCGGCCTTTGGTTTGGCAGGCGAAGGCTTAAATCCCGTCGCCACCGAGAAGTTTTTTTCCGTTAGTTTTGTGCGAGGAGCTACCTTTATAGGCCGTTTTACACGGGGCACGGAATTGCGCAGGTTAGAGCTGCATTAATTTCTAAAATGGCGTGGAATTGCGCAAATGCATGAACGAAATTAGAACGGGCTATTTATCTCGCATCCACGCATTCTCGCATGTGTTCTAGCAATTCACCGCTTTACACGACGCAATTTTGATTGAGCCTTCGCACGTACGTCAGTTTGCGCAATTCCGTATACCGTGCAAAACGGCCTTAATGATACGTCGACCTTTGAATTTTAAAGAAAATTGTTTTATGCTTACTCCTAATGACAGATTACCGTCTTTCATGTGCTGTATCGTATCTGAGTGACTTAAATGGCTACCAAAGACCTTCGGGAGCATCCGAGCGTTAAGGGTTACAAAAAAAACAACCTACGTCCTTGCTTGGTTTGCCATTGTTGCCACCTTAACTCATTGCTCGATCCTCCTCTAATTTATATCTATCGTCCATTCCCCAGTATCGTGATAAATGGACTCCCACTTCCTCTCCGTTTCACTCAGACCCGCATTTCCAGAGGCCCTTCGACCCTTTCGCCTCTTTGGGACCATTTATTTCCTCCCCAATCCCGCGAGAGAAATGGACCAGAAAGGGCCACTTGTTTTTCCTCGCTTAAGTCGATCCTTTCAAGCTTCATGAAGATGGAAAGGTATAATTGTGCCTTCTCCTTTAAAAAAGTTTTTTTTCCGCAAACGAAAACACGGGAGTGTTTGGGAAATAACTGCGATATTTTTCAATTTATTCGCTATTTTTCTGTCAGAAATCTCCATTTTTTTATAATTTCGATACTTCTCACCTTCTGCCTCTAAGTACAGGGTTATCGTAAAAGGATGGTGCCGTTTTAAGCTCGATTTAAATGAAAACAGAATTACTCACGATTTGTGTTTTCTATTTTTCGAGCTTATCGTCTCCATTCTTGCGAAATTAATAACTTTAAGTATGTGCGCCCTTCAGTCGTTCGAAAAGAGAGAAACCCGGCGTCGGCAATAGCTTATTCCTAACGAAAGCTGCCAAGGGGACCATGGCTTAACGTCTCATCCAACGGACGGAGTGCCGCACTTCCTCAAGGCACTCAAGCAGGGATTGGGAAGCCTCGGGAAAAATCTCCGTCACGCTATCCCTACTAACTTCCTATGGATTACTAAAAACCGCACGATTATTTTATGATATCCATGTGTAAAGATCATTCACAATAGTGTAGTTTCCTTCATCAAAGAAAACGAAAGGCATAGATTGCGATTCGTCGCCCAACATTAGTGTATTCATAATGTACAAATTATTTGGTTTTAGAAATCCCAGTTTAGACGAATGTTAATGGTCAATTTTAACCTCATTTGAAAAAGGCCGGATTGGCGCCCATGCGATGCCACTCCAAGTGACGTCTCAGGGACCTAGATTCTACATGAGTAGTCAGGGGTTTTACATCCTCTGAGATTACCAATGCATGCATGAGGCACAGAGCTCAGGGAAACATTTCTTAAAAATCACCTGTAAAAATTGCCTATGGTCGGAAAGATTCCTTCGTTTGATAGGGTATTAATAATCCTTATTTAAGCCAAGCGCTACCTGCCAGCAGAGTACTCTGCTACCTGCTAGCAGCCTGCAGAGTATCGGCGTCATAGCCTCGCACCAAGGTGGCCTCACACGGGGGCAGCTGGAACCAGAATGACGGCACACGGGATTTTCCCAGCATTCATACTTAGCCGTCGCGTTTTCGGGCGCTTGAAAATTTTCACTTTTCATTTAATGACGAAAAATAGATATCGTCTTTTAAAAATCTAAAAGCATGAAATACATAATCCAGGAGTAATGATATTTCGATTTAGGGGAAAAAAATTAGGAAACCACCCTGTTATTACAATGAGGTTTTGTAGAACATTGCATGAAAAGAATTTGAGGCTAAACATGGAAATGGATGGGTTCATGCTTGAGCCCGTGGAACAGATTAACTATTTGGACACGGTATCATACGAAAACGGACTCAGAAATAATGGTATCAGAAAAGAGGCTTGCGGTAGTAAAATTGGTATTTATGAAAGGAAACGGGATGATGGGAGGATTGTTGTGGAAAAGTGTACAAAAGGGCTATTGAAGAGCCTGAACGCAGGAATGCAGTTCTTTTCGTTGCGGATGGATGCTGACGACGGAGGGCTAGAAAAGAAAGACTATAGTCTATTCACATGTCTCCGGGTGAGCTTTCGTGAGAGCCCGGTCACTCTCGGATGGCTTCGCTGATGGGGTAGGAGTAGTACTGAGAGAGAGAGAGAGGAGGAGCGGACATAACGTTGCCAAATGTACATAGCCACTCTACTGTGTCACTGAAAACGTGTGAGTCATGGGTGGCCACAGGCATTTTGGCCCTGGCGCCGAGACAGTATACCTACTCATTTGGAAGGCTTTGGAGATAATCCTTTAACAGAAGCCCATGATATTGTTAGCCATGGCGCTGAATTAGGCACCGTTGGTGGAAGGCATACTTAGTCACATACAGGGAGAACGCTTGAGGTTTGGCAACATTGCTCCACGAGCAGATTCACTATGTTCACTCGGCGGAGGTCTGAGAGCGACTCACTGAGGCCACGCCTACTTTTTGCTGATTGGCAAAGGCAAAGTCACATGTCGAGAAACTTTCCCTCCCCTCATCTCCACTCGCTTTGGCCTCACCAGCTCACCCACAGAGATAAAATGAACAGAGTATAGTGGCGTCCGAGATGTACGCGTGCAGGATAATGGAAGTTAAGTGGACGGAGTAAAAAAGAGGAAGTGCTAGTCCTGGAGGAGATACGGAGGAGTTTGAGGGTTTGGATGTTGAGAGTACTAATTAGGGAGATGATGCTGTAAGCTGTTTTTGAAGGATTTATAGGTAAGCCGGGAAGAGGGAGTTATGGAATCGAGTTTACAGATGGTACGTAAGGGAATAAGGTTTATTTTGAATTACGGAGGGTAGGCAGTCTAGCTTGATTCGCAGTGTTCTACGTACGTAAACCTATCGTCACCAATAGAAAGCATTTATCGATAAAAGTTATGAATATCAAGCGTATCCACCTAGGAAGGCTTAAGATCATTAATTTTACTAGTAAACGCCGAATCAAATAAAACTATGGAGATTGATATGCTTGATTTGTTTGTTCTATTCTTGCAGCCTGTCATCATATATATGGCCACTCGTGCCTCTCCATTGACAGACCTTGATCGCATATGGACGCTGTTATTCGTACCGTTTCATGGAGGTGTGACCTTTCTCGTCTTAGTTCATCCTAAGCTGTAGGTCAAGTGCAAGTGTCGCCTTTGATGAGTGGAGCTAAGGCCAAGAAGACGAGATTGAATTCGAAAGACATAAATCACTATCCAGATGCCATACGATCGGCATGTGCCGGCATTCTATTTTTCCATTCCAAGGTATCCGGTCTCCAAGCGACAGACGGTGGTGCAGAGCCTTTGATTCATGGCTATTCGTGCTAAAGATAACTCATTGGAGTAATTGGAGAAACTTCAAAATATTTGATCACGCAATTTAAATCAGGCCAGACTCTCATATTTCCTAATTTTATTGAATTCACGGTCATATTGTATTATTTTCGGATATTAGAAGTAACTGTTAACTATTTGATTCCGGATTAAAAGAAGCGACCATAATCTAACGATTTTCCCTAAAGTTACAGCAATCAACGTAGTCTGTAACGTGTCTCTGCTGAAATAACACGAAGAATTAAAAATTGTGTAATGAGGGATAGAAAAACCTCACGACATGTGAATATTAATTTTCAATCTCAGTGATATCGAGACGCATGTATCGTATTTCGTATTAAGACGAAGATCGTTGCTGTGTGTCGAGTGACGTCCTAGTAAATGCTATGGAGGAAGTAACATCTACCACTCTTCAGAAGCGTGCTTCCTTACTGGGTGTAATCATTCATCTTGATTCATGGCCTATGTCCCCTCATAATCCCAAAGCACTGATTATCTTCCCTCCTTATAGCAAAACTCCAGCATTCCTCCCTTCAACGAATGATTTAGATATTCCTTCGCCTCGCTTTGCGTCCTTTAAAAGGGGGATTCTACGAATTTAGCTCTTCGAACTAGCCCTTTATGAAAACAATATGCATGGATTTGCATCACTCTGATTTAAAATTATATTAATTCTCATTTTCGTTGAATAATTTTTAGTTAGAAATATTTAGGTGAAATCGTGGGGGAAATACTTTGACCGAAAAATTTCTCTGTGTTTAAGTTGCAGCCTACAGCTTTTTTTAATGATGTTTTCGTTACACCGTAAGTTATTAGCGCACGATATTACGATCGGATTCAATAGTGCCACACAGTCGAAATCCGCTGTATCCAAGTCTAAAAGAAAACGTAAAACCATAATTTTTTTGTCTTGGTTACCACTTGGACTATGGTATAATAAATATTTGTGTAAATTTTCTTTTATAAATAACTATGGACTTGTTCCTCTTATGAGTAATAATTGTAGGTAAGGCTATGAGATATCTTCAGGTTCACGTTTTCTCAAAGAGGGACACAGTATTTTATGTTTTTTGGGAATGAATGCCGTCATGTTCTTCCGTAACTGTCATGAGAACATTGTACTTGCAATCGTAGGTACCCTGTAATGTCCCGTGTATCTGGAACTAGTCAACTACTTCCAGTTTTTTGTAGGCCTCGAATCGCTTCCTGCAACGACGGACCAAGTTCTTTCGGATCACGAATATATTTCTGGTGATTCCGAACTTTTCGGGACGACGGCCAAGTTGTATTTCCCTTCTCCATTTGTAGGAGCAGACTTCAACAGGTTTATACTCGTAGCCAGAAACTGAACCATTCGAATCATGGAAGGTAGCCTACCTACAATGTAAAATTGGGCGCAGTTTTACCTTACCCTGATTGCGCTGAGTATTTCATCCTCTTCCATAAATTTTGGCTCGATAGTGAAATGGGGAAGGTTGGGATGATGAAGACAAAGATAAAGAGGCTGTGCTGGGCGGTGAGGGTGAAATGGTGGAAGAAATAAGTTGCCCGAGTTGGTGCCTGGATGCCTAAGGGCGAGGGGAATTTGGAAGTCCCTTGTGATAACGATAAGAACTACGCGCGTTTATTGGGACGGAATCAAGACCAGTAAGTCCCATCTTCAGTCAAACCCCGCCTCGTTCAGTGTATATTTAGTATGCGCTTTGGAATCCATCTTTAATTTTAAACTTCGCATAAGAAATACTGAAATAGTTACACAAAAAAACGATTAATTACTAAAATTAAGTTTTTAAGGTGAACTAAATAGCAATCGTTAAAAAATTGCTGAGTTAGTTATGTATTCATATCATTGAAAAATATCTACTTATTAGGGAACGCGTTAGTATTAAGAGTTCAGTCCTTTCCGGAAAAAATACTCCTGGAAAACAACCACGTGAGAAGCGGTATCGTGGAACTTACTTATAACGTGTTGATTAGAGCATGGTTACGCATTAAATACCTGGAAATGCACTTAATATCCAGGAAAAAGAAACAGGTACAGATGTGGTTAATGAATTCGACCTAACGCGAGAATTATTTAACTATAACTAAAATGTCCCAACGCACTTTGCTTCCGTCCCAAATAGTGGCCTCTAAGGGTAATTTAAGATTTAAATGCATAAATTTTGCATATTTATGTTTGCTTTGAATTATACCTGTTCCAATCCATAAGTTTTAACGGGTTGCCTCTAAATGTTTAAGTCATGCAACTTCATTCACCAATATCATTTGGGTTTATACGTATCTGTGGCTCAGAAGCCTATCTCAGGGTCCGTATTTAACTTAGGGTTGGTTTTATTATCATGTCTATTTAACGTTTTGGGTTGCGGGAAGACAGTAATCTTATCAATTGGGTCATTAGTCCAACAGGCTGTTATATTGAATTTATTTGATTTGCTGTGGTTGTCAAATTTTTAAAAGTTTTATAGTTATCACTGAGTCGTCTTACAGTTAGCGCTAACCAGGTGTTATAAAGGTGCCCCTTTGAAGTTAATTTTTTTACTGAGTTCCTCAACGAGGGTATGTGCAGAAAAAAGCACTACGTTCGAAGGTTTACGCTGATGGAATGAAAGGTGTCTCGAAATTAATGGACCCCACTCTGCCCCTAATGCTGTGGACTCATGGGATAGTAATGCGTGGATCCCTTGCTCGTGGAGAGTCTCCGAGATCGATAGCGACCGTAACAACGGGAGTATGAAACCTCGTGGTGGCCGAAGGTAGATGTAGGCTTTTCCGGTAGTTTATACTGGTGAAGTTTACGGTTTCCCTTTTACCAGGTATTTCCCATTCCGTGACGGAGGCAGATGCGTTTCACGTCATTATATGACAGAAATAAAGTGTGTACGTTGACCAATTTGGTATTAAGTATGTCTTCATCAAAACGTGGCGTTATGTGCCGGCATAAATTTTTTCATTAGCTACAAGACTCCCATCCAGTGTCCAAATAGATTTTTGTGGCTGTATAAAATTACTTACGCAAGTCGGAGAACTAAATAGTTGGGGCAATTGATGACAGAGAGGCTCAATGTTTGATTTGGACGAATGATCCAAATTAAAAGTTTAATAATCCTCTTTAGCTAATATGTTGGTACCAATAACTTATTGTTGCGTAATTTTAAGTGCAAGAATACTGTGATTAAAAATTTATTGAAAAAAGTTTAAGTGAGGGCTCGCTTAGTTAAATGAAATTTCATGGTCTGATTACATAAGCGAAAGTTCCTTTTTCCTGGTTCTCTCCGGAAAATTGTGCCGATGTTATTTAATACATATTAAAATAACGAACATGTAGCGATTTTTGAAATTTCAAATGCGGAGTTCATTCTCTATTTTATTTATTTAGCTTCGTTGCCCTGAAAAAAGCAAAACTAGGCATTTACATTGGGAAGGGTTAGTGGCATACTATCACGGATAATTACGTTTAATAAATTCCAACCGCAAATTACAACGGACGATAACAAATATCTACGCCCTAGATTGGGGCAACCCACCCAGACGGGACTCGAACTCGCGACCCGTGGTTTGTCAGGACTTTGTACCGCCGCCACCCTGGCCAGCGGAAGGTGGAAGTGGAGGCTCTAGTATTTGCTTTAGTAATTTCATGTATGGAAGCAATTATTTTTGTAGTCTTTTCTTTTCCCTAAATACTTTATGTAAGGTCATTTCGTATGTGTTGACTGATTAACTTGGTTGTTGTTGGAGAAGTTACAAAAATCTTTTACTGATTAAGCTGAATTTAATGTTTGAAATAGTAGTAGGTCAAAGTTTTAAGTTTCTTTCTTTAATAAATATTTTGGTACTTATTTAATTTAAGATAAAAATTTAAATCATGCGTTAACAGTTACTACTTTCAGAACGGATTTTCTTAATTCCGGAGATTTTAAGAAATTGCTACCTCATTTTAATGCTATACTTCTAGATCCATGTTTTTCACGGAAGTCTTTCTTGACGAAAGAAAGATAAGGTGAAAACAGAGAAGCCTGTCTCACTTCCCAGTGGTATTTTGGTTAAATTAGGAGCCCAAATTCGATTTGGTCAGCATTCGGCTAATGGTCGAATAAAATCATCCAAATATATCAATGGCGAGACAATGAATAATTTTAACGATTGAGAGTTAAAATCGAAGTTTAGACAAGGCGAGACAGAGATCCTTTGAAAAATGGAAGCTATATTACATTAACTGATTTTTAACGGGTCATTTCAATCGCCCATGTTACTACCGTTGTAACATCAGACAATTGTCTCTTCCAAAGACCTCTTTATCCCTTTCAAATTAAAAGTTTATTTTCTCGTTTCGCTCCTTCAAGCTCTTTTTTCAATGGCCTCCCTCCCAACAACTCCTTCGCAACATTCCATCAGCATTCATTCAAGATAAACTGTTTGAGAATTTGAATTTCCCACAGTCATTGTATTATGTAGTTATGAGTTGTTGGCGCCAAATGTATTGAGTGATAAGCGCCACTGAAGCATTGCATTTTTTTGTTGTATTCCTCCATTTCGTCTTCTCTCGTGTCAGATACCTACTGCCCTGCCGAGAGCAAACATGCGGAGCTACCAGAAAGAATAAACCAGCTGCCGGAGAAATGTCTTTGCTTATTCCTTTTAAAGAAACATTCATTCAATAACAGTATTCAAATGAACAAAAATAAATATCAAATGTTACATCGTTAATACCAAGTATGGAGGTTGTGGTTAATGTTTAAAATGGTTCTTTTTTGTTCCTCTTTCGATTTTCAGAAATGGATTAATGTTGTTGCCAATACGTTCTGGCGAAACGAAAGAGAACACGGTTACCAACCGAAGCGAAATGTTTCCTTCTCGACTCTGTTTTCTGACTGCCTATGTGGGTATCTTCGTGGAAGAGTAATTAATATAAGCATGCGGAAGGGCTTCGCTGCCTCTTAAGCACTTAAAGAGTTACGACCACGCAGCTCGTGATCGTTTCCCTCGTAGGAAGACGCTCTTTCAATGGCATGGCGTGCCGGAATGATGAGGCAAATGTCTTACGTTGCCTTGATCTCAATCGATCAAAGGAAATTATGCAAGTTTGGGACCTGGTGGAGAGCGATGCAGTTTTTCTGGATGTAAAATGTTTCCACTAGTTCCGGGCTGAGAACAGATTATGCGCACTCTATGATGTGCCCATGGGGCGCTTACCTCGTACTCCTGCGAGAAGTTCTCTGCAAGGAAAACTCAGTACAAACAATTCTATCAGTAAGAATGAGGAAGTAACATGACCTTTGGATGGAAACTCAGCTACCAGCAGGGATGCTGACTTACAAAAAATATTGGGGGGGCCCAAACCGGGATCTTGCTCCGGGAAAGTTTATAAGTGGTGAGTTTTAAGCTTTTTAAGCATTTTAGAAGAGTCATATGATCAACATTAGAACCCTGATAACTCGAATCTCGATATTTGGACACACTGGGGAAAATCGACAAGCCTGACACATTTTTTCTTCACACCCATAGCGAATTTTTGAGGAGGCTCGGGCCCCCTCAGGCCCCATGGAGTCGGCGCCACTGGCTACCAGGCCTAGTTTATAGGATGCCTGTTTAAGCCGTGGGTTTGGAGCACTGTTAACGAGCCAAATAATTACATACACCCTATGGTAAGCATAAAATTGGTAGCGTTCCAGTATTCATTTTTGTTCTACTTCTGATTCACTGATATTTTACTTCTAGAAACCTGCTGGAATCTCAATATATGAATTTCCAGGTCCGACGGATGAAATTTAATGAGAGAGATACTTTGCCGACAGAACAGGAATAGTTAGTCGTTTTTCCCTCGAACAATTTAGGACATGTTTTCTTGCACCTCCCACCATATGCTTGGTGAGGCAGGTTGCGGGGTAGTTTGTAGATGTAGCATCCCAACGGTTTTCCTACACGATGATTGTTACCGAAGTCGGTGGGAACACTGGCTACAGAGTGAATTAAATTTTTCCTGTTGACTCCCAGGACTGCTAATAACATTTTTGTGAAACTTTCGTATAATGTGTGGTACCCCGTGAATTAAGTGTTGAATGCCATAAATACTCCACTATTTGTTTATGCTGGAGTTAATCTTAGCAACAAAGAGTTTTTTTTAGAATATGAGGTGTGTTGCTATAATTTAACAGCCTTCGCGTTGATAGCCTCTGAAGATGATGGTATTCGATCGATCCATGCTGCCTGATGATGATGATATGTGCGCATATCTTTCGATTAATCTCCATTTATGGCACTCGGTATTGAACCAACCCTTAACTACCATGAGCATGATCCCACTTCTCACTCCAGCTCTAGAATACGCTTATATCCAGCCTCAATGCAGGCGTTCTTGCCAAGGAGAAGACACACAATTTATCGGGTTTAAGTTATTTTACCTTGTAAATTCTCTGATTATGTCATGTAGATGCATTCACTGATAGCCATTGATATAACAGTGAACTTGGCTGAGAATCTCTGTGTGCTGTTCTCCTAAGTAGTAATACAAACCCTTACCGTTTTGATGTAGAATGATTATATGTATCGTCTATTTAAGCGGTATATTTTAGATATTGTTTTCCTGTAATATTTTGAGTAATTATTTTTATTTGCATAATCACATCATAGTCTCCTTAAAATCAAATGTATTTAGGATGGAACCGATAACCTATGGCGCTCTCCACGAAGGCCGAGCTCCTTAGTTGTCGTGGAAATTTGACGCGCCGTATCGCACTGAATCTGAACACGGATACTGCAATAGTTGATTCTCCAGTCGTCCGCTATATGTGCTGTCAACCACCTCGCACTTGAATGGGTTAACCAAAGTCGCCTCTCGCGTCACTGACGGTCATAGAGATCCGAATTAACTTTGGAAATAAGCTTTAATTAGGTTGTTAGAAATTTATGTTCGGGATGACATGATCTATCAAATCCATGACATTTTTATGCAATTCCTTTAGGTGTCAAATTTTGGATGTTAAATATTGAGAAAAATAATGAATCGTTCTACACTCATCGTCGCGTTGAAAACCGATTAAAGTGTTCCCCGAAGTGGCAACAGAAGACCTATTCTATTTTGTTACTTTGGCTGCCAATACAATGAATCCTTCTTAACAAAGACCAATGCCTTCCGCAGTGTAGCGGTGATATAAGCTACCGGGATACACGGGTTCAAACTTTTGTTTTGCCGACGTTTTAGGGTACAAATCGCTCTCCTTCTTCATGATTAATACTGATTACTATGATTTTGGCTCAGAATGGAGAACGGCACGCTCTCTGTAGCATCGGCGACTATGCAAATTTTGATCCAGTGCTAAAATCCAGCATTCACAACCTTCTAATACTAAGCGAATGAAAAAACCCTGGCCTCGACAACGAACGGCCGCTTCGGAAAGAGCAAATTTTGTAATATTCAGTGCATAAATTGGATCTGTATTTTATTAAAGTTATTTTCGCAAAAAAGTCTGTTTTTAGGTTTCTAAGATACGATTGCGACTCAAACTTTTGTCTAGTTGTAGTAAAAATACCTAATATCAATCGTAACGAACTTAGTTGATGTCTATCACTGCATGTGCATTTGATATAATTGCAACTTGGTTGTTTCCAGATCTGCCTTAATGCCATATGATGTTTTGAAACAGCCTACTATGAATTTTTTTTAACACTAACGAAAATAAAGTCGTTGGTATTTTACGAATGACCCAAGTCATCGGTTAAATCACCGAACCAACTTTATTGTCAGGCCGAAATTGACTCGAATTAGTGATTGGCTGATTAAGAATCATACGCAGTAGGATTGGGCGCTGGAATTTTTTAAAGTGTCCGCATTCCCTCGGTGGTGGCACGTGTTGTGTAGGCAGCGCGCCTTTAAAACGCGGAATATTAGATCTCCGTCATATCTGAGTCCTCTCTTACGGCATCGATCTACACTCAACTCTCACCCACCCCTGCCCTCAAACCCCTCTCTCTTGTGCTTTCTCTCTGCTCTGTCACCCACCCTCACCCCCCAACCTCTGAATATTAATCAAATCCCTTACAGGAGGTCCACCCATTTTGTCCCGCGAACCCCTTCATGCCGGATCTCATGTCTTCATTTTTTCACCCGTATACCATTACGTCCGCTCGGTTCCTTATATGTAAAAGTCGGACCCATGGAGTTCAGCGAAAGTTTGTCGTGCGTCCGCTCCTACTCACTCTAGTCTGTGTCACCCTGGTGGACTGAGTTCAATTTAACTCTTTTTTCGCTTATTTTGTCCTTTTCTTCTGCATCTGTATTGTTCTCTCCATTTGATTTGGTTTTTCCCTTCTCCCCTCCATGCCTACCTCCTGAAAACCTGTGCACTTTTATAAATTTTCCTTTTCGGCGATCTTCTTCGAGTGACTCCTCGATAATCAGTGGGCTTCATATTTCCTCTTTACGTTTTGTTTCTTTCTTTCTTGCTATTTTGTAATTTTCTCGTAGTTTAATTAGTTAGCCCTGCTCCGCTCCATACAGGCCCGGAACTAGTGCGGGGTAGGGCTAACTATAGTTTTGATCTTTGTCGTAATAATAGGTATATTGCTTTCTCTGATATTCTTCGGGCCATTTTAATGGAATAACGTTCCTGGATGGAGAAGGGTGGGAAAGGAAGAATTGAGTTTTGCGAATTTTTTTTTCTTTTGAGATCTTAACAACCCTGGCACCCACCAAACTTGTATTTTCATCATCTTTATAGTAGTACAATCCTAATATTGGTTTACTGTAGCCTTCCATTTCTCTCTTTTCCGAGCTTTTATCTTCAGTTCCCTGATTTTCTTTTTCCTCGCGACTTTATTTATCTGTCCCAAGTATTTATTTGTGGGTCTTCCTCGCGGGGCTTTTCATTCAAATTTTCCCTTTCCTTTCAATTCCTCACGTAATTACACTTGCCTTATGACTTGCCAACCCACTGGATCATTCTCCAACGTATGGTGCTCCACAATGCCCTTTCTTCTCTTATTCTTTTGTAAATCTCCTCGTATCGCACCCAATCCCATCGTATGGTCTCCTGCCCCTCCTAGTATGCGTAATTTACATGGCAACAGAAGGGAGCTCATAGTAACAAAATATTTCCGAGTTACGTAGCAAGTAAGTGCCTTTGTAATTTTGTTCGTTCGGCATCGTCATTGGAGCCCGTAGCAGTTTTTGAAGTTTTAATGGTATTTCTGAAAAATGTGAATTAGAAAGCTAAAGCATTTTAACGAAAGTCAGTGAAGTGCAGTGGGTGGATCCGGCACTTGTGGCTTATTTTTTTTTCTCGATTATCCCCGAAAAGAGCACATTTTGGCAATTACATCGGGGGTTTCAACAATTAACAATAGACAATCACACACATCAACGCCCACGGTAGGGGCAACCTATCCAGACGGGATTAGAACCCGCGAACTTCTATATGGTTGGCTAGTACTTATCCCCACCGCCACCGAGGCTGATACTTTACATTGATCCCGAGGTAAGTATAGTCGTTAGCGCTTATAAAAAATCATTTCAAGCGGAATCAATCAGTAGCGGAATAAAAAAAAAACATTTCAAGTAACGCAGAATTTAAAACATCTATAACTTAAATTATTTTCGCTTGGTGAATTCTACATCGTTTCTCCATGGTATCTCGACAAGTTCATCTCTCAATGTTCGTAATACCGAGGCCGATACATGTCTGTTATCCCAAGGTAATTTATTTCGTTAGGGCTCATAAAAAAATCTGCGGATTAAAAAAAATTCAAGCAACGTAAAATCGAAAACGTCTATTTTAAAAATTGTTTTCCCCGTATTACTTACACATCGTTTTTATATGGAATCTCTTAAAGTTCTCTCAAAGTTCGCCTACACCCTCCTATTACAGTGCGTATGCTTCAATCTGTCTCCCTCCCGTCCTTCGCTACTCGGCGGGCCCCGTCACATGGCAACAGAAGGGGTAATATGTACTTGGGTGCAGCCGGCGCGGCGCTAGCAGCGGGTGGCCATGTCAGAATCCTTTCCAGATCACTCCTCCTTCCGTACCCTGCCTTCCCTTCCCTTCACATATAACTCTCTCCGCTCCTTTCTCTTTCTTTATTTCATTTCTCCTTCTGTCTCGAAAGTTCCGAAGGCCATTTCGCACCATGCTAATTTCGGTATCTGCTAATCATCGAAGTGATTTCAGCATGCCATGATGTATACCAACTATTAATTATTATCATAAAGTATTTTACTGATTAAGGTAGATTTCCATGGAGTATGTAAGAAGCATTCTGGCAGCCTCCCCTTTCTTCATCTACTTCTGTCTTCAATTCGCAATACGGCCGGCTCTGTTTCATCTTATCTTAAAATCCTATTGTCTTCCTTCCACTCCTTCGTTTACCTAATACTGTTTACTACATCCCCTCTCCGCTAAGTACTCGCTCCATTCAGACCTGTTTCATCAGTATCTCATACCCTGAGGAAAATTAACACGTTTCCTTAGGAAATTCGAATTAAAACTGAAATTGAGCCTTTTGAAGCATTTAAGTTCTTGAAGCACAATGAGATGTTGAATATATCTTTCCAGTGATTATATTGAACGTCATATAACCTCACGCATTAGGCTGCGGTTAAGTGTACAGAATTCATAACTTCTCCCTACCCTGGAGAGTGATTTCATGAAGAATTTCAACTACTCTCATGACTCCAGCATTGTTAGGGAAATATGAATTTGAAGTAGTTTGGCAAGTCCATTGAAAATTCTTGGAAAATCCCGAAAAAGAGCTTGTATTTCATCTTCTAAAATTAGTGGAAACAATGGCACCCTGAAAATAGCTCTGAAGGAAATGTCTTCATATCCAAAATTAAGGAAGTAATTTGATTATCAGTACTGAAACGAGGGAAAACTGGGATAGCCATTTTTCATTGGATTTTACCGGTGCTGGCGTTTTGACATATATCCTGATCTCTCATATCGTCATCACTCAAGCAATAATTCCTTAGATATTATCCTTTGTATATTAAATCCCTTACATTAAGTAGATCTAACACAATAATATGGCGAATTTTACATGTAATGCATAGCTCCCTGAATTTACGGATAGCGCCACTATGCACTGAAATCAATGTCGTGTAAAAACTCATTCCAAAGAAAAGAATTATATTTTAAATCTGAATAAAGTCCCGAGTGTTTACTTACTCATTTCAGCATGTAATGTATTAGTGTCCACTTATCGGATTTGATCTGCTGTGTTTCCACCATGGGGAGAAATGTTTTTCAGTGGAGAAAATTAACTTTTGGAAAACTCGGAGGGATTCGCCAACTTAATTCGCCGGTGAAACACAGGTTGTAATGTATTCATTAGCATAGTGTAAAATGGCCTTACTCGTTCCGCATTCAGAATCCCTTCTCTGGTTCGCTTCCAACCCTTTGGAGGTCTCTTGTCTACCTTCCATCTGTCGTGATTGCCTGAATAATGCTTGGGTAATCTGCATTGACAAGAGCCTGATTTCGCGCCAAAGACTGGAACTCCGTGAGTTAGGGTTTGCCCAAGTCCAATCTTGGATTCAGAATGGGTACAGCCGAGTTCCAGCTACGGTTAATTATTCACTGTGTTAACTTTCGAAAGAGTTGAGGGATGTCAGTGTGATGAAAGTCCTTATGGTTATCTCCGAGCAAACAGTCGACATAATATTATATGCCCTACCAGAGTCTGCCTTATCCTCATCACCTTCGTTTTTTCCAAATTGTGGAATAATACAGGTATTTGGCGATTTCCTATCCTAATTCTGTGATTTATCAGAAAAACACATGTCATCGTATATGGAGGCCTGTAATAAATGAGATATTTTTCCCTTCAATATTCCTCGGCCCTGTTAATTTCCTATTCAACCGTTTTTATGGATCTCGGATACGTTTAGTGCGTATAAATTGTCTCTCATTTAATCGATCCTTGCATTTTATTCTGAAAAAGATGCTTAGCGAGTGCAGATATTGATAATTTCCCCTACTTGTAATTTTAGGAATCTCAAATCCGGCCCCGTGTATATTGGGGAAAGGAAAACAGTTTAAAATAATATTGAGGTTCAATTTTTTATAATCGCATCTATATGAGCGTGTCGGAGAAAATATGAAAAACAGCCTATTTTTGTATTTTATAGTCGTTGAAGTTTAATCTTTACCGTTAAAAAGCCTGTAATTATCGAATGTCTCATTAATTTTTTGGGTGTGGCGTTAATAAAAATCCTGTTAATACAACTACCGAAAAATTATAATTTGCCGGTGGTCGAATGTTGCGTTTTTGGAAAAATGTCGGTCACGAATCTCCTGGTGTTTCCTGAAAACTAAGGCTGACTGTAAATCCTTTCCCTTTCTATATTCTTACCTATTCATCATCCCGCTCCTTGTCCCTTTCGTATTTTTCCAATTATTCTAGTGTTTGTTCGCTAGTTTCCTGATTCATCTTTAAAAGCGTTTAGTCTTCCATCATCTAAGGACGAACTGGGTTGTGGCAAGCTTGGTAATTTTTCTCTGAAATCTTTATTTTTATTGCAGAATGTTGGAATTTCATCTGCTAAGTTTACCCAAACCTACTCAAGATTCAGCCAAATATTAGCGGAGATGGGATGAATATTGTGCGCCCTAGCTTTGGAAGGGTCTTGCCATTAGTGCCGATGTGCGTGGAATTGATTCTAAGGAGTGAATATTGGTAAATAGACAGGATATTACTGTGGCGAAATTCAATTTTAGGCTGTTTCCGAAAGTGTCAAGGGTTCTGTCGTCACGGGGTAGAAAAACTTAAGAAGATTAGAAGAAAGAAAAAGATGTTACGTCAAAATCATATCTTCAGTAACAACTTTGGCAATGAAAATGCAATTGATGACACGATTTTGACGTAAAGGAGTCAGTGGAATTATACAAGAATACAGTTTTGCCACCTTAGGAAACGAAATAAGTGTGAGTTTTACCGTCACTACTTTCCATTGATTAGAAAATTAGGAGTATTCAAAATACGATTGGTTTAGCCGTAATGAGGCATCAACTTAATTCTTATTGTTCTGGCTATCGATTTCTTTTTGGTATGTTGTCAGAAATTATGTTTAATTTTACTTAAAAATTTTCATGCTGACATTTCACTATGTTTAACTTACTATGTTTAATAATTTATTGATTTTCATTTGATTTGAATTTTATTGTTCATGTATGAGAAAAAAATTAAAATTTGTGTGCACATCGAGTTCAGCTATCCTCATGGAAACTTTGGCTGCGAAATTTTCCGTTTGAAATCAAAAACTGCATATTATGGCTGCGGCATGAAGTCCGATATGTGCTTGAGTGATTTCTGTTGACAAAGAAGCTTGTGGCCGTGAAGGAGGTGGAAAGAATTTTCCGTATAATGCTCTAGCATATCCAAATCCGAATGAGAATTAATTCTAGTTAATGACAATGTCGCTGTTGATTTCCGTTACTACTCCAGAAACAAGCGTGTTTAAAAAGTGTAGTGTGATCAGTGAGGGGTAAGAAAAATAGATACGACTCGCAGTATCTCCACCGCATACACGGACGATGTAAACACAGCCGGTTTATCTGCATTAATCAGTAGGAGCTTTTCTTGCGACGCGACAGACGTTAAAGCGATAATGTCATTCCTGCTTCAATGAAAAATCGATCAGGAGAGCCCTTTCTCAAAAAATCTAATTATGGTAATGCCGTTACGACTTCCTTTCCGAGTTGATGGGAGAAATGAGTTATCTGTTTAAAATGATGAGTCTTAATTTTCCATATTTAAGTCTCAAATTGATGATCCTTTGTGATTTATTTTTGAATAAGGTTTCTTCATCTCATTGACTTGATGTTTGTGAGGAAAGTAAAATCTGCAATGCAGGCAGTAGAGACCGCTACAGCGTATATCCATTTATGAGAGTACCATCATAGAGTTGTAACTATCATTAAAGTATATTTACGGTGTTTGATTACTCCGAGCGTCCAGGAAAAAGTTTCTAGAATGAATCGTGTTTGTAGATCAGAAAAGGTTTCCATGTCAGTAGAAGCTAAGTATCTAATATCATCGCTTGATGTATTGATTCACCAATTATGTTTGAATGTAAATATATCAGAAAAAATTTATATAAAAAGCGATTAGGGCCAACCTTTGATGTATGGAGAATGTTTAGGGATGGTATAAGCATAATTCAATGAATGTATTTAAATATGAATAAAAGTATTATCAGAGAGGTTCATTCAGTACGAAATTACTTTCTTGAGACTTTTTTTAGTACCGCATTTGTTAGTAACAATGCTTGGTTGAATCCGCATTAGTTGATTTTGTTTACGCCCATATTAAATGTTTGATTCTTGTAAGTGAGTGTATGTGAAAATTTAACTGCTCTAGAGAAATCCTTGTGAAAACGTTTTTTACAAAACAAGAATCAAATTTTTTTGAAAACTCATGGCTGAAGGAAATGGGATTAATGGTTAAAGGAAGGAATTTTTTAGCTTTGTCTAATTTTATGTCCTCATTTCGTCACTGAGACAAATATGGTATATTCAGTGAACAAGAGTCTTGGCTTCGAATGTGCTCAAATTTCGCAAGCGTTACCTACGTCTAAAATCAAGCTAATAGTAATGGTTTCAATAGCATCTTGTAAATTATTCGTGGACTTCGAAATCACGTTATTTTCCTTGCTCATAATGTTAAGACCAATAATAATACTTTAATTTGGGATGTTGAGCTATTGAAAATGGAGTATGTTGGAATTTTCCAAATATGGAAACTATTGGGATTGAATCATTCACAAATTTTTATTATAGTCAGGGCTTTAAAAAAATAATATCATTGAATGGTTAATGCCCGAAAAAATTACCTGTGAATGTATGATACTACTTGTACTATTAGTCCTCTTAGAACTCCTACATATAACTTACTATCCATAACATACTACATATGAACTGTTTTATTTTCGTTCCAAAATTTCTTTCCGTCTTATTTGCAATTTTTATGGCTTTTTTCATGGGATTTTGTGAGTTATTCTGCAAAAGTCCGTAATTTGCATTATCCTTGAAATAGGTTGAATAAAATCAATGATAGTGTTGCTTATATTTAAT
Organism: Ischnura elegans; assembly: GCF_921293095.1. Taxonomy (NCBI): domain Eukaryota; kingdom Metazoa; phylum Arthropoda; class Insecta; order Odonata; family Coenagrionidae; genus Ischnura; species Ischnura elegans. The sequence goes on along the minus strand of NC_060255.1, from coordinate 84,060,932 downwards.
TAATTATTACTACCGGGATAAGTTTTAGACTTCGAAAGCCTGAAATTTTGTTTTAATTTGTGATTTGATATTCAGTTCATCCTGTTTATAAATTATGTGATGCTTGAAAAAGAGCCGTTATACGTAATATTTCGAACTTCAGAAATTAACGTTTTTTAGTGGCCACCACGTGTATTTACGGGCAAGTTTACTCCTTTCCGCAGCAAGCATACCCTACCATCCTCTCACGTTTTCACCGTTTCTCTTCCACGTTCCTCTAATCCTCCTTCCCAAATTTATCCGCACCCATATCCCAGCGCGTTTCCCAAATCCCTCGTTCCCACCCTCCTTTATCCTTCTCTCTCTCTCCATGTTCCCATTCTTTCCTCGTCCTTTCCCTTTCTTCTCCTGATTTATTAATGCGGACGCTCAACGCGGGTTACGCGAGACTCAATTTTCGACCCATTCGATTCGTCGTAAAAGCTCCCGAGAAAATAAATTCTCTTGTTTTTTCTTCTTTCTTGCCTTCGTTCTTTTTTTTATTTTATTTTATTATTATTTTTTTTTTTTAAACATCCTCTCCACGTGGCTAATAGAGGTTCAACGACGTGCTGGTGTTCCGAATGGGTTGTAACAGGAAGAGCTAAAACTCTCATTTTTCGCAAGCTCCACCCTTGGATTCACGTCTATGTCCGCATAGCTGACAAGACTGCGTGCCACTTAAACGGGAAAGGTTTTTTTTTGTGATAAAAAATAAATTTTTTTTTCTCAAGGATAAAAAGTTTTTTTATCCTTGAGAAAGTATAATATTGTGGCAATTGTGAATTATCATTTTAGGCTGCTTTTAATTCAATTGTTAAATCATATCTTTTAATTTAATTTTGGATGTTGAGCAATTGAAAATGTAGTATCTGGGAATTTCCCAAGTAGGGAAATGATTGGGATTGAATCAATCATAAATTTTATTACAGTCAGGGATTTAAAAAAATGAAATCATTGAATGGTTAGTGCCCGACAAAATTAACTGTGAATGCATGAGACTACTTCTACGATTAGTCCTTAGAACTCCAACACATAACTTACTATCCATTACATACTACATATGAACTGTTTTATTTCGTTCCAAAATTTCCACTATACAATAGTGAATTATTCCACATAAGACCATAATTTACATTAACCTTGAAATAGGGTGAGCAAATCGGTGATAAATGTTGCTTACATGTAAATAATTAATACTACCGCGATAATTTAAAAGTTTTAGAGCTTTTTGTTATGTTTTTCATTTGATGTATGATGAGGCCCGTCATTTCCAAGTGACCGGAGAGAGGCAGATGATATTGCTAATACTTGAATTATAAATCATATGTACGTTTAGCGATAAAAATGTAATTTTTGTGTGCCTATAAAATTATAGTGGTATAACATATTTTTGATTTTTTATCGATCGAAAAAAAATCTTTTTCAAGAAATTTTGTGCTCATGTCAATCTACTTTATACTAATGTATTTCTTTTTCATTTTTGCAGGTGAGTCTACCATTCCCTTGTAGATCCTTAGCTGTTGTATTCCCTGGGTGGTTTTGGATTCGGTAAAGTGGTGGCGCACGCCATTCTATGTTACTATTTTTTTAGACGTATGTTTTTCTTGAAATTTGTCGTTTTTTATAAAAAGTTCTTGATTTTTAATTGGTTTTTTATCTGATTTAACTTTAAAAAGTTAAAAATGATCTTTGCTTCTTAAATAGTCCCTACGCAATAAAGGTCTTAACGGACAGGTTTTTCAAAACAGATTTTGTCATTGGTATACAATCTAAATTGTAGCTTTAAAAATGTTTAAAAACGGCTTTGTAAATTGTATGCTTGGAATTTAAACAAAATTTCACGGCATGTTTTCTAAAAAATTTTTGTAACGACTTCTTTTAATAAGCAATTTTAGTTAGTAATTTTACTTTGATATTTATCGATTTTTAAACTTTTCTTTTGAACTCCTGAACTAAGTTGTGAGAGCCGTTGTAACAGTGGTTTTCAGTATTTGCATAGAAAACAGTGAAGGGCTTATTTATCTCTCGTTAGTTTTTTTGTGACATTTAATTGAACCGAGCGTAGCAGCTGAAGCTGAGAAATAAATCTAGTTTGCTATCCTTCGCATAATCTTAGCGCCGTCTTCATCGGTGACGCATCTTCCGTGCCATTTGGCTGCCTTAGCACATTAATATCCTGCTCACGTCGCAATTAGTCTTTCATTTTTTATGCTTACTTTGAAATCTCTTTGATAACGTATCGCACGGTCGTCCCACGTAGTCCACTCCACGTTGTTCAGCTCTGCATCCATGAATAATTGATGCATTAGCTTAACTGCTGGCCATCGACGTGGGGCGAATAAAAGTGGGCAGCGAGTGTAAACTCCTCTCACTTTCCAATTCTGAAGCACTTTTCCCGATCTTCCCATTTCGTCGGTCTAATAGAGGAAGAATCTCCCCATTTCACTTTTATTACTCCCCTACGCCGGAGATGGCGATTTTTTTTGGTGATGTGGATTGACAAAATCACAGAATAAATGGGTACTTGAATGATTACTCGCGAGGTATCTCATCGAGTGATAAGCATGTAAGAGTTTTTATTTTTATAGAGGCATGCTTTAATAGAAGGTAGTAGTAATTTAGGCAGTTCAACTCCAGTAAAAGGTAGATCAACTCCTCCATAAATGAAACGGCAAGAACACTCCGGAATTTGTTGCTTAAATTGGCAAATTTACATATTTACCTCCAAGACACAATGGAATATAAAAAAAAGCCGAACAGAAAATAAGCATACTTTTTTTATCTAATTATGAAAATAATATTTTTAGCTACATATTTTGTGTTGAAAGCAAATTGAACACCAAAATTGACGACAAACAAATCTATGTAGCTGAAATAAAAGGTAGTTGCACTTTTCCGCAATTATTTTATTGCGTATGACGCGTTTCGGATCACAAAGCCATTGTTTGGCGCAAGACCTGATGGACCTGACGTCGAAGGTCTTGTACTAGATGATGGGTCTATGAGCCGAAACGCGTCGTACGCATTAAATAGTTGTGAAAAAGGCAACTACCTTTTACTTCAATACGTCGGACATCCACTATATCACGCGTTAATCAGTTGAATTATTAGTGCAATTACCTGCAAAAATAAACCGTGATAGTTTTGCTTCCTTGACCAGTTGGTGTTTGATTTTTTTTTGGAGTCATGACTGTCTTTTACCATGGCTAAGTTTCGAACTAATTGCGTCGAAACCGTCGAAACTAATTTTAAATTAATCAATAATTAAACATAAACGTATGAGTTTCGCCATTTTGCTTTGGTATCCTCAGGGATTTGAAGTTTTGGGCTGAAAACCGATTTTATGCATGAAACATAAGTAACCAGAATCGTAAGTGGTTAGAGTAATCACAGTCATCAGCCCCGGATTTTTGTTTAAACCCAGCTCTCTCCTCTCATTGTCTGTCTTCCGTCCTTTTCACTATAACGTGGACGTATTATAAGTATCTTTTAATTTACTTCCTTCATCTACTGTTCTATGTAACTCTCCCGAGGGCTTAGTTGGCTCTTATTCCCTTCGTATATATTTTCTATAATTGTACTCATCAGATCGTCATGTCGTATCATGTGAATAGGATGAGGTCATTGCATGCCTACTTTCTGCAAACGTTGAAACCCGGATCAAGTTATTAATTTAAAATGGATGTTTTATACGGTCTATTCAATCCATTTATTGTTATCAAATTCTCGCGGTACGAGGTGGTTTAGGGAAACGAGAAAATCTTTCTACCTTTGAAAGGTAAAATTGATACGCCTGTAACTAAGATCGGGGTGAGCCCTACCCTCCACTATCCAGTCCGAAGCCGTGGAGTTGGTTGATACTAATTATTTTACTCCCTATAATTCTCCGCCTCATTATTTTTCTTATTTATTTAAGACTTCTCTTAAGTCGAGAATGTAGGACAAGTAGTGTTCTATCGCTGCGGAGAAGAGAAAAAATCGTTTACTTCCAAGCCCTGGATGGTGGAAAATCTACTCAGGAGGGATTGGAACCCGAGACGTTATATGTCAGCAAGGACTCGAGACTAAGGACTTGAGATGATGAGATACGCCTAAAAGGACGCATCACCCTCGCTGTAGCTATACTTTTTTTGGCGTGTTTCTTGATTAAAATATTCTGGCATCTAGAAATTTTCAGGGCATTTAGAAAAGATTTGTCTACATGTAAAAACTATCTCTAATACGAAAATTGGCCTCACTTTTTTCTCTCTGATATAAGTTTTCTGTACAGGGTACATCACGAGGAAACTGAAATACTTCAGCAGGTGATAGGAGAGACATTTTTAAACAACTCCTTAGTTACTGAGTTACATTTTTTTGGATCCACATTGCAGTTACCGTGAAAACGATTATTCTTGTGTATCCAGCCTTTTCGATATTTTATTTGATATTATGGATTATTAAAGACATAAAATAATGATTGTATGAAAATGTGCGATTGTAATTGTCTGAAAAAATTAATCTTTGAGCTTAATTATTCGAGAGTTATGAGCTAGTATCAATTCGATACGATTGCGCAGTCGTGCCCATTTTGAGATTGTTTCAGACAATTATGATAGCACATTTTTGTCCAGCGTTAATGATTCTATGTCCTTAAAAATCCAGAACAGCAAATAAAATATCGTAAAGGCTGGATACGCAAGAAACACCGTTTTCATGGTAACTACTAAGTGCATCAAAAAAAGTTTACGTTGCCACAGCTCAGTAACTTAGGAGTTAAGACCCCATGTTTATAGGACGAAAAATGCTTAACATTCTTTCCCGTACCACCTCTTAAAATATTTCAGAAACCTCCTGAAACACCCTGTGTGAGTTTAGGGTAAATTTTAAATGTTTTATTCGCTTATCCTTGGAAATCAGACCGGTCGAGTGGGAGTGATGCGTCATCTTAAGAAATGTCATCCTGGAGTCAGTCAAGGGTTTCACGGGGAGTATGTTTTGCGGTGTTGGATGTCAGGGATCAGCGGCACTGCCTTCTTGTCTTCTAGTCACGTGTGTCTGGGAATGAAGGGAACGTGTATCCTTAAGCCCTTATATCAATGTTACCTCCGCGTCGCGTCGCCTGGGGCATTGACTCAGGGATTCACTTCCATTTCCATTTGCGAGTCGAGCGAATGCCGAAATCTGAAAGGATGTGCCTGGAATGAGCCTCGAGTAATCGTTTCGGTTGATATCCTATTTCGTGGAATGCTCGCGATGCACGTAAGCAATTTTTAGTAGAGCAATGCCATGTATCAGCGTCGAGAGATGCTTTTTTTCGGAAGCGCTCGAGTTTTATACGATGCGCGGCGAAAATAAAAGTTTCTTTCTGAAACATTATACCTATTGGGTAATATTGTTCATCTACATCTACAGACTTCCCCGTAAGCCGCCTCAATTGGTGTGTGGCGGGGGATGTTAGGGCACCGGCCGTTTACCCATAAAAAGGAAACGGTCTGACGAAGTTAGGTATACTAGCATCTGTTAAATTCCTTTATCGTGGTGTGGAGGGGGGAAACGTGGGGACATTGTTAGTGTTAGTTGTTTTGTTTTTTGTCAATTGTTAGGGTTAGTGGCATTTTATTTCGACGATTTCAATATTTGCCGTAATTTAGGTTAGTTTAATAAAGTATTCCAAGGAAATTATTAAATTGTGTTTGTGATAACTGCCTCATATTTCGTAAATTAATCGTCTTATATCTTAAAGGGTATACCTTCTAGGCTTTTTACTGATTGAATTTCTTCAACCATGATCACTCTATTTAAAAAACCTGCTAAAGGAGCCACTTTCATTTAATAAATAACTTTTGTAATTCGAACACCAATAGATTTCTGAAGATACTTGTTTAGCAGCTAAAATCAGAGGCCGTTATTAATTCTTTCCCCGTGGTCTTCTTTCTCATGGCTGTCCCTGTGGAATAAATCGGTGAAAAGTTTTTAAATTAAAAACTTCTCAGAGTTTTCCAGAACTAAGAAAGTTTTGTTTTTAATGGATTACGTCTCCTGCTTGGGAGACGTTCAATTGTCTTTGTGTACCTTTATTCACCGATTTTCCGCTCCCCAGTTTAAGTGGCTTATCAAAGGCTTGTAAGTTTTGAACTTAGGTATTAATTTCCGGTAAATTCAAACTCCGAAAGAAAGGTAAGGAAAGGGAACCTTTGGTTTTAAAAGTCTTCCTGGCTAGCGAAAGTCAGTATAATAGATGCTGACCTTTATCTGGCCTGTTTCATCATATACTTATATTCATCCGTCATTTCGCGAGTTCCTTCCTCGTTGGTATTTGTTTGGCCTGGAATCATTTAAATTCTGTTTCACTGAGAACTCCTTTTGGCCTACAATATTTTTTTCGCCCGATCAATCTATTGCTTTCACTCAAATCTTCAGTATTATTTACGCGCCATCATTGAATTTTGTTGCGCTGTTTTAAATTCAAACCTCATAGTGAAGCTCGAGTGAATATTTGACGTTCTTATTCGTGTTTCTGAAGTGCGTGCTAATTTTGTGCGCCAAAATATTTTTTCATATCACTGAAGTTTTTTCTGACTTATGATCTCTTTATTTTGTCTGCCTCTTCATTTTTTGCGGCAATACTCGCGCAAATGCATAGTCCTCGGGCTACATGGGTAAGAATTGAAATGCGACGCAGCCTTGAAATAAGACTTCTGTTTTCTGGGACGAATTAGTCGCTTTCATGGGAACAGCTCTCTGTTTTCTCTTGTATATTTTTTTCATTAGGCGGGCTTATTTCCCTCTCCGCTGTTGCTCTCCGCACAAATGGATTAAAGACGAACTACTCTTCCGGGAGTTGACGTATAATCCAGGCTTTTCTCTCCCGGTTGGAGGCGTTGTGCGAAAGAGAGGAAAAAAATCATCATTTCACCCGAAGTTTGGACTTCTAATCCTGTATTTTTTTGCTTTTCGTAGCCTTATATTTTTACGCGCACCGTACCGAACTCCACCTAGCTTATCTGTTGAGGTCTAAAAAAGGATGCTGGATAGAGTGGTAGGACGACGTGATGGGTTTGCGAGAAGAGAAACACTCATCAATTGGTGTATCTCCATGCAGCCATCTGGACCACCTTCCATGGTTAAAGCCTATCTAGGGCTCTCGTTTTAATAATGACTTGGTGCTAGGGCTGTGCGAGACTCTCGACCACCCGAGAGTCTCGACGGTCGAGACGAGAATTTCGTTTCTCGGCATTGTCGGGACGAGACTCGGCGCGGCGAGAGTCTCGCCTGGGTCGAGAGTCTTGACGAGAGTCGAGAAGTCTCGCCCCTTCGAGATTTCTCGACACTCGTCGAGATTCGAGGCTCCTCCAAAAAAATAATTCTATTTCTATTTCACACATTGAAATTAATTTAACAAAAAGATTATTTTAGGACATGTTATATGTTTCCAAAACCAAAAATAGTTGTAATATTAGATCGACATTGATAACTGAAGCATATTTTATTGTTTAATTAACCAAAATTGACTGGTAGCACATGCACCTTAGTTACCATAAATAAACATTGCAGAAATAATTATAAAAAAATTCTATATAATTAGACTATGATCTCTTCTTTTTTGTTAATTTACAAGCGAATGCTTCCTTTTTATTATATTACTCTAGTAAGAAACATTAATGTAACCCTTTAACATGCCTTTGTATCAAAATTATATGCTCAATTTCATTTTGAGCCCTTTATGGTTTGTAAATAAACGGAAACGTCGGCAAAATTTTCATTTCAATTTAAAGACCTAAGGGCCAAGATTCAAATTTTATATTAAATATTGAGGTTAGGAAAAGGAAATAATTTTTTTTTTCAAATTTCTCGTTGGTAACTCTATTAGCATCATGCACAATCTTTAAAAAAATTGGATGGAGAGGGTAAATCATTAGATTACATATTTTTATAATTTGAATAAATCCGTTCAAGTCGTAAGAAATACCTTAGTAAACTATATCGTCGACTGATTGCGGTATTCATCGGAAATTCTCGCCTTGCCCGGGAGTCTCGACCGGTGTCGAGAAATCTCATAGGGGCGAGACTTCTCGACTCTCGTCAAGACTCGCCGCGCCGAGAGTCTCGTCCCGACAATGCCAAGAAATGGAATTCTCGTCTCGACCTCCGAGACGAGACTCTCGCACAGCACTACTTGGTACTCAATGCGATGAAAATTATGGTTCCTGTGCGCGTTGAGCGGGAGTAGTTGAAGCTAGACGGAAGTCCGTCCCAGCCTTCCAAATATGTCGGACGTTAGTAAAATACTTCCATCGCGATATGATATAACACCTCAATTGCATTTTTCCGACAAAACTGTTTAATAATGATGAATGAATGACAACGTTAATAATCGCAATCGATATAGTCAAGGGATTCCGAAATCGGGATTCGAACCCAGGTAGCCCGCACTCATTTAATTTTATTATAGCAACGGATGTCTATCGATTTACAGTAATAAAGTATATTTTCAATGATATTCCCACTAGTAAAGTGGCTAACAGACATAATGTTAATACGTTAATAGAAGTATCGCGAATGATGAGAAAAATCCATAAACAATCAAGGGCGAAGTACTTGTGATTGTAGTAGTATTTTTCACACATTTTAGTGCATTTTCAGAACACAACTTAGCCGCATCAAAGTATCAGTAGGAGACTTAGTCCAAACACTGTCAAAGCAAAATGGCGAAACTTTGACCGCGCTAAATACTCGGAAACAGCGCCTCCAGATATTCACAACCTTCTTGGTTTAACTATTCCGCTTACATGTCCATTGAGGCGGGTTGCATGGTGGTGTGTAGATTTATTGCTACGTTGTGCCCTTATACTTCGTCTACTTTTCTCTCCTCACCTTCCGTTCCATCTCCGAGTCTGTCTGATTCCTCTCCCACGCACTGCTTCTCTCTTTACTGTGTGAGCCCCTCCCTGAGAATCCTCGCACTCCTACACATTTGCCCCGCCCCCGAAAGCAACCCACACCACCGTTCTTTTATTATTTTGACTCCCACTGCTCTTCCTGGATCACCTTGCCCGCCCTACCCATTCATTCCTTTGCGGGGTCATTGTGTCTGACTTCCAGGCTCAGAACTTGGGCGGGGCAGAGAGGGCACGTGCCCCGGGCGGCAGATTTAAGGGGGTGGCAAATTTTGAAGTTCATTTTTAAAAGTTATATAATTATCCTAATTAAATTATTTGACTACAAGTGTTAATTTATAAGCATAATAGTAAATAAATAATAAAATAATAAGTAAAGTTATGTTAATAAAACTTCTTAATTGCAAACGTACGGTGTGTAAGATCAGCTACCGCATCTCAAATTAACAAAATATAAATAAATTTTTATAAAAAAAACTAATATGTTTTTATCGCGAACTATAAAGAATGCTAGTTAATTTTTGTTCAATCAATTTTTCAATGAAATTTTATGTGAACAAACTTGTGGTAATGACTATTATTCTCGCTCCTTAAAATGATCTCAGCGCTGCCATCGGACTTTGGTGGTCATTTTTTGAACTAATATCCATATTTATTTTAAATTCCGAATAACAATTGAGAAACTGTTAAAATCACAATAAAAGCGTCAGAATATTGCATTGTCAACTGGTTCTGAGTTGTCCTGATATTTTCAGCTAAATAGCTAATCGGAAAGTGGGTAAAAATTGAGTTGCAAGTTTTGATCCCGACTAGATGACAAACAACAAAGCGAGTTTATTAAAACGTTATAAAATAGTTTACTTATGTATCATATTTTAGAGGTATGGGGAGGGAGGGAGGATGAGGGGGGCGTGGTCGGTAAACTGATCTATGTCCACCCGACAAAACTCCTAGTTCCGGCCCTGCTGACACCCGAGAGCTTTCCTTCCCTCTGCGGCGTTTTCTAATCGCCTAGCGTGTCGCCACATCGTCTGCCACCGCCTCCGCCTCTTTTCTTGGGAGTTGTGACTTCATCGATGGATACTTGCTTCGTCACTCTTCATTTCGATTCGAAGCGAGAGAGTCAGTTAGTCAAGAGTCTTTCGACCCGTCCCACGTCGTGAAGCGTCCTGTATCATCGCCATTCTCAGTGTGACGCGGGATAGTTACGTGTAGGCGTTCTCTTCTCCTCAGAAGCCTTATGAATGTCGTACGCATTTGGCGGAGAGCATTTATTTTCTGGGAAATTGGAAAATATACCTACCGTTAAATCTGAGTCTGTGTATTTTAATTAGCTCCGTGGGTTTCGACTCTCATGTTATAGCTGATGTTTATTAATACTAATTTTGGAAGTACGTAAATTTCTTTGCAAACCTAAACGTACTTATTAATTTCAGTCAGCTGTATGTTTGGAGTTCCTCCGAGCCCAGGCAGTCTTATCAGAAGGATTGCCTATAAATAAAGCCGTCAGTGAAACAGTTTTGGTGTAATTACGAAGAAAATCGTGATCTCTATGAACATAAATAAATACCTGTATAATTTTTTCATGTAATATTTTTGCGTGACGCGAATCCAGGTATCGGTTATCAGTATTTTTACGTCCAAATTATTGATGCTCCATTTTATATACATATGTTATTTCTTTTTCCGCTTGTTTCTCGTCCATACATTTTGTCTGTATCGATTGCATGTTTTCTTGAGTTAATGTTCTGTTACCATTTGGCATCGATACAAAATGTCATTTGCTTTGCCCTCCTGTGTTTATGTGGCTATCCATTCCGATGTGTTTCATTAGTTGAAAAATTAGAATACTGTTGGCCCGCTATGCCATATTTCCCATTTACATCACAAGGAGCATTTATCTCTTGAAATAACCTGGAGTGTTGTACTTGATGAGAATGTAGGTCAATTTCTTTTACCTGTTTTCGGTGTTTCGGTTGATCATTTTGAATCTATTGTAGGCGTGTAATTCGTAGAGAGAATATTTCCTTCTCCCCGTTTATACGATCCCATGGGAAAATCGCTTTTCTATGAAATTTCTCGTAGTTGGAGGAACGAGTTTTTTTTACTCCGTTTTACTTGGGAAATCCCCATAAGAGTTTTTATCCCGAATGTTTTATTTTTGAGTTCATTTTAAGCCCACGTGTGCGCCGGTTATCCATTCAGCAGAGGTTTTCTTCTCGACCGTGGAACCTCGAATACTGGAGCCGCTGTTTAGTGCGGACTCGATGGTTTTAAAATGAAACCCACGTTCATGGGAGATCCTTTCATGTTTTTATCCCGAATCCAATTTTGTTCTCAATTCTTTCAATTATGATCCTATACGGTGAATTAGCGCGTGGCGGTTGCGTTGACCTCCTTATCGTGGATCCATATGCTTCATTTCATGCTCTATCGTTGTACGCTTCGTATATTCCTGGCATGCATGCACTGTCCGCCTCAGTTTTTCCTCAACGCACGGATCAGGCCGTCATTTAATTCCTTTTCAGTATTTAGCCGTTGTTAATCTTGGTCCATAATTTCATCCCACAACGTAACTCCTCAAAGCTCACCATTGAGAAACTCCTGACTTTTATCAATCAAAATATACTGCTGGCCTGCATACTGCATGGGTATGAATCTTTTCTTTGATTATAAATCTCCCTTTTGTTCATGTTATCCTCATCACTTAACTTCATGGCAATATATGATAAGGAGTATAAAATTGATGATCGCAGCTTATAACGTCCCCCCAAGGAATGTGGGGATAACTTTTTATAAGTAAATTATGCTTATGTTTAATTTCAACATTTAATTTTAATATCAAAATGCTTATATTTAAATTCAACTTCCAAGACTGGGCTCGTGGTAGTAGGAGCACACTTTTTAGTTGTAAATACGTTCTCGTGGTTTCTCCTGTACTAATTTTAGCTAATAATATTTTTGAAAGCTTTTAGTTTAATTTCATTTCGACACAAAGAAAAGTTTCAAGTAATTAGGCACCACCTGGTAATGGTGTAACCAATGTCAGGGAATTTTAACTTGAATAGAAAGCCCCGTTCACAATAACTTAACTCTGCGTTGCTGAATTGGAAACCACACCTAATAATATAGATAAAAAATTCCGCCATGCATAGCTCAGACCGTGTATTGGTCGTAAAATATTTTTAGAGAACTTTTCATAGTTGATATCAATTCCAATAAATATTTTTATCTTCCGTGTTTTTGTCTACTTTCGAAAGATATTTGATTTTATCTCTACCGATGTCTATTCCAAGTTGAGTTTTGCCATTGAGAATTGTTGTGAACGAGTCTTTAGGGTCTTCTTGAGTCTTTAACTCCATAGTTAAGACAAGATAGGTCAAGGTAGTTGTTGTGAATGAGACCTAAAGTTGTTAGCAATCCTAGTTTATTTTTACGTTTGCCAAAGTTTTTGTTTGTTTGAAAAAATGAAGTTTTTTTTAAATCCCGGATTTATTTTTACGTAAATCGTACTTTCACAAAAAATTATGTCAATAAAAATCCCGTCACCTCGTGAGGTTCGTTTAGAAAATTGTCCACATTTAACGTGTTAAATCTTATTTTTCCTTTCGAGAAAGAATTGCCCGTCTCCTCCTCCTGTCTCATCTTGGCTGTCCTCTCTCTCTCGCCCTCCTCAAGTCCTCCTCTTGCTTCCCTTGTCTCTCTTTTCAATCCCTCTTGTCTCTTCATCTTCCTCTGCCTTTTCTCCGTCCCTCTTTTCTCTCGCCCGCCCTTTAGAATTCATTCTTTCGTGTGCCTCCCCACTGTTCCCTACTGAATCCTTTCCATTGCTGCCAAGGCCATTTTAACGCCCTCCTTCCACCCTTCCCTTTTTTTCATTTCACCTGGAAGACTTCGTATTGGAGGTGTGTCGTTCACAAACGAATCTTTCAAAATGATCGACTCTTGTAAGCGAGCTAGTGACTCTTGTAAGTGAGTTGACTAGTTTTTTTGAGTGTGGTTCCTTTGCTATTTTTATATTCATGAAGAACTGAATAGATTCGGGTCATTTTTATGAGGTAGGTTAATTGCACGACCTATTTTAATACATTTTGTTTTATCCTCTGGTGCACTATGTCCTTTATCTCCACCTGAAGATAAAGAAATGAATTGCAACAGTTAGTGATATTGTAGTGCCTGTGTAAAATTGCCATAGCTTTTATTTTATTAATATGTAGGCTGGCCTCGGTGGCGGCGGGGTAAATTCCTCACCTGCCAAACCGAAGGTCGCGGGTTCGAGTCCCGCCTGGGTAGGTTGCTCCTTTCCAGGACATGGATATTCGTGGACGTATAATTGTTAATATTCGTATCCGATAAAATTTATTCTAGGTTTCGTCATGAGATAAAAATCATTTTATAAGTGTGGTATCCGTATTACACATGGAAATATAGGTCACAATACGACGAAAAACCTATGTTAAGTTCAAATAGTGCTTTTTTCGGTGGTATGGCAATAAATAAAAATAAAAAATTTCGAAATTACACGTAATGAAGCCTCAAACAACTTTCCAAATTCGTTAAGAACGATTTGAAGAGCCAAATCATTGCCGTGAACCAAAAAGAAGAACCGAATCATCTAGATGACCCAATATTCGTACCGCTACTGCTCAGGGAGGAAACGAAAGGGGATTTCTCATTCGCGACGAGACCGTCTTTTTTTCTCCTCTCCCTTCGTCCGCCTGTCTTCGGGTTTTATCATCCGCTGCCGGGTCATAATGAGGCCCTCTCGGGTGGCTTGTGTTGGTTAATCCTTTACGGGGAAGGTACGAGGAGGGTGGGATGTAATCGTGCTCGCGGATGGATGAGAAGACTTTGTGTCTCACTCGGCGACCGAGATTCTTCCTTGAATGAAACATCCTCCCTCTTTCTCTCCTTTTGCCCTTCTTCTCTTGTCCAGGGTGGCCCGTCTTACAGAAGTGAAATTCCCGAATTTCTCGAGATTTTCCCGAGTAAATGGATTTTTTTAGACTTAATTCCAGAAGTGTTTGTTTTCCTAGCTGTTTCGCAATAAATACTAACTTGATTTCTGTACTAAATGTAATGTTACTGTGAAGGAGTTGTCAAAAGGTCACTGGAGGAAACGTTTTGGGGTTTTGTTGATGCATTCCTCACTGTCGGTTTTTGGGGTACTGAATCGGTTTTTTTTCTCATTGATTTTTTTGCTTACGGGTGAAAAAGTGAAATGAGCTTAATAACTGTTATGTGTCTCTTGTAGTCTATAAATCAGAGCAATAAAATTTTCATTGGTAACGCTTCCATTCAAAAGTAAAATTAAAGGTATTTACGAGAGATGGCGAATATTATTATATAGGAAGTATAATTTCAGGGCCCACAGCCGTTTGTATAACGAGAGTGAAGAAGTTTATGAAATCTTAGTACTTCTTAGAAGGTATTTTCTTAATTTACTCTTTTAAAACTTAGAAAAAATGGACTTCCGTTTGTAATAACATATTTTTTATGCGATGTATTCAGCGATGTTAGCGATAAAGTGCCGCCGGCAATATTAATTAGTGGTTTCAAGCAATTTTCATAAACAGGATTATCGTTATTTTTTAGGATATCGTTACATTTTAATAGGATTGTATGTATTGTTTTAGAGCTTTAAAAATTCTTAACATGCACATTTACATGCAACCCCGCAAGCCGTTTCAATGTACGAGCAAGGTGAGGACGAGTTTTTGTACACCAATCATTTATAAAAAAACAGAAGAGTCAAATTGGAGTGATATTTAGTAATTTCACCTAGCAACGAATTCCTATACCTATCCCTTTGGTAAAATATATCTCTTAATTTATCGATTGTCGGACCTAGAAACAGTGATGTTCTTCTTGTCGTTATGAAAGATATCTGTTCTCTATCGGCGATAAAAGTTTTTTTTTATTTAATCTAGCTTTCTATTATAACGGGAGCTTTGAGTTTCTAATTTTCTCCCAACATGTCATGAAATTTACGGATCTGTAACTTCCATCGGAAACTCGAGGGAAGTCCCGACTTTTTCCCGGTTGTCTGAGATTCCTGGGCGTTTTCCCGGTTATCCCGTATTTCCCGAGTGGGTGGCCTCTTTGGGTGTGACCCTCTCGCTCTTTCCACTCACTCTCCTCTCGGGCAGTCCTCATTTTCCCTGAAAAAAAGATGCTCTCGAATCAGGAAGGCACGAACGACGTCTTGACCCCGAACTAGTTCTCGCTCGCTTTGATCGTCTTTTATTTTTAATCGGTTTGAATGCGATTTTCAGTCCTCCTCATTGGGCACAGTGCTGCTCAAGTTCGCATCCTTTTTATTCATACGTTCGAGTCGCTTTAAAGCCATTCGAAAGAATTCTTTTTATCTGCATTCAAGTCCAGGCGCTTGAGTGGAGGGTTCTCAGCATCGCCCTACGCTTAATGAAGTAGAGGTGTCCGGTCTTTGGTAGACTGATAGATATGTGTCTTTATACGGGCGAGGTTGAGAAAAGAACTCCCCTCTTTTATCTAACCCCTCTTTAATGTCATTGTGTACGTATAAATAAAGGCAAATAAACATTTACAATGAAAAATATACAAAATTCACTATTTGTGAAATGTCAGACCAGATAAACAAGATATTAATGATGAAAGGTTACAATTTCACTTCTATGTGTGGAAATTTTGTGTTAAAAAGATTTCTGTTTGTGGGGAAAAACATGTGGTTGTAGGGTCTCTGTAGGAGTAGGTAGCTGCCTGTGACGTCATGTTCGGGAGTGCAACCACGTTTATGATATTATTTTAGACATCTAAACATAACAGTTAACAATCATGGCGCTGGTCCTCACTCAATTCACCTATCAGCTAATCTTTTCACTCCGATGTAGATCCTCTGCTTCGCATCCTTCACTAACTTTCCGTACATTTTCTTCTTGGCCTCTCTTTGCTGTTCTGCTGTCTATTTGTCCTTCAATAAATGTCTTCATCATATCGTCATGTCTCATGATGTAGCCCAATATGTTTTCCCGTATTTCTGTTAAGGTTTTTATAGGGATCCTCTTTTTTCTCATTCTTCTCATTTCTCATTCGACTTCCTCACCACTCACTTGGTCGATCCATTTTTACGTCATGAGTTTCTGAGTGTGCATTTTACGTGTGTGGCACTAATCTTCCTCAGCTCGGACTGCTTTCCTCATGGAGATTCCCCGGAAACAAGCTCAGCTTCATCTGGAACGTTTCCGTGTATCATAAAGTACTCTATGTCTGTATTTACTTGTTGGGCGAATCTCTACTTCAGTCTGTTAGCTTATTCTTAAAGAAGATGATGGTAAAATAATTAATTGCGAGTAGCGTGTGTTGACAGATGTTCTAATTCTCGTTTGACATCAGGGCTGGGGCGTACTATGCTTAACCATTCGTTTGTCATCTCTTTTATTATCTTGAATAGCTTTTGCTTGTATATAATATTTTACAATTTTTCATGGTCATCCATTCCGTGATTCATGGAGATGATGCGTCTGAATTTTTCTTGTTGTTACCCCCTCTTGCTTTAATTTATCTCCCGATTTATTCATGTGGCGTGTATTTCTTCCACGTGTTTAACGATGCATGGACGAGATGATATGAATTAATGCGTTGGCTTGAATTGATAGTGTTGGAACGAGTGTTTCTTGGCTGGAAGCGTCCCGCCAGGTCGATACCACGTTTGCATAACAAGCGGGAGTCTTTCGCATTCACTGAGTCATTCTGATCTCGTTGCAACTGCTATTGATTTGTATTCATCATCTACTAAAACATGAACTTATTCTTCCGCAAATGAAGCACTTCGTAATATTTCGTATCTCTGTTCTTTGTCCAATTGGTTTTATCGCATACGTTATCAAGGCGGCTTTTATGAAGACACGGTTCCCTTGTCAAACGAGTGTGTTGAAATCTGTCGGGCGAATCGAATATAAGGGGAATGCTACTTACAATTACTTGTTAGTATTTAAAATACAGTCAGATTACTGTGTATATTTAATTTATCCACCGTTTAAAATGTAGAATCAGGCGGCTCTTTGAATTACGTTTTGTATGTTTGCACGAGTGTAGTCCTTGAGTTAGAAGTATGCCAAAATGTTTGAAAACACTTTAAATACGTAATAAATATTGAATGGTTAACCTTTTGTTTTGGACCTTGAAGTAAACGGGAGATGGCTCTTCTCCGGCTTTTGCTGCATCAATTCGCGCTCTATCGCGCATGTGGTAATAATTTCCAAACGGCCGTGCTACACCGGCGTGAAACTTACCGCATAATTACTCCCAATTAACTGCGCCTCATCGCCTCCTTGCCTTTGATTTATGAGACGAGGATGGGGCTCGAAGCTGTGTCGGTAGGTAATCGTTAGATTAATGTCTGTTGGTAATGGTTATAGGCAGTGTAATCGTATTTGTGGTGTCACGTATTGGTTGGAAAAGGTTGATAAGTGTGAAATGTGGATACTGTACCTGAAGGAATTCCATTTGTTAGGCGACATAGTGTGACTCTTCTATTGCCTCTTTTTGTGATTATCTTAACAATTATATTCATTCGTTTTCACCCTTAAATGACTACGTTGTAAATTTTAAAATTGCGAACGAGTCAACGTAGAATTGAAATTAATCTTGGATTATGGTCTTCTATTTAATATGGGATTGGATTCTTGGTTCCCTATTAAATTGATGGATCTAGGAGTTAAAGATTAGCTAATTCATTTTTTCTTATATTCAAATTTATTTACCGAGGGTCAATGTTTCATATTCGATATGTAAAAGTATGGTTAAGTATAAGGAAGGAGTTGTTTTTGGAATTCGGGGCGAACAAAAAATATTTTAATTATGTACACGAAAAACTTGAGTTCTGATATTTTATCTTTCTTGTTTTATTCCTCAAAAAGATATTAAGTATTCTGATGTGTGGAAAAAAAACGTATTTATGCTATGGATATTGCTATGTCTGCTCCGTCTTCTCAATCGATAAATAAATCGCACTTATACTCTGGTTGTGAAATAAAACTTTAATTTTCACTCGGCAGATGCTTTGCTGCGCCGTCTAACGGGCGTCATTATTTTAACTGGAGTGATAAAATTTACTAGTGGGTGTCATACCTACGGTCAGTCCGCGCGATATTAACCTAAAAACCACAGGTGGCTTGATGATTAATTTATTCTATTCCGTCAGAATTTTTTTCTTTGCTCTCGACGTATTTTTTTGAGGTAGGCACGTAAAAATGTCAGCAATGAAAATTTGTGGTCACGGTATGAAATGTGGAAAAATAGCAATTTACACACCTGATTTAGTGGTCAATATCCACTGATCCTTCCAAAAACTTGTAAAATTTTTTGAGTGGTTTGTTTGTTTATTCGCATTTGCCTGTGATCTCGTAAAATTCAGCCGATCATTTTGTGGCGATAGTTTTAATGGAAATTTCCCTTTATTTTTTGACCACGTTATTTACAATTTTTGTTTACACTGCTTTCTTCAGTCTCAACGGAAAACTAGGGGCTCTTTTCTAGTTTTAAATATCTTCATACGCTAATCCCCTTTTACTAGTGTGTGATGATTAACTCGGTAATGTCAGGTTATTATGATTACCGCTGCGTAGCTGGTAATGGGTTGTATTTCTAGGCACTTGTGAATTTTAATCCGCCTTAAACCGATCGTTGAAAATAATTATCGATGATATTTTTCACTTTGGATTATTATTTTAATTTTTGTAGGTGAATATTATATCAATTGTCATGCTATTTCAACCAGACCGTAATTAATTTGAAAGTTTTCACTGGAGCGGTACTTTTTTTACACGTTCCGTAATTATTAGCATGAGTGGATTCATCTACAATTAGCCTTGCGGAAAAAAGCGTCATTTAACTTCGTATTGTTGTTACACTAGGATTATCATCTGGGTATTAAATTACTCCATTTTTATTTTCATTAAAAGCAGGGAACTGATTTAATGAGGGATATTTAATTAGACTTTGTGATATTATTCTGCGCTTATGGTGCCAGTATTTATAACTTAACTTAATGTGGCGGATGTTTTTCAATTTAAAGCTTAAATGAAAATAATTGTTCTGTCTCGTTCATTTGCATTATGTGTCAATCCTCGCAATCCCTTTCCGTGAAAGAATTATATTACTGTGATTTAAAAGCTTATGATGTTGCAAAGTAAACTCTTGCTATAGAAAAAGAGTGCTAGTAGTGTAGGACACTGAATAATCATCTCCCTACTCACCGATATTAATTAATTAATTTTTCTACATTTGGTAGTTGTTTGTATGAGGTTAGAGATACAGTTGTTGTCTGCCTCAGTTACTTATATAATGTTTGGAATCTAGTAATATAACTTAGTGATAGCAGCTTTTTAGTCGAAGGTCGCCGGCTCGATTCATGTAACATGAAGGACTCAAAAATAGAATTTTCATGTAACATTTCAGCTTTATAGATCTAAATATTTCTTCCTCTTCAGAAAGACGCTCTAGATCAAGGGAATTCAACCCGCTGCCCGCCGGCTAATTTCTCTCAGCCCCTTGAGGCCAAAGAAAATATTGTATCTCGCCTCACAATATAAAATATATATCGACGCGCTCATAAAAAGTAATCAATGTCAAAAATCACATTTGTTAATTGAAATTTTTAACCAGTAAAGTGTATTGCAATTTGAAACTATATGTTTTTTAAAATTTTATTGATGCGGTGGTAATGTGGAGCATTGTGACCCCCCGGACATTGTGAAATCGATATTTGGGCCTTGCATTGAAAAAGGATGAAGACCCCTGCTCTAGATAATTTCTTTTTCTTTTCCATCGTCTTGAATGCCAACGTGACTTCTTGAGAATTAAATTGGTTATTTTAGGTGAGATCTGGTGGTACCCTTCCAGTATAAAAGAAATATATTTTGCGGGTTCCGATGAAAAGATTTTGCGTAAAAGTGGAAAGTGCGAACTGAGTTTCATTTATGGGGACTTCTCACTATATTTGCGTATACAAACGGAAGGAATTTGTCGTGTCAAGGACTTTCGCATACCGTTCCCATTTTCCATGTCCCGGGAAGTCCTTCTGTGGGAACTCGTATCCTGGCCCCTTTATCAGCTGATTATGCACCGTGTCGTGCTCGAAGTCGGAGCTAATAAAACCCTTTTTATGTGGCAGACAAAAGGGGTGAGGAGGGGAGAGACAACCGAACCGATTTCGCGCTCTCAAAGGGAGAAAGGTCCCTGAATTATTCCGCCCCCCTCCCTCCGTGTACGTTCCCGCCACTCTGACATCGGAGTCTACCAACACACAACACCAGTGCTCTCGCCGTCTGGCTCCCTTGCCGTGTTCCGTGTTGTGCACTCGAAGCCAGCGCGCCTCCCACTGCCGCACTCCGCTCTATCCCCGCTCTGCCTCCTTCAAACATAACGTGAATACGGGGCGATAAAAATAATTGTGTATGTGCCTAGAAAAATTTATTAATGTAAAGGGATTCATTCACGAAGCTTTTCTCGATAATATGTTTCGAACTAGTACAAGTTGCCAACGTATATACAAGAATTGCCATGAGAAAAAAATCCCCTGGACCGGGAATCGAACCACGGACCTTTGGCTTTCCTTTCGATCTAACACCTAGTGCCATGAGCATCGGTATAATTGCCATGGGAATTAAATAACCTGGATAGCGTGGTGGTCTGCGCAGTGGCCCGGAAAGCCAAAGGTCCGTGGTTCGATTCCCGGTCCAGGGGAATTTTTCCTCATGGCAATTCTTGTATATTTCACCGCCGTTCACGCGGCAGGGTTAGAAATATTACAAATTGCCAACTTATGTTGTCGAAAATTTGTATGCATTGAAAAAAATTTGAAGATACAAGCGTGATGGAGTGGAATTTTTCCATATTGAAAGAAATACTTGCAATATTTCACAATTATTAAATTTATTCCGACCTAGGTTTCGATGCTGCTCTGTTTCTGGTCTTCTTAGTGAGCCGGGAAGCCTAAGAGTTCGTGGTTCGATGCCTGGTTGAGGTAATTTAGCCCACGGCCGTAATCATTTATTGTTTTTCAAACTCTTGCCAAGCTTGATGGGAAGAGTTATCTTTCAGCTAAAGAAGCTCCGTTGATCCATTGTTATTACTTCTCAGTCTCTGTTCTTCGTAATGGGGTGGAAGGCGTGAGGGTACAAGGTTCAATTCCCGGTTCGTCTTAATATTTTCCCGTGGTAATTAGCATTCGTTATATGCCGTTTTCTTTCCCGGATCGAAGAATTTTCTCTTTGGCAAATGAAGCTCTGTTTATCCATTGTCGTGCATTGCGTGTCCACCCCCACCGCGAGGTCTGCCGCCCGTAGCACGGTCGTCTACTCCCCCCCACCTACCCTTAACCCCGTCGCGTGTGCGTGCTGTTGCCTTTTGGAGCAATCCTTGCCCCCGTATTGATTGCGCTCACTCGGTTTCCACCTCCCCACCCCCTCTCTCGTATTCCTCCCTCCACTCCTCCCCTCTCCTCCTCCCCTCGCTCAACCAACACTCCCAACTCAACCACCTCTCCCTCAAAGGCCCAGGCTTTCAGTCCCAACCACTCGCCGACGCCGCCGTGCCCAAAAAACCAGGGTTCGAAGGGTAACTAGCGGTACTATGTGGAGCGTTACCGGTTGCTATCAGTGTCCCCCTCGAGAAGCGCTACTTCTTGGAGTGGGCAGTTCGGCGGCTGCTTTGTAGTCGCTACTCAAGGTTAAGAGCTTTATGGGAGGATAATCGTACTCTAGCAGCGGGCTGGCGACTTCGATTGGAAAGTAAATTACAGGGATGATATAGTATATCGATAGCTATGACTACATACGACAAATGAGTACATTATTGCTGCGTACGGCACAAAGTGCCCTCCTTAGAAGTATGTTTTGAAATGCTTTTAAAAAATAGCAAAATAACAACTCGGCCACATTTCAATATTTTGTTCAATTTTATATTTATTTATTTCTTTGAGTTTCTCTTGGCCTCAATTTTTAATCGTGAATAGTGTATTGGAGTGAGGTATTTAAGAATTGAATGCAAAAATTTTACATCAATATTGATAAACAAATCATATTAATTGCAAAAAAAGCCCTGATGAAGGTATAAAAAAATACCGAAACGTTTGGCAAAAATCTTGCATTTAATTCTTAGAGACCTACCCTCCAAGACGTTATATATTTAATGAAATTTTTTTCTCAAATTGCCGTGGTGGATCCTCACAAATGAACTTGATATCACCGTGTCCAAAAATCACGGTTATGGGCAGCATCCGGGATTACTTGGGGCGATACCGTTTCCTTTCGGCGTCAACTGGAAAGGACTGGCTACTTTCACAAATGATAAAACGACTTTATTTTCTTCCACGAATTTATTTTTTTGGTACAACATGTTTCAACCTCAAGAGGTCATTTTCAAGTACAAAAATGTTTAGCGTGTCGTGTAAATTTATACCCGGAAGGTTGGACGGGGAAAGTTAAGTCCCTTAAGTCCTCCTTAAGTCCCTTCTGGGTATAAATTTAAACGACATGCTAAAAACTTTTGTAATTGAAAATGACCTCTTGAGGTTGAAAAATGTTGTACCAAAAAATAATTCCGTGGAAGAAAACGAAAAGAAAACGAAGTCATTTTGTCATTTGTGAACGACAATTTCCAACAAGTTGAGCCGGGAACCATTGAAGGACTTTCGTGGAGGTTGCTTTGTTTTACCCACTCAATGGTTATTAACACCGCGCTTGATTTGCAATGGTAATATTTTCGTGCATTTAATTCTCTAAATAACTTGCTGAGGAATTATGGTCGGCTAAAAATAATTCTTGCTATTTACAAGTTACTATATGCTTCCGCAAGTATCTAAAAAGAATCGTGTAGATTCATCTCGGAAGTCGCTATCAAGAGGAAACTTGCACCAGGAGACATTCCAATGTCATGAGCCAACTTGATGATAACATTATCGCACAATATGGGTTCGTTTACGGCTGTGTTCCCTTTTATCCATGAGCTTAAGCAAGCAACATCTGTGGAGTAAAAATTATAGAAGTTTATAAGGCTTTTAATCGATTATTCATTCGGATTTCGTCCCTCTAGGTGATTTTTACTCGTTTTCAACTCACGCTATCATTCTGAATTTTTTAGAATGTATAAAGTAAACCCTTTTTTATATTTTTCATGTATCTCAAAAATAAAAAAATGTTAAAATACCGAGGTAACAGCTTTCAAATTTAGACACAATCCAACGTTGACATTTGTCTATTTTATGTTTCTTGAACATGTCTTTTTGCATTTTTTGTTGTTTTTGAAAGCCTACTTCTACGTCTCTTTTATTATAATTTTACTTTATTTAGTTTCAATAGAAACTTGACTATGTATTTCTATGCAAATATTTAATGTATTAAGAAGGATTACATGGAAAATGGGACTTTCTGGTCCCAACCTCGCCCATTAAAGATGAATTATTACTATCAAGATGTTAGAATTGGTTTTTAACGAGTAATTAGTGACGAAAAAAGACGGGTCTGGGGGGAGTGGTGCGACCTCTTATGTCTT
This sequence comes from Ischnura elegans, assembly GCF_921293095.1. Taxonomy (NCBI): domain Eukaryota; kingdom Metazoa; phylum Arthropoda; class Insecta; order Odonata; family Coenagrionidae; genus Ischnura; species Ischnura elegans. The sequence continues at coordinate 84,037,500 of NC_060255.1, read as the reverse complement.
TTGTTTGAGAAGCGCTCCGTACTGCATCGCGATAGTTGAGGCGACGCCTATGGAGTAGCGTGCGGTAGCGAGTAAGCTCCGTTGCCAACTTTCACCCCCGAACTCCACCCAAACCCCTCTCTTGTGAGTGCCCGCGCTGACCATTGGTTGGGGAGGGGTGGCTCCCAACTCTCTCCCACCCCTTCCGCTGGTTTTTCGTGGGTGGGTCCCGGGGGAGGCCGCGGCTGTCGTCAGGGACCCATCCCCCGTGAGAAGCGCACAGTCTGCCGCTCCCGACTATCTGCGGTTGTCTTTAGCGCCGGCGCTATTGTCTCCGCTCGTCCCGCGTGACTTCAATTAGCCCACCGCCTCGCTCCGTCAACCAACTTCGACTGATAAGCCTCCTCCTACCTCTGCACCTGCGGCCCATATGGGATTTTTCCCTTTTCGTGGATTGTTTCGGAGGTTGCTTTGTTTTAGCCAATCAAAGTTATCAGAACTAAGCTGAATATGAACTGGAAATAGTTTTGGGCGTGTAACTCTCTAAATAACTTGCTGAGGAATTGTGGTTGACGGAAAATATGTAATTCTTGTCGCTCTTTACCGGCCGCTCAAGCTGGATTGGAAGCAAGATTGTGAGATTTCGTTGTGTGCTCTGTTAATCTTTTTGTGTGAAAAGTTGAAAAAAATATAACCAATAGCACTGCTGCATTCTCATTATAAAATGGAACTAAAATTTAAAATTATGTATGACGTTGGTAGGGATATACCTAACATGCTCAGCTAGTCGATCAATCGGCCTTTGAGATTATTGTGAATGGTAAATGAAGATCAGCGTTATTTTCCGCGAGATTTTTGAACGCTAAAATCCCGCCCGGTGTCTATTTTTCTCTCTTTTTCAAGAGAACAAACAGGTGGTGGTTATTTGTCAATTAAAGCTCCATCTGTTGGCGACCCTCTAGCCAATGGTCATGTTCCTCCAAAGACCATTGTGACAAAACAGTAGTTTGAAATTAAATAGGCCCTGTAAATGCGCCACAAAACTTCCCAGGGATGTCTCTAAACCCTGGGAAATTTTGAGGAATGCGAAAGGGAATATTGCTCATGTCTCAGTCTATTTAGGTTTGCCTGTAGCGCGGGCGCCATTGTCACGGCTCATCCAATCCCATGCTTCCTTCCCTCGTGCGTCTCGATTCCAATTACTCCTCCGCTCACCGTCAACTAACTTCGACTAATAAGGCACTGGCTTCAGCGCCCATGTCTATAACCTACTCAGCTTCTACCTAATTCATCATAAGTTTGAGTTAACCTATCGAATTTCATGTTTTGTAATTTTTGTCCCGAACAAAAAGTTTTAGTCTCAAATGCAATTTTGAGTTCGTCTTGAGAATCCATAGATGTTTTCTTTGCCTTGCTGCCTCCAAGGATATCTCGCTACGAAGCGTGTTGCAGTCTTCGAAGCATTTTAATTCAGCCCGTAAAATGTATCTTCTAATAGTAATTTTATAATTTTACATAGTTGAAACATTGTGGTGAGACTGTGTAGCTTAAAGTTTGTCATTTTATTATTTATCAAAATGTCACAGTACAAAGTGGTATTTTCGTGCGTGCTAGATTTGCCACTTCGAATATGCGGTCAGCGGGCCGATATAGGCTGCCAAATTCTGAGAGCCGATGTATAAAAAGTAAAATATCATCTCGAAATCATTTGTCATCTATTTTAATGTAAACAATTTACTTTTCTTGCTACGAAAGAAAAGTAGATAGAACGGCGATGACGTCGACGAATGATGTCATCTTTGGACCAATATAATTTCAAAATTTGCTATTTCGTTAGTAGTGATATTAAAAAAACATGTCAAAAATTAATTAAGAAATGGCAGAAGAAAAGAGCTAATCATGAAAAAATAATTGTGTACTTAGCGTCATCAACTTATTCATTAGGCATCTCTTCATGTGTGAAATCCGCAACTTATATTCCGGATCTTCATATATTTTTCATCGTTCTGAAATTGCAGCATGTGCTAATAAACTTAGACTTGCATTTCATGGATGATCAAGTATGGACTGTTAAGTTTCTCCTTTCCGTGTATTCAATTTCCTTTAAAAAAATTTAAAAATACGCCCTGATTCGTAACACGAGTTCATAAAATATTGAAAAAATCAAAGATGAGACCATTTCAAGCGGGACTGAAAAGGTATATCTAGCAATAAGTGTATTACCCCGTTTGGAATCTGGCGATGAAGCGATCCTTGATCTGGAATGTATTTTTCGCTCCAGTATGTGACGAGTGGACGTGAATAGAAGTGCTGCCGGCGTGAGAAACTCTTTCGGCATGGCGATAGAGTGCGGGAAAAAAAAGAAGTCGTGCGAAAGGTATCCCCCCCCCCCCCCCCTTATATCGATTGGTTCAATGGAGTTTCCTCGTGCCAAATGCGTGCGTGATTGGCTCTCGGTGTTCAATCCATATCGATCGAACGCGTGGTGCATCGCCGTCTCTCATGGCGAAAATTCCGTGCGAGCAGCTGATTAAAACTTTGTTCCATGAATAAATTACCTACGCGTTTCATGCATTATAACGTTAGCGACGTATTCACGAGGTATTCCTGGGTATTCATGCGTGAAATCCGTATTGTGTGGGATTTTCATGTTTTTTGCTACCCTGCGCTAATGTCTTTTGTTGGGTAATATGCCTCTTTTGTATTGCGATACAAACCGCCGAACAGGTATGAGCCATACTACGTTTTCATAATAAAAAAGGAATTAAAGTTGCAAAGAAATGATTTGGGAGAGTAGGGCCACGAGCAAGCTATTTTACAACCCAATTTGAATTTTGTTTCCTCTTTCTTTTATTGCCATGGTTATTAATGATTTGTTGAAAAAGATTTTTGAATGCTTCATAACGGCGTTTTTTGGCATTGGTTCCATTTTTGTATCATCGTTTGGTTTTAATAAACAGAGGTAATAAAGTAAACCGTAATAATTGTCATTATGTCATGTCAACCAGAAAAATTCCATTTTTTATATTGGTTCATCTATTCACTCTTCACATGAAACGTGAGCTATTTACTCATAATCAATATACTCTTTTTATGTGAAGGTATTGTTTCAACTTGAGTCTCCATGGCAAAAGTTTTAAGTTTTAACGCAACTTTGAGTTCGTCTTAGAAATTCGTAAATGTTTGGTTTATCCTAGAGTGTATGTCGTCCATATTTCGCATAGAATGCTGTAAATAAGTGGATCACCTGTCATCAAAAATACTACGTACATGAAGTATGGATACGGTATTATGCAAATGAACGAGGAACTTCTTAAATGAATGATGTTCCCAGTTCTTCTTACTCAGTCCCACGTGTCTTATCCCCTTAAACACAAAAAAAGGAATGACATATCTGAATTTAGTCCACTGCGATTTTGGCACATGAGAGAAAAACTGGTTCTTATAGTAGATTACTTCGTGGGGAAAATTGCATTTCCTGTGCCGGGAGAAAAAAATGTTTTTGCTTTAGTAAAAAGCGGTGTGTGTCAGATAAATCCCGTCGCTGGGGCAATTTATTTATGCCAGAGAGATCATCTCGCTAGGGAAGCTTTAATAAAAGCGCAAAACGAGGAAAACATTACCGGATTTCACTTGCCGCTCTCATATATCTCCGGTGAAATGAGGATCCTACGCTTTAGACAGTTTTTTTCAAGTGAAAACATCTCTAAGCTCACCTAGCACTTCATATATGAGGAAAAAAGGCAAGCTCGTGATACGTAGAAAACCCGTAACGCTGGGCTTTCACCTGTTTGCTGCCCAACCTACTCGGACGAAATAGTATATTGTGTATCACGATAGTGGAGTTATGCCTACCAAAATAGGATTTTTAGAGTTAACAATGGCTTAAAGTGGTTTTTTCATAATCATATTGCAATTTTACTCTTATAAAGAATCATTGACTATCGTGTAATGGTTTTTCAAATTACATATAGATTATTTCCTTATAAAATACCCGATCAAATAGTTTGCTGAATGGAAAAGCTCTGCAGTGAGTTGTCCTATTATTCGATTTTCGTTAATTATTCGTAATTCTCCGGAAATTACATAATATTCTCAATGTCTATCAATTTTTTCTTCTTCAAAAATGGAGATTTATTGGTCACGAGGTTGGAGTATGCATTTAAAATTTGAACTCATGAGTTTTAATAGAAAGTTGCCGTCTGATTTTCATTTCATTTTTTTGGCTGCTCGATTTGCACCACTTCATATAAGAGGGAGGTTTGGTTTGGTCGATTCGAAAAATGCTACGTGTAAATACAACTTCACCTGTAGAATAACTTAAATGATATTATTAGAATGCTTTCATTATTATTCGTATTAGCTCCTCGCATTTTAAAGAAAGTAAATTTTTTTAATTGCCTTGCGGTGTAAGCCTTTATATGAATCTTCATGTTTGAAAAGTTCCCTTACGTCGGCCAGTCCCGTTTTTTAGCCGCTGCGTGTGGGTGGATGGTATCAAATTGCCCGCACTAGCAAACGAAGAAGCGGCTCTTTTGGGGGGAAACGTCACAAAACATCCTCGGGTTCTGTCTTCCTCAAATCCAAAGCTTCTGAGTCGCCCACGCCAGCGCGCGTCCATTGTTTACGAGCATGACCACTTCCACCTCCTCGTTCCTGAGCCCTTCCTGTTCTTCCCGCCTCGGGGGATGATACGTCTCCGCTAAGTAGTGCATCATTCACCCCGGACAGTCTCTCTCGGATGAGTAGAACAAAAAAGTAGTACTCAATTCAGCCCTTTGGCGATAGTGCGAAGCAAAAAAAATAAACTGCATGCTTGGAAAATATGGAATAGTCGGTCTGGTGCTCCACATTTCGGTAGCCGGGTGCAATATCGAGCCAAGGCCTCCGGGAGGTTGATGTTCGAGAGAGAAAAAAAAGTCCTTTTGTACATCCTTTCTCCTCATGCAGCCCCGTCAGTCATTCCCCTACCCCTCACTCCAATTCTCTCTACATCCCTCCATCCGCTGTGTATACAATGGCCCCGCAAAACAAACCGCTTCCCTTATACCTTTGTGCTTGGGTCGATGGGACAAAAAATCCTCCCTGCAGCCACCTTTCCCCTCTCTTACATCCCTTGAGCAAGTAAACGTCACACGAGTGGTTTTCCCAAATTGGGTGAATCCTCATCTCATCCGTTGTGAGGAAAGGAAGACGAGAATGCGAGTGACTTGGTGTGTGTGTGTGTGTGTGTGTGTGTGTGTAAAGTGCGGAATCAATTAACTACCACCCCGAGTTCAGCGTTAATGGATTTTTCAGTGAAGAATATGAGGAAGGGAAAATCATTGTTGTTTTCTTCACCAGAGCACGGTCTCCTGTCGTGGCAGGAGGGGAAGAGATTTTGTTATCGATTCGGTCTTTTTGCGTCCCGAGGAAATTTTAATTCATCCACTGCTATCCAGCCTCCCTTTCCACTCTGCACCGGCGCCGTCAGTCTATCTATTCATTTCCGGAGCGTTGCTCGTGTTAGAAGAATCATCATCCCACTGGTAGTGAGCATTTTTGAGGACTGTCCCTTGTTCGCCATGCTCGCAGAGGATTTTGCAGCTGCCTTGTCTGTTTTGCTTTTCAAATGGATCGTAAGCGCGGTAGCGTTTTTAAAGCGATGTCCGCATTCATTCTTTGTAATTTTAACCGCTAATTTTCCTTCAATTTTTATTCCTTTTTATTTTTGGAAATAATTTGAGTTGTTCTCATGTGTTTTTATGGCCTTGTGTAGTTATTTAATTTGTTTACTTATTCGTGTAAAAGTATCGTATTACTGGTGTGAAGATGAGAAGGTATGAATTATGAATTCAAACTTTTTATATTTCTCAAGAATCACTCTATTGTTCGTTGGAGGTAGAACATATCTTGCCAACTTTGGAATCGCAGTCGCAGCACGTCTATAACCAACTTAAAAAATTGGGCTGCCGTTTTCCAAAGAAACAAGCTAAGTTTTGAAATCTAATTACTTCTTAGTGATATTGTTTGTATTGATTTTTTTATTACTTACTGTTAAGAAGAGTTATTTTCCTTTTGATTTCTATTATTCCAGGTTATATATTTTTCGAAGGATCGGAGAATATTTTTTTCGCGTTAAGTTTCGATTAAGTTCGCGTAGAAATCCTATCAATGTTTATTGCCATTTGATTGAAATAATTTTACTATATTTTCCCATCAGATTTTCCTCAGGTAAATAAAAACCATCTAGATTTCCTAAGCGATAAAACGAATAGTAGCACTATGTCAGAAGTGGAATAGTTAAGAGTTCCTCAATGCATTTTTAAAATTAATTTTAGCCCAGCTGTATTTTTTCCCGTATTATACAGTTGAATTCGAATTCATTTTCAACCCAAGTATTTTTAAAAGCAGTTATTTGGTAGGTCGTGTGAGTAAGTCGAACTTAGTTGGTGACATAGTATTCTTGACCTGATTTCTGTTATTTGTGGTCTCAGTGATCTTAATTTATACTAGTCTGAAGGTGCAACCTGTATAGTGCGAAGCTATTGGTCAGGTGTGAGTCGAGATGTTAAGTTTTTATGAGCTGATTCAATTTTTTTACGAAAAAAAATTCTATTTTCGCACGCCTGCTCTCGGGCTGATTTTAAAACCAACTATGGTACCTCTATTTAGTAGTGTTTTTAAGTGTGTAATAATCGTCAGTCGTAACCAAAACAATTAATATTTGTCTTCTTCGCATTTTTTTTCTTTCGCACGGATTGTAGAATCGTGTCAATTAATTCACTGAAACTTAGCTGAGGCTTGAGAACAAATTTCTACCGAGTTCATTTTTTTTTGCTGGTGCAGTTCATTACGAACTTCTTGCGTTGTTACTTCCTTGGATTTGTCCGAACTGTATCTTTTTATGAGGATTAAGACAGTAAATTTATTTTCAAAGGAACAAAGAAATTCAGTCTACCTTTTCGGTCCATAGCGCGACATTTCCGTGGGGCTGTGAATTCATATCACCTCCCACCGTGCTAACCCATTCCTTTCCCTTGAGAGATTTTCAATAGGTGTTTATTCAGCGACCGGAATAGGAGTTATGTCAGGGAATAGAGTAATGGAATCCCTTCTCCTTTGGAATATGGGTTTATGTGCGCATGGTAAGTTTCCTAGCCGTAGTGCCTCACACCAAATATAAACGGAGTGCTTGAAGTAGCTGTGCCTTATGCAAAAACTATTGAAAAAATTCTGACCTACTACTTCGATATTTTCTTCTTCGTAATGAAACATAATCTGAATCTCAAAATGGGTGAAATTGCGCAATCGCATTTTTCTTACTCGCTCAAAGCTCTCGTTTAATTACCCTCAAAGATTAATTATTTCAGGCAATATTCGCACATCCAACCTTAATTATTTAATTTCCTTAAAAATCCAGAGTATTAAATAGAAAGTCGATAAGGCTGGATACCCAAGAAGCACCGTTTTCACGGTAACTGTAAAGTTCATCCAAAAAATTGTTTGCGTTGCCTTAACTCAGTAACTAAGGAGTTTCGAACCTACGTTTATGGAATATATGGAATTTGAACCCCATGTTTATGGAATGTCTTTTTTAAAGCTTAAAATTGTCATCCCTACCATCCCCTGAAGTTTCCTCTTTAAACACCCTGGAAATATTGCGTAAATTTCAAGGCGATATCGCAAATTTTAAATGAATTATACATCACCAAATAGACAAAATACGTTCTCTCGGGCGGGCGGTATGTGTGAAGTGTATACCCTTAAGCCTTCGCGTGAGAACGGTACTCGAGGATTGTCTTCAATGGAAAAAGGTGTTGTGTGCGAGGGGAAATGGGATTGCGGAATATCTTCCCGACACGTTTATGTGCGCATGGTAGGTTTTTCCCGCATTAGTGCATGGGAGTAGGTACCCGCGCTTCGGTCGTGGGAGGATGGAACTCTCGCCAAGGAGCGATATGCAAGCGGAAGTTACGCAGTTGCCCCTCGCTTCCTCCCGCCTCCCCCGGCAATGACATTGTGACTTGAAATACGTATCTTCCGTGGCATGACTCGACTTCCATAAAAACCCCTCCCTCTCTTTCGACTTGCTCCCCGAGTCGTTAAGAAGTGCTCCCGTATTAAAAATACACTGCTCAGGTTCAAGCGGCAGGTGTGACGACCTTTTAAGGACTTTCCGTCGCGATTGAACTGCTCAAAACGGCGGTGGGGATTGGCTCGCCTTATTTCTGTGAACCGTATATAGGGAGGTGTATCGTATTTTGTGCTTGATTCAAAATGCTGGGAATAATATCTGCTAGGTTGTGAATGAGGCTCCTAGGATATTTTTTACGAACAGTTATTTAGATTTTAAGTTTCCTCTTCTCACAAACAATACAGTACACAAGCCACGCAAACATCCGTCATTTTTATTACTTTTGACAACATTGGTAGTGGTGGCAATTAGCTACCGGGACAATTTTTTCATGCGCCTTCGGCGCTTCAGATCGTCTGCAGAGGCTCCTAGGATGATACAGAAATGTTGGTTTTTTCATGCGGTTGAAAATTTTTTGCTTTTGATTCGGGACTATCCATCGGGACTAATTGTAAGAAACTCAAGACAAACGCACGTATTTTTTTAAGGGTAATGTAAATAATATTTTATCAATATCAAGTTTTGATTTCATTGGTGAAATCTGTTTATGTTAAAAAATAAGTAGTGGTGCACAAAATGTGGGAAATATTATGATTTAAATAATGTTTTTTCCTTTTTTTTGGAGTTGACGATTTCGCTATTTCAAGTAACTAAAGTATCTTGACTTCAATGTCAGTTTTCATTCGATAATTACTCAGAAGTAGCGTGGAAACGTGCTCAAGTTTTCTTTTTATCATGATGATAATTGTAAATCGAACTTAATTTTTTCTCACAACTACGTATTCTTGATGTAATCAGCCTTTTTTTTCTGTATTCAGTCCAGAATCACCGTAAGAGATTATGTAAAAATTCTGATTTCCCAAAGAAGTTTCCCTAAATTATTGCACGGAAAGCATTATATTTTTATTGCCAGCCGGGGAAGTAGAAAAGCATGTTTTGGAATTTTCATTAAAATTGCAAGCCCTCATTCCGCGATAGAACATGAAAGGCATGCAGGTGCACGAAAAACCTCGCTGCAGCTCGTCTCAATTTCCCGTTTCGTCACTTAACGTTGGCGCTGGGACTCTCAACATTATCAGTGAATTCCGAGGAAATGTTGGATTTTTTCAGTTATTTTGAGATATTGTTTGTGTCAGTTTTTGTAATGGAAAATCAGACTTAAAAACTCGCTTGATTCGTTCTTCAGTATGCGTTCATGCTGTTGGTTTTAGAAAAAAATATTTCTCGTAATAACTGAGAAGATAAGAGTCTTTATCGTCCGATGCCGACAGACCATCTTTCCATGTATATAAATGAGGATGTATGTTTGTCTGTCCGTTATGTATTTCCATACGGCTGCACCCATGGCAACTAAAGTTTGTACGAAGGTGTATTTCATGCTCCCAAAGCCCATAGGGCTACTTCTGGTTGTGTCCGACGTATAATTCGCGTCGTTTTCTCATTACCGTGAGTATATCACGTCATACAACTTTTTTTGTAGGACATCTTGCCTGGTAGGCACACGCCTTGGCACAATCAAAGGAAAATATAACTCAAAGGATTCTACACTTAACCATTAATCCTCTTGGTACAAACCTTTGTGCTGAGGCATTCATTCACAGGACAATTTAGCTCTGCGCACTTACGGACGCAAATAATGATCAATTTTGTGGAGCGGGGTTTAATCCCATCCGTAGTATACGGAAATCGTTTTTCCATTGTATCCTGTTACATACGTGCCATACCTGCTTTGTTCCTTTGCCTGGAAATCCTGTCATGTGATCATGAATTCAAAGTTACAAGTATCCCACTTCTCTGGGTATTATCATTCCCGAGCTACACCGGGTGGTCTGCTAGTTATCAATAAAAGTAGCATTCATCAATGCACAAAACTGCAATTTGGGTTAGTTCACTATCGTTTCCGCGTTGGTGAAAACTCAAAAGTAGGGTAAACTACCCAGTTATTGGCACTTTAAGGACCTTAACGAAGAAAATTAACTCTTGTGACCGTTGTGTCACAACTTCAGTTTATTTATAACTTGCCTTAGATCTGAGAGACATGTTGCTTTAGTATTCCCATGTTAGCGATTTATATTATACATACTACTATTTACTAAAAATAATTGTTTAAAAAGTACCATAATCCCAGTTATTGGCACACTTTATCCAGTTATTGGCACACTGTATTCCAGTTATTGGCACACCAGATTTTCATGCACTGCTTAGCACATTTTCTTTTAAGTTATAATATAATAATGAAATATAGCCTTTTTCAGCTACTGAATCGATAATTATCTTACCTGTAAGTATATTAAAACAATGAGAGGTGGTTAAATATCTTAAAATGAAAATCCAATGATTTAACTCTAAAATTTTGCGTTTTAATGATTTTACGCTCAAAACAAATTATTTTTGGACCGTAAAAGTAAAACTTTACATGTTTAGTATTTATTTAGATTAATATTTGTTTTGTCTTTTCAAAATATCTATAGATCACTTTGGGAAGTACTGTCCTCAGGAAACTCATAGCATTCATGACAAATATATAGATTAAAGACAGTATCATCTGAAAGATGCATTTGGTGTGTTTTTGGGACTCAATTTAGGTGATACAACTTCTTGCAACTACTGCATTCAATTCCTACCTTCTTTTGCCCCACAGTGGAGTTACACATACCATTGGTAAATTCCTTCCACTGACAGGTGTGAGTACGACTTTTCTTCCAATGCCAGTGAACGATGAGATTCAATGGCGAAAGACTTTAGACATTGTTTTTGTGATAGATAATAGTTGGTGAACGGGGGAAATGATCTCTACGGCCTCTATAATAGAGGATTCAAAAGGGGGTTCTCAATTGTGTGTGGCGCAGCAGGAATTTCAGATAATGCTGCCTCAGTCTCCACAGAAATCTATCGGTAGTCGTATATTCTGTGTTATGCTGGTTATGTACAAGTACAATTACTTTCTCACCCGTTCCTTCTTCCTCATTCTCCATCAATTTGCATTGTAATTTGATAGCGCTCCCACAATCTATATAGAACTCTGAATTCCTCTCCTTTTCCCAAATTTTGTTGAATACTTTAAAAATTTTCACTTTGCTCTTCCCCAACCATCAAAGAAAAATCATCTTATGGAAGTGGATTCATCTTACAAACTGAGATATTCACACTGACTTTGGATGAACGCTTTCCTAGGCACTTAGAATAATCTATTGCGTCGGCATTCCATGTATATAGACCTAATGCCCTGAAACCATTCTTAACTATTCTAGACAAGTCAATGTTGTTCAATATAGCTTAAAGAATGGGAACAAAATCCTCTTTTTTATCGGCGTTAGGGTTTTTGGTCTATTCGAGTACGGCATCCTTCCGCTTAGTCTTTATTGGCCTAAAGGCAGCCACATCAGCGGGTTGCAATATTTTTGTAGAATTTTGGTACAGAGCAATTAGAATAATTTGAGATTCTTTGCATAGCGAACTTCGGTGGCATAGCAGATGGGTTTTGTGGCCATCTACAAACAACACTACTGGTAATGGGATTTTATTTTCCAAAAGATAAAGATGAAAAAAATTCCCAATAAATTTAAAAAACACTTCTGACCTCATCCACCCATTGTCACTGCGCCCTATTCCCCATTTTTTAGGAACCTTTTGGACTATTTTATTAGGGATCCTCTGAAGAAGGTAGATGACCATCGGAGGACACGTATTTCCTGAGGATGAAAAGGTACTTATGACGGTCAGCGTTGCCTTCACGTGACGGTGGGGGTAACTTCATATACATTTTTTGATTCAGAGGGGCAAGCACTAAGTTCTTTTCAGGGCATGACATGAAATAAGTTTAGTCGCCAATTAACACGCTATTCAGATCAGAGAGGATATCAAACTTGCTTTGTTCTTTAAGAATGTTCTCCACAGTTTTAAACCAGCCTCTGATATATATAGGATATCGCTCACGCATGCACTTGCATCAGTTCTTCTCCTTCAAATGAACGGTAAGAAATTTCAGAGTATCTGCGTAAAAAGCCATGGTACCACTTATTATCGGGAGTATTGCCCTTAAAAAGATTTCCGTGATTATTTTGCTCGAATTCTTTGACATTATCCCTTATCAATTGTTTTGCTTGGAATTCTTTGAAATTATTAATTTGACTATATCCAATTATTGGCACCCATTTTTCTAGTTATTGGCACCCATGCCAAGTACTGGTTGCACTCATTTCTATGAGCCAAAATATAAAATACACATTTATACTAGCAATACAATGCATTTGGCGAACAAAATAACTATATAACTGTAGTTGATGAAATTTCCAATACTTGGCACCCAGTGCCAATCACTGGAATATAACAATATTTACATACCAGTGATTGGCACCCCATAAAAATCAATTTTAATTACGATAACAGGCTCTAAGTAAAAAACATCCTCATTGAGCTATTACTATCACTACAAATATCTAAGTTTCATACTATTTAATGGTTTGATATTGATAAAAAACGCATCCAAATGAAGTAACATTCTTAATTTTCCGCTAAGAAAACCTCCAATTTCTCCAAAGAATATGCAGCACTTGGTTATATGGTCCACAGTCACTTCTCAAATGGTGTAAGGTGGACGGAACCGCTGACACATATTAAGTAAACTTCTTTGCTTCTAAATACAGAAGCATCCAAAATGCAATGCATCTCTGTCTCTTAATATCACACAGTTAATTAAAGAGTGCCAACAACTGGGGGGGTGCCAACAATAGGGTGTTCTACCCTATGTCTTCGTATATTCTTTCCTATGTATCTATATTGTAAATGCCGTAACGCATTGTGTTTTCACGCAAAGATAGAGGACCAATCCTTCAATTGGGAGTGGTTGATCACCTATCTTTGTATGAAATAACCAATCTCGCTTTGGAAGCGCTGGGCTCTCCTCCGATGTAGTGTGCCCATATATAAATACAATGTTCCGGTGCAAGCTTTTGCTAAGACCACCCATGAAACCGTCGTTTGAGCCGTAATTATCAACGTTTATTCTTTCCGCCCGCTTCCCATTCCTCCTTAACTCAGATGAATCCATATTTCCGAGAAACCTGTTTTCTTGAAGGTGACTTCAAAGTCAGTTAAACGAGATTATTTCCATAGGCGTAGATATTTTTGAGTCGGTAGAAAAACTTGCTGCAGTATATGCTTATAAAAAACAGTTTATGACCCGAGAATTTTGTTCTGAGGAAAGAATGTACTTTTTTACGCAATAATATATTTTAAATTCTTCATTTATCTTAGATATTCTCAGAAGTTTAACTGTCAAGGGAAGCTAATGGCTAATTTTCTTGCGCTTTTTTATTCAGCCGGTGAAAAAATATTTAGGGAGAGTGTTTTTGACTAAAGATAATTGCGTGCTTTTATTTTGCATACCTAATAAGTTTAATGTATGCGAATGAATGTGAAATGTTTCAGACTCTACCGGCCTTTCATGAATACTTGGGGATTGTTGAATTAGGCGCACACTTTTTCCTTTGTTTGTAATGAGACTCCTGTAGTTGGCGGGTGAGATATTTTTTTAGTCCTCTACTCGCATGAATGTGACTAAGGACTCGGCTTAATCTCGTTTCAACTCTGCACGCCGTGTTGCTCTTTTCAAGATTTCATCTTTAACCCGGTAAATATTTATCAGAGCCCATTTTCCGCGTGGACCAACGCATAAATGTGTTTTTCTGGTCGAATCGGCGTGGCAGTGTCTGGCCATTACGTGTGCATTTTACGGGAGTCGCTTTTTCCTCCGAGTGTTTTTTTATCACATAAAAAAGGATGGGAATGTTGAACCACTTCTGGTCATAATTTTTTGGCGAGGTAAAATATCTCACAGCGGCAGAAAAAAATTGTACGTTTTTTTTGAGCTTCATGCCAAAGATTGAGCGTGATACTTAGAGATATTTTTTCAAAATTCTGCGACGTTGCTTACCTTTATTACGGTTCCTCCGGCTACGTTTATTTTTCTACTTTTCCCACTTTGCATAAGAGCCATCGTGTTTATTTTCAGAGGATCGGAGTGCCATCTCAAGTTAATATTGGGAAAAAGTTGAATCTCTCAAGAATGTTCCTTAAGTCAAAAACTTGGATGGAAGTTTCACAAAAGTTCCCTCTTTGGTTGTTGTTGGTCCAGGGCTTTCAGAGTAGGAAAATTTCATCAATGCCTTTTCATTCTCTCTCTCAGCCTCTGTTGGAATCGTATTCCTTCCTAATCCCAAGGTTGCGCGTGTCCCTGCCTAGAAGAAACCGCTATAGAAAGAGCGCGAAAAGAGGCTTGATTCTCAAGGTACGTGTTTCGACGGTGTATATACCTTTTGGCGTCTCTCAATGAGTGAATGTGAGAAATGAAATAAAATTTGTAATACACCAAAAACTTAAGGTGGTATAATAAATGCTAACGAAGAATAAATAATATATTAGTACCAAATTTAAGTAAGCCATTGGATCGCGTGGTAAAAGAATATCCAAGATAGAATTGCAAAATATATTTGAACTCACAAGAGAAATTTCGCCGTGTTATGGGGGAAAATTATTCGTTTTTGGTAAAGTAAAAATAAAATAAGAGGTATACTGTTAGGAAAACCACAGAGACCACGGCCACCACACGGAACTGTATCTGGAGATATGTCACATTTCCAAGAGCCAGATAAACAAATGCAATAGGCTTTCACTACTGACTAGAACACAGGAACTTCACTACTTCACCAAAACCAAGCTTAAACTGGCTGTAAAAATATATATATATATATATTTTATAAAGGAAAGGTGCCACTGGAATTACCCTCTCCTTAATGCCTGTTTACATGATACATTAACGCATACGTGTTAATGCCTGTTCGCATGAATGACTTTTGTGGACCAGAACGGAAAACGTACGAATGTATGAACCAAATTAGAACAGATTCTATTTTCTGTTCATGCATTCGTACAAGTTGGATGGTTTAACGGTGCGTCTTCGTGTTCATTCGCTCGTTCATACATTTAGACATTAACTCGTTCGTGTTAAAGTATCGTGTGGACAGGCGTATACAGTCAGTGGCAAAGCTATTTTGGTATTTTGTTCGGCGATTTTCTATTTGAAACCACTGTGCGCCGACTCTCGTACCCGACAGAGAACCCATGAAGACTTAATTGAAATTTGTAGTCATGTTAGCGATGAACGCGAAATTTCATAGCATCTCTAAGTTCATGGTCCAATGGTCATGTCATGATACCCGCCTGCGGGCAATGTCAGGTTCCAGCTTAAGAGCGTCTACAGCCACCGCATTACGCGTGAAGATTAAATAATGCTTATTTCGTTTGTTAAGTGGTTGGATACCGAAGGAAGGATAGATCCGTGGTTCAAATCTCTGAGAATGCATCGGCGAAAAAAAAAATCCGTAGCGCGAGGCGATTCAGGGAAAGGAGCTGGCCTCCTAACAGTTTGTTCATTATATTAGTTACCCAGTTATTCAACCGAAGGTTGGTTATTTACAACCCCATTAAAATAACCACGTTAACGGAAAACGTGAAGTTACATAACGCCGCCATTTCGTGACATACGCTTTATGTTGAGGATCTTTCGATAGGTAGCGATTTGCGCATCGGAGTATTCTATGCCGAAGCGGAAGTTTGGCGCTTGAATCTTGAGTGATGGTCGTCTTTGAGGCGTGTTTTTATCCCCACATCTCCTATATTCCGTCCCTGGAGCAGACTGCTGGAAAATTAAGCGTCCCCCACGGAGGGATGAGAGATTAAGGCCCTTCCCGAGGGTATTTAATTCATGAAAATCGCCCTTCCCACGGAGTAATTAATGGCTGGCAGACGTCTGCCGCCTCCTCATCTCGTGTTCGATGTAGCGCGAGATGCTCCTTGTTTTGGTGGCGGAGCCGGTGTGTAGCGACTCCAGGGCTCCGTGAACCCCCCCAGGGTCCCTCGGGCAATCTTCTCATCTAATGGGGTGCCCCATCGCTAATTAACGTGACTTCATTTGCGGTGCACGTCGCGAAAATCCAGGTGAGCGCCACGATTCTATTATAGGAAGACCCTACTTGATTGAGCAATTCAAAACTAATTCTTACGTTGTGTTCACAATGAAAAATGCTCGTTACAAAACCACTGTTACAGGATTTTTGCGGAGGATAATTTTAAATTATTTAGCTCAACTACATTCTCAGTAATTTTGTACTTAGCTAGGGCAAAATATATACTTTGAAGTGCTGCCGTCAGCTCCCTCTGCTCCCACCTGAGAGACTGCAGTTCCTGGAACATCTGCTGGAACAAATTCTTCAATCCATGGTTGACTCATTCTAACATAAGTTCTTGCTAAATGCGATGGTGGTTGGCGTAACATGGTGAAACTACTTCATGATGCACAAAGGTTAAGAAAAGACTTAGCTGTTTCACAAAATAAAATATATGATACGCCAGATGATCGAAACCGGTCGCAAATATATTTTATTTTGTGAAACAGCTAAGTCTTTTCTTAACCTTTGTGCATAAGTTCTTGCTCTGTGGGCTTTCCGGACGATTCTATTATAGGAAGATCCTACTCGGTTGAGCAATTCAAATCCAATTCTTACGTTAGAATAGACCGTTTCTTGAATTCACAATCCTTACAGGCACATTGCGTTTTGTTTTTCGCTGGGTGTTTTAATTCTATAGATGATAGTTTACACGAGGACCGTGAGACATATTAGTTATTAAAGTTGTCCATAATGGAATTAATAAATTATGAGGATATTACTTGTTATTGATAAAGAGGGTTATGGCCTAGTGGGTAGAATGCTTGACTGGTGTTGGAAGGATGCCTGGTTCAAATCTCTGGGAAGGCTTCGGAACAAAAGGGTCCTCGTTATGCTATGTGGCCTTGGGAAAGGGCCTGGGGCAGTGTGCTTGAAACCATTTGGAATTATTCCGATCGCATTTCATTCCGAATGGATGATTCTAATTGGTTTCAAGATTATCGGAATTTTTTGCTTTTGAAAATTTTCACTCCTAAAACTCACTACGATAGCTCATATCGTCATTGGGTTGAAATTTTCCAAGCAAAACAAATTCCGCTCGCATTGCTAACTAATCTGAATCAACCGTTTGGAATGAAAACCAATTGGAATAATTCCGATCAGTTTCAAGTCCACCCTACTTGGCCCCCTACCCTGAATTTGTGACTATAACTCGCAAGGAGTGAGATCTACCCTCAGCTAACCGAACTAACCAAAGGTTGAATCACTGGGTGGGTGATTTGTGTGTTGAATACCCAGCTGTTTCTCTTTTTGTCATCTACTTGTGCTAATATGGCGTTAAGTTCAAGTTTATATTTCAAAAACGAATAGAGGTATGGATATGTAGGGCGGGAAGGGAAGGTTTGTCCAGGCTGGAGATGGTGGAAGGTAGGGAAGGGAAGAAATTAAATACAAGAAAGTTTCGAAATTGTACATTTTTAAATTCCATCCCAGAAAATGGCAGTGTGGCAAGCAGTGGACCTCGCTATATTTTTTAACTACAGATGGTAAAGGACATATGTTTGTTTCTTGAGACCGACTTTTTATTTATTTATACCAGGATCCTCCATTGCGTGAAATCATTTTCTTTGCTTGATTATACATTTCATGTGAAGGCTTGAATTTCATTAAACTATTCAATATTAGGTCTCGGAAAATTCGTAATATTTATTAGTTACGGCCTTTTGGACACACGTCAAGGTATTTTTTTAAAACTGTAATGTCCACGGCAATCTAAAAATTTTGGATACGTTAACAAGTGTCGCCAAAGGAACCTGTGTAAAAAAGCTGATTTTCAAAGACGATTTTCCATAAAATATAACTTGGAAAGAGTATTTAATGTGATGCATTGTCGATACAGTGCATGATGCGCGTATTTTGGGAGCATCATGAAAATGACAACTTCGTATTTCGGTAGCTTCGTAGGATTTCTACGTGATGAAGTACTTGTGTATATTACCACTCCTCTGTAGTTTCAGTCGCTAATTTAGCGGGGATAAAGTCATTTTTGTTACTTTAAAAAAGCAGGTCACCCCCAGTGTATTTATATCGTCATTTGAATACTTTATCATGATTGATAGCTTTGACACGGTTGTAAGTATTATGCACGGTTATAAAGTTACGCCTCTCGACGGCCGACCCTGTCCCCATACCCAGATGGTGGTTGACCCTAGTACTAAAAAGTACCTACAAGAAAGTTGAAGAGTCGTGGAAGGTTATTCGGGCATTCCACCGGGTTAGGTTCTCCAACTCCATCTCGGCCGACGTTTCTATGAACGAGTTGTCCGTCGTCAAACGAGTCATCCAGGACATCATGCCCTGATGACGGTGGACAACTCGTTCATCGATACGACGGCCGAGATGGAGTTGGAGAACCTGACCCGGTGGAACGCCCGAATAATCTTCCAGGATTCGATACGCCGGGAAATCCTGCGATCATTCTTCAAAGTTGAAGAGGCTCAAACTGAAAATGTAAGCGGGTTAATTTTGCCAAAATTTCTCTGTAATGTTCAGACATATATTTATTTAAATACAATAACTTAAAGTGGTAAATTTAAGATATGATATTAATTAATTAAGATATTATAATTTGATTCAATAATTTAAGATATTATAACAATTTATTCTTTCTGCCTTTACAAATTCGTTTTTTTATCTCCCCGTGCATTGTCTGGAACTAGGCGTTGTTGAGGATTTCCTACGTGACCCTTCTCTTACTCCCCGCTCTGTGAGAGGACTTACTGCTGGGAATGTTTGTGCTTCCGTCGATAACTGGGTGCTCTGCCCTCTCGTCAAAAAAAATTAAAAAAATTCTCGCTGCTTACCTTGCATAATATGTGCTTTTTTCAAGGACTAGTACATTACGAGGAGCTGACTAACAAAGAAAAAAATCACGTCCATTGTTCTTGGTTTTTCTTACCGTGTGGTTGATTCCCCTTGGCTCCTCCACCGCGATCAGATAACTGGTCGGGTTACGAAAGTAGGACCCGCAGGGAACTCCGACCCACTTATCGTCGTGGTTACATTAGTGTCGTCATCATTTCTCCCTGGTCCACTCGTGACGCTAGCTGAAGTGGGGTTGCTCTGGGTGACTATTTGTTTTTTTTTTAATTTCACGTACGCGGGACAGGCGTTCAGGATGACTTTCACTTCAAAATATTAGCGGTAAATATACTATATTGCAGTATTAAGTGTTGACTAAGTTAGTAGCTTTGCGCATCGATTATTGGTCAAGTTAATTAGTTAATCGAGAGTATTAGCATGTTTTTCTATAACATTAAAAGGGAATAAAATGTACCAGTTTAAGTGACTCAATATTGCGATCCAACGACCACTATTTTTTACTACATTCCGCTTTAATTACTGTTATTATGGCATATTTACATCCTTTCAGGATATATCAATAAAAATGCTTTACGTTTTACTTATTGCGCTGTTTTTCTAGAAAACTACAAAAATATCAAAATAGACCAAAAATTATTCTTGTGTATAATATTTTCTCCTCATAGCTGATAGACTGTTGCAGTGTATGGGAAGATTCCTTAGTTTCGGGGAATCATTTTGTGTTACAGTTCTAAAGAGAAATTTCCTTGGATTGGTTTGGAATATTTTAAGCATTCCTTCGTAATTACAATGCCACATATGTGTTATAGATCAGTGTCATTTGCAGCATCATTTTCTACACTTTATTATTATGCTACCGCTTTTGGTATCACATATCCGCGAGAATAAAAATGGGGAGCTTAGTGGCCTGCTAGGTTCGGCGTTTGCCTGTCGATCATAGGGTCACAGGTTCAACTATCGAATGAATCTTTCGGACATCCTATACCGGAATCCTCATTGTGTGAGGCGACCCAGGGAAGGGACTGGGCTATTAATGTGGACAAAAATATTAATGTTCACTACTCTATTTACCCTTAAATCTTCATGGTCATAGCTTAATTTGTAAATGAGCAATGCGGCAGAAAGAAATGACATTCCCTTCTGTAGCATGTAATAAAAGATGCAGAATCGCATTCGATCATAAAATATCTTCCACCTCTTCGCAACCATTGCATGATATCTTTGTTTTGGGAGTGGAAAAAATGGACGTAATACGGGAGTTCTTGCGGGAGTTATACATCCTCTTACGGGGCGCTTTCTGAGGACGACGTATCCTGGATACCTCAAGAGGAAGTATCACAATAGATTGTCAACTTTAAGCCCTCCTCTTGTTGTTAGGGCGGAAAGCTTTCTTATAATGGAAGAGCGTGGGCCTTACACAAATGACGAAAGGATGGCGAGATCATTACTGTTATCCACGGGTAAGAAATTGAGCAGAGAGGGAGCTATGACGCTCTGAAAAAGGTATGTTTTAATTAAGCTTATCATCCAGAGTTATAGACAACATTTAGTCCCTTGGATTGGTGAGTTATGGTACAGTTATTGGAGTTATTACCTACCTTAATGCTTAAAGTACTCCCACCGAAGATCCTAAATTATCCTAAAATCATTGTTACTTTTTGGTATCATAAAGTTTAATACGAACAGTACTTCCTTGATTGTCTGTTCGGTGTCACGAGTTTACGTAATATTTTATCCTTATGTTGTTATATGTGTGTTATAAATCTCCATTTACTTGGCGTTACCATGATGATAATATCTCAGGTATTTAATCTTTATCAAAAACTCCCTTGAAGACGTTTACTAGGTTTTGCACGTAGTGCACTGAGAAAATTATACCCTATATAATATCTGAGAATGATCGAATATAGGGACGTAGTCACGCAATGGTTAGACCTTGAATGCAGCTCAATTGTATCCAATTTGTGTATGCACTGCGTATTTTTTGTTCCATATTTCCATCAACCCGATCATAAATGGTCTCCTTTCAGCTTCCTCTTATCACATTGTCATTGTCGCTGCCTTAGCATGTCTGTATTTTATGACTACCTTAATCGATTGAAACGCTTCGTATCCCAGAAAGTAGATTTGGTCGTTAATCTGCTGCGACATATCGGTGTTCCTGTCCCATAACTCTTGAATGTAGGGTATCTCGGAGGAAATAGTTCCTAGTTATCTTCAATGTGACGCTTGATAACGACAGACGGTTTGTAGCGCGTTTAAGCTTCCTCGCGCCATGCAATTATTGCAACTGCTGAGAGCGTGCACATAAATCGTTGCTACCCTTATCGTGAGTGAAGTAGTGAGGAAAACAATTAATTCAATTGGTGTTCAATTAATTCCTGGTTCACAGTCAAAGTTACGAAAACGTAAGTATTTTCATCAGGACTAAAATGCAGAACAGTTTAGGTATAAACAGTGAAGTTCAGGCTTATAATAATTTTTAAAAGAATTAAAATTACGTGACGCGAATATCAGTGCATGAATTTTATGGCAAAGACTGTAGTCTTGTATGCATAAATAGATTTTTCTAAATAAAAACTATCAGTTGGCATCTAATGCTCTATGAATAAGGAACATTTTCGAAACTTTGACTATGATTATGTGATTATGAATTAATCAAAGACTGATGAGTAAAACTCAAGAAAGTGAGAGTTGTATGGATAGTGGCCTAGAACTAGTGGCTCTGAGACGCATAATTACAATGTTTAAAATTTTAAGACGTTTCGTACTGATTATTATACAATTTACAATAAGCTTTATTTTATACCGGAGTAATGTATTTGCCTCGGTTATAAATATACCTTTCGTATCCTTTTTTCTGGGAAGCCCTGCGTATCTAAATATGCTTAATCGCATCTGCGGCCTGGCTATATCCCTGGAAAATTACTGGGTGAGAGCTTTCTTAAAAAAAAAAAAGAAACAAAAAAATACGAATCGAGCGTTGGAGCGCTCGAATTTCCTGGTTTAAAATCAATCTGTAAATAGCTCACTCACTACTTGTTGCTCTACAGCTTGTTGATTCAAGAAATCCAACCCTAGGTCTCCTCTTCGTTCCCCTGTACGACAACGTATTTTTTTCCTCAGTCTCCCTTCTCTCACTACTCCCACATGAATCTCTTCCTAGATAGACCCCATTTTTGGCAACACTCGGGAAATTCAATTTCCAGGATAATGGTAGAGGCGATCCTCGGTGAGATAAACCCTTTCACGGTCGAATAATGGGGATTAATATAGAGATCTTTACCCGATACTGCAGAGGTAATTGATGCATTTAGTGAACGATAAATATTTATATTTTCGAGATCAGTTTGTTAGATGATAATATGTTAGTAGTCGAATAAAGCAAAGCGCCTCGCCGCGTTATTCCTTAAATATTCAAATATTTGAAATTCTCGGAATGAATGAAGTAGGTTTCATCATTTTTTTGCGGTCCTTTCAAACCAACACCAATATTAATTACAATCGCCTAAAAAGGCTGTATTTCCTGGAGCATAGAGAAAAAGCATTGATCTCTTATTTATCTGAAGCTGTATTAAACTGTATCATATGTTAAAAATATGCAGGAGCATGCAAACTTCTCTCTGCAATTTTCTGTGAAGGACATTATTTATATGACCGAGGTTATGCATACGGTTATCCATATTTCCGGTGAGGTAATTAGATTGTTGAGACTAGCCCATGATATAATTGCATTGTCGACAACTCAGTACCCTTGGATCCCGGTTAATCCAATTTATTTGATTTATTTTTCGAATTAATTCCCTAGGAGAGGGTGAATTTCTAACATTATGTTCTCGGTAATTAGATTGTTGAGACTAATCCATGCTATAAATGCAATGTCGACCTCTCTATACCCATGACTATTGGTCAATTCATGTGATTTATTTTTTTTCCCATTTCTTCCCTTGGGGATTGGTATAATATGCCTAAAATTATATTCCTAGGTAATTAGATTGTTGAGACTCACCCATGCTATTATTGAAATATCGACAACTCGTATCTATACTAATAGAACCTGATCAATTCAATTGATTTGATTTTTTGCGAGTTTCTTATATAAGCGTGAGTACATATCTAAAATGATGTTCCTAGGTAATTAGATTGTTAAGACCCACCCATGCTATAATTGCAATATCGACAACTCTATATCCATTGATCCCGGTCAGTTCAAATGATTTGATTTTTTTACGATTTTCTTCCCTGGGAGTGAGTTCATACCTAAAATTATCTTCATTGAGGTCTGTTGTTTTTTCGCTATCTGGATACCTGGGCGAATGTTCGTGAAATATTGTTGGTTTATTAGTTCGCATTGGGGAAGCCCCCTCATTCCTTCAACAAACGGATTCTCTCGCTCTCAATTTCCTCGAGAGCCTTTCCCGCTGTTTCCAGATAGGAAAATGAAATTGATAAGGCCGCTCACGGAGCGATGACCTCAACTCTTCCCCTCTCACTCCCCTTTGATCCCCGCTTCAATCTTTCCCTTCATCTGTGTTCTAAGCGAGGATCGCGCATGTCGCCATTGTCGAGTGCTCTTGTCATTACTGTTGAAAACTCTTGGCACGCGGGCCCTCGGTGTAAACACAGGGTGAATCTGCAATACTTCAGGAGGTGGTAGGGGAGACAATTTTAAGCATTTTTGTTGGCAAACATGGAGTCGCAACTCCTTAGTTACCGAGCTATAACAACGCAAGCATTTTTTGAGTGCACTTTTCAGTCACAATGTAAACGGTTTTTCTTGGGTATCAACATTATGTTTAATACTCGGGATTTTTAAGGACTTCTAATAATGAAGGTTGGACGAAAAAGTGCGATTATAATTGCCGGAAACAATTCATATCGAAATGGGTGAGATTGCGCAATCGTATTGTTGGTACTCGCTCAAAGCTCTCGTTTGATTAGGCTCAACACCGTGCATACGAGAGCGATTTTCGGCGTCCTCGCATGGGACCAAGATTGGAATAAGAAAATCCGGGTTTGTCTCGCCTGGTTCCTTCTTGCTTACGCTTTAGTGAGCGTTGCCTTCCTTCATTAAAAGGCTCTCCCTGAATGAGTAAATTAATCAGAACTTAACTGACTTTATCAACTCATGAAACGTGGGCGGTAATTTTCTCGACGTACGAGAATGACTGAATGAGGAAGATTTTTACTTCATTGTAAACTATCTCTCTCCTCTGTCAACTATCTCTACCCTCTGTCTACCGAACACTTATAATGAATTGCGATATCTGATCAGAATGAACGCTCTCATTTCATTTGCTATTCTTTTCCCATCACGGAAGTTGGCGTTTCATTGCTGACCTAACCCTAAGGCTACTGCAAAACTACATTGAGCGCTCTTGTTTATATTTGCTGTGAGTGTTTACCTCTTCAATACCTCTTCAAAGTTGCCAACTTCTCTAGTATCTCTGCTCCTTCGGAGCAGTTTTGATGGAATAGAAATATAGTGACGCCAGAATAATTTTGCGCTAGTTTTTTCTGGCGCTGTCAAGTGACAAAATCAACCTAAAAGTTGTACGGAAAGATTTTTATTCATAATAATGTTCATAATTTGATTAACTAATGCAGTAAACCTCTATAGAGTGGCTGAAAAAGGTTAAATAAATGGGCTTCCTTTTCTTCGAAAAATTTAGCGTTCAGCTAATTCGATGCCAACCTCAGGCACTCTTTGACATATGTTTTTAAGATTTTTAACGACTATTTCTTTTCGTTTGGGATGAGGGTTGCCGCATAAATATCGATCTTATATAAAAATGCTTTCGCACCTCGCAATATTCTTGCTGCTAGAAGTCGTTGAATATCCTTTCAGGGCGCCTGAGCCCGCAGCCGTAGGATGGAGTGAGACGGATTTCCTACGCCGATTGTTTCCGTCTCACAGCTGCTTAATTTCGCTCGCGTTAATCGTGGAAAAGTCTCTGCACCCCCGCTGAGCGTTGCCTTGACCCGGCAGTGAACGGTGCCCGTGAAGAGAGAGCTCTTCTTTTTTTCAAGTATGTACTTGCGGAATGGAACGAGGAACGTGCTCGGTAGTTTATTTATTTTTATTTGGCTGCCGACGTCTCCTTGCATACTCTTGTTCTCATTAACCTCGAAATCTTTGAGATGCAACGAGACGCAGAGACATGTTTGTAGGAATCATTTTCTCTGATGGTTATACTGTTTGGCCGATTCCTTCTCGAGTGTAGCCAGCCTTACAGAAAACCTGTAATGTGAAGGAATTGTATCGTGTTAGAAAAGTCCACCAATTTTACGGGAAATAAAAAATGACTTTACAGTCTTCAAATACTTTTATGTTGTCTCAGTTTTATCTCGTTCAGATAATAGGTTCATAAGATTTTAGTAAGTTTTGCATATTTTCTGCGATTCAGGCCCTAAAAATAATCAGTGTATTTATATTTTTAATCTTGAACTGCGTGTCCTAGTATTTTCGTCAATCCTAAAGATCTTGGTATTCCGTAAAAGTTTATCACGAAAATTTATGGAAAATTGTGAAATTGTTTTGTTAATACTAATGAAGGTGGGGAATTTTTAGATGGATTTTTGAGTAGTCACCGTGTTTTTGGTGTAATGAAGATTACACGACTGATTACTCTTCATATTCTTCCTGGTTTGCGTTTTCTGTGTAGAAGTCGCCGAGAACACAAACCAGAGTTAAAGATCCTCTGATATTTTCCTCCAAATTACTCCGAAAGTAAATAGCACGAGGGATTAATTTTTCAAGAAAATTTAAACCCTCGTGCTAGTGTCTATAAAGTTGACCACAATGGCTGTCTTTGGCGATTAAACTTCGAATTCACTTTCTACGTGTCGCGTTGTCTTGTGTGCGATGAGATCTTTACTAACCGTTTCTACTGGACCCTTACCAGGCATCCTTCGAGAAATAGTTTCGAACTGTTGACCAATCTTGCGTAAAAATATCGTTGAGGTTGTTATTAGATTAAGGTGGATAGAGTGGAGGTCTTTAACTAGACGATAGTGATAATAAGTCTCGTATCGGGCGTTACAGTGACTGTAAACCTCATGAGTTAATGCGGTCGTCGGCAAATTAATTTTCAATCGCGGAAGGTAGGAATCCATTTTTGCCTAATGTCGAGAATGAGGAAGCTCATTATTGCTTCATAGTGTAGGTCGCGCGACCAGATCACGTTGTCTGCCATCTTCCCATTGGGTAGACATGTGAGGGTGTCATTTATTTGCGATAAGCTTTCTTTTTAAGCCTTATCGAGAAAATATTTTTTCACGCTCTCAAGCCCCTACAGCTAGAATGTCGGGCTAAATATAAGATGTGATCATATGAGTGAATACCGCTTTAGAGTAGTTGCCTTCGCTAAGTAGTTGTGAAACGAAATATACGTGGTTCTGGATTTTATCCAAATAAATGAATCCCGCGTGAACTTGATTTTCGTTTGCACATTTATCCCCACTTAGCGCCTTTCCTACAATCACGTTGTAGTATGATCTCATATAATTCATATTTGACTATGGGGATTTGATGTCCTCGGTATCATGTAAATTTGGTTGGTTGAGCCTAATATCTATTGTAATTGAAGTTTACAAGTAAATCACATACATCTCCATCGACCATTCGTCATGTGTGGCCTTCACCCTGTTCTTATCTTCCTTCCGTGTTTTTTATATTCTTGTACTACTCAGTTAAACATTCAACGGTTACGGAATGTGAGACATAGCGCAATATTGTGTGTATTTTGTCATCGGACCAAGTAGAGCGATTTTATATTTTTTCGATTAATAGGGTAGTTTCCTTCATCAAAGAAAACGAATGGCATTGATTGCGATTCGTTACCGTCATTATTATTATTATTATTATTTCGTCTTATTTTTTCAAGCGAATTTAGGACATTGTTGTCCTCTCTTCCAATTAACTTGATGAACAATCACAAGCATCCATGCCCTGGATGGTGATCAATCCACCCAGGCGGGATTCGAACCCGCGACCTCTAGGTTAGCAGCCGGGGACTTTACCCCGACGCCACCGAGGCCGGCAATTAGTGTATTCATAATATACAAATAATTTGGTTTTCGAAATCCCAGTTTAGACAAATGTTAATGGTCAATTTTAACCTCACTTGAAAAAGGCCAGTTTGGCGCCCATGCGATGCCACTCCACGTGACGTCACAGGGACCTAGTTTCTATACGAGTAGATAGGAGTTTTGCATCGTCTGAGATTACCAATGCCTGCATGTGGCACAGAACGCAGGGAAACATCTCTTAATAATCACTTATTAAATTTCTCATGGTCGGAAAGTTCCCTTCGTTTGATATGGTATTAATAATCCTTATTTAAACCAAGCGCAACCTGCTAGCAGCCTCCATCGTAGTGGCGCTAATAGCCTCGCACCAAGGTGGCCTCACACAGAGGCAGCCGGAACCAGAATGACGTAACACGGGCTTTTCCTAGCATACATACTTAGCCTATGTTTTTGCGCGCTTGAAAATTTTCATTTTATCGCAAAAAATATATATCGTCATTTAAATATAAAAGCGTGAAATGCGCACTCCAGGAGTAATAATCTATCGATTTAGGCGATAAAAAAAAGAAACCACCCTATTACTGTTTTTATAGTATCATAAGTGTGGTGGAGTCCCGCACTATTTCAATATAATTCCTGCCCTTGTGTTGGTCTTTAGGCAAATATAAAATAAGAGCTTGCCTTGCTTTGAAGTAATCGGAAGCGGAAGCCCGCATTGAAACGGCATGTTGTTGTTTTCGTAGAAAAATGAATTTTTAAAGCATTGAAAATTTTTTTTTATAACAGGTTCAATATAATAATCATTTGATAATAATCATTCATCTTACGATAGTACTGGATGTAATGGAAAAAAATTTCAATTGGTATAAACGATCTATATCTCCAATACAAGAGAAAAGGGTGTGTGCAAACATTTTATTTTATTTTCGAATGTGAAAGAATTTGAAAAATTAAAAGAAACTCATATTCTACCGATTTTCGATCAGTCACTTACTTCTTGAGCGACGGAAAATCCACGGCATTGATCTTTTCACTAATAAGTTGGTGACTTCACCAACCCATGTCGAGCAGGTCGCCGCTTCTCCCCCACTAGTCGGCCTTGTCCAATGGCTGCGTCTGGTTGTTTTACAATATTTGGAACAATTCCTAACCTCAATTAAATGTTCACCCAGAAAGAGTACAATAGCTGGAACTCTAATTACGTCACCAACTCATACCTAGCAGGTCGTCGCTTCTCCACAACCTCTCGGCCGTGACCACGCCTGTTTCTTTATTTACTCTATCTTTTTAGCAATTCCTTACTTCAATGAAAGGTTCACCGAGAACGATTGAACAAACTGGGACTCTAATGATGTCACCAACTCATGCCTAGCAGGTCGCCGCTTCTTCACCACTACTCGACCTTGTGGAATGGCCGCGTCTGGTTCTTGCAATTCTGGATCCTTATAATCTTTCGAGAAATCCCAACTTATGAAAACTGTACGGCATTTTTCGCTTTTTCACGTATTGCACTTACGAGCGTATGTCGGAATGGAAATGGTTATTTGGCGTAACTTATCTTTCCCATCCAAACGCCTAATGATTTTAATGAATAAGGACATAGGTTCTTGAGTGAATGTCCCCATCATGTTCTCGGTGGAGCAGCATCATAATCAGAGATATCTTGTATGATATGTGTCACTATGTGGTTTAAGTCCTTCATATTAGTTGAATGAAACATTGTAGTATTTCCTCAGGATTTATTTGAACACTTTTTTTGTTTCGTTATTATTGGTAATGTTGAAAAATTATTAGTAATGTTGTTGTGACAACGACATTCTTATTTCGGAAAGGTCGGGTTGGGGAAAATCGCGTGGATTCGCATTATACTGTTGTGCACACTTGCAGAGGAGCCAATTGTCAATCACACCCAACGAGGCGCCATCCAGTCGTATTGCTAACGATCGTTTTCTGTTTATTTATTATTTTGGCGAACGCTACCAGCAGCAAAGGCAAAGCGCTATCGTGAAGGGAATGCGAAAATATCGTCTGATTGATAGAATCGTATTCCCTGCTGCGAGAATTGCTGGCATTACGAGACCGGCTTGCTTCGGAAAAAAACATGTTTCCGCGTAATGGATTCTTACTTGTCTCATTGAGCGGTTCATTCTCTAATGCACTGTCCAATGGATATCTTATGTATTCTCCGTTGTGGCGTAGCACAAGTTTCTTCCGCCTGCCGTAGTGGCCAACTTTGCCTTTTCACTGCGAACCATGGTAGTATTCGAACGACCAAGTTTTCTGTAAACAGGAAAATATTGAGTTTCTACCATTTTTTTCGTTAAAATTTCAAATTCTTGCTTATTAAAAGTTAATTTGCCGAAACCAGTTTTTATCCCTTATGAAAAGAGAATCCTTTTTATCAGTACATTCCACAGTAAAATATGCATCTCCGATTGTTACTTAAAGAAAATTTGGAGTTAATTTTGGCTCTCAATTCTCAGTATTTCAATTCTCTTGTGTCACACAGTGGGTTAAGGAAGCAAGTATTAATCGAAACCTATGGGTATCATATATTCATTCAGTGATAATAGAAAGTCATTATGCAAAGCATGGAATATGTATCATTGTGCCAAATAGTAAGTGGCTCAGTCGCTAAGAAACGTTTCAAACAATTTCGGTACTATTACGGTAAAAATGGGTAAAATAATTCATTTTTTCCGCCGTTTTTATAGATTTTGATGTCCTTTCTTGTGCAATATTTCTATATTACAGGCTAGCCACCGTATTTTATCATCGTAAGCCACGCCCTGAGGCTCAATAGGTTCTATGTGAGTGTCTAAGTGTCGCAAGGTTTTCGTCTGCAGATTCGTGTATTCTCTCACGCGACTCTTTCAGATGCGTCGTTTCCTGGAAAAACTGCGCGCCGCTTGATGAAGGCATAAGGGACTCGACGCTGCTTACGTCGCCATTCTCAGAATGTTTAATAACCGTGAAATTCTTCCGAAGCAGATTCGCTGGTGAAATAAGAAATACGCAACTCTTACTGCAAAACACGTGATCAGTATTAAAAAGATATATTGGTCATAATGTAATTATGATTTTGTACAACTTTGATATAAAATAAGTGTTGCGTTTGAAACTCTTACCCGGCCTTTAACAGTTTTCATCTGGTTTATTCTCCAAATTCTATCATAATTGCTGATGAGTTGGAATCTTATTTATTGATGTTTTTAATACTTTTATCTCTTCTGATGACAACGTAAACATTATTAAAATCATAAAACTTAAAGCTTACTTTTGCTGTGGAAAAGTTTAAATTTTTGATTAATTTTGGTATGTTCCTTATTTGTCAGTGGTTAGAACAAATATCTATCCAATTCAACAAAGTGGATGTCTTATTTTTATCGTTTACATGGGACGTGAAAATGTATTGTGGTTCCAAAATTCCGTACGTGACGCAATGAAAGATTTCTGTTGTAAAAAAACCCATCTCAGGATATGAAATCAACCCCCTTGTTCGTTGTTTTCAAGTTCATTCCAATGTTCGGTAATGAATTTATTAATGATGGTAGAAGGAGGCATATTCCTTTTCCTAAAGGCATATTCCATATTCCTAATGTGTTATAGCTATGTATTTCCTGTCCTTCCCAACTCTTGTGGTTTTTTGAAGGTCTTAAATTTTTGCCGGTGAGATAAATGAATTTCATTGAAGAAATTAAAATCTCTCTTTTATAAAGTTTAGTGACAGGGTGGGCAAAGCATCTATACCTGTACTCATCATTATCTTCTTTTGCTTAGTGTTTCCTCATAGGCGTGAAGAATTCTTGCCTTAGCGGAGCGGTTAGATCTTTTTCCTCGTAGAAAAATTGCCTTAAAAGAACTCCGGAAATGGCCACTTAGATATTTTATACGATGTTAACTGTTGCCCAAGCCAGATATTGGTGTTAAAGGAGGGGTTTTAGTATATCGAGCCCAAATATCTCGATATTGCGCGTAGGTTTCTAGCTAGTCGCGAAAGCATAGTATACATCGGCACCTCGTTGCTCATTCGAAGCACCTGTGTGTACATTTAATAAATTAATTAAATACTTTAATGAGGTATTTTACGTCGATAATAATAACAGCACTATTGTAAATTGTATTGGCTTATTGCTGTTTCTGCCGGGCGGAAGTCCAAATTATTGAAATAGGTAATTAATTTAAAAAAATGTTTTTTAAAGCTTTGTGCTTATGCAAAACGCTGTTCCAAAGCCATAATTTATGATTGAAACAGTAGCACGATCACTCTCGTTCTCAAAATATTACCGAAATTATACTTTAATACCTAGAAATTGATTCCAATATCGGGAATTCAGGCTATAAAAATGATTGCGTCCTTAATTTCGATTTTCTTCTTGATAAACTTTTTGTTCTTCCAGTCCAAGTATCACAGCACAGTAGATAATTCTATCATTGCTATCGTTGCATCTACGATTATCTTTCGCTGTGTTCGTTACTGTTACTGAATGATCGAGGAAAGGCTATCATTGATTCGTCGTGGATTGTTGATATTTCGTTAAGCCTGAATCACACGATCATTTTATCCGTCATTTCCTAGTGATCACTATCGCGATCACTGGAGTGATCACTCGCAAATGATCGTCGCCGGCAATTGTTTTTCGTGATCACGATCGTGATGAGGATTCCCATCACTATTTTTCATCACTCGTCCGGTCGCTTTTTCCGTCGCTAAAACCATCACTAAAACCCCATATCAGCCAATCGGAACGCATATCCGTATGGAGCGATTGGAGCGCAACGTTTGACAATATTTGGAACGACATAGATAAACAAACATATAAATTCATTATGCGGGTCCTATGAGAACGATCTGTGATATCGAAAGCGATGCGAAAGGCGACGGCGGGAGGGACCGTGTGATTCAGAAAAATGATCACTAGAGCGATCACTTTTCCCGTCGCGATGAGCGATCGCTCTAGTGATCACTTTTCGCGACGAAAGAAAATGATCTTGTGATTGAGGCTTTATTTAAGTGGTCCATATTCTGTCTCCATTTTGATGGATTTGTTTTCCATTTACGCTGGGTGTGGCGCTTGATAGCGGTTGGTTTGGACCAGCTGCCCCGAGTGGGACGGGCACTTTCCTATCATCGACTTTCGAAAACTTTCCGATAAACTGGGCCGGGAGATGAAGTCGTTCCCCATCCAACATTAGTTGTGTTTGAAATTTTTTTCTGGTAGTCAATATGGCACATTGATTGAACTGTATTGGGAACGTAGTTCCCTTCAACATAACTTAATAATCATATTTATTTGGAGCTTTGTTATTCTTTTCTCCATTGCAGTTAATTCACTATATTTTTTTAGAATATTTTTTAGCTGTGCTGAGGTAACAATGTTTAATATATAGTATTAGTGTTAAGCTTTAACAATGCCTCCAAACCTAGAGTTATAACGGAGTTTATACAGCGTTTAGAGAGGTCATTGTAGCCAATATTCTGCATATTTTATTCATGGATGGGCTTTACGCACCGTATATTTAGAATTTACTTCGTTTCAAGAAAGTAACTTATCATTAAAGGGTCTGTACGGGTTGTGGTAGTCTACTATGAACGTTTTACGATTCACCCGGGTCTCTCCTCTTCACATTGATCGAACCTTAATTCGCATTAATACCTATTCCCTTTCATTTTATCAATACACCCTTTTCTCTTCCTCTACTACCAACGGTTAGCTATAATCCTTCTTTCTAACTTGGTTCTCGTCATTTTCTCCTCTCAAAATTTCCTTTCATAGCCCACTAAGTCTAGCTATATCCCTTATTAGCAATCCCTTGAAAATATTTTAAATTTTCTCCGTGATTTTAGTCATGTATTAATTAATTTTTAATGATCTTTTCTGAGGTAGTCCACTTCGTCCTTGAATCGGGTTTGAAATTTATTCTCCACTCGTACGTGTGTCCTTGGATATTATTATTATGGTACATCCCAATGAGAATAAAAACAGAGAAGTAGGGAAACAACTCTTGAGATGCTACAAATGGATCATGTTTCTCTATGGAATCGAGGCTTGGACGTTGACTGCAGCAGAGAAGTAAAGAGTGGAAGCATTCGAAAGGTGGTGCTAACGAAGAATGATGAAGATAAAATGGATCGACCGCGTAAGTACTGAGGAAATGCTAAGAAGAGTGGGAGAAAAGAAAAGTCTTCTGAAAACCGTAATGAGGAGACGGTAGAACTTACAAGTTGGCCGCATAAAGAGACATAGAAAACAATCTTAGAAGGACAGGTGGAAGGGAATAAGGACAAGGGACGGCCCAGAATGAGTTACATACGACAGGTTATAAAGAATGTAAAAGAGAAGAATTACGTTATGAAAAGGCTAGCGGATAGGAGAGAGGAATGGAGAGCTGCGTCAAACCAATCTTATAAGGCCGTTTTACACGGTACACGGAATTGCGCAATCTGACGTACGTGCGAAGGCGCAATCAAAATTGCATCGTGTAAAGCGGTGAATTGGGAGAACACATGCGAGAATGCGTGGATTCGAGACGGCAAAATAGCCCCTGTTCTAATTTCGTTCATGCATTCGCTCAATTCCTCGCCATTTCAGAAATTAATGCAGCTCTAACCTGCGCAATGCCGTGCCCCGTGTATAACGGCCTTTAGGATTGTTGTCTAATGATGATGATGATGGAAATCCCTATTGGGATAGTCAAAACAGGTAATCTTGCAGTGCTGTTTCAAGGGATATTGATTGATTGCTCCGGCTCGCTGGCCTTTTCAAAAATCAACAAGTGCAGATCACGATCTTAATGGAGAAGTTGAGCCAGGCGAGAGGCGTGAGCTATGAGGAATGTGGCCTGATTTTCGAAGGTGTTTGGCGTGGAATAATTTATCAGTCTGGAGTGTAGACTAGAATTCATTTTTCGGAACCTGAAAGGAGTTTCACTAGTTAAGAGTCAGTGTGGCCTCAGGCTATGTGAGTGAAATTGGTTTCGTGGTTTTAAAGTTAGGGAAATAGCTCGCCGTACAATGGAGAAAAAAATAAATATTTAAATTCTTCTGTCATAGATCCTAGAATTTTTGCTTTTAATTTCGTGTCCTGCGTTTGAAATATATCCAGAGCTTTTTTGGTAAAATCAACTGAGTAACGATTTGCGGTTGCAATTTATGCGATAATTATTTGTAATCGTTTTACTATCATAAATTTAACTGTTATTGGTATTCCACTCATCGCTTCTGAAAGTAATCGGTAATTTCTCGAATAATCTTCCTAAAACCATGAGCCATTAACTTCGTAAGTGTATCTAAAATAACTATACCACTTTTCCTTCAGGCA
This sequence comes from Ischnura elegans, assembly GCF_921293095.1. Lineage (NCBI taxonomy): Eukaryota > Metazoa > Arthropoda > Insecta > Odonata > Coenagrionidae > Ischnura > Ischnura elegans. Next base: position 84,003,223 of record NC_060255.1, on the reverse strand, counting down.
GTTATAGGTAAATGCATCTATCATTTGTTGCTATCACATTGCAGCTGAAAAAAAACCGAGCGATACATTCCCTTGCGTTATCCTGATAATACATTTTCAGAAATTTCTTTGTGTAGGAACTGAAGCTGTGCCAGCAACTGTGGTCATTTCATTTTTGAAAATGTGATTACAACTCGTGAAGTGTGGAAAACTAGAGAATGTGTTTATATCCCTTCACATTAATTATTTTACGCAAAGTGATCTCGTCGATCTTGTGTGGCCCTATTAAATCCCAGTTTTTATTTACTTAATAGTACGTGAATATTCCCTTTTACACGTCCGGGCGTTCTTGAACCCTGCATTACCCAATTGGATGTTAATTGCTCTCGAAACAGTCTCCGAGACGATGCACGGTGATGAGGAATACACTTTTTCTTATTCAGGGTTCACACTCAACCGTGAAAACCTTAAAACCATGAATAAGCCGTGAATTTCGTCTGCCGTGAAAAATCCTGGAAATAGCCGTGAATTTCGTCATAAAACCTTAGAAATCTCTCAAACTTGATTGTAGAACTACGATAGACGGATTAAAAGAAAAAAGGATATTTCGATCATGATTCAAGGGCGAGTCACGAGCAGATACTGTCCACTCACTTACCTGCACACGTGTATTCGAAAGTGCAACTATTAAATGATCCGTGTGTGCCATGACAGCACATTGACCTTAAGCCTGCGATTGGAAGACGTTAACCCTGGCAAAAAATCAGGCACTTCTTCACTTTCCTGCCACCCTGCTCTCTCCATTTTCCCACTCACACCCTTTTAGCCGGACATGAATTTTGCTAACGATAGGTGACGTCATGAGAGATAGCACTGTCATTGGTCCGTTTGCATTCAAGGCATCTGTTGCGTTTGTTACATTTTTAGTCAACGTGCGGCCGATGATTGTTACGTGATCAATATTTCTGCCTAAAATGCCTTATCTACAAACCGTGAATTTGATGACTTTTAGACCGTGAAAACCTGGAAAAAAACCGTGAATTTTATAATGTAGTTAGAGTGGTAACCCTGTTATTGTTCCTCCATTGTTAGTTGTTACGCCTTCTCGCCTAATTTTTCTTCGCTTATCTTCATTGACATTGTGACCGACTCCCTCGTCCTGTTTGGTATTCATGAATGCAGATTTTTGACGAAAGAAGTTGTTGGTTCCACGCCGGAAAGACCGTCCATACTCGTGAAGCTGATACTTTTCTTTCTCATAAATTCTTAATTGGTATGATTGAACCTCCCTTTTTTGTCATTCGCATATTCTATTCTTGCATGTACCTCTTTATGCTGTAATTTTATTTATTTTTCACGATTTCAAAAAAGCGTCGTGAACCCTCTCGATACTACGAACGTTTTTCCAGTAGCCTCCTAACTCACTTCATGTATTCAGTACCCTTGTATTCTCCCCATGATTCGCCCTCATCATTGGAAGTTTCTGTGAAGTTTGCTGAATTGTTTTTAGAAGCATCACCAGTGTAAAGTATTTTTAATTCTGGAAATAAGTGGGAGGGTTTAAAAGAAATTTTATCGGCTGGCTATGTACAATTTGAATGGGTCGGTATTGTGATGACCTCCGTAAGACTTATGATATAACAAAGTAGAAAGAATAGAAAGAAATAACTAGGAGCCTTACCTTCGAAAGCATTGTCTAAATGACTAAATGTGCAATTTTCTGGCTTTACTAGTGGCAAGGTATCTGCAATCCGTTTTCCGAACCCTGAATATCTTTTATCTTCGTATGAATATCGTCGTCGCGTCGAGACAAAATCTCTGATTATGAGTATAAAAATAAGTTCATAGGCGTTTCTTGGTTGATATTTTAATTTTACTGAGAATATAGCGAGTCTGTTAGAAGAAGCTTTTATGTGTTTCCCTTTTCAGAAGCTTTTATGTGTTTCGGGTTTGTGAAAGCCATTCTCAAGGATATAAAAGGGTGTCTTAGAATTACTAATAGTCGACACTCACTAGTCCACACTAATAGCCGTGGTATTTTAATTTAAGTTTTTTTTTGTATTCATGAAGAGATTTTTTTTTTCTTTTTTTAAAATTTTCAGGGTAATTTGATGTTGGGGTCACCTCATACTTCCGCGGTGGAATCGTGACCTCATAAGGGCTCTTCGTGAAGCATAATATTGTTAACCGCTAATGATCTGGCTATTCTTAGTGCTTTCCTGCGTGCGAGGAACGAATTGCATATTACATACGTTAATGGCAATTCGATGACTCTTCTGTCTACATATTACCCTTCAAGCTGCCATAATGACCGTTTTTTATGGCGTTGTAGGACACCAGCCGTGTGCCTGATGAAGGGAACATGTAATTATACTTGAGGTGTGCTTTTGGGGTAATTTTACAGCACCCTAATGTGTAATTATTTTTTATCGACTTTGAAATTAGATGAAATTTCGTTTCCTTCGGCTCTCTAATTTAATGCGACCTTAAAGTATGGTTGAATGCAAAATTATATCCTTTTTTGTCGCAAATAACTAATAACAGAAAGCCTAAGCTAATGTATATAATCTAAATCTAACCCTCTCTGGTATTAGAGCAAATACTTAAGATTACTCGATGGTCTCGTTGCTCCCACTTGCTACGAAGCAATCTCCCGCGACCTCGATTTCCCGCACCGGAAAATTGGCGTCAGTTGTCGAAGCAATTTGTTCATCGAGTCTCCTCCCGGCATGCCTAGATGTGCGCTTGATGATATCGCTAAACGATCAAAGATTCATCCTTCCGTTGGAGCGCAATATTTCACGGTGACGTGGGAAGGGAAGTGGTCAGGTTATCGGGGTTTCATTTGTGTATATACGTCCCGGGGGCACAGGCCGCAGACAACCGGTAATCTATAACTCATTGGGTCTACCTTCTCTTTTTCACTCCGAAAATCGCCCCCGGCGACTTGAAATATTGAAATACTTTAGTTTATGCTTTGGCAGGCTTGGAGCGATTGCAGCAAATTTCGAATTGAATCGATGGGTGATGAGGATCGATAATTCATGCCGTGAATTCTCTGCTATTTTTCTAATTTGGCTCTAAACCTGCCATAAATCATATAGGACGTTCAGCCTTTACCTATAGAAAACCTGAAAAGCCAGGGAATTTCATTAAGTATGGAAACCCATGCCTTATCTGAGAAAATCCCGAAGAATCATCTTTGCTCTTTAAGCCAAATGATTATTTTTCCTCAGCATTGGTGTCTATGAAACTTGGACGTAGAATTCTTTTCATGTCATTTCAGTGATGCTCCGTTATTTTTGCTATTATTTTAGTGCCTTAATTTTTTGTATTTGTGTCCAAAGTTAATAATTAACTGCACTTAATCACTCTTCATCTCCTCTCAAGATAAATATTGGGTATTGTATGTTATTGATCAGAGTCACCACCCTGTGTAAGTAAGGATACATATTCACTTCTTATGGTTTATGTATCTTATGAATGCATATTTCTGTGTTCTTAACGATATGACTACACCAGGAATTTTTAGATGGTCTTTGCTTACGCCGGCATAGCCTTCGTAAGTAAAAAAATATTCTTTAATGTACTCGTTTCATTGAAAATACCGAAGGATTTTATAGAATTACGTAGTGTTGGATGTAGCTAAATGCTTTATGGTGAAACTTTTGAGTAATAGTCCAGTTCCACTTTATTCAACCGGCATAGTATTTATTGTCGTTCACGCATGAAAGAAATGGCAGAAATGCGATGAGTAAGCGTGATTTTTCTTGTAGACTGCCGAACTTTCGCGCCGTTGTCATAAGTTGTAATTCACGACTATCAGTATTTTATACCGATGTAACTCAATAGGCTAAGATCTTTCGGTTTTCATACTTGGTGAGGTTTTCCATCTCTTCTTTCAACGTTTCGACGAGCGACTCGCTCATGGACGTCTTCTTATACTAATCAATCCCGTGAGATCGAAAAAGAAGTTGCGTTTTCTCCCAGTGAATAATGTGGTTATCATGGATTCTGTGCTTAGCCACTGCACATCTCAACCGGTGTGAGACCCGAGAGAAATGCACATATATTTTACTTAAGGCATTATTTCGAATTTAAAGGTAATATCACGGCTTTATAAATGCTTTTGCATTGCTTATTGGCGCTTAAACTTATTCATAAAAATAGAGTATTGCCCTTTTTTCCATCCAACGACAGTGCCAATCCCTGGTATTAGGTTTCGAGATTAACGCTCTTGGCCGAGGTTGTATGGCCTCTACAGTTATCGAGAAAATAATATAAGGCAATTTGTATTCCGACTCCACTCTGCAACTCAGCGTCATGTTACAAAAAAATTTTTTCTTTACTTCCAATGAAAATAAAACCTTTTATTTTTTCGCTTGAAGACCTAAAGCACTCATTGATTTCGGGAAATGAAATGTGGTGGTGACGCCCTTGCATCCATACACGGGTAATTGGTCACGAACTGCATGGAACCGAGCTATTTATATAAGGTCTCCAAGGGTTGTAGTACCTTCCGCTGAGCCAGTATCACATGATATTTCTTCGCTCGCGAGACTTAGCGTATACAATGGCGAGCACTTTATATACCCAAGGACGTAACCTAGTGCGATTGGAGTCGTCCTTGAATAGTTCTCGCGATCATTCAGCTCGTTCGGGGAAGTGGTTTCAAGATGGCAGAGTTCCATTGAAAAGGAAGACATTCCTTTAGAGGAATACCGTAATTGCTGTTATTTAGTCGCTGTGTCTTTATAGTTGCTCTGTTCTAGCCGCCGCGTCGAGGCGGATGAATTTGTTTATGTCAGTTCCAGTTTATGGGTCGTGGAAATAATTGATTTGTATTCAAAAAGCCATCTTGGGTCTTCTACCGGGATATTATTTTTTACTCTGATGTTTTATTCGTCTGTAGAATGGATCCAGAGTTTCTCTCCGAAACGACAGCGAAAGCATTACGGCGGGACACCCGAGAAGAATTCCTGAAAATGATTCCCCAGGATAATAATAAATCATGTGTTACTTGTATTAATGATTTTTTATGAATGAGAATCATTGATACGTAAACCAAGATGAAGTTCACGATGCTACGTTACCATGGAAAGGTTGACGCTTTATAAAAGAAATGCAGAAAACATGGACTATTGATAAAACTCAAGAAACTTAAGAGGTTGACCTGGATAATATAAATGCGAGGATTGACATGATACTGTCTGGAAACGTAGTGGAGGAGGTATATCAGAATACCTAGTTATCAAGTGTTGCTTGTAGAGTATCGGTTACATTGGTCAAGACATAATTATTTTAATGTCCTTACAAAAATGAAGAAATTGCTATTATTTTTATGATAAATTATTTTTGTAAATATATGGTAAAAATCTGATAATGGCAACTTGGTTTCAAATCTTACTGGATGCGTGTGTCAATGTTATTGACAGAAAGTCGTTTTTAGCATAGTATGAAGTGGGAAACTTCGGTTTGGGCTATCGGCGAATGCGTTTTACCATAATACGAACGTGTGGATTTTTGTCTGTTTTTTGTACGAGTCCTATGTCTAATAATGATGTATTTTCACACATATGATATTAATCCTGTAATATCTTTCGGAATATATGTTCTATTAGTTTTTATTTCCGTAATTTGCGTATGCGCCGATTGGGTGTGTCTGTATCGAGTGCTCTATGCTTTAGTGATCTATGCTATGAAGTACCCAAAGTGAATTAACTTATGCATTAATATATATTTTGATATCCTGTATTTCCTGTTTGAAAGAAAAATAAAAAATCAATTACTTTTTACTGTTAAACGTAGTGATGTATAAAGAGCAAAGGAATATGATGGACATTAATTTATTATTATTTTTTATGATGGACATTAACAGGCTACCGCTATTCCGTATACGTTTGAAGTGTTCTCGTGAATCAGATAAACCCATTCACGAGATAAATTGAGGAACTGGGTGAATCATATGTTTGTGAGCCACTTGAGGCTATCACTAGCTCAGTATGGATTGTTGAGTGCATCGAACTGTTTTCCCTGTGCCCTTCCATCGTACATCTTTTGCGACGTATTTAATGGTAAAGGTAGTTGAAATTGGAGCCGTTTTACTGGCTTCATTGGCTGCGATTTATGAACTTACTTTTCTCGTAATTTTAGATTATTTTAAAGAGTAGCCTTCGTGCCTCAATCATTTCGTGTCTAAATTTATTGTTAGTATCACTCACCATAAACATTCGGAATTTACTAAATCTGATTTATTGAAGATTCAGTTATTTTCTGTCCAATGGGATATCGATGAGCATGTTTTCGGTGGCTTGTTATAAATTCTATTAGAAATAGCGCAGAGGTTTCTTTAACGCCAATCGCTTAAAATTTGGATAAAGATTAGTTACGTTTCGATATCTCAACGTTTTATGGATAAGAAAATTTCTGTCGTTAAAATGATGATTTTTACCTTCATATTAATTAGAAAATAGTTTTTAATGACATATTTTTAGCGTGAATGATATAGTTTTTCAAAAAATAAGAAATTATTTTGAACGGAAAACGTATTCAATTTTTTAACTTCGGCTTGTTTATTAAATTTTTTTTGTTCCTGTAGATTATCAGTGGTAAACAATTCACACTGCCTCTTCAAATAGAAAACATTGATTATGAAAGGGCTTCATTAGGTTTTCTGCCTATGTATGTATGCCGTAGAAGGCATACTAGGCGAAGAACAATTAAACTGCATCTGACTGAATTTTACGTATGCCTTGGGGAACTTGGGAAATATCGTCTGCATTAATCGCCTTAAGGGATATGCTGGTCGAGAAGTTTGATACCACCTTATACCTTGTAAGTGTGTCGTTATCGGAGCCGTAAATTGTTTACCAAAGTCGTTATTTCCAATCTTTTGCTGTAGCCTCTTGTACTCTGCCGGTAAGACTTCTTTCATGGAAGGACTCGCCTTCTCTGTACAGTGCAGCGGTATTGGTGTCGCTATCTTTTGGTGTGCACCATTGGAATTACAACCAAAATGTTGGTTTATCGGAAAATATTCTTACTCGATTCTCTTGGAATTCGTTAATTTTGTTGGTATTGAAAGATTCAAGATATTCGAATCTGCATAGTTCATAGTCAAATGGAAACATTAGGATTTTTTTGAGCTGTGAAGTTAGTTTTGCCAGTTGCCTTTTCGAGGAAATTTCCCTTTTGTCGTCAGTGGTTCCGTTGTATGCTCCATTTTTTACTTATTCTGCGTGAAAGTTTATATTCTATTCCGAATTTTACTGGATTTTTAAAAAATTTTATGTTTGATTTTCATTCGGATCAGAATGTTTACGAGGTTCGTCTTCAATTAGAAATTTAGTATACAGGAATAGTAATACAGAAATTTAGTAGTAAAATACATTGTGTTTAATTCGAAATAGGGTTAGAATTGGGAATAGGATTGGAATAAAGAATTCGAATCCCCACTGAAGCATTTAATGCCTATCCTATTTTGTTTACACCTTTTCTTTTTCTCCCTCCTCATTATTCTATTTGACATCAATGGCTCACTATGTATAAATTATTTTAGTATTTGGTCTTAAAAATTCCTCTTTGGATGTCGTTGTACGCAAATAAATGGCGTGAAACTGTATATTAATATCATGTTTTTTTCCCACGAAGTTATTCACAATTCGGTCCGCAAAACTTTTTATGAGGGAAGTCTCGGAAATTAGTTCCCAGACGGAATCATTTCGATTGCTTTTGTCGCATTCCGTAGGAAATTGTTGCTTTCGATAAGGGGCAATAAACACCTTTATATTTCGTTGCCAGATTGGGTGTTGGATATCCGGCTTATCGTGAGGACTCGCTCTTTTTTTTTTTAGTTACGTTTTCTATGTTTCTTTTTGACCTGCTTCCGCGAAAGAGGCGTGATCTATGAATAGGGCGCGGTGGAAATATCGTCGTTTTATTTTTGGAGACCGGATGAGTGCTCTCTGGATATATGAATGGTGGAACCAGCTGAAAACCAGACTCGGAGGCTGCGTTTGTTTCCCGCTATTATGCAAGTTCGCGTGTGGTGATGGTTCTTTTCGCCGGAAGTTCGCTGGAAATGATAGTGAACTGTAAAACAAAATCGTGAAAATTTGTAGCAGAGTTGTCCCTGTCCGCGACAATGTATTTTCTTATTATTTTGGTCTAATAATTTTCAGTTAAAATTTACTCATTAATTTAAGTCATTATTAACCGTGAGGCATTCCATTGTAAGGTTTCTTTATTTATTAAATTCGTTAATTTCTTTTCAATTTTTGTGCATTAAATAATTTAAGTAACACTTCCGTGACTCTGCGGGGTAACTGAGTTGAAATTGAATAAAAGTACAATGCAATAAATTTTATTATAATATAACTTCAATAGCGCCTATATTCTACATGGTACCACCTTTTGTACTTGTATTTATTTTCATAGCTTGTTAGTCAATGTACAGTTACAATAGCATAATATGAAAGATTCCTGCCATTTCGCTCAAAATAAATCTAAAAACCTAAATATAGGCTACAATTTATTTATAAATTATACAAAACAGGATATTATATCATTAAAAGATGAGCCATGGTGTTTAATTACAGGAAAGACTATAATAAAACACATAATAAATGGGGCACCTGAGATACCGCACACAATCGTTCGCGTAAGTTTTCTTGGCTCAGTCACGGAAGGGTTAATATTATAAATTCTTTAATTTACGCCTGATGATAATGATTACTCATCGAAACCCTTCGTCGCTTTATTTAAAAAAGAAGTGATATAAGTAGGAGTTAACTAACCAAGAAACTTTGTAATTATCAGTCAACTATTAGACAACTCCTTGCTTTAGCTGCCATTGATAGTTGATTGTTTAAGTCGCAAGGACTTTAATAACGAATTTAAGTATACCTGGACTAGCCACGGTGATAACTTTTACGGGAGTCACCCGCAATGCACAATTGTGCGAAAAATCCACAGAGAAAAAATCATTCGCCTTGACCGGGATTCGAACCCGGATCCCTCGATTTCCGGACCAGTATAGTCCACAAATTTCCACAGGGAAGAATGACGCCTCGGTAGCTTAACTGGATAAAGCACTCGGCCGGAAATCGAGGGATCCGGGTTCGAATCCCGGTCAAGGCGAATGATTTTTTCTCTGTGGATTTTTCGCACGACTTTAATAACCACGGTGCATTAAATACATTCACTTTCCTACGCTTGTCAGTACGATTCCAAGCAGTTCATAGAATTATTAATGCATCAGTAGAAGTAATATCGTCAAGGAAACGGCATCGGAGTAGTATGATTTACCTTCGTGATGAAATTGTGATTGATTGGTACATTCCACTGAATATGCAATATTTCTATGCCAGTTTTTTTACTTACTCGGTCACTTTTAAAAACCGTTGTTCCAGCTGAAACCCTATTTGGTACTTCATGTAATAAAATATGAAATCTCATTCTAAACGTTATTTTATCTTAAATGGATTCCACAAAATTACGTTTAACGTTATTTAAAAGAATGGAAATATTGTGATGAGTATCCGTGGGAATAATTGAAAGGATTCTTTATTTTCTTACCTGTGAAGATTGGATAACTGAACGAAGTATTTTGTGGTGATCTCATCCTTATTTCCTTTTTTTAGGACATTAGGAGCAAGGCTTTGGCCTCAAAATAATTTAGCTACCTCAAACAGCCTCGTTGTTTTAAAATAATAATATCATTCAAATACGGATTTAACTGAGGCATAGAACAAATCTGGGAATAAAAAGCTCTCGGGAGCAGTATATAAGCTGTAAATTGGAAAAGAGGTGCGGAAAATGTAAGTGACAGTTCTTGATGGAAAAGCCTCGGGTGAATTTCTTTGCACGTGTGGGAGCAGATAAATGGAGATCAAAAGGAATCGGTTGCGTTGGGTGAAGCAGAGAGATGTATTTGACGGATTTTTTAAAAATTTACATTGTCTACACAGTATATCATCTCTGAATCCAAATTCCAATATTTTCTGCGCTTACCAATGTCTTATGCAGCCTGTCATTGTGGCATAAAATGCTAGCCTTGAGAATAACAAATTATTACGTGCTTTCATTTCACTTTATATGCATTAATCTCAACTTATTTGGAATACGTTATGTTTTTTGATATATGAAATTCAGTTTGTTGTTGCCACTCACTCTCGACTAGCTGCGCTTGCGGCCTGTGTCATTTGTCGATGAATCAATCTGCGAATATTTTCATGTCATTACCCTCTGACGAAAAACATTTTTTCCTGAGGGTATTGTCGCATTCGGGAAACGATTTTTAGTTTAAAAAAATGCTTATCTTTTGTGGCTTGGTAGCTTTGGCTGTGCAATAGATTTTTTTCCATATTATTTCACTTAGAAGTCAATTAGTCGTCTGTGTATAATAATCTGTGTGTCACGCTCTCCCTTTAGTGAAGTTGCGGGAGTTTTCCTCAAAATGATTAAGACATCATTTAAAAGCCTTTTCAAACCTTTTTGTATGTTTCCATTGATGCTCGCGCTAATCCGTTTCTAACGAGTGCCTCTCTCTGATGCCTTTGAATATGGTGGACTGCCTTCAGATGTTTTAGTTGTTAGTTTTTTCCTGGAAAATTCTCGTATCAGAATACGTCCTTCAAAAACGCTTCGAAGAAAGTGAATGACGGCTGACTGACTTCTCATTAAAGTAGATTCTGCCGAGCGCACTCCGCATACACGCCAATTTTTCAAGGAAGGGCCCATCATTTTTCGCTGATAACTGTGCGCAAAGCTTCCCAAAGGTTAGCTGAATTATGTCAGATCCATTTTTTCTTCCTTATTTTAATGGCTTCCGCGGTCTCAGGGAAGGCAGCGATGGAGAATTTACTAAGAAAAGGTAACCGAGTCGGTGAAAGTAATTCTAAAATTTAAAAGCATTAACGGGTACTCACTACTCATTGAATTATGAATAAACTAGTTTTCTGTGTATAGTTACTTCTCATAGAGTATTTTGAAACTCAATAGGAGGTTTATGAATTATTTAAGCTACAATTTAAACATATTATATTTAGTATTCACAAATGATGATTGAATTTTGCGAACAAATCCCTGGTTAAGCATTGAGATGAAGGGATCATTTAGGATAATCATTAGATCTAACTCGACTTTTTTGGCTTAGTTTGTTTGCAGGGTAATGGTGATAAATCAACTATTAGAGGAAGTTGTAGAGTAACTGTAGAAAACAATGAGATTAACAGTAATACTTGCGTTTTTGAAAGTGTAACTACCAAATTCCCTAAAATATAATCGCTACCCTTAAACTCCATACTCTCCATCTCTGTTTCCCTTGGAATTTTTAGGGTCAAGCCATCATAACATTTCTAATTATTTCCTACGCATAGAATGTCGGTTTTGAGTTGATAATCTTTCAAAATGTGTTTCACACCAATGGCTATGGCAAAGAGCCTGCGTTTATGCACACGCTGTGCGTACATAAAATAAATAACGTTAACTTAGAATCTTTTGTAGGAACTCCATGTGGAGAAAGTAATAAACGCTTAAATGCCGTGTTAAATAAGTGAGGATGTCGCCCAGTGGACGCACGCTGGAGAATAGAAAATAATAAACCCTTTCGTATCTCTCCCCTTTCCTTTCTCAATCCCTTTACATGGTCTTTTAATCTCCCGTCGTCGTCGCATGTAGAGGTCTTCTCTCCTCATATCCCTTTCTCCATCCTTTTACTTTCGTTCGTTCCCCCGCGCTTGAGGGGGAAAAATGCGCTTTATGCACGCTTTTCGGAGTGCATTTGTTTACTTCCGCCGCCCCGCGTGAGTGCAGGCGCGAACGCTCTGCCGAGCGCCCTTCAATCCCGAGTGTAAAGCGTCCCCGAAAATAGTGCCACCTCAAGCATGTGTGAGATGAAATCTATACGTGCTAGGGTAAAAAAGTCATCCAACGATGAATGGGGGATTGTCGTGAAAACATCCCGTATTTTCCATTGGTAATGAGAGCGAACAATCCCCTAATTTTTTTCGTTAGGTTTTTTTTTATATTTTCGTCAAAGAAATCCGTATGACAGCGTGGATTAGGCATTTAATTTTTTCTTTAAATTTTATTTCCAAATTTGGTTTAGATTCAGATTTTCATGGAAAAAAATTTTATGAATAGTAAATTTTTCTTTCATATTCATTTAGTCTGCAATGTTTTCAACCGTGACAAAATTCAGCTTCAATATTGTATCTTGCATTTTTTGTATAAGCGTGCGACAAATCGACATTGGTAGGTTCCTGCATTAAGTTAACAGACTGAAACCTTCATGGTGGGAAAAGAGAAATATTTGTTATGACGCGAGGAAAACAATGACCGCTTATGAATAACCAGTTAAAACATTATAGTTGTTGGCGCTGAATGTTCGGAGGAGGGGTGTTTGAGAACTTGCCTGCATTGTAAATTAAGAAGGATATGCTCATACATCTCCAAGGCTAAAAAAATGAAAAACGTTATTTCCTTGATTCCTGAAAGTGTAATCTGATGTTAAATCTCCAAAAGAACAATATATCCGAGTATATTTTGGGCGGTGTCATTTTGCGCATATGCTCTCAAAATCAACTTTGCTATTACTTTCTCCTTGCATTTTAGGGGTAAATGATTTCTACCCGTGTTTAACACTCGAAGAAGTTGCATTATTTCGAGCTTTCTTGGTATAGAGCTTCCTGTCTCCACGGGGTCATGACCTTCGTTAATCCCATGAATCCGCCAAGGAAAACTGGAAATTTATTAAAATATTCTCGTGATTTAAATAAATAGATTGATTATATTTTTCAGAACAAATTTATCATATTGTTTCAAAGTGGATTTTGTCTATCCAAATATTATTTTGGGCGGAAACTTTTTTTATAATGCTGTAAATATTTTAGTTCTAATAGTAAGTGTCTTGAAGCGAAGATTGGTGCATCTTTCTTTTTTCTCTGACATTGAAGCGTACGTATGAATTAAATACATATTTTTTTGGCATAGAACTTTTTAACATTTATTTTTATCAGTACTCTTATCACCCGTTTAAAAAAATCTAATTCTGAGGCCATTTGAAAATCTTTTCATGTCATTTTTATTAGTAATTTAACTACTATTTTTCAAATATAAGAAACAGTCATGAAAGAAATAATTTTTCTTCTAAGCATAAGCGTAAAAGACTAGGGTTTCTACCTCAGATACGTGAGTTTTCTATTAAATCATATTTAATCCTAAACATGAGAGATGTTTGAATTCCTGGAATGTTTTTATTTTTGTGGAGATCAATGTATTTTCCTTCTGACCATAAGTACAAAGCGGTGTCGTAACTAGGAATATGCTTTTGGGGGCATGGGATGGACTGGGGTGGCAACCCTCTCCCTCCCAGGCAATGGGGGTCCGGGAAAAATTTTGAAAAATGACATGCGTGGAAATGCATTTTACATCATTTTCGAATTAAAAATTTAACTCTAAGCAGTCGAGTTATTATGCGTCTAAACTAGACGATAGTTTTTAATAATTCTTTTATTTATCTGAGGCTTTCGGGGGGGGATGTCTATCCCCTCATCTTCCCCCATAGTTACGCCACTGGCACAAAGAGTTAAGGGTGGGAGGATAGCATAGTGAATTCAGGAGAGTGTATCTTAGTTGCGAGGTGTAAGTTTTCAAAGTCCTTAAATGCTTTTATTTAATGGCTCATTTTTTCACTGATTTAATCATTTTACATATTTATTTTCACAATGCTTTTTCGCATGTATGAAGCAGTTTTTTTTACGTTGTCGTTCAGGACGTCAGCCTTCGTTTCTTTAATGCAGAAGTGCAAAGAAGTGGGAAGTTTGTGTAGGGAATGCATAAAGGCGTACCTCAGGTGCGAGGGTATTTCCCTCGGCTGAATGTGCACGGGCAGTGCAAGGAATAAAGAGGGAACGAGACTCATTCGGGAAAGGCTAAAAGAGGGGTGGTGTGGGTTTATAAAAAGATATGGAGAAAAAATCGTGTGAGTGGAAAAGCCCTTGAAGAGAGGAGGAGGAAGCTGCGTGAAGCACTTAACCCTTCCCACCCCTCACCTGGCTCACCTTCCCTTCAACCCTTTAGCTGCGTCTTTTTCATCCCTCCCCTTCCCCCTCGTCCCTCCCTCCCGGACAAAGGAAAGCTGATAAGTGCGTGCTGTATATGAGGAGTTGAGGGGGCCGTACTCCGGAAGGGTGTATGGGAGGGAAGAGCTATGCTTATAGACCCCAGGGGAATTGAACGCGTATGTTCTATCCACGTCGTTTGTGTTATACTCTGGGGGAAACTGTGGCTATTCCATAATACGTGGCCTGTTCGAAAATTATGGTCCAATTATTAATTAGTAAATAAGTACTCAGTACCTTTATCAGACAATTTTTGAGTATGTTAAAACGAAAATATTTTTATCGATCAAATGGTTTAGCAAATACATAACTATTTTTTATAAACAGTCGCCGCATGCATAGTTTTTATTTAGAAAATCATCTCTTAGTGGAAAGATAATTTAATTTAACACACGAACAAATAACTGAGTGTATGTTCATCAAAACCTCAATGGTACTTTCAGAAAAGTTTCCTTTAGGATGGTCTCGCGGGACTCACACTTCGGAGGACTGTTAGCTGGCTTTAAATAGCTTGCATGACCATTTTCACCATCATGTGGTATTTTTAATTATTATATTGGTTTTCATCGCTTAAACGTCGTCCACATGACAGCTTCACAAATCAGATGCGAAATTTTAGTGCTCGATAATATTCGGGTGCCTTCTAAAGGAGCCGTAACGTTTTGATTGCCTATATATCACTACTTCGTTTTATGTGTGCATCAAAAGTTCTATTAATGTATGTAGAAGATTTTTTGTTGTTCAAATATATTAGTATTACGATTTCTTTATGAAGATGATCCCATCAATAGGCAAAAGTCTCTAATGTCACCGAAAGCTGGTACCTGGTTTTGCATCTAGCAAATAGATGTTTAAAATGTTAAAGGGGTAATAAAAATGTATTATTATTATCGTTATATTTCCATGAAATCGTTTTACATAGCCAATTAGTGAAGCTACCCACCGCGCAGATAATAACGCACTCAAAGGATGCGAAGCGACGAAAAGCCTTATAGACAGTCGCCCCATAATATAGTTTTTATTTATTTATTTAGTTTTAGTGATCATAACTCATAACATCCTTAAACCAAATGGAACGTATAAAACATTTCCCTCAAAATAGAAGAGATATTTCTCGTATCTACTATGATATTTTAAAACTTATAAAGAGCTTCAGGGTTGCAAAAATAGTCTTGACCACCCTTGATTTCAATCCCATGCCCCGCGAAAGCCTTCACATAGAAATTAGTGTCGTTTTGAGTAATTCTCTGCAGGGAGTGATTGATGGGAGTTGAAACTTGTGCGATCCGTGATTTTCAAGTGATCTCAGGCTATCGCATTCTGCCCGCACCCGGTACGTCTCCCGCGGTTACGAAAGAGGAAGGAGGTGGGCGGAAGGTGAGGGGAGGGATTTCTTTGAGGACGATGCGACACGTTCCGTGGGAAACGGAAGGTCCGCGTCGTTCCTGCTGCGTGCTTCGCTTCGTCCTTTTGAGGAAAGGAAGCCGAGAGAGGGTCGGAAAAAGAGAGGAGACGAGAAAAGGGGGCGTGGCCCTCGGGCGAAGGGAGGGAATTCCTGCGTATGAAAAGGGTACGGCCAGGGTTAAAGGGGGTACTCTACCAAGGCGGAAAGAGTGTCGCTCGGGATGTTAAAAGCGGCGAATGGTCCATTATCTTTGCACAAAAGCATCATGCCGTACTGATATGTTTAATAAGTAAGTTTACAGTATAGAACATGAGAACGTATGTGTCGAGATATTTTTTCACTTATGCTGCCACTTATAAAAATGTAAAGCGAAAGAGACATGTGGCTATAGTAACTACTTCTAGGCCTGGCCTGTGAGAGACATCATATACAGTATTGCACAATATTTGATTCGAATATGGAGGACCCAACCAATATTTTATGCATTTACAGCGTACCAATGTTTGTGATGAAAATCTGTATGAAGTCATCTTGAAAAATGAAGAAAAGATACTTTATTTGGTCGTTATGTTTTCCCCCAATATTGACTCTAAAATGCAAAATTTTTCTTAATGACTGCATCGATACACCCTAGCCTCTGAATATCCTGAAAATTGGAAGTACTCCTGCACCTAAGTTACACCGCAAAATGTGGTTCTTCGGTAGTCTGAAGAGGTGGAGTCCCCTCTAAAGGGATGCTATCATATTCGAAACGGGATGTATTCATGGGCAGAAAGGGGTTTTGTGATTGAAGAAAGATTCGAAGAAGTGCTATGAGATATTGTGGTGGTCTAGAGGGACGCTTTCTGCCAAGCTCCCCTCATTCCATGCTCTGCCTAGAATTTCGAGTATCTTTGTTGGGGTTGTCCCTGGGCTTCACTCGGGATTTGAACCCGGCTCTCTTTGGTGGTGGAAACTCTTCATAGTTGGCAGCTGCAGTCGTAAATGGGACAAAATTTATCTCAATTATCTGAAAATAAATACTTTCTCATTGTACAGTAAACCGTTTGCCTACGGGTGATGCAAATTTTGGGTATGCACTGCAGGTTACCGAAGTACATGAACTCGAGTTTGAGCCTCAATTACTAAGTAACCAATGTGAAATAAGAATTAATAATAGTAATAATGATAGTAATAGCTTGCTAATAGTAATTTAAAATTAATAAATAATATCTTTACTTAAAAATCTGAAGAATCAATATTTTATTTGGTTTATTTTCCATTTCAATGTTAGTTATTGTTTTTATTCTAGATTGAATATATGTTTCTTTATTCGCTAATGAAAAAATGGCCGTTTATTGTTATATTTCAAAAGGGATTGGCCTTTAAGAATAGTGTTCTGTTTTTATTTTGTTGTCAGACAAATACAAGTATCAACTTAAAAATAAGTTCATGTTTGTATCAGCTTTTGAAGCAATGTTTTTTGAAGCGAGGAATAGTTAAGGATTTGAAGGAGGTGGGTTTTATGTGCGGAATTGGACGGTTCGTGGGTTGGGGAAGGGAAATGCGAAAAAAGAAGGCGGAATGTAAAAAGAGGTTGGGGGGGGGGGGGGTGCGTCGAAGCACGCTCTCACAATTGGAGGAGTCCTCGAGGTGCAGCGGTTGTCATGGCAACCCACCCCGTGCGTGCGAGTGCCGCAGTGGCAAGTCTCATGTTTCCCTTTCGTTCGTTCTTCCACTTCAATCCGCGCCCTCCTCTCTTCCACCACAACTCAAATACCCATCCCTCATTCACCCTCATACCTCGAGTGCCCACATAGTATGTATGTACATGGATAAGTATGCATACTTGCGACAGTTATTAAACCTTTCTAGCCTACAGCATGCTTCTGGGAAAAAATGAATTTCAAGACTTCTCATTTAATAGAAGTGAAAATTTTCTACTCAATTATAATTATTGTCGCAGCTAGATGTTTCACCATTAAATTTTACAGCACTAAAGAACACGCAGTTTAAATCTTTTCTGAGTGGAACTGAAAATGTATAAATTTTTCATGTTACTCATTGCTCAATCTGACGTATGAACGAAGGCGCAGTCAAAATTACGAGAATTCATGTATGCGCGATGGCAAAATAGCCCCTGATCTAATTCCGAGCTTGCATTACCGCAATTTCAAAATGGTTTCAGTGCTAACCTGCGCAATGACATACCCCGTGTTAAACGGCCTTTACAAATTCGTATACGTGTTTTTAAAGTTTCTTGCAATAATTAGTGTGAAGATGTAACAGACAGCACTGTAAATTTATTAGAACGAACTAGGCCTTGCTGAAACCTATTGAAGGATGTGAAACAGAAGGAATACGTAGGTGTGAAAAGATTAGTAGATGGGAGGATTGAGTGGAGAGCTGCGTCAAACCAATCTTAGGATTGTTGGCTTATGATAATGAAACTTACTGAGAAAGTGAACAGAGTGTTCTGTAAACATTTTGTGTATAAATGTCCCCAGTGAAATAAATGTACCTACCATAATTCTTCAGCGAATGCATGAGTACATTTTTGTGTCTCTTTTTGCGATAGCAAAAGTTAAATGCATTTATTTAAAATCAGTTATAATCTGAGATGCTTTATGTAAGTATAAATTTTTTGCATACTCTTTATTAATTTATTACATTGCAATGGTTACATGCTTCGAATCGGCGGTTATAAAATTCTTGAAATTAATCAAGTACGTAAGATTACGTACCAATGTTGTCAAAATATGAATATTTAAACTGCATACACTTTCTGTATATATTATAGAGGCCATATTAAACAAAGATTTGCAAATGAATGGCATTTTTATGAAAATGTATGGAACAAATTTGCGTACATTTTGTCCAAGCATAGGTTTGCACTGAGGAAGTATATTTTATGGTAACTTGCGTAGAGTATCTAGTTTCGCACATTGTATTTCCTCTAATATCAACTGAATGTCTAATAATCATTGATGAGCACTCCTAGACTTGATTTGACGCATCAGTCCGCTCAGTTCTCATACCAAGAGTCTTCCTATCCTACGTAATGTATGTAAGACTTTCTTAATTTTTATTTCTCATCCCCGCGGAAAGATATTAAGTCCGATCCCACTCTCTTAGTGGATGCGACGGGAGAGATGAGATGGCTGAGTGCTGAGTTTTATGTAAAATGAAAAAGAGAAGAATCCTCCAGGATACGCTCACGTTGCGTGAGTCTGCCCTCATTTTTTTATCATTTATTCGCCGTTTTTTAATTAGTGTCGCTCGAGAGGCGTGATGCGTGCCGTGTACACACGCCAGAACACGGCTTTTAAAGGGCGACGGAGTTTTTTTTTACTCACTGCATCTTTGGAGGTCTCGTCGTCATGTCTCGGCGATAACTTTTCCGATGCGTTCTGAAATCTCGCTCGGAATGGCGTGCACTTCACCTGCGTTTAGGGGTGACTGGCGATCTTGTGTGCATGATACTCCGTTCCCCTCAAATTGACTGTACTTGTCGTGTTCATGAATTGATAACCGTCGAGTAGCAAGAGGATGGAAGATAGGTGGAAGAAAGTTTCGACTTCGTCAGTTATAGGTTTTGAGGAAACTTAGAAACAGTCCCTTAAATTCATGAAGGAAGATTAAACTTTATCGTACTTTTCTACAAAATATAATGTGATTGACCGGCGCGGCGTGCTTCTGTACCAATATGTACTAGGCAGTGAAAAGCGTCACGCGTACGTAGTAATTCAATATGCCTCACAAGAGCAAAAAATCTTAGTCATTGAATGGTTGTGACTATCTTTGATATTCTGGTACTACCATAGCGATACCTCCACTGCAAAAACGCTCAACAATCGCTCACCGAATCAAATCCGCTCATCTAGTAGCCCAAAAATACGAATCCGCTCAGCTAGCAGTGTCCGGAGCATAAACCCTCATCTCCTATTCTCGAAGCTTGGAAAAGGAGCGGATTTGATTCGGTGAGCGATTGTTGAGCGTTTTTGCAGTGGAGGTATCGATAGGTAATCCACCACTACCTTTAGTATTTTTTTCTGTTGAGGCGCCAGTTTAAGTTTCACCTTTGCATTTTTATTGTTAGTTATTTTTCACCTTGATTTATTAGTTTTTCTGTTTCGTTTTCACAATTGATGAGTATCGAAGTGATTTTGATGTGAGCGTAGTAATCGATTTCTATCACCTAAATTCCTCTAAGAATTATGGCTGTGCTACATGCGTTTGCTTCTTTTCCTTAGTTATAAATATATTTCGATAAGATACCGAAGTGCGTTGAGGCAGCATAGGGGCGGGGAAGAGAAGCGCCATGCAATTACGTAACGCAAATTAGAGAGAGGAAAACCGAAGCTTACTTATCTTTTAAATTAAATTTTACATACAATGCTTAAGTATATCATTTTAATTTATTTTTAAATGTACCCTCTTTTCATTTTTTCTGGGACTACAGACTTGGACGTATTAATTGCGTCCTCTCCCTCTTGAAGATATTTTATGGGCGCCAATGTGTTTATGTGTAGTGAGTTGATTGTGGTCCATAGTTGTCCCTGATGCGGCGTGGCTTGTATCAAGTAACCACAGTCGCTTTGTCTTACGCTCTTAACCTCAGCATCCTTGAAGTGAGTCTCCTTCAAGCCCCTTGAAGGATCCCATTAGGGTGACTGAGTATGTCGTGTGGTTTCGTCGGTTACGAGTTAATTTTCCAGTAAATTTCCATATTCTCTGTGCCTGTATTCATCGGCTGTTTCCCGCTGTATTGGTATTGATTTGGTTTGCTTTTCTTGTAAATCTACCTACTTTTACAGTGATGAAGAGCTCATTACTGTTAAAGATTATGTATATATTTTACCCTCTGATTTCTGGCTTTTTTCCAAATACCACAGCACTGTTGTCCTCGTCCTTTTTCCATTATATGTTCCTATCCCTTTCTTTCCATACCTTGCTCAATGAAAGTAGTATATATATGTATTTATTGACCGAACCTCCAGGTAAAGTGAAATAATTCTATTAACTCAGTCGTCAATAAGCATACTCATTAAATAAAATAATATGCTGGAATAACCATTTCCCTTTTTGAAAGGTGTTGGTTTTCTTTTCCACTTTATTGATATTATTAGATAAGGTTAAATTTCATTTTAGTCAGTGTGAAATTTGGATTCATGTGTTTTAGACTACGTGCGTCACAACTAATACGTAAAATTCTAATAGCGTGATTCAGTGTATGAGCTTTCAATGTGCGGAAGGGATTTCGATTCAGACTTATGTTCTATCAGTTTCTTTTGCACTCGCTGCCATACACCTTGGAGAAGACTCTTTCGGGACTGTATGGAAGAAGTCGTTATATAAGTGGGAGTCGCCCTCATAACTCCCTTCGCGTCCGAATGTGGGCCGTTCCATTCCCGCCATTGGTTCGCCCGTTGATGAAATGAATCCGAATGAGGGTGCACGCAATTATCGCCGGGGGCCTATTAGGTGGCGCTGACTCACCGTTCGTCGCCCACTGACCTTCGCCGTCGGGAGAATGAAATGCTTCGAATTGCGACGTTTGTCGTGACATTTCACGGAAGGGGAAGCGCTCGTCGGTCCGTGACGCCACATCCCGTCGGGGCGCCTCCAGTCTGTGATTATTATTTTGTGTTGTTTTTTTTTGCGCAAGAATCCTCGTCTTTCGCCTCAGAAATCTCTGCGCGAGAATTTCCTTCGCGATCGCTTTCTTAGGAGAGAGCGTAAAATTGATATACGTGCTAACAGGTGTTTTCGAAGTATTGGTCAACTAAGGGGTGTGAATAACAAATAAGTTAATTTTCATTAAGTACTTTTATATTAATCTATATAACTCTTTAAGTATATTAATGAGGATATCTGTTTGTCTGTCCGCTATGCCTTTCCATACGACTGCATGGATTGCGATCAAAGTTAGTTTATAGGTGCTTATCATGCTCCCAAAGCCCATAGTACTACTCTCAGTTGTGTCCGACGTGCCCTTTGCGTCATTTTCCCATTACAGTTTGTTGCGTCACGTAATACAACTTCTGCGGTTGGTCATCCTGCCGGCTGGGCACACCGCTTGACACGCTCAATGAGAAAACATAAAAATCCTAGGTGATCATGAAATCCGGGTTTACCACTTCTCTGGATACTGTCCTCGAGCAACGCCAGGTGATCTACTAGTTGATAATATATATTTACCTATCGCAGCTCGTATGGGTAAACATTTGTTTCCTTGTAATATTTCGAAGACTGCCACGTGAATGGCAGTGAAATATCCATGAATTACCATGAGAAAAAATTCCCCTTGACCGAGAATCGAATCACGGACCTTGACTAAGTTATTTTCGTGTTGTAAGTATGTAATTATCCCTGAAAATCGTTTAGCAGACGTAATTAAAATCTAACGAGTGACGACCTAGGTAAATCCAGGGGCGGTCTGGCCAAGTCGGCTGGTCGGCGATCGCTTACTTATCGCGAACTTATGGGCCCCACACAACGCTCGCGTCTATTGTGAAGCGTGTATGAAATGTGCAATAAATAAAGACTCGGATGTTACTTGAAACAAAATTTTTTTTTTGCAATTGTGAAATTCTAATTTTTCATTTATTTGCTTTATTTACAAAATACTCAAAATAGAAAGGCCTTAAAAAATTAATAAAATAAAGTAGTCAGAAGAATAAAGAGAACTTGATTCTTTTATGCAAGGGTTATTCGAGAAGCTTATTTTAGAGTTTTTTTTTAAAGATTTGTAATATTCAATTATATAATCTGTGAAATTTCACTTTTGACAGTATTTTTTTCTGACGAAATATCTATTTTAATCAACTTTTATCTAGTTTATAAGAGCCAGGGTAGCGTCAAAATACATTTCCGGGCATGCAATTTCCTAAAATTTTGCCGGGGAAGGGCCCCATCTTGAGCCCGAGCCGAGGGCCCCCATTCACCCCAGACCGCCCATGGGTAAATCCTTTTAAATCCGTGGTGAGTGAAGGCATATTTTGTGTCCGACTGGGGGAACCTCTTTGGTGATATTCGTGAATTCAGTCATGAATTCCAATACAGCCCAAGTCTACTCGGAAGGAATTGTGGATGAGTGGTTTTTTGTGTATTTTTGGAGATTCCAGAGATGTTGCTTCGATTTTATTTTACAATTGGTGGACATTGTATGAAGTGACATGCATTGGGAAAAGTCGTGCTGTTGGTCTGTATAGGTTTGATTATGGGCAGGGAAAATAGTTTGTTTCAAATCACAGCTGAATGGACATGGGCTGTTTTTACACAGCGTTAATTTATAATAGTACAATCGACACTGTTATTTTTGGTGAAGTTGAAATATATCTCTGCTCTTTATCCACTTCTTATTGTCTCTTTGGTTGTCATGTATAGTCCCCGCGACAGTATTGCGGTGTTAATTTTCAATTACCTTTATGTTCGTTCTCACTGTTATATTTCTGTCTCGATGACTTCATCACTTCAATGTTCTATTCATTTATAACATAATTTTGGATTGTTATATCCTCCATTTTATTAGTCAATGATCATTAACTTTCTGATTCTCTGTGTATCGTGTAGTAATCGAAATACGGCGGAGATCCCTTGATGTGACTTTCCCTTAATTTTAGAAGTGCAGTATTTAAATTATTCTATAATTGCCCATGTCTCTAAAACGCTAGAGCAAACGCTTGAAAATTTTGAATCAAACTAGTGTGTTGTAATTTGAACAGTTTATAAGTTTTTGATGCTAATTTCTTATAACTTTAATCTATTGGACGATCCTGTGAGCCGTTTGAATTCCCGCGTCTCATTTCGAAAGTGCAGGCGGTCTTGCGCTTGGTCCCGTGAGTTTTACTTGTGCTGCCATCTCACGGGGAGTTCTCAAAACACGTGCACCACGAGCCGCCCGAAGAGGGCGGTATTAGCGGGAGCGGTTTAGATGGCAATTTCGCAGCGATACTAAAATTGTTGCGCGCTCTTTTGAAATACTGAGGCCGCAAGCATTGCCTTTAGCATACCAGTTAGAGGAGTGTTTTTGTGAATCAACCACTGGCTAATAATAAGTAATTAATTGTAACTAGAAATTCAGTGCCCGTTGAAATGTTAAAAAAAGGATTCTTATTGAACATTAGTGGATGGTGGTCACAGCAAAAATTGGTGCTTTTTTATGAATTAATTAATAAAATTACTACAGTTATATAAAATAAGCACATATTCTGGCGCGGTGTAGTTACGATTTTTTTCCTGTTTTGACGAGTCTGGGGTAAACATAAGTGATCAGAATTGTATTTTAATTTATTAATCACCTGCCTTGTGACGCATTCTGTCTATGAAAAGCTATTTGTTTTTTTTATTGACATCATCGATCATTTTGAGCGAATTAGAAAATTAATGCAATGATTCAATACTTTGTTACTTGAGTGGTTTAAGTAAATTTCATAGACCACTCCTACCAATTGATTGCTCCTAGTGCAATAAGGCATCTTATTTGAGGGTAAATTCACCCTCAATTAATTTACAGATCATGCATTAAACACATATTACGCGTGTGTTCGTAATATTTTGCTGCCCTGCTAGTTCATCTATGATGTTATAATGATTAATAAACCCATGGATATAAAAATTGTGACTATTTATGAAGTTTTCTATGCATAAATGTGATGAATGTATTTTCTTAGTTTCTAGAATTGTTTGAGTCACAAGCAGGTAGAATTCATGAAGGCTATTGAAATTACTCATGCTGCTATATGCCACAGATATGTTTCAAAACTTGCATTAAATAGTTGCTGAGATAAAATTAAAATGGGTGTTTTTGTACTACTGCATTTCTTGTGATAATATTGTAGCTCGAAAAAAGTTGCCCGGTGAAATCATATTAAATATATCACTGAAAAATATTGCAATGTCTTCTTTCATCAGTAATTTTTCTTCAACTTAACTTTTTGTGCAGATTGTGAATTCTTTGATTAAGTAATGGAACTGTTGTTTCTACCCCCTCCATACTTGGTAGAATGTGACCCTTGCTATTAAATGTGGACTGCATGTGACTATATTTATAACAGTATATATAAATATACTATTGTGATCATTCAAAGTTTATAAGTAGAACTTGTTGTTTGTTTTTCAGGCCACGAAAGAATTTTTGGAAGCAATCAATTGCATCCGAGGAAAGAGATCTGTCAGCCCAGTGTCATGGGGGACAGCTGTTCGGTTTCTGTGGGCCAGGAAATGGGATGTTGGCCGTGCTGTGGCCCTCCATGAAGTTCATGAAGCCACCAGGAGGAGAGAAGGCTTAACCTGTTTCCATCCCGGCCATGAGCCCTTGCATTCTGAACTTCGGACTGGAAAATTCACTATCCTTGTAAGTAGCCAATACCGCTGTAGTCCCTTATACAGATTCAAAGCCAAAAATTTGCTTTGAGGGGTGTTTGCTTGGTGTGTGGGTTGACTATAATGGTAATGGTAATTTATTGTCTATTTGCAGAAGTTGGAAAACCATACAATTCATTAAATAAGCTATTAATTTTGTTGCTGAAATGTATTGCCGTTTTTGGATTTTACCAAAGGGAGTCTACACTCATTCTACCTGCTAATGGTGTTAGTGATAGTTAGCTCTTAGTGATTTTTATTCATCAGCTTCATACTCTTTCTGCATATTTATCACTAAATGTTGTCCTGTTGCAAAGGGGATTTAAGCCCTTTTCCGAACTGACGGCGGCTGACCTTGAGCGTGCTCGAAACCCACCCACTCTTCTAGCCAATCACAACAGAGCGACAGGAGAAAGTGTGTTGGAGCCCGCAGTCTCTCTCCGAACTCCGAGCAGTGAAGATCGCTCTCCAGCTAGCAGTGTTGCCAAATCGAATCGCTCAGCGTTCGTCCGAGAATCTTTCACTGCCCCAAAATTACCGTTATTCTCAAGGCTGGCAACGCTGGTCGGCTCGATTGAGGGGAGTGGAGCAGAAAAGGGAAGGGGATGGAGGGGAACGGAGAGGTGGAAGGGGCAGCGCTTCTGATTGGCTACTTGCTATTTTCCACCCAGCCGCCATCAGTTCGGAAAAATGGTATAATTATGGATTTTTTCCTCAACATGTTTTTTGGCAAACACTATGAAATGTAACTACATATATATGGAAAAATGGAGCATCAGAGAATAAGTGCCTCTGGGCTAGTGGTCTCCTCAGAAGATGTATCATGGTTAGAGGCCATAAGAGAAAAAATTGGGTGTAGAGGTGGTTGGAGGTTCCCAAACCCCTATCCCCAGCTCTGTGCCTGCCATAATCTTCCATTTTTTTCTTCTCCATTATCAGAGTATTGCTGTATAAATGATATATTGCATAGTAATATGTGAATTTTAGTGTACTACTGAGTTACATCAATAGAATGTTTGAAATGAGCATATGAATGCCTCTCTTGTTATATCCATTGACTGGTTAACTCATTATTGTCCTGCAATTTCATGGTTGTCTTGGTTAGGCAAAATACTGGGTTCCAAAATTTTATTTCTCTATTTAATTGACATTTTTATTTTCATTTCTGGGATTTATTTGGTGATTTCATGATGAATATGACTGCTAATGTGATTACTGGGACATGGGTGGCAATACTTAGCCTGAATAGTTAGGGACTTTAATGAGACTGTGACTATTTCTGTAGTAAAAGTGTAGTTTTTTCTTTATATTCTGCCAGTTTTGATTGGCAGATGGAAATACCTAGCTTGGCAACCAATCTTACATATTGTAGCTTGGTGGGTGAATTATACAAATCTTTCATAGTGTGGGAATGCAAATTCCATTATTTTTTTGGGTGAGAGGCAGCACCGAGAAACTGATTGGTTTGGGTAGTCTTTATGTACACCGAGTATCATAGGCTGCCATAGCTTCTATTCTTCTTCCCTAATACATCCAGGAATGACAGTTTTTCCATTGTGAGCTTTATAACTGGCAATTCTGATATAGCAATTTCAGGAGTTCCCCCTAAAACTGTGACTAAATGACAAACATGTTTTCCTCACATCACAGCTATTTTGATTGTTATTTGTCATATATTGAGGGCCTCATTTTCAAGTTACTCCATGTAAAGATTTGCTGTTACTGGTGACATGGGTGAGACCAAGTCCATGTGTTGCATTTTAGTCCTTAGTACTTTGTAATCTACAGAATAAGTGAATTTTAGTGGCAGTACTAATAAGGGGTTTTCAGCTAGAATTACCTCTGGGATGGGCTTTCTAATGATATCCCTTTTTCTGGGGTCAGAGCCTGTTGGTAAGTGAGATGACCTCGGACATAACCAAGATTTTATCTATGTTGATGGTGGTGCATTTAAATTTATCAATGAAATTGGAGGAGTTTTTAACTAAGGACTGAATACTCCCCACACATAGTTGGTTGAAATGACTTACATTTGGGAAGCTGATTGGCTGGGACACCAAATCTTCCCACAATTGGACATAGTGAAACTATTTGCTTATTACTTTTCTAT
This sequence comes from Ischnura elegans, assembly GCF_921293095.1. NCBI lineage: Eukaryota > Metazoa > Arthropoda > Insecta > Odonata > Coenagrionidae > Ischnura > Ischnura elegans. Next base: position 83,976,261 of record NC_060255.1, on the reverse strand, counting down.
TGACCATATAATCTTGTTGGTTAGGCATTAGGGAGGTGAAGACTGATTTTATCTTTTTTGAGGAATGGGTTATCTCTTGATAAGCTGTTTTAACCTTCCATTAACGTGAACCTTAGAATATTGTAAACCTAATGCTGCCATTATATTTTAAAGTAGGGCTGACTTCAGATACATTGGGTCTGTTTGGAGTCGAGAGACTTTCTTTTTGTAGTCCTTTTTTCTATCAATTAAATTGATGGATTTTCTAAAAATTATTTGAACTTCTCATGAGAGAGAAGAAATTGTTGGACAAGGGCAACTTGATACCTCGTATAATAGGGTAGTTTCCTTCATCAAAGAAAACGAAAGGCATTGATTGCGATTCGTTACCCACCATTAGTGTATTCATAACATACAAATTATTTGGTTTTAGAAATCCCAGTTTAGACTAATGTTAATGGTCAATTTTATCCTCATTTGAAAAAGGCCACATCGGTGCCCATGCGATGCCACTCCACGTGACGTCACAGGGACCTAGTTTCTATAGGAGTAGATAGGAGTTTTGCATCGTCTGAGATTGCCAATGCATGCATGAGGCACAGAGCTCAGGGAAACATGTCTTAATAATCACCTATTAAAACTGCCTAAGGTCAGAAAGTTTTCTTTGTTTGATAAGGCATTAATAATCCTTATTTAAGCCAAGTGCTACCTGCTAGCAGCCTGCGTCGTATCAGCGCTCAAAGCCTCGCCCCAAGGTCACCTCACTTGCGGCAGCGGGAACAAGAACGACATCACACGGAGTTTTCCCGGCATTCATACTTACAATTAGCCGTCGCATTTTCGCGAGCTTGAAAATTTTCACTTTTCATTTAATCGCGAAAAATAGATGTTGTCATTTAAAAATCTGATAGTGTGAAATACATACTCCAGGAGTAATAATCTATCGATTTAGGCAATGAAAAAATAATAGGAAATCACCCTATTCTATGGAGAAATTTCTTCTATTCTTGGGCTATAAGGGGTACTGCTTTATCTTTGGGGTTGTTTATAAGGCTTTACCTTGCGGTAGATGGGTTCTTCTACAGTTATAAAAATTCTGAAAACAATATATGCATCTTCTATCATAAGTGATTGGTGGGTCAGTTCTTTTCTTAACATTTGGGTACCTAGGTGTCCTGTGGTACTAAGTTGAGCTCTGAATGTTATTGTATCTCAAATAATCTCTCAAAATATGCATTACTGTCAGTCAAGTTTCATACAGGTGGGTATTTGCCAGGAGTAAATTTCAATGGTTGAGCTGAATAATTGTAGGATAATTATGTTGACTTTCTAATTTACTAAAGTGAAAATATCTGAAGACAAGAAAATCCAAATGCTTATTCTGATTGGAAAATATTAATATCCTTAGAACTGGTTTTTCGATTGATTTGGCAATTACAGTAAAACCTCTTTACATCGTAATGGAGGGGACCAAAATTTGGGCAATTTGATGTATGGAGGTTCACTATAGAGAGGTTTTAGGGGTAGGCACCATTTTTTCATATCCTTGGGAAATGAAAGGTGCTACTGTCTTTTAAGCCATTATATTAATATATTTAAATATATAGGTATGCATAAGCGAACATATATTTACAATTTAATGATTACACAAAGGTAAAAGTAAATTGTTCAAGAGGCCTTTTTAGAAAATAAATTAGTTAATGGGTTTGCTTAAAATTTTTTTCGAACTCTTTCGAAATAATGTTTTCAATTCTATGAGCACTTTTTAATGTCATTTTCACCATAAATAAATCACTAGCTATTTTCGTTAATGCCTTTTGACCTAAGAAATAATTTGCTGGTCTATGAGTTGTAATTTACTAATAGTGTTCGGAGGAAAGAACAATAGTTTTATATTTCTAAACATAATTTCTTCATCCTCGTATTTAACTGCCTGAGTTTTTTTATTTGTGCAGCCTATATATACAGTTTCTTCTGTTTTTCCTCGGTTGTTTAAAATAGATGTGAGTGTGAATGAAGGTATTCCAAAGGTCACTGCCTTCTGCCTGTCCTCGTTGATGGCTAGGAAAATGGCTAATTATGTGGTAATGTCAAGCAGTCGCCTTCTTTTATTTCTCGAAACCATCATCAGCCTATGATTAATTAAGTAATTTTCATAGTTTATGGCAAATAATTGAAAATACTCCTTATTATATCTTTAAGAATTGATTTATCATTCTTATAACATGCGACTTGTTAAAGAATATAAAAAAATAAGTAAACACGTGACAACTGCAAAAAATAGACAAAAAATTGAGCGTAATTTTGAAAATTTTGTTGAATTCCCTCTCTCCAAAATACAATGCATGTAGCGTTCCGAAGAAAAACTCTGTCGAGGGCACACAGAAACGCTAGGCCTGCGAAAGGACGTAATTTCCCGGTGAGAATGCTGGGCGAACTACTTCAGAATGCGGCGGCGACGGTAAAAAATTTCATTGCCCTACCGCGTTTCAGCTAATTAGCTGTCTCCTTCACCTAACATTGTCGCGCATGGATTGATGTTCGTTCAGTATTGCTAGAAATTGACGTCCCAGACTCCCGATGGAAGAGTCAGATTTCGCGGTATAAATACGCAGGCAAGACATATGACTGTCGCTACGCGCAATAAATTTTAAACTACGATCGTTCACGAAAGCATCGAAAAAATTACCTATGCAGTAGTAAGAAAGTGCTACACCGGGAAATATGGGAATAAAATAATTGCGAAACTGTATTTGATTTATTTCAAGTCGCGGAAAATTCATGAAATGTTTTCATTTCAGAAGCGGAAGTAGCAATGCGGTCGAGTAATTCTGTCTCCATGGATGGAAGTGAAGTTAGTTGAAATATTTCCGTCAGTAAGTGATTATAGGCTGCGCTGGTCGCCTCTTTTATTAACTGAACATAGTATGTTGTAGGCACTTACAAGAAAATAAAGCCATCAGTAAAAGAAAGCGAGTGCTATCGCGCGATTTGGACCATGATTTGAGAGAAAACGATGTGTTCCGTCTTCATTTACCGTCACTTAATATATGATTAGGGTAGTTGGATACCCTAAATAATGGTTAACGTGAAAATTATTAAAGGTGTATAAGAAAAAAAATAAGCGTGAAACATTTATCGCTGAAAATGGCATTCCACGTAGGTAATCGCGGCTGCATTAATGGTATCTAGTTGTCTTGGTACGATTTGCGGAGGTAGTTAGGCCGTCTCGGGGCTGTCTTGTTGGTACGATATATAGAGGTTTTACGAGATAAAGAGGTTCACTATATAGAGGTTTGCCTATAAATTTACATGTAAATCTGACGGGACCGGAGGGTTGGTACGAAGTATGGAGGTTTACGATGTAAAGAGGTTCACTACATAGAGGTTTTACTGTAATACTGAGTTATTTCTAAGTTAAATTTTTGCATTACGGGTTAGTGCACTTATCATTTCCAAATTCTTCAACACTCTACATTTTTTTATAAAATACTTTTTTTTAACTTAACTTTGAATGAATACATATGAACAATTTACAATTTCCATTGGTAAATTATTATACAAGTGAATGCCCATTTCCTGTGGTCCCAGTTTCATCTTTTGTGTTCTTACGGTTGATTGGTGTATTTTGTTGTGACATCTGGTTGAGTGAGATTGGTAATTCAAGTTATATGAGTATTTATTTATATTTGTTCTTATATATGTCAATAATGAAAATAAATAAAGACAGGGAAGAGGTTGTATTTTAAGACTATAAAATATTGGAGTAGTTCGTGAGCAGTAATGCTGAGAAGCCATAATTCTGATAATTTTTTTATGTTTTAAATATAAAATTTAATAGGTGGGAAGACCCCAAAAAAATGATACTGGATAATACTTTAGAATAGAATTCACCATAGTAGAGTTTTAACGAGATATCAATACTCGAAATTGAAATATCATTTTGAGGATATAAATGTCTTTTAACTGTCATTTGCATTTGGATTTTCTTTCCCCCAGAATTTCTCCTTACCATTGTAGTTCATACTCTAAATTCATCCATTTTTTATTTATACAGCCTACAAGGGATGTGTCTGGAGCCGCCATAGCTGTGTTCACTGCCCGCCTACACTACCCTGTTGTGTCAACACACCAAACTACTCTTCAGGTGAGGATACGTTGTCTTCAGTCTCAAAATTATCTATTTGATTGAGGATCAATATTTGGTTCCCTATTTGATGGCCCTAAATTTAATACCTGTAGATTTTTAACTCGGCTGTTTTCATGAACCTGATGCTCAAATTTCTTTTAAAAAAACTATTGGCAGAGGGTAAGAAAGGACCTTTGATAATTAAAAATCAACCAGGAATATCCATCTAATTTAAAACGATGATATCCAGGGGTACATATTGTTAGCTTGTTATACTTTTAAAGTTTTTATTGAAGTGCTGCAATAATTCAAATTTCAACTCGAGTAAATTTTTTAGAGATATGTTTCGATTACAATTTCACCCATATCAAATGGTTGCACTGCAACTCTTTAGTAGTTTAGATTAATGTTATTATAATCTGAATCATTATTATTTCTACTAAAGATATAGATAAGTTTATGTATGGATAAATTCATGTCAGTGTGATAATGTGTTTTCCTCTTAGTAAACGGAGTATGTAATGGATGAAGGAAAAGATAATTTTCTTGCTTCTTTTTGTTCATTCTAATTATATAATGATAATTAGAGGCAAATGTACTGAGATACTTTGGAATAGAGGTTATTTTACATTTGTTATCAGAATACTGCATTTCTGGTGGCAACGGGAGTCGATCAAATAATATGCATAACAATCATAAAATAATTGTAAATACATTGCACTGTCAGATGTTTTAGTAATTTAAAGGTATGTATAGTTTTTATGTTCATGAATGGAAATAATCAGTATCTCTTGGAACATTTTCATATATTTTTTTGGAGAAGTCCCTTTAAACCTTGTGAGACAAATTTTTCCAATCACCTCAGTTTCAATCAGGATACAGAATTATGAGGATTTATTTTGGCACAAGTAAAGATTATGCCTCATAGAATGTAGTGGAAGTTACATACAATTGAAAGAGAATAGTTATAAAAAAGGGACTCCAAGGTGGAAATGCTGATGTGTTGGAAAATAAGGGAAATTTTCCAAAGGAGACAAGAATCACAGTATAAGAGGTTCAGGCAAAAGGTCCTAAAAGTAAGGTTGCCCCATATATACCTCTTTCACCTGTTAAGTGGCTGACAACCAATAGCTTTTCTGCAACTTGTAATCTATGGCATAGCAATATGATTTCGTTCTTTCTAATTTGCTGTGGGATGGTATAACTTAAATTTTTCACTAGGTGAGCGTTAATTATTTTCATGGGTATCTAGGAAAAATCAGTTTGAGTGAAATAGAGTTTATGTAGAGAATTTTTTATTATTTTCATAATTTGCCTTTTAAATTCTTTGGCGCCAATCTATTAATGCACAGCATCTGATTTATAAGGCACTGTCATGCTATTTTTTTGATTGATCATGATTTATTATGCTCCTCACCTACATCTTGAATTCCTCCAGTCTTTTCTCATCCTCTTTCCTCAGTGTCCATGTTTCCACTTAGTAAAATGTTTCCCCCCAGATCAGACTCTTCACTTGGCTACTTTTCTTTTTACTCTCTTACAATCAGTCACTATTTCAATATTATCAGTGCTTGCAATCCTTTCACCAACTGGCCTATCAATGACTGTTTATCTGCCAATCTTTCCATTTTAAACATGAACTTAACCCCCTCATATAATTCATCGCACCCCCTTCCCCTCACCATTTCCTCTGCATGCTCGTTAAGCAAAGAATGTTGTTGTGGACAGCCTTGTCTCATTCATTGGTCAATAAATGCCAACCCTCTCTGCTTTGTTGGAAGCCCTCTCCTGTGCAGTGTGAGCCTTATACAGATTTTGATTGAGTCCCATATCTCTTCATTTGATGCCTATTTTCCTAAAAATAGGTTCCAATGAAATTAACCCAGTTAATTTTATGGCATGCTTTTATCAAATCCATGAATATCATTGTATATCACGGTGATATTAGACTCTCCTGGAAATATCATGGTCATGGCTCAAATAGGTATGTAATTGTTCACCTTCATCTCCATTCATGAATTATATTCCTCAGTACCTTGTTTTTCCAAATTTGGTATGAATTAATCGGGAAAGCCCTTATTTTCTGCCTCTTGGTCTGAAGTACAAGGGAACCAATTAGGCTTTTTACTGCAATCACTCTGTAGCTTCATGTTAGAATTTACAAATGAAAGGATGAGGGTGGGAAACTGCTCCCCAGATAATTTCTGGCGGAATAAAAAATGGCTCTGATAAATTATATTTTGCTGTGTAAGTTTTTATATCTCATGTTAAAAATTTCATGCTCATGCATTTTGCAATGGTATTTCTTTTGTATCAATTTTTCTGAAGAGATTCTCTGCATCATCATCCATTCTCTCTAAATGCCTTGTTAATAGGGAACTGCCCTCTCTATCCCTCCCTTCTATTCAAGGATCTTAATGTATTTCTACCCGCCTGCCATACATTTAGAATTATCCAGTCCTTACTCTGCCATGGATTTTAATCTTCGAGTCTGTGTGGCCAACTTTTCTGAAAATAAAGGGTTCAGGGTTCTTTATCTTTGAGAATAACTATAATTAAGGGAATAAATGCCAAAGAGCTATGAAATGAAAAGTTTGAGCATGAGAAAAACTTGAGTATCATGCAAAATAGATCACCAGTGTCTACAGAAAAAGACAGTTCTTCCCCTAGGAAAAAAAGCTTTGGAGGTGATGGTATTCATTAAAAGAAATAATCATCTAGCACTTAGGCTTTCCTAGAATCCTGGATCTTTGGTACAGCGGTTTTCAGGATTCATCCAATGTATTGTTTTATGTGAAAAAATTTGTATAGCTAGACTTGCAGCTTTCATCAGGTTAACTGAATATTTTTTGATCTTACGCTTAATATCAGTTTTGGACCTGCATAGTTGTTGGAATCTTAATTTTAAAATCCATTTAAATTATTCTCTTGTTTTTGGGATGATGTGGGGATGAAGTTGGTACAATTGGCTAGAGTGATGATGTCTTCTAAGATGGAAATTTGTATGTATGTTTTCAACGATGAAAGAATGGACACTAGTGCCATTAAAAATTGGGCTGGAAAAATGACTGGAAAAGATTGAAAATTCTTGATGAAAGAGTATTACCTTCAAATATTGATCAGCTGTATGTAGATGTAGAAAGTATGGAGATGTAAACGGACAGCCAAGGCATACAGTGTAAAAAAATGTGCGAAAATATATTTATTTAGTGTAATATAAGTACATAATTGTATTTGATGATTTAGTGTCCTATATAGTAAATATGTATATATAGAGAAAAAGAGGTGAAATCAATTGAGGTAGGTGCTGTGATTCCATGTATGAATAATGAGATAAGTGAAGCTTTGAAGGTTGAAAGTATGGTGACTGATAACTGTAATTATGTATGGTGGCATAACTCAAACTTTAAGGATCATGCACTTGATGCCATTCAAGCCTTACTTTTATTTTTGTTTTATGCATTGTTTTCTATCACAAAATGATTGTAGCCAGGAGGAAATACAAACTTTTTGTTGAGTGGATGTCTTTTGGGAAAGCCCAGAAAAGTTTGAATTTCTTATTGATTGATTTGATTATAATCAAACCATTGATTTGATTATAATCTTATTAGAATTATTGTCTGTCTACTACTGAAACTAAGGTGTCCTTGTAGGGTACATCAGACTGCAGCAAAAAGTCCATGGGCAGCATCTTTCCCATCTTCTAGGGATTATGTCAATGACAATAACCACTTTCAGAAACATGAGGGAGGGTGACCAATGGATTTTGTTAAATCTATAGAACGCTTTATTACCATCACTATGTTTTCTTTTGGGAAATATTTGGTGTATTTTGTGTAAAAACTGGTTAATTGCGGATCAGGAGATGGTATGATCACCTGTTATTTTATTCATGTCATTTAATACAGGAATGCCTTGCGTCTTAGTGATTGCGTTGGAATTTTATATTTTCCCTGATTTGATGTAATTTTTTTCTTAATTTTTCTACAGGGTGTTGTTTACCAGCTTGATGTAGCCCTGGAGAGTATAGACACCCAAAGAAATGGCCTTATTTTCATCTATGACATGACTGACTCCAAGTACTCCAATTTTGACTATGACCTCAGTCAAAAAATACTCACCCTTCTAAAGGTAAGTGCTGGAGATGCCAGTTTTTTTCATAAGTAATAGTTGGGCCCCTATGAGTTAATGTTCTGTTGACTTGCTTAAAATATCACTTTGGCGGATGTGTTAACATTTTTTCCTTGAGAATTTTATTGGTGTTTCTAATGGCTATTCTTAAGCAGTAGTGATATGTATGTGTCAAAATGCACAGAGATTAATTGTGGATTTCCACACAATTTGTGCATTGCAGGTGACTTCTGTAAAGTAATCACCTTAGCTATTTATGGAAAACTTAAATTAAGTAGAGAATTCATTGATAGAATTTCATTGGAAGGTGAGGAAGGAATGAGCGAGAAAGGTTTAATGCTAAATATATTTTGCATGGAACCAAAACAGACCTTCATAAGAATGAGGATGGAGTGCAGGGATATAAACACTAAAGGAAGATATTCATTGGGAGAAATCGTTTGACTTATCCAATATTCAAACTCAACCCCTGGGATATCTAGAAAAGGACTCTGATAATAACGATCAAACTACAAACCATCAGTGTTCTAAGGGAATTTCCAAATTTATATTTCAGGGAAAATCTTAATTAAGTGCAGTGATAATTGTTTCTGTGACTCTCTTACTCTGATCTTATTTTTTCATTATTGCCATTGGTTCTGTGGAAGTCACCTATTTATAGGCAATGCGTAAGTAGAGTTTAGAATTTTTTCATGATTTTTTGGAAAGATTTTGAAGAGTCAATTTACGAAGGATTAGCAGCAAGTTCTTTGATTGGCAAAGGAGAATTAATGGTGGTTGAGAGATCAGCTAGAGGGAGAGTGGATTATCGAATTACATTCCTCCACAAGAATTTGACCACCGACCTCTTCATTCTGGTGGCAGTGTTTGCCTTTTGTTGTTTGGTCAAGTGACCAGATCACAATGTAATGATTTAGGCAGATTTTTCTTCATCTTTTTGATTGTAGGTGAAGTACACATCCCTCACAAAACCAGATTCTTAGAACCTTTCTGTGTGGTAGCTACCGAATCGTGCAATAAAGCTAATAAGGTGGTGGTGTAAGTGTATTCTTTACTCGATATTGAATGGGTAGTAAGTCAATCCATTTCTTATTGATTTTTGTTCCTAAGTTTTAGCATGAGAAAATATCTTGTCATTTGTTAGAAGAGGTTTTATGTGCAAATTGGTAGCATATGGAGTCGTTAAATATCATAGATGTTCTACTATTTGTGATGCTTTATTTGTCATCACTTTTACCTTAACAGTACCACATCCATTACCATTTTGTTTCGAATTTGAGGGAGGCACCTGAAGCTAAGATAATTTGCAATGTAAGGGAAGGGTTTTGTAGGATCTTTGAATAGATATTCACCATTAGCATGCTTGAAATGTCAGTTTTAGAACCAAATCTCCAAATAATAAATTATATGCTCATATACCACAATAAAGTAATATTCTTTGTTATCTCGGAGGTGAAATGTACTGGAAACTCAATGTATGCATTTGTATTTTATGTCATAGGGAGGGAAGTAGGGTCTGGAAAGGGGACATTTACCCTCCCTGTTGCTCTCCCAGTAGGTGTGCTTGACTTTGATCATAATTATTCTAATCAGTTGTCATTGTGAGCAGTTGATTCCTATTCGTAGCTACCTGATTGGAATTAGGGTACATATTTGAATTTTTCACTTGTCACGTAATAACAATCGGTCTGTGTAGTTCTAGGCTAACGTCAGGGCTAACAAGATCGATCACCATTCTACAGTATTGTTTCTGTTTTGGAAATGCATACGTTGGTAAGTCCCCCAGTTCCTAGATGAATATGCTGAGTTTGGAATAATTTTACTATGGTATTTGTCTGGGTAATCATGTATTCAGTACTCTAATAATCTTTCGGCCCCTGAAGATAGTAATGATTATTTTTGGCAAGCCCTGGATATGACCTTGTCTCAGTAAAAGGAAAGCACGGAAGGGTTTATGAATGAGCATCCTATCCAATGGGAGTGTGTAATGAAATGCCTGCATCTTAGCACGTACTTTGGGTGTAGGCTTCATCCCAAAGTCTCTGTCACCATTACTATTTCAATCTGATTCTTTCCTTTAAAGCCAATTGTTAGGCCATTATTCAACTTGGACTTCTTACTATTTGCAGTTTTAATGACCTCTCCCATTGCCTTTGTTGATGTTGAGTCAGTGAGAACTTCTGGAATATAATTGTGAAATAAAATCCGAAGATCCAAATTTGATGTAGTGGAATTTTTCCATATTGAAATAAACACTTGCAATTTTCGGTGATTATAAAATTTGGAATGAGATTTTATAATCGTGGAAAATTACAATTGTTTATTTCAACATAAACATTGTCATACTTAAGACCTTAATGTATTTGGTTTGGTTTTTAATTAATTAATGAAAAAAATGTTAATGACAAGGGTATTATCGATGGCAATTAAAATTAGTTGTGGACAACTGGCATCCATTTTTAAATGTTCAGTTTGTGTAATGGTGCTGGGTGTTAGAGGAGTGGTATGAATGTTAGAAAGAAACTTGGCATTTGTTCTTGTTTAATAAAGGCAGGAAGTGCCGAAGCATCCACTGTTTTACCTTGCTTGAGGGGGAAGATGAGAAGCTTACTTACATACTTTTAGAGAAGCTGAAGTGTTTTAATGAAAAATCTCCATGATTCCATAATTTTACACATTGCATAGCTAGCACAATCAGAGCTATATTCATGGGGATCGGGTTGGTGTGGTGGCTAGAGTATTGGCTTCCCACCAGGCAGGCTCGGGTTCAAATCCCAGCAGTGGTAGAGAATTTTCAGAGACTGCCCGATCCCTGCTTGAATGTTGTGTGGAGGACATGTCAAGCGCAACACTCCGTCCGTCGAATGGGACATTAAGCCGTGGTCCCCTTGGCGCCTTTCGTTAAGAGCAGGCTAATGCTGATGCCGGGTTTCTCTCCACCCTTCCTTACCTACCCTTCCCTCATGGTGCAAATGACCTCAGCTGTCGGTCGCCTCCTCCAAATACCATACCATGCTATATTCATAATGGATACAGAGAATGCAGCGAATGGGAAAATCAGGAATTATGAGTGAATTTTTTGTTTGAAATGTTGATACTCATTGATATTCAAAATGAAAAATAAACAACCTTGGTAACTTTTCACTGAAAATTTTTATTGGTACGACGCGTTACAATGCTGAGTACCAGAAAATGACGCCTCAGTGTTGAAATGCATCGTACCAATAAAAATTCCTAGTGAAAAGTTGCCAAGGTTGTTTATTTTTCATTTCAACATGGATTTTCACAAAGTTAAAGCTTAATCAAATGATTTCAACGTATCAATATTCGGTTGTTGAGTAAGGTTTTCCCAGTGCTTGAGACAGTTTTGCGTCTGTAGACTCATGAAACACCCCCTTGAGCCCACGTTTCCCCATTGTTTCAGATGCTCTGAAAATGTCTAGCTCTCTTTACTCAAGTAAAATTCAAAACACGAAGAATAGTAATATTTCAAACCCTGCTGCGTGAACGGCAGTGAAATATACAAGAATTGCCATGAGAAAAAAATTCCCCTGGACCGGGAATCGAACCACGGACCTTTGGCTTTCCGGGCCAATGCGCAGACCACTACGCTATCCAGGTTCTTTAATGCCCATGGCAATTATACCGATGCTCCCTCTTTTATATGATCTATATGCTTGGCAAATAATTGCATGCATTTATCGCCTGCATGATATGTGAATGAAATTAATTGAGACAAACCTCAGTCATCCTCTGCCATTCCAAGCCAGGCTCTAAGCTGTGGCTGATTAAGGGAGGGGGTTATCAATCCCCAGAATATCAGAGAATATGGTGTCAGGGTATTTCTGATGAGGATTTCCATAGTGAGGTTTAATTCGACTTCTTCTATTTATGTTATTTGTGTTTTTCATTGCATTTTATTTTCTGAAGGAGGTCCCGCAAAAGTTCGTTTTGTTAAGGTGATATGGCTATCCCCAATGTGCTCTTTAAAGTTTTGTGCACCGAAGCATGGACCATTATCCACCCCTGTTGGTTTCTTGTTCATTTAACATAGAGCGTTCCTCTTTGTAGATGACCTCTATACCCATTAGAAAAGCCTGTTTTGTGGATTTTTTTTCTTCTTGAATGAATGATATGAATTGAATGATATGTATTCATTTAGTTCGTTATCAAATTTTGGAGGTAGGAATGCATTAATGATGAATAATTTTTTTGTTGTATCATATCATGTTGAAGTTCAGACATTATTTTAACTTGAATCATAAGTTCTGTAATGATATAACAGTCAGTTCTTTGCTGTAGGGACTGCAGGACAGCTTAACCATCAGGGAATCATAATTATACCCTCGTATGGTTGGAAGCGGAGTTATAGATGGCTGGATGCATGTTTATATTGTGTAACTAATGAAGAAACTGCATTCAGTGTCGATATAAAATTTTCAGGAAGAATTTGGATTGTCACCTCTCAAAAAATCCATATTGACCAGGGAATAACTCTTCTAAATATTCCGTGATGGGAATGGAAATTGGTCATTTCTGCTCTTATTTCCAGTAATTACCCGTGAGAGGGTTGGTCTTTATATACTCTCTAAGGTATTTACTGTTTTATTTCATTTTGTGAACAGTCCAATGTGTTTTCTTTTTCCCTTAGAATAATATTTTTCAATACCAGTGATGAGGAAATTTCAGGTTGGGTGGTGAGTGAGTAAATTGGGATGAATTGGAAATTTTCAAATGAAGCTTTACTGCTTTTGGGATTTCATCCGTGTGTCATAATTGTGTCGGGTAACATATTGGCTGGCTTTGCAGTAAGCTTCTTCAGGTGCATGAGGATAAGTTCGAATAGTGATAGGTACGTGATTTCCAACAGTAAAACAACTTGCAAGCCCTTTTTTTCTCATATTATAATTCCATTATTTTTGGAATTCCATGTGGTGTTATAATAGATTGTTAGTTATTGGCAATTTTCAAAAAAATATTTGTTTGTATTTATGGAAGATTTCCTGGAACTTTTAAATTACTAATATACTACTATTCCGCCCGATTAAGCGTAAAGCCTGGCTCCATGCCTCTGTGGTATAGTATTTGTGTGGTGGTGGTAGTAACGTTAAGCCATTATACATTGAAGTTAAGATTATTTATTGAAGTTAAGTGCTCACCGTGACCTTGCTTAAAATTATTTCGATGCATATTTTTTAGGATCGGAATAAGAGATTTTTTCCAGAATTATCTCAGTTTTTTGTTATTTTCTCTTCGTGCTAGATATTTCTATATCAATTGATGACACTGATTTTGTAGTAGTGGGATGCTTACCTCCTCGCAGGTTCCTTAATAACCATCTTCGCCGTGACTTCCCTTTCCTCCTGAGACCCCTCCGGTCAATCCGTGATACCCGCTGGGACGTAATAGGGTGGTTTCCTTTTATTTTTTATTGCCTAAATCGAAAGATTATTACTCCTGGAGTACGCATTTCACACTTTTAGATTTTTAAATGAGGATATCTATTTTTCGCGATTAAATGAAAAGTGAAAAATTTCAAGCGCGCGAAAACGCGACGGCTAAGCATGAATGCCGGGAAATCTCCGTGTGACGTCGTTTTGGTTCCCCCTGCCGCAAGTGAGGTGACCTTGGGGCGAGGCTTTGAACGCAGGATGCTAGCAGGTAGTCGAGTACCCTGCTAGCTGGTAGCGCTCGGCTTAAATAAGGATTATTAATACCTTATTAAACGAAGAAAACTTTCCGACCTTAGGCAGTTTTAATAGGTGATAGGCGCCAATCTGGTCTTTTTCAAATGAGGTTAAAATTGACCGTTATCATTCGTCTAAACTGGGATATCTAAAACCAAATAATTTGTTTATTATGAATACACTAATGGTGGGTAAGGAATCGCAATCATTGCATTTCGTTTTCTTTGATGAAGGAAACTACCCTATTGATGGGATTGTTGACCTTTGAGAGTTTAATCCCTGGTGCAGTCTATATGCTGCCTGCGGTGCCCTTTCTTATCTGCTTATTGTCAATATACCGACCGAGCGATGCAAGCTTCCTCCTAATTTAGAGCATAAATTGCATTCGGAGATCCAAACAGGTAGGTTATTTTTGCGTACTACGTTGAGGAATATTTCAATGTTATCTTCGGTTCTATTCAGCCTGAGCATCGGTAGGGTATCTAGTTTGAGTAGTCAGTGTGACAGTGTTTGAAAATAATTGAATCACCTTGGAGATTTTAGAAAACTGTGTCGTGAAAATTACCACCTCCGTTTTCGGTTCTAACGATTTCGATTTTCGTTCCGGGTGTGAAAGATTGTCCTGAAGATGTATCTGCAACTCCCAGAAACTTCACTAAATTTCGTACTTGCTCCGCTAAAACTTATTTTATTCTGTCTTATCATCATTGCCTGCCGTTAAACACTAATATTGAGCCACTTACGTGAGAAAATATAAGATAAAATATCGGAATGTAGTACGTATTTCAGTACCATAAGCCGATGATTATGATTCTCACTTGAACCCCTCTTCTCGTCTCGGATTTCAGTATTTTTTTCATGCAGACTGTGTAATTCTTTCTAACTGCGGGACTCCAGTTACGGTTTCCACAGTCCTTTTCTCTCTTATACACGTCGGTCTTTTTTCTCCGATATAGGTAACGTACTTAGTACCTCCTACCAATCGAAATAGGATAAACCGTGATGATATTATGCATGAATGGTATGGTGTGGTATTTAGAGGAGACCATCGAAAGCTTAGTGCCATGAGGAAAGTCAAGGGAGGGGTGGGTGGAGAGAAACCTGGCGTTGACATTAGTTTGCTCTTAACGAAAGGCGCCAAGAGGCCACAGCTTAACGTCGTATCCGACGGAATAGTGCTTTAGGCCCGTTTCACATGGATGCGGACGGTCCGCGCTACGCGCGCGGATGAGGTTTCATTGATCTTAATGGAAGCTTACACGTGAGTGCGGAACGTCTGCACGCAGAGGAGCCATCCGCGTGGCCCCTCCGCCCCGCCGATCATCCGCGCGCGTACGGGCCACAGAGAGAGGTTTGTTCTTACACATGAACGCGGACGGCTGATGCGGACCAAGCAGATATGTCAGTAGGATCATGAAAATTATATTTCGTATCTGTGATTACTTTCATGGGTTTCGTTTTGTAAATAAAGTATAGAACTATTTTTAAAGCGAATCGCATGACTTGTGTATACATTGGTCGTTAATTATGCCTTTTCAAAATTGGTTATTTTCATTAGTGGTATTGGTTTTTTTCTGTAGTGAGGATGGAGTTTATTCGATATTATCCCCTACGCTCACTCTCCAGTGCCAAATGCTCATTTATTCAAAAGATCAGTTTATATTTCGTCGTTAAACTATTTTTTTTGGTCAAGTGTACATTTACTTTTCAAGCAATAGCAAAATTTTGTGGTGTGTTCCCATTTGGGAACATGATTGAAAACGCTTGAAAAAATTTTTGTTCGGGTTTTCTAGCATAATATCTCAATAAGTTCTAAAATAAATTCGCATTATTATAATATTCTACCGATTAAGGTAGGTTTCCATGGAGTACGCAAGAAGCGATCTGGGGGCCTCCCTTTCCTTCCAGCACTGCCTTCTTTAACTCACAGTAAGGCCTACTCTCCTTCAATCTATCTAAAAATCCTATTCTTTTCCTTCCCCTCCCTCGTTTCCCTAACATTCTACCCTCCAACACCATTTTCAACGTCCCCTCACCGCTAAGCACTAACTCCATCCATACCTTCTGTCTCCTCCGTATCTCATCTAAAAGCTGCCTCTCCTCGCCAACCATATCCAGCACTTCGTCGTTCCTTTTCCTCTCCATCCATTTCACCCTCTCCATTCTTCTCCATACCCACATCTCGAATGCCTCCAATCTTCTCTCGTCTTCTTTCCTCAGTGTCCACGTTTCCGCACCGTAGAGAGCTACACTCCAGATCAAACTCTTCACAGGATATGCAAAAAAATCATAAAAATCAGTTGGTAACTTAGTTCAGTCTTTAAAGGGTTAAGGTCCATAGGTTACTCAAAGACATTCCGTCTCGTACTAACGATACCAGCCGCGTCATATGCTTTGGATGCTATTGTTTTCTCATTGGTACCCCAGTCGTCAAAATCTTCTCCCAATATCCATCATTCTCCTTTTGGCCCTCACTGTCCTCCTGGACTCTGCAGAAATAGAATTCTCGGAATACGAACGTTCGTGGGACCGTTGATAAAACATTGGGGCTGCATCCTGCACGTTGTCGGACCTGTGAATCTCATTTAGGATTTAAACCTCCACCTTGACTTCCTGACCGCGATGCCAATGCGCAATGGTTTCGGAGTTAAAAATATCCCTTTCCTCCCGCTTGGTACCGCATGCACGCAAAATAGCCGGCCAGCTCATTTTTATTTCAATCATCAACTCAGGCTCATTTCCATAAACTTCTCTTACATTTAAGATGCCGATCGTCTATCGCGATGTCTGTTTCTTGATGAGCTGGCCTTATACAGCCTCCCATGACCATTCTGGTGGTGGCATTTCTGTGATATATTGAATCGATATGTTTTACGTTATTGCTATCACGATTTGAAGGTTCAAGGTGACCAGTCATCAGAGGTGGGTTCTGAGAACTTTTCATTGGTGGGACTAGGGGAGTCAGGGGTGGATCAGGCAGGGCCCTACAGTGGCGGATTAAGGGAGGGTGGAATAAGAAAATAGCATTACCTTCAAATATAAAAAACATGGTCTTGTTACTTATAGGTTAATCATTGAAGTCAAGGTTTGGAATTTCGCCTTATTAAATCACTTACTCTTTTAGTACATGGTTAATATAATGGATAGTTTCGTCCTCAACTTTGTGAAAATCCATGGTTGATTTTAGAATTAAAATTTGTACATGACCTATACTCCAAAATCATAAACACTACATTGTTGTAATAATAAGGAAGGTCAGGAGAAGAAACTGTATTCATTAAAATTTGTACACGATTTTATCTTTACCCACGTAATGGAAAAATTGAGAAGATGGTAATCTCTCAGGAGGCCATCGAATTCAAGCTTTTATTTTACATGCAGAACGAGCAAAGTTTTAATGATAATCATAAAGCAACTTGTGTACGCGTGTCAATTCTCAGGCGCTCTTTCGCAGAGAGGTATTGCATACCAATTAGGCGCTACGGAAAGTGATGGACCCTTCCTCCAAAGCAACGAACTTGTTCCGCCCCTGAGGCCCTTAGGATTTTGAATTCATGTAAAATATAGTGCTGTCTATATTTCTACTAGTTGGAGCCTGGTGACCCAGCAGGTAACACCCTTGTTTACAGGTTCTAGGGTCCTGGATTTATAGACTTCGAACAGCCCAAAAACATAATCTTCGCCTAGTGGCCCAACCTCATGGATAAAATCCATTATGAGCAAAATAAATGAACGGTGCCAATGGATTTTCTGAAGCTCGTCTCCATTGCTCAATAGCCCAACCATTTCAGTGTCCGCGCGTGGTTTTTCTTTGCGGGTGGTTGGAGAATGAAAGTGGAAAGTAGCTGGAATGTTGCGTGGGAGGTGGCAAGTGGTGGGGTTTAGATTTCCGTGCGTCTCGATTGCCGCAGGAAATAATTCAGTTCGCGATTCGAGGAAGTCCATGCAGCCGGGTGGATGGAGGTTGGGGTGCTCTCGGGAAAGGATATACTCGTCGCACCCTCCCCACTCTCTCATGAAGTCAATACAGTCCATTCTGTTGCCGTTTCCGAGAAGCACCGAAAAAGCTTCCTCCGTGGAGAGCGTAGGAGGAGGAGGTATGGAATGGGATGGTTGGGCAATGTGGGATAGAATGAAATGCGACAGTTTTCCTGGTTTCTGTCGTCTCTCTCTGGGATACTCTTGTCTTTCTTATCATGGATATTACTCCCACGAACAGCAATCTTTTTTGCACAAAATTTTAACATGTACAAGTGAATATTTTTTACATTTCATCCTTAATATCTTGTTTATCTGCCCTGACATTTGTCTTATAGTGAATATTTCAATTTTAAAATCAGAAGAATTAAGCATGATGGGGTGGAATTTTTCCATATTGAAAGAAGCATGAAATTTTCCACCATAAACTTTTACTCCCGACCTAGGTTTCGTTGTTACTACATCTTAAAGGTAAAAAATAGTTTCATATATTTGTACTATTTTGAACCATTTTTTATCTTGAAGATGGTGTAGTAATATCGAAACCTATGTTGGGAGTAAAAGTCTATAATCATGGAAAATTGCATGTGTTTCTTTCAAAATATTTGTATTGTATATTTTTATATTGCAAATGTTTGTTTACCTTAATATGCATGTATGCAATGACCATAAGGGTTAGGTGGTTGAAGGGATTTTCTGTGTCAACCTCACCCGAATAAAGAGATCTATCTATCTTCTTAAGTTTTATACCCACAAATGGTATGCTGTATTAGCACACCCTCCACCCCCCGGGTTTCGGTAAATGTTGGATGCTAAATTTGCACATCCCGAATTTGGCGGTTGAGTGCTGATTCTGTAACCAGGAAAAGTTAAAAATACACGATTGGGGGCATAGTTAGGATTTGCAATAATTATCTCATATAATGCTTGAAGAAAAAGGGTTCATGCCCATGCGATCTTTCCATTGCCGATTTCAATGGCGCGGAATCCAAAATTTGCTCCCTCACGCTTCAATTGAGTTTAGTTTAGCATGAATGTAATTTCAGTTTATAGTAGGGCCTTTGTGTATGCATATACGATCGTATGCCATGATCCATTATGACGTCAGCATTGATCTCCACAGTAAAAAGAGTAAATGCAATTCGTTATTTTCATGTAGCAATTCAATTTGGTTTGTCTTCCTCTCTGCTTCACGTGTGTATCTTTAGAGCTCTAGTGTTTGATATTTCTCGTCGTCGAATCAGACAGTATGGAAGAAATAGAAGCTTCTCTTTTGACTGAGGAGGACTCAGCTCAATGTGTTTTCGGAAGCGCTTTCCGATTGCGCAGAGGTCGGGATAAGGGGCGCAGTAAGTTCTTCCCCCGTTCTCAAAATAGAATTCGGAGAAACAAGGAGCGGTTTTGGAGTTATTTATTTTGCGTAGCCAGGTCTTAAGCCTAGGGTAACATAAGAAGCTTTTGGTCCGTTTTTCGTGTCCTTATGCAGATTGTAATTCTTTTAGATACATTTTTCCCCAATACGTTTCTAGATAGAGGTACCATAGCGCTTCATAATTAATTTACTTTGATTGTTGGCAGGCCCACGGCTGCTTTGCAGAGAACTTCCTACTTAAGAAATAACAACGTAGTCTTCTTTTTCCTTATTTTTAGCGGCATCTTACCTTAGTTACTCTCTTCGTTTTTTACGATGCCAGGTACCGTTATAAATCATTTCTTACTTGCATATTTGTCGATTTAATTTGTGAGTCTTGTATCCGCGTAATTCATTTTTGATGTATAACGCCGGCTGGGTATTGTATAAAAAATACATTGTTTTTGTATCCATTCTACTCTTAGCAAAACATTGAATTAAAGAAGGCCTTCGGATTAACAGTGGATTTTATGATATTGAATAAATTTGCGACTATAAGATTATAGTTTGCTGGGAGACAAGGTGAAAGCAGCCTCATTATGTAATGATCTATTAATTTAGGATAGGTCATTAATAAGTGGGATCATCAATATCAATAATACGAATAAATAGCACATTCTAGGGAATCATTTTAAATGGACTTATCAACGGTTGTTTTGAAAATGAGTAAATTGATTTTTAGATTCAAAGAATCATATGCCTCCACGGTGAAAATAATTAGCTAACAATTGCGTGAGATGATAATAATGATGAGGAGAAATTAAAATATTCAATGAAAAGACATTATCATGATCGCAAAACGTATTTGCTTTTCCTTTTTTTGTTAATAGTTTACTCATGATTTAGTTGTACTAATGCTTGAACTTAATGGATTGTTTTGTGTATCCATTCTCTTAAATTATCTTTAGAATGAATAGATTTTCCACAGCTTTACAGTATCCAGGGCATTGCATCATGACAGAGCTATAAAATGTCGTGGCCTGCAAAGTCTTTCTTCTTTCTGATAGACGCGGTTATTTATAATGTGGCTATAATATGTTTATTTTAGAAAATGAAAATTTTTAGGAGCTCAAAAAGGAAATTAATGTTATTTTGAAAAAAGGATTCCTTTATTTTGCTGATTCAAATAATCATTTATGCATACTTCGAATATTCAGTTGAAATTTTTATCCAAGAAAAAGGAACTGATAGTTTGCTATTATTGGTATTTATTTTAGTGGAGTAATTTAATATTTCCTCGTTATAAATTTATTACCCTAGTTTTGGCTGATTCTATATCAATGCTAGAGTATCAAGATAACTATTCACATATTGTTCTCGCTTTTAAAGATCCGACCAAATGTGTGCCGTGTGTGGGAAAAGTACTGTTGGGTTCAATGACTTGGCTCGCAAAAAATAACAGAAGCACGATTTTTTCCGCCCTCGAGGATAAAAAGGTGACTATCGGAAAAATTTTGTTCGATAGCCCGTCAGGACTGAGAGCCTAGGGGCGGTCGAGGGGAAATGGAGGGTGGGGAACGAATGACTGGAACAAAGGATCGGACAAAGTAGGCAACGTGTTTTATTTTTTTGATCCCTTTGCGACGACTCGTGGTATTGTTCGAAAACCGCGTTTTTACCCGCAATTTTTTTCCCCTTAAAGAGCTCCAGAGATAACGTGTTCACTGCAGGCCCGCTGAAGAGTTCTTCTCTGTTTGGAGAAATGGGACGTTGGACTGTTTTAAAGGACGACTTGAAGACGGATTACGTTCTGAACGCCGACCAAGACTCTTTATAGGAGTCGTGAATGGCTTGCTGTGCCGTGCTTTCTGCCTCTTCCGCATGTGGGTATTATTCGTTGGGAGGATTAGTCTGTGGCGTGTGTTCTTATCCCCCCTTTCGTTGGGGAACCGTTTTAATTATTTTTTTCAGTAATTGGGCTGGGCGCAGGTAATCGAGAAGATCCCTGGGGTGTTGGAGATTAGGATATTAATTTATCTCCTGCCCGAAGAGAAAGGGAGATATTGAAAAGGGTGCGATAACAAATGCGATCGTTTTTTTTCCGCGATTCCGCGATTGGGAGATGGAAGCGCAACAGATTCATCCGTAAAAAGAAAAAAATAGTCCACGCAAATTTCCATTTTTATGTGGAAATTCCTATAGAGATTACTCATTTCAGCGACGTTTCTGATAGTGCTTCCAAGTATTTTTTTCTTCGAGTGCTTTAATTAGCATCGGCCTTTCCTTTTTTGCCCATGGGACAATACGTTAGAATTAAATTGAAAACGGTCATAATAAAAGAATAAAATTTCAGGATGAAGTATTTCACGTTCATTTTTTTGCGTAGGTGGGCATTCAATTGATCTGTTTTCCCTTATGTTTTTATGAATAGAATTTCAGGGAAAAGGATTCATTATTCATTTTTTGCTTACAAGGCATATTGAAAAATGCTTTGCTTTTGTTAGGAATAGGCATTATTGAAGTGCTAGAACCCACCCATTTGATATTTGTAGAGCATTCGCTGTAAAATGGAACAAATTACGTCTTCTGGCAGTCTCGTCGGTTATTCTGATGGAGCCGGTTCAACTTCTTGTTCTCTAGTTCTCCTCTAGTTCTTGACGGAATCAGCTCTGATGAAGTGGCATCAGGTGTTCCACATGGAAGCGTGATCGGCTCCCTTTTGTTCATTATATACATTAATGACCTCTGCTCCCGAATTAGCAGTAAAATAAGTATATTTGCAGACGACGCTGTCATCTATCTTGAAATTAGTGATCACTCTGGCTATGAAATTCTGTCGGACTTGAACAACATTCATTTGTGGAGCCAAGAGTGGGGATTCGAACTTATTCTGAGCAAATGCATATCGGTACATTTTTTGCAGAGTTCTCACAACTATAACCATACTTATGCTGTGGATGGTATTAGCATAAAAGCGACATACGAAGTGAAGTACGTGGGAGTTACGATAACCTCGAACCTCTCGTTGGGAACTCATATAAGAAATATTTGCGGCATAGCCCTGAAGAAATTAGGATTCGTCAAGCGTATTGTGGGACGATTTTCGAATGAGAAAGTAAAAGTAAGGTGCTATTTCACACTCGTCCGACCACACCTTGAATATGTAGCGAGCGTATGGGATCCGGTGCAGAAAGACTTATCCGCGAACTGAACAAACTACAAACGAAGGCTGCACGGATCGTCAAAAACCGCTACGGGCGTACTGATAGCGTTACCCAAATGCTAAGCGAATTAGGCTGAGAGCCACTGGAGACTTGGAGGCTGTGCGCTAGGCTTAGATTGCTTGAATAATTGAGAATGGATATCTTTAAGAGCGACTCGGAGAGCATAATATTAGAGCCGCACTATATTTCCAGGTCCTACAGAAGCGATAAATTAAGAGAGATGTTTTGCCGAACGGATAGATATGGGAATTAGTTTTTTCCCCGAGCCATAAAGGACTTAAATAAATGCTAGTCATAATTTCCTTATAGCACTTCCTTTTTATGTACGGCTGGTGTCCTAGCACCCCCTACCAAACGCCTTATAGGCGACTTGCGGGGTATTATGTAGATGTAGATGAACTTATTGCCATTTTAAGTGCAACTTAACTGTCGTTTACTACGACCATAATTCGTGTTAAACCGTGAGCCCAATCGTGGTTAAGTAAATATTCGATGTCCCTCATCCCCTTGATATCTTCCCGGGTAACAGTACGTATCGAACGCGTGCATTGAATGTCTAAAAATGTCAGCCACCACCTCAAACGCGCGAAAAGTATTTTTGTCGAATCATTATTTATTATTGACAAATTCATGCAAAATGCTGCCAATGACCAAAGTTGAATGTAACTTTCAGCGTTTTCCAAACAAAGTATACTCTTCGCTAATTTCATGAAAGGTATGGACGATATTTTCCGATGCGTGCAAATGGACGGCAAAATGTATGCTATCCACCATCCAAGCCCTTCCCGAAGAAAATTTCTTGCTACATGCCTATTTTTGTTGCTTAATCATTCATTAATCATGTATTTATGTTTCGTGATGAAAACAATTACTTTTTCAATCTCATTATATACTCGTCGGTGTGTGATAATTATATGGCTTGAAAAAAGAGTTGATTACACGTATTTTACGCTTATTAGTGGGCACTTATTCATTTATGCCAGGCGCATTTGTTGTTGAATAAATCGTGGAGCAATTTTAATTTGCCATCCCCATACTGTCACTGTAATGTTCAGTCTGGACTATCTTTTTCGTGTCAAGTTTTTTGGACACGCACTTAGCTAACGTATTTGCATGTGGGGCCATGTCGCTTAACGGGGTTGGTCTGAGAAGGTGAATAACATGTCATTTTCGTGAAAATTCAAAAGATTACTTTTGTAATGGTATCTCATCTACCGAAGGCCACAAAAATAACTTTCCGTGATTTATTTTCTGGAAATTTCATTTTTAAATAAGTGTTATTACTCCTGCTCTTGGGG
Organism: Ischnura elegans; assembly: GCF_921293095.1. Classification (NCBI taxonomy): domain Eukaryota; kingdom Metazoa; phylum Arthropoda; class Insecta; order Odonata; family Coenagrionidae; genus Ischnura; species Ischnura elegans. Next base: position 83,952,484 of record NC_060255.1, on the reverse strand, counting down.
CGATACTTGTTTAAGTTTGCGAAAAATATTGATTATTTCCATAGTATGTGTGTCTTCAAAAAAAACGGACGCAATATTCTCAATTCCATAAGGATAAATATAAAAATCATACTTTCATTCGTCTCCGGATTACTTTATTAACGTGTTTTTAGTTAGATCACGTTTGTTAACATGAAAATGGCGGTGTTTAACTGTAAAAGGTATTGACTAAAATATAATATAATGGTCTAATATAATAATACATAATAGGGTCTAATGATCCGTGTTCCCTGGACCCTAGTGTCGTTTTTTGACCCCGGTGGAAATGTCTATGGTGGCAAAACATTTTTTTAGCATGTACGAAAAGTGTTTGTTTTGCACCGCGCATTCGCGTACTTACCTCCTTAAGAGGACACTCACTCCCGGTATTTTTAGCGACAAATTAGTCGTTTTAAACTTACTCTTTTTATGTTAAAATTTACAGTGTGCATAGACTAGACCCTTGTTTTGATTTTCTTGCATCTGAATCTTTAAATTTTACATAAGTATATTTTCAGATGAAATGTTATTATTTCGAATGAAACTGGTAGTGTCTGGTGGAACCGATGCATCATAAATGAAAGATATCTTACTAGTTTCAATGAAAAGCTTCATTTACTACGCGACCGGTTTCGGTGCTTTCATAGCATTTTCAAGTATCACTTGCAAGATCTCTTTCAATTATAGTATTATTTTTTAGAGAAACCGGCAAACTTTGAATAAGATAAAATGATGACTTTGTTCCACGCACATGGCAAGTACCATTCCTTACTACGTATATTGCGGAAAAAGGCTCCTCTTAGGAGGAACTCTTTCTTGGGGTCACTGACTCGTTCCCACCTGTAATTATGCTTTAAGTGTGTCACTGCACAACCAGACAACAATGCACAACGCTGGTAGAGGCACAAGAGAAACTTATACTGTCCGGAGAAACCAACCAATATACATTTCTTTATTAATGAAAAAAAAAGAAAAAAAATTAATTCAAGATAATTGTCACTGCTCTGAGCTACATTGTTTTACGTGTATATATGTACTTTAATTACCGAGAGGATTTCAAGAAAGTAACGTCAGTTTTGAAGGAATAATCCGTCTCGAAAAAAAGAGGAAATTCGACGTGTCCAGGGGGAGTGATGCGTTCTCTTAAAGGGTGTCAGCTAAAAATACGGATGCAGCCTGCGAGGTGACCAAGACCTTGCGTTAAACAGGCGTGGGTGCAGGAAAATAGAAACACCATCTGTGCCACGGACATCCGCGGGAAAAGAAGGCTCTTCGTCAATTAAGCCCACTTGCATAAACTCCGCGCGGCTGTATTTTTTTACGTAGGGGTACGGCGTTTCCACGGTTAACCATGACACGGAAAATGAGCGCGTGAATGCGGAAAATTGCGTGGTAAATGTTCTCAAGGAAGGAAATAGGTGGGAACCGCGCTTCGCTTCAGCTGAATCGAAATGCAACGCAAAGATATGCTTGTAGCAAAGGAATGGGTATGAAGTTATCCCAAAATATAAGAAGCCGGGAATATTTAAAGCCGGAAATGTCAATATGAATGGCTGGGTTTTTGCTTCTTCGGCTGGTAGGCTAAAGCTTCTTTATGCATTTCCCTTTGTTTATTACAAACTATTCCATCAATTCCATCTCCTAGGCTGTACTTTTATTGTTGATTCCTTTTACACGGCCATCATTAAGTAGTATCTTTCCCCAGAAAAGGGTTCATCTCTTTTAATTTTTTTCGTTGAAATTGTTAAATTTTTCGCCAAAATTCTTAACGGAGACATCAATCGATTTGGAAAAAAGTGTAATTTCCCAATTTTTGAGGAAGCCTTGTCGGATTTTCGATATAAATCTCTTAAAATATACAATTAGGATTATGAAGAATATTCTCAAAAATCAGGTCATTTGTGTAAAATTTAGCGCACTTTCAAATTCCGTATATGCAGTTACAATTAATTTTACCAAATAAAGGAACACATCATTTCTTGGTGTATAAAGTTAAGTAACAGTGCCTAAGTTATATTCTCCAAGGCTTGAGATGGCCATGAAAAAAATATTTGGCATAACTAGATTGGAACCCGGATCTCCCTATTGCCGGTCAGGTGATTTTTTTTCATTTCAAATTTCATCCTTGTTGTATACAGCTTTGCACCCATGCGCGCGACAGCGTACTAATTAGTCAAGTACTAGTAAGCCAATTTTTTCATGCAGTGCTTTGGAACAATACCTAAGGTCTAATATTCACCTCGTTTTTAGGTCCTAGCAACCGTTTTCGGGGATTGAAATATTTTAGCCGGGTGCTCGTGAGCCGCAGGCATTCATGGCTGATTGGTCATGCGCCCCCTCATTGCCCTACGCTTTCCCCGCCAGCAACTTCTCTGAAAAGATGCGAAAGGGCAATTTCCTGGTGGCAGTAGTGGCAGAATGTGAATTATTCGTACCCTACTCCCCAAATACCTCTAATTTACTCATGTGTGTATTGAGCCGTGGGCGTTAATATATTTACCGAAAAATTAATGCTCGAAATGATGTACTTTTCATTGGAAATAACATAATAGTACGCCACATTCATAAGAAAAAGTTCCTGATTTCGTTAATACCGGCGACGGTAGCGGTGGGGTAAAGTCCTCACCTGCTTAAGAAGAGATCGCGGGGTCGAGTCTCGCTTGGGTTGGTTGCCCTCATACAGGGGCTGGTTGTTTGCGCTCGTACAATTTTAAACTTCTTGAAAAACTCTGATGTTAAGGCAAATAAAATGAGAATAGAAATAAAAATAATAAGCGAATTCATTTAAGCAGTCGCAGTGGCTACAATTGCAGTGTGTAAAAAGTTATTTTACCAAATGGTAGATCAACATTTTTCTCATAACACCCTACTAGATAATCTTTGGGTTCCAATGGTGATCGTCCTGAGATATCAGATTATCTTCCTCACATAGGTACGTTTTCGTGAATGCATCTGTCACGCACGCGCGCGTCTGGACGCGTCGTCCTTCGCGTGAACTGTTCTCATGAAAGCGATCCTATGCGTAGGCGAACCTACGCGTAGGAGACTCCCGCCCGCTATCTTCAGCAGAGAAGCGACAATAAAACAAATGAAACGTGACGATCGTGAATACTTCCGCTGTAGCAGTACTGTAATTATCTTTTGGGGATCATCTAACCTTATTAAGTATAATTCTTCCATTTTCTCTGCGAGCCCATTGCTCTCATCCATGTGTCAATATGCAGTAGGTACAGGGTGTGATATTTGTCTCATAGAGACTGCCGACACATATTTCGCTGCGAAACACATTGATGTTACTACTCAAACTTCAACATTCGTAACCTCTGAGAATCATCGGAAATTATAGTTCTCCTTACCTTCCATTCCAAGAGATACTCCTATCTCCTCCAGGCTTTATATTTAAGATTTCTGTTTCGGTATCTGTATTCTCTGAAATTGTTTACGTAAGTATATTTCTTTCTAACTTCGGATGTAATGAATTCATCAACAGAGAGAAGACTCACGCAAGCAGCCATGTTGGCGAGTTCAATGCGTTTCGCGCGTGGATAGTTGAGAGGATTTCAACTTCGGGCGACGCGTCTAGCGCGAACTCACGTGGAAGATTCCAGGCTTCTGATTGGCTAAAGATTCCGTTTTCTTCGTCTCAAACGCGTCCATGAAAATGTACCTTTAGGGGTTTTAAGGTGTGTTTACACTGTGTAACATGTTATATAAACATGTTACATGTAGCATTTGTTTTATCTAACATTTGTTTTATAACAAGAGTCCAGCGGAGCCAAAAATGCACAAATACGAGTAACTTGTTACAGATTCACCCGTCAACTGGCTATCCCCACCATGTGCCTCACCTCTTTTCTGTAACATGTTACGCATTTTCCCACTTCGTGCGGAGAACCAAAAACTTGTTATGTAACACGAATTTTTTTTTGTAACACAATATCAATGTAACTTGTTACACTTATCTGTAACTTTTTCGTACAAAAATGTTGTATGTAACTTCTTTATATAACATGTTACACAGCGTAAACGCACCTTTAGGGATGACATGGTGTTTCAGGTATCCCTTGTTGTTCATCCTTAGGCGTAGCGGAAATATGTATGAGCGTAAACCCTCCCGCCAATCCCTGGAACAATATCCAGGAGTAGATTTTCTACCAGGAAAGACGCACCGAATAATAGGCTGTCGCAAATACTCCCTCCACCTTCCTCCAGATTAATTCAGTTATTCTGCCACACGATTGATCCCATGGATAAACATGGAAATTTTGCTTCCGCCCACATCGAGTTACACATGAATAGGGAACGCTAAAATAAAACCGGAGTTAGACCTGTATCTGGAGTTTTCCTGTTAGGAACATAATTTTCCACTCCCCAAACGCGGTCATTACGTTGCGGAAAACCATCCGTGTGGGAGACGCTATTTCTTTTCAAGGTATTTCCTGCCTGTCCCACGGCAAGCTGCTTCTCAGATTGTGAGAAATTATTCTTGAATAGAGTTGAGAGATTCAAGTTCGAAGTATTTTACTTCAGTAACTTATTCAATTGATGCCGATAAAAAAATAATAGGGAATGAGAGGAAATGTATGCCTTGCTCTTTTGAAATAATCAGCGAGTGGCGTGTAGAGATGCGAATTTTGTAAGCGGGATTACCTTACCTAACATTCGCCCCTGATTGGACTACGATTAGGAACTCTTTAGCTTTGGTTTGGCTCGATCGCGGAGCGTATGCACAATGACGAGAGGCGATCACGCCTGTCAGGACACTTAAGTAAAATATCCGTCAAATTCAGCCGGGTTATTTCCTTTGGCTGAGTAGCAATAATTAAAAGTGAAGGGTTGATAATGGAAGGGGGGAAAGCTCAATACGAGTTTAGATTAACTCATTGAAAAACACCTATTCCGGATCATAAACATAGTATTGTGTATGGAGGCCATATCCTCGCGCATGATTCATTAAATTGTTTCACTCTACATAATTATTTTCTCATTTTCCTTATGTTACGTGTTGAGTAAATACTGAGGTAAAGCTATCATATTTAAGATACAGGTATGTGTTTATTAGGGCCTACCGTATTTACGAAGAAAATTCTAAGATGATGGCCTAGATTTTTTAGCGAGTAATACGCCACGGAAAAAGGTTGAGCAGGAAAATTGCATCACCGTAGGGACATCAGTGTCTGACTTATAATTTTCGTTGTGAGATTTAGTTCCATTCGTCTCGCACCTGGCTTGCCGGCTCTTGTAAATTTATACGATGAAGGTTACCACAATTAACTCTGTTCATTTGAGTTGAGTTGAAATTAGTCCCGAAAATAAGAAATCTAACTCAAACTCCTACTTGCTGGCTCTTAGAACTCAACTCTACGAGGAGACACCTATAAGGCGACTCAATTTGAGTAGGGACTCATTAATCACCTATGAGGAACCTAACGTTATAACCAAGTGGCATTTGAGTCGGGATCAAAAGTAAAGTACTGGAATACGCCCCACGGTTATCAATCGATGTAGGGGAATTTTGGCGCCATCGGGGGTGGTGGGTCTGGGCTCTGCCATGTTGAAGGGTTGGGGGGAAGGACTCGAAAGACTGTGACTCCACTTAATGGCGAAATTGAGTCCAAGCCTCCATTATATACTCTCCCTTCACCCCAACAAAATATCCTCGCTTTTTATGCCTCTGTTCGCGAAGAGATTTGACAATGGGCTCCGCGTTGGGGGGGGGGGGGGGGGGCGAAGGTATTCCGGGTAACACTGCGAGGGTAGGGGGTGAGAACATGGTGGAGTATTTCATTGGGGAGTCGTAGTATAGCAGCTAAGAGGCAGGGTGGAGTGGAGGAAAGAGCCACTCCGTGAGGGTGGCCAAGTTTTTTAATCGTCAAAAGGGATTTTCCACGGAATAAGTAAGCGCGTAGTTAAGCGCCCCAAGGGGATAAGCAGAGTCCATAATAGGTCGCAAATACACTGAATATCTCTCTTCGCGTCCGCAATTGGCCGGAACTTGAGGAAGCTCGATATTGGCCGGATATTACACGATAATTATTGCTAGCCTCGGTAGCGGCAGGGTGAAGTCCTCGCCTGCTAAACTGACGGTTGCGGGTTCGAGTCTCGCCTGCCTCTATCCGGGGCATGGATGTTCGTGTACGTTTAATTATTAAATGTTATGAGAATTCCGATTTAAAGGTCAAATAGCGCTGTTTTCGTTGGTATGACAATTAACAACAACAGCAGTAACAATAATAATAATAATTAATTAGAAAAGAGGTTATGGTATAAGGATATGACTCAGAGCAATGAGCGACTTACCCCCTAGATTTTTTTTCCAGTTCTAGTCGGGTGGTTTGAGGATTCGATGTTGACCGTAGCACGGCGTTACAGCTACGGAGAGCAGACCTCATAAACCAAGGAAAATATTGTTGAACTAAAATAATTGCAGACAGGTGTCGCCAAAAAGGCACAAATGTCTCACTGCCCTCTTTCGGCCATGGAAATGAAGTTCGCTAGTGGCGCGAATACCAAACGTTGAGGTTAAGAAAAATGCGGAACGAGCGCGGACATTCCAAACATGGAAGTGGCTCAGCAGAAACCTATAAATAATTATAAAATACTTATTTATTCTATGAAAATGATCCCGGGTACCTAATGTAGAAATATGTACAGTAGAGATGGGGAGTTTCCGAACTTGCTCACTTAGTTATTCAACCCTAAGGTGGGTTTAGACAGGTGAGAGTAAGGATCACCCCAGATTAAGTCAGAGTCGTGTGAATTTCACGCAGGGTTGGGGACTATACCTTTCCCCGGGTCACCTCGCATCTCGAGAATTTAATTTGCCAGTTTCCGAAGGCTTCACCCGTCTACTAACTACGCTACCCCGTTACTGGATTATAGGTGCAACATTTCTGCCGCTACCGGGATCCGATCCCTGACCCCAACATGATGGACCTCTGACTCAAGTACTTCAGGGTAACACAGCTTTTCGGAAGTCTGGGTAACTTTGGGTTTTGGTGGCAATGAAATGTCAGAGAGAATGGATTATTCATCTGGAAAAAACGTTTATTTTGACGTTTAGACAGTTTAAACATACCGCCTTGTGCTAGTTGTCATTTCAATGTCTCTTCGTGTTCATTCTGTTAGTAAGGTAGCTGAAGATAGTCCAGTCTCACTCAAACTGAAATTGGTATTTTTCGTTAAGTAATAAAATTAATCGTGTGTTTACTAGTTTGTTCAATATTATTTTATTCAAATGATACTCCAGATTTGTTAAATTCGTTTGATTAATACTTCTAGTATTATTTTCGTGTTTATAGTTAAAAGCGCTCAATCATATTTTTTTCGATTGTAGATATTTTAACAATCCGACAAATGCATAATATGAAACGGGATGAAAATTTTTGAAAGCAGCCTGAAAGTCGGGTAATTTCGACTTGATATTTGAGTAGATATTACTTTTACCGCACCCATACTTACTATACTACTTCGCTTCTCTCAGCAATAGTAGAGTGCGAATTGTTTTGCCTCTCAAACGCGTGATCAATCTTGGACATCCACACCGGAAGCAAAAATCGCTTCAATTATCCTTACTCCTAGGTATTTTCGTGTTTTGTGGATAGAATGATGGAAGAGAATAATTTCGGATGTTTTAATGGTATTGTGTTAGCGGTGAGCTCGACACCTGGGGGGTTAGGAAAATGCCATTAAAGGGGACCATTGTAAGGTATTCTTTAAAAATCGAGAGAGGGATTGAAATCCGTTGGGATACTTTATCTTCAAGCCTTTTCGCGCATTTGGGTGTCCTATCTTATTCCACTCGATGGATTTCTCTCCCAGGATACGTGTGCCATTAGTCTTTATCTCTCGTTAAATGGAAATAAATGGTAAAGTGAACAGCATATGAGGTAATGGTCCGGAAACTTTCGTATTTGCTGGGAATGTTAGAAAAAATATTTTAATGGATTGTTCCTGGTGAAACAGTTACTCTTTCCAAATGAGTTGGCATCTTTTTATTATTCATAAAAGGATCAGATCCTTTTTAAACTCATTAGCAGTTCGTAATTAATATTCCTCTTCAGTGGAAATAGGTGCTGTATGAAACGATGGTGAAGATAAATCGTTAATAGTCTTTAAATTAGCGTACTTTTGCTCTCTTCTGCAGATTGAATTGTTTACCTTCAGCTCGTTGGTAGAGGTCATCTCACTTGTTATCGTGAGGAATATTAATCCCCGCCATCTGACGTACTGAGGTACTTGTGTAAAACGATTTCTAGTCTCGTCGGGATAAGCTTTTCTTGTACCGTATCCTCGAATGAAGTTTGGTGATTTTATAGGGACGTGTAGTTCTTTGATTAATGTGGCGATACGCTTGACGTAGGGTTAGTAGAGATGTTTGCTTATTTTTACTGCTGAAGGCTTTTCCAGACCCTACCCAGAGAGGCAGTTCGCTCACAGCGTACCTTAAAAAACAAGTATCTAATAAAATTGATGGTTTGAGCCGTAACTTTGTGAAATCGGTTCAATATGACAAATGAAAAAGAAGAAACTTTGTTCTTTCACATGAAATGTTTATTCACACATTTACACGACCATGGTGTCAACGTAAGACGTCATCATCAGGTGAACTCTACAGAGGTCCATCACATCAATTTATACCAGGCTTGGAGGAGGAGGAAGGAAGGTAACTAGGCTGAGTTCACCTGATGGTGACGTCTTGCGTTGAAACCATGGTCGTGTAAATGTGTGAATAAATATTTCATGTGAAAGAACAAAGTTTATTCTTTTTCATTTTTCGTAAGTATCTCATAATTTTTGGCAATTTATTCGCGAGTAAGGTTTCAATTTGCTACCTTCCCACTTCCTTCAAGCTTGTCAAACGTGGAGATAAGGTAACACTCAATTTTTTTATGGAGAGAACATTGGAAGTTGTGTGTAGTTTATTAACATTTTTGCGGAGTCTTGCAAATAAAGTCATTAACATTTATGAAAACGCGTGATTGTAATATTATGTGAAGCCTATGGCCTTAGCTTAATTGTTATTAAGACTCGTATAAAAAATGTGTGGGGAACTTAGGTGCACTGTAGGATATTGAAAGGCATCCTTTCAATATGTAACTAATCCTGTTCGCGAACATTTGCACCTGTATTAAATGGGAACATAAAGGCCTCATATTTTTTCCTTCGTATAGATTCCCACATCATCAGCCATAATGCTTACTCATGTGCGTGTTCATGAATAAATACGCTATAAAGCCGTTAGTGATAAGTGGACGAATGCATACGTATCGCCGATCACGTCTACTTTGTATGCGCTTTTGCCTTATGCTGTGGCACAATTCTTTCCTTCCTAGCCCATAAGTGTTGGAGTTAGAATTATTTTATGATGCTAATGAGAACGATAAACGAAGGGACTTTTTTATTGGATGCGTTCGCCTTGAGCGTTCTACTCCCGGCGGCATTCCTCCCGCTCCCTCGGCTGTGTCATTGACCGCATTTCTTTGAGCGTATCACGCACACGACAATAATTCGCCCTTGCGCCCGAGTGGTAGCCTGATTTGCATGAGAATTGCATCCGATCTCCTCAAGTCTTAAATGTCCTCGCCGGTAGTGGTGTCTTTCCGTGAGTCCGCTCATAGTTTTCGACCGCAAGGTTGGCCCACGACACCGTGACCGCACGTTATGTCTCGCCCGCGTGTAACCGCGTGTTGAGTGCGGTGTATTTCCGTTGCAATTCATCTGTGCTCGTGGCCTGAAGTCTTCATTTCAGCTTATGCGCGCCCTGATTTTTCATTCCACAGTATAGGTAATAGTACGGTCAAAACTCGTTTTCATTCGATCAATGGTACGGCCGGGCCTAGCTTGAAAATTAGCGATGGAAGGAATGGCATTTTTTTTAAGACTCACGACACCACGATTACCGAATCAAGTGGAATGTATGCTACGATTGGCTCAGTAATTTGGAGTATGGAAGCAATTATCTCAAGGGATCGGGTTGGTGTGGTAGCTATAGTGTTGGCTTCCTACCCCGTGGGCTCGGGTTCTAATCCCGGCGGTGGCAGAGAATTTTCAGAGATTGCCTGATTCCTACTTGAAGGTTGTGTGGAGGACATTTCAAGGACAACACTCCGTCCGTCGGACGGAACGTTAAGCCGTGGTCCCCTAGACGCCTTTCGTTAAAAGCAGGCTAATGCCGACGCCGGGTTTCTCTCGACCCTTCCCTCATGGCGCAAATGACCTAAGCTGTCGGTCCCCTCCTTCAAATACCATACTGCATTTATTTCTGCGTTTAACGAGTTTTCCTAAGCTTTTGCGTTCACATTCATAGTATCTTCATGTTTGTGTTAGGGCTTAGCCACAGTGGCTTATCTGTTCCCTCAATAATAGTGTCGGCTAGGTCTTGTGGGTCACCATAGGTAGTTAGGTATTTGGAGAGATCTGCTGACAGCTTAGCTCATCGCTGTGAGTGAAGGGAAGGAAGGGTGGAGAGAAACCCGGCGTAGGCATTAACGTGTTCTTGATGTAATGTGTCTAGGGGATCACGTCCTAACACTTCAATTACTAATGATGCAATATTACGTTCAGGCAAAACTTCGTGGAACTACGGGCTACGCAGTATTACCTCTGTTCGAATATGATCGTCTTTTATACTAAAGCCGTAATATTACTGTCGGATATTTACCGATAATTGTTGTTTAGACGAGTTTGTGCATAGAAAATACACTACCTACATGGTAGAGTCTTAGGTATGGCAGTTTGTGTCAAATGTCTATGTGCTGTAGTAAAATTACTAAAATTTCCTAACATTTTTAGTAATTTTTAGTAATACGTTATATACCTATGTAAAATGTTAACGTACCAACCGACCGACGGAGTTTTGCGCTTGAATTGCCCTCCACGCAATACTCAAGCAGGAATCGGGCAACTTCTGAAAAGTGTTCACCACCGCCAGGATTTCAACTCGTGTCGTGAAACCATTACTCTAGTTACCACACCAACCTGATCCCCCTAATCATGCTTTTACCGTAATTCTCTTTTTCCAGTCTGCTAGTGGCTGGTAGGATAAACAGGTTGACGCAATGGATCATGAAAGGTCTAAGTGTCAGGACACCTGACGGAGGCCTTCCCAACGAAGGCAAATGACATCTTAAAGCTTCACAGAAAATAAAATCCAAAGATTCAAGCGTGAAGGAATAGAATTCTTCCATATTGAAATAAATACTTGCAATTTTCCACGATTATAAAATTTATTACGACCTAGGTTTCAATGTTACTACATCATTTCCAAGGTGAAGGTTTCAATGGTAATACACCGATAAAAAATACACTACATAAACGCTCAAATATCACCCACCGAATCAAATCCGCTCATCTAGGAGCCCAAGAATACGAGTCCGTTCAGCTGGCTGTAGCCGAAGCATAAACGCTCATTTCCGAAGCTTGGAGAATTGGAGGTGAGCGCTTATCGAGACCTCCACTGCACAAACGCTCAACAATCACCCACCGAATCCAATCCGCTCATCTAGTACTATTAGGGCTATTAGATGAGCGTATTTGATTCGGTGGGCAATATTTGAGCGTTTATGCAGTGGCGGAATCGGCATATTAACATTGAAATCTTCACCTTGGAGATGATGCAGTAACATTGTAACCTAGGTCGTAATAAATTTTACAATGGTGGGAAATCGATAGTATTTATTTCAATACTTTTCAGAAAAAGCCCGAGGAGAACAGAACCTAACAATGCTTTTTTCCGCTCATTTTGCTCAATCTGCTAATCAGTAGATTTTTCGGAGGTTTACAAAAAAAATATTTCCGTTTCACATAAAAATTTTTCATTTTCGTGGTGGAAAGTTCAGCATTGATGTGAGCAGTATTTATGCGTAAGAAATCTCGTGGCTTCAAATGCTCACCCTAGCTATTTGACATAATGCGGTCGCCTCTATGATTATTTTTGTTTGCATTGCCAACGCTGTATGTACGAATGGGGTGTTTTTCTCATCCGCAATCTCAAAAAGGGATTTTTCTTTCATCATGTTGATTTTTTCTTCTTTTGCGAGTAAGCAGCAGCTTTATTTTTTTTTCCTCCCAGAGAAACCCATTTCGTGTAGACTTCGTGTGAATGAGGTTGTTATCGATTTTGTGATGGCTGAGTTTGTCGAGCGTTTTTGTTGAAAACGTCCGAGAAATGTGCAGTCGGAGTGTATGCGGACTCTATCTAGGCCATGGAGAATTTGTTTCATGTTAATTACCAGGATTCATTAGTAACCTCAACATGAGCTGCACCCTTTTACATTACAGTAACTTTTTGAATACTCATCGAATCTTAGGTGTTACACCAGCTTCATTCGAATATTTTTCTGGATGCGGTTTTTTTTATGGTGATGCATTTTAGGAATATGAATTATTTATCCTCAAAATGTTGGAAATCAGCTGTTTGCTGAAAAAAAGCGTTTTCTGCCCCAGCCTAAGCGTATATTTTGTATTGGAGCATCATATTTGCATTTTAGAATCATCTCTTTGAAAGGAAAAATTCTTAATAGAGCATTTCGTGATTTACTTGGACTGAAAAAATAACTTTTCGATGTTATATGTTTATTGAAAATGTAGAGGCATTTGCCATCGGTTGAGTGGCGTATAAGAATATTTCAGAAAACAGCATCGTTTTGTCCATTCCACTATTTAATTACTCTGGTAATATTTTCTGATTTTCATATTATCAACAAGAGAATGGCGTCTTTGCATTATTTTATGAAAAAATCAATACCTTATGCTGAGAACGGCATGCTCAATGGGTTAATTTGAAATCATTCTCGGAGGAATAATTTTGTCACAAATCACATAAATGGCTTAAAAACGCGGAAGGAAAACACATATTCGAAAAATCGTTTGACTTCAGCGGGAGGAATAAGTGGTTTTCTCGATGAGAATTATTCGGTGAACATCTCGGACAGAGTTAGTGACGTCATCTACTTTTCTGTGGAAGAATTACGGCCATCGATTTTTCTCCGCGAATATCTAAACTATCAGGCGAGGGATCGAGAAACGATAAAACAGGGTATTTTTATAACGTGCTTATAAACTCGTCTTGTTGTTTGTCATCTTGTATGGTTAAAAATCTTGCTACTCAATTTTAACCCTTTTACCGATTAGCTATCTAACTGAAATTTCCAGGATAACTCAGAACTAGGTAACAATGCAATATTATAACAGTTACATTATGATTATAACAGCTTATCGATTTTTATTCAGAATTAAAAATTAAATACGGAGATCAGCTCAAAATGGCCACCAAAATTGCGATGGCGGCGCTGCGATCATTAAAAGGTAGAGGAAAGATTTACAAATTTGTTTACACCAAAGTTAATTGAAAATTAGTCGCTATTAAAGCGTTTTTAACAAATATATCATTTTTATTATTACAGTCTTTATATCAACTCACCAACCTGTCTGTTTGTTTGTCTGTTTGTTTGTCTGGTACAAATCTTGTAACTCAAATTTGACTCACTTCCTGTGAAGCAAAAACGCTGAAATTTTGCACACTTCTTCATTTCCGATGACAATACATGAAAATATAACTTTTTCTCTCCAACCCCCCTTTAACCACCCCCCCCAAAACATGTTTTTGATCTAAGAAGTTCCAAATGGTCGATTTTCGTGTTTCGTGGCATTTTTAACATAGGGGTAGGCATTTAAAAGCATAGGGGTGGCATTTTGAAACATAGGGGGCTTACCATTCACTGAAAATTTAATAAATATAGTGACTTTTTTAATACGTCACTTTTGGTTTTTCGGGGTCACTGAGTTTTTTTGCTTTGTGTCATATATAAACGTTGCTCATCCCCTGTAATCTAAATATAAAGGCTGGTTTTTAAAAAATTTTTTTTTATAAGAGCTTATTTTTTGTAATATTATAATTTAAAATGTGTTGCAGTTGGGAAACAAAGAAAGAATTGAACGCGCCCATTTCTCCGTTAAAAATCTTACTTGCCCGCTTAACATTTCATTTTGTATTTCACTCCTTTTGTTTCCTAACGCTCACTTGTGTGCGCTCTCAATAGTTCATTTTTTTGTCATTGAATATGAACGTCGTTGGCGTTTTAAAATGCTTCTGCATCTCTTTTCGTCTTGAGTGGGATGATATGCGCCCGGTTTGTTTCATCCCATTCCTTTTTTTCCCCTTTCAGAAATCTCGGCTTTGTTCCAATTCCTCCAAGACGCATGGCAGGCTAAATTGCTTTCCGTAGCCATTCTGATGACGTCTTTCTCTTCAGATATTGAGATGGGGATTTCGTGGGGGAATGGGCAATCTCCCTGTCTTCGGATTCCTGTGATGATTAATGGTGTATACACCACAATGAATTATTTAACTCTGGCTCCATTTTCAAGCTTCACTCGCTCAGCTAACGCTTTTGAACTTATACTGTAGTTTCTTGCAAAGAAAAATCCCACTGGAAATTGCATGAGTAGAGTATATTAAATGAAGAATTATTTATAGCTTCAGTATCAAGAAAACTTATTGTAACATTTTTACATTGAAACATTTTTTTTTTGTATTTCCGGTGAACTTGCTAAATTGTTGGCACAGAGTGTTAAATAGGATAGTGATAGCAGGTGAATTTGGCTCCTATGTATATATTTAGCTTTGAGAAGTCAAAAAAATTCAATTTCTGTTAGTTCATTTATGGTGCGACTTGGAAGATGCGAGGTAGTAATTTTTTACCTTGCCATGCAGTAAGAATCTACGCAGGAATTTCTTCCATGATTTGATATCTGCATTACATTAGCAGTTTCGCGCGTTACTTAAACGGAGTTCAATTTTCAAATATGGTATTTTTAGTAAAATAGGTTTTCAGATTCATATTCCATCACTTCGCATTCAAGGCTTAGAAGTTTTAATGCATGTTCCCACTACTAAGGACAGAATGGGTCGAATCAATTTAATTAGTGTATAATTTTCTTTAAATTTATGAAATAATTGGATGAATAAATTAATCCGGTGTTAAAATTAAATTTTTTTTTATTACGCTGCTATTATAGTATTTTTTACGGTGTTTTATTATTACTAGGAATCAGCTACTGTGAAAAAGTATGAGACCGTTCTTAAAAGTAGGCGATTTTGTTCGCCAGTTCTCTAATGGAGGAACAGTATTGCATAACGTCGACTACATATTCTACTTCGTCATTTTTTCGTGTGGTGACCGTGGCCCCTTATCTTTATTTTAGCCTAGTATTTTTTCCTCTTCTATACGCACCCCGGATTATTCCCTTATTTTTTTTCTGTATTTCGCCACATTTATTTGCGCTGAAAAATCTTTACGGTTTCAAATACAAACAGCACTTTTGGTAGTGTTGGTATTTTTCTGCTGGAAAGATAGAAAAGATGTTGCGTTTTTAGTCTTTGTATCATTAAAAAAATCATAGCCGAAGTCTTTTGCGCTCCGCAAATCCAAATCGCAATCATCGAGGGTTGTATGGAACTGAATGTTCTGCTCGATATCTTTCCCGCATCCCACGCCGATAGCGTTACTTTTTGTCCATATTTATAGACTTCTCCGGTTCTCGCAACCGAGGGCCCTCGCTGATTATTCCTATCAAACATTTTGGTTTGCGTAATTACGGGATAATTGGGTGAGCGGTTGATCGGAATCGTGTTACCGGCTTTAACGTTGACGACCCCGAGGGTCTCCAAATATCAGAGAATTTCTCCTAAGAATTGTTGTTCTGGGGTCACATTGGAAGGCTACGGTTTATCTATGTGGGCTGCTCGTGTAATTGAATCTCGGCAAATACGGAGGCTCAGTTTGGGGGAGTGAATGGATCCATCAGTGACTGCCTGTTACAACAATGGGGATCGTGTTATCGTGGTATACTATACATACAAGGGGAAATAGTTTTTCATAGGTATTAATTCGAGAATAAAGCTATTTCGAGTTTAAGCCTTTGGGAGAATACTGACCAGTTAGAAGCTGCGCTGAAATTTCTTTCACGGCATGATGTTGGCATCAATTTGAAATTGTATGAATAGGGAAATGTATTTTCAGATTCATATTCCACTAAATATTGGCGTAACTTTTTTTAAATTACTAAGTAATTGGAACGATAAATAAATCTGGAAATCTTTAAAATTTATTCTTTAAACCACATTTTACCATTCTCGCGGTGATCGCATCTATTTTCTTTTAATCATCGTGGTTCTCTTTTCAGATTTTTTCTGAAATTTAATCTTTCTTCCCTCCTTCTATTTTCGTAATCAAATATGATTTTAATCATTCATTTTAGTTTCTCAAGTACAGTGGTAAAATATGGTAAAAAAAACTTATCTCTAATTCTTTTTTCATTTTTCGCTTGACCGCTTCGAATAATTGTCTGCTCCACGTTTTCTGCCTGCGTTAAATGCGGAGGTTCAAAAATAGCAGTCATCATGCTATCCTGCCTAGAATCTTCCTCATAACCTTGATTACGTTGTATTGCAGCTGAACTTGTGTTTGCCGTAGTTAATGAATATTTTGAACTATTAATCTCCTGATAACCTATTTCATTAAATATGGGTGTCACATTTGTTCTTCCTCAAGCAATGTTGATTTTTTTTTGTTTCATACACACTAGTAGATTCGAAGAAGAGTAATTTATCCTATAATTTCGAATATTTATGTTACTACTCCCAGTAATGCTGCTAATTCCTATGTTCTACGAATGTAATGCTTGGTAAAAGTCTTGAGGTTTGCTTAGGCTACCGAGATCTTTAATTATATCTTGGAAAAAATATAATAGCCATTGTTAAGTATTTTTATTTATTGATTTTGTCATACAGGACTATAAGGATGGATAATTTTGACTTATTCTTACGCTATTGTGCAAGAAATAATTATTTTACTATCAAAGGAGGAGTTTATGAACAGGAAGGAGCTTCTGAGAGGTTCGCTATCTATGAATTTAAAGAAAAGGTTAATGATGAGTCTGATCTAGAGTGTAGCATTCCTAGGTGGCACTGGTGTAGCGCTTTACGGTGCAGAAACGTTGACACTTAGGAGGACGAGAAAAGACTGGAGGCTTTGGAGATGTGGGTGTGGTGAAGAATGGAGAAGGCGAAGTGGACCGAGAGGAGGAGGAACGATGAAGTGTTGGTCATGGTGGGTGAGGAGAGGCATCTTTTAGATGAGATACGGAGGAGACGGAAGGTATGGGTAGAGCGAGTACTTAGCGGGGAGGGGATGTTGAAAATGGTGTTAGAGGGTAGAATGTTAGGTAAACGAGGGAGAGGACGGAAAAGAATTGGATTTTTAGATAGAATGAAAGGGAGTAAACCTTATTGTGAATTGAAGAGGGAAGTGGTTGATGGGAAGGAAGGATCCCAGAACTCTTCTCATGTACTCCATGGAAACCTACCTTAATCGGTAGAATACTTAATTAATAATTGCAATTTCTATGAACTGGAGACTTCAGTTATTTATAGAGATGCATTTTTTATATGATAGTCTAGCTTCTAATCATAGGGAGGTATCCAAATTAGTTGACTGCTTTCTTTGTTTTCCATGTTTAATTTGGGGCTTACGTTTTAATCTATGAAGGGGGGAATGAAAGGGGAGTATTACCGGATTTTGTGAGCTGAGACTGGGGGTAAGGGGGTGAACGGCCTCAAAGAAGCTCTTTACGAGTGGAGGAAGTGTACGAGTCTCAAGAAGGGGTAAGAGTGCTCGAAACATTCATGGACGTGGCTGAGACAGAAGGGGCATGCGAGGAATTGGGCATTGTGAAGGCAGTCGGATGAGGGGATTCTGTTTTCTAAGCCTCCCATTGCTAATTGGGCTATTTTGACTGCTCTCACGACGGTTGAGAGGTTCAATGAATTAACGGTTAAAAAATAACACATTAATAGGACTACACCCATATTTATTTTGTCACTGAATGCTATTGTTTTCACGGCTTGGGGCTACGTGTATTGCTAGTAATTAGTGTATTGAGGTGCAGTTATGATAACTTCCTGCTAACTTGTTTGATAAGGGCAAGTTGAACCACTTCCCTGTATTGTCGACTTGAGGACTATAAATATTTCTCAGCGAAATATTTATATACATAGTTGCTTTTAATATGATAAAATATAAAATCCTGTCGATAGTCAATTTATTTACCTTGCATGATTGTTACATTATATCACTTTTGTGTCATAATTACTTGTTTGGGTTTTTACCTTGAATTCAATGTACTCGATTTTATGGCATTCATCAATGAAAGAATTGATTATGTTTTCTTCTAAAACTTCAGAGAATGTTGTTGTCATTCTTTGTTCTGGGTCTTAGGAATTCTTGGTAAACCTTTAAAATTAAATAAAAAGGTAGCCACTAAAATGCATTATTTTCATGTACTTCTCAGAGTATTATTTGAGGGGAGTTCGATATATTATCCTTAAAAAGTGAATCCAACGTCAACGACGCCTGTACAGGTAATTATAATTATAGATAATCGAAGAGATACTAAAAGTAATAAAATATTACACCCGCTAATTTTTTTACGCCTGAAATGGGATATGAGCGAGGGCAATCAGGTAATATTAACCGCCTACATAGCATTACCGCTCCAAAATCATGGCACACCCACGCTTGTGAAATGATTGCGCAGTAAAAGAATTAAATTCAAGGTCCACTAAGGTCATGTAACAAAATCTGGATCCTCCCCGAGTCGTTTATGGTATCTGAATACCCTTTAGCGAAGGAAGAGATGGGAAGAAAGCATTTAGATGTCCAGGCCATGTCCATGGAATCAAATTCCCTTTCAATTAAGCCATATTTTCCGCTCTGTCGCGAACGATTTTATATTTTTTTCATCTCTTCCCAATTTTATTTTTCCGGGTAAGGCCAAAAGGCATCCCAAAAAGACCCTCGTGGGCGTTTAGAATGATATCTTTTTTTGTTCTTCAGCGAAATAAGAAATCGATTTCGGATCGTCACCGCTAGTTGGCTTCTGAGATACGAACCTTTTGCGATGGAAACGGATGCTATTAATGACCGAGAGGGAAAGGGCGGTAAGAACTGAGGGAAACTATGGTCGAGGTCGTGTTTCGGATTGGGAATCGGGAAGAGTGGACGGGAGGTGGTCCATCTATCCGTGGAGTCATTTCTGTGGTTAGACCCTCGGCCGAAAGGGGAAGATAACACCCCAGCAATCCGCTCCAAAATCGCTCTCTCTTTCTCTAGGCACTAATTTCAGCCCGCGAGAGATGACCGAAAGGATATCAGACACCCTACCATGTATTGGAAAGTTATTGACGTACAAAGGCATTGCTTTTGACTGCGAACTACTCCGATGAGCGCCAACGGATCCTGAGAATCGGTACCGCATGAGAATATTTATAAAAAAAGTAATAATTACCGCACGAGTTAATTATAATTTTGTATGTTTCCAGGTTAGGCATTTTCTTGCTAAAATTTCAGTAATATAACATATATCAGACTGTTTCCCGTTCCTCGCCTGAAAACGGAATGACCCTTTTGAAGCTAGCAAATGGCCGCCATTTCTAAAAGTTTCTTTTTTTGTTTATTACTTATATTTTGAGAATAAACTTTCGAATGAAATATTGACGAAATATTGTAATTATTTTCATCCACAGACTACCACGCAGGCCGCCTCAGGCGTGTGGCGAGGACATAAGCCGTTGACAAATAAAAAGTATATGCTACATATATAATAAAACTTGCATTTATTAAAGTCCTTTACTTTTAGTTGGAAAACGACCTTCCAAACCTATCATATGCGACATGAACATTCAGTACTGGTTGAACAGTATTAGATATCATAAAAATTTGAAACGTAAATATTGTGTTATTTCTACGAGTTTTAAGGTAAAATACACTATCGTGCGACAGAGTTTTGTGGTCTTGTCATTCCATTTCAATTTCTGCTTTAGATTTAAAAATATTTAAAGAACCGTGGTATTTTAATGTTTATGACTGATTTGAGATAATCCAAACGAATTTTTTTATTGTTCACCCAAATTATCAAATACACCAAAGAATGAAGTTCGCCACGAATAAATATTTGACTTAGCCAGAATTCGAAATCGGATCTCCCAATTGCCGGTGTTGTAAGGAAGGTGTCTGAGTTTTTCTTCTCTTCATGTAAACAAGTAATAACCCGCAGAAATGATGATTCGTATTATGAAACACGGCGCATTTTAAAGGACATGCGCTCAAGCTTAAAAATGATCAACTTTGCATCTAAAGTAGATGATATTAATACTCTTTGGAAAAACTTTCAAAATTAGCGCGGCGGAAACTCGGAAACACATCGTTATAGAAATCTTATCATGAAAGGGTTCACCGTGCTTTGTTGTCGCCCTCGCAAAATGGCGTAATAAAAGTAAGGATGATCACATCAACTAACCCTAGGGAAGCTTGCCAGGCTAACAGCTTAAACACACTTGTTATTTCTGCCCTTTGAATAGAGGACATACCGGGATCGTTGTCGGAGATCGCGGATGGTGGTCACACGATTCCGCGATCAACTAACAAGCACTGGCTTCGGACAATTTTGAGACGAAATATGAACGTAACACGGGGACGAACCTTCGTCATTAGCGAAGTAGGCCGCCTCGTTAGTTTTACCAGGAAAGTCTAATCCGCGAATGACGGAATCGTTAATCGCGTTCCCTGACCGCCTTCATAAGACAAAAGGACAGTGATCCCCGCTCGATGATAAAAATTGCGCGGAATCTCGACCTAAAGTTATTTTAGGCATGTGTGGAGGCATCTCAGCTACTCTATTTTCATGTTTTAATTGTGTAATTTAATTAATATTAAAATTTTTGGAGTATGAAAAGCAAAGTCGACGGCACATTTTCTCATGACGGCTAGTTATCTTGCTGTTGTTATTGTAACTACTTTGCTATACAGTAACCAATACAAACTTCATTTTCGACTGACTATGTAACGGTCTGCATCAACCTTACATTAAGGTACCTCTACAAATGCGTGCGGTGCAAATTTATCAACTCCGGTAATATTATACTGAGAGAAACGTAAATTAACTGCAAAGTTTAATTAATTTTCTGTTGTGATGAAGTTCCACAAAATTTCGGCCGTTTCAAACCTTTTATCAATATTATTCGGTGTATAAACCGTACTCAGACCAAATTAATTAGTTCACATTTGAAACTGGCTGCATTAAAACTAATTCCTAATGCCTAAAGGAAATGACCTCTACAAACAATACCCGCTACATATTAACAAAAAAACAGATTGACATTATATTAATGTTCGACGTGGATGCTTGAGTCCTGTATTTTCGTAGACATTGACTAGATAGACAGAATTTTCTTAGAGGATTGCTTTTAAAACCTTTGGAGGACCCAAAGCTTGTGTGGTGGTTTCTACTAGGTCAAAAATCCCGTGGACTGATAGATTTGAAAAATATGTACTTAGGTAAATGTTAATTGGTTTTCCACTGGTATCTATTCAATTTTTTTCATTTTGATTATTACTTTGTCGTTGAGAAAAATGGCCAGAATCGGTTTATTCATTTATTCAGTTTATTTATTGTAGTCGTATTCATGTAATAAGTGTATTTATGTTGGTCTAAGTTTAGAGGTGTCATGCAGAAGATACTGTTCCCTGAGGATTTCCATCTTGTATGTGAAGTTGCTCAGTTTACCGATCGCCTGTCGCCTCTTTGCTCCGTGATTGACCCCATAGAAAAACGAGGGGAAACGCGGCTAGGAAGATTTTTTTGACGCTTAATTGCTGCTCCTTAAAACTTAAAACAATAAGTGAAATGTTTCTTTCCGTGCATAGTCTTTAATCGTGAGATGAAATGCTATGTATTCGCTAATGATAATAAAAATGAGTAATTCTTATGCCTTTTTCTAGCGGGGCATTACGAGGTTGGCACATTTAGGTAGTGGCGTAGCCAGGATGTTGCATTGAGGGGTTCACCGGAGACTTCGGGGCCCTTCCGAGTTGTATCGAAAACACCTCAGGGCTAAGTGGGTTCCTCCCCCGGAAAATTTTGGGATTTTGATGCTGAAAATGTGATTTTTAGGACTCAAAAACAGTAATATTGTGCGAGTATTTATTAAGAAATGTGTTAAGGTCATCTTACTCGTTTTTAGCGCCCCTTTTAAAGGCTCGAGGGGGGTGTTATAACCCGGAAACCCCCTCCCCCTGTGCATTGCATCTAGGCGAGGCGAATGCATTTATTGAATAGCTCTTCGACGAAACTCCTCTTTGCCATCCCTGTAACATAGTGAATTATGTATTAATTATATTTTTATGTGTTTATTTCGATGTCCTTGAGTGATTAATTTTTTTTTCTATTTTCAGGTAAGTGTGATCCATGAGTTTTCATTAGTGATTGAGAGTTTCCAATGCTTGGGAGTTTAAGTCTGTGAGTATAAACAACAGTTTTTCGCCTTTTGCCTGACTGAAATGTATCCAATTTTCTGCTCTTTGATGTGACAAATTCTCTCATCTTAAATTTGGTACCCTCGCATTTCAATGTATTGATTACCTTATCATCATTCAGTTCACATATGTCTCCCTCAACCTCATGTCCGTGTTTTCTTCGGAATAAATGACAGTTCAACCTTTGAAACGACTGGTACTTGACGTAAATGTCTTCTATTATATCTGGATTTGTAGTGTTCATATCTTTTGATGCATTTTAATAGTTGCGTTCCTAAATTTCCATTTTGAAGAGATTTTTGTGAAATTTACTCCTTGTATTTCCTCTCGGAATTGAAAGTATTTTTCCCACCCTATTTGTGTAGGAAATGCAGATTTAAATTTTTAATTGAAGATTAAGTTAGGTTTTAGAATGCGAAGATTTTCGTGATTTATTTCCTAAAATAGTATTCCTCATAATCGAAAACAGTATTGAGGTATACATTAGTTTTCATAGGTTGTCACAAATAGTCTACTTCAGTTTCTACTAACAATAAGTTTCCAAATTTGGCCTGAATAATCGCAAAATTTTAAAATAAGTCTGGTGGCAGTGGTCAATGGTATGCGATTTTGAAAAAAGTTCAGCTCTTAGACCCAGATATCGATATGCAGGTTTATCAAATTTTATCCCGAAAACAAATTTTTTTCGTACGATGCCATGAGCATCGTCAAATTACAGTATGTTTTTTTTCACACAAGCTATATTTTGTAATTAAATCAACGAATTCGGTGGTTGGAAGTGAAAGATAGGTTGCAAAAAATATTTCGCCTTAAATAAATTAATGAATGATATAAAATTCGAATGTTGCTGCCCACTTATAGAGTTTGTGACGTCATTAGGCATCTGTGTCACTCACTCGCTCACAGGGAACCGCTCACTGAGGGAAGGACTTGCTCACATGAGTGTAAATGACAGCAATTCAAATTAAGTCAGTGCTGAAGGCCGAGGAGTAGTGAAAGCGCGGTGACATGCTCAGCAAGAGTTCCTGACGTCATCACATTAGCTGAGAAAGTGTTAATGCCAAGTATTTTTCATCGCAAATTGCTGGAGAAATCGGTGACGATAGATAAACGGACGAATACAGGTCTTTTTGTTGAAGTTCTTCATTTCCGGTTACTACCGCGTCTGTTGCTTTGGCGATAACAGTTTCGCTAGCACTATTGCCAACGCCTTTAAGTCGAAGAAGATGAGAAACTGTTTGGTAGTAACCTTCACGGTATAACCGGAAATGAAGAACTTCATCGCACTCCGCAGAAATCTCCGTTCTCAAGTATTTTTGTTGGAGCAGCTTTGCTTCCGGGTTGTCCTCCGCGTCGATTCATCTTCCTGAGACAGTTTCGCCGGCATTGTAGAAGTCGTCTTTAGGCTTGAAGTGTCGGATGCAAGTTTTTCCCGTCTTATATAAGCCTTGGTTTTGGGCAGGTTCGTCACAATTGGTGGGTTTTTGGAGTAGTTTCTCCAGGCGTTGGAGAGCGGTTGTCCTCCCTCTTAAAATTCGGTGTTTTGGCTATTTCGAAAGCCTCTCGACTTAGAAGAGTGAATGAGCCACTACTGAACTACTACGCGGAAGCTTCCATCAACAACTGGTCTTTTTGTTCTTTATACTCCATCATGATCGAATATGGAGAGGAAACTGTTGTACCACCCTATTTCGACACAATTTACGAGGAAATTAACACCTGGTTAGGCACGCGCATTCCTCCCCGCGGATCGAAAGAGGCGTGCGAAATTACGCCCTTCAAGCGGATCGTGTCGCTTCCTCCTGGCGTAGCGTCGCGGCGTCCTCGGAAGATGCCGCTATGGTAGGCGGCAGCCAGCCTCCCCCTGGGGCTTCGCATATTCGCAGAGCAAAGATGACGAGGCATTCCGGTGCGTGTCATGAGGGCGGTGAAAGGTGCGGTTGCCCCGAGGCGGGGGAGTTGATATATTTTTATTTTTTTTCGGAGAAAAGTCGAGAGGGAGGATCAGAGTTAAGTGGTCGTGGGCGGGCGTGGGATGTGTATGCGGCAGCAGCAGCGACGGCGGCGGCAAAGCAAAACATGGGAAATAAAGCGTGGGGATTCCGGGGCACGCTGTGGGTGTCAGCGGCAAAAACTCGGTTCGGTAAAGCCCGTCACATTTTGATGGCAGAGGAGGGAAATTTTCGTCTTTCATCGTTTTTTTGGCGAAGAGGAAATAAAAAAATGTGTGGAAAATGCATTTGTGTGTCAAATATAAACGCTAGCAGCAGCTTTACCTCCCGTTATTTCGCACACTAAGCTCTCAGTGATGCGGTATTCGTTTTGCAGTTTGTTTTCGCCCACAAATGTTCACCATTTTTTTAATAACTTGGGTGCCATCCCTTATATTTCCCAATCTGATGGTACGAATGCCAATTTTTTTCGTGCGTATATAAACGTAAGGAGCAGCATTAGGTACCCCCCCCCCTTATTTCGCCCACTAAGCTCTCAAAGTGCCCAATACCTTTTGTCATTTAATTTCGGCCGCAAATTTTCAAAATTATTTATTTAAAAACTATTGTACTATCTACTTGTTAGCCTAGCAATAAGAGTCATCAATGCCATACTTTTATCAAAATGTTATTTATTAAGAGCATAACATTTTTTTGTATTTTTTATAATTTTGATCTTATAGCTTTTACCTAGAATGTAATAAAAATATTCATTCATACTATCCCTGATCTTCCTCAATCTGATGGTATGAATGGCGATATTTTTTTCGTGCATTTGTGTGTCAGATATAAACGCAAGCAGCAGCATTACCTCTCCGTTATTTCGCCCACTAACCTCTCTGTGTGCGCTATACGTTTTGCAATTTATTTTCGGAAAATGCATTTGTGTGTCAGATATAAACGCTAGCAGCAGCTTTACCTCCTGTTATTTCGCACACTAAGCTCTCAGTGTGCGGTATACGGCAATTTTTTACAATTTTTCAAATTGGGTGCAAACCCTAATATTCCTCAATTTGATAGTGCGTGTGGCAGTTTTTTCGGTTATTTTTTCACCGAGCTTTCTGCGTGTTCTATATTTTGTTCAATTTGTTTTCTAACGTGAGTTGGGGCCAATTTCATATTACTAAGCTCCGCCCCTTTTATTCCAAAAATATAGTGCTGTCATATGCTTCTGATCATGGTCGATCTGTTTTGTTTAAATTAAATAATGACTAATGCCAATTTTTTCTGTGTGTTGCATATTATACGACGACGATTAAAAATATTATTAACAATATTTTGTTTAATAGTATGTAATGTAGTGTGGCCGTTCGATATAATCCAGTCCTCCATCCATTCAAATCATCCAGTCAAATATCTCTTGAAGGTTTATACCATTTCTTTTTGAAATGTACCAAAATAACATTGTCATTTACCTTGTATTTAGTATATTTTCTCTTTTGCATTCAAATCGCGGAGGAACCCGTACGGCTTTATTTAATGATATTATCTATTAATATTGTAATTCATACTAAACCACGGTTGAAGAGGTGGACTAGTCGATATTTATCGTAGATATTAAAGAGTTTATTTCTTAGAGTATTATGAAAACTCCTGAATTGGTACAGCAGCCCTCCAATTTCTCCTACTTTACCCATGCGGGTTCCTTCCCCAAACTTGTTGACGTACTGTTTAGAATTTTGCTTATTTTTCCTAGTCTGCAATCGATAATGCTGCGATAGCAACCAGTGTGACATTTGGTCTCTTTCCAAGAACGAGAATTTTTACTGTGATATACTTGAATCTCGCACGATAAATTGCAATCTAATCACATATACTCATACGTTTCAGTGTCCATGATGATACCATTATTATTAAGTTCAAGTTTGGTTTCACAATTTCACATGCACATTGTTTATGTAGCGTTGGAAAATAGAGATCTTCGTAGGTTGTGATAAATGCGTACGTGTGCTACATTTTTGAGAGAGTTCTTGGAAAGGCCTAAATTCTATAATGTCAAAGTGAGCCCCGTGTTACTTATTTTTGCGGGGTAAAGGAAATGGGTATATCTGTGCCATAGGCTTTTGGAAGTTCTCTCCGTAAAATACATCTTCCCTTTTTCATTAAGGAAATCTTGTCGATTTCATCGGTATGGAGTTCTGGTGACTCAAGGCTGTTTGTTTGTATTTTTTTTTGAAAAAGGAGTTTGTTAAAAAGGACCTATCTCATTCCCATTTGCGCTTTCTTTCTGTCATAATAAAGGTTCGTATTATATTTTTTTAATTTATTTTATTTTATTCTCAAGCCACCGGATACAGATCTAATTGGCCATTTTATACCGGGGTATTCAACAAATTTAACAAATAAACGTACACAAGCAACCATACCCTGGACCGGGGAAACCTACCTAGGCGGGACTCGAACCCGCGACTTCTTGCTTGGCAAGCGAGGACTTTACCCCGCCGCCACCGTTATATAGAAAATCTTGCCGTTTTCATCTTTCTCTATTGGTTACTTGGTCCATGTTCATGTGGAGCTAGTGGGCTCGCTTTGAAATCGTTCCGCTGCATCCACCCATGCGGCTCGCCTTTGGTCCAATTTGAGAAAGTATCCCGAGTGGCAATAAGTATTTCTCGTCGGAAACTGGACATCCGAGTGCATTAAAAGCTTTAGTAGGGATTTGGGTCGACAGGCAGACTTCAAAGTGGATTGAAGGCAAGCAGCAGTAATAACAGCTCTGGCTTCGTTCTCATTTTTTACCAACGTTCCCTGTGGATTAATGGAATTCTCCGAACCGATAAATCGAACGTCTGAAGACCAGAGTAACGCGGCAGGAAAAATCATTGCAGCCCCACGAGTAATGACCCTCGTTCTAGACCTTTTTCGGTTCGCCTCCCTCGCTCTAGTGCTCTACGAACCTGTCCATTTCGGTGCAAAATGGACGTTTCTTTTTCTTCACCCTCTATTGCCCGATCGTGGTGGATATGACTGATGTAGTTCTCTCTTCATCGATTTTTACATGCTTATCGTGTAATAGTGAGTCCCGCAATCGGCAGGTTGTCGAGCTACCTTGACTTATAATGAGGGTTATTTTTGATTTTACTCGCAATCCACACCATTAATATTGACATTGACTATTATTATAAAAAATATGGTTTATTTTGGAATCAGGATAAAGAAGCTGGTTTAGAAGTTAGCCAGATGTTGCTTAACTTATGAAATATTTCATAGTATTCTGAACCTTGCGTGGTATTGTGAAATGATTGGGTACTTATCAAATCAGCTGTTTGTGTGAGTTTACGCCGTTGCTGATTCCTACATTAAGCCTTCACTGTTGTTAAGAAGTTATTTGCCACCTGAAATGCGATCAATAATAATATATGTAGTTATTCTCTTAATGTATTGTTACATTCGTATCATATAGTGTGTCGTTCGTATCACATAGTCGGGTGCGTATTCGACGAGTTTTCTACATTTCCTACAATGCGATATGTTATTTTTCGTTTTAATTATTCTTAAAACGATGGTTCACTATTATTATTATTATTGAAAATGCGATATTTTCAGGAATCAGGACATTAACTAAACAATTAATCGTGATAACGTATGAAACCTTGCGTAGTATTCTGAAATATTTGGTTTCATATCATTTCGTTTTTGTGATTTTTTTATGCAACAAGGCTGTTACCGATGCGTTCAGCCTTCGTTTACTGAAGTTAATGTCTCAATTGCCAACCCCAATGGGATTAATACGAGTCAACGTGGTTGCCGGTATTAAAAAATAAGTTTATACGTGTGTATGTTTAACCTTTTACATATCTTGACCGGATATTTTTTACGTTAAAATATGATCGTAATACCATAATAGTCACCTCCTCCTCCAGTGTAGTTTCCATAATTTACTGAATGATATTCGAGATATAGATCCACAATGTCTGCAAATGTTCGTGTCAAACTTGTTATCACTTTTTCAGTTACATCAGACCGGACTGGGTTTCTAAGGTAGGAAAAAAAATAATCTCAGCTCGACAGGAATTTAGACCTACTTCAGTATTGGTATTCAGTATCTGAAAAGAAGAGAGTTGCTAAAATTACCCTTAAAGTTAGTTCATAAGACGATCTTATTTCCGTCGCAGTGCTGCATCGTGTGGTTCAACTTTCTGCGAAGCGGTCACTGTCGCGGATGCAAAAAAGGGGAATGGGTAGGATGAGGATTAGTGAAGGGTTTTAAGTCCTGTGCACGACTTAGGTCATTAATAGGGTGCGGGGAAGGCGCTGCTTTTGGTGTTTCAGGTTCAAGCAACGGTGGGCAGGCGAGGCTCGTTCATGGGAAGAAGTGAATTTGTAGAGCACCAATGCATTAAGTGTTTCATTAACGATTTTCTTTACACGACGAAGATATTTATTTATTTAAACCAAAACAACAACAAGGCCTTTATATTGTATTATATAAAAATAATTTATTATAAATTATTTGTAATTTATAGTATATTGTGTAAATATGATAAAAACAAGTATAAAAATAATCTCATGCATAGCAATGATTTTTAACAAATGCATTATATAATAAAAGGGGGTTATCAGGAAGAAAGGGGTTTGCAGTTGACTGTTGAAACTGCTTGCGGAGGCAAAGAGGTCAAGAGAAGAAGAAATTAATCGAAAAGGGGAGGTAAAGGGTAGAAAATGCATCTTTACCAGAGTGATTGCCGCGTAGATATTCCATTTTTTCCTTCATATCATACCCTCCCTTTCTTCTCCTCATGTAATATTCCTGTAATGAAGTTATTGTGTTGTTTTGTGTCTCTTACTGATTGCAAATGCTCACCGATGTTGTGTTACGAACTAATTTTATAGTCAATGAATAATAATTGTTCTTTTAGAAAGAGAACAGTGTAATTCCAAAACACTAACACTTTGTCCACACTTACGGTTTCTTTGGGTAGAAGTATCCTCTGGTGAGGAAATTATGTATGACAGAGGAACAAAGGAACAGCAAAAGATGCCATTTCCTCGCCCGATGATGCCAGTTCGTAGGGGTACATATGATCTTGAACAGTATTGGTTAAGTATTTAACCTACAAATTAGATTACATGCTTTGCGTAATCAGATACAATTTAGAAATTCTATTAAGTGACGGATGATAAGTTTATTTTATATTGTTTGAGGTCGGTACGCATGGTATCAAATAATAATTAAATATAAAAATAAATATTAATAAATAAATAATGATAAAATAAATATTTAGACCAGATTTAGAATGACGAATGGAAGATTAACCAAAGTGAATTGAGAGAGCTAGCTTGCGAAAGAGAGTAATGAAGGAGAGAAGTCTATGTATTTTTAAACTCGCCGAGTGATTCAATGCGAAAGTTAGTTTGGATAGGTGAGAGTAGAGCTCACACCAGACTTACAAGTTGAAGGCTTGTTAGAAAGAGGCATGTATATATCACACATTCAGGATAGGGGGGGGGGGGGGTAACTTCTGTCCTTGGGCCACCTCGCTTTTCGAGCATTTCACTTGGGGGTGTCCAAGGCTTCACCCGGGATTAGAACCCGAGACCCTTTGATCAGCAGCCAAGCGCTCTACCCACAGGGCTACCGCATTCCCCCGTTGCCTGTCTCAGCACTGCAATTCCGTGAATGAACGAGGTCCATCCGGGCATTGTGGGAACGAGGCACCGGCGGAATGACGCGCGTATTCCGAGTCGATACATTTCGATAGCCCTCGCCTGCCAATAGGCAAAACGAGGCTGGGGAGGGGAGTGTGTGGGGAAGGGGAGTAGGGGAGGGTGAGGCGGAAGTGGAAGCTCTTGCGTGGGAGTCACAGAAGAGAAGGTTAGCCAGGAGGGAAGGGGGAGGAGGGGGGTGGGAGAGAGAAAGAGAGAGGTAAGAGGGGCGAATAGTTGAGAGAGGGGGAGGATTGAGTTTTGGCGTACGGTCGTCATGACAACTCGTCGCCTTGGCAACGGGAGGATTGTAGTGGGGGGGGGGGGGCGTGGGTTTACTCTTTGTGTGCCCCTGGCTCCATCCATACCCCTCTCCACCCTCCGTATCCCGACAGCAGCTCAGGGTAGGTCTCCCGTCGTTGCCGTATCGCGGGCACCGCCTGCCTACATGTTCCAGTTCCCCATCTCTTCCTTCACATCGGTTCCTCCATCGCCCCAGTCAGATGTGTTCGGTCGGTAGCTTCGCAAGGTATACCACTCCCCACAGATTCGGCTTCAGACAGGAAGCAGGTGAGGAAGTCGGGAAGCTCCTCATATTTTGTCTAGTAAAGCGATAAAATACACACGTACTGGTGATCAAGCATCGTTCATAAATAGAATACATCCTAAATTATTTTTTATAATAAATTTATTAATGTTATGTTTGATTAATGTTATATTTGTTATGTTTGTTAATTCCTTCTGCATAAATGTAAACCTGTAATTCCTGTGATTGCTGAACAGACATAGTTTCTCAAATTCCTTTTTGCTCCATATGAAACTAGTTCCTGTTTCATGTCTAGTTATATATTGAGTGGAAGTTGTTTTTGTAGTATGCAGAATAGTATTTATTTTTTTGTTTAATTTAATGTTTCTGTTGAAGTTCTTAGGAGCCGATTATTATTTATTCTACTTTTATAATAGTTAACGCAAGCTAAATTTTTATCAAAACATTAATGACATGGGAATTTACCAGCACAAAGTACAAAAAATGAATTCACATATGCGTCTAACTTTCACAAAATCATGAACCTTCAATGGGTATGTAATGGGGAGGGGTAAACAATGAGTCTATTTTTAAGGGAAGTTGCCACTGTTGAATGACATTTTTTTAAACGTAATATTGATTAAATAATTTGGAAACGATGCATGAAAAATGTTCGCCCTCTTCGGAACGATTTATTACTTATGCTTGCATAATTTTGCGTTTTTTATAAAACTCATCAAAAAATATGTGCCTTCGTTTTAGATATTATCTCAGACCGAACCTGGGAGTACAATTTACAAATATGGATAAAAATTATCGTTACTGTGCGCTGTAATTAGCGTTTGTAATAAATGAAGTTCAGCACAGTTCTGTTCGTAATGTTTCTGCGAACATCTATGTGCCTAAATCCAGGCTCTCAAGTTGCCTACGAAAGGTAGTTTGAACTGTACTATTTTATAAAGGAATTCTCTATAGTCTTCCAATGTCACTATAGAAAATGTGATTTAACAAATCTCAAAATGGGTGAGATAGCGCAATCTTATAGTTGATAATCCCTCAAAGCTCTCAAACCGTTTTCATGGTAACTGTAAAGAACACCCCAGAAATGTTTTCGTGCCATAACTCCGTAAGTTAGAAGTTGCAACCCCATGTTTATTGACAAAAAAATGCTTAAAAGTGTCTCCTAAAGTAATGCAGATTCCTCCTGAAACACCCAAATCTTAATTACCTCACTCATTGGATAAATGCCCAGAGCACCTAGCTGAACCTATTTGTTTATTTATTCCCATTCCATCGAAAACAGCTCATATTGGCCTTTTTCATCGGGATTTTTCAACCATTTAATAGTTATAAGTGCACAAAAAACCATGCCCTAAATAGTGACAATCTACCCAGACGAGACTCGAACCCGCGACTTCTCATTTGACAGGCGAGGACTTTGTACTACCTACACGTGCCAGTTTTCTTTGCGCCCTCTTCATATTTCTCTGCCTCCCACATCGTGCTATTCAGACCCGGTGAAACTGCTCTTCTTGTGTTCGCTGTGAAGCTCCGCAAGGAGAACCGCCGTCGATGGTAAAGGCTTCGGCGCTTGAGGAATCCATTATATACGCTCTCGTATTTGCCGACGAAACAGACCTCGTTCCAGGAATTCCATCGTTCCCTTCTCTCTCTCTCTCTGTGCTAATTAAGTTTCCTCTTTTTATAACTTCTGCAATTCTTCCCACGCATCGAGTCCATTGGGGGAGAGATGGGAATTTATCAAAAATTCATGGCTGTTGAGGAAAATTTGGATTTTGCGGTTAGGCGAGACTTGATTAAGATATTTGCGTGAAGGTGACATGATATAATTTTTCGTGGAAACGATTCAGTTTGTTAGGAGTTATGCACAACATCTTATGCTGTGGACTGTGTGATTGATGAAGTGAGTGATTTTGTTACACCACGTAATTTTGGAGTAATGTAGTGATTCAGTAACTGATTATAGCCATGACCATCTAATACAAAAAACTTCTTTTTATGGAAAAATTTCGCGTATTTTTTTAACCTTTATAGTGTTTCCACTTATCTTGCTGGAGGCTCCGTACTCTTCAGGAGAGCTTAGGAGTTTGAATCAACTCTCTCGGAGCCTCTAATATGAGAGAGGAAACGTTAGTTAAGTGATCAAAATACGCGGTAATTTGCTGGGAGTGGGATGTTATTCTGTTGTTTCGACTTAAGTCATTCGTATTGATGGTGAGGCGAGACGAGATTTCTAAGTCCTTTCCTCCATTCAACACCTTGTCCGTTAGTTATTATTTTTTCACAATTATCTTTCAGAGCGACAAGGAGAATATCATATTGAAGCCCCACTCTTCTTCCAGGTCCGACAGAAGCGATAAATTAAGAGAGATATTTTGCCGAACGGATGTTTAACGAAATTTGTTTTTCTCCAGAACAATAAAGGATTTTAATAAACTCTAGGCGTAATTGCGTTAGAGCATTCCTTTTTATTTGTTAACGGCTAGTATCCTAGCAACTCTCGCTCCATGCCTAATGAGGTGGCTTGCGGGATGTTGATATGTGCGTGGAGAAGAAATCTATTCTTTGCGAAATGTGAGTGAGTGAGAACACAAATCCAGTAATTTTGTCGGGAATAAGATGTAATGTTTTTGTACAATTGCTCGATAAAAAAATAAAAAATAGCTAAAAATTGAATTATTAAAAGCTGAGGAGGCACATTAATGAGAAAAATATTGGATTATAATTTGTGGAAAAAGGTCGTACCTCACGATGAAATACTTAATAGTGTATTCCGGGGTTATTTTGTTTCGCAGGGTGATTGTTCATTTCCTTGTTTGATTTGGAGTTTGGTTTTTCTCTTCACTCTCGGTAATAGTAATGTTTGTCTTTATTGTTTCCATTACAGCATGTTATTTTCATTTCTTGAAGCGTGGGTAATGAAATCTCTTCCCTTGAGCCCCTAGTCCTGGGTGTGACGAGAATGGTCGTTAGCTTGCTCTTGTGAGATCGTGTGTTTTGCACAAATGCATGTGTGTATCAGAACGCAAGAAAAGAGTATCGTTGCCCTTACTTAATATCTCTCGTTTCATCGTTGAATTCGAAGCTGAACTTACAAATCTTGTGCTAGGTCTTGGAAATAGTAGGTAATTTAGCTGGCGAGTAATGGCCGTAGGATCGCTTAATCTGCTTTGTAGTGCCACCTCAGATATTGTGATTCACGAATTTTTGTGTCTACCGCTATTTATAAAAATATTTTGATTCAAGACTCAGCACTTTAGTGGATAAGTCGATAATTTCTTAACGTATGGTGAAAGAAATGGCCTCACTTAAAGTATTATTATTATTTTTTTTTAGTCGCTGCCATTTTCAATTTTTATGTTAAAATTATTACGCTGATTATTTTCTTAAAAAATTAATGCATGAGGCTGTTAGGAGTGTGGGTGAGAATTCTTTGATGATTAATGATTTTAATTTTGTTCTACTAAAAGTGAAGAACAATTTATTCGTTACCATTGTTCTGTTCAATGCTGTGGTGTGCCTTAAACTCCCTTTCTTTCTCGTCTTGTCTAGATTTGTGTTGTTTTTTCCATTTCCTAAATTATTTTATGGCGTTTCGTTTTCTTTTAATAAGTTTTGAAAGTTCTTGAGGCCATCAGCGTAATGGATTGCTTTCGGGGAGCTTAGCTGTCATTTACACTCGTAGCTTAGTGCTACGTCATGTATTTTACTGGCTTTCGTAAGAAACCTTTGTATTGCCTGACTATGAAATTTCTTTTTTTGCCATTTCAATTCTGTCGAGGGCAATCGTTGTTTAATTTTGAAATCAGGGGAACCCGGATGTTAATTCGGTACGTACGTCTTTGAATAAAAATACCATTTTTTGCCTTTTTTCTCAATATGTACTGTTCCGTTTTTCCATTCAATAAATAATGATACTTAGTATTAGAGTACTTTACCACTAGGAAATGTTGACTCACATAATTTGTAACTCTATAAACGCCGAAAATCTCTATTTCTTAGTATTTAGTTTTTAGCCAGAGCAATTGAGATTAGGTATTTCCTAAAACCTTGGAAAATCGAATACAGTTCTATTTGTTTATGTATTTGTTTAGTTAGAAAGTTCAATAGCTATTATTTCATAAGGAAATCCATTGGATATGGTCGTGTATTCTTTCTTATACACATCATCAGTGATTTAACCCGGGGGTTGATTGGAAATATGCAGTTAGAACTCACCCCAGATTAAGACGAGCTGTATCACACATTCAGGGTAAGATGGCGAGTGAGTTCACCCGACTCTCTCTTATCCCAAGGATTTTTTTTGTGCCTAAAATTTTCACCTGGATTAGAGTAGAGCAACCTTCGATCAGTGACTAAACTTACGGTTTTCCAATAGATAATCACGCTCCCCATACCCATTAATTAATTTCTTAAATAGCATGGATATCATGAGAGTAAAAGTTCGTTAGA
Source organism: Ischnura elegans (assembly GCF_921293095.1). NCBI lineage: Eukaryota > Metazoa > Arthropoda > Insecta > Odonata > Coenagrionidae > Ischnura > Ischnura elegans. Next base: position 83,917,454 of record NC_060255.1, on the reverse strand, counting down.
TCCTGCATGTTATTAGAGAAGCAGTAAATAAATATCCTGCCACCAAGGTGGCCATTATCGTTACCTAAAAACGACATGAAGTGCTGTGTTTATTGATCTGTTATGCCTCGTTCAGATTACGATTGTCCGAGCGATCGTTCTAACGATAGTTGACCGAACCCTGTATGCATTTCCAGGCAATAGTTCACGTTGCCACTTTACGATGGTTAGGCGCTGGGAGACCGGAAGAGGAAGCGACAAGAGAAAGACGAAAATTTCGTGAAACTCCCTTCGCTCTATTTCTTTTCATGGATTTGTCCAAGAATGTGGCGGAAGAAAAATTATTCGTTAAATACACGTTGAACACCCTTCTTGAACACAATATCTTGACCCTGCATTCCTCAACAGCCTTGCTAATTCGTCAATTTCTCGTTCACTTTAGATGTCAGCACAGCAGTCCTACGATTGCTGGAACAATCGTAATCTGAACGAGGCATTAATGCTGTCGGCTGTGAGCACAATAATTGGTAATAAAAGGGTGGGAAATAGCTTATTTTGCCATATGATAAAACAAAGTCGGTTCATCATGACAAAAGTTATAAACAGCAGGACGTTTTCAATTGGAATCATTCATCAGTATCAGCTGTAGGATCCTGAACTTCTTTACTATCCCGTGCGAGCTAACCACCCGTGCTTTAAAGTGGCAACGACCGCAGCTGCCATATGTCTACCCTAATAGCCGTCCGCTGGGGATGTTTCTGCGACTGGACTTCCTAGAGCAGAGAAACCATAAAATTAGGGGCTGGGGAAAGAGATGAGTGGCGCAGAAGGTATCGCTGTAACGCTGTAAGAAGGTAACTAGAAACAAATGATCCGGTGACGGAAGTAGACACGATGTGGTAAATAGATGAAAATACGAAACATTTTTTCTCGCCTCCTCCATTTAGATTCCAGATGGATAGAAAACTATCTTTACAGAATAATTTTTTAATGCGACCGGTAGAAGGCATTTGTATGTGCAGATTTGTGTTTTACTCTTATTTCTCAGTGAGTCCCTTGAGATAGGCAGCACGAGTGGAACGCATTTATTTATTTATTCATTACCAACGGATAACGCCATTTTACAATTGTTATCAACTGAAGAAAGCGTCAAAATGACTACTAAAACATTGAATAAAAACTAAATTCACAGTACTTCACAAAAATAATTGTACAATAATCAAGTGACTCCAAGCAAGACAGGGGAGTGGATGATGATTGTGATTAGTTAGATAACATTAGGTATAAAAATTTTGACGCATGTACAACAATCTTTCTGATTTTCAGAATGAATTACTTTCCTCTTTATTAGGGATCTGGCTGTGAGTTGGTACTAAGTGGCGTGCTTGCTAAGGTTCTGCTGTGTACTTGCATGAGGAGCTCATTAACGTCGTATCGCAGGTTCTTATTTTTTGTGTATTTCGCACCTGGAGGTCCCTCGTCCTTTCTGCTTTTTATGGAAAATGAGGTTATCACGAAAACTTTTTGAGTATCGTTGAATGCTTTTTTGCACATATGAATACTATTTTGCTATTCCAAAACAACTTTGATCGTCGAAATTCTTCTCTTTCGTTGATGGAAAGTAAAAAAAAAATAACTGTCTATAATGGGCAACTCTTTATTTCCCAGGCAATAAAATATATACCTAAGCCATGAAGTATATATTGTGGTTAACAAGAAATGACTCGCCTCGTATTATGAAACAGGCTAAAAAAATCACAAATAATCCGTGTGGCCTTCTCGTAGGATTTAAAAGAGAATTACCAAAAAAATACATCATGAAGCCGGACGGGGAAAAGCGTGTAGAGTTCGGAAAGAGATTATGTATTTAAAAAATAGTTTCGGAGTCATTTGAGAGCAAATACAAAGGGACTATGTAAATTTTGAAGACTGCCATTTTTTTTGACAACCCTGGTGAGCCACATCGGATTTGTCCTGGGGATGATGTGGAGGGGGTAGGCACTAGAGAGAGACAGGGGGCCGAGCTAGGCTGAAGCAAAAATACGAAAGCGTGACTCGTGCCTACTTGGAGAGAGAGAGAGAGAGAGAGAGACCATTTTAACGGTGGACCTGCGATGTAACGCTCCGCGAATAGCACTTTGAAGAACTGGGTCAACGTACCCCAGGAAGAAGAAGAAGATCACTTCCTATGTACTTACGTAGGTACGTTTGGGGTGGAGACGGCACGTCTCGGGTGAAGGATTCGTACGTCCCCAGTAAAACTTTCGGTTTTCGCTTCGCGGGTTGACGCCGGTTGATGGAACCGTTAACGCGCCTCGCTGCATAAATTTCAAACCTCTTCCGACCGCTTCTGGCGCGCCCTCAATCCGTTATCATCACGGTTCCCCTCATCTCCACGCTTCACGCGAAATGCATCGCGAACGGTGAAGTACCACGACAGAATTCGTCTCTATTAAAAAAAAAAAAAAAAAAACGGTCCTTAGGTAGTAAGGCAGTTTAGTGCGATCTCAGTGGCGTTGCCACGGGGGTGTGGTTTTCCAGGTTCCTCCCCTCTTGAGCCTTTAAAAGGGGAGTCAAAAATATTGTATACTTCATTTCAATTTATTTACTCGTACATAAAATTACTGTTTTTTCAGTCCTAAAAATCACGTTTTCAACATCAAAAATTCTAAAAATTACCCCGGAAGGACTCTTTTCTTCCTTTTTAGCATCTCACGAGGCATTTTTCTTCTTCCTTCGAGTAAGTATGGTGCTTTTGAACTTTTTGTTTAAGGTTTTCGGCTAAACTTTGTGGAACCAAGGCAATTTGGTTTCGCTATTTATATATGATTACCCTACCTGGTTACCTTGATAATAATACAACTTGATGATCTCCCCTCCCAACTTGATATAGTTTCCTTATAACGACGACGTCACTTAGTTACTCAGGTTTTTCCACCGAGTCACGAATGGCCATTTCCGATCCAACCACAGTCTTCCAATGTTCTCCCTCCGTGTTTTCTCCCGTAAAACACGGAACTCCTCTCTTTTCCATATACATTACCACCTGTGTTTACATGTGACTCAGAGATCCCTAACCTACCTGTTACCGACATTTTCATCAAAGCTAATTCTCTGTTCATATAGCACCATCTATGTCATAATTTACAACTGCCATTAACAAACTTACTCTTTAAACTCCTCTTCTTTATCTCTTCACACCCTAAATTACAAAACAGAGCGGATGAGGAGGTCATGTAAGTGAAATAATACGTGATATCTGAGTGCATTTAAATTGTGTTTTTTGTTGTTATTTCTTGTTGCACTTAATTATTAAAACTTATGTTTAAAAATCCAATTTAAATGGTCCTATATACTGTTTTTGTATTTAATTAAAATAAATATAGGAATTAATAAAGATCAATATCGAGGCCATCGTCGATGGTAATACATTGCCGGTGTGTAACGTATTACGTGAATTTTATTTCCCCCAAAACATTTTTTCCGATTTAATACACCCACAAAATGTTCCCATTGCCTAATGCATGGTCAATTTGTAACGTACAACGTGAATTTTTGTATTTCCCTCAGCACTTTTTTTTCGATTTCATAAACCCAAAATTTTTGTCCGTTCCCCGATGTATGCATGAAGCATCGCATGATTTTGGTCAGATTGATATGCGGCTTCATTTTCCTCCCTCCCAAAAAAGGATCGAAAACTTTTCGTCACGTAGGAGACGTCTGTCGTTTGCTTCGGTAAGATTGAAATTTTCTTCCAACTTTTTTCCTCATTATTTCCTCTCCCCTCTTAGTTGCTGGAGGCTCTGGAGTTTGAAGCACCCTCCGACCTCGAAGGTTCCCGTCTTCTCCTTTGGTTCGAGCCGCCTAATCCCCTCTTAGAAGTTTGTCGTCTTCCGTATGGTGAAGATTCCTCTTCGTCTAAAGCGACATACTGGGTGTCTTCGCCTCCCTTTTTTTATTCAGTCTCCAGGGTGATCCCAAGCTGCTGCGTTTGAGATTTTCTCAATCTTTCCCGAGTTTATCTCTCGTGATCTTGCGAATTCATGGCTCTTCAATCGCTAATTAATCTTCTTTCTCTTTTCAATTCACCGTCGCGATGGCTGATTTACCCTGGAAAGTTGGCCAAGAGAAATACGCCCGCGTATTTAACGAGTGAAAATGACATAACAGTACGGGATGGATGTTTTCTCGTGTGGGCGTGGTTTTCCCACCGCACGCATTAATGACCGACCGCCTTCGTTTTTCACAACGGCGAATTTACCCAAGTTTACATACCCAGTCTCTCGCGGATGAATTTTTAAGCGCGTATTTGAGATTTGTTTTACTACCCTCTCTTATCCTTTTTGATTATAAATTGGTATAGTGCGAATATTTTTCGCGCGGTGACAAAACTTGATAAACTGTACGCCAACTTATGTAATTCCTAGTTTCAAACCTTACTTTGCCAGTGTAATATATTTTTAATTTCAATAGGGTAGTTTCAATCGTCAAAGAAAACGAAAGGCATTGTTTGCGATTCGTTACCCACCATTAGAGTATTCATAATATACAAATTATTTGGTATTAGAAATACCGGTTTAGACGAATGGCAATAGTCAATTTTTTTCCTTATTTGAAAAAGGCCAGATTGGCGCCCATGCGATTCCACTCTAGGTGACGTCACAGGGACCTAGATTCTAATCGAGTAGATAGGAGTTTTACATCGTCTGAGACTACCAATGCATGCATGAGGCACAGAGCTCAGGGAAACATGTCTTAATAATCACCTATTAAAACTGCCTAAAGTCGGAGAGTTTTCTTCGTTTGATAAGGTACCTATTAATAATCTTTATTTAAGCCAAGCGCCACCAGCTAGCAGGGTACCCTGCTACCTGCTAGTATCCTGCGTCGTATCAACGCTCAAAGCCTCGCCCCAAGGTCACCTCACTTGCGGCCGCGGGATCCAGAACGACGTCACGCGGAGTTTTTCCCGGCATTCATACTTAGCCGTCGCGTTTTCGCGCGCTTGAGAATTTTCACTTTTCATTTAATCGCGAAAAATAGATATCGTCATTTAAGAATCTAAAAGCGTGAAAGACGTACTCCATGAGTAATAATCTTTCTATTTAGGCAATAAAAAAATAATAGGAAACCACCCTATTCAATCCTTTTGTGAAAATCTAGCTGTGCCAATTACAAGGTACATTTAGTGCAGAGTAGACGAGTAGATGACATTTTTGGCCCTTTTAAGTGGCAATGCTTAATACCAGGGTTGGAATAATTAAATCTGTCGGTTAATTAAATTTGCCGGCTCCATCACAGATCAGCCTCTTTAGATTTCTCATTTCATCACCTCAACATGTTTTCTTCTCTTTACAAACCGCGCTCTTACCTACCTTAATAGAAACTCTTAAGGTCAATAAGTTTACTATCAATGCATTGTTATTTATTTAAATTTATTATGTGTAATTGTGTTCGTACTTTTTAAGTTTTTTATACTGTGCCACTATAAATGGCAACTATGCTGTTTGTAGACTATTTTATAAAAAATTAAATAAATAAAATGTGCTGCAGGAAGAGTGGTATTGTCATTTTAACTTGTAACATGCATGATTTCAGCGTTAACTCTTCTATTTCAGACTTGTAAATTTACTGAGGTTTTATCATGTCTTAATTTTGCTAAATTCCTCTTTCCTTATTAAAAATTCGCACACTTACTACGAGAACACCTTGTGTTGCGCGTTTCTCTGCTTCAAAGGTTAGGAGGTGTTGAAGGTGTTCTTAGTGCCATTATTATAAGCTGGGAAATAAGTCGACTTCCTTTTAACTTCCAGTTTCCTCAAGTCCTTTCTCAGTGTGTAGCTGAGGAATTTCAGTGTCAAAGGGCTTGCGGATATCCCTTCAAAATTTCCCTACAACGCGGCCTTAATATACGCGTTAATCTTGTTTTCTTGTGTATTTTCAATGGTACTGCATACTGGAGACCCAATTCCATCCCATAGAAGGCTGATTTCTGTTGCCACTTCGGTGGCATTTTAATGCTTTCAAAAATGTCCGCAGCGCGGTGATAAGTGCAATGCGATCCACTTTTTTTCCAATATTTTGCATTATACTGTAATGTTTGTAATTGGAAGGAATGACATTGAGAAGTTATGAATTTGATAGATCACATCATCATGTGTATAAATTTCGGTTAACACCCTTAATATAACATAAATTAATATCCCCGTGAAACTCAGACCACGTTGTCCGTCAGCGACGCGAGTGGCGACTTTAGTAAACCCAAACCCTTTCTAGCCCAGAGCTGCTGAACACGTCGTTTAAATCTTTCCTGAATAGAGCTGAAAATGTATAAATTATTGATGTTTCTCCAAAGAAACATTGGGTATTAATGGGTTAAATGCGCTGAGGGTGACAACACATTTAGATTCCAATTTGAGAATCGTCTTTTGTAACATTCGCGCGTATTTCCATGGCTTTATGTGGCTATCGCCTGCATTGTCTGTCTTTCTACCCTTCGCATCGTGTTCCATTCCGTCTACTCTCCCTGCTGTTCTGCGTGGATCATTTTCACTTCCGCCTGGCCTCTTCGTCAGCCGACCCCTCATTTCCTTTGCAGTTCCCCTTTTCATCTCTACTTTCACCTCACACCTACCTACCTCTGACTTCTCCTCACCCAGTGCCATCTGTCTTTGAAAGGGGACTTTATTTCTTCTTCTCTGCGCTGTTCCTGCCTCCTTTGTTATGCAGCGACTTATGGTTTCCATATTTCCACAAAAAGGGTGTGTTATGTTCTATATGTACATTTCGCTCTTTACCTAATATATGTTCTTTACATCCTGACACCTTAAATACTGTACACATTTTCAATTCTTTTTATTCTTCTGTTTCAACTCTTTAGATGGCTGCAGACCACTCTTCTCTACTTTCCGTTAGTTCATATACGCCCTGCTATTCGTACATATGTCATAATTCTGCTCATGTAGCTTGATGGTAGTCTTCAAGGCACTGAAAACAATTCGTACCATCTGTTTTATCCAGCAGTCATTCTTTTCACTTGACTATCATGGTATTGGGAATGGCCTATTATCAATACACCAATAAGTACCACCTCTACCAATTGATACACCTTGAAAGGAAAATGTTATGCTTGAAGAGCATTTGTTCTCCAACAGTGAGGACGCAAAAATTATCTAAAGAGGATTTTTGTGCCGCTGTCCTACCATAAAATAGAGCGCTCCGGTTTGTTCCATCTCGCTGGGTGTACATTAAGCGCATACGTGTGATGAAGCGATGCAGTATGTGTCTTCATATCATAAATTTACGAGACTTGGGTGCTGCAATTTATTCGAAACATCCGATAAAGCTCGTCTTTCCTGAGTAAAAAGTCTATTCTCCTGGAATTATTTTCATTATTTAAAAATTAAAAATCCTTAAATGCCGCATTATACCACCCATTTGTCGTAAGAGGTGGAATTCCTTGCTGGGGTTATATTATTGGGACAGACCGTTTTTTTTTTTAGCATCATTTTATTCCTTGAAAGTTGCTCATTAATATTTCACATTGCAGAAAAATTCATCTCTTATGCTCACTCTATCATAATGAAGGCAATCACTGTAATAATCTTTTATATTTTATGTATATTGAGCTGGTTGACGTGAGGTATGGAATAGACCTTTCCATCGTGAACATTTAATTGGATTCCCGATCCGGTATGCATCGAGTCCTACCATTAAGAAAATTGGCTCTGTTGGTCGAGTATTTCGAAAAGGGTAAAGTATTTCTAGTCGACGGATTTTCGTATACGCTCCCTGGAGTATTATTAATTTCTATATCGCCATTAGGAAATGTACGTAATTGGTAATTGGCATCACAAAATTCGTGCTATTCCCATCGTAGCGTGGGTGATTGCATGTAAATGTGAATGAAATCACTTACGCTGCGATGAAGAAACGCACGCATTTCTAATATGAAGAATTATTGAAATTTTAGGACATTTCAAACATCATGATAGCCAAGAAAAAAGAATTATTGAAAGAAATAATTATGAAAGTTGCATCTCTCTCTTTTTATAAGCATTGTGTTTGTGAAAATACATTTGTAATTGCTTCTTGTTGTTGCAATCGGATCATACTAGGCTGTCATATCAACCTTGCGACGGTAGGGGATTGGTTATCCATATTAGAATTTATCCACGGTTTTCATCAGTGAAGTCTTTTAATAGTTTTTAATACTTATTCGTGTTTGAATGGATGCGAAACACCCTCGCATGTTTGTTTTTTGGAAAAGGATGCACAAATTTGGATCTCCAAGGTAACTTACATCAAAATCGTTACTATGAGATTGAGGGTAAATTCTTTGCATCACATTTTAGAATGTACCGTCCGATATATACTGATTTCACGCATGACCTACTCCGTTTCATTCGATGATAAACTAAGGATATACACCATACAGATTAGTCATGAAATGTTTTTTTTCTATTCACGCTTTTCGAGATCTTTTGCTGAGTTTATCACCATTTAAATTATCTCTGGCGATTTCTGTTGTAGTATTTCGTACCTAATAACGCATAAATTAAGATTTCGGCGAGAAGTTCATTTTACGATTCGTTAATAGCAAAGCTCCTAATATCAGTTGTTTGAGAGAGTGACCCCTGTTATGCAATTGTAATACACGCATTTTTAATGCTTCGACATGCTTCGGAAGATGAGCGAATATAAGTTGCGAATGGTTAAAAATTATTGATAGGATAAATAATGCGTGGAAATCCTATTTTTTAAATTAAGAATTGGAACAGCACAATAAGCAATATTTTTAGATTATTTCGAAAATATATTATTAATTCTCACGTGGTTGAATTAGAAAGTTTTTTTTTCGTTCTAATAGGTCTTTACCTTCCTTTCACCGGATGCTCTTAATAAATTTCAAATTCTAATCTGAGTGAATGGCCCCATTTTCTGCGCTTCGTGAATGTATCTTCCCTAATATTACATTTACGTTAGAACTTTCTCGGTAGGTTTTTCACGCTCCCATATTGTGTGGGCGTTTTCTTGCAGTTGAGTTTTATGCAATAAGGAAGAAATTCAATATCCTTAGCTTTTCCCACGTTTGTTCCCATCTTTTTACGCTCGGTAAATGTAACTTTGATCACTACGCATTGTGTTGTTGTTATTTTTAAATCATACTTATATTCCTCTATTGTTACAATTTTACTGCATTTAAGTTCAAGATTAACTTAACGGTGTATTCCTCTGCAAATATTCAATGTATGACGAGGAATGGCTGGGCAGTATTTAAATTTCAAATACAAGTATTTTTCATTATGTATTTGCAATGATGACCTGATGACCTGATGATGACGTCTAACGTTGAAACCATGGTCGTGAATAAATAATGTGAAAGCACAAAGTTCGTCTTTTTAATGTTAATTATGAATCGCTTTCAACAAGTTACGCCTCTAACAATCAATTTTTTGCAATGCATTTGTTATTTGTAGTTGATATTTCATGCACGACCTGAATTTATGTAGTATTTTGTATTTCAAATACCTATTTTTGGTATTTTCCCAATATAAAATATAAAATACATCTGCAACATAATTTTGGAGTAGCTCTGATAACACTTAGATTACTTCGTTTTCGTTGGAATCGATTTCTTCATGTTTGCGACCATCCATAACATGCCAAGGCGGGCTATATTTTTTATGATGTCATACAGTGGCGTAACTAGGAATATGCTTTGGGGGATATGAGGGAGGTTAGTGGCGGCTCCCCCCAGGAAACGGGGATTCAGGAAAATTTTTGAAAAATAACATGCCTGAAAATGCATTTTACATCATTATTTTCTCTTAAAATTTAACTTTTAGCAGACGCAGTTATTATATATCAAATCCAGACAAGATTTTCAAATAATTTTTTGACTTCTCTGAGGCTTTCGGGGGGTGGGATACACCCCCTCATCCCCCCCATAGTTACGCCACTGATGTCATAGTTTCCATACAAGTGTATTTTATGTTTTAAAAGGTAATATTATATTTTGGAGTTTATTTTCAAATGCCCAAGTCAAATTTAACTTAAGGATGGACGGCGATATTTGGTGACAGGAAACATAATAAAGGTACACTGTTGTATGATACAACTTCTGTGGAACATACAACAGTGTATCTTTATTATGTTTCTAGTCAAATTTATTTTATATTTTGCATTTCAAATTCATTTGGAGCGGTATTTTGAATTTCAAATACTCCTCGGCCTGTATTTTTCCCAGCCCTGTGACGAGGGTTAGACGGAAGATGGAACTATTTAGGCTCAGTGTCGCCCAATAAAGTCGAATTATTATCATAAAATTGAGGACGCGATTTGCCTTTTCGTTCTTCTGTCTTGGATGGCGATTCTATTCTTTCGTTCCACTCCCCTTTCTCCCGGTCCTGTCTCTTTCTCCCTTCGTTCTATTTCCGTATTCGCCGACCTTGGCGCAAGTGAGTGTTGGGGAAGAGAGGGACTCATCGGAGGAGCTAAGGAGTGCCTCTCTCTCTCTCTCTCTCGCGCTCACATGCGCTAACTCACTCGACGGAGGGACAAGTGTGAGACAGCCTCTTCTGCTTCCTCATGTCTCTCTTCCCTCGTGACACCGGGGAGGCGGTCGGGTCACGTGGCCGTTGCATCCCTGACCTGGCATCACCGACACGTATTCTGTCCGTCCATGCGCGCCTGGTATGCACGGTGGCGCCTGTATTTCACCTCGTGCATTAACACATCATCCGTGAGATTACCGCTGCGTTATTCAAAGTATTTTCTGTGATTTTTATCTAGTCATAGTTACTGGGATGCCGACTTACAAAAAATATTGTGGGGACCCAAACCGGGGATCTTGCCCCGGGAAATTTTAGAAGTAGTTAGTTTTTAGTTTTTTTAAGCATTTTAGAAGTCATGTGATCAACATTAGAACCCTGATAACTCGAATCTGGGCACTCCGGGGAAAATCGACAAGCCAGACACATTTTTTCCTCACATCCATAACGAATTTTTGAGGGGGCTCGGGAACCCTTAGGCCCCATGGAGTCGGCGCCACTGCATATATATTACCTCTGGATGGTCATCGCTGATAAAATACCCGAAGTTAATATGTTTTTGGGAATGATAATAACAATTGAATTTTTTAACAGTGGTCCTGTGGTTGGTCGCGCTTCATTTCTCAGATTACCTTCCACAGGAGCTTCTGATGCTCGATTAGTCGCGTGGAGCGTCTCTTTTAACTAGAGATATGCCACGGATGGTAACATTTTACAGTAGGTACATACTCAAATTATATAAATAATAGTCGCTTAAGAGAAGAAATAGGAAATGTACAAAGTAGGAAAGATGGCATTAGCTTCCCTTTTGAGTTGAAAAGTCACCTCGGTTGTTTATTGGAGATTCACCAGCCTTTTAAAAAGTAACTTATGCTAGATGGTGCCTTATGGAACTCCTGCTTCAATTATTCACTCGGCCGGGATTTGAAATTGCAAAGTGACCAATATTTTCTGTTCTAAATAATTTTCTAAAACTGAACTGCATCCTTTTTTCCGTGTAAATTTTCCACGAATACCGAAACACAGCTGAAATAAATGTGAATCGATGACTTGGAAAAATAGGAGTTGCTAGAAGAGGTAATATTGACGTTAAATTCTCGCAAAAAGTAGAATCACCACAACTTAAAAAGGACGTGGCTACTCTACGGAGGCTCCAACGAGAAACAGAGAAGATAATTTTAATTACAGTCCTAACTTAATTCTAATTCCAAAACGCTACTTAATGTACTTGCTCCATCTACTCACGATAAAAAATAGTAAATTTCTATTTTATGTAGTTTCTAACGTCGATCACTGTCTTATCTTAGGAATAATATTTATTGCTGGTAAAAGGTGAGGTGGGACATATTAATCATGATAAAAATGAAAGGCCTGCTATCTTCGTACTTTTACTTTTTTGGCGAATTAATCATGTGGCTGAAGTCAAATCACGTTAGTTACATGAAAATAACTTTACGGTTGGCTCATAACGCATAATTTTATACAGTAATTGAGTTGAATTTTCCACGATGTGAGTTCAACGATTCTGCTTTTTGTCATCATCGGATTTCATGTACGTAATAACAGGTATTTTAAAACAAATACTGTGATATTAAGTGCTAAACCCTCACGTCACCACGAAACCTCCTTAAAAAGTCACCTTAGACTTCGAAGAAATTTTCACGATGGACCTTTTTCTTTGAAATCTCTGTTGAGCGGCTTCAAACTCGTTATATCCGCAGAGGTAACGTACACTCTCCGCTTAAAGCCTGTATCACACGGTACTTGACCTCGTGCAAGTCTGAGTATTCTCGCGTGAACAAGATTACCATACCGTTCATAGAATACTCGAGCCTGTCCTTGGTGATATCGGGGGGTACTTGGACTCGATCAAAGCTTGTGTGTATGTTGCGATGAAAAGCTTCATTTTTCACCTTAGAGTCCGGAAGCGCTGATACAAACACTTGACGATCGAAATGGTTAGATTGCTAATATCGAACTCGATTGGTCCGCATGAACTAATTCGTGCTCTATGCAATGCCAAATTAGCAACGCGCTATTTGGAATAACTAGGTTACCAGATGCCATGGATAAAAATAACATTTGACACCTTCTGACACATGAAATAAGGAAAAATATAAAGTGGTAATGAGGATCTCCACTGAAGATGTAATGGTGTTGGGAGAAGATGTACTAGAGCCTTAAATTGCATACAGCATATGGTGAAAATGTGAAAAAAAGATGAACCTCTGCGCTATCCTTTAACAAGAAAAACAAGCCTTTCTCATCTAACCTTAAAAAATTACAGGCTAAGAGAAAAAATATAAACTTATATTCAGAGTAAATTAAATTTTGCACGACCGGTATCGTCGCGGTATGACATCTCTAAGCGTTCTGATTATTGCTAGAGAGTTGTAGCCATTCAAGTAGCCGAAGCTCAACCTTTTCGGGAGCATGATATCATCTTCGACAAATGTTAAACGAAATTCTTATAAAATTTTGTTATGGTAACTTATTTTTAGACGAAATGGGCCATTGACAGAAAATTCGACGATGACGAATAATGAAAAAGGTGTAGGAATCGTTATCATTTTCTTTATCCGTGAGCATGATAATGTCTGAAAGCCATCAATTGACCCATTTTTTATTTATCGATGATCTTTTCCATGAAAGGTGGTCGTGTGATTCAGACAATACCGTGGTAAATTTTTACTCTTGATAATTACTGTTTGACCTCCATCTAAAAACTTATACTTTTTTGTCCAAAATTTATGTTAAATGTAGCTATTTTTATAAAAAAATGTTTGTTTTTATCATCAACGTCATTTTTAAATATTATTTTAGGTATACGTTTTCTATTCACATTATATATTCGAGGAAAAATGAATTTTTTTTCGTTTAAAAATAGCTTTGTGATAATTCTATTTCTTTTTCACTAGCTTGCTTACATCGAAATTATAGCTTATGGTATTATATTTTAATGTGTCCATTGGAAACTGGTAAAGATCAGGGGAAGTGGGAAGAGTTCAGACTACTACGTTTGTGAACTGATATCATCAGGACCATGATGGCAAGACCGGATGGAATGTATTGGCAGTCAGGTCAAGGGCCGAGTGTTTCACACTACAGCATTAGCATGCCGCCTCGGACAAAATCTCGTGAGCATTCTCCCTTCATTTGACAGTCAAATTGACGGTCGACTTCTAGAGTGATCTCTGCTTACCATGCTTCGTTTTTGCGAGAAGGGAAAGATTTCTCGAGACATCTGGAAGCCCGTGACCGTAAGTTGTCGCGTCACCGGTCTGTGGTCATGGGTGAGGCGCTTTAGGACTTCAGAATATCTAGACGGAGCGTCTGCACCCTTTACCTGTGGTGGAATATCATCATTTAACATTTCCTCATATCTAATTGATCATTATTATTATCATTATTATTGACCAACCCTGATATGCTATCGACAGATCCAACAATTTTATTTTTCACACTCAGCTCACTATGTCATGCATCTAATAATGACCCCGCGAGCTTAAGCGCGTATTGTGTTTGGTGCAATTTTGTAAAAGTTCTTGAAATATTTCGTTAATCCTGATTAGGATTCGGCAAGGCTCTCCACAGATGCTCCACCAGCTGATATTGGCATGTTCACTAATTTATTCTCTCGTCTTTCATCACTTGTCGTATGTTACTCAAACGGGAACAATTTCGGCTCTTTACCCATCCCCTTGTCGTCTGACTATTATCTAAATCACTGCATAATGTCTCACGACGCAGCCGATTGAGATGTCCCGTCCTAGTAAAGGTGTACGTAAAGTAAAAGCTTATCTCAAGTGCACTCCAAGAAAAAGGCAAGAGATATTTTCTAAGATGCGAATTAAAAGCTAAATTTGGGTCAATAGTGTTCTCCTCTAATTACAATTTTATTCTTAGACTTATTTCGGAATTTATTCCTCCTCGGCACCTTTAGGATGTGTGGTAGATGTTGCGAGGTCACATTATGTGTCTTTCACCGCAGTCAGTTTAAGTAGGCCACGTTTTTGAGCTTCTGAGTGACTTAGTGATATTTTTACAGCGGATACTTCTTCATTTAAGTATACGTTCATTCCCCCAAACTATGAATTGAGTTACTATCTGCGATTGTATGAAAGATCCTAGTTCTGAAATAGAGTTTTTTGTTATAAAAGAAGCAATTCTTTATTAATTTCATTATAGCTATTATTATTGAAGGTATTTACATACCTGTATTTATTTACTTGGAAAATTGTGCTAATGCTCCCTATTCGTGCCAATTTTCACGTATAAATTCCACATTTAATTCGCAGTAAGGCCGATTCCCTTTCAGTCTAAGAATTATGTTTAAAATGGAAGTTGAATGGAGGTTATTGTAAATTATTCGTGGAGCTTCTGTGTCGGAAGGTTGAGAGGCCTGGGTAATAAGTAAAATGTTGCATGTAAACCTTCTTGAAACTCTTTAATACCCTTAACAATTATTGAAAGCAAATAAAATTATATTAGCCCTATCTAAGGTGTATAAATGTACGGAACGTTGACAAAAGTTTGCATTTAAAAGTCTCCAATTCCTATTTTCCCAGACACTGAATCAACGTTGAACATATAGGTCAAGGGAAAGAAAAAGTAACTCTAAAATATTTTTTCAATCGGTGTTAATCATTCTATGTGACATATATTCCCTGATACTTAATACTTAATTTCACTGTGTAATCTAAAAGAACTTTGAAGTTGAGGGCTTTATGGTCTAACGAATGGTTTAGTATTATTTGGAAATGGAATTCGTAGCCTTTGGCCAACCCGGACGAGGGAAGCGGCATCCGCCTTCGCTGATTCTTTTGCCTTTTCTCCCTTTCTTCCTTTTGGCGTGGTCTATTTGAGGATGATTTGCGAAGCGCTTGGGGTGTAGCGTATCCTACTGAGCTTTCGCTGCTACTATCAGCATGGACCTCAGATCGAGGGAAGGATTAAACTGCTTGCTTGAATTATTTATCCTGGGATCGATTGAAAAATAATTTTAACTCATTCGGCCGTCCATTTCCAAAGGGAGTTTTTCACCTTCTAAGGGTAGAAGGTTTAAAGAAATACATGTATATTTTTACGAGCGTGCTGCGCCCGCTCCCAGCGGGCTTCCCCCGCTCTTTTCAATGCAGGTCCACAGAGGGATAGGCACGTTTCTAATTTTAAAATGTAGAAAAAAAGGCAGGGTCTTATGTACAAATTTAATTGGAATGTTCATGTACAAATTGAGGTCAGAGGACATCTTTAAACACAACATTGGAAGTAATTACACTATCCTCTGTTAAACGCTCATGATGACTCATACTTACGTATCAACAGGAGACTTGAATGTGGAATCAGCCGTATTTTGATAAAAGTTATTTAAAGAATGCGAGATATTGTTGCAAATGAACAAATGTATGAGTTCGTGCGCCGTTAACGTCAGGAATATTTACCGGTTTTTGTTTTTTTGTTTTTTTATTATTTAAAAACCAATTTTAGGAAACAATAGCAATATTTGCGAAGTAAGATATGCCGTCGCATGTTCTCTGATAAATTCTGTGCATTTTGGTACCTTATTTGTAGAGTTTGGTTGCGTATAAGTTGAGAAAAAGGTATCTAAACAGTATAAATAATATAGAAGATTTTTATCTGTTGCGCGCTGATGAGGTTATGTACTTTTAATCGCACTGGCGATGTAAAAATAAGAATCCCTTTTGATTTGTCGCAAGTACTCGTCGTCCAGGTAGCCGTCGAATATCACTATATCCTTTGAATATGGTGTTTCAAGCTTTCATTAGTCCTTTGAGGGCGTTTGAATCTAACGAATGACTAAGTATTTTTGTTTGGAACGGCATCAGTGCAGCCAATCAGGTCCTCGCCTTTTGGCCAACCCGGGACGAGGGAAGTGGTATCCGCCTATCGTCAGCTCTCTCCTTTCATTTCGTTTCCTCATTTTGTCCTATTGCGCGAAAGAGACGGACAGTAACTAAATTTCACGTTTTTGGTTCGTTAACTGTAGTTGGACAGCGAGTGGGCCCCTTTCCCAGGTTGTTTTTAGCTGACTTTCTATTTTTTCAATCAACTCCTATTTGCCTGCGAAGCACTCGTATTTTTAAAAGTATTGATGTTTAAAGTATTGACGTGCAGAGAGGATGGGTCGTTGACGTTGAAACACGTTGTTAAATTGGAGGGACAGATCTCACACTTTAAAGTCACACTTGAAGTAACTTAACTTATTTTTTCCCAGATTGGTTACTAAAATATTCCATCCATAACAGCTCAGTCTGCGCGTCAATTGTGACATCGGATTGTGAAGATTTTCATTAGACTATGTGACTCAGCGACGTAACGGTCTTTGTTGCTGCTGATTAATTTCAAGAGAAATGTTTCCTTTCCTCGACTAATTATTGTGCAAAGTCAGGCTTCACTTTTTTTTTAATTTTCTGAAACAGCAGACATTGTGCAATGTTTTCAACTGCATAGTTACGCCAGGTAACGCCCGTTCATAGCTACTTAAATTTGCGTAACTTATTATGAACCAGGCCAGGGCACGGCAGATCGCGTCATATTCCTTCAATCACTGCACAAACCTCGATTCAATGTGGAAATCGATGTTAGAGGACGTATGATAGGTAATTTGTCTCTCTATGACTAAGTATATCTTTCTTGGTACTGGTAACTCTCAAGAGAAAGGCACTTTCTCAAATAATGACTAACTTGAGTCATGTGACGCTATTTTAACTGATAGTGAACCAAAAGACGCTCATTTTGTACTTGTAGTTACGCCAGCCTGGCTTAAATTGGCGTAACTGTGGAATTGGAAGCTCACAAAGGGTGTCTGTTGGTTCAAAACAACTTACGGTGGCGTAACTCGGCTTTGTTTAGTCATTAACAGAGAAAAATTCTGTTTCTCTCGACATCAGCCAATTGCAAGGAATAGTATTTGTCTATCGAAAGAAGAATGAATTATCTCAACTTAAATCGATTTGGCGGTTGATGCGTGGATCGTGATGCGATTGAAGTAATATGTCATTTAGTAATCTGGTTCATGATACTTCAAATTACGCCTAGTTAAGTTGCTATGAACGGGGCATTACATATGAATGTTACGTTTAGCTTAATCTATGGGCGTGCTTTCACCTCTTGCTAAATTAGTAGGCACCAACCTGCGATGGTTAATTTTATGCGAAGTTAGGGTTGTTGAAATGGAACGATCGCCCAGCGAATCATTTTGGCAGGAGCCTCGAGGTGAAATCACTCGTCTTCAGTTTTGCAATCCGAGAAGATCTGTATCTCTCTACTGATTGTATCTATACCTCCAGACAGATTCGGGTGCCAATCTTAACCCTTACTCATTATGCGTGGCTTGTATTCGTGTTAATTAAATTTCAACCTGGCGATACCATCTGATTCCTGCATCTCCTTGAGTGTGACTATGGTGCCATTGTATCGACAGTGTTTTTTTTATCCGATCGTCATCAGCCAAGTTTCCCCTAATATCCCGTTTCATAGCTTTACATGGCGATGTAAGACTGATTCTTATGTTATGGCCCTTAATTTCTTACTTTGTCGAAATTTCATGCAGATAAGCACTTCAGATTTTGTCGGTCCGTTTCCTCTCCTGAATTTAGCTCATTAGCATCTTGTGCTTGGTATCTAATTTAGCGTGGATCTGTGTGAAAAAATAGTGCTTTCCCTGCGCTGAGCGTTTCCATCTTTAGACCTCCATTCTCATCTTTATGGCCGTGTCATTAATGCATTCAAGGCAAAGTAATTTCTTCTTAATGTTTTCGTAACATTGAAGAAACTATTTAAATGTTTTCCCAACGTCTTCCGGGTTTCCCTTGCGACGTGCATTGCTTAAAGATGAGGACATATCCGGTGGCTACTAGGAAGGCGTATCGTTGGAGAGCGAGAAGAGTTCGTTGGACGCTTGTATGGTATGGTATTTGGAGGAGGCAACCGACAGCTTAAGCCATTTGCGTCATGAGGGAAGGTAGGTAAGGAAGGGTAGAGAGAAACCCGGCGTCAGCATTAGCCTGCTCTTAAGGCTCCCGTATACCTTGACCGAAAACTACGCTGCAGACGTCTGGGTAAATTCGTCTGAGGACTCTGTTATTCTTCTATCCACATGATGTTTGAATGTTTCTTTACAAAGAAGAAACATTGATATTTAAAAAGAAAATCGTAGTTTTTCATTTCTCGTTTTTCACGCTGCAATATTGACCACGGAAAAACACTAAATTCGGCTAAATTGGCTGCCTGCGAAGGCGTGTATGATGACAGAACCCAAAATTTTTTACGTACATTTGAAACAATAATCCTTTATCTTCATATTAATCCATACCATTTTAATTTACTCCTCATAGTAGAGACACTAAGTCAATTCATGCGAACCTTTGCACGCTATTTTGGGTATGGAGGGAAGGGTTGAGAGAAATCCGAAGTCGGCATTAGCCTACTCTTTACGAAAGACGCTAAGGGGACCACGGCTTAACGTCCCATCCGACGGACGGAGTGTTGCGCTTGAAATGTCCTCCGCACAACGTTCAAGAAGGGATCAAGGGCAGTCTCTGAAAATTCTCTGCCACTGCTGGGATATGAACCCGAGCCCAGAGGGTGGGAACCAACACTCTAGCCATCACACCAACCCGATCCCCCTTGGACGCTTGTAACATGCTTGTATGTTTTGGCTGGCAGGGTTTCCATCAGGACTGAAGAAATCGGTGGCTGACTGAACTTGGACCTAAATGAAAATCCCCATTGATATTTTCTAATAGGTTTAATGCGTCAAGTTAGTTGAATAGTTTTTATGTACTTAAAGAGTGGCTAGATCTCAGATAAGTTAAAAAGGGAAATTTAGCATCTTCCCGCGGACTTTTTGCAGTCTTTATCTCAATATAAAAACGCCCAATTTTTTGCCTAATTTCACATGTTCTTCCAATCATTTTCTGAAAAAACAAATAGGAGTAATAATATAATAATAATAATAATAATAATAATAATAATAATAATAATTTTATTTCTCCACACACAAATTACATGACAGTAACAAATTTGAGTAATTTTAGGTAGCCGCGAAGGATAACCTGTTTGAGGCTACCATCCAAAATAATAATATTTATGCTTTACATATAGTGTAGTTCATTTTGTGTTACCTTGATAATCTATACAACCAAAGCTTAAGTGCGTACATGAAAAAAAACAACCAAAGTACTATTTATAATTCATTTACAACAGTATTTGTTCTACACTTTCTTTAGTGAGAAGCCAAGAATGTACATAATTAAAAGTAGCCGTTAATTAATAAAGGTTGCATCTCATGTTTGGATATGGCTTTAATAGGCTGGATGAACGCGTGAAAGTGAAAAATACACTTCGTTGTTTGTTATTTAGGAGCCGAAAATACTCTACGTATAAGATGTATGTGAAGACACATGCAGCTGCAGACAAGGCGAAAATTTATCAGGGTAAACATCATTTGCCTCGATCGGGATCTGGGTTTGAATCCCTGCAAATTATGTTCCCATCTGTGGAATCCTCCTCTATTTTCTACGGCGAACATCGAGGCATTGTATGAAAAAAATAACCTTGAGTAATTATGATAGAGGGGAAATCGGCCTCTGCGTTTACGACCAAGGTTGAAATGACAAAATTAGACGTCTGGTAATGAATGGGCCATGATGATTCCTATTGGCTTAATTCTCTGATAAGTTTGTTAACATGTTATTTACTTCGATTGGTGCGTTTATTGGATTGAATTTAATGAAGGGTGGATTGTAAAGATGTTAATCCTTTTCGTGCCACTGGCCGATATATCAGCTTTGGCTTCACGGGCGAAAACTACCAAAAGCCGATATATCAGCTCGAGCTCAAGCACGATCTAAAACCGTAATAAGTTAATTTTTCTTTTATCCTTTATCCAGTGTGAGTATTAGTATATTACATCGAACAAATTATTCCTTATTAGAAAAAAAACATCACATTTTTATCTAGAATAGTAACATAATATCGTTTTTTTAAATAACGTTCCACAAAATTCTTAAATTTGCAACGGCACTTAGTATCGCCTAATTTCGGTGGGACTAAGAGGGTTAATGAAAAGCATCTATTTATATCATTCCATTATCTTTCCCATTTCCCGTGATAATACCAAAGTGTCAATGTCGGTCTGAGCTCTTGGTTACCACGCACCTACCTTGAGCGCTCTTGTAAACGTTTACTCGAAGCACAAACCCGGACGTTTGAGCCCTGTGCGTAACGTTCCTCAGCAACTTCTACCTCATCACTAAATGCTTCATGAGTGGTCGTCCGTTTACGCTTCTCTTTCGCTTCGCCTTTGACCTCCGTTCGCCCATATGCGCCGTGTTGCCGACACCTCTTAAACGCCCTTCTCATCTTCTCGTCTCCTCAGTGTTCCACTCAGGCCCTCCCTCACCATTTGGCGCGACCGTTCACAAATAGAACCAACCCCCTCTCGATGAACGGAAAAACTCGTCGGAAAATTCCGAGGTGAGTTACAGCTGGATATTTGGCTTTTGTTTTCCCAGAAGAGAAGGCTATATTTTGTCCTATGCCTGTTTTTTTGCGACAGTCGTCTTTTGTCGTCATTCATTTTATGTTTCGTAGTGTAGCTGTATATATGAGGCTAAGGCAAAATATTGGTTCCCTAATAATGACTAAAACCCGGACCTACCGCGTCACATTTTTTCATGTTTTAGTTTTTTTTAATGCTTTCTAATCAATTTTTACATCAGTAAGCTTTGCCATTCATTGAGTTTATCTTCCTTTTGAGTATTTACATCAGCTGTTCTACGTGTAACAGGGAAAGCTTGTGAAATAAATCCCAGTTTGGCATTTCATATACATCATCCATATTTGACATTTTGGCAGAGGAATTATTGGATAGAAATTGAAACTTTAAAAAAATCATCCGCATTAATTGATAAAACAAGAAGTAACCATTCAAAAAGATGGCGACTATTATGCATGGGTTGTAACCGTGCATTAAAATGCCGTGATGGCAGTGGTCCGAGTATATGTTTGTACTAAATTCCACTATGATGATATGTTCAAAGGGGCGTATCTGTCACTATTGGTGGGGAACGAATCGCAATCAATGCCTTTCGTTTTCTTTGATGAAGGAAACTACCCCATTGCGTCGACCAATAACGTCGTATGAACGCATGTTCCTGAAAAAAGACGTACAGGTTGAATTTTAATTATTAATTGTAGTAATCCTTCGAGCTGTTTTTTCCCCTTCAGAAAGTCAAGAGGTGTGCCTACCCGGAAGGATGCACTACCCCAGAAATTGTATGACGTGACCTAACAAGCGGTAAAGAGAAAACGACGCAAAGGACGCAATCGAAAGTAGCACTACGGGGTCCAGGAGCATGAGATGATGCACCTACGTACTAACTTTGGTTGCAATCCGTGCAAACGTATGGAAATGATTTACGGACAGACAAACAGACATCCTATTTTATATATATGTTGCGCGAATATTTTGGCCGCCGTATAACACGCAGTATGGTCCGTAAGGTGACGGAGGAGGGAGAAGGGAAGAACTGTGGACTTGAGGGGACTTGACTTTTCGTTTTATTCGACCTGGCCCGGGTGAGGCCACAATCCGGCCCCCTCTTCCCCCGGGCCAGGGCTCTCATACAGAATGTTCAGTTCATTTGGCGCGCAGGCCGATGGACATTGTCATGTTAATTTGCTGATTTAGCCAAGTCAGGAGGCAGGTTATAACGTAACACCCTCTTTCCCCAACACCAAAGGGGAGAACTGGTGGCCTCCAGTAGAATATATATCCAACAGAACATATAGCAGAGGGGAAAAGAACATTTAAAAAAAAACGCAAAATAAGACTGAAAAAATTGAAAAAAAAAATATATAAATATTTATTTATTAAAAAAAATCCACTGCAAGGGGGAAAAAAAAGAAATAGTATATACTATATTCCATTAGACTATGCTTTAGTATTTCTCTATTTTTATAATATTCATGTTGTGGCAATAACAATGCCACCAATTCTCAAAGTTATTCTATTGTATTTTCAAATAATCTTAAAATTATGCCATGTCTACTGTCTTTGAGTTTCTTTTTTCTCGCGAACAAAACACTACACAGACAACGATACACACACGCCATTACGATTATTACTATGTCAACTGGCTGGTTAGGGTGAGCAATCGCTCACCGGTACAGCTGCAGAGTTCGCGCCTTCGGCGCGGTGAATCCATGTGTTTGGCTTAGCAGAGGGGAAGGACGGTGACGGAGGGGGGAAGAGGGGAAGGGCAGTGAGGGATAGTGTGCGGGTGGACGGTTGTAGAAGGAAGTCTGGATAATAAAAGTGTGAAAATAAGTGTTTTTGGTGTCCTTCATAACATATACATATATATGGATGGGTTTGGTTATTATGGACACGTAACTTTTATAACATACATATTTACAAGATGTTATTTTCAATGTGATTGCTTAAGTTTTAGGAAAGCATGCTTCAGAGAAAAGGCAAAATACGAGTGGTCGAGCGAGAGTTGTGCGTCCCCTTAATACGCAGCTTCCGTCTGCTCCTCTTTGCCCAGTCGTCTCTCCGGGGCACTGCTTCCGCCCACTTCATCTTCTGTGGCTCGCCTTCCACTCTCCACCTTATTGTTGTCTTTGCCTCCCACTTGTCCTCCACTTCCTCTTCTTGCTTCTTCCCCTTTCGCGTAGCTTTTGAGAGAACACATCTTCTCTTCCTTATTCCTTTCCCCGGGGCTCCGTCCATTGAACCAGGGTGGTTACCCGCTCGGAAATTCCAGGAAAACCAGGAAAAAACCCGGTAAGTAGAAAATAGTGCCCACTCGAGGTAATTATAAACTAGAGAGCTCAAGTTGGCTCTCTTCATCATTAGTCAACAATGCTATGATTGGTTTGACGCAGCTCTCCATTCCTCTCTCCTATCTGCTAGCCTTTTCAGAGCGACATATATCTTCTCTTTTACATCCTTAACAACCTGAACTATGCAGCTAATATTCTGTGAAAATTATAATAAATTAAATAAAATAAATTATTATAAATAATTAAAATAAATTTAAATATTTTGTGAAACAGCTAAGTGTTTTCTTAACCTTTGTGCAACCTGAACTATGTAATTCATTCGGGGCCATTCCTTGCCCCTTTTCCCTTCCCCTGTCCTACTATGATTGTTTTCATCAGTCCATCTTGCCTCATAATCCTCCTTCCCTCTCCTCTACATCCGATTTACTATCTCCATTCTTCTCGAACGCCTCCTGTCTTCTCTCGTCCTACTTCCCAAGTGTCCATGATTCTGCTCCGTATCCAATACCTTAGACTAACTCTGGAACCCCCAACTTAGGTATTGTTATGGGGCATGGAAAAAAGAGCCAATAGAATGCTTAAATCAGATTATCGCGTCCTCATACTTCTCCGTTGTGATCATTAAATTTAATGAAAATAGAATTTTCAATCAAAATATTCAATAAGCAAAAGCTATCTTCTTAGTCAGTCATTAAGATTTATCTGGGATCGCATAATCTGGAATTTTGTCATTTAATTCTTAGTTGCATACGCAGTTGTCCATAATCGCTCTTTTATATTTCATATTTACGTTTTTTCTTTCGTTTTATTTTCTCTCTGGATGGCCACTCATCTGGAAAACCTGGAAAGTCAGTGAAAGCTATTGCGCCTGGGATGACATGGAACTTAAGGGAAAAAGACAAAAGTAACCTACTAATGATATTTTTCCACTTAAGACAAATGAAGATTTTTCCTAATGATAATACTATGTAATCCCAGGATTTTTCTCTATAGTCTCAACAGGTTAACCTCTCGAAGTCCTTTGAAAATGTTATGGTATATAATTGATATTGAGACATCGTGTCATTCTGATGCCACTTCTTCATTGTTGAAAATGTACTACCACGTAAGTGGCATTATTGATCTCATTTTGTTGACAATCGTGTCGCATGCAATGAACATGTGGGTTATATGATTTATTGGCTCTAGTTAGATATAACTGACGTGTATTTTTCCTTGTGAAAAGTGGATGAAGAAGGCTCGTAGCGCTGCGAGTGGCGACTTTTAAAATTTTAATGCGCGCGGAGAGAATGCAATTCTAGTGGCGGACTTGAAAATCCTTTAATGTAATCTGTATCATCTCAGGCTCAACTTTGTGGAAGTTCATTTTAACGCAAATGAAATCAAAAAGCTTTTTTTATTCCACACATTTAAGGCATGACTATTTTCGACGCAAGATCATCAGATCATCATCAGTCACAAAGAGTCGAATCGAAGGTATGGTTCTTATACATGATCCAGGTGATGGGGGAGGTGGAAGGAAGGTGGAGGGGGTGGACACTTGTGGGTTTGAGGTGTGGGTAGGAGAGGAGAGGGTGGAGCGGAATACCGTTGGTAAGTTTGAGTTTTGAAGGGTTGTTGTTGACTGAGGTAGCGGTGAGGGTTTCCATGAGAGTGGGGGGCGGTGAATAAATACGGGTGAATGCTATTTCTGTGAGGGTTAACAAAAATAACAATCATTAAATAGCTTTGATTCGGCCCTTTTCATGTGATGATGACGCCGCTGCGTCGAACCTACTGGCAGTCATACCTTAAAACAGCGGTTCCCCACCGGTGGTACGCCGAAAATAATCTGTAACGGCAGACGCTGCGTTCCCTAAAGGCTGTTTTACGCGGTACACGGAATTGCGCAATGTGACGTACGTGCGAAGGCGCAATCAAAATTGCGTCGTGTTAAGCGGCGAATTGCTAGAACACATGCGTGGATGCGAGAAGGCAAAATAGCCCCTGTTCTAATTTCGTTCATGCATTCGCGCAATTCCACGCCATTTTAGAAATAAATGCTGCTCTAACCTGCGCAATTCCGTGTACCGTGTAAAACGGCCTTAAGAGTAGCCTGGAAAAAGTGGCTCGTCGTAAGTCTTAACCAGGAAATACAAATGTATACATAGGATATGGGGTATTTAAAACAATTTTTCTAATTATACAAGTATTTATAGCTAAAAGTGTCACCTACCCTTAGTGAAATTATGTAATGAAGTGTGCGCGTTATATTTTTGGCGGTACAGTATTAGTTATGTACAAATTGAGGGGAACGGGAGGAAAAAAAGGTTGCGGACCGCTGCCTTGAAAGTTGACGGAATAAAACAAAGTATTTTATTATTATTATACATTGCTGCAAATAGGCTATTGCCTGGTAGCAGCATTAGATGTACATGAATAACAAATGTGTATATACCAAGTTTCTACCTATCTAATACAAAGTTTAGAAACAGAATAGACACCCACGGTAAAAATAATACTCTAATTCTAATCTCATGCAGCTAAGAATTTAACATTGTCCCAGTAAACCAATTTCAAACGATCCATTAATTCTAATATAATACAACTAAAAAATGAACATTCATTAACGCTCAAATGTAATATTCGTGGCCTTGGCTGTCCTGGCATGACTTCGCCCACTCGAGTACTAGCAGAAAACTACGGCGCCATTCCCTTTGTCGTCCCCCGTGCGACGAGATATTCGGATCAAAAGGGGACTGGCGCGGAGTGGTCGCCGCGCGGACGGGTGGCAAGGGTGTAGCAGTGGCCCTTAGGGGTGTGTGCGTGAACTCGCCCACTCTCTCGTTCGCCCACTCAGCACCTTTTGTGCCCTACCTAACCCTAACACCGCCCACACGGGCCGGTAGTTTCCGCCTCGAAGGGCGTTTCGGCGAGAGAATTAGCGAAAAATTAAGTTATATAAATGAGGAGGTCCCTACGCGTAATTGAGTTTATGTCATTCTGATGACAATTTCAAAATTTTCTCTTCTAATTCCGTTTTAATAAATACCTATCAATAATTTGGATTTTCATTCTGTATTTTCGATTGTTCGAGGATATTATATGGAGCAATTAAGGAGGTTCCACCTATACATTGAGTACATGTAATGTATGTGAAAATTGAATTTAAAAAATTTCTATTCTAATAGTATTTCATCTGCTTGTGTTAAAAAAATTGGGGCTCTTCGTGTTGTATTTTTTAACATAAAATTTGAAAATCAAAATTTTTTCTGTGGCTATTCCTTTTTGCTTAAAATCTTATTAGCGGAAAAAACCTTGTTTCCGCAAAACCAACAGCAGCATTTTCCCCTAAAACTAATGTTTACAATTATAAGTTATTACAATGACCATGATTAGTATATGAAGGAATGAGTTTGAAATGTAATGCCTTTTCCATTCGTATTGCGTTGAGTACTGGACGTTCGTATGAATAGCCATTCAACTTTCGATGAGCGTTGTTTTGCATTGGTAGTGAGATAATTAAACATTTATGGATAGGGCTTTGCTTTGGTGAGCAAGAAAAATGTAAATGTATTAGTATATGTGGTGTTCTTCTTCACCACTTCTTATAATTCGGAATTATGTTATGGAGGGTTGGTCAAATAAAAGCCTTTCTTAAAAACCTTCAGCGGAAGGCTTGGTACAGTGAAAACTTACTTCTTTCCTTCATCCAAGTCTTCGAAGGAAGGTTAATAAGTTATGCTTAATTTTTCCTCCATACTACCGAATGTAAAAAATGGGATATTATTTTTGTGTTTTATGTGCCGTAATTGATATTTTTTTCACTCAATGGATTTTTATAAATGAAAGCAAAATTTATTCTAATAATATGGGCAAAGTTTTGAGCAATTCAGTCAGAGTTTAGCCTCTAAAATCCTGGACGATTTTTGTATTGCACCTTTCATGAAATTTTTACAATACTCTGTTTGGGATGGTTTTGTATTTACCGTAAATATAATTCGTACGGTCGCTAAGTTAATTTTTGCTAATTTTTGAAACTTCGTTTCATTTGCTCTTTGCATGTCCATTTTCTGTCGCGTTCAGCATTTCGTTCCTCTCCTTTTATATTTTTCCAAGTGAATCTACTCCCTATGCGAGTCCTCTTTCCATTTTTCTCTTTTGCCTCCCACGTGCCAACCTCTTTCCCTTCTTTTCACTCCGTTCCAATATCCGAAAACGCCAAGATCAGCCGCTCTTCCTCTTACACATCGGGATCCGGTGAAATTCCCCTGGGGGAAGGTTTCGCTCACAGATATTCCAGGACTTGCAATAGAATGGAAAATAAATTAAAAAAAAATGACTGTGGTTGTATCGGAAATTTCGCCTCGAGCTGGGAGTAGGCGATATTTTTTAGATTTGTCTCACAAATTAATTGAATACTCTGGGCCGCAGTGGGTGAATTTTAGCTACCATAACTGCGTTTGTTTCTGCATCTTAGTTGCTCCATTGAAATTAAAGATTGGATGTAAGTATTTTATGCTTATTCAGGAGCCAAGTGGTTTGAATACGAAGTAGTAGCGTTTTAGATCTTTTCGAAACATTTTACACGCTATTTAATGCGTTAATATCTTGCAGAGTTATTTTTCAATTTTCATTTATTTAGACCGTTTACGATGCTGTGTCACTCAATATAAATTCGTTCGTGAATTTGTTGTTCTAAGGTGGAGGCATAGAATCAATTGGAGGGACGTGGCTCTCTAGTCCTTACCCGAATAATATAATTCAAAGTAATTTTTTTACAAGTTATATTGCTATTGTCTATTACTATCATTCAATGTCATAGCTCTATTAATCGGTGGTTTTGGGTGTTAAGTTTCTCAGGAGGCAAAATTCTCACTAGTAAAAGTTACAAAGAGGTATTTTTCTGTATATTATTGAATTACGAGTATATTGTTGGCATGAAAGTTATTGCGCTTATCATAAGTTTTCCTCCAGTTATTATCGGTTAATTTGCTGAAGTCATTTCTGGCCAAGTCACTTTATTAACCATTCCCCCTTTGCTGTAAATATGGCGTTTAGCGTTGTAAAATGACCTTACGTGTAATCAACATATCCGTCATTAGCAAATTTATGTAAGGTACGGTCAAAACTTGTTGGCTATTGAATGCGCAGAACTTCAGCGAGTTGAGGGGTGCCAACTGACAACCGCTCTGGGGCCCCAAAGTTTTAAGCAGACTTTTCACGCTACCCTCTTCCCTTTCCGATGAACCTCCTAGAAATTTATCTCTTAACCAGGAGACGCTAGTAAACCCAAGCATAATTTTTTATCTGATTTTACTAGCACTTATTAAACATAATTTATTTTTCATTCCAATCATATTTACGTAAATATGTCAATTAATCATTCCGAATGACTTCCAGGGTTAATTTTACGAGTGCTATACGCAACTGTCTAACCCGTCCCTTTTTCGTTAACCCTTTATCTAGGGTTCAATTACCCCTAGTGAAATCAACCCTTCTTCTAGGGTTAATTTTGTGAATACTCTACGCTTATGTCTAAACCGCCCCTTTTTCGTTAAAATCATAGAGTTGAGTGGTGCGGAATGGCTCTATCTTCTGTACACTATCCTTGGGTTCATCGTTGTACTGACGCTGCGCAGTATTTGTCCTAGTCTACTTCCGTTGTTTCCGTCGAAGCCAGGGAAATATTTTTCCCGAATTTCCCCGCATTTTTATTTGTTATTCCTTACAACCCTTCTTTAGTCCTCTCCTCTTTCCGAACACCCTTCTTCTGTCCGCGCTCTTCACATCCCACGTCTCCTTCACTTCCTCCATTTTTCCCCTGAGAGATCTCGTACTCACTTCCTTATCTTTCTTTTAGATGAACTCCTTGTAAATTTACCACTGAGCGAGTACACGCGAGTCGTACCATGTGTGTTTATTTAAAGTAATATTATTATCCATCTGACGTCATGATAAGACACTATGCTGCGAATATTGATATAGAATTTTATAGTGTAAATCATTGACCTGGTGTTAATTACGGAGGATTGTTACGAGCATTATATGCTGATGGAGCATCATTTTTATTTATTTGCATTTGTTTACGTATTGGCCGTAAGGTTTACTATATTCATAGAAGTATATGCACACCTGATCAGTATAGACCAACTGAAGTCAGCTTTCGTTTATTATCCGTGATAGTGAATGTAGTACGAGTGCTGAAGTGGGATACCCCGAAATCAATGTTGACGGATTTGAACCGTGAAAGATTGGTAATTTGACGAGACCTGAATAATCGAAAGAGACGGATAATAGGCAATACAATATATGTAGCCGGAATGTGGACATTTTGCTTCGTAATGTGGAAAATATTTGTAGGATTTACTTGTTTTACTTGTTGCATTATTTACGCACGTATTTAGATTCATATTATTGGGATTATCGTCCTGTTTTTGGAGCTTCAGTATTGTTTTCCTTCAGAATATTCTTCGAAATTTTTTAACGAGGGAGGAGGAAAGAGCGCCAGTACCGCGTAAACTGGATATTGGAAGCCGAATAATCGAGATTTTACTGTAGTATTTTGGACTTTTTTAATCCGATCATATGCAGTAAAAGTATGCCCAATCGTCATAGCGAAACCGTAGTTACGACTTTTTTTTTGCTAAGATAAGGTGTAAATCATTTCCGTTTTGATATAAATACGGTGTGTAGTGGTATGAAAATTGGCTGTATCGAATCCAGATTTACTCTTGTCGTTTCTACTGATTCCGGAAAGGTTGTCCTGTCGGAATTTTCATTCATCCATGCAACCCCTCCCCCCTTGGTCATCATTCCTCATCCCCTTCTTGTGTTCGCGCACTTCTCCTCCTCTTTCGTTTCTCCTTCTTCCTGTTTTCCTTCCTTTGAGAGCTCATTCACATTTCCTCGTATTCCTCCCTTAAGAACCCTCCAGGAGTTTACCACTAGCATGAGCGAGGAGACTGAGAGTCATCACTGCATGTTTTAATGTAATGTGATAGTACGTGACGAAACCTGCTACGTCGCCATGAAACTTACTGTGGAGTTGACCAAAGTGCTGCTGTTTAACGCATTCGTTTTTCGTTATGAACATATCTGTACCTCGGAGGTAAAGGGCACTGTCTGTTTTCCTTTTTTTTCTGGAGAGCATTTTTAAGATAAAAAATGTAATCAGCAACTACTAGAGGGTTAGGTAAAAAAATAATAAGATTTTTATATAACAATGTTATTGTTATGGTAACCTAACCTTCTAGTAACTTCTGATTATTATTTTTTAATCGTATAATTACTCTCCTGAAAAATTAGGAAAACGGACATATTGTGCTTCACCTCCGAGGTGTAGATAAGTTTAGTGCTGAAAAATGTCTATTTCGGAGGCACCACTCCTATGGAAAATCCTCATACTAATCCTGCGCAATGTTATGTCCCTCCTGTTGTTTCTCCTGATGCGGTCTGAATTTTTCCACCATTTTTATTTTCATACAAACCAATTGCTCTTCATTACCGTCCTTTCCACCCATCTCTTCCTACATGCTTACACCTCACCTCCATTTACTCCTTCACTCCTATTTTTGGGAGAGAACTTGTATGCACTTCCTCATCTTTATTTTCGATGAACTTCCTGGAAGTTTACTGCTAAGCGAGCCATCTCATGCCTGAAGTTTTAAATTTAAGTAACTACCATTCATCGAACTAATGTTATCGGTTTTATTTCGATTATATGGAGGATAAATATCCTAGTTTATGTTTGAGAAACCTCTCTAAGGTCGTCTTTTGCCTACGATAATATCTGGTGCCTTATTCGGTTCAAATACTCCAGGAACTATACCTTATTCGTTATAAACATGGTTCCAGTGGTGAAAAATTGCTACTTGGTCGACGCACCATTTAAGGGTACCTTCGTATATCACTGAACATGCCAACCTCTTATTTTTCTCAATTCTGCTGATTCTGGAAGGATGTTCGTATTTGAATGTTTCCACCCTTCTTTATTCTTCCTTTGAACCCTTCCTCCTCTGCTCATTATTACCGTCCTCTCCTCATTCCGCCCGCCACTTCCTCTTGTCCGCACACTTCACTTCCTCCGTCTCTGCCTCCTCATTTTTCGGGGCCTTCTTCTCCCTCTTTAGAGAGGGCGCGCGTAAACACTTCCTCATCTTCACGCACGCCCTTGTCGGTTTGTTCCGCTCCATCCAACGCGCCTCTCTCGCTGACACGACGACACTTCGTGTGGCTCTCCCTCTTTAAGTTGCGGTTTGCCGCCACGCCCACCCCCTCTTTCGCTCCAATTCCCTTCCTCTCCGGCGGCATTGTCGCCTGGAGCGCATCACCAACCCCGTCTTCCTCGTTAATGCTCCTGAAACGTAGGCTGCCTGTCATTCGCACGTGTCAGGCCCGGATATCAAGTCGAGATCGTCAGCAGGGTGTCCGGTGACCGGTAAAACTGGGAGAATCGGGAATTATACGTGAACATTTGGTCCCTGGAATTATGCATGAATTCTTCATGAATTTTTGCTCCGATCTGGAATTACAAAATCTTTTATTTCAAATTCATTTCACATAAAATTTTGCCAGTTTAACATCTTTTAATCATTTCAAAATCTTTTATTTCAAATTAATTTCACATAAAATTTTGCCAGTTTAACATCTTTTAATAATTTCAAAATCTTTTATTTCAAATTAATTTCACATAAAATTTGGCCTGTTTAACATCTATTTCTAGTTGTATCTTTATTTTATTTAATTTTTATTTATTTAAGACAATTTTATATACACATATGCTGTAAAATGTTTTGATTACATTTTAAGTTGCACTTTGTGAAAACATATATTCATCTATATAGCGCTATAAATTATGACTAATGTCTTGTGGTGCCAAGTGAGACGTTCATGAATTAAGGGCAAAATTCCTATTACTAACAATAAGTGTGTCGTTAAATGAGGAACGTAAAATATAATATTATTGAAAATTATCGAAGTAGTTTTTGGCATTTTAGAATCCTTATCTATCGCAGTATTCAAGTATCATTAACAGGGAATATTGTAAAATTTCCCTGGAAAATCTGAAAGTATGCGTGAATTTTTCCACTTTGATTGGTTGGACACCCTAGTCAGGGTATGTAATCTCTCAAAATGTCATTCATTATCCCTTTGCGGTCCAATTTGTTTTATTTCACGAAGTCTGGCTCAAATTGATTTTTAGGAAAAAAAAGAAATAATTGATAGGATTATATTATGATAATAATATATTTTTATCGCTCCTAAAACATTTTAAAATGTCATAGATACTAAACCAAGTTAGAGTTACCTTCCATTAGGCTGAGAATTTGGTTTGTTCAGTGTTACACGAAGATTCCCTAAAATGGTGACTCGACGAAGTAGCAATTTTTCTCTACTCAACTCCATTCATGTAACGAAATAGGCATGAGTAATGCATTTCGTTATTTTTGGCGTTTTAAATTTTCCTATTTTCATGTTAAAAGTAAAAAACCACTGTTTTTAATGTTATGCATTTTCAATCAGAGAGCTATTTCTTTTAAAATTTTCTGAGTGTGATATCTCTTGAAACATTGCCCTTGCATAACTTGCCTTGTATAATCACAGTGCCTTGAGATATCGAACTCAACTCGACGTTGGACCTGAAGCTAGCTCAAGGCCTGGCTAATCGGTTACGATGATGCTACCATTCCTTCAATGTGTAGCGTACTCTGAAGCAACGAGGCTCTTACTTTTTTAGGCAAAACTTCGCTAACTTCCTTTCTGTACCCGACCTTCCATCACTTCCTGCTTTCCAGTGACTGACTGAATCAACCCCGTGACTTATAGGTCTGTGAGTTTCCGGCTTCCAAAAGCGTTTACGAAAACTGTGCTTTGTGGAAAGGGCAGGTTAAACCGGACCGGCCCGCGTAGTAATCTGCGGAAATTTTATAGATGCAGTTGTTCGTGGTGAGAGTGGGGAAAATGACAGGTTGTGAGATGGACCGAAACTTGTTTAGCGAAGCTGAAGAGCCCTTCCAAAGGTGAATGGCAGAGATGGTCTCATGGAGTAAGCAAAGGAAGCGTAGATGAGATAATAATGTCCATTCTGGATGTCATAATGCTGAAACAGAGGGAGTAAAATGCTATGAGTGATTCAATATTCGTTTGGACGACGAGAGACCGCTGTTTAGAAAATAAAAATTTGATCAGAAGAGATGGGAACAGAGTAAAGAGCAGCTGAAAATGTATTCCTAGTAAACAAAGATCCTATTTTTACTAGATAAGGACTCTTCATTGCGTCTAAAGCAGGTGATTAGTCGCAAATTCAGCACAAAAGTTGACGTAATTATTATAACGTAATTTTGACGTAAGAAAGAGTCTAGGTATCTACTAGCTATTATGCCATTTGAGTTTATTTTAAACGGACTTAAGGCTGAATTGAGTTTGCGCGTTAGGAGGTGCATGAATGTGGATCCATAGCTAAAGCCATTAAATAATATGGTACAAAGTTCACGGACCTATCGATTTTTAAAGCATTTTGTGGATTCGTAGTTTTAGGAATTCCTTCCAAAGGGTAGTGGTAATTTAATTGGTTAATAAAATTGGTTTAATTGGTGCATGGAGGAAGAAAATAAAGAAAAATCAAAGATGAAGATAATTTTAGAAAAGAAAATACCAAAATTGAGGGAGCAAAAGGTTAAGAGTTATTAGCTCGATGTTTGGCTGCTGAGCGACCGCTCTTTCGGTGCTGAAATTGAAGAATTGATGGAATAATTTGGGAATGTAAGATGGTAAGGAGAAGTTAAATGTTTAAATGATATTACGCTATAAAAGGAGCATAAATGCTAGACCTCAGTTTAGCCCTTTGACTCAGTAGGCATTAATTTCACAGACCCATAATTTATTGAAAAAAATTGTGGATAATTTATTTTTTAATCATACTGAATAGTATGAAATCCTATTATTTGGTGTTCATACGATGATACTGGACCCAAGCCTCGTAGTTCGGCATCAGGGGCTGTGTTTTGAATCGCCTTTTAAATGATATTACTCCCGTAATGTCGAGACGTTCGGTATCATGTGAGCCAGTTTATTGTCTTATTTAAGTCTTATTAACCTTTCACACTAACATAAGAGCAAAGTACGGTTGAAAATGATGATGTGAATCTGTTCTCCAGGGACCCTATGGTTCCAATAATCAACCCAGTATTTATTAATTCCCATTAGTTGAAATATCTCGATTTTCTTTAGTGTAATTAATTCTCTCGTAATGTGTATAATACTTTTATAATAATTAATATATGTTTTCCTTTATTCCAGGTAAGAGCATCCATTTTCTCTTCCGCGAAATCTAATTCGTAAGTACTCACCCGTATGGGTTTGCTATTCTCCAGCTCAATTGGGGTTTTCTGCAGGACCAATTCCGCATCATTACTGTTTAGATGTTGTATAAGTTTTATTGTATGCAGCAATTTAATGATAGAGCCAAAGGTTTTGATTGATAAGTCATATTTTTTTCAATTTTTTTGTATTAAATCTGATTATTTTTCTTTTTTTGACATTTTTTTGTTATAGCGTCTGTCCTAAAATCCGTTACAGGCGATATTCATCCCATTTATTTTGCGAGATTGATGATATGCTCGACATATTTTTTAAGTAGGTCCAGTGGCGCCGACTCCATGGGGCTTGAGGGGGCCCGAGCCCCCTCACTAATTCGTTATGGGTGTGAGGAAAAAAGTGTCAGGCTTGTCGATTTTCCCTGGAGTGTCCACATATCGAGATTAGAGTTCTCAGTGTTCAAATGTTGATCATATGACTCTTTTAAAATGCTTAAAAAACTTAAAACTCACTACTTATAAAATTTCGCGGGGAATGATCCCCGGTTTGGGCCCCCCCAATATTTTTTGTAAGTCGGCGTCCCTGAGTAGGTGATAGGATTATTGAAGAAAAGGTAATGCACGATTCGTAGCATCCACCTATTTTTAAATGCCTTATTTCAACATTAACTTACATAATAACTAACCATAAAAGCGGTACTAGAATGTATCAATGGCTGCAATTTCCACGTAGGTATTTATGATATCTCATTCTTTAACTTAAAATGATTAAACATTATGCATAGCTTTCGCTAAGAACCGATATTTTATAGACTAGGAGAATCGATATTTAATCTTATTCCATCATCTGCATTTATTCCTCTCCACTCGCTATCAATCTGAATGTTTGGGAATGCAAATATTCTGCAAATCCTGTTAAAATACGCGGATCAAACAAGTTAATCACTACCTCTTTTCACTTAAGTAGATAAATGGTGATAAAAATATATAGATTTGGAAAAGCGCAGTGTAGAAGTGTCTGATTTCATTTTATGACGTCGCGTATTTTCTCTGCAACAACCGTTTCAGGCAAAGTTTCACTTTTTTATTCGCCGCTGGAAATGAAATTGATGTTTTTCATATCGTCCCTTTTAATGTTTTTTTTCTGTAAGCGAGTCGCGCTGGGGTGTGTTTGATCTCTGTCCTGTGTACATTTCGAACCCATCGCCAGGACACTTCGAATGTTAGCCTCGGGATCTCGTGTCATCCAAACCTAAAAATAGTAGGTACTTCGTGCCTTCATTTTGCATGCAAATTGTTTGCTGACATTTTTTTTCCTTAATTAAGACGAAAATTAATATTCTCCGACATCAATATTATTAATATTGATGCTTGGTTATCTTGATGCAAAAAAAATATTATCTAAGTGTAAGCTTACGAATTTACCTTGTTTTTCCATGCGTTTATAAATAAAAATCTATATATTTGTGCATAAAACTACAATGCATTATTTTTTGGCGTTGAGCGTCAATTATTTTTTAAAATTTTTTAATATATCTCATAATAATATATCTTATGTTTAATATATCTTATAAAATATATATCAAGTGTTCAGGCTTCACTTGGTGGAATCACATTTTGGAGTGCGTAATGACTCACTTTTTTCACCAAGACCTCTTTAATGACTATCTAATTGTCGGAGTAATTAAGTTTTGTGTAACATTGCAAAGTGAGCTATTTCGCACTACATTTCATATAATCTTTGGTGTAAGTATTTTTGTTCTGCTTCGAATTATTTGTAAGTGCCCATGATAATTCTATTAAAATCGAACTGTGTCGGAAAAATCTTAAAGGATGTTCAATAATACGCTAGGGATTCTGTTTTTCTGTCAGTGATCACGTGACCTTAGGGCATTTCTCACTTTTATTTTTAATTCTACGCTCCCATTTCCAAACCCGCGCTCTATATCTTCGCCTCCCTCGAGCGGAAGTCTAATATCTCTCTTTAAGAGAGCTGCCTAGTGTCTTTCTCGCCCCTCTTCTATTCGAGGGAAGGGGTCGAACGGTGTTGGGGGATCCCCAACGAGGGAGGAAGTCGATTATGTGCACACTTCAGCTCCAAATCCGGATTTATAAATCCTGGTTTTATTTTGAAAATTCTTGGCGGAAGTAGCTCGGCGCAGTTCCCCTATTTCGGGGTCCCCGTCCGCTTGAAAAAGTGTCTCGGCCAGCCGGTTGAATTATTCAGTGGACCGCCCTAGAAGTTGATGTTTTCAGTGTGGAGACTGTCAGGAGTCGCGGGGGGAATTTTCAACATTCGTTCCCATTTTAGGAGCGGCGCGTGTCTAATGCCACCGGCGTTGATGTCTTGCCATTGACGTTTTTGTCCTCACCGGAAATGTTTCGTGCTGTGGTACGTCAGCCACTAGCTCAAATGAAGGTAATTCTTGAAAAAAGAAGATGAAAAAAGATTCCAGTGACTCGGGAATCAGTTCCAAATAGTTGCAATATAAACTTGCGGGACTCGTCATCACCATATGCTATCTCGCTAGCCATCTTAATATTCATGTGGCGGGTGTTTGGACAGTAGTTAGTGTGCGTAAAAATAAAACATATCAAATATTTAGGTGATTATTGTGTTTTGCCTTTGTCATTATTTTAATTTAGTCCTTTGTGGTCCGCGGGAAACAATAGCACTCTTATATATCGGTGAAGTCTCTCTTTTACGAAATATCTTTTGTCGGACCAGGAAATAGACCGCCTTTCCATGATGTTGTCTTGAAGGAAATGTACCGCCTTTTTTCAATCTGGATTACGTCTGTTCTGATTTGTCCTAATAATCGGAGTTAATTGCATAGCCTCTGAGTCTCAAGTACTTTTCAACCTTGGGCTTGCAAAAGGTGTGTAACTTTTGAGGTTAATATAAATTGACAATCGAATATTGTAATGTATGTAAATATTATTTCTTCAAGCGTATGCATTATTTTAAGCGACTTCTTTTAGTGGAGAGGCTAATTATTTTTATCAACATTAAATATGGAAAGAGGAGAATAAAATACAAGTATTTAAATCTGACTATAATCTCTTCCCTTTTTTGTTATATACATACAATGTGGATTTTTTATATATTCTCATTCAAATGGTGATGAATCCTTTCTTAAAGAGGACAAACTTAAGTGATAAATAATGGATTCAAAATCAGATTAATTTCAGACAGTGGTTGCTTCAGAGTCTCATTGAGATCTTTCCGAGGCTCGTAAATGCCTTGAGGCTTCATTAACTCAGCCTATCTCGTCGAATTTTTCGGTCTTATTTCGAAATTGAATGCATTTCGGTTGCGACTGTTTTAGAGCGGATATTTTTGAAATCTTGGCTCGCGAAAAAAAATTCTGGTTATCTACCAGCTCGATGACTTGTCGGGAGGAAATTTTTCTCGAAGTTTTGTGTGGCTGGTGCTCTCTCCCATCAGAAGTGAGGAAGTTTAAATATAGACCGCGTGCGGTACTGGTTTTTCATCTGCCTCTTCATCGGAAATATTGCCACGGCCAACGTTTGGTCGGATGTGTCAACTTGTGCTTTTGTCGCGGAAAGGTTTCGAGCCATGGCTAACTAGCACCAAGTCCATGTCAATAGATAACTGTTGCTCTACAGTATGCGTCGAACCTCGGCCAACACGGCCGGACGCGTGAATAAATACATTTAGCTATTATTACGGGAATAGGTATTTCTGAATTACTGTTGATGTTGACTGAACAACGGTCAAAACCGGTCGAAAAGGAGATGTATAAGATTTTTTTTACCCGGAGCGAAGAAGCTCTTTTATTTTCTTAGCTTTGTTTACTCCTTTTTGTAATGCCAAGAAAAATACACGCTCTCAGTTGATAACATTTGTTTTTGATTCTTCATCGGAGATATTGCCGCGGCCAACGTTTGGTCGGATATGCTGATAGATAACTTATGCTGTTGTTGCGGAGCCAACACGAGCCATGTTTATGTTAATATATAACTGTTGCTGTTGTCTAGAGTAGGCGTCGAACCTCGGCCTGACGTTTGAATCAATACATTTATCTGTTGCCACGGTAATCACTATTTCTGAATTGCTGTGAATAAATAAAATTTGCCGTTGTCACGGGAATAACTATGTCTGAATCATTGCTGATGATAAATGGAAATGGTCAAAGCCGTTAGAGTAAAACATGCATAATTTTTTAAAAGTCTGGAGTAATAAAACTTTTTTTATTGTAGTCACACTGTTTACTCCGTTTGAAATGCCGGGAAAAATAAACGCTCTCAATTGATAAGTTTTGCTGTTGTCTCTTGAAGGCTTCGAAATGGAGGCGATCGATGTCTCAGCCTCTGGGGAAATGATTGCGCTGGAATTATGTCCCATATTCTGTCCCTTTCATGTACGTGTGTTTGCTCCACTTAAAAAAAGAGGAGGAGGAAAAGGCGTGGTGTGGCTAGTAGTTCGCCGACTCGGATGCAGGGGAGGTCCTGTACCAATGGAATGTTTGCTCCCTGAATCGTCGCCGTTCATTTCGTCCCTGGCCGGGAATACGCCCTTAGGGCCCCTGGCCTCCATAGGGAATGAATGTGCTGGTTTGGCTACGACCCGCATGTATATATGTGTCTCTCGTGAGAACGTGACCTCTTTCAGGATATTATTCGAGTTGCACTTCATCTACCTTTTCATATATCCTGCTGCCTAACCTTAAGGGTATGTGTCATGGGGTGAATATTCGCTAAAAAGGCTCCGAGATACATGTAGCGAAAGGAAATGGTACATGCTTCGTCATAGTTGCCCTACATTACACAGTTAGGAAGTGGGGTCGTAAATATATTATGACGCGTTCTCAGTCATGGTCTGGAAAAACTTATTTCATGCATGTTTCTTTGAAATGTTTTTGGATCCTAAGAAAATTACGAAGGTACTACGTCAAAGTTACGTTTACTTTGTTCGAATATGAAGTAGGTGCGGCGTATCCTTCAATTTTTCTTGAACGTGGCCTTTCAGGCCT
Organism: Ischnura elegans; assembly: GCF_921293095.1. Taxonomy (NCBI): domain Eukaryota; kingdom Metazoa; phylum Arthropoda; class Insecta; order Odonata; family Coenagrionidae; genus Ischnura; species Ischnura elegans. Next base: position 83,877,815 of record NC_060255.1, on the reverse strand, counting down.
TACGTATCTCAGCTTTCTGCGAAACATTGTGAACATTTTCAGTTCTTTACGTCATTTCTTTATGCTGTGTCAAAATCGACTCATTTTTTGAAGAATTGTGTAGTATGAACGCGATTTTGTGCAAACTTAAAGTTTCGAAACACATAAGTGTCATAAAAATTACATCAATTGTATGAGTGGGTTAATGACGTCAGCACTTAGTCTTTCTCGTGGCTAGGAAGTTTCATGGATTTGCTGAACTGTAACCGTCTGTCGTTTTTTTCCCAACGGAATACTCCGCTTATCATTCTTCTGCGGCGGGTAACCATTGGAAGAGTACTGGGCCGCGTGGCTCAAAGAAATCCTTGACGGTATGGATTAGTGGTGGCTGGTAGGAGGATCTGCTGTCACCACATTCATTCTCCAAGGTCTCCTCTTTGTCGGTAGCAGAAGACTCCCGGCGCAGGATCAAATGTTTTCTAAGGGATACGGTAACCAGGGTTCCCACTCAACCGTGAAAACCTTAGAACCGTGAATAAGCCGTGAATTTCGTCTACCGTGAAAAAACCGGGAAATAACCGTGAAATTCGTCATGAAACCTTAAAAACGTCTCAAACTTGATTGTAGATCTACGATTGACGGATCAAAAGAAAAATAGGTCAGTCACTCGCAGATACTGTACACGAATTTATCTGCACATGTATATTCGAAGCGCAAATATTGGTCCGTGTGTCATGACGACACAGACCTTAAGGCTGTGATTAGACGACCTCTAACCAAAGTTATCATTAACCCTGGCGAGAAATCAGACACCTCTTCACTTCCCTGTCACCCTCCATTTTCTCACTCACAACCTTTAGCCGGCCCTAAATTTTGCTAACGATAGGCGACGTCATAAGAGTACTCTCATTGCTGCGTTTTGCATTCCCGGCGTTTATCGCGTTTGCTATATTTTTAGTAAACGTGCGGCCAGTGATTTTTATGAGATCAATATTTCTACCTAAAATGGCTTATCAAACAGACCGTGAATTTGACGCAATTTAGACCGTGTAAACCTGGAAAAAACAGTGAATTTTATAATTTAGTTAGAGTGGGAACCCTGAGTCACGCGTCCCCGCCCACAGAATAGACGGGAGTGCTAAGTCCAGCCTTCTAATTTTCCATTTCTTCGGGTCGCTAATTTCATTGCATCTTATTTGTCGTGGAGTGAAATCGAAAAAAACGGAGAAAATTCTTAATTGTTTGTTTAACTAAGAAGTTAAAAATTAGTATTTTTACTCATAAATTATTGGCTATCAATGAGTGGAGTATCAATTTTCATATCCATTCGCCGTTGCCTAACTACAGGGACGTAAACGTGACCTTAATTCCAAAGAGGCTACTGCATTCAGTTTTGATCGAAAACCTCATAATTTAATTAGATGTTGACTGTCTTGGAATTATTTTATTGGCTAACAATGTTTACTTTTTTATTAGAGTATTTTTTATTTTAATTTATTTTAATATATTTTCAATTTTTTATGAATATCCTTCTCAAAAATACTGATGTGGATTTCAGGCGATTAAAAAAATGCATGTATCTTACTTTTAACGAACTTCTATGTTCCTGTCGAGTGAATTATGCCATGAAATTAATTGCAAACTTATAAAGACGAATTGGAAGACATAAAAAATCCGTTCGCAACGGCGAAAGTTATTCTTAATCTATATATTGAATGTCCGGAGCTGGTATTCATGCCCTAAGTTAAAAATTCTAAGCTCAAATAAAAACAGTGTATTTTAGTTTTTTTTCGGACTATTTCGATTTCAGACTCCTTTGAGACGGCGGAAGTTTCCATGGTGGCTTATAGTTCTACTTCAACCGGCATATAATTTATCCGTACGATACAGTATAATCCCGATTTCATGGAACCGAAAGCGCTCATGATGTAGGGGTGTGATATCTATCGGTTGTATCATATTTCTTTTAAAGCAAGTGGCATTTATTTAGGCAACATTGTAAGTAATTGAGTTTTCCTGGTTTTCATTTAATTCATTTTAACTGGAATTGACGCATTAGTTCACGAATAGCGGTGATAGCTTTTCTAAGGAATGAAAAAATTGACATTACAATATTTTCCCAACTATAATTTTCCTTATTCTAGAATGCTCGTATTTTTTAGCATTGGTAACTAATTCATTTCATTTACGAAAGCCGCTTACGATTGAAATTATTATTGTTTTCAACTGTTATGAATTTTAACTATATTAATTTTCCAAGAGTGCGCAAGGTCGGTGTTTCTTGGAGAATACAAGGTATTGTGGTTGAAGATAGCGTTTAATCCGTCGGAATGTTTTCAGATTCCTTTATATTGTTATTCACAAGAGTTTGGGTTGGTCGTTGATTAAAATAGAGACAATTCATTACTGTATATTAAATTCATTTGCTTAATTTTCTCCGGATTGTGTAAATTGTATTAATTCCATAATCATCATATTCCAAGCTTTTTTAGAAATTAAATTCAGTATCTGCGTACTTAATGCTAAATTTCATTTTTGAATGTTGGATTGGAGATTGCTCTAAAATATTTTCTCCGAATTAATATCGGCTAATTAATTAACTCGTAACCATATTTTCCGTTATTGGAGTTTGCTTGGTTTCGTTTTTATTTATCCTGTGTGATATTTTCCTCTCAATATTGGTATTAATTATTCCAATATAATTCTAGAGGCCTTACTGCTTCACATTCAATTATATAAAATATTTGTACGATTTCCTTCATGTAAGCATATTTTAATGATTTGCGTCGAGTGCATTATTTACTTTCACATCATATTATTGGTAAAGTTAATAATTAATGAATTTAGGGCATATTGTACATCGTGAGAATTAATTTCTCTAATATGTTTTCGGCGATTGACTGCAAACAGGAATTAATCAGAATCTACTTGCTAATATTACGTGAGGTCAGTATTAGTGTGAAATGGCGATTTTATTTGAGAGGTTTGACAGGCTTTATTTTGAATGCCCAATGGTATCAGTTGGTAGAGGGCTAACCAAATGCGGTTGAAATTAATGCTTTGAAGGAACCTGCTGGTACCTACTGTCACGTATTTGTTGTATTTTGTCAAGTGCATTGTTGTATTTTTTAAATCCTTACTTTTGGCTAAATGTGTGGCTAAAAATGACCCCATAATTTATTTACGTACGATATTTTCAGTGGCAGTTCTCCGAACTCCTTACATTATTTGTAAGAAGGAATTGCAGCTCCTTATTTAATTCCGTAATTAGTTAAAATGGTAATCTGGATTATTTCCTTTGAAGTAAACGCTTTGTGTGTGTGTATACCATCGTATGAATGTTTTGTTTTTGTGTTTTAAAGTAGCTGGGTAAAATGTCAAGAGAATTATTGTGTTTCTTAATCCATATTGCTTTTGGGTTTTGCAGCATTCTGAATTCTTAGATTGTGGGAACACGTGTGTTGCCTTTTAAGCTTCTTAAACTCCAAGTGACCTTTCGTATCCTATCAACTTGGGGGATTATTTTGGCCTGGTGGTTCAAATAAAATTTAAGGACAATGCAGGAAAGGACTTCTTGTTTCGTGGTTCGATCATGGTGGGTGGGTAGATCTGCCAAATTGCAAAAATATAAGGTTCTGTCGTATAGTTATCAATTCCAAGAAAACCTTTTCTTTTCTCTCTGTGCAGAAGCCGTAGTCATTTTTTTCTATCTCGATAGCATTTCTCAAAAACTGTCACCATCCTTAACCGTTTCATACGAATACATATTTATTACATTTCTTCGTCATTTTTGAGCTGAATCAAATGAAGAAATATTTATTTTCTTGTTTCCGCTATACTTGAAAATTTACTGCAGTGCATGGTTTTATCAGAATCTACTTGCTAAGAGTTTTTCTGTCTTTTATAAATGAGACACATTAGTCACTCCCCATCTTTCTCTCAATCCGAAGACTAACCCTACGTTTACAAAGCGCAAGATTCATGGAAATCGCTTATTTACCTCATTTGCCCAAGTTTTGGGATAGTGATTTGATAATCAGTCACCCGTTTGGACATTTTACTATCCAAATGATGCTGGTTAAATTAAATTCTAAGTCTTTTATATGATGCTGAATATCAACACTGTGCCACGTTTCAGCCTTGAGGTAAACCGTGTGTAAAAAACGTCCATTCAAATGGCCGCTAGGTCGTCGGACGTTTATTACGATGTTATTCAGTGATTTACGACGACAGTTGTTACTCAGTGATTTTTCTCTAAAAGTAGTATTTTCTTTGTATTTTCGAAGCGAAATGTATTGCAGCAGGTTGCCCTAAAAGATTCTTTCCCGTTTAGCTCTCTGCATTCCTTTTTGATCTCGTTTTAGTGTCTTATACTCTTTGTTATCGTCCTTCTATTCTGCTGTTCCTTTCATGTTTTGGTGGAGTCCTAATTCGCATCCATTTGTGTTGCATTTGCTTTGCCAACCCCAAAATCCAGGCAGTGAATGCCGTTGTCGTTTGCCGCTCGTGAGATCAATTTAAGTCGTACAAATTGGGTGAGCATTGGCCCAAATATTTAACTAAAGAGAAAATAAGGAAGTTCGTTTCAGAGCGATTTAATTTTTAACTGTGGAAACTTTATTAATGGAGCTTAGTTTTATTCATGAATATTATCTGAAATAAATTTTAGGCCATCCATACAAATTGGTATCGGTCTAGAATAGCATGTTTATTAGAATATTTCGAATGAGCATGGATTTGACATGCTTTGAAACCTCACACCGTACATATGTAGTCCCTTCGGAAGATGGCCTGATGCGCTACCTGTTAGCTTAACCTTGGGAGAGGGTATCTTTATTCTATTGTGTTAAGTGTGTTGGTAGTATGTGATCCTAAGTAATATCGTGTAAAATCGTGTATTTTAAAGATAGTTTTTTGTATCATAAATGAAATAAAAGCTATTGAAGGTATTGAGCATGCTAAATACTTTATAACTTTAAGAAATAAATTATGGAAAGTGACATATCAAAGGCCTTCTTCTCATATAAGCTATATCCTTAAACGTTTGGTCATGTAAAATGGATTAACCTATTGACAATCTAGATAACCGCATTTAAATTTATTAAAAAAATCACGGTTTTTTAAACGGTCGTATCAACCACAAATGTAATATATATAGGCAATCGTCATCCTGAAACTTAGCGTCCATGTAAGGACAGTTGAATAATTAAACATTTCATTCTCGATGTTGACATTCGTACATTGTATTCAAATATGTGTGAATAAAGTAGAAGTGCGGAATTTTTGTACCCAAAACGCGGCATCCCATCCAAAGCGACATGAGGCTCTGACCGGGAAGGAATGCTTTGGTATTTCCTTTGAAGTGGATCTCATCGTCCAGCCTGTCTCCCATCGTTCGTTGCTGTCACGGAATACTGGCAGATCTTTTCATTTGCTGCCCACGCTGTGCGGATTACATTATTTCGTGTGCGTCTGCTTTGTTTTCCGGTGGAACCCTTTCAGCCATTTGCTCCCTAATTAAATTCCCTGATTAAAACTGTTCCTCTGTTCGGAGTGGGATGGTATCCAAGGAAGCGCCCTGCTGGGGACGGAAAGCCGTAAACGCCGAAAGCCCTTATATGCCCCCCTGGTCACGCGTTCGCATTGATTGCGTGGGAGATTTTCCTGATGTTTCTTTTTTTCCGTCCTCCTGTCGGGCGCTATTCTCGCTAATCGAATGTGGGGCCTCGGAATGCATTCGATTGTCTCGCAGAATGCAATTTGGAGAATATTTTCCGTGCCACGGTCTTCGTCGGACGCTCGGGGATATGATTGTGTAACGTAGTATCCAAAGTACGGCATGGAACAAGTGACTTTGTACGCAGTCACGCGACCAGGAGTAGTTATGTTCACCGAGAATGAAATTCGCCATGAAAAAATTATTTGACTTTTCCGGGATTCGGACCCGGATTTTCGCCATGGAAGAAGATGGCTTGATTATGTAACTGGTCGCATTCCTACCGGTAATTTACATCTACATAATACCCTGCGAGCCACCTCTAGGGTGTTTGGCAGGGAGTTATCAATCACCAGCATGCAATAGGATTCCCACATGCACACCACATGGTACAGAAAACGTCACACATAATAACAAATTATACTACCACATTCATTTATAGGCAAAACTTGCCATCTACTCATTAAGGGTATCTGCCAATGAAGGTAGAACACTCATAATATGCTGTTAGAAATAATAAGAAAATTCAGAAACATGCATTAAAGTATACATAAGTTAGTAGGCGACAATACAAGTGCTCTAATCCATTTGTGAGTTCTAACGCTGCCGTAATAGTCTCTTATCATCGGGTTCGAATCCCGGCTTAGCCACGTGATCTTTTCATAGCGGATTTCATCCTTCGTGAATATTGTGAGTGGTATGTTTGGGCAAAAAGATGTCTCCCTCTTGCCAGTTAATTGATAATTTGGGGTGACAAAGTTTGAGTATAATTTAGGAATATGCGTTGGTGTTATCGTAAAGTTACTGTAAAATAGTATTCATTTGTCGCTTCTAAATTTTTGTGGCTCAAGGCGAGATTAAATATTTTAATGGTCCTCTTTTAATTGAAAAATGAGTACCGAAAAGAGTATTTGCTGCACGAGTTGAAATTTCTCCATGGCCACGGTTACCTGATTACAATTCCACAAGCTCCTCTCCATATTTCTAATAATCCTGAGAAATACCCATTTTAGAGAGAAATACCTAATTACCATCGGTTCATCTTTGAATTGGCCTACATAATGACAGGGTAAGAAAACACCATTGATGAATTTACGTTTAGTAAGATCATTTTTCGTCTTTATCCTTTTTTACCTTTTCTACTGTCTATTACCATCAGTAATCGGTGACTAAAAATAGTGTGTATTAATAATCCAAGGGACGTCCATGATGACCTTAGAACTGTAGTATGTCATTGGCCATTGGTTATTCATGTTCATAATTGTCATCAATTGTCGATAACCAACCACATTCTTCTGATGCAGCTACGATGGTCAAGTTTTAGGATGGCAGTCCAGATTTCCCTTGTTTATAATCATCTTCTTTCAATTGGAAGCTGGTATACCAAAAATTGACAATTTTAACAAGTAACAATGGCATCCATGGAGGAGATTACTCCGGCATTCGAATGGTTGCCATGGAGGAGAGTACCCGGTGGAGCCCCCGAACAGCCCTCACTACCAGCACACTCCGGGAAAGCATAAGATCTTTTTTCATTATCTTTTTTCAATTAAAAGCCTGTGTTTCATAGATATAAAATGTTTTGACCGTTAATCAGCGGTAGATCGTCGTATAAGCAGATCATCAACAGTTGATTTACCAGTTGCCACGGAATTGATGCTGTCGTGTCGTGCCATCAACATCGAAGGACATCATCGACTAATCGAACCATCGAACGAGCCCACATTCCTGCGTGTGTCGGCGGTGGGTCAGGAAGCCCCCCTTCGGTCCTCAACCCTGGCACCGACCACACTAGGCGAAGGGTGTTTGGGAAGGGGTTTCCCCGTCCAAACAGTATCATCAGGCCAGCCAGCGGGGAAGTTCTAGATGGTTTTGGATCCATCCAGCAGTGAGGCATTTTCTCTCCGCTTCGCCCCCTAGCGTATTGATTTCGAAGCGAGCAAGTTGTACACAGAGGGCGAGGGAGGTCGGTCGGGTGGTAGGGGGTGAGTGTGGGGAGTTGGGGATAACTTGCACGGAAGGGATGCGAGAAGGCGAGGGTGGCTTCGGTGTTTCGCGCCCGTCCAAGCGGGGGTTGGCTTATCCGATGCGGGGTGAAATATCGCCACGTACGATTCGATACGTATCGACGTATGATATCGATGCACAATGAAACCTACTTCCGACCACTGTCTGACTGACCATTCAAATTTTACAGTGTGAGCAATACGAGATACAAGAAATAGCCTTAGAATCGAGTCCCTGTGTAATCGTCTGACTCCCTAGGAAAAGAAAAGTTTCTCGGGTTTTCCACCGGTTAATATTCTTCATGTTGCGTATCTCTTCTTAATACGTAAGAATAATAAGTTAATGTTCTTCATGTTGCGGGGCATGAAAAACATTAACCGGTGGAAAACCCGAGAAAACTTCCTGCACCCGGTAAGCCGGAAAAACCTACGCCATAGGAAAATTTTTCTGTGTTGCCAACTGCCTCTATGCCTCTTCTTTTCGGGGGATTTGGGGTTTAAAAAAATCGATTGTAATCGGGATTTTTATCATCGCGGATACCACTTAAAAGTCGATTAGTTTCGATGTATGATATCGCTACTATATTAGACCTACTTTCGGCAACTGACTGATGCCTCGTTCAGATTGCGATTGTTCCAGCAATCGTTGGAACTCTCGTGCATTCACACAACGATTGTTAACAAAAACCTGTACTGCCCTCTAGTGCTGACATGTAAAGTGATCGAGAAATTGACGGTTAGCAAAGCTGTTGAGGTATGCAGGGTCAAGATATTATTATGTTCAACGTTTTTTTACTGAATAATTTTTCTTCCGCCCATATTCTTCCTTCGTAGGATAAATCCACGAAAAATAGAGCGAAGAGAGTTTCACGAACTTATCGTCTTTCTCATGTCGCTTCCTTTTCTTCCCAGCGCCTAACCATCGTAAAGTGGCAACGTTCGGAACTACGTAAACTATTGCCAGTGCATGCATTCACCCCGAAACGTCGGCAGCCATGGTAGAAATTACCCGGTGGGGTACCTGAAATGCCTTCTCTACAACTGAAACGATTAGTTTCGGGTAGATATATCGATATATCGACCGATGCTGCATTCCCCATTTGCGACTCTTTCAAGGTTGTGAATCTTCTTCGACTCAGCGCAAAGGAAGGTGGCGTCGGATGGGTTACGTCGTCGTCGTCGCCAGGGGAACGCGGAGAGGGATGGTGCAAGGGGTGGGTTTCAGGGGCGTGCGGGATGAGGGATGGTGTCTGCAGCCTCGTGTGTTGTATGGGAAAGAGGAGGTTGAGTGAGGGAGGGTTGCATTTGTGCGTACGCATGGGGGTTGTTCGGCGGGGCACTGCAAGAATGAGTAATGAATGGGCCGAGAGAGAGCAAACCCAGTCTCCAAACCAGGGATCCTCGCTTTAGTCTTACCCTCACTCCTTGAAAGGCACGTAGGCAGAAATTTGCTTCAGTGAGTGCTTGGGTGGTGTGCGGGGTACCTAGGTAGGCAATTCATTGTCAATTCCTACACATCAGAAAACAATAAATTAATGTATAAAATCGTTTTAGGATAGATTAAGTTGAAGTTCGATATATCATGAATATTCGATCTATTCGTGGAAGTTCGATGTATCATGAATATTGGATGTATTCTTGGAAGTTCGATATATCATGAATATTCGATATATTCGTGGAAGTTCGATATATCATGAATATAATGAATTACGAATAATCATGATATATCGAACTTTCACATGTGATACATATGATAAAATGTGATATTGAAATATATCATTAAATAACAAAAATGGTAATTTCCACCCTTTTAATGCAAAACTCAACAACCGATCATGGTTCCAACACATTTTGTTATTTTCCAGGAGCACCTTGAAAATGACATAATGTTAGATGACAAAATGGGTGGTTACCGTCAACCAGACAAGACAACCATGACAGAATGTTCAAGGAACTCCTTGAAAATGACACAAAGTGTTGAAACCATGGTCAGTTGTTGAGTTTCGTATTAAAAGTGTTGAAATCACTTTTTATGTTTTTTATCATGGCCATAAATTAATAATAAATAAAGAACAACTCATAAAGTTGATAAAGAGCCGGCGGTGTGCATATATTTCACCAACTCTCTTAAAGGACTACATTTATCCATCTTTTTCCCCTCTTCGAGCGTCCATTTCAAAATTCATCTCTTCTTCCGTTTCGTAACTAAGGTTTCAGTAATAAGATATTTATGAATTTGCGCCTGATTATGATGATTATTCATCGAAATCCGGGTCGTTTTATTTAAAAAAAAAAGAGTGGTGTAATTAATAGATCGCTGAAATCAATCGAGTACTGCGCAGGACGGCCAGATTTGTGATGAGTTGTTACGACAAAAAGTGCTGCGTTTCCAGTATGCTACACGAGTTAAGATGGGACTCTTTACAGGAGCGCAGATTCATTTGTATAAAAAGTAAAAAAATAAAGGAATTCTCGGTAAATGCCCAAAAAAGGTGAAAGAAATAAGCTTATATAACTTGGAATATGCTGCTAGCGTATGGGACCCTTACGAAGTAGGACTAATAGCTGAAATCAATCGAGTACTGCGCAGGACGGCCAGATTTGTGATGAGCTGCTGCGACAAAAACTGCAGCGTTTACTGTATGCTACACGAGTTAAGATGGGACTCTTTACAGGAGCGTAGATATAAGTATATGATTAACTTAGTTGGGAAATTCGAAGAAGATGTTTTCCCAGACGAAGTGAATCATATCCTTCGTGTACCATCGTACAATGGTAGACGTGATCATGAGAAGAAAATAAAATGAATAGACTGCAAATCAGAGAGATTTTAAATGCCATTCTTCCCTCGTATTATTAAGGATAACAACGTTGTCTCAATTGATAGGATTAATGGCGTCACTCGATAGGGTGACTCATTGCATGTTTTTTTCCATAGTTCTAACATTGCATGTATTTACTCTAGGAATTACTTACCATTTGCAAGTTTTTTTTATGAATAAGCATGTTTATTTTGCTAGTATGCGTAATATATCTATGACCGTACGGTGTGCATGTGGCGGTCCCCTTTCATACTGCATGTTGGTGATTGGTCACCCCCTGCCAAACTCCCTAGAGGTGGCTCGCAGGGTATTACGTAGATGTAGATGTAGATCCAGGAAACCGTTAAGCAAATTAAGTTAGCTCTAAGTTTGCATTTCCTCGAAGTCTGGATTAATGGAAGGTTTGTGCCAAAACACCTTTTTCCCATCAAAAGTATATTGTCATCTCTGTTGCATGCTCAGTCTCCATTACCTGTATCTCCATTTCAGGACACGTAGCACGAAAAGTTCGCCTCGCTTAGCATCGTATTAGGCGCGTGGCTACCGTTACTCTCTTCAGAATCGACTCGGGGCTCGAAGGGTTTGGAGGACGAACCCCCGTGCTCCATCCCAAAGGGGTAGGGGTGGGTGTTGGGGGAAAGGGGTTGCACATCCCCTTGCGACCCTGAAAGAGGGGGAAGAGGTGGCCACGCTCGAGACGAGACAACCCCTCCAGGAATACAAGCGCTGCTCCCCCGTACCCTTATAGGATGAAGAAAAGGTTTGGCTGGGAACGAAGGGGGGAATATGGTTTTAGCATAGGGGGTGGTTGTGACTCGAATCCCTGAAGTCTCCCCAACACCAATTCACGGTTCGTGATCCTGGCTGTTGCGTATTAACGTAATCAGTTTGTGGTATCTCTGCGTCGTCGCGGAAATAATTGGGGCTGAGCCGTAAAAAGGGAAACTACTTGAGGGACTGGAGAAGTTCAAGGTGTCGACGATGATCGAGGGAGTAATGAGAGGCGAAGGATTATGGCACTGCGTTTGGGATGGTAGTTTAATAATCACCCTCTTGTTGGCTGTAGGGTACCATGATTCATTTTTTTGGAATTATTGTTGTCATGTTCAAGGGTGTAATTCGTAAATATTGGTTTGATGTTGATTGGGATTGTATTATACAACCACCTAATTATTTTGTTATTATTGTGTATAATTGTAACTTTATTAAATATTTATTGCTTGTTGAGTTCAGCTTTTTATTTGTGGCGTTCTTCCTAAAGTTAATGAATATGCTTAGCATTTTCCTTTATGTTTCTTATATTGGTATGTTGTTTTGTGAATGGCGGAGCCTTTGGCAACAAATAAATAAACTAAGGAAACCGCGGTTGGAACCGGCCCGTTCTAACGATATGCATTAATAAAAAAATCCAATTTATTGCTGATGAAGTCTTCTCGGGAAATCAGCCGGGTCAGGATGGACATTGCTACCAACGTTTCGACGGCCTTCTCTGCCATCGTCATCAGGGCCGAAGCAGGACGATGGCAGAGAAGGCCGTCGAAACGTTAGCAGCAATGTCCATCCTGACCCGACTGATTTCCCGGAAGACTTCCTCAGTAAGATTCGCCGGGAAAGCACCAAATCCTTCCCAATTTATTTGATGAAGACGTTTTCATTTTTTCAATAGTCACTTTTTTTAATTGTTGGTTTAATATAAATTATATTCCTCTGCTTGCAAACTTTCACTCATTGTTTCAGTCTGAAGGTTGGTTGGAGTAAATGGGTTCGAGCCCGCCTATAACCGCCTGTGGCCTACCCTTATAGGGTAGGCCACAGGCGGTTGAATTTCATACGTTCGGTGTAGGAGCATTCCCTTTCTTTGGGTCAACTCTCACGGCGGGGATATCCTTAGGGGTGTCAAAGGGATTTACGCGGTTCTCTTAGGTAAATAGCCAAACGTTCAATCCACTGGGCTACCTCGTTCCCTTTTGCAATCGTTAGCTATGTAATTACAGTTTTCAAGTATTCCATAATGGCACCCTTAATGCTGATTTTCTTTTTACTTCCTCGCAATATCCAACAGAACTCCGCTAAGGCGTCAACGAAGAACCGTGTGGATAATTGGAAACTGAATCGGTTCAGGAAAAGTTAATTGGATATGCAAATGAATTGCATTTTGATACCGTTAGATTTGAAGTACCCAAGTCTGCAGGATTCTTTTTTAATCGCAACATAAGGGGCTCGTTCTTTTATATTTAAAGTCAACCGTTGCTTAGGACTCCGATGAAATTTTCCTGTCCTCACAAGTAATTCCTGTATACTTTTATTAGCAGTTATATTCTAAGTCTACTTAATTATTCTTATTTCTTTGAGATTTAGTCATTCCAACCGTAATGTATCTATCAAATAACGTCACGTTGTAGATTGTACTCCAAAATGTACGAGATTTATTACGTTACCATTCGGCAATTTTCAAGATTTTATTCGGCTCGTTTTGGGATGAAATTAGTTTTTGATATCTTTTCGGTGCCCGATTTGGAATTACTTAAGGAAAAGAACCTAATGAGGTTCGCGCTGTTTCTCGTGAATACGGAAAGTTAGGATTTCAAGACAAACGGCGGCGATGCGGCAGGCAGAGTGGCTTAAGTTGCGAAAAGGATGGAAGGAAAATGTAGTGGGAAATAGGACACAGTGATGAGGAACCTTTCAAGTATATTTTTAGTTAATTCTTATCAATAAGTGAAAGACTTTACTAGTCCCTAATTAAAAGTCTCCTGATTAGAATGTTGCAGTGAATAGTTATGTACCTTTTGGGTTGAATGCTTAAGTAACGCGTGTACGCTGAACTATAACTTTCATCAGATAAGTATGTCTTGAGCTGGTACCAAGAATTAGCTTGGATGAGTTTCAATAACTCATTAAAAATTTATTTATAGCTAGTTTGGAGATCCGGCGACAAGTTAAAAAAAGGCTAATGACAGTCGCTTCTTAAAAATAGTTAATATTCATGGTGTTTAAAAATATTCTCCAATATTTCATTGATGAAGTTCTATGTTTTTTCAGGATTCCCCATATTGCAACCTTAATTCACTGTTAACAAGTAATTAATACTATTTTTGCCTGAATTTTTCCCGCTGTATATTTCGGTTCCCTTCGCTGACGAATCCGTGGTCTTCTAAAATCAGATCACGTGGATTACCTTCCAGAATAGAGTTTTTATTTATCTTGCGGAATTAGGATCAAGAAATTAACTATTAGAAAACGGGGAGTTGAGACTTCTAGTAATTGTTGCAATTAGTAACGCTGCAATAACTATTATGTCGCAAGATAATCGCCACTTGTAAATTATTTGCTTTTACCCAGTTACCCCCTTGATCTATCCTTCCTTCCGACTGATTTCCTTGAAGATTACGGTCTCGTTTGCCTTCTTTTATATGTACGCTGTTGAGGAACGCTAGTAAAATCTGAATTCAACGTGGGAATTAATTGGAAATCCTTATTATTAAAAGAGATAATTCAATGGTAATGTTTCATTCACAGAGGAGGCAGAAATGATAATTTGAGCATGAAGTACTACGGTGATTTTGGAAGAAAATTAGGCTATGAACGTAACGATCTAGATCACGCCCCATGGCACTTAAACAACCTATCATTCTTGGGAACGAATGAACTTTCGCCAACTAGAAAATCAAACAAACATCGGCCCATTGTTATTTTGGATTTTTTTCTTTTGCCTGCTGGTTTGTGATTTTGTGAGTTTTTTTTGCTGTGAAAACCCCTGTAGTGTGGTAAAATTTTGAAATCCAAAGTTTGGAGTTTCGGGAAAAAAATCGGAACGGGAAATCTCTCCAAGTCTACGAATGCAACGAACGGTATTTTTTTTCTATCTTCTTGTCTATGAGCAGCCCAAGAGCCAAAATATTTCTTTTGCTTTTCCTGGAGTCATATGTAGGCTATTTGGGGCACATTTAATGATTGTCCATATGTACCCATATTCATAGATTAAGTATTAGAGGTTGCCATATAGTATGCTACTGATTTTTTGTTCCTACCGCGCATCGTTTGAATCGTGGCCCACGCTGTCGCTATGAACATTTTTTCCCTTTTTCTCTTCTAGCCTCAACTTCCTCCGCGGTCTCCATTCCCACTATTCTTATTTGCTCGCCACCCACCCACTTCCCTCCCATTAAAAAAATATTCATAGGGCCACGTGTTTGAATCGACGCGCGGCATGGCTTCCGTTTGCGTTTCCAAGGATACGGAGAAAAATTTGAGGGCCAGCAGGCGTCGGAAATGACCCGCGCGGAGAATTGCCACTTGCCTCCCCACCTTCGACTGCTCATAACGCGCACTCCTTAATTTCCGCGCTAGTACTATTGCTCGTGTGATGATCGGGAGTTCGATTCCGTAAGACGTATTTGCCGTTACTCTTGTTTTTTTTTGAATGGGCACATAGTAGCTCAGCATGTTCATCAACATTGGTCAACAATCCTTATATTGTATAAGATTTCTTTTATATGGGTGTATTATATTAACTATATAATTCAAGAAAATGTGTTTTGGGGCATATGTATTGGGGTCGTCTCCTTAAAGAAGTTATTGAGATCAGGCTGGAGAAGAAGAACTTGAATCGCTAGTATATATATAATAATCGGGGCTGGGCAGTATTTCGAACACAAGTATTTTAAAATACGTAATTGGAATACATTTGTAATTTGTGTCGGGTATTTCAAGGACACGACCTGAATGTATCTTGTATTTTGTATTTCAAATAAGAAATTTGGTTTTTCCCATTATAAATTAAAAAATACCTTTGTAAAATACTATTGAAGTAACTCTGATATTTTTTCTGTTATTCTATACTTTTCTATACTCTATTTCTGTTTCATTATGCTTAAGAGATCACTTCGCTTTCGTTAAAATCGTTGTCTTCATGTTTGCAACGGTGCATAAAGTGCCAAGGCAGGATATATTTTAAGGTCTCTTAGTTTCCAAACAAATGTGTTTTTCATTTCATAAGTTATTCAAAATTATATTTTTTAGCTTGTTTTTCAAATATCCAAGTAAATGGTATTTTGTCTTTTGCATCTCAAATACGTTAGGAGCGATATTTTGTATTTCAAATACGCCTCGGTCTGTATTTTGCCGAGCCCTGATAAAAATCAGAGGTTGGAATCCGTTTATTCGAAAAATAACGGAAATAAGGAGAAAAAAATGCCGCCCGGATTGATTGAATGGGTAAGCGCAGGAAGGAAGACTGTACGTGGGTGGTTTCCTATTATTTTTTTATTGCCTAAATCGAAAGATTACTACTCCTGGAGTACGTATTTCACGCTTTTAGATTTTTTAATGACGATATCTATTTTTCGCGATTAAATGAAAAGTGAAAAATTTCAAGCGCGTGAAAACGCGACGCGCAAGTATGAATGTCGGGAAATCTCTCCGTGCGACGTATTTCTGGTTCCCGCTGCCGCCCTGTGAAGTGACCTTGAGGCGAAGCTCAGCGCTGATACGATGCAGGCTGCTAGCGGGTAGCTGAGTACCCTGCTGGCTGGTAGCGCTAGGCTTAAATAAGGATTATTAATACCTTATCAAACGAAGAAAAATTTCCGACCTTAGCCAGTTTTAATAAGTGATTATTAAGATATGTTTCCCTGAGCTCCACGCCTCATGCATGCATTGGTAACATCAGACGATTTATAACTCCTATCTTCTCGTATAGAAACTAGGTCCCTGTGACGTCACGTGGAGTGGCATCGCATGGGCGCCAATCTTGCCCTTTTCAAAAGAGGGTAAAAACGGACCATTGCCATTCGTCTAAACCGGTATTTCTAAAACGAATTAATTTGTATAATATGAATACACTAATGGTGGGTAACGAATCGCAATCAATGCCTTTCGTTTTCTTTGATGAAGGAAACTACCCTATTCATTACCGCTCTGAGGACGATGGAAGAGTATTCCATTGAAATATCATCTAAATCTTTTCTTACTCGGTTAGACACCCGAGAATTATTTATTAATCTTGACATGATTTTGACGCAGCTCTTCACTCAGTTCTCCAAGCAACGTATCTTTTCTCACGTACGTATTTCTTCTCTTTCTCATCTTTATTTAACTGACCCAAGTATTTTATTCTAGGTCTTCCTTTTCCATTTTTCCAGCCTTTATATCAACTCACCAACCTGTCTGTTTGTTTGTCTGTTTGTCTGGTACAAATCTTGTAACTTAAATTTGACTCACTTCCTGTGAAGCAAAAACGCTGAAATTTTGCACACTTCTTCATTTCCGATGACAATACATGAAAATATAACTTTTTCTCTCCAACCCCCCTTAAACCACCCCCCAGTCAACCTATAGCCCCCCAAAACATGTTTTTGATCTAAGAAGTTCCAAATGGTCGATTTTCGTGTTTTGCGACCACAGTAAAAGTTATCCACCATAAAATTTCCCATCTTTTGACAATTTAAAAGCATAGGGGTGGCATTTTGAAACATAGGGGGCTTACCATTCACTGAAAATTTAATAAATATAGTGACTTTTTTAATACGTCAATTTTGGTTTTTCGGGGTCACTGAGTTTTTTTGCTTTGTGTCATATATAAACGTTGCTCATCCCCTGTAATCTAAATATAAAGGCTGGTTTTTAAAAAAAAATTTTTTATAAGAGCTTATTTTCAGCTATTTGTCCCTCGAAGATTGTCTTCATCAGGCCATCGTGTCTCAAAGTGTTGCCGATGAGGTTGGTCCGTCTTCTTACCAATGGTTTCAGTAGTCATCTCTTCTCTCTTGTTCTTATTACGCCTTCTTCATATTCACTTACTCCGTCCATTTGTTTATCATCATTCTTCTGTAGCATCACATTTAGAATATATCTGCCCTAATTTTTATCATTGTTCATGCCTCTCTTCCGTAAAGAAGCTTACTCCAAATGGAATTTCTGATGATTTTTTTTCTTACGCCTTTGCGTTGATTTCCCGCTGTAAATAGGTATTTCTTTTTGTAGAATACCCTGTTCGCCTGAGCTACTCTAATCATAATTTCTTTCGTTCTTCTTTCATCGCTAGTTATTCCGTTTTCCAAATAACAAAATTAATTCATATCTTCGAGTTTTAACGTGCTTATATAGGTGAAACGTTAATATTTCGCTGTTTTCTTTTGCGAAATATACTCTGCGTTTGTTGTGTTGCTGTCTGAGCATGCATTGGTGTGAACAAGATTAGGTCTGTGAACATTCGGCTTGAATGCTGAAATAATGAATCCCCCGATCACGTGGTTCCCACCCTCCCACTTGTATGGGAGGATCGCTGATTGACTTTTTCCAGTAATAACAAAATATTTTACTTGCATTGACCGTTGAAAATTCTACTTTCATTTAATTAAGCCCTCACGAAATAGGAGTATCAGGATTTTAATTAAATCTCTTTATAAGTATTTGTGTACTAAATACTTCCGATTTCCAATTTGATATACTATTAGAGTATCAATGTTGACTTCAGCTTTTGTCTTTTGCGTAATCACCCTATGCTTATTGTGAGCGATGATCACTTGTAAATTTTCTTTCACTATACTGAAATTTCATTCGTGCTCGTTATTTTTTCAGTTTGAGTTAGTAAATTCTCTTTACTTTTGCCTATATCTCTACCGTTGTATATGCGGTGCTACATTCGTGATACTCATTTTAATTGCTTAATTTTTATTTAACACATTCTTATCTTAAACCCTCATCCATTTTTTAAAATCATTTTTAATCGTCTTGCCTTTGATTCCTTCATTTCTCTCAAGAAAAAATATTTAATATCCCCAATTTTTTCAATGTAAATGTCCTTTCCTCATCAATCAATCATATTTAATGTGTTTGTTCATTTTTTTAGTCACTCGGTCACTGTCAAGATATTGGCTCAACTCACTCCTACTTATTTTCGACTGCCTTATCCTCTTTCATTGATTTTTTTCTTTTTAAAATTATTTTACCTCCAGTGCATACGCCGCGAGTAAGCAGTAGAGGCTCCGCGCAAAAATAGATCTATTTTATGCTATTACTATGAATTTTTTATCTGTTTTTTTTTGCCAATCTGTTATTCTTAAGAAACAGGCTGAACATACTGGCCCTCATCCGTTCTTTGCCCGAGTATGTATTAGCTTGAAGTGGTGAGTTCTTGGAATCATGTCGGCTGCATTTCCGTGGAAGAGAATATTCGTTCGTCCCTCTCCTTTCGGTCCGCGGTTTTGAATCTATTTAATATAGTGAGGTCGCCCATTTCTAAGTGCACGGAGAAAGATGTGCGTAAAGATCCTCTTCATTTACTATTGCGGCTTTTTTTTGTGGAAAATATAGTATGAAATTCAACCCCCATTTTTTATATTCCTTGCGATGAAAGAGGGGTGAGTGAAGAAATATAACTTAAGTATACATTACTGCGAAAGATATATGCATCACTATGAAAATGAGAAAGAATGAAGTCCAGGATTTTATGGAATGCAATATAGCTTGTACTCTCAACGGTTCCTGGTTTATAAGTTCCACCATAACCACACACTAAAGTGGGATGTATTCATTGGTAAATTTATCCTACTAAAGGTATATTAACTAGAATGTTTATTTTTTAAACGATATATTGCATTAAGTATCATGAGAGATGAAGCTCTCAATGAATTCTAACATCCAATCAACGTTTGATCGACGACAAAGTGTGTTATGTGGGGTCTAGGAATAGTCAAGAGTTTTTCCTGTCCAATATTATCCCCTTTAGTTGTTCCTGTTCGAGTGTTTAATTTGGAGTCTAGTTCACTCTCCTCAATGTATGTATAATCCCCCTCTTTTCAATGTTACGTCATAACTCTCAGTCTCGTGGGTGCTTTCGGTGAATTCAGTTACTCTGGTCGGGCGTCCAATGAGGGGAATTTTCATGCGCAATTCAAGCGTTAGATAATTCTCATTTGATTTTTCTATATTATATGTCCATCTAATGTATTTTTATTCATTCGAACATGGTACTATGCCCAAGATATGAGGAAAATGTCGATGTAGTTGGACTCATCTGTATTTTGTTTTGTGATTACATTTTTCGGACATTGAATGATAATATAGTAGCATTACTTTGTTAAATACATATGTTTTTTAGGAATTTTAGTTTTAGTGAATAATTATAAACCAAAGGCAATTCCTTGGCTGGATTGACTATCGTAATTATTTTTTGGAATAATATACACGTAATTTATAGTTTTATGAATCATCATTCATCATTTTCATTTGATAAATCAATATATTCCTTCTTTGTGCGATTAGGCGCTAATTGTGGATGCGTTGTGAGTAGTCTTCCTTAAGAAACGCTTTGTGGACTTGTACTCATATCGTATTTTCTATTTATCATAACGATAGAAATGGGGTAAAATGCTAACAAATATCAAATAAGCCCTATATTTTTTACCGCGCAAGAAACCCAAACATGATGGTAAGCCACTCGATAAGATGGTTTTATTTCTCTCGAGCCAATTTCTTAGCAGAAATTTATGATCAAATTGCAATACGTAAATGGTAACTTTTTTCTATCGTTAGATCCGGCTTGAAAGAAAAGTCTTCTGCCTATTCTATTTTCCTGCTATCCGGCGTGTTTTTATTTTGCCTATGCACAGGTTCTCAAACGGCACGATGTGCTGGGGAATGTGAGTCGAGCATTCACCGAAGTTGTATAAAGTTACTCATAATATTCTGACTTTTACTATGGGGAATTAGGAGTCTTCCAGTAAAATTTCACTAGGTTTCCTGTCGCAAGTATAAGACGAGGAAGTAACCATAGTAGATGAGTTCCGGGAATAGTGCTCTTCTCAGAAGAATTCCCAATACTGCATTTGCTTCGCGAGTCTTCTACGAACTCAAACCTGGTTTATTTCGTCCTCTGGTATTGAAATTAGGATAATTCGTTGTTATGTGAAATCAATACATCTTGAAAATAGTATGGTAAGGGTGTTGTATTTAAGTTGAAGTCTGAATTTTTCTGGGTGGATTCATTCAGTGAGGTTGTATTTATTTTGCGTTGTTTTCATATCCTGTGGGGATGTATGTTATTCAAATAATTTTTTATTACTTTTCTTTATCTACGATTTCTATTTCCTTTCTCCAATGGCAAAGATTTAAAAAAATTGCCCTAAAAATCACCCCGTGAATATGTCTGTCGGATCCTCTTTTCTTATTGTTGTTATCGTGTATTGAATTCGAATTTATTGTAAAATGTCATGCTCTGATTTTGAGAGAATTAGTTTTGATTGTGTATTTTTTTATCGATTTCAAAGGGCTACGGCTCTAAAGGTATTAGAATGTGATGTAGTTACTCGTTAATATTCAATTTAAATTAGTGTTAATTTCCTCTCGCATGACGGAAGTAATATCTTTCTATCGATCTATTTATTACTGTACTTAATTCATTCACACGACGCCTTAAGCGCAAACATTCAAATAAATTCGGAGGTAAGGAAAGAGAGGGAGGAGCATATAATAGAAAAAGGAGGAGGACAACGGTGCTATGTATGTGTATATTGAAAGGATGTATATTGAAGGGAATATAACCTTATGCTTCTTTGAGGGCTTAGGAAAGATAGTGTTGACAAAGGATGGTAAGGAATTTCTTCAGTTTCGGATTTGTAGAGGTTTTGTCGGAATTGGAACCGGGGCCACGCGCTTGGTAACTCAATACAATACCCATTAGTTCATCACCTCGTAAATAAATGGTTTTGTTTCTGTAAAATTTTAGAAAATAAATATTTTATTTTAATCAATCCTCCTCTTTTAATTCCATTCATGATCGACGTGTAGTAATCATATTCTTATGAGATACAGTGTTGAATTATGTGTCATAGAGGCATAAGTATATATGCATTGTAGAGTCTTACCATATGAGTTTGGACGTTGAAACATATTGATATTGGTTTGCTGCGCTAGGACTTCCGAGTGCTCGAGACAGTTTTGCTTCTATAGGCTATCGAAACACCCTTATGAGCTCACGTTTCTCCATGGTGTCCGACCGGGAAAATCATGACTTTTTCTCCAACTTTGAATTTCAAAATCGTTTATTTCTATTTCATTTACATAAATGTTTGCTTGTTCAGCACCCATTTTCTGGCCTGAAATGTGTTTGTCGCAATTTTAAGAGCAGTAGGTCAGTAGAATTTTTACAGCCGCATCGAAACGTGGAATATCAGACATGACAAGGGAATCAAAATGTCTTGTGCTCTTGACTCTGGTAAGATTCGAAATCGTGAAGAATAGAATGCCAGGTGGCGTCAACATCTACTTATGAGTTTAAAGCAGCTTTTTTGGTTTGCATTGAATAAATATAGATGAAGTCTTTAAATTAGGAACGTAAAATAAAACACAAATATAATTATATTTTAAAGTATTGAAGTAATTTTGTGTGTTCTTAAATTCCTATCTTTCGCAAGTATTCCCATAAGATTAATCTGAAATTTTGTACAATTTCCACAAAAAATTTGTTATTATGCATACATTTGTTCAGCTTTTATTGGCTGAACTCCTTTTTCCCCCTCAGTATGGACCTGAATTTCCTTCTCAAAGAAGCAGGAAGCCATATTCAACCATATTTTCACTGCCAAACTGTCAGCTCGGCGACGAAAATCCCTCAGGCTATGCTCAAATTTAGCTAAACTTTTTCTGGCAATTTCCTCAGGGAACAGATTTCCTTCAAATTGCCATAGAAATGTGACCGGAATAAATATTATTTAATTAAGTCTCCGAAATGGTTCTCAAGATTAACCTCTCGAATGAATCCTTAACTCGTGCATGAAATTTAGCCCAATTAGTGACGGGTCAGTAGCCACAAGTGTAATTTCATCCAACCATTGATTCGATCTGAACTTTCTATTAGAAATATTTTGAAGTGCTCTCATGAAAAAGTCTTACGCGGTACAAACACTCCGTTGCTCGTAACGTCACGCTAGAATCTTGAGATGAAAATATCTCCCATCGCATGAAGGGAATCATTTCTTTCTATCGTTTTATTACTGAATATTTTAAATGTGTATTGAAGGGAATATGGCCTTATGTTTCTAAATGGGCTTAGGGAAGATGGCTCTATAAAATTTGAATCAATGAAGTGCTCTTAGACTTCAACTACATACTTTTCGTAGGTACAAGGAGAGAAAGGATTGTCTTACGTCGAAAATGACTTCGTCGTCGTCATTACCTGTATATTATAATGATACCAAGATTTTTTTCATGTAAGGATACATTTCGTCTCACTTGTTTTTATGTTTGATGAAGTTCGTTCCTTTAGAAGGCAAATGTAAGTATAATAAGTGTGCTCAACCCAGATTAAAATTTTGTGTTCAATGTAATTACCGGCCTCGATGGCGGTGGGGTAATGTCCTCGTCTGCTAAACCGAAGGTTGCGAGTTCAAGTCCCGCCAAGTGGCCTCTATTCAGGGTATGGGTGTTTCTGTTGTGCATTATTCATTTTGGAATCCCCGTAGTAAAGTAACCCTCGTTATGCACTGTGCACGGGGAAATTTTAAAATAAATTATTTTCGTTGAAAGGAAAAAGCCTAGCACCTCTCTTCGTTTTAGTGGACAACTACTGAGAGTGTACCTCCTTTTTTACGTGGCATCCTTAATGCTGATGGCGTGACTTGAAACTTTACGCCCACATGTTCAGATGTTCTTTTATAGAAAAGGGTATAAATTTCCCCTTGAGATGTTTATGCTCTGCTATTAACCGTTCAGAGGCATACCGTGATAGGTTTTTTTTTTTGGACTGATATTCTATGAGGAGAACCGGGCTCCGTAGACATCAATCATGTTCAAGGGTCTATACGTACCTACTAAGTAAGCATGCGGAAACATTTCCCTTGTGTATCGACCAGTCACAAGATATTTTAAAATCTTTTTCCACCTAGATTAGATGGAGGCGTTAGTCATCTCATGACGGTACTAATGCTTGTTCTCAAATTTGTCTTTTTTTGTTTTGAGTTATCTCGGCAATATATAAGCCCGTTTTAATTTCCGTTTTAAATCGAAAATGTACCTTGGACTATATTCTGGATATATTTATTGCCTAATTACCCTTCGTAGTGATATCTTCCGCCCTATTGTTAACCCGATCGTAGAGGTCAAGATCTTGGCCTCAGCTTTGGATGACCCAATTACTACTTATCCTCCACCGTTTTGAAATAGAAAGAAATTGTATTGCTTTCCTTAGCTTTATTATGATCTTATTTTTATTTTTGTGTATTTGTATCAAACCATTCCATTGGTGCTCCTTAGGGATTATATTTTTTTCCCGGAGTGAATACCGGAGGGAAATCACGGTATTTACATAGTAGACATCTGACGTGAAATCTTTTGTATTGCAGTAACAACTTTTTCCCGTAGTATTCAACTGCATGATTGGATTTCGATTGGATACGTGAAAATTGTTATTTTACCGCTATTAGATTCCATAATTAGCGAACATTTCATTGTTTAGTGTCGCTCAGAATCCTCTGGATTGTCGATAATAACACACAAAAAACTGGGTCTATCTCACTTTCCCCCATAAGAAAATTTCTCCCGTTTAGGAAACAGTTTTCCAAAAAATGTTGACTTCTTCACCACGAGTTTGTGCAAATTCAAAAAGGATTTATTTGCATGTTCTAAATGAAGACTTTTATAAGACTGATATGAAGACTCTTATGAGACTGTTACTATGAAGTTATCTGCATATATTTTGAGTTGTTGCCATGCAGTGTTCAAAATTTTTTATGAAATGGTGTTGACCGTTGAATAAATATTATTATTATAAGACTCTATGGAGACGGAAGAACAAAGATGGCGGATTTCTCAATTCCCATAGTGGAAGTACGACTCAACCTTATGAGGGAGTGGTGTAGAGAACTGCCATCCAGAGGACTCTGGTGTAGCTTAATTACCGGATTATTTTGGCTTCTGCATGTATAATACCATTCCATTGATTCTCCTTTGGGATCATGTTTTCTCAGTGAGGATACCGGAGTAAACCCACTTTTTTCATGCAGTACCTGAAATCATATTTTGCGATATTTTAGAGCCAGCTTCCTAGTACGAGCATTCTTGGAGCTAAAGCTTGAAATATCGAAAAGCGTTGTGATAACCTCTAGGGGATATTATATTCCATCAAGGATATAGCTCGTGGTATTACTTGGTTTTTCATTTCCGAGTTTCGATTCTGGTAACACACCTACGTGGATAACGAAGTGCTTAGTTTCTACCAGCATGCATGCTCTAGTTCCTTGATGGACCTTAATCAGCCTTGCTCGAAACCTTCATTTAGTCTGTGGTGCATGATCCTGTCACAGTGATATAGATGATTCAATTAAAATCTTACCCCTGGGGATCAAAAGCTTCTCGTTTTCCAACGCCCGAGTGTAACGTATGCAGCAAGTTTCCGGGATAAAGGGAGGCTTAGCCTTTATGTTCCTGTAATCTGATACGCCATTTTCCTCTGCAATCGCCTAACGAGAGCGTTCCCGTCATGCGATGTGGTATTCCCTTGCTTTCCGGGAAGAATATTGTCGAGCAACCTTCCTCTCCAATTAGATGGTAAATTTTACTTCCCATACGTTATTTCGTCGTCAGGCCATTTCTTTAAGTAAGGGAGACACCAGGTGTCTGAATGTCTTCCCAGAGTGCTGTAAATTGTACAAAATAGTCTTAACCTCGCTTAATTCCGCTTTCTACGTAATGCCGGATTAAAGAAATCGCGAATCTACTTATAAAAAAGATGGTCTCAGGTTTAAAGATTTTACCGAAGTACCTTCTCTGAGATTGAATTAACATTTTCTTGGTACAGGTAAATATTGAAGGAAGTGTTCTCCTTATTCCGTAAAAAATTCGAAATGAATGAGAGTCAGTTTTAGACCGACGCACACCTGAGCCATTGTGCACTTTAAATTATTAATTTAACTTTTTATGTCGGAAACAGTTTTATGGGTTAGTTATTTTATTAAAAAGTTTATATTAATATAATACTAATTCGTTATTTTTTTAAATAAACTTTTTGGGTCACTTAATATCATTGTTATTTTTTCCATTCAATTTTTGAATTTTGAACACAGCAGTGTTATTGACTAATCAATATCCCAGTTGTCAGTATGATTAAGATTCGATCGGATCGAGAATCAGAAATCGATTTGAAAGTATTGCAATTCGAATCGGAATCGAAAAAAGTGGAATCGACTCATCCACGTTTTAAAATATTAACCATAGGCGCCGCGGTAGAATAATTTTCGGTTGGTGCATTCTGTGCCGCCCTTGAGGCGTTTTGTTACTAGATCCGGCGATGAAGCTTTTGTTCAAGCAGTAAAACAATAGTAGTTTTGTTAAAAAGAACTTTTTTGTTGTTCATATTTGTAATTTTTTCCTTTTTTTAGTACGCTGTTCCTTTTCAAATTTTAAAAGTAGTCGATACTATAATTTCCCACAATTTTCAAGTTGCCGTTCCTTGCACCCTTCTCCCGGCGCCCATGAGAGTAGTCCTTACAGAAATCAAGAAAAAATACGATAGATCGAGAGGAAGTTATGCGTTGGCCTAATGATCCCAATATTTTATTTTCTATTTAAATTAAATATCAGCATCTAAGCTTGAAAGTTTTTTTTTTCAAATTAACCTCATGGCAAAAGTTAATGGACGTGTGACCTCCATAACTTAAAATTATTTTATGTCCCCGGATGGTGTAATTGTCATAGTTTATATAACGAGTTCTCGCTCAACCATTGTTGGTTTTAAGGAGCGGGTTTGTTGAGTTGGATACGTTTTTGTGCATTGACCGTTGGATGAGACTTGCAATTTTATTTTCATAAGATTAGGTCTTTCATGCGAATGTGATCATTCTCATGATTTCTTTTGCGCTGGCATTGTGCCTATCCTCTTGGACATTCTTAGCCTGGTCGGCCGGTGTTGCAAGATTTCAATATTCCTAGAGGAGAGATGAAAATTTACATTCAATAAATTGATAGAGGTGTGGATGTTAAGTTAGCGAGCAAGTGAAAGGAAGAGAATAAATTTGCCAGATAATATGGAAGGGAAAAGCCTCAGAGTGAATTGAAGAAGGAAATTGATTGCTGGAAGGGAACGGGCCTGGCTAAGTTGCAAAATGTTCATCGTAATTTAAATTTAGCGGTATAAACCTTTAGTAATGATGATTCTTGCTCAGGGATTCCATCCGAAGGTTGGTTGGGATAGGTGAAAATGGACCTCACCTCCGATTCTGCCGCAATCTTGGTGTTAATTTAACTCAGTAGTCGCGATTGGGGATGGAATTCTCTTCCCCGGGCCACATTGCGCATCAAGGATTTCATTGCGGGTTTCTGAGATCTTCATAGGGGAATGATCCCGTAACCGTTTAATCAGTAGTCGAGCGCTCAACCCTATCTGGGCTACCGCGGTAATAATGATTCACTAATGCACTCCCGTAACTCTGAAGAAGAAAAGGTGATGCGTGAAATGGTAGAAAAATTATTATCAATTTTGATTCACCCGATAATACTGTCCCACATCCCAATGTTAATTGATATAATCGAAGAAAAATCCTCGTTTCCTATTCCGATTATAAATATTTACCTTTTTACATTGAATGGCCATTTGATTGGATAGTTATAGTTATTGTCCGTGAATTTTTAATTTCTTAATCTAATCTCTAATTGAACGCTCAATGACGCTATTTTATTTGACCTGTAACTATTATGTGTATATCTTTCCACATCTTTCTCCAGTGCTCCGATGCACCCGTACATGCCACTTAATGGATTAAATTACTTTCCCAAAATAAATGCAATGCGTTGGTAGTTGTGCTGCCCTCTACCGGTGGAAAACTGAGATAGACATCACCAAAACGCTTTTCTTCGCGAATTTTATGGCCTTCATACCCACTATTGTACTCTCGATTTGCACTCAGGAAAATTAAATCTGTACTTAAATCGATCTTCCTATAGAGCGTATCTTTCCACTATCTACCCTCTGTACTAATGGATGGATGGACTTCTCCCGAATAGAAATACTTTACGTTGGCAGTCATGCAAACCGCTATTCGTCGAAAATCATGAATATTAGTCACCATAATACTTTTTCTCGATCTATATGGCCTAGTTGAACGCTTAAATACTTTCTATTTGAGCGTGATAAAGTGATTTTAAAGATCTGTATTGTAATATATTTCCAAAAATGCGTCCCTTAGCAATCCATCTCAAACATAACATCTGAACTAAATGTTGGGAGTATAACGCATCATTCTGAATCTGAACAGAGCCTTTGACACGGTAGAAATGCCCTAGTGTAAGCACATAACCAAAATTCTTTTTACCCCTCGAGATTTCATTGATCACTCCTGCCTTGATTAGATCAAAGCTTTTCCTCTCTAAAGGGGTGGGGGTAGAGCGTCTGGCCTTGCACCGAAGGGTCCCGGTTTCAGCAGTCTATTGAAGCCTTTTGGCACACGCTACTACTTCGTGGTTTGGTGGTAAAGAATGCCTTGCGGTGGTAGAGAATTGCTTCCCTCATGTCGCGAAAGCATGCAATTCGCTCCCCTCTGATGTTGTCAAGGGTGAGCTCTACTCCATTCCAGCCAAACTTGGAGTAGAAGCGTTGAGTGAGTGATGTTTTCTGTGGTCTATATAACCGGTATTGCCCTCTCTAATTGAACTCGAGAAAATGACATTTTAAATCGATCCTTGATGTAATATCTCTTTCTGCAATTTATCTCCAAGGTTCAATCTTTTACTGATGGAGGAGTTCTAATGGACCTATCTTTTGAAAAGGAATTGAATGCTTGGGCTCTTAGTATTTACTCTCCCTCGTTGAAGACTTCGACCCAACGAAAAGCCCGAATGGATATAGTTCTCTCCTTGAGTTTTATACTCTTAATAACTCCTGCTGTCATTATCCCTGTGAGAGTGTGGCAGCTTAGTGAGTTTAGCCACCAAACTAATTATCCTTCGTTCAAATCTCAAGGTTTCTCACAACAAATTCCTCGTGGTGAGCGGTGACTTCTGTGGCCGAGATAACCGATATTGTCTTCTCTAATTGAACGGGGGGAAATTATATTTTAAATCTATTCGTGATTTATTACTCCGCAAATGGTTATCTCTCCTCAATTTATCTCCTTAGTTCCATCTTTATCAGATTGAGGGGGAGTCTTATGGATCTACCTTCTTCTGAAAAGGAATTGTGTGCTAGTACACTAATATTTACTCTGCCTCGTTGATGAATTCTACCCGATGGAAAACCCGAATGGATATACTTTTCCCCTTGTGCTCTTGATAACTCCTGCACTCGTTACCCTTGTGAGAGTGCGATAGCTTAGTGAGTTTAACCCCTTGCGCTGAAATGACGAGTCTAGTTCGTCATGAACTTCCGGCGCCAAATCGCGCAATGACAAGTGTAGCTCTTCAGAAGATTTTATTAATTTGATCACCACTTAGGGGAACATTATGAATATTTTAAAATTTTAACAGAGTTAAAACATCCACAATTTTCATAAAAAAAAGTCGTATTCCTTGAAACATGATGCATTGGAAATAATAAAATGATTTTATACGAGTAGCGATAGCTCTTTCCTCGATGTATTTAACTAGATACTTTACAATTTGAAATAATAATCACTTTTCATTTCACTATTCTACGTTGATTACAAACAAAATAAGACTTCATTACCAAATATTACATTTCAAAAAAGCAACGGAAAAATAAATAGAGGATAGAAGCACGATATTCAGAAATTAATTCAAGTGGAAGGGGTTAAGCACCAAACTAATTGGCCTTCGTTCAAATCTCAAGGATTCTCACAACAAATTCCTCGTGGTGAGCGGTGGCGCATGAAAGGGAACTGGCTCCCGCACCATGAATGGATGAAATTCGCATCCCTTTGGCGTACCCCGTGGCGAGCTCTACCCACATCCATGCCATCCTTCTCGTAGGAAGTATTTTTGTGAACGATGATTTCTGTGGCCTAGATAACCGGTATTTTCTTCTCTAATTGAACGCAAGAAAATGATATTTTAAATCGATCCGTGCTTCATTGCTCCCCAAATGGATATCTCTCCGCAATTTATCTCGAAGGTACCATCTGTATTAAGGCGAGGGGATGTTCTAATGGATTAAAGTATGCGCGATTCCCATGAGTTTTCGAGACGTCAACCCATTTTGCATTTGCGAGAAAAATGAAATCCCCGAGACGGTAGTCGTCTCGAAATGCTCTCGCCGTCTTATGATCATTATTATTTTTTCAACAGTCGCATTCTGGAGATCGTTATGCAACGGGCTGACACACTTTAGATTGTTTTCACTCACTGTTCCTCGCGTGAGCGCCATGATGATCTACCCGCCCACCTCCTCGCATGAACTAACTCCTCCCATGAAAGCGGAGTTTTTATCCGCCTAATTAACGTCTAAAGTCGCAAATCGCGATTCTGCTGCCCCGCGAACCGTCTCGAATGCTCATTGCTCCCTCTACCAGTCGCGACCCATATGTTTCTCTACCCGCTGCTATCATGCTTTTGCGCGAAAATATCTCTTAAATATTTATTCAGCTTTTTTTTATTATCTCAGCGAATATACCTCTAGCCAGCAATGGTGTGGGGAAGCGGAATAAAAGTATCTGTTTCACCGGTAACTATTGGATTTTAGTTCATTTTACCGTAAATAGTTACATTTTTTTTGAACCAATGTATCATCAAGGGTAAGTAAGCTGCAAGGCTAAATCATACGGCCACGTGAGACTAGCTTCATTAGCTATTAGATGATGCTGTTGCCGGAAATCATTTAATTTTTATTAATTATAGGTTCGGTAATAGGGTGGTTTCCTATTATTTTTTTATTGCCTAAATCGAAAGATTATTACTCATGGAGTACATATTTAACGTTTTTAGATTTTTAAATGACGATATCTATTTTTAGCGATTAAATGAAAAGTGAAAATTTTCAAGCGCGCGAAAACGCGACGGCTAAGTATGAATGCTGGGAAAACGCCGTGTGACGTCGTTCTGGTTCCCGCTGTCGGCGTGTGAGGTGACCTTGGGGCGAGGCTTTGAGCGCTGATACGATGCAGACTGCTAGCAGGTAGCAGAGTACCCTGCTAGCAGGTAGCGCTTGGCTTAAACAAGGATTATTAATACCCGATCAAACGAAGGAAACTTTCCCACTTTAAGCAGTTTTAAGAGATGATTATTAAGACATGTTTGCCAATCAGGCCTTTTTCAAATGAGGTTAAAATTCACCATCAACATTCGTCTAAACTGGAATTTCTAAAACCGAATAATTTGCATGTTTTGAGTACTCTAATGTTGGGTAACGAATCGTAATCAATGCCTTTCGTTTTATTTGATGAAAGAAACTACCCTATTGACGTTGAAATTTATAAACGACCATTCAATCTCGTTATACAACTTCCAACGACTTTTCAAAATGGTTAATGAACTGCAACTCCAACTCTCTTAGTACCTTTTTATTTTTTAAATTGTAATCAGTACTCTTAATTGATTACATTTTTTAAAAGTAGCTTTAATTAATCCACAATTATGTATTTGTAATTTTCCAATAAAATTTAAAGCGTCGAGGAAAAGGACAAATATGTAATTATGAATACAAATAATTTCCATGAAGTGAATCCTGACGTTGCTAAATATGTACGTTATTAATCCCAGTAACTTTTTGTCGTTACATCACTCATCTTTGCTTGCCAGGTGGATTGTCGCGGTTCTTTTGTGACCTGATAGATTGGGCCAGTAGAAGTTTAAGGAAACGGGGCTAGAGTATAAATCTCAGTGACCGTGATGCGCCAGAGGATAATGCGAGTAGAAAACACGGTCTCGTTAGTTTTGATGCGCACGAATCACGAATTACCCCAATTTGGGTATCCACTTGGATCCTATTTATGGGAGAGCGTTAAGATTTCGAACAGGTTTAGAAATTTTGAAAATAATATACGTGTGGACGAACAATTTTTGTGATTTTACCTGTTTAATACGTGTTGCGCGTGAGCTAATTTTCTTGCATGCCCACTTTGCGTTATAATTATGAGTCATCCCATCACGGTTCTTCATTTCAACTATTCTAATGGATATTTTGGTCGCAGGATTTATCAAAATTTGTGTACGAGTGAATATTCACCTCAAGCCAAACTCTCAGTCTTCTTGCGAAAATAAAAAAATGCGATGTATCCCGTAAAATTCATCTGTTCATTTCCTAGCATTCTATGATGCACCATTATTTTTATCCATTCCATTTTCAACGAGAGATATTAGTAAAACGGATGTCGCATTAAACTGGAAATTTTAACTTGAAACAATCCTTTCTAAATTGGCAATCGATCTTATCACAGGATAAGATTTTTCGTTGTCTTACCATTTACACTATCTAAACTATTTAATTCAATACAAAATATATTCATTATTTTTTAAGATATGTTCCCGCCTTATTTTCTTGAAAATTGCGCTAGAACGGCTTTACTGCGAGATCTTGAAAGATTAAGGCAAAGAGCTCATCCAGGCGTGTTACAGCACCTACCACCTATGAGAGAAATCTTTTTATTTAATTTATATATTCTGATTTTGTTCTACAGCAATTCTATGTGGTCAAAAAAAATTTTATACGGATCTATGAACTGAAAAACTGACTTTGGCACCCTTTAAAACCTCAGGGTCGACAAGTTGGTTGTCATGATGGCCCGTCGTTTAACTCTATGACCGTTGACCCCCATTGTGCCCCTAGGATGTCAAAAAATCAACAATACGGGTCTATGAACTGCCTAACCGACTTTGGCACCCATCAAAACCTATGGTTTGACACGTTGGTTGTCATGATGGCCCGACATTTAAATCTATGACCTTTGACCCCCATTGTGATCCTCGGAGGTCAATTATTGAATAATTCAGGTATTTGGACAATACCAATGACTTGGGCACCCTATAAAACCCATGGATCAACACCTTAGTTGGTCTATTCTCTTTGCCACCCTTATGACCTTGACGGTGACCTTACTGGGTCAACGGTTGAATTTTCGTATATAAAAGTGTTATTTTCGGGTTTCTCGTGTCCGAAAACCTAAGAATTGACATCTTGGTAAATGAAATTCAGGCTTTTTTCTATCTCGATTTTTTTAGCATTGAAACCCCATAAGGCAAATTCAAATTTTTGGTTTGGACCCACATTGTGAGGTCAAGAGGTCAAAATTGTAAAAGTTTGCTTTCATTCAATAAAACTTAGCACCTTTCCCCATAAGTGTGCCAATTTTCATGAATATTGCTCGTTGCAATGTCACTAAAATTAAAGTTCAAAAATGACACACGACCCTTGGGACAGTCTGTATAATTTACATGGTATGTCTAGAAGAAAATAGTGTTTAACCTAACGAAATACTTATGTAATTTACGTTTCTGCAGGTTGCAAAATAATGTTTGTATTTGACACACTCATTTCATCAAAATAGAGTGGTTTTTATTTGACGTATGTCATTTTTTTAAAAGCTGTGTTGGAATAGTGGGTGTTAGAACTGCTTTCGTGTTCAAGGTTCATTTTAATATTTCCCTAAATCTTTTTTGTGACATTTTTAATTATCACCTATAATGTTGAGGCATAATGAATATCGGAATAACGTGTTTGGTGGTGTGGAGGCTCAACTGTTGTATTATGAAGTCATACAAAAATGCCCTAATTCCTTGTTTAACCACCTAATTTTCAAATCTCGTCTTCAGTATCTACGTTTCAATGTCGATGGTGAATATTTAGATTTAGCAGTGACATATAGTTGACGAAATATCGCGAGGATAAGGGTAAGAGGCTTGACGTAATACATGCAGGGTTATAAAATTATAATTGAGTGTGAAATATTTACGCAGGAGAGAGGGAAGAAAAATATGTGACGAAATGAGGTCTCGTCCAGATTGAAAGTCGAGCGGACATTTAAAAAATAGCAGAAAGGGTGTCACATAAGTAGTCCAATGCTAAAAATATAAAAGCCAATATCTGCGTGTTGATTCTTTGATTCTAAGGTTTCTTCTTTTCCTCACACATTATCCTACGCTTCGGCTACAAAAGCTATGCCTTTGTACACAAAAATACACAAAAAGCCCATGTCTCTTGAACTTAAACTGAAGAACCTTTTCATTACATATCTTAAAGCATATTTTTTCGGATTGTACATGCACAGTGCTGCTCGTGATGCGTGTGACGCTAGTGATGCCGAACAAACTCCTCATGAAAAAGCATTGATTCCTGGGAGGAAAACTTTTCCCCAGAAAATAATCTTATGTGCATATACGTCGAAGATTATACGACAGCCGAGAGTTACCATTCTATTGGGAGCACGAGCTGTTCACGCTGCTGATTTTCGATCTTCAGATTGAAGTGCTCTCACTTTTAAATGTTATTGACCGATGCCCACGTTTTTCCTGGAAACTTTTCGCAGGATTTTCGTACATTTTTTAACATAAGTGTTCAATTTTTACAGTATCTTATTAACTTAAAAAATGGGGCTAATATTAGTGCTCTAGCGTTTTTTGGTCGAAAATCTAGTTACTTTTGAGAATCGCGTCGAGCCGCGCTGATTTTTACGTAAAATATTTTTTATAATTGCTAGGTATAGGGCTCTAAGGATCCATTTTCTGGGAATATCCTGAAGAAAAGCCATAGTTATTGAAATTCGACAGCACGCGGCACTCAAACTCACTATAATAAACCATAGCTTAGTTAGCCATTGATGCTAAAACTCGGTCACAATAATGGAGCTACTTGACAGACGATGCTGTACGCCGCTCAAGGCATCAGCTGAAGTCCTCTGAAAATGACTGAATACCAATATTTTATTTTATATCGGAATATGTGCAAAATTTGAAATGTGATGATAGTCCTTTTTGAAGTAAATTAGCTGTCGCTCAGGGAATCAATATTTTGTAATCTAAATAACAGTTCCTCCCGAATAATGTGAGGCCATCAAAGCATTTCCTAGTTTCCTCCCAAGATTTTTAGATGCTTAATTTCATCGCTTCACTCGGACAGGGAATATCATCACACCATCGTTTTGAGTTCATGGAGTCAAGTAATTTTTTTTTTCCCCCGTGGCTGAATGGCTGTTTGCCTGTTTGCAGAGAGATGTTGACAGTCCTCTGCTGTTACTTCAGGGTTACAGCAGCTACTATGTTCAAACAGATCATTATTTAGTGCAAGCCTGAGGGAAGGCAAAAGTGATTCACCAGGTCAGTGGCGTAACTAGAACTTGGCTTTGGGCGCTGAGATTGAATATCAGCTTGAATATCGCTCTACTCCGGGAATTAACACTTAAAACTTTGATTCATTTTAGGTATATTATTTAAAGAAACCTCTTATAATTCGTTAATAATGCTGTAACAATTTGAATAAGTTAGAGAGGCTATTAAAACATTAAATTATTGGATTTAAAACAAGTAGGATTTCTCTGATAGGAATACTTTTTTATTTTTAGGGCTCTAAAAGGGGGTGCGGAGGTTCTATTGCTGTCATAGTTTGGCCACTGTACCTTGTAGAATAGACCTCTGAGTACCATGTTTCTGATTGACTAACATAAGGGTCTCCAAACTTTTCAATGTAAGTGCCATATTTTATATTTCCCGTATTTATGCGGGCCGATGGATTAAAAAAAAACTCAGTGCCAGTAATTTCATTCCAAAAATTAGAGTATAAACATATAAAAATTTAAAAAATATCTTCTTGGATACGAGCAGGATACACTAAATAGAATCCTGCCTTTAGTTTACGCAACCGAATTAGTGTGACGAATGAGGCTGTCGTTTTAACTTATTATTTTATTAAAACCATGTTCCAGAATATATGAGCCAATTGTAAGAATTGTACGTAAACGCAAAGGGATTTGTTTGGTGGGCCGGATGAAATTATGTGTCGGGCCGGATGTGACCCGCGGGACATAGTTTGGAGACCACTGGACTAACACAAAGGGAATAACCCGCCGAAACATGCAATTGCCACTGTGTGTGACGCACAGAAGAAGAGAAGACCCCCTTCTGTCTGCCTTCCAGATCTCACGTCTTCCCCTCCTAACTCATTAATAATGTCACCCCGCTGAGAGGCAGCAGCCGTGTCTTTCCCTCGACTTTCCTAATTCCTTATTCTTTGAGACCATATTGGGGCACTTCGGCGTCCTTACAATTAAGGTCGTTTCTCCTCGCCCACCGTCTACTCCCTCAAGAGGCGATTTCCCAGTCAGCCTATCTGCCTCCCACGTCCTGGTCTTTGGAGAAATTCCGCCTTTTGTGTGCAAAATAAATATAGCCGCATTCTCGAGGGATGGGCGAAAACTCTCTTTCATTCTGGCAACTCCCGCCTCGTCTCCGTTGGTGGTTCGTTTTTCCTGATTCATTAAAATAATTGTGAATGGAAGTACGAGACCATCTTTACTTGAGTTGTTGTTTCGCCTTATCATATTGATTTTGTATGACTTAAGGGAAGCAGACGTCGGAGTGCTTCTTCAGTTTATTTATTCGGAAGGAAATAGGCAGTTAAAGAAAAAGGTTTCGTGTGCTCTCAGCTTTCGTACAATGTCTTTATCTCATGTTGTATACCCTGAGCAAACAGCTAATAGAAGCATGTACTATAGATTATCGTCCTTTATTTCATATGGATCGTATTTCTTAGATTAACCTATACATACTACCCCGCAAGCCGCCTAAAAAGGCAGGGGGTGTTAGGACACCAACCATCAACATATAAAAAGCAAATGCTCAAACAAAATTATAACTAGCATTTATTAAAGTCCTATATATTTGAGGGGTAAAACAAATTCTATCTATCCGTTCGGTGAAAAATCTCTCTTAATATATCGCTTCTGTCGGCCCTGGAAATATAGTGGGACTATACGAGGATGTTCTCCGTGTCGCTATTAAAGATATCTATTCCCAATTTTTCAAGTAATCTAACCTAGCGTGCAGCCTCCGATGGGCAGGGTGTGGGTAATTGGGAGCGAAATATTATGGGATTTATGAAATGGGAGTAGTCATTTGAGTACCATATCTTTGATTTATTCTCTCTAGTTTATTTCGATTGCAGCTGTTTGCATCCGTTTAAAATCAATTGAAACCTGTGTAGATCTATGTGGGCTGTAAGATTCAGACAAAGAGCTAGATATGTTGTGTTTTCGTCCAGCTTTCATGGAAATATATTTTTATTTATTCATGCATTGCGTCAAACTTTCACAGCCTTGGTGGCGGCGGGGTAAGTCCTCGGCTACAAATTGGGAGGTCGCAGTTTCGAATCCCGCCTGGGTGAGTTTTCACCTCCAAGGGCTTGCACATATATGCACATGTCAAGGAGGTTAAAGGCAAGAGGGGGGCCTTAAAGGCCCAAATTCGTCTGATGAATAAAGACAAGATCATTTTATTGTTATCATTGCCGTTGAGTAGTGTCTTGGAGTATAGGCGTCGAAGATTTTAAATCCAAAATTTTTGCCAACATTTCCTTATATTTATGCATCCTCATCAGGGCTTTTTTTTGCAATGAATTGGATTTCTTTATTTTCCAGTTTCCTCCATGTCTTCAATGAACTAATCCAATTCATTGCAGAAAAAGTCCTCATGAAGTTGTATAAATGTGCCGAAACTTTGGTAAACATTTACTTTAAAATTTTTCAAGACCTATACTCCGAGACACTAATCAAAGTTAAACATTAATCACGTCGAGAGAAAGAAAAAAACTTAATTATTATTGTCTGCTCCGTGTATTTGTTCGAGGTCTTCCTTCTTCGTTCTCACCCTCCACTTGTTTCGTGACGGTTGTCTTCATCAGAGCATTACCCCTCAAGATATGGTTGATGAAGATGTTCCGTGATCTTCTCAAAGTTTTCGCGAGTCTTTTCTTCTCCTCTCCCACACTTAATACTTATATTTTGATCGTAAGTAGCAAATGTTGTGCCCACCTGGAGTGAAGTTCATTCAAATAGGGTGGTTTCCTATTATTTTTTATTGCCTAAATTGAAAGATTATTACTCCTGGAGTAGGTACTTATTTCACGATTTTAGATTTTTAAATGACGATATCTATTTTTCGCTATTAAACGAAAAGTGAACATTTTCAAGCGCGCGAAAACGCGACGGCTAAGTATGAATGCTAGGAAAACTCCGTGTGACTCCGTTCTGGTTCCCGCTGCCGCAAGTGAGGTGACCTTGGGGCAAGGCTTTGAGCGCTGATACGACGCAAGACGCTAGCAGGTAGCAGAGTACCCTGCTAGCTGGTAGCGCTTGGCTTAAATAAGGATTATTAATACCTTATCAAACGAAGAAAACTTTTCGACTTTAGCCAGTTTTAATATGTGATTTTTAAGACATGTTTCCCTGAGCTCTGTGCCTCATGCATGCATTGGTAATCTCAGACGATGTAAAACTTCTATCTACTCGTATAGAAACTAGGTACCTCTGACGTCACGTGGAGTGGCATCGCATGGGCGCCAATCTGGCCTTTTTCAAATGAGGATAAAATTGACCATTAACATTCGTCTAAACCGGTATTTCTAAAACCAAATAATTTGTATATTATGAATACACTAATGGTGGGTAACGAATCGCAATCAATACCTTTCGTTTTCTTTAATGAAGGAAACTACCCTATTCTCTTGGAAGGAAGCACCCCCGTTGTGTGGCGTGAAACTTTGTGTCGACCGGTTGCGGTCTATCATCATCCACGTGCTGCGTTCTCTCTCGCCCTGATGAAGCCGTTAGCCTGTTTGTCGCCTCCTCCCTCTTCCGGATTTCTTCGTCTCCTGCTCACCCCTTTCTCCCTCTCCATTCCTTCCCCTCTTCGATGTTATTTTTTTCCATGCTCCACCCTCCATTGCCTTCCATTTTTCACTTCCTCCGCGCTATTTTACCATGTTCTATCATACTCGCTTTCTTGTTTGTCCTTGTTGGGGGCGTCCATTAATTACGTGCGGTGATTTTTTCGATTTCTGATATGTTTTTCGAAAACTTATTTTCGTTTTCTCAACGATCATATTTGAAATTTTCCTTAATGAGGGCATTTTTCTTCTTTTTAATAAAACGTAGGTTTTTATAAAATATCATTTTTTATATTGTCGTATTAATTTTTTCTTCCTTAACCTTTTCAACTTATGAAGGTTTCTCAATTAAGCGAAGGATATGTCATTTTCACGACTATTCCTATATATGTGATTTTTATGTTTATTTACCGGCTCAAATTTCTGGAATATCATGATGATGGGGGTAATATCGACTATAATTTTCTCATCATCATCACTTGTGAACAATCCTAAGGTTGATTTGGCGCAGATCTCCACGAGGGAAAAGTATTCGTTTTGAAAGTTTCATTCGTAACTGAATGTGCTTTAATTAATGTTCTTTACCATCCTTGGTTCTCTACTTCCTATTTTCATTTTCATATTAAAATTTTATTACCGTTTTCTTTGATGATACGTAAGGATGAATTGGAAGCAAAGGCTTACCTATGAGGATAGTGGATGTCGCTATATTTTTCTTTCTAGCATCAATGAATCTCACGTATGGAAGCATATTATTGAAGCAACGTGAAAGAAAAGTTTTGTATTACTTGTCGTGAGGGAACCTTTTCTACAGTCGGCGTCAAAATGATGTGCCGCTGTACTTTGCAAATTTATATCTGGACTTCAGTGCATGTCATAATAATAAATACTACGTCATTTTAAATGATATTTTATTCTCACTTCTGATTTATTTTTTGTTTTATGGAAAATGAAATATGTAGACACGCGAGGGCAATAAATGACTCCGCGCACCATAAAATTAGTCGTTTTGTCAACTTTGTAACTCAACCTAGGGAAAACTACTATGTGTACAGCATTCAACTTCCACAATAAGTTGCAAACCTTAATGTAGATTAATAAAATGGCTTCTGCGTATTTTTAAAACGCATATTTTGTTGTAAACTAACGAAAATGTTTAAAAATTATCTAGTCCTACAGTTTACCCTGAAAGAAAAAATAAAATTCATAGTAAAACTTCTTAATTCATTTGCAATTTTTTCATGATCCGAAAAAACATGATTTTTATGTAGTATAGATTATTACAAAAATTGCCTGCGTTTACAAGTAGCCTATCTACGACAGCTCCCTTTAACCCACGCTTAGTGAATAGAAAAGTGATCCAGTGCCATAATGCAGTATCCAGTATTAGTAATTTATTTTCTCACGATTGTTTTTTTTCATGTTATTGTGAAAATGACGTGCCAAGATCCTGAAATATCTGACGGAACAAATAAAGATATTCTAACCTAGACGTTTCCATTTCTGATGACTCAAAGGAAAATTAGTGAGTCCTATTTATCCTTCGATAAGGTAGCGCTATCCATGTAACCTTTCATATACCTGCGATGCTGTCGCTTTTTACTTATGACAAGATATCGGTTCGTCCTTTCTGCGTGATGAAATAGATTCGTGGCAATGGTGCGTCGTTTTCTGTTTTACACTCCATTTCTTTCATCGTTGTCATGAGATTACATCGCTTTAGAAGGTTAGAATGTTTCCTTTTTCAGTCTAAAATGGAAAGTACCATCAAAATGCTGTGAAATCTAGATCTTAAGTCACAAATTTTGTAGAACCTGGCACTACACTTTCATCGTCCGTTATTAGCGTCAAAAGACAAGGTCAAATAAACTAATACTGTATAAAATCGTTTCGGGCTTAATTTTGTGGAGGTTCGCTATATCCATAATGAAGAACAGAAATGGCAATTTCCACACCTTTTTAAATTTAAGACTCTACACCGACCATGGTTTCAACATATTGTGTCATTTTCAAAGTTTTTTTTTCCCCTTGAAAATGACACAATGTGTTGAAACCATGGTTGGTTTTTGTGTTTTGTGTTAAAAGTGTGGAAATTACCATTTGTGTTCTTTATTATGGATAAACTAATACTGAATTATTATTAACTATGTCGATATCCATGTGGACATATGTTATCGTCAATGTCGAGCGATTCTCACTGCTGTCACTATTATTCGGGAAAAGATATCGATTTTGTCCTTTCTATCTTATGAATGGAATCACCGTCAACAGTGTGTCATAGCCGTATTCTGTAGGTTTTATGCTCGCCATCTACTATCGTCTCCCAAAAGATAACATCGTTCCAGCTGTGAGTAAAATTTGCAATTTGTTTTGGGGAATGAGATAGGGGTGGGAGTAAGAGAAAAGGAAGAGTGTCAGCGATGCTTTGAGGGGTTGAGAATAGTATCTCTTGCCATCTTTTCGAACGGCATGAAAATAGCTTAAGAACCGGACGGTATTCTGTAGTATTAACTTATAACGAACGTTATTGTTCCCATGGTTGCACCACTCGATATATCCTTTTCCCCTGACACTAATCCATTCTGATACTTTTTGAGGAGTGATATGCGTCCATAATTTCTTCGATTCCCCACCAATAAATGGAAGAAATCTTTGGAAGAGTGTGTGAAATTCTTAAAAATAATTGTCATGTGAGACATGACTTTCCGTCTCGTTTTAGGTTTATTAGTGAAAAATGAGAATCACTTTGTAAGATTTCTCATTATAAATGGAACTCGAACTGTGCTTTAATCTTCTCCGGAAGCAATAAATATCGTATGGTGGGACTCTACCTAGTTATTTTCAGTGTTCATAATGGGCGTTAAAATAAGCTGAAACGAAGGCTACAAGGTATTTTTTTTTAACTTCGGTTGTGTTCGTGTGAACATGTTTCCTTCAATTTTCAGTATCAGACTACATGATACCAGAGAGGAGAATCCTCGATGATACTTACTGATATTTCAGTGTAAGGCTACGTTATATTCTCGATAGTACATCGATTGTTTTGCATTCTGTGGATTGAATTGGGAAATCAGCGCAATTGTGCGTCGTTTTCGTGTTATTAAGGTAATATTTGTATCTGCTACCGTCGTTCCAGAAAGCGTACATCGTTCGAGCTCTGGTTGCGTGGAAGAATTTGAAGTGCTGGGATGAATTTAGGGAAGAGAGAATTTGAGGGGGGGATCAGCGTTGTTTGGGCAAGAGAGAAAAATGGGGATCGATACATATTCTCCACTCTTTTTGAACAATTTAATCGGATATGCTCTTTTGCACTTATATTATTGCCGAAGAGCAGACATTTGCGGAACCTCAGCAGCGCATTTCAGTATGTACAGGGGTACTCCCGTAAAAGTTGTCACCGCGGCTAGTCCCGGTATACTTAAAATTAGCATTTCAGTTTGCCGGTAACTATTCTTTTCCCTCCTTCATTACCTTCCAATGGACTATTTCGGTGACAAAACCGATTTTAGTGACATAGCTACGTATATAATATCGTCAAAGGGTCAGCATAAATATTAAAACGTCAGTGGAAGAGGGGAAAATTCCCGAAATGAATTACCATAATAAACTATCTCAGCATCCTTAACTTTGAATTCTGGCCATATAGACACATTCCTTTCTTCGGATTATAATCCTTAAGATACACTTAACATTTTTGAAAAAAAAACCTGCAAACTTACTTATGAATCAAGGCATAAAACCGCTAGTCGAGACATCTGTCTCGCTATCTGGTTGCCGAATAACGTTAGCACATTTTTTTCTTTTTTATTACCAGATATCGATTTTGTCAACTCTGCGTGATGAATAAGATTATCGGCAACAGTGCGTCGTATTCTGTATTATTCTCCCCTGCTGACATCGCTGCTAAAAAGTTAATATCGCTCCAGTACCAGTTGCGTGGAAGAATCGGAAGGGGTGGGCATAATGTAGGGGGTGAGTTGGGCGGGGTCGCATCTCCCTTTTTATTACATTATTATGAGACACATATTTTCCCTCGAGTGCTTTTGCTCGTCCATAAGGTACTGCGGAGGAAGTTAATGTAGTCACGAGCAACCTTCTTCTTTGTTGCCATGGTTTCGCTACTCACTGTTATCTTCGCGCCTGGCGGTATATTCCGTTGTTGAAGCGACGTGCAATCGTAAAAAGTGACCTCAAAAAATGGACAGTAATGAGATGTATCAGTCTTAATCTGGTGGAATTCCCTCAAATGAAAATGAAACCAGTCGTGTTTGTAAAAGTTTGTGGAAAATTGCCAGTTAATTTCATTTTGCAACGGATAATGACGAAAAAAATAAGTAAAATACTTTAAGAGGGGCCTAATTTCTCGAAATGATCATTTATCTACCGATGAATTTTTTAGCCCCACCTCTGTTCTGGTGGATATATTTTTCAGTTTTCATTGAATCACTGCGTGGGTGTTGTTGTGTCAATTATTTTAGAATAATTTCATTCCTTGAGGTTTTTATTGCACCAAAAGTGTCAGGAAATAGGTACACCATGTACGAAATAAGGAGCAGGTACACACACCCGTCGACACAGTCGTGCTATTTGGTTTTTGAGACGCTATTCAATTCCACCCGTCTGAGTTCGGTCACTTTCTCATCACATTAGCAAATTTGTCATTTCTCACGAGATTGGTATCGATTTTCTCCAGTCTGCGTGATGAATGAGATGAGAAGCAGCAGTACGTCGTATGTTGTACCCTCGGTTGTACTTATCTCTCTCCTTCTGACATCGTTGCCAAAATGTTAACATCGCTCTAGTCCCAGTTGCGAGGTGGGCGGAATGATAGGGGAGAAGAAAAAGTAGGTGTGGAAGGGGTCAGCGTTGCTT